>NW_027202937.1:34477500-35910000 GCF_024711535.1 Dipodomys merriami
GCAGATGCTCTTGATCATTTAAGAAATCTGAATCCTGTTATTTCCAGTAAACTCAGTAGGATTTCTGGGATGAGAATTGGAGCAGTCCTGTTGACAAACTGGGGTATAAGATTAGAGGTTGGCTGAAAAGCAGAACTTTTTTTGCTAGATTAATTTCCCTCCATTTACCTGGCTCAGGAATTTTTGCAGTTTAAAGTAAAACATATTATTTCTTCAGGTTCACTCTCAGACTGCATCTGTGTTGCCCTTGCCCAGGCTTCAGCAGAAGCTTAGAATGAGGTACCTAAGGGCATTTGTCCACATAACCTTACACCGATAGTTAGGCCTCATTTTTCCTAGAAAGTAAGTCATTTTCACTCTAGTCTCTTTATCTCTTCTTCTCTGTCTTTTAAATCTTAAGTTTTTTGCTTTTTCTTCTTTTTCTATTCACCTTCTCTGCCTTTTTTCAAGACAAGGACTTGGTTTCAAATGGGTCAAAATATAGTATGGATTTGTTCTAGTATCTATTTATCTGCTTAGTCATTTCTAGAATGTTTTGGATATATATCCCCAATTTGCCATTGTATCTCATTGGTTCTATTTCTGCAGGAAGAAGCAACTTTTCTAAAATTGCATTTGGTCTTTTTTTAAGATTTCTTAATGTCCCCCCTTCCTCCAATTGGTTTTAAGATACTGATTTACTAAACAGAAAGCTATTATTTCCCACGTTTACCTTTTTCAAATATATATCAGGCATGAGTTTGCCTTTGGTGCAGACTAGTATTTTTGAGATAGCAGAATGTTCTTTTGTGTGTCTGTATCTTTGTGTTTGGTTTTTACTTCCATATTAATTTATTTAATTTTTGTAGCCTTTAATTCTACTCCTTCTTTAATTTTTCCATTAAGTACCTGTGTCTTACACTAATATATATACTATATTATATATAGTATATACCTATATATTTTGCTTATCTATCTCAGTGCTCACCTGGATATGGATAGAAACTATATCATGGTTAGGCAGTGTCTAATATTTCCGCCTTTACACAGGCATTATTTCTGAGAATTTTTGAATTATGTTAATTATGTTTAGATGGAATTGGGAACGTTCTAAATGCACCATATTAACTTCTGTTTTTGCACTGCAGGATACCTTGGCAGAAATAGCCAACTCAAACAGCTAATTGAATATTATGGCAAGGATCCCAAGCAAGATACCTTATTTCAAAAATTAAGATTACTAAGCAGTGTTGGGGAAAATAGAAATAATAAGCACCCAACTTAGCCCAGGTACTTTTTTTAATTTTTGTGTAACGTGAACTACTTTTCCAGTTTTCCTTCCCCTTCATTTCATTTTTATGCTCTGTCTTCCTGTTCCTAGTGTAAGTCTAAAAATACATATCATTACTACTTATTGCTGTTCACTTTTCTCTCACATGTAAACTCAAATATAAACTGAATAACAAAACCAAGTCATTATGTTTACCAAGTTCCCTCCATATCTTGTAAGTGGAACAAGGTTACATGTTCTTGTGTGTGTGTGTGTGTGTGTGTGTGTGTGTGTGTGTGTGTGTGTGTGTGTGTGAGTGATGTACAGAGGGGTTAAAGTTACATGTCAGGTAATGAGTACAATTCTTTTAGAACGGTGTCACCCCCTCCTTCATTTTCTGGTTACATGCTCTTGAAGCAAAATTAGTAGTACTCCAGAGTCTAAAATCTCCAGACCACTGAGTCAGCCTGAGCCTTGAGACATGTCGTCACCCCAGAAAATGCCTGCAGCAATTTTCCCTAGCTCAAACACTGAGTGCTCCTATTCTGTATCTAGATCAGATTGCACTGTGAGGACAGTTTTTAGAAATGTTTTGGAAATACAACTGATTTCTGAATTGAAAAACTGAAGCCACCTGTTGTGTGGTTGATCTGGCAAGAGTCAGGGAATTGGTCTGTTTGCATATTTACCAAATAATACTGGGGACTTTGATATTTCAATGCAGAGAAGTAAAAATAACAGCAAATAAGTGTATAGTGAGATGTGTTCATGTTATCTTAATATTAAAAGAGCCCTCAGTACCGTGTTAATAAATAAGAATCAATTTTTGTCTTGAAGAATTATTTATGGGCCTAAGGTATAGCTCTAGTGGTAGAACCCTTGCTTAGCAAGGGCAAGGCCCTTGGTTCAATCCTAGAGTGCAGAACAAATATATAGGTCTTAAGGGAGCCAGTGAGGAGATTTGTTTTTTTGAGGTAAGATATTGCTACATAGCTCTGACTGACCTCAACCTCAGAATCCTCCTGCCTCAGCCTTCTGAGTACAGGGATTGCAGACATGAAACACCGTACCTTACCTTAGTCTATCTGTCTGTCTGTCTGTCTGTCTGTCTGTCTGTCTGTCTGTCTGTCTGTCTGTCTGTCTATCTGTCTGTCTGTCTATCTATCTATCTATCTTGTAAAGTAACTTGAAGTTTACTGACCAGACTAGCATATCCTCTTATAAGGACAATAACCAGTCTATCCAAGGTCTGTATTTCCAAAATTTCTGAGAAATTCCCTTCTTGGGAGGCTACTTAATACTTTGTCTTTCTTCTAGTCAACAAGTCCCTTCTTAGTTGGGTTCCAGTGGCTCACACCTGTACTTACAGCTATTCAGGAGGCTGAGATCTGAAGATCCACATTTGAGTCATTTTAAGAACTAAAGTCCATGAGACTCTTTATTTTCAAGTAACCACTATAAAGCTGAAAATGAAGCTGTGGCTCAAGTAGTAGAGCACCAGCCTTGAGCAAAAAAGCTAAGGGACGGTGCCTAGTAGTGGGAGCCCCCAGAAAAACAAAGTTCCTTCTCATTGATAACTAAATTTTTTTTCTTTGTTTTTGTACCCAGTTTCCATTTAAGAAGAAAATACTTCATGTTTTCTATGTTTACAATGAAATCTTGTGAAACCTTGGATTCATCTTTTTCCCCTTCCTCATCATTCACAACTCTTTGCAGTCATTCATTTAAGAAATATTTGTTGTTTTCACTGGGGATGGATGACAAAATGAATGCTGCAGAGGCTCTAACCCTGTGGGGAACATTGTACAACCATGGACTATACTCACTGAAACTACCATGTGAGTGCTGATGAGTTCTGATAGCTTGGAGTCCAGGTATATTTAGGATTGTTTCAACCTACTTTCTTTCTATCATTAGCTATTGAATATTTGACCATTGAGGAAAATTTTACCCTCTTTGAGTCTTAAAGATTTACTCAAGGCTTGGGAGTGTGGCCTGAATAGTAGATCATCTAACTAGCAAGCTTGAGACCTTAGTACAGACCTCCGTAAAAAAAGAAAACTAAAATTTTATTTTGAATTGTTAATTTTATGTGTCTAATTTTATCTGATTCTTCACTGGATTCTGCAGAAATGTTCTTTTTCTACTTCAATTCATAGTTCTAGGAATTAAATAATATCTGTTAAGAGCATCAACATGTATATTTGCATTTGTAAATTATATTTTTATACATGCAGCTTTCTTTTTCCAAACAAGAAGAATCCTATGTGGCCACCAGAAATGTCAGAGCATGGCTCCAAAAGAATCAATGTCACATGCATGTCCATGTTTCTACTCCAGAGCACATTTGTAGACCCCAAAATTCTGCTGTGGGAAGGTTAAAATGTACATAATCCCTGGGGACACTTATGGTTGTAAAAATGGAAAAATGTACCTGGGCTTAATAGACATTATTTCATCTGGCTAGTTTAAGCACTTTTGTAAAAGATGACATGTCTACAGATAGTAACGTGTCAGCTACAAGGAACAAGAATGCAATCAGTCACATGACCAGAACTAAAGAGAGAAAATAGGTGTGACCAACTTCTAAATTATAAATTTTTGCTCTAGATAGCAAGTATATTTTTGCGTGAAGATCATATAATTTGTGTAGTTTTATTCTCCAAAGAAAGTATCACTCAGAAGATGTAAAGTTCCCTCAACATCATATCCTATTCTACACAAAGATGCTTCATGCCAGGCAGCCAACCAAACAGTGCACCTGCCTGCCTCTTTTAATCTTTTTGTGTCTCACAGTACTTTTAATAATTTTCTTGTAGTATTGGCAAATATTTTCCCAACTTGTTTGTCAAATGTGTCAAAGTAAGCTGCAAATAAGAACAGCACATTATTAATCATGTTTCAGGAAAGTGAATGCAAGTAACATTTTACAGCCTTCTATTGTGTCATCTTTTATATAAAAAAAAATTTAAAATTGTATGATACAAGAGTAAGAATGTCTTCCACCTATAGTACCAGGGCTGAATAATCAGAAAGACTTGATGCTTGAAGAGAAACATAAAAAGGATTTTTCATTGATTAATGCATTCCTTACCCTTAGAATGTCATTTATGACAGAATAACCAGACTCTACTACAGACATTTAGATGTGAATGTTCAACAAACTTTTATTTGGAAAACAGAATGAAAACAAATGCATTCCTTCAAAAAAAAGGGGGGAAAGAGAGAGAGAGAGAGAGAGAGAGAGAGAGAGAGAGAGAGAGAGAGAGAGAGAGAGAGAGAGAGAGAGAGAGGGAGGGAGGGAGGGAGGGAGAGGGAGAGAGGAGAGAGAGAGCTAATTGATTCTCCTATGTAATTAAGTTTCTGATCATCTTCACTTGTTTCCCCAGTGGGCAAACAGAAGAAGATGTCCTGTAAGAAAGATGTTCCGGGTATAGACAAGGTTAACACTCCCAAAAGATACAGTGTTGAACCTTTTTATAATATCAGAAGAGTTATTTCCAGCCTAGGTTTCTGATAAGCTAAAGGTAGACAGAGCAAGACTTTCCTCATCCCAGTAGCCTCTGAAGGTTGGGTAGGGAATCATCCTGCTGGGCTGCCTATCACTCCCCATTGCCCTCCCGCCATGAGGAGGGCATGGACTCACAGAACTTTTCTTTAGTCTCACAGCCAGAGCCACAGAAATGTGTTCTCAGCCTGAAGTAGATTCCCAGATGTCCAGCAGTTATGGATTTAAAAAAAAAGAAATGGAGCCTGCAATAACTGAAAGACTGAAGGTATTTCTCTGTTATGTATCTCATTTTGTTTAGACTTTGGATGCTCTACATGAAAGTACATCTTGGAGGGGAAAAAAGCACAATTAAAGTACATTCAATATGGGTTGTCTGTAATATACTGTGAGAAACAAAAAGATTAAAAGAGGCAGGCAGGTGCACTATTTGGTTGGCTACGTGGCATGAAGCATCTTTGTGTAGAGTAGGATATGATGTTGAAGGAACTTCACATTTTCTGACTGATACTTAATTTGGAGAATAAAACTATACAAATTATATGATCTTCATGCAAAAATATACTTGCTATCTAGAGCAAAAATTTATAATTTAGAAGTTGTTCACACCTATTTGCTCTCTTTAGTTCAGGTCTCAGCTCCCTCATTAGCTAGGACTTATAGGTATCACCCACCAGGATCCAGCTCCTATTATTCTTTTTATTTTGATTTTATATGTTTAAATATAGATAATCTCAAGTATAATTCAGTACTATGTCTTCTAAATGAGAAGAAATGAAAAGTATTCTAAGCCAACTGAATATGAAAACATTTAGAAACATGGACAGATTGGTCAAGTAACTGTGTTTTGTTTACTAAGTTGCACATACTTTTAATGTAGGCTTTTGAGTTATTATTGATGAGGCCACAGAAAGACTATTCTATGACAGGTCTCTAGTATATAACATCTCCTGTGTCAGTCATTGTAGGGTTTTTATTGCCTTGCTTCTGTTGGTGGTGGTGCTACTATTGGACATCAAATTCAGGACTTCAAGCATGGTAGGTGAACACTCTACCAATATGCTATTACTTCAGTGATACCATATGAGTATATATGTCCATGGTCCCCTCACTTTCTAATATATTGCTTTTTTAAGTGATTTTCAAAACCAGGTGTTAGGCTTAAGCTATAATCCTGGCTAGAAGGAAAGCACAAGTGCTAGGCTTGGTGGCATCTGCCTTGTATCCCAGCTACATGAGAAACACAGTGTCTTTGTTAGAGATATGCCCAGTGCATATCTCTTATCATCTTCAGTGATACCTGGAAGCACAAGTAAGAGAGTCACACACTAAATCATCCTTTCCCTCAAAAATAACCAATGCAAAGAGGAGCTGGCCACATGACTCAAGTGGTAGAGCACCTAGCTAGCAAGCCCAAAATTCAGAGTTTAATCCTTAGTACAAATAAGGAAACTGTAATTTTAGTGGGTTGTTAAACAGACCCTTGAAACAGAGAGAGTAAGGTGGATTCATGTTATTTTAAGCTGATATGTCATCCACCACCCCAACACAGGCTTTATTTGTTCAAAATAATATATCTAAATTTCCCATTATACATGGAATTTTATTACTACTTGGATATAAGATGATTCCCTTTCTGCTAAAAGGTATGGAGACAGAGATATGAAAGTTTAAACCACAACTTAGAGCAAAGCCCATCTCTCTGTATCACCTGTTTATTTTCACCATTCTTCTAGTAAACTTTTCTATATAATTGAAATGAGAAACTTGGAATTCCTCCAAGCCAAAGACTGGGTGGAGTGAACATCTCTAAACTTTGTTGTCTCCAGGTTCTCAGCACCCTGTTAGGGATCTGATTAGCTTCCCCTGTTAGTCTAATCCTTCTTAAAAGCTATGATTATAGCAGGCTCCAGATCAGTTGTGATCTTTGATGAATGCAAAAATAAAATTCATGAGTTGTTTCACATAAACAAAGTTGACTGTATAAGAGACTTTACTGAGTTGCAGTTGTTGCTAGAACTTCAGGAGATATTCACACTCATCTTTTCTCAGTAAATAATGGCCCCATAACACATAGAGCATTTCATTTTTCTACTGTCATCAACTTTTATTGATTTAGCTTGTCTTTCACCAAGCAGATCTGATTTTAAACCACAGATTCAGAGGTAGGACCTTTAAGTAAGCAAGAAAATTGCTTTTGTATTTGGTAGTCCAGCATTACTCACAAGACATATTCAGTGTTGTCTTCTTCAGTCTCTGAGTCTTAGTGCAGTTTTCTTCAGTGCTGCCTGAATATCAGACAATAGAAAGCTTCCAAGTGTGCTTTTCAATGTTAAGCTTGTATGTAGTTTCCAAAGAAGATTGGCTTTCACATAGCTACCCCTTTGGGAACTTGTTGCTCAGAACTCATTCTTTTGTTAAAAAAGCTTAGTTATGGCCTTGCACTCTAGTTCCTAGGTAGAATAACATGGTTGAAGATGGAATGAAGGATGTGGATGTGGTTCCAAACCAAGTGAAAAGCTACTTAAAGAAAAATGGAGGGGAGAGATTCTAATGCAAAAAGCCCAATGCTTTGCAAAGTCAGTGCTGCAATACATGATCATAAACCTCAGGGCTTCAATAGGCAACCTTTCTATTTTCAAAGCATCTCTCTAATGTTCAATCTCTTCATTTTCTAACATCTTTATGAGGTAAGTTCATATCATTTCCACAGTGTTTATAAGGACACTGACCAGGTCAGGCACTGGATACTGTGATTTGACGGTCGCAGTTCAAACCCAGAACAGGCAGGAAAGTCCATGAGACTTGTATCTCCAATTAATTACCCAAAACAAAACAAAACAAAACAAAACAAAAAAAAAAAAAAACAGAAATGGCGCTGTGGCTCTAAGTAGTAGAGGTCTAGCCTTGAACAAAAAGTTCAGGAACAGAGCCCAGTCCAGCCAAAAAAAAAAAAAGACACTGATCAGAGTTGGGGTGGGCAACTTGCTGTCCCTCTTTCCTCTTCTGTAAAGCAGTTTTCACAAATTTACTGAAGTGAAGATTTCACTGTTTTTTTCACAAATCTGCTACATCCAGAATCTTGTGCCACTTGTTGCTCCTGAAAATTTCGTAGCCTCCTGATCCTGCAATTCTGTGGCTGCTTATAGCTGCAAAGCAGACTGAAAACATGTAAACAGCTGTTGGGGGCCGGGCGCAAGTGTAACAGAATAGGCTGCCAAATTCTTGACTGCCATATGTGCTGTGTAATGCATGTCATCTCAAGTGAGTCATTAAAAGGTTTCCCTTTAATGGGGCTTTGAAGTGCCAGGACAGCTTGAGCGCATCTATAAATTGCCACAAACAGCCCTCTGACTGAGTTAGCTAATTGCTTGCTCTTTGACTTATTAGGATCAACTGAGTTAAATAATTTGTCACATGTGTGGCTCGTAATAAATAATGTGACTAGCCAGTTTGCAAGCTGTTTCAGTGATATATTGTACCCCTTTTGGATGTTGTCACATGTTGCTAGCAAATGTGGCCTACTTTGTCCACAGGATTATCATATCCCTGAAGAAAAAAGAGTAAGCTCTGACAGAGCAAGAAGGAAAAACTTGAAAAAGAGTCTGGTTACAAACAAATGTGTTCATTTATTCAATCTTTACATAAAACATTAATCATCATTTTTCTTGGATATTAGGCACATATATCACACATCGTGCATTTGAGTATAAATACTTATCATGATTAAAACATTATCTGTTCCCTTTGTGAAAGTAAGCTGTTTCTGCTAGCCAGTCTGTAGATGCTAGACACATCTACCAAGGTATGGACAGGACCTCCTGGCTCTGAATTCAAGCCAGCACTAATGGTATGTTCATGCTAGGGAATCGCTGCATGTGAGTAGAAGACAGTGGCCAGTATTTAGGAGAGATTAATTTGAAGAGATTATCTTAAAAAGTCATTGTCCAATCAGAAGGGGAAGGAGGACATTTGCCAGTTAGCAGTTAGAATTAAGTACTTCATTTGTCCCAAAAGTTCCGAACAGTGCTTGTAACCTCTCCCAGAAAGAGGATGATGCCAAATGCATCTGTGCCTCTGGCTTTGGAAGCAATTCAATGTACATGTCTTCATTCAAATAAAAGGCACAATATATGGTGTTAGCTCGAAAACTGACAAGATTTCCTTTGTTCTAGAATTTTCACTCTGTCAAGAAAGTAAAAAAAATTTAAGTAAAATAAAAATATATGAAGGAAAGAAGAAATGGGGGAGGGAGGAAGGGAGAGAAGAAAGAAGGAGGATGGAACCAAAGAGGGAATGAAGGAAGGGAGGGAAAAAAGCAAATTGTTTGTCATGTTATTTTGTTGTTCTTAATCTTAACCTGGACTTGGTTACTGAAAAAAATTACTATGTGAATAATAACAAAAACATTGAGCTGTTTGTATCTGTTTTTGAAAAGTCCTTATGAAAATACATCATACAAGAGCAATTTTATTGTGTTTAGCATGGGACAAGTATGTAAAAAACAAGGATAATTATGCTCTTCTATTATGAAATTGACAGATGAATCATTTTATAGTTTCATGAAAAGTAAATTTTATAACAAAGAAAGACATGAAAAGTTCAGTTTACTGAAGATTTCTTTCAGTTTTACATTTCAGGGAATATCATTCATAATTATTTGTATGTCTGTGCTCCCCAAAGTACTTAATTGTAATAAAATAGCCTCAACTAATACTTCTTAATGGCATTTTAAAATAAAAATATTGCATTCTCTGTACATATCACTTTAAAACTAATGTTCTTTTTGCTATTTTCTCTAATTACCTATTATTTTTCTCCCTTTGAATGCATTTTCTTCACATTTTAACAGGTCATTGTGCTTGCACATTATCATGAGACAACAAGCAATAAAAATGCCAGAAAGCCTCAAACAGTGAGGCCGAGAAATAACAAACAGATCCCAGCTGCAGGGCCCTCAGCTCTCCTGCCCTCTTTTAACCCAAGGATACTGACTAACACTCCTGTGGATGCTTATGATAATAAGATAATGGTTTAGATGTGTGTGCACAGTAGTGGAGAGATTTGAATGAGTGTATATTCTCTTAGGAAAGGACAGTCATTTATTTCTATAGTTAGGAAAGCTACCCAAGCCTGAATTGTTTCATATGTTTGCAGCAGACTCAAACTTGCATCCAATTCAAGGAAAAGGTGGCATTGTTAGTTCACTTGGTCCTATTATATTTATATTTGCTTACATAAATTACTTGATAAACTGTATCATTTCTGCTTTCTCTCAGATGATATAAAGAAAAACACTCATTTTGAGTTCATTTTATAATTAGTATATATTTTGCCTTTGTTTTGAATAGTGTTCTTGAATGACACTCTTAAACTTAATTAGGTATATCTTAGGTGTAACAAAAATAATTATTCTATTGAAAGGACTGTGTCTAAGGAAGAGTGTATTTGAAAATAGGTATCATTAAGATAACTGGCACTGACAGCTATGACCTTCCCTCAAAAGACAAAAGTGTGCCAGCCTGGGGCTTATCACAAGCAAAGACACATGATGATGTGATTTGGATTATTTTGTACCTGAGTTGCATGTAAGTGTAAGTGGGAATGTGGTTGTGGATTGAAAGATGTAGGAATATAAGCTACTTAGGGCTGAGTGCATAATTGCTGCTGAAGATACAGGTTGGATGAAGTAGCCATCCTTAGCTCTTAGAAGAAGAGAGGAGCTAATAAACGATTAGCCCTCCTTGCTAACAATGCTCGATAGGAAATGTACTCATCACCTTACTCATGTAACTGTACAGTATCTTTACAATAAAATATATATAAATAAAAATAAATAAAAATAGAAGATCAGCCCTTCTTAGCTCTTCGAAGAGAGGAGCTAAGCTTTACAGGAGCTATTACACTGATCACAGAGGTGTTACCCAGCTCTGCAGAGGAAGGACTGAAGTAACCAGTATGAATTTCACTGCTTATTCTGGAAGAAAAACTGCAATAAAGTAGCCACTGAGTTAAAGAAAGGATGAAAAGCTTCCCATTCAAGTGCCAATAGCTTCATGCTGGCAGAATCACAGCTGTGTGGCTGCTGGTCATGGCCTCACTCCCCCCTCTTGTCCAGAAAAGCAGGTGTAACCTGAGAGAGCAGGCACCACTTCCCTGAAGGAAGGGGAGCAGGCACAGACATGTATGGAGGGCACCCAGACCACATTCCACACCTGTCCTGTGGAGAAAGGACCCTTTGCAAGGCATAAAGCTGTCCTTTGCCATAAAGTGTCTCCCTGTAGCAAGTCAGCGAGTGGCACCATATGGAGGTACAGAAGTGGGAGAGGACTCCTGTCCTCAACTTCCTCATGTAAGAGAGAGATGTCACCCATTACATCTTCCATTCCTGCAGTGTGACTTCCAGTGTATTCTGTGCTATTTGTTTTTCTCCAGGTAATCAGCTTTTCCCCTTCAATTTATCATTAAAGGTTGTCTTCTATATAAGCATCACTGCAGTTTACCCACAACTAAAATGTGAAATACTTTCTTCTGTTGGTGACAGATTTTTCATTGTTCCCAACCATGTCAGTTACTGCTTGGACATCTAAAAGCAAAGACTTTCCCACAGATCAGCAATATCCAATACCTAAATCCCAGACATTTGCATATGGAAGCAGGTTGGGATAGCCTTCTGCCTATGTCAAAAGGAATCTGAAATCACCATTGTTAGAGGTATACCACCATGACAGCCACTATGCTTTCTAAATACTCCTATTAGATCCCTATAGAGAAACTTACTTGAGCAAAAGGGCCTGACCTAGACTGGGATACGTGTCTTTACCTCTGCTTCAGGGTTGTTATTTTATTTTATTTATTTTTGTTTTTCTTTTTTGTTATATGTTTTGTATTGTAGAAATACTGTACAGAGGGATTACAGTTACATGAGTAAGGTAATGAGTACATTGCCTATGGAGCATTGTTACTTCTCCTTTGTTTTCCCCCTACCATCCCTTCCCTCCCCACCTCCCCAACTCCTCCCTCCCCCACCCCAAGTTGTAAAGTTCGTTTTCAACATTGTGTCTTATACATCTCATTGTTACAGTGGTCAACCTGTATCCTTATTTAAGCATTTTGTTCTTTCCCTTCACCTCCGCAAATTAGAAAAATGTATATGCAAGATGCAGGGCACCAGAATCAAATACAGTGTAAATAGGGGTTATACCTTGGGGGGAGAACATATAAAAAAAACAAAACAAAACAAAAGCACATAGTACATTTTAAATACGTTAAAAAAACAATAGCAAAAAAGAAAAAACAGTTGTTATTTTTTTATTGTGAAAATACTGTACAGAGGGGTTACAATTACATGGGCAAGATAATGAGTACATTTCTTATCAAGCATTGTAGCCTCCTCCTTTGTTTCCCCTTCCCATCCCATACTCCCCTTGCCCCCACCCACCCAACCCTCCTCCCCCGCCCCACCAAAGTTGTAAAGTTCGTTTTGGACATATGACTTGTACGTCTCATTGTTGCAATGGGTCCACCTGTATCCCTATTTGAGCGATTTGTTTTTTTCCCTTCCCCTCCACAAATTATAACAACATTAAATACAGTGAGAGCAGGGGTTATACCGTGGGGGAGGGACATACCAGTTGTTGTTATTTTAAAAACAAAACTCCACTTAATATAATTTTTCCAAGTCTTTCCATTTCCTAACAAATGGGGCAATGTCATTCTTTCTGATGGAGGCATAGAATTCCATTGTGTGTGTGTGTGTGTGTGTGTGTGTGTGTGTGTGTGTGTGTGTGTGTGTGTGTGTGTACCACATCTTCTTGATAAATTCACCTACTGAGGGGCATCTGGGTTGGTTCCATATCTTAGCTATGGTGAATAATGCTGCAATAAACATAGTTGTGCTGGTAGCTTTAGTATGGCCTTGTTTGTGATCATTTGGATAAATGCCCAGGAGTGGGATTGCTGGGTCATAGGGGAGCTCTATGTGTAGTCTTTTGAGGAACCTCCATACTGCTTTCTAGAGTGGTTGAACAGGGTTACACTCCCATGACAGTGCAGTAGGGTTCCCTCTTGGCCATGTCCCCTCTGGCATCTGTTGTTATTAGATTTCTTGATTATAGCCATTCTAACTGTGGTGAGGTGGAATCTCAATGTTGTTTTGATTTTCATTTCTTTTATGGCTAGAGAAGTTGAGCATTTCTTCATGTGTCTATTGGCCAATCTTACTTCCTCTTCAGAGAAGTCTCTCTTTAAGTCTTTAGCCCTCTTATTAATTGGGCAGTTGTTTCTTTGAGGATTTGTTGTTGGAGGATTTTGGTACAACCCCTGTTGTCACTGTATTTGTTCCGATGTCATGTATCTTGGATATACATGACAGGGCAGGGGGAAGGGAAATAACAAAATGTTTAAATAAGGATACAGGTTTACCCATTGTAACAATGAGATGTACAAGACACTGTGTTGAAAATGAACTTTACAACTTAGGGGTGGGGGAGGAGTTGGGGAGGTGGGGTGGGAAAGGATTGTAGGGGGAAAACAAAAAAGGGGTAACAAAGCTCGATAAGAAATGGACTTATTACCTTGCTCATGTAACTTTACAATAAAAAATATATATTAAAAAAATTCACAACAAAGAAACAGTTTAGCATTTTGGAGAATAATTTGGAAACTTTCCCAGTTGTGTTAGTCATTGCCCCTGTGTAAGAATTCATATACCTCATGCAAAAGAAAATCATTCCTAAAGAACCAGTGTTTTTCTTTATTCATGTGAGCTGCATGACCCAGCAGGGATCCCATCATGTTTTGGTGGCCTGGTCTTAGTGACTAAAAGGAGCTCAGCGTATAAATAAGCCTTAACTATCAGACATGAAGCCCCAGGATATTCTCAATTATGTGCCTTCAGAGTCCTATTTTAGTAATTCCTTTATAGTTCAATATTTCAGTTGTAGGTAAATCACAGTGTGAGATGTCTCAGTTTTAGAAGGAAAGGAGATATAAACCTTAAAAATTAACATTTAAAAGTGTACAGGATGAGTATGTGGCTTAGTGGTAGAGTGCTTGCCTAGCATGCATGAAGCCCTGGGTTCAATTCCTCAGTACCACATAAATAGAAAAAGTTGGAAGTAGTGCTGTGGCTCAAGTGGTAGAGTGTTAGCCTTGAGCAAAAGAAGCTCAGGGACAATGCCCAGGTCCTGAGTTCAAGCCCCAGGACTGGCAAAAATAAATGAATAAAAGTATACAAACAGAACCTACTCTTTTTGTTGTTGTTGTTCATGAAATGAGTTTTAATACAAGTCTCATGCTTGCTAGACTGCCTACCCTATTCCATGCCTTCAGTACTGCTTTTTGCTGGTCCCTTTAGAGATAAAGTCAATAAACTTTTCTGCCTGGCTTTGGCCTTGATTCACCGGATCTTAGCCTTATGAGGATTACAAGTAAGAGCTACTGAAGCCCAACCATAATCTACTCTCAATTCAAGATGTATGCAAATGTTGCTTAATAAGTTTCTGAGTTACTGAACTACTTTACTTAGATTTTGGATATTGAGTTTCTAAATTCACATCCATACCTAATATTCTGCGCATTCTAAAGCTGTGCATTCTGAACATTTATTTGTAACCTTTATAGCACCGTGTACTGAAAAAGAGATCTAGACTTGTTTTCAGGAATTAGGGAATAAATCCCCATTTGACCACTGTTGATGCCTTCAAGTGACAAAAATTCTAAACATACTCTAAAGAATCTTTAATATTATAAATGAAGTAAGGAATATAGAAATGCTATATTAGTGGTCTTCATAGTAGTGGCTCTCAGTGTCCTTCTTTCCTCTGGCTCCTCGGGTTGGAGGAAATCTTACACTGAAATGAAACTAGGTGCATTCAGCATAAATCATTGCTGTCTTCTTTGGGTCATCTTGTAGCTACCCATACTTACTTCATAAATACAGAACAGTACTTCTGAAGCTGAATAGCCTGCTAAAACATGGTGACAACATAGTCTGTTTACTGATGGCAACAGCTGTTGAGAGAGAAGGGTAATGCTTAGGACCGTCCCTTAGTTGAAAACTGCCCATCTACAAATGTAAGGGAATACCTGTAGGGTGTTATGATATTTACATCCTAAAAATTTCTGCCCTCTGTTACAATGTTTGAGTCTCTATTCCCTTTATAATCTAACTTTTCAGCCAGTTTTACTTGCTGTTTGGCTTTCTCTGGCTTTGATATACTGACTTAATTATATTGGTCATGCTTGTGAATAATTCAGAATTAATTGGATAATAGAGGGAAATTTCCCCTAATCTTCTTATTTCTGAGAAATGTGTCCACTCTTTCTAGGGACATTTCTGATTGAATTGTATTATTCAATGTATAAGGAACTAAAGGCTCTTAGTTTTGGCCAGGTCATATCATTTGGAATGTAAATTGTTTGGGTTGTCTATATTCACAATATATTAAAATCCAATGAGGAGACTCTAGACATTTCACATTTATTTCTTTGTGTACTTGCCTATACATTTTTATCAAATTGGCCATATATAATCTTATTTGTACTTTTTTACATTCATGCTTATAGTACCCTATAGTAGTACAAATAAAATCTGTTTTTGTTAATATTTCCAGAAACAAAAAAACCTTTTTCTTTTTGGAAAACAGTTGAAGATTATTCTATGAGACTTAAGCATTTTTAAAAATAGCCCTTATTTCACTTACTTAGAATGTTCCTTAAGAAAATACAAATTGTAGTCAAGAAACACTGTCACTGTTTACAACCATTTCAAGTTCAGGACCCACCAGAATTAATATCAGATGAGAACACAGGAATTGCTATCAGATAATTTAAGTAAATTGGCAACAATGACTAAATTTGTCTGCATAATTTTTAGGGACACGTATATTACATGCACCAGAAAAATTCTTTTAACTTTTATAGTTATTGATTAAAAAGTAAACAATAATCAATCATTTGTAAAGTAAGAAATATGTTTATTTTGTCATTCAGTGTGTGAGATGTGTGGTGCATGATTTTCATTCCCAGAGAGGTCATGAGTAAGTCAGACTGCTCATGCTGTGTGTGTATTGCCTGTCCGGGTGTGGGGTGCCTTCAGGCCTTGTGGCAAGTATTCATTCCTCTGCTGCCCATAGAGCAAGCTTCCTTCTGCCTTGTGGGATGACTCTGCTCTAGTTTACCACATTGCCTTTTCAAAAATTAAAAAGTACAAATTACAATTAGTTATTTCTATTAAAGCTCAAATATTTTCATTTTTCTAATCTTGGCAAATTTGGTTATTGAACTTCGGTAAGCAATTCAGAACTGAAATCCACTCCTTTCATTATGTGAAAAGCTAAATGAATTAGTTCATACTACTGAATACCTGCTTTCTGAATGTCACTCAGTAGCTCCAACCACTTAACATTTTTAAGCCATTTTTTCCCCTCTGTAATGTAAACTCTGTGACGCTTGGGTCTTTTAAAAGCACCCTTCACTAAGTAAGCTTGATATAATTTTAAAAAACAACATTTTTTTTCTCTGTAGCATTGCATATTCATATACACACACATTCTCTCTATTTCTCTCTCTTTGTCTCTTTCTCTCCAATATTTATCTGGTCTGGAATAAGCATTAATCTTTAATTACTGTGTAAACATTTTAAACAGGTGTGGAATAACAGCAGTCTCAAAAATGCAGTGTTTATCTCCTTCACTGCCTGATGGCATCGGCACACTGCCTAACAGCTTTCATCTCCCAGCTCTAGAGGTGGAAATCAAGGGGCAGTGGGTAAAAGGCAAAGAAATGCCCTAAATCCCACATGAATCAAAAATTTCCAGTTATAAATTATGTACCACCATAACATCCTTTACCACAGTTTGCCAGCCAGGAATTGAAAAGGGGCAGAAAAAGGGCTTTTTCTACCTTGGTGGGGTGGGGGAAGGGTCAGTTAGGGCTTGTGTATATATCCATGCGTTTTTGGTTTTTTTTTTTTTTCTGTAGATCGCACACTCTCCACCGCCCTTTCTCTGGACTGTACACAGGAGGTGTGGTGTGAGAAGATATAAAGCAGCATTTTTCTAGCTGCCTTTGAAAACAATAAGGGCTCTGTTAACAGGAACCCAAACCTCTGCAGACAGCCTCATTTGGGTGGAATAGTTTGTGGAGCCCAGGTTCAAGGCCATTGGCTTCCTAGTGCTTTCACATTCAGCATTACTTTAGCTCCTCTCCTCTCCTCTCTTCCCTCTCCTCTTCTCTCCCTCTCCCTTTCCTTCTCCCTCTTCCACCCCCTCCCCCTCCTCCCCTCCCTCCATTCCTTCCTTCCTTTCTTCCTTCCTTCCTTCCTTCCTTCCTTCCTTCCTTCCTTCCTTCCTTCCTTTCTTTCTTTCTTTCTTTCTTTCTTTCTTTCTTTCTTTCTTTCTTTCTTTCTTTCTTTCTTTCTTTCTCTCTTTCCTCTTTGTTCCTTTCTTTCTTTTCTCTCCTTCCTTCCTTCCTTCCTTCTTTCCTTCCTTCTTTCCTTCCTTCTTTCCTTCCTCCTTCCTTTCTTCCTTCCTTCCTTTCTTCTTTCTTTCTTTCTTTCCTTTCTTTCTTTCTTTCTTCTTTCTTTCTCCCACATGAAGTCTTCTTCTTTAGAAAAGACAACTGTAATTTTTATAATTAGATTAAAGTTAATTAATTAAAGATTGATATTTTTAAAGTTATTTAATCTCCTTCTTGTCCCCCACAGACAAGCCTTGGCTTAATTTGTTGTAAAATTTTACCTCAGGTTTTCCAATTTGGGGGTGGGGGGAACAACCAAAAAACGAGGACTTACAGATGTTTTAGGAGCTTGTTTTTCTTTGAAATAAACACAAACTCAATTCTTTACTAAATATTTTACTAGTTGTCATCTCCCTTGAACTTTTTTTGCTATAATAAATATACCAAGTTGGAGATGGAAAAACAAATTTAAAATAAAAGGTTCTTTAATCAAGGACAAAATGAGGAAGAAAATGTTCTAAAAAAAAACCATAATTGGGAAATGCTTTTTTACAAGAAGCATTTTTTTGTCTGTTCTTAGTGCCAGTTTATTAAGATAGACCATTTTGGTCTATTTAAGACTGTGAAGAATGAGATACTAGCAGAGGAAGCTGGTGAGCATGGATGATGAGTTTATGTCCCAGCAATAAAATAAAGTACACATCATTTCTTATTCACTCACAGTTTACATCTTCTCTATTTTGTTTGCAAATGAAACAAGACAACCAGGCAGAGGAATAGTGAATTCAAACCTGCTTTATATTCTACATTGCTATAAGTATGTTTGAGGTCCTATGTGATGGTAGACTGCGGCACCTTTCTCTGGACAGAGTGCTTCACGTAGCAGCAGGAGTCTGTAGCAGCTTAGCCTTTGACAAGTGCCTTCTATTGGGATGAGGGGAGATCAGGTTTCCAATTTGTTAGGCTAAAGGCAGAAGGGTGGTACACTAAGGGGTCTGGTTCTGATTTTTAAGTGGTGTTAAAAAGGTTAGGGTTCACATTTTTCCCATTTTATCTTGAGTTCATCACCAGCAAATCTGCCTTTGCCACATTTCATCAACACTACTAAATGAATAAAGGCCAGAAATGGGGCATGGTTCTTTACCTCCTCAGTATGTACTGGCACCTCTTACATAGAAAGAAAACCCATGTTATTGTAGAGTGACCCTTACCTCAGAGTTTTAGTTGTTTAATAACTAAAATGACCACTTAACATTTTTGTTATAGTAAAAATAAAAATAACTAATTTTTGAATTAAGAGTTTACTACTATTTCATTTATTCATTTTTCTATTGTTATGGTTGTTTATATCTCTGTTTTGAAAATTGCTGTTAGGAGCCACATTTTGTCAAAACACATGGTCTTGAAATTCTCTCTTGTTTTGCTAATGTAAAAATTTGAAAGATTAACTCAAGTATTATTCTCAGATAGTAATATCAACAAATAATGACAAAAACATAGAAATAACTATTGTTTTTAATATATTTTTCAGATTAGGATTGTTTCATGAACTGATGACAAACTAAAAGGTGAATTTATTTACTCCTTTATTTTTGATTTTTTTTTATTTTTGTAAAATGTGACATATAATTGTTAAAAATAAAATCTTATGAATTTCTACTCAACTAATTTATCAGTTGAAAGTTGCCACCTTTTTCCTGATGGTTCACTGAGTAATTTATTTGAATTTGATTGTCTTTTTAAATGGCACACACTAGGAAACATATTATCAAATTTACTTTGTATTTTGAGATGACTGTTAACTTTCTTTTTGAGTTTTGATTTCCCAAAACTCACAGACATGAAAGAAAATATATGTATGTAAAGTATTTGTGTTTTATTGGTAAATAATATGCTTTGCAATAGCAGCATAAGTAAATGATATGTAGATCATCAAATTGCCACACTATTTAAGATACATCTATTAAGATATCCTGAATATCTAATTCTTTAATCTTTTAAAGTGAATTTAATTATTAGACTGTTAAAATTATCACATTTTTAAAATTATTAATAAAAAGAAACACATAATATTAAAAAGAAAAGCTAGCATGGTACTTCTTGTACATTTAGAGATGTTAAGTAAAATTACTAGGAGGTTTTTTTCCCCCTCCCTATTTATACTGGAAAATACACAAACACATACAGAATGTTTTTCTGTGTTTGAAAGTACATATGAGGATGTAGTATTTGGACATACTACATAATATCTTTGTTTTACAGCCAAGTATTTGTGGGAGCCATTTCTAGCTCCCCTTTCCTTATACACAAAAGCATACTTAAACAGGAAAATACACCTTCCAAAATGAAGCCCTAAAACATTTCCTTTTTTGCTTACTAGAGTTTTTTCTATGGTGAGTTTTTCTCAGCATGTTAGAAGAAACCAAGGTTATCTATTACTTAACCACATCCTAAAGCCTAGCTGATGTTAATTCATGAAGATACCTTCCTTAAAAGTCACACAGATAATAAAAGTCATTGAAGCAGCAAATAATTCTTGGGAGTTTTTAAAATATATTATGTTTAAAATCAGAACTTACATAAAAATTTTTATTTCCCATTTTGCATAAACAGTAAAATAATAGTTTGCTTCTAAATAGTTATTGCTCTTAATAAATTATCTGTAACTTCAATTATCTATCTATAGTTTCTCTATTTTAGTGACATTTGTTCTGTGTGTTGTGTAAATTGTTGATGGTTTTATGTTTATAAGAAATAACACTGCTTAAAAAGACTTAACTCTTATTAGTGTTATCAACATTGAATGTGTAAGATTTATAGCTCTCCAGGAGGTTTTATGTTATGGCATTATTTTATCCTAAAGAATATAGCTCACACAGTATAACCCATACTTTCACTGTATTTGATGTTGGTATAATTTGTGGAGGAGAAGGGAAAAAAACAAATCATTTAACTAGGGATACAGGTGGAGCCATTGCAACAATGAGATATACAAGTCATTATGTCGAAAAACGAACTTAACAACTTTGTTGGGGATGGGGGGAGGATTGGGTGGGGGAAGGGAGGAGTGTGGGAACGGATGGGAAGGGGAAACAACAACAACGAGGAGGCAACAATGCTTGATAAGAAATGTACTCGTTATCTTGCCCATGTAATTGTAACCCCTCTGTGCGGTATTCTCACAATAAAAAAAAAAAAAGAATATAGCTCATCTAGTACAAAACAATAAAAAACACACAATTTTTTACCTAAGGAAATACTATAAAAGTAAAATATTGGGTGTTTTCAAGTTAATTTGACAGGTTGTCAATCCCCTGTATACAGCAGGGAGAGTATGTGACAGGGACTAATCACTTCAACTCACGCAAACTATGGTGATGTATCAATAACATTTATTTATGGTAGATTTTAATATTTGTTAATTTTATTCTAGCTAATGCAGAGATTTTGACATAGAGTTGGTATATTCAGCAAATTATTATCAGGGACTCAATAATCAGCACTAGCATTGGCAGTACATCGTTGATATACTTAGGTGACAGTGGTTCACTGGATCTGAAGTTGTGCACAAGTAGAGGAAGAAGTGTCATTCTCTTATTCTTTTATTCCCTCTTGTTCAAGGTATCTTTATGTAAAGGAAGAACCACAACTTTAGTTTGATCAATTAAACAAAACTTTTTTTAAATTTCAATACTGATGGATCAGCTACAGCCTCTAAAATAAATAAATGAGCTTAAGTCATCAAACAAAACCTTATTTTTATTGGTCTGGTTTATGAAGGATGAGAAGTCCTAGTGTAGAAGTATCTGTTCTTTCATCACTGTCATTTCCTTTCCTGTTCAAGTTATTTTTTGTAAATCTCAAGTACTCAAAGGTTTAAAGTTTAGCTATAATGTAGATAGATAAGAAAGTGGTTGAAATAGATCTTCCTTCTTCAGCTCTTATTATTTTAAAGTTTGTATAATTTCTTGTTCCTAACCCTATTCCATAATACCTACTTTTTAGTTTGGATTTTACCAAAAATAATTTTAAGTGTAATAGATGCTATAAAATTTGTATTTGTGATTTAACTAACTTTTAAGAAGTGAATTAGTAAGGACAGAGTATTTATAAAAAGGTCCTTGCATCACCTGTGCCTGGGGACTGGTTAAATGTGTTCAAATTTTATCTTAGGTGTAGAGGAGAGCAAGATAGCAACTTGAGAGGGTAATGGAAGGCCAGACCACTCGTAATCAATTAGCCAATTTCCCTGTGACCTGTGGGATACCTCTTTTTCCCACCCCCTGGAACTTTTTTTTTAGAGAACAGTGATGACCTTTAGTTACTGACATTTCTACTTCATGCCCTGAAATTAGAGGAATTGGATCAGCCTGAATAGTGTTAGCAATCTAACCCTGTACTCTGGATTTCTCTCAGGAACAGAGCATCCTACATCCTACATCCCCTCTAAAAGGCAGGTTCAAGATATTACTGCACTGGCTGTGTGGTCAGTTGAGAGCTCCTTACACATAATGTTAGAGTGGGCTTGCTGATCTCTCAAGCCAGATTCTCAGTCCTGTTTGTTTGTGCTATTTCATTATGTGCACTTTTTTTGTTTTATTTTGCTCAAATGTTTGGTCATATAAGAATGAACACAACTGAACATAGAATAGGAACCCAAAATTTCAGAAAGGTCTAGTTTCCTGCTCCATTGCTTACTAAGTGTGCCAGCAACTTGTGTGAATTTTTCCCTTCAGATATTCAGTAAAATTTTTCTCCAATGATCTAGCTCAAAAGCAGACAGCTTATTTGGTTTAATAATACAGTAACTGGATGACAGACAAAATCAGATCTTGTTCCTGTACATCATTAAATTGAGAACACAATATTTCATTACTGCCACAGTGGGTTCAGGGCCAAAATGTATAACTATAAGCATGCTGCTAACAATGCAGGATGAGAAAAGGCATCTTGCTCATGTGCTATAATCATTACAGAAGCACAAATGCTCTGATTCTTATCTTCTTTCCAACCAGTGTTTAGTTCCTGTGTGACTCATTAGTAACAGCTTCTTAAACCTTCTAAGAGTACTTTATATTTTGCCTTTCTCATTAAGTTCCTAAAATCCAAACTTGGACCAACCCTCATTCATAGCTGACAACCTAAGTTTCCCCTGTTTTGGGTATCATACTTTTAGTGGAAATCATAACTGTTTTGTTCTTAAAGCCAGATTTATTGTAGTGTAACTCATGTATAGTTAATTTTGTCCATTTAGTTTGTAGTTCTATGAATTTTAAAATGTTATTTAGTTGTTTTTTTTTTTTGTCCGGTCGTGGTGCCTGAACTCTGGGCCTGGGTGCTGTCCTTCAGCTCTTCAGCTCAAGGCTAGCGCTCTACCACTTGAGCCATAGCGCCACTTCCGGGTTTTTTCTTTTTGCTTATGTGGTGCTGAGGAATCGAACCCAGGGCCTCAGGCATGCAAGGCAAGCGCTCTACCACTGAGCCACCTTCCCAGCCCTGTTATTTAGTTTTGTAACCACCAGTATAAAGATACAAAGCAATCTATCAATCACAACCCCACCCTGACCTTTTTATGCTGAGTTTCCTTCCCCTTTCCTGTAATCACTGACCTATTTTCTATTCCTGCCATTTTCCTTCAACCAAATATCTTACAAATGGAATTACATAGTGGTAACTTTTTGAGTCCACTTTCCTTCACTTATTAGCATGTGTATTTGAGATTTATCAGTGTTCCTATGTCTATCACTAGTGAATTTTTTTTTTTATATTGGAAGCCTATCTGTGAATCACCTCTGTATCTGAAAAAAAAAAAAAAAAAACTTCAAATTTAAATATTTTCCCTTTATCCCTGTCTTTTTTCCTTTTCCTTCCCTCCCTTCTCTTCATTCTATTGTCACTATGATTTTTTAAGGTTTCTTTTTTTGTTTTATTTATACTCTTCCTTTCTCATTCTTTACTGTGAGCAAATGGAAGTCTAGAAGGCCTGTGGTGATTAAGGTAGTCTTCAGGCTAATATATATGTCAATTTGTATTGGCTTTTAGTCAAATCATGGTAAAGTATCATTTTCTAATCTGTTTAAATTGTTATTTAAGCACATTTCTCTTCCCAGCGCCCCCAGAACAAGAGTTTGAATTCAGGACATTACATTTACTTGGATTTCTTATTCATAGATGGCTCTCTACCATTTGAGCCACACCTTTAGCCTGGCTTTTGGTGGTTAGTTAGAGATGAAGTCTTGCAAATATTTCTTCCTAGGCTGGCTCTAAACCATGGTCCTTCAAATATCAGCCTCATGAATAGCTAGGATTATAGGCACGAACCACCACAGACAGTTTAAGCAATCCTTTCTTAAAATAAAAACCAAATGAGGGCTGGGGACATAGCTCATGAGTAAAGGATCTGAGTTTAATTGTCAGTATTGAAGGAATAATAAAATAAATTAAGAATTGAGTATGTTTGAAGACACTTAATAAATTCATTAAGATGTTTGTTCTTTGGGTACAGTTAGGAGCTCTCATGTACAATTCAATTCCATCATATGGACTCTAGAAATCATCTGGTCAGTGCTCAGCTTTTATAACTATACAGTGGGAAACAGCCCAGCCTTCAAGCTTTCATTTCTTCAGGATCAAAGAGTTTGAGGCCAACCTGGGCTTCATAGCAAAACCCTATCTAAAAAAGAAGAAGGAGAAGAAGAAAAAAGAAAAACAAACTGAAAACAGGCCAATTGTGAAATCCAGCATCATAATGAGGCATAAACATACTAAATGATTAGAGTCATCTCTTTGCACATTTGGTGGCAATTAATAGCTAAAATGTAATTTATACTTAATTGAATTTATTGATTAGACTTTCTCATCCAAAAAATAATAATTGAAAATACAAGTGTGTAGGGAGTTTTTAAAAACATTCATTTGTCCTTCTGCCTAAGAAGGTCTTTGTAGACTTGTACTCTTATCATGAAGAATATTTCAGTGAGTGCTCTGTAGAGGGCCACTATCCAAGCAGCGACATTTGACAGCACCATGTCTATCCTTAGCACTGAAACAGCACACAGTTGCTGGTGAGATTCTGGCTTTCTGGTGAGATGTCAATGTCTGTGGGCAATCTTCTAGATAAATGCTAGGGCTACATGGCAGCAAGAATTATGTGTCAGTGTGCTACTCATTCACTGACAGGGAGCCAGAGCTGGTCTGAAGTGTGAACTGGAAGACCTAAGCCCTGAGAATCTAACCACAGTGCTTCTGATTTCATCCTAGTTTCATGCAAACAAAACAACAATAAATTAGGGGCCATATTTCTTCCCTTTTAATGTGTCCTGGTAATGCATATAAATGTTCTAAATGCATTAATACTCCTTTTTTTTAAAAAAAAAAAAGTGGAAACCATGTAGACAGTAAGGAAATCATCCAAAATTGTCATCTTTGTTGAGTTCTAATAAATTCAACTATTGTTGATTGTTAATATGGTCTAATTTCTGAAGTGTCTCCTTCAACCTGCCCAGTGAGATGGATTGAGGCACTTACCCGGTCCATTGGCTCTGGGTGTCAGAAATAAACATACGAATTTTCTCTGTCAAGTACATTTCTTTGCCTGCTTTTATCTTTACCTTAGTACCATTTAGTGTACTTAACAAAAACGACAACTCTCCCCACTAAAAAGTTAGTAATTCAAATGTGTGTGTGGGGGGGAAACGAATGGAAATGTAGTGACAAACAGAGCATTGTTACTGAAAGGCTTTTGGGAAAAAAGCTTCTTTCACTTTGCTGGCCCAGTTAGGAAGTTTAGTCCCTGGTAGAAAGCCATACAGCTGCACACAATATAAAGTAAGGTTAACAACATATTTGGTGCATTTATAACTTCCCAGGGGCATTTTAACATTAAAAATAGTGATTGTTAGCTCAATGTATCTGAACTTAAACACGAGCTTACTTTGCAAGAAATGAAGGGTAACGCCCAAACACTTTTCTCTAGGTTTTATTATTCTTTTAAGATTTTATATTATGGCTCATTTTTGTCTATTTTTATATGTTTTGTTCAGATACTTAGAGTTGTAGGCTAATTGGATATAAGACTTCCAACTCTCAGCTCTATTAACTTTACTCTTATATAGTGTTACATAAATCTTCATAAATATAGTATATATACCTAACTCTTTATAGGGTAATGTTGATCTTTGTAATTATGTGCACTTGACTCTTATATGGTGTGGTATAAATGTCATAAACAACACAAGGTTATGGGGAATGTGGCATTGCTTTGCCTTAGAATTGGTCTGAGTATTGTCCAAGATGATGATTATAGATGACTGTCTTTTAATCACAAAAATGCAATTCCTAACAATAGTGGTAACTACTAGTTGTCATAATGGCTGCAAGCCATGTCAATGACCTTTTTCTTGGCAGTACTAGGATTTGATACCACATCCTCCTGTTTGCTAGGCAAGTTCTATGCCCTTTTCGGTGCTTAGTTTTTTTTGTTGTTATTGTTAGTTTTCTCCTAAGGTTTTGCCTAGGCTGGCCTTAGATCACAAATCTCCTATGTCCACCTGAAATAATTGGTATGAATCACCATTCCTGACTCATTTGTTGAGATGGGATTGTGCCCCCTCCCCTCTACCAGCTGACCTTGAACCGTGATATTCCCAATCTGCTTCCCAGTAGCTCTGTGTAAACCACCATACCCAGCCTGTATTTATGTATTGTGTTTTATTATGTATTAATAAAATGGAGGAATTTGTACATGGACCATGGCCCAGTCCTGCAATAAAATGTAATAACAAAAATACATTTTATTATATCACCAGCAGTGCAGAGAGAGGTGGTAAGGGGATTCATCTCAAGCTCACAACAAGGAAGCAAATATATTTAACTCTGAAGGTTAAATAGGAGTACTTTGCAAATTAGCTCCTACAGTGACTCTAAAATTGACTATTAGCCAGAGCCAATTCACAACCGGAACAGAAAACTTCTGACAACTCAAATCCAGAGTAAGCATAGCAGAATCCACTGTCTCATGCATCAAGCCTTATCTATTGTTCATGGGCATTGGAAACTGCTGTCTGAGTTACCTTGTATTTTCCATTATGATGACTGGAACTCAACTCATCAATGCAGACTGTGGAGGGAATTTTTTTTTGAAAGATGAAAGAGTAAGACCTAGTTACATGGTACTACAGTGATGCTAGTCAGACATTTTCTTTCATACCATGTCTAAGACCCTGTTCCATGATGTTTCATAACATGGTAATACAGTCCATATTTTCTAAGACAAAAGCCTCAGGGTATCTAAGATGAGGAGAGATTAGAGTGGCAACAACTGATGCTCGCTCTGTGAAAGCCCAGTGACATTTTGAGAGAGAGGTAGGAATCTGTTAGCATGTGAGACAGTTCTACATACTGGGACAGAGTTCCTCAGCTTCATTTCTCACATTTTATTTTGAGTGTGATTAACAGACTCATGGGTTTACACAATGTCTTTCCAGGAAAAGCTTTTAATATTATTGTCTTCTTTCTTCATGAAACATAGAATTTTTTTACCTCCAACATAGGCATAAGAATGAATTTGTTCCAGTCCATGTAGCTTTGCAGGAACTGAAGTGGCTGGCCTGAAGGGTTCTTGGAAGAAATATTAAAGCAGTGCAACCTATAAGAGCTTTTCTATGCCAAACTTTTCTAAGCTAGCTGTTGGGTCCAGGGTGCAACCCCTACATGTTGACCCTTTTGGAAAGAAGAGGCTGTGCTCTGGCAAATCATGCCAAATGAGCTACAGCTGTCATACTCTGGGCAGCATGCCAGCATGGCCTGTCTTGAACAAAGCTGGGGCATCCCCAGCATGGATTGTAGCTGCCGACTATTAAAATGCAAATTGGAACAAGAGGTTAGCTCAGCCATTTGAAGAGCGAGCATCTGTATCAGTGGCAGTCTGTATCCTACATTCAGGATGGTAGCTGATAATGTTCTCTGACCAGAAGGAACAGCTTCCTCTGAACTTTCAAGTTTCAGATTTTCTCTTTACACTAGAGATGTCCATTCTGTTTACTGTTAACTGTCTAGCCTCCTGCTTCATTCTATATACTTTTTTTTGCTAAGGAGACTTTCCTTCTCTTCAGTGATAGAATAAGAAAAAATGAGTTGAAATTTTTATATATTTTTATTGTAAAAATACTGTACAGAGGGGTTACAGTTACATGAGTAAGGTAATGAGTACATTTTCTATGGAGCATTGTTACCTCCTCTTTTTTTCCACTACAATTCCTTCCTTCCCCACTGCCCTAATTCCTCCCTTCCCCCCTCCCCTGAAGTTGTAAAGTTCGTTTTCAGTATCCTTACTTCAGCATTTTGTTATTTCCCTTCTCCTCCAAAAATTAGAAAATTGTATAAACAAGATGCTGGGCACCAGAATCAAACACAGTGAAAACGGGTTATACCTGAAAACAGGGGTTATAAGATTGGGGAGAACATATAAAAGAAATAAAAATATCACACAGTATATTATAAACACATTAAAAACAATAGCAAGAAAGATAAAACCAGTGAGTTGAAATTTGAGTCACCACGACTTGCTACTAGATGAATGGCTTGATAAATGGGGAAGATGTTGGAGCTCCTGGCCAGAAAGATAACTAGGACTTTGCTCTAATGTCTTTGTATTGTCCAGGGTAAGTCACCAAGGCACATAGAACCACCTGATAGCCCTCCTGACACAAAGGAAGGATGACTGGTTGATGGAACTGACAGATAAAGGATGATATTTGCTCTATATTTGTCATAGATAAGAATTGTGAGGGAAGAAAGGTATTTAAAGCCTACCCAGGCACCTACTATGAATGAGGAACTTTAGTTTTTTTTCATAGAGCTAGATACATTGGCTCCTCAGCCTTTCCTCTGTCACTAAAGGAGACAACAAATAACCGTTCTTTCATAGCACAGAGCCATATTGCTCACACTTTCTTTCCTTTTTCTATTTCTATGCTTTAAAAGTCACCCCTGAGTAAGAAAGTATGGTATTAGAGGATATGTTTGAGGATAATTAATCTGAGGTTTTGAAGTGTCTCTTCTCCCCTAAATTTAAACAGAAAATGGAAAATAAAAGGAACATTTCTGGACATTGTGGGAAGGGCCTCTCCTAGATTGAGAGTCAGGACACTTTGTGCCTGGGGTGCTTACATGCAGAGGTAGCAGGCTCTGCAGTAGAGATCAGGCATTCATACTATGCCTGTGCTCACCAGCATCCTCAGCTTCCATAAGCTCTTAGCACCACACAACACACTCTAGTCTTTTTTTCTTTATTTATGCCAGCATTTAGGCTTGAACTCAGGGCCTGACTGCTATCTCTTAGCTTTTTCTCTTAAGGCTGGCACTCTACCACTTGACCCTCAACTCTGCTTCTGGCTTTTTGTTGGTTAAGATAAGAGATAAATTATCCTTACAATTTTGGGGGGGGGGGTGGGAGAGATAGGGGAGGAAAGGGATAGTGGGAGAAAAACAAAGGAGGGGGTAACAATGCCAGAAAAACAAATTGTTTAAATAGGGATATAGGTAGACCCATTGTAACAATGAAATGTATAAGATGCTATGTCAAAAAACGAACTTTAGAACTTTGGCAGGAGTGGGGGGAGGTTTATTAGTGGAGATGGGAGGGCAGGGATTGTAGGGGGAAAACAAAGGAGGAGGCAACAATGCTTGATAAGAAATGTACTCATTACCTTGCTCAAGTAATTGTAACCCCTCTATATGGTATTTTCACAATAAAAAACTTATTAAAGAAAAAAAGCAATGTACTCATTACCTTACTGATGTAACTGTAACCTCTCTGCACAGCATGTTTACAAGAAAATAAAATTTTTTAAAAAAGAGATAAGAGCTCTCAGACTTTCCTGCCCCTGGCTAGCTTTGAACATGAGTAGAGGAATGCAGAGGTGAGACACATGCTAGTCATGTTTGTCTCAGATACCATCAAATGTCACTCAGAGTAGAACTACCTTATAAGAAGGATCGATGATGCTAGATAGAGCTGAGGGATAACACTGATGAAACATATAGAAGTTGATAATTACACTTGTTTTGACGTTTACACCAGATTTCACTTTGGTACATGATATTTTTGCCCTTGATCTCAATAAAATAATGCCATCGAAGTAGGCTCAGTCTAGTGTCCTTGCTTTCCCAAACCTATGAATTTTTTTCTAAGTGCTGTTATCATCTATCTGAATATGGTAAGTGGTAGACATTCTACTTTTAAGACAGAACACATTCTCCAGTTTTACACTAGATTTTGCCGGGTGTGAATTTTTGCAACTGAGATATTAATCCTTGAAAGGAAATTTTTATAATGGAAATGCTGACACAGCCTTAACTACTCTGCTCCAAATGGCATCATTATATTATTCCTCTCTTGACCGTGTCAATGTTCTGAGTACAGTGGTGGCATTGTTTGCCTGTGAATAGTGCTAAATGACTGAGGTGAGGAAGGATTTGGCAGTGATATCAGAGTAGGGGAAATAACTTAAAATAGAAAATACACCTTGCATTCATGACTCATTCATTTAACCTAGGGGATTTTTTCTAAAACGAGCAAGTAGATTTGATCCACTTAGGAATTACAGTTTAACATATGTAAGTGAATCAAACTGATAATAATGTGTCTTGGTTATATCTTCAGACTATTTTAACTGAATCTTGAACTGATAAATGATTGATTGGTCAATTACAAGTGTTTTCCTTAGTGAGTTAATCACTTCATTTTAGTCTAATTCAATACTGAATTTTTAGTACAACAGCTGATTTAGACAGCCTCAAATAATGTTTTCTGTCTTGCCTCAAACCCATTGTCATCCAAGTGTGCAGGATATACTACATACACATACACATACACATAAATACACATACACATACACATACTATTGTTTCCAGTAATCTTGAGACAAACTTTTACAAAAAGGCTTCGTGTTCTGTGCTTGTATTGAAATAGTACATTCTTCAGATATTTTCCAGAGTCCTTGTGCACACTTGGTGAGAACAAAAGAAAAGAAAACAGAAGAGATTATGTTGAGGTCCACCTTTTCTCTCCTTCCTCTCATCAAAGGCACATCCTTTCAATGAGCAGACCTTTACCTATGATCCCATTTCCCACTGTCCTATGTCCATTCACAGGGCCAGAAAAAATTGAGCAGAGTAGTTTGTAGTAAAAGTTGAGAGGTTAAAAAAAAGGAAAATGTTAAGTTATCAAAGCAAGAGTTATGAGGAAAGGGCTCTGGGTTTTTAGCTCATACTTTGCCCAACATGTGACAAGCCCTTGGGTTTAGTCCCAAGCACTACCAAAAAGGAGGGACAAAGAGAGACAGAATCAGAGGAAACTATGAGGAGACACAGCTTTTTTTTTATTTTTAAAGACCTGAGGAAAATAAAAGTAGTGAAATACTTTATACTGTCTGTCAAATGGTAGAAAATATATCACTGTGTGTAGAATGACAAGGATACTACAGTTTTTCCAATATACTTTGTCTGTCATTGCTGCTACTCATTAAGCACAAAGCTTTTTATTGTTATGGAAAAAGCACAAGAAAGATTTGGAACCAAAGGAGGTGCTGCTAAGTTTACCGTGTGATTTTTTTACACTACACACTTGTACCTGCTTCATTATTTGAAAGGCATTCTGTGAGCCTTGGGGCCTGTGACCTCAAGAGAAGTGCAGAGTCCAAGTGTTTGATTGCACTAGTGATTGCAGTGGACATTATAGAAGTAAAAAATGTGGCCAAGAGCAGAGTAGATAGTTTTACCCAGGAAGGCACATTACCAGTCTCCAGCTTTGGTGCCCTCAAGGGGCACTGCATAATCCATGCTGGTTATGGAAGTTTCTCTTCTCTACCTCACCTGCAATGGAGAAGGACATGGAGTCAGTAGTTCCTCTAGGCAATAGAGGATGCATATATTTGTTTTTTGTTTGTCTTTTGTGTTGGGTTGTTTTTTGTTTTTTTTTTTTTTTTGGTCAGTCATGGGTCCTGAACTCTGGGCCTGGGCACTATCCCTCAGCTCTTCAGCTCAAGGCTAGTGCTATACTGCTTGAGCCACAGCACCACTTCTGGCTTTTTCTGCTTATGTGGTGCTGAGGAATTGAACCCAGGGCCTCATGCATGCAAGGCAAGCACTACCACTGAGCCACCTTCCCAGTCCCTAGTCTGTCATTCTTAATCTGAAAGTGTGATTCTGAAAAAGTATAAAGGTGTTATGAATATTTAAGCCATTTCGTGTTCTATATTCAGGTCCTAATTCCAGGGTTTTGTTTGTTTTGTTTCTTTTGAGTGGTGGTAGGAGATGGTTATTTTTTAAGTGTGCGCATTCAGAGGTAAAAATTCAGTACAAGTGAAAGCTTCTTGGTGAGTTAGCATTGGCAATCTCTTCCTCATTAGCTGGTCCAAACTTAAAGCTCTACAAACACAATCCCCCTTTAAAGTAAGTGCCCATGTTATGCCATCTAATGTGAAGTTTTCGTTTTAGTATGAGTGTTTTCAAACAGTTAGACAACAGCACAGGCAAAAGCTAATTCCTGTCTCGAAGGTCCTAATTTTAATAAAGTAGGTCATTTCCAGTAAACTCCTTTAGTATGAGTATACTGTTGTTTGCCAGATGCATTTAAATTTGTTAATGTTGAAATAATATCAAGATACCTAAAACTTTCCTGTTACAGTAAAATACATGTTTTCTCATTTTTTACATTAATGATAATTAAAAGGTTGGCAGACATTCTTAATTGCAGCTAATCACTCAGCTTTTCCCCTCATTATTTTGGAACAAACCCAAAGATTTTCTAAATATCTTAACCAGATTGCCTTGTGTACCATTTTTTCTATTTTTTTTTTAAGTTTATCTAATGTGTAAGAAAAGAGTATTTGATTGATGGAACATCTCTATCCACAAACCCCTCCAGTAAATCTCTCAAAATCTTTTCCCTGTACAGGCTGCTCGATAGAGCATTTGCTGTTGTTTATAGTCTGTTATCCCTGGGATTGGCTTTCTGTGTAATAAAGTACTAAAAATCTCTTTGAGTAGGATCAACTTGGGTGTTCTGCGGTTTGCATGGTGGTTGTTATGCCTAATTCCCTCAGCAGAGCGGGGAGTTAGAGGGAGCATCATAAAGAACAAAAGTCAGTGGGTTGCCAGCTGAGTAAGCCCGCCCTGAAAACAGGTTTGGGTAATAGCTATATTTCTAAAAGGAGGGCAGTGATACTTAAGCGAGGTTGGTCTTAGGAAGCAGTTGTAGGTCTGGATCCAATAATGTATCATTGACTGTGTCTGGAATAGATCGCAGGATAAATTGAGTGAACTCTTACCCTGCTGGGAGCTTTCTGCTGTGTGCTCTGTGCTTATTAGCCTCCTAGCCCTCGTTTGACCCTGCTCCCTTTTAAAATTAATGCATCTCCAATTCCCTAATCTAGCCTTAAAAAAAAAATCTCATGTTTCTTTGTTTCCACCCAATTTGAGGAAATAGCTGAGGAGTTTTCAACTGTTTACCCAGAGGCAAAATTAACAGGTGCATTTAGGGTTATTGTAAGGCTCATCAAATACCCTAAAGGCCTGGCCCATTTCCAGTTCTGATAAACAATGCATCATTGTAAATTAATTGAAAACTGACAAAGATACAAAGCAGTTTTTGGTGGCTGAGATGAAACTTTTACTGTAGGCAAGTAGAGGAGCCTTACTACTATGAGTATTTTGACACCTAGGTCCTTAGTAATGAGTTTGTAATGAGCACAATCCTGGTAATAGAAGCTGAGGGGAAACTTAAAGAGCCAGCTTCTAACATAGTCTTGGAATGTATTTACATCCAATAGCAGCTTGGCACAGGAAGAAACTATTCAGATGTTTGGTTGTCTATTTGCTGCCAGTTCATGCCTTTATTTGGAGGTAGCCAGTGGAAGGTCCAGGAGCCAGCAGGGAGGAGGGTAAGGATGAAAATGCACTAGGAGAAGAGGAGTCTCTGACATTCTACCGGAATACATTACATTGTATGCTCTGACACCTTTATGGAAAATATGGTGTTTTACATGAATGAAATGTCTTCAGATACAAAGGTTCCTAGTTCCCTTCTTGTATGGGGGAAAAAAGAAACTTTCATATTTTACAACGACGTCCCACTTCTTTTTAAGCAGTTATATATAACTCCATAAAAGAGTTTGCAGGGTTTTCTTTTTTTCTTTTCTTTTTTTTTTTTTGAGAAGGAATTGCAAAACTGTATCCTAGGAATCCTGATGGTATTGATGTTTTACACAGTATAGTAAAGAGCCAGGGGCCGGTGGCTCATACCTTTAATCTTAGCTACTCAGGAGGCTCAGATCTGAGGATTGCAGCTTGAAGCCAGTCTGGGCAGGAAAAATTTTGAGACATTTATCTCCAGTTAAACACCAAAAAACTGGAAATGGAGCTATGCTTAAGTGGTAAAGCACTAGCCTTTTGCAGAAAAGCTCAGGGACAACACCCAAAAGTGTCCATCTGAACTATGAGCCTCTGGATATAATAGAGTAATTCTTATAGTATATTCTTCAAAATGGGAAGATTATATATATATATATATATATATATATATATATATATAATATATGTAATAATTATTCAGGAAAATCAAATCCAAGGAAAAATAATGCTAGGATTTATTTATCCAGTGACAGCGTTATTTTATTCCCTATAGTTTCAGATCATTTACCAGGTATATACAAGCTAGTTGCAAGTGAGGATCCTTCAGACTTTTATGCCAACATACCTTTTTCTCTGTATGTCAGCCAACTTTATCTGAGTCTGGAAGATTTAAAAAATATATTTTTTTCTTCTTTGTCCTGTATCACCTCCATTCAGGACGACCATCATAGACATCAAACCACTAAGTTCTACTTACCTAAATTATTTATGTATTAGAACATGTTCCTTGTAAATATCTGTCTATGAAACCATTTGATCTAATTATATATGATACTTATACTGGTCATAAGCCTTTTATGAGGCCGTAGATTTATATTACCAGACGTTTTCCTCCTTAAATATAGTTTTTTACTAAATATTTATTAAGCATCATATCTCTCCAACATACCTTCTACTTACTAGATGCTTACTGAGTATTTGCTTAATAATCAACATGTAAGTAGATCACAGGAAAAGAAAAACATACTTACAATTTTCCCTAACAAATCTAGGCCAGTCATTCTCAGGTCAGTGTCAGGTTTGAACCCTAGAAACATTTAGCAATGTTTAGAGATTGTTTTGCCTGTTGTAACTGGGAGAAAAAGTTCATAAGGAGATAGTTACCATGTAGTAAGTAGAAGCCAGAAGCTGTTAAACACATCCTTTGACTTATAGCACAGCGCCCTACAAAATTATTCAGCCAAAACTTCAGTGATGTGATTGTTGAAAATCTTTGCCCTAGTAGCAAAGATATTCATTTGTCCCCTCTCATTAGACTTCTTCACTATATGTCACATATCTTTCTGCTCCCTTGTTTTCATCTGATCAAACTACTCCCACAAGTTTTGTCTCTAGTTTGGACCTCTCTACTTCATTCCTGTACTATGAACTTCTTCACGTTAGTATCTCAAAGGCCTTTTGTAACACATGCATTCAAAAACAAAGTCACTATCTGTTTACAATATTTGTTACACTGTTGTTTGTACTATTATTTTACAGTATTCTTACACTCATTCTTTTCAATGTTCTTCTGGCACATAATTGATACTCAATAAATAAAATAAAAACAGAGTTGAGGGTAGGACTTGGTTAAATCAAATTTCATAAACATCTCAAGGCATAGAGAAAAAAAATGTCAAAAATTAGAGTAAGGATAAAATACTTCTCCTTTTAAGGAGAGTGTAATCAGGCTCTATGGGAGGTCAGATACCCAAAGAGATTTTGTAGAGCACTGTAATTGAAATGGGACAGTAAGGATAGGTAGCATTAAAACACCTAGAATTCTGGCTTGAGGAAACAGGAACAGGCACAGAAGGTGAATGATAGGTCTGTAAGTGTTGACTATTCTATAGAGCAAGCACTCTGACCTCAGCCTCATGCTATGAAGGGAAGCAATATGAGATGATGAAATGGAAAGATAAGCAGTTGCTTGCTACAAAGAATTTAGGCACAAAGGTAAGTTGTCCACATGTCACTCCACAGGCAGTGAGGAGTCATGAAGATTTGTGGTGAACTTCAAGAGGATTAAACTAAATTACCCACTACTTTCTACCTTTCATCTTTTCTAACTCTCTCCTTATAATGCTACTTCCTCAAAGAAGCTTCTTCAGTACAAGGCTTGGCTTAATGTCCTTGCTATACATTCCCATGGTGTCTGTGCTTCTTTTTCAGAAATCTTGCTTCACTCTCTCCTCTTTCCAAAGTATTTATCTTCCTATGGGACTATATTCTCTTGTGTCAAGGACCACATCTCTTTGGTCTACCCAAGTGCCCAGATCTCTGTAGACTAGAATTTTAGCCCAGGCTGACAGAGATGTTGCCTTGGTAGAGAATATAGAATTTAAGAACTAATTGATATTGAGGCAGAGAAAGAGGATGAGGTAAGAATGACTCCAAGGTTTTAACTCTCCCCTCCTCCTTCCACAGAGGTATGTGGCTTCAATAATTACATAAAAATGCCTCTTAAATATCTGAAGGGTGAAGAATGAATTCCTCTTCTTTTTTGTGTATATTTTAGTTATTAGCAAGTCTTTTCCATTTTACTGCATGTTTTGCCAAAGTTTCTTCCTTCTTTATCTTAGTAGGATCCACATTGAAAAGTTTAATACATCTAAAAGACACAATTGGAGACAAAACACTGAAGTTTTTAAAGTAGGTGCTCAGCTCTTCTCTAGGGGCCATGCTGAATAGATGTTGCTCTGGAAACGTCTCCAACTTCCACCCTCTATCAGCCCTGGTACCCATAGTACAGCTTGAAATTTTTACAGCTTGGTGGAAGAAAAAGAAGTAGGCAGGCTTGGATTTCAAAGTATGTAGAGAATATCTTCTCTGTATGTTTTCCCCATTTTTTCCAGACTCAAAGAGTTTACCATCTTTTCTACTCTCTATATAGAGATATAGTTACTATTTTCAATTAAAACATGATTCACTTTAACCCAGGGATATAGTCAGTTTTTGCTTGATTTTGAGATTTTTGGAGAGGAAAGGGGCATTAAGAATTAATGTATCTGCTACTTGGGCTGCTTACTTCCTTATCAAGGAGCTCCCAGGCATATATTCATATATCATAAACCTAGGGTTGACACGTGTTTCACCTTGGCATCATGTATGAATGTTGCAGTGAGAACTAGCAGCACTGCAAACAAAGCAGCTCTGTGAGCTTGTACAGTTAGGTGGGATTGGTAGTAGAGCTTGTGTTCAGTATTCATGAAGCCTTGGGTCCAGCCCCAGCACCAATTAAGCAGTCAATTAATAAAAAACCAGAAGGTCTCAACTATGTTAAATATCTTAGCACTGGGGCAGGGGAACATATGTTTTTAATATTTATAAGCAATGAAGTGGTTGGTTAGTAAACTTAAGGGCCAGATCATTATTCTTCTGTAATCATGTAGGTGCATTTTCTATAAAAACCTCTGTTTATACTTATGGGTGAATGTGTGTCTGTAACTATGTTCATCACTGAAAGTGATGCAAAGAGAAACTGGATATTCTTTCCTTCCCTTAAAAGCATAAGTACAGTCTTGAATATGGGATAATAACCTGTGTCTCTACAATCTATTATTCTCTCCACCATTGACTCAGCCTATGACCTTATCTCTGTCACTTATCTTATTTTTAATGTACGGGAGAAATCATTAGAGACTCAGATGATGACATTGGCAAATTGCCTCAATCTCAGATATAAAATGCTGTATGACATGAAAACAATTTCTCTTGCCCTTATTTTAGATGTTTCTACTCTTATTCTGTAACCAGAGTCAAATTTTATAATCAGTTTGAACATGAGGAACAAAGGAATACATTTTTAAACACTATGAAGTTTTCTTCTAAAACCACACTTTTATTTTATTATGAAGAGAGCCAGTTCATTTACACATTATCTATTCACATAATGAAATGCTACCTTAAGATTTTAAATGCAACATTCTGCTCATTTTTTCTTGTTTAAGAAACAAGCTAATTATAAATGTATGCATAGAGACATGAGGCAAAGTTATTTTGAAATGTACTTTCATGAATGAATGTAGCCAAAAGTTGTTTGAGATAATACAACAGCTTGTACATTCATTTTATTTGCCATAATTTAAAAAGACACTGTTCAAATTGAGTTTTCTTCAGATCTTTCAAGGACAAGGGGTATATATAGGTTGTTGTTTTTTGGTACAACTTTCTAAGTATTTTCTCTGATAATGAAGGGTCTTTATCATTGATGTTAGGATGACTCAAACCTAAGTATAGAAATATGAATAGGCGTTAAGTTTGAAATCTTGAGTTAAATGCAAAAAGAATAGTATGCCAAGAATTTTACGCTTAATCTGGATATAGATCTATTTAAGATAAGATTTTCTGTAATACTTTTGCTTTTTAAATTTTGTTTTTAGTTGAGTGATAGTAGCTGTACATATTATTGGGTACATTGTGATGTTTTGATACATATAAATACTGTGTAATGATAAAATCAGGATGTTTAGCATATCTGTTCTTTCAGTATTTATCTTTCCTTTGTGGTAAGAACATTCCAAATCCTCTCTTGTAGCTATTTGAAGTGTATAATGCAGAATTTTTTGTTGTTGTTGTTAAATGGTATTTATTTAATTTTATTTTATTGTAAAGGCAATGTACAGTGGGGTTACAGTTACATAAGTAAGGTCATAGTACATTTCTTGTCAAACATTGTTATGCCATCCCTCATTTTTCTCTCACTTTCCCTCCTCCTGACTCCATCCCTCCCAAGTTGTAAAGTTCATTTCCAGCATAGAGTCTTGTGGGTATGACTGTCGCATTGGTTCACCCTTTGTCTTTTGTCTCACCATTTTGTTATTCCCCTTTCTGTCCCCAACTCAGATAAACGTATATACAAGACACAGAGCACAAAAATAAAAAATAGTGACAAGGGATGAATGAAAGGGGGGAAATGAAAGAAAAAAGAAATAACTTCACACAGTATATTCAAAACAAAACAAATAATCCTTGTTTCCATGTCTTGGAGTTAATTTCGATTAGCATCATTTTATGTACTCTTTTCAAATTATTTATTGTGATTAAGTGATTACATAATTTCCCAAACTTCACAGTATTGTGGGATAGTGATGCTTAAAGTCACAAACACATTCTGACTCTCAATGGGACAAATTGTCTATCGTGGTCTATAACATTTATGAGTTCCATGAGCTTTGACAGTACAATTATTTCTTCCACATTGGGTGATATGTACATTTCATTTGTTTCCCACTCATTCCCTCCCTCCCATCACTGCTATTGAGTTGCTTAGTTCGTTTTGATCAATGTCTAGTGCAGCTGATGGGTCCCATTGTTGTATGATTTTCCCTGATTCCCTCTAGTTCTGTGTCCTCCTCCTGGTTTCCCTCCAGTGTGCACATGTATACCATATATGTGATCAGCAGCATGGGATTATTTAGTAGTAAGGTTATTTAGTAGTAGAGGGATTATTTAGTAGTAGAGGTGCAACAGGGTTGACAGATGTCTCTTTAACTCACTCACCTTTGACTTACACAAAGCAGGTTTAGCTTGGTTTGTGCATTAATGTATCTGCCTGCTATAGGTTGGTATGTACTGTCACCACCCTGAGTGGTATGGACACGTTAATGAGTGTGGCTTATTATTTGTAGTGGCCTTTATCACCCAGGAAGAACCCAACAACTCAAGAGGACTAGATTTTTATTATTAAAAATATCTAATGTGACCCTCCATTTCTCATTGCAGCTTTTTTTTAAAGCATTTAATTTGTTGAAACACTCCTGTTTACATAGTTCTGCTTGTATTGTTTTGCTCTGACACATAAATAAAGTTTTCTACATTATTTTCAGGCAAGGGTTGTGGTAAGATTTTCTTTTGTGTTTGTAGTCATATTATCATTTAGAGTTTGCCTCCTCACCATGGAAAAGAGATTTTGGGTGTTGTCAGTGGTTATTTTAAGAGTGAGCACATTTAGGAGCTACTAGGCCTAGAGCAGGGTATAAATAAGGCCCATTTACTTTAGGTTCAAGGAGCTTCTTTCTCAAGTTCACAAAATGAGTCCTCCACCACTGAACTCCATTCTCTCAGGAGGCTCGATGAAGTCTAGCCAGTCTGACACGTGTGTAGGTAACAGCCCCATGGACTGGCACTTGTAAACAGCCAGTGCCAAGCCCATCAGGTTCCCAATGAGATAAACCAGACCCTGAAGAAACTTCTGGCTTGAGCTCTCTAGCATCTTGAAAGTGGCTGAAATGGCCATGAGTGCCTGGACAGGCCGCCAGGCCATCATGCACACCATCATGGTAGGGAAGATGGAGATGGTGTTGCCGGCCATGTACATGATGAAGAGGTTCATGGGGATCTGTTTGAGGGGGCCAGGGCGATGTCCCAGCAGCACTTCTCCACTAGGATCCGGTCCGTCTCCTGCACGCTGGTGTCCGGCACCTGCTTGTCCAAGTACCCAATGGGGTACAGTGAGTCTCCCTGGCCGCTGCCCCGGTCACTTCGGCCCCTGCTGCCTCCGCTGGGCCCGCTCAGCTCAATGGCCCACTTGAACCGCCGGCCTCGGCTGGTGACCAAGCCGCCCGGAGCCGTCATGATGGCCTCAGCTTCCGGAGCCTGCGCACGACCCCCTCATTGCAGCTTTTGAAAGCAAGAAAAGCTAGACAGTTTATTCATTCCTCCCAATAAATTAGGATTTTTTTTGTTTCCTTCAAGTAGCAGAAAATATATTTGCTTTAACCATATGATATATATTGGCCAGACCCTCCTGTAAGCTCATCCAGGCTGTCTCTTCTCTATGCTCACAAGTTATGCCTATAGACTATTTGCTAAGAGCAGCCAAAACTGTGTTCTCCATCTAGAGAAACAGAGGGATCTAGTCTGGCTTGGATAGGAATCTTTGCAGGCCTCTACTCTGATCTCTCTTATTTGTCAGTCAGAGGAATGGATTGCTCCAAACAAAGGTGAGGATGAACTTCTAAGCTATATGGGGAATCCTTTAAGCACAGAGATCATGAGAATACACTTGGCCCACAAGCCCACCTCAGAAGATGTTTCAGAGGAGATTTTCATGCTGAATTTGGAAGAAGAGAGTTGGAAGAAGAAAAGAAGAAACCAAGTTGAATGAGCAGTATGTGCAGAAAGTTCAGAAGTATGACCTAACAGGATCTTTTGGAGAAAACCCCCAAAATATATGGGTATATATAGTTAATATAATGGGAGATGGGCTTGAGAAAGAAGTCTGGGTGTGTTATACCCAAGAGTGAACACCACTCAATTATAGATGTGTCTAGACCAGATAGGATGAGTCTCTTGAATTAAGACAATGGTAGGAAAATGGATAGGAAATGGCATTTAGAACAGTACTTCTGGAGCAGCATTGCAGGACTTCCTGAGCAGTAGAACAAAAAGGAATGAAGAGAAACCAGTTAAGTGATAAGTTCTGAACAAGTCCCATGTACTCAGGTCTTTGTAATGACCTTTATTGGTGTCCTTTCTCACTATCTTTCCCCCAACCCTTGCCATACACATGTACACACGTTTTACCTATATGATCAGTAAAAATTTTTATGGCAGTGACACTGAAGCAGGTAAATAAATGCCAATATTGATTTTTTGTTTAAATCTGTTCCTTATTCTAACATTAAAGCTTCTGGTTTCCAGTTTGTAGTAACATTTAAAACAAGCAACAGGATTTCTTTAAGGATTGAAAATAAAAGATTTGTTGACTTTTAGTTTTCTGCGCCATTGATTCTTTAGCAAAATTCAGTTTCAGAAGCCACAACATTTGATTATCAGCTATTTGTGACTTTGTTGGGTTCCATATGAGTTTCCCTTTGCAGTTAGAAGTTAAGAGGAAATATACTATTTTCCAGTATCATGTTTCTTACAAATGACTAAAACAGTAAGGTTCACCTTTGAATTTAAGATCAAACTATAAACAAGAAACACTTGGAAATATTTTGGGATGTTCTAAAGGCAGAAGTCTGTAGAAGGGGGACTATTTTTAAGCTCTGTTTTTAATCTTTCCCAATCGCTAAAACATTACTTACTAAAATTTGAAAAAGGAATTTTAAGTGTAAGAAGCATATTGAATCTCTGATACCTAAATTCTATGTACTACTTTCCAGTATGTCTTCCTTGGGAAAATGAAAGAAATTTCACTCCTTTCCAGCCCATGAATCTAGCTGCAGCTTGTATTGTTCAAACTGTGTGTCTGGACAATGCAGCATTGCCCTCAGAGGATCAGTGATGGCCACATCTAGGAAGCACCAAGTTGCCACTGAGGCATTTAACCATGCTCAACACTTAACTGAGTTTGCATTTCAGATCACACATTAGGCTGTTCTAGAGACTTCTGTCTTCTTTTTTTTTTTTTTCTCCAAATCTAGCTGATTCATATGTGGGTTTTGGCTCCCTTCTGGAGGAGGCTTCTGTGTCAGATGGTAACTAGTGCCCAGAGCCTCCACTTCTAATTGGAAGTGCAGCTGACCCAAAGATGGGTTTCCTAAAGTAGCCAAAACCTAGCATCTGGCTCTAATTTTGAATAGCTATGGCTCACTACTAGCACCACATACATCTATAGCTCCCTAGCCTCTCTTGTTCTACCAGGGTAGGTTTAGAAGAGATACCAGGGATATATCCTTTTGTTCTTCTGTCTCTGATTTCCTCTCCCTTCCAGTAATAATCTTTCTACTTGCATGAACCTAGTGAACATTTCCCATTACTATGCCAAACTGAGTCCCCTACTGAGTTACTAAGGCCCTTACTATGTACATAGCATCCTATATGTGGTTCTAGAAACCTGCAGAGCAGGCAGAGCAGGAGATGGCCATGCTGTCTGAGAAAAACTGGGGCTTATTCCAGTAAAAGTCCTGCAGTGTGTGAATGTAACAACATTTAGAATGTAATCTTTTTAAACTGGATATTGACTAATGAGACCTTTTATTTCCAGTCTTTGGAATTAAAAGACATTTAAAAAATCTAGCATCTAAAGAACATTTCTAGTATGTTAAGTGCTATGGAAATTTTATGCCAACAGAGCCTGCCTAGACAAAACAAAGAAGCTTAAAAATATATCTCCTGGCAAGCTGCCAGTGATCCGGTAATCCTAGCTACTCAGAAGATTGAGATATGAGGACTGAGGTTCAAAGCCAGCCTGGACAAGAAAGTCTGTGAGAGTCTTATCTTCAGTTAATGACTGGGGAAAAAAGCCAGATACAGAGCTGTCTCTCTAGTGGAGTGCTAGCCTTGAGCAAAAAAACTCAGGGATAGTACCCAGGCCTTGAGTTCAAGCCTTAGGTATAATGCACACACGCACGCACGCACGCACGCACGCACATGTGTGTGTGTGTGTGTGTGTGTGTGCGCGCATGCACACATACATACACACCATCTCCCAAATCATATCTCAATGAAGCTGATTTCAAGCAAACCAAGGAAATTATTCCAGAAATATCCCTTTCGTGATTGTGAGTTGAAGGTACTGGTTTTAAAACATCAATGAGCTACACAGAGCTCAAAGAGCAGCTGTGTTCGCTCTTTCCACTTCCTGTGTGTCAGGCTCAGCAGTGTGACTCCTGACAGCAGCCCACCCTGCTTCTTCTGTGAGTGGCAGCTAGCAAAAAGTGATTGCAGCTTTGCCTAATGGAGATCATTGTGAAACATCACAACTGTATTTCCAATTCCAGCATCAGAATAGTACATCTGACTTGGAATTGACTACAATGGTCAGAATGACGGATCTGATATATACTTGAAGGGATAATTGTACACAACCAGTTTAAAAGCTGGTAAATATTTAAGGGTCAGGGGTTAAATGTCAAAACCACAGTGCTTGGGCTCAGCTCCATAAAGTATCAAGAATGACTCCTAATTAAATCCAGGGTATATTTCACCAAAGGGAAATAAATTTGACAGCTAACAACCAATACTGGATTACCACCTTATAGAGGTTAGGGATCAGGCTAGTAATTGTAGGTGGTTTACAGTTTTTAATGCAGTACTAATCGGGAGGATGATTGCTACAGTTACCAATTACCACACTACACAAAGTTAAGTCTTAAGCCAAAAATAAGTATTACCAAAAGGTATGAATATCCAAATCCCCTGGCTCAATTTTTATTTAAAAATAAATGCCCTGTGCTGTCACAGAGCAAATCTCTAAAACAAATATGGTCAGAAAACATTTTATTTTTGTTTAGCTAAAAATTTCTATGTGATTAATAATTGTCAAGTGGTGCCAATTACAATGTTAAATAAATTAGACTTCAAAACCAGTATAGCAAGTTGAAGGCAAAAGATCTCAGCTAAAAAAGTATGTAATTGTCCCTTTCCTAGTCTCACATTTGCCTTTATACTTAGATAATACAGTGGTGTCACAAATTCAGCAGTCTTAGATGGACATGGAATTTGGACGCTAATTTAGATGCCCCACCTGAGAGAAAAGCTGTTTACCCTAAGATGAGATATGCCTTAGAACACTAAGCAAACACAGTAATTGTAGTATTTTAATAGCTATGTTTACATGCAGATCTTGAGATTATTTTTGCACATTAGGTGATTTATAGGGCTACATTAAGTAAATCATACTTGGAATGCTGTTCTAAAGGATGACTCACAAAGTGCTGCCATCTCCCCTTTCCCCTTTCCGAGAGAGAGGTAGAAAAGAAATCCCTTTCTTCAGAAATCACTACATGCAAATTAGCATCTCAACTATTTCTGATATTTTGTTTTCTTTGCTGTACCTTTAAAGAAAAATTATTAAACCTAGAATTGAGATAAATTCATGTAGAAAAAAGTAGCCAGAGCCATTATAGAAAACCTCGTCATCCCTAATACACTGGCTTCTGCAGGCTGAACTAATTACTGCATAATCTTTACTTGAGGTATTGGTTAAATCAATTAAGTTGTTAGGAGTAATTTCAATAATGCTAGTGTTTGAGAGAACTACATGGCAAACAGGATTCATTTTAATTAGACTTTTAAATTCAGAGCCCTATCTAAGTCTGGAGCCAAGTACTCTATTTTGAATCTCTCTGTATTCATTTAGTTGCGAAGGGAAATCTTTAAAAAATATGTCTGGCTCTAAGTAATTAGTTTGCAAATTTGTAATGTGAGATGTTGTAGCAGCCCAGTTGGGGAAGGAGGGCATAGCCTCCTCCCTTTTCATTTTTATTAGCTTTTCCTGTGTCTGGAGACTTCCTGCAAGGACTGAACATTCCTTTAAGTTCAACTTGTGGGAGGTTTGCACCAATAACATAAAATGCCTCCAGAGAGGTACCTGCCACTGACCCACATGTAACTTTTGCCCTTAAAAAATATTAAAAAGAACTCCTTTTCTTTATCAGGCTCTTCAGAGAGCCTGGTGGGCAGTGGAGCCTGGGACTGGCCTGACTTGGGTCTCCCTCCTGTCTACTCCCCTGTGAGGCTTGCTTGGCCTTCCTCTCCAAGTAGTGCTGAGCTGCAGATCCTGTTCAGACCTGTGGGAAAGTACACAAGGCCCAGCTATGCATCCTGGGCCTTTCTCATTCACTGTGAAAGGAACCCCTGCCAGGAAGGCTTCGTTAGCCTGGAAGAACATTGGGAGTTCAGCATTTCTTTAACTCTTTGGATCTCTGCAGTCCATTCAGTATTCTCATTTCAAAGGCTAACATTCTTTCTTAAGAGTCTTCATTGACTGTTTCCCATAAAGAATTTTCCCAGGGACATCCTTTACCAGACATGGGTTAATAATACTGTATTTCTACCCTGGTATAGTCCAGGGATGCCCCATACTCATGAGCACTTTGATAATAACATTAAGCATCATGTATGCAAATAATCTAAATCCTAGGTAAGGTATAATTTGTTCAGAGTTTTACATTCTCCAAAGACTAATTTTTAAAAAAACTTTCTATATTATGAAGAGTGGCTTTAAGTGGTAGAGTGACTGCCTATGAAGCTTTAGGCCCTGAATTCAAACGCTAGGACCACCTAAATTTAAGCAAGTAAATATAGAAGAAATTAGTACTTACCCTTTCATTAGAGAAGAACTCTGTCTATTACCCCTTGTCCTTTTGTTAGTGTAGAAAAATCACCACAGTAATGACATACAATTATAGTAAGCATTTAACAATCTTCTGCTTTTCTAGGTTTATCTTATCTAACATATGGTAAGCTAAAATGGGTTAAATGTCTTTTCCCTAAGGTACAATATTTTTGTTCTCTCTAGTACAATTTAAATTTTATTTTTAAGGCTCTATAGCAGCACATTTGAACATTCTGAAAGGTAAAACTGTTAGGAATATAATTGCAAGAGTTAAAGGAAACTTAACAAATGAAATATAAAGACTTGCACTTCCTGTATATGAATTTTTAGCCTTTGCCCAATCTTTCTCTATTGTAAACTTAAAACAAAGTCTTATCAGCAAGTAACATAGAGTAGCAGCTGGATATCATTAAATCCCCCTGTCTTCACTATTCTTCTTCATTACCTTCTTCCTGACAGCTCTTGTTCTTCACAGAAAATGTAACTTTGTGCTAGAAATTTATGTAATTCAGGTGTCCTCCATTCTGAAGGAGAGCTTCACTCAAAAGAATAATTCTGGGCTGGGAAGGTGGCTCAGTGGTAGAGTGCTTGCCTTGCATGCATGAGGCCCTGGGTTTGATTCCTCAGCACCATATAAGCAGAAAAAGCTGGAAGTGGCTCTATGGCTCTAGTGGTAGAGCACTAGTCTTGAGCTGAAGAGCTGAGGGCCAGTTTTCAGGCCTAGAGTTCAAGCCCCATGACTAACAAAAAAATAATAATTCTGTGAGTGCATAGTTTTATAAGAGAAAAGAATGAACTCAACAAAATTCATTAAGAAGCACATGTTAGTTCAAGCCCCACGACCGACAAAAAAAAAAAAAAAAGAAGCACATGTTAAGTAACCAGTTCCTCAACTACTTTTCACCAAATCTCCTTTACCTAGGCTATTTTCATAATGAGAAAGTAGCAGATTTCATTCTATTAAAGACATGAACTATTGTAGCATAAAATACACAGTGGCACTCTCCAAAGGCTTTGCAGAGTCAGTGAAACTCTAAAATACCTTTATATAGTAATACAGTTAAAATTAAATATGATATATATGTATTATATGTATATATACATATCATATTATATGTATATATAATACACACTGGGACAGTTAAACAAAAACACAATTCGAGGGCACAATATTTAGGCTTCTCTCAGCTTAACTGAAGTTGTTAAGTTGCTGATGATGTAATGTGTATGCTTCTCTGAGCATTTAATTCAACCTCTGTGGCTTTGTGTCAAAATCAAGAGTTCAAGTTTAGGCAGCTTTTCAGTGACAACAGAACCACTAGGAAAAGAGACTTGAATCTACTGGGCCTATATATTTTTGACCAGTATTCAAAATATTTATTTTAATATAAATATATTTGATATTTATTTTAAGATAAAGCAAATGAAAAACTCCCTATCCCTCTTGAATGTTAAACTGATAGCCATATCTTCCTTGATGTAATAGTTATGTTTAATCATGTTATCAAATTGCTGTCTTAAAGAATTATTTTCCTAAAGGTACCTATTAAAATTTTATTTATGGTTTCTCACCATCAACCATTCAAATGATTTTTACCCCCTCACCTGTACTTATTATTTGACTAAGAAATACATAAAAAAGTCTAAAGTTGTATAAAATAATTAAGCCTTACAGCCTAAAAATAAAAACCTAATTTGGTAATTAAAATGTGAATATTACTAGGTTTATTATTAGCATGTAGTTACATAACTCCTTTTATTTCTGCTTTGTTTTATATTCTGTTAAAAACAATGAAATTCCCAAAATTTTACTTAACTATTTTTCCCAAAGAATACTGGGTTCTTATTAGGAATTTGCATTCACGGCTCTAAAAATAGAGATGGTAGCCTGTTCTTCTAGACTCTGCCCTCATTCATATAAGGCATTCTACCCTGTCCCTATCCATTTGTTCCTGTGCACTCTTCATCTGGCATATTCCTCATGTCCTTTAACCAATGAAGACTTGTTCTCAAGGAAAACAGTCCATTGGCCCCCAAACATAGGTTCTGGTCTTCTACTATTCGTGTCATTCACACCTGTTATAGCATATAGCACTCAGCAGCATTCTACCACTCCCTTTTCTTTCTCTCATTTCTCTTCCATCTAGTAAACTCTTTTCCTTTCCTCTTCTGTCTCTTTATTTTTTTCTTTAGTGCCATTACTGGGGCTTAAAATCAAGGCCTGAGCACTCTTCCCTGAGCTTCCTTTTCTCAAGGCTAGAACTGTACCACTTGAGCCACAACTCCATTTCTGCCTTTTTTGGTGATTGTTTGGTGATAAGAGTCTCATGGATTTTGCTGACCTAGGTTGACTTTGAACTGAGATTCTCAGATCTCAGTTTCCTGAGTAGCTAGGATTAAAGATGAGCCACTGGAGCCTGGCTAAACGTTTTCTTTTTACTAGCTTCCTGAGGAACATCTAAGTTTAGGCAGCTATTATTTGGACATCTGGTTTACTCTGGGCTTTCTTAAGCCATGTCTTTTGCTATTTCACTAATAACATTATGAATTCCTAGCTGATTCTGTCAATTTCAAAAAATATTTTTCCACCCACACTAGGTTCTTAGAATATTGATGAATACTACTTAAATATATAAATTTTCCCTGAAGGCATGGCTCAAGTGGTAAAATGCCAGCATGAGCAAGAAAAAATATAAAATTAAAAATAGAATACACTATCGGGTATAACACTGATGACTACAGTGAGGTAAATGAAAAGTGTGATTACAGACCAAAGTTAAGGACCAGTGATCAGACACATTGAGTTAGAGCCACAGAACAGAATCATAGCAAGAGTTAGAAGTCCAAAAATATTTTTCTCCTTTTTTTTCTTTTTTTTTCTATTGGAGTAGGGGTGGCCTGTACAACAGAAAGCTAATTAATGCTTATATTTTAAAATTTAAAGAATGTGCCTATAAATCTGTGAGTGACACACTGGCTGGTAAAAGACAAAAAAAAATACACTTGGACATCATAGATGATACAGCGTTCTAGAGATTCACATAGTGAGACCAAAGAAGGATATTTTTAGCAGAGGATCAGGAAGGCTCAATAGCTGTGATAATATAAAATGGCGTTTATCAAAATGAACTCCAAGAAATGGAAACAAGAGGTATTTTGTTATTTTGGTTTTTGTTTTTGTTTCTCCTTTGTTGCTGTTTTGGCTTTCTGTACCTTTTGTCTTTTATGTAAATGTATCTGTTTGGGGGAGGAAAAAGGGGGAGCACAGATGATGGGACAAAGATTGGACAAATGCAGCAGTGATATTCACCGACACTGTGCAAATGAACTTTACAAGTTGTAGGGGCCGGAGGCAGGAGGGAAAAAAACTGGGAGAAAGTGAAAGAAGGAGTGGCAGTGTTCAAAAAGAAATTTACTCATTATCTGACTTATGTAAATAAACCCCTCTATGCATTATCTTTACAATAACAATAAAATAAAATGTTTTTTAGAAAATGACAAATCTGTAATGTGGTTTGCTTATAGCTATAGAAAAGTGCCAGAACATTTGCCATGAAATTGAAATACTTCTCAGAGATGTTAAGTTTAAAGAGTCAAAAATAACAAAATTAAAATATTATACATGGTATAACATTAAAAATGGTAGTGGGAGGGTAGGGGTTGGGGGGGAGGCTGGGAAGGGATGTGAAGGGTAAACAAAGGAGGAGGCTGCAATGCTTGATAAGAAATGTACGCATTATCCTGCCCATGTAATTGTAACCCCTCTGTACAGTGTGTTCACAAAAAAAAATAATAAAATAAAATATTTTAAAAAATGGTAGTGGGAGCAGGCACCAAAGGGTCACAGCTGTAATCCTACCACTTGGGAGGCTGAGATGGAAAGGATCATGGTTTGAGGGTAGCCTGGGCAGAAAAGTGTATAGGAGACTGTCTCCATGAATAAAAAGAAGCTGGATATGGTGGCCCAAGAGCCATGAAAAGTGGGCCAGGTGAACACTTGGGTAGGAAGCAAGACCCTAGTTTAAAAATAACCAGTGAACTTGGTGGTGGCTCATTCCTGTAATCATAGCTACTCTGGAGTCTGCAATCTGAGGATCAATGTTCAAAGCTAGGTTCAGCAGGAAAGTCCTTGAGACTCTGCTCTCCAATTAACCACCAACAAGCTGGAAAGGGAACTATGGCTCAAGTGGTATAGTGCTCAGAGACAGTGTCTAGGCCCAAGTTCAAGCCCCAGGATGGGCACAAAATGATAATAACAACAACAACTAGTGAAAAACAGGGTGCAAGTGTGTCTCCTTAGTATTATGCCAGCCTAGCAATTGCAAGACCCTAAATTCAACCCCAATATTGTATAAGTGCCTAAACAAACAAGTTGTTTTGGGTTTTTTTTTTTAAAAGGCCTAAAAAGGGCTAGCTGAAGAGTACTTGCCAAGCAAGTAAAGGGTCCTGAGTTCAAATTTCAACACTACCAAAAAAGTAAAAAATGCAGTGGGGAAGGAGGATAAGAAATAACTGTGGCTTTCTGATCACAGAAGAAAGGAGGATTGTGCAGATAGTGTTTTAGAGAGAGCAAATACAGGTAGTTTTGGATAGTTTAACTATCTTAATGAAATCGTTTAAGTATATGAATTATTATTTGGGAAATATTGCATGTGCTATAGTTCAAAAATGAATAGCTCTTCAATCAGTTTTCTTTAAGAACAGAATATCTTGTAAATTGTATGTTAGAAAGCAATTCTGGGTGCATTGTAAATAAAGAATTCTGAAACAAAGGAGGAGGTAACAATGCTTGATAAGAAATGTACTCATTATCTTGCCCATGTAATTGTAACCCCTCTGTATGGTATTTTTACAATAAAAAAAGAATTCTATTGTGTTTTGTTACTTAATAGAAGTGGGAATTGCTGATTTTCCACGTGAATGTCAGACACTAAGCAAAGCTAGATCCCAACTGAAGCCAATGTACAGCATCAAAGTTCCTTTAACATTTGGGAAACCCCCAGTGCCCTCAGGACCTCAGAACAATTGCTCACGGAAATGCTGCATTACAGGACTCATCTACTCTGCCAAATGGATATTATATCAAACATATCCCAACACCCCCTCCACCACTGAGAACATTTTAAATGGAATCGCTTAGATTTAAATGTTCTGTAGCCTAGTGTCTTTTACTTTCTTGCTAATTGATTAAATTATTATCAGGTAGTTTATTGTCAAATCTGTCAAACATTTTAACCTGAAAATCTGTAACTGTCCTGGTTTTCCTGGTAACTACTAGATACTAAAATATTAACCCTTAATAATTTCTCCTGAAGCTTTTTTGTAAACTTTAGCTAAAACCTTAGGTTTGCTTTGATGATTTAGCTGTTTGTATGTACATATATTCATTTCTAGGAAGAATATCTTCATTCAGGAAGAATCCTGGGCTACTTTTCAGGATTTGATGGAAGTTATGCATTGTGATCTTTCAGAAAAGCATATTTTCCATTTATATACTGACTAAATATACAGAAAAACTAGCTGAATGCCAAATGATTTACTTTGTTTTTTTAAGGAGCAACTTGCTTCTGCTGTTAATTTCTGCTTCCATAAATTATCTTACAGTTAAATGATTAAGATTTTTCAGCTTACTATTTCATCTGAAAATCGTTCCTTAAACAATCTTGGTTATAGTGCTGGGAAAACAAGGTTATTCAAAATACATGTGGAGTGTGAAATTTTGTTTTCTGCACAAAGATTTGTCTTGAGTCTAAACATTTCTCTCTTGAGTAATTTGTCATTTAATTGCATCTTGTAATGTTCCCCCGGGAAAGGGAGGAAAAGAGAAAGGAAGAAAAGACCAAAAAAAGAAACTTTAAAAAAAAAATGTGTACTGCATTCAGATTTAACTTTCACCTTATAAAGTTTTATTACAGTGTCCTCCTCCCCTCTTTGTGCCATGAAATAGTGAATCACTCTTGCTGGTCTCTGAGGACAGATGCTGTTCTCATGTTTTATCCTGACACCTCAGAGATGTGCTTTCCATATGAAGGAAGGGAGGACATTTGATGCGTCCAGTGTTATTTTGGGACCTCCCCTTTTCTGGGAGTCACTGACACATGTAGTTTTGGCAGTGAAGCCCAGCAGGAGGTGACATTTGGCGATTCCCTTGCTGATTAATGTGCCTGAGGGTCCCTGCCACCCTTTGCCCCTTTCCAGTATGTTAGTTTAGGGGAGAAAAACAGCAGCTTTCATATGCTCCACTGCTGGGTGAGCTGGGCACAGGGCCAGCAGCGCCAGCAATTTTCCGTCCTTTGTATGAGTGATCAGAGGCCAACCCCAAGGAACTGACAGTGGTTGTACTCAGCACCGCTAATGATCTTCAGTAGCCGAGGACTTCCTTCCTCTTGTAGCTTGAACATTTTTGCTAGGGAAATGTATGATTTGGAAAGTAGCCACAGAGACACAGTCTGATAAAGTTCATTGTGCACCTCACACCTCTAGTTCTGTAGCAGATGAAGCGCTACTAAAAAAGGAGAAAATAACTAAGTTCACGTGAGTATTTAGAGGCATTTTGCAAATGTACTTTCTGAAATGGGACAACTTCACTTGGTTAGCTTTTTTATTTCCTTACTAAGTGTTTTCAGTCAAGCTCTAACAATCATATGGTAGACTGTTCTTCAGCCTGGAGAGTCTTTGGCTCTCCACCTTCACTTTTCCTTTTCCACTTTCCTGTGTTTTCATCCCCAGTCCTCAATAGCCAAGTTCTTGCTGTGTGATAGGCAAAAAGTCAGTAGGCAGCATTCCAGGACCAGCCACCAGTGCATCTATTTGTCCTTCAGACAGAAGAAAAGGTCACCACTTGCACCTTAAGGTCAAAATGCTAAGACAAAACTAACCTCTAGGGATTTTCTTATTCTACACTGTAATGTTCATTTGGTTCTAGCCAAACCATATATATTGTAGTGTTCATATATTCATAAAAGATCTTAGGAGTTTTCTAATCTACCTTATGGCTTTTTGTTCTGGGGTATATCAGCTCTGACCATAAAGAAACTCTTCCTTAGAATTAATTATTATAAATATTCTCATGATAGAGAGGTGAGGGGAAACATTATAAAAACTACCCATGGCCTTGTGCCTGGCTGAGTACAGACCTTGTTGGGATGGCCATTGTGGGTTTGGGCTAGACTGTCCCAAGATGGAACAAGTGATTTTGTAGTATGCCAGCTTACCTCTAGAAAAAGACTTCAGCTTCTAAAACATTCCCTACAAGTACTTCAAGAGCTTTCAAGATTTCATCAAAAGCTTAATCAGAGAAGGACACTTTTATTCAGGTGAATCCTCAGAATGCAGCAATAAAATAAAAACTGTCATTTGCTATACTCTGAGTGACATGGTTTGCTTTTGTTTTATTAAATCATGTTTCCCTAAGAGCTTCATCTAGGATTTGTAATTCTCCTTGATGTTCTTCCATTGTCCTTTTGCTAAACGCTATATAGCCATACCTACAAGGTCAGTACATTTAGAACTGTGCTTTAGTCTTTCAAAGTTTGTAGAGACCATTCCCTTCTGTCAGTCTTATAGGATGAATTATTTTGAGTTTTCATTTTACTGAAGAAAATGAACTAGCATATTGGTAGGCATCACATGCAGAGTTTAAGGTATCATATTGCTCATCACAAATGGCAGAAGGACATGGACACTGTATTCTCTTTTGATTCCATAATCTTAACATGAGGAAACCTGTTCATCCTGAGATTCAACATACTATTCAGGAGGCCAGTGCAGCCACTACATTGATCTTGCAGGGAAGAAAACCATTTGCTTCCTCTAATCCTATAATGGCACCAATACCTTTATAGCTAGTCAGGAAACAATTTACCAAAGCCCTTAACAAAATAACTGCTGGATCATTCTAATTTGAAAACATTAAACCTATGTCTATACTGGCAAAATAAACCCAATAGGGTCACCACCTTTTATGTTTGTGGAGTTCCATTCAAATAACAACTTAAAAATTATAATGCTTTTGTAAATCGTTTTGTAGATATAAATGAAAAATGGCACATTTCCTGAAGTATTTGAGTAATTTTTATGTATAATTGTAAGAAAGAAGAGGTAGTAATTCTCTATTCCTAATCACTAAAATGCACTGGTAGAGTACAAAGGATTCATTTCTTAGACTTGTATTCCTGCTCGTCCATCTTATTCCTAAATAAGCATTTTACCCCTGTGTTATACCAGGCACTGTGACTGTTTCTATGGAGTACAAACCATTTAGAAGAGATATCCTCATATCTATAGGTTAAAGGGCGGTTGGTTTTCAGTGTATTGGGGAAATAGGGTCAATGAGTGTTTAGAGACATTTTTACTGTCACTACTGGCTGATGCTCTTAACACCTAGAGAGTGGATTGCAAGTTATCTAAAATGTGTAAAACAGGGGAATGGGGCTGTGACTCAGTGACAGAACCTAGCCTAGCATGTGAGAGGCTCTAGATTCAATCTCCAGCATTGAACAAAAACAAAGAAGGAAAAGAACACATGATAGATACCATAACAAAGTTATTTGATAAGTCAGTAGTGTGAGACTGAAAATGCCTGATCTGAAATCACTAAAGTAGATTTTTATATGATAACGTAAGTGTTCTTTATTTGCACCATTTCATCTGGTAGCTGCTGGCCAAGTGTAAATTTGGAACACATGAAATATTGCCGTTGTAGCAGGAGTTGATGGTTTCATTTTACTTAATTTTGATTTATATATTTAAATTAAAAAAGCAGTAGTGGCTACTACTTTGAACAAGGTCAGTCTAAAAGAAGAGAATAAAGAAATAGTGGATAATTACAATATTCAATGTACATATGTGAAAATGTAACCAAGTAACTTGACAGGATAGGTTGGCTGGATGAGAGAGGACATTGATCAAGACACATTGTACTCATAAATTGACATGTTCTGTGGAAAGTCCTTTGTACAACTACTTAGATATAATATTAACTAATTAACCAGTTATCACATCTGCCTGGAAAATAACTCTTAAACCCAAGATTTGTAGAAGGAGTTTAAGGAACATACACACACACACGAAATCAAAGTTAGGCTGGGCAAAGAGATGGCTTTCTGGACATATAGTATACTATGGTTCTTGAATGTTGAAGAGTTCAGTACCAATCATATGTGCATATAAAATCACTTAGAATAATGATAGGACTCACTGAAAAACTGGGTAGAGGGCCCACATGAATAACCATTTGTGTAAAATTAAATATTAAAGTAATATTTCAACTTTTTAATCTAGTTATATGAACATTTAAAATAATATATACATGTATGCTCATTTACATATATATATCATTCTGTTCCCAATCTCACATTATCTGAATTATTTTTACTTCTTAGTTTCACCTCTGTACCTACTTGTCATCACTAGAGCCTCTGAAATCATAGACAAGTTTTCCCAGAACACTATATCTCACTTCCAACTAAGATATTTCAAATACACCAATTTAAAAAGATGCATATGTCTCTACCTTTGGGAAAATCTGTCGTGTTATAGAGACCATTTAGTTAGGTTTTATTTTGTTTTAGTCTTTATATATGTATATCTCAAATCCTGAAAAAAACTAGCCTTCATGCTGTTTTTTTTTGTTGTTGTTGTGTTATTGTTGTTGTTGTTTTGGGTCCGGTCGTGGGGCCTGAACTCAGGGCCTGGGCGCTGTCCCTCCGCTCTTAAGCTCAAAGCTAGTGCTCTACCACTTGAGCCACAGCGCCACTTCCGGCTTTTTTTCTTTTTGCTTATGTGGTGGTGGGGAATCGAACCCAGGGCCTCAGGCATGCAAGGCAAGCGCTCTACCACTGAGCCACTTTTCCAGCCCCCTTCATACTGTTTTTTAAACCAACTTGGAAAAAGTTATTTCACCATCTAACATTTGCAATGATGAGGTTTTTATATTTCTAATATTAATGTCATATATTATAACATTATACATTATGTGCCAGATTATGTGTATGATGGTCTACTTGATGGTATCCTACAGGTCTCTTAGGTTATGTTCCTTTTTCTTCACCCTTTTTGAAATTGATGGATTCCTTTGCTTGCACATATCTGTTTTTAAATCCCCACCCCCTTATATTTTCATTTTAGTTTTTGCATTTTTCATTAATAAAATTTCTTTTTGGCTCCTTTTAAAAGTTTCTACCTCTTCATTGATAGTTGCATTTTGTTTTAAGTTTCATTTTTTGCTATTGTCAATGGCTTTGTAATTTAAATTCTTCGATTTTCTATAAGGTAGTTATTTAGTCTAAATCCAAAGTTGAGACTTCCTCAGGTGTATTTTCTGTAAATGAATTTTGTTCCTTCGTGAGAACCATACTTTTCTGTATTGTTTTATATCTTTTGTTGTTATTAAACCTGGAAATTTGAGCCTTAAAATGTATTGAATCTGGATATCAGATTCCCTCCTTTCTCCAAGATTTTTTTTTAATTGTTGTAGAGGACATCTGTGCTAGAGAATAATCCCGAGACAAAGCTTAATGTTTCTGTGGTCTTTTCTGAGCCTGTATATTACCCTGGGTATATGTAGTGGTTTTCTAAGTCTACCCACACTCCTTTGTGGTTATTTTAAAAACCAAAAGATGTGGTCCCTTTAAATCCCTTAGAAGCTGCTTCAGCCAGTGGAGGTCTCAAAACAGTGGTGACAGACCCTTTTGTTTTAGTAAAACTAACTTAAAAGATTAAATGCTAGAGCCAATGATTCTTCTCAGAACTGTTCTCAAAAATATAATACAGTGACAGCAGTACTCAGCAAATACTTGTTAAATTATAAAAACATTACTTTATAAACTATACTTAGTAGATTTCTAAACCAAAACAATTTTTATAGCTATTTGAAGCTTATATAGGGCCTTAGGTCATTTTTTATAAGACTTCTGAATTCAAAATAGAGCCAGTAATTATATATAATTGAAGTGAGGCTGTTTTAATTTACCTCATTAATTCAGAGTTCTTAAGTATAACTTTACAATATTTGTAGAAAAGATTTGCTTATGATATTAATAATTTAATAAAGTACAAATGATGCATACCTACAACAGGTTCAAACATTTAAAATAAAATTTAAAGAGCTTCCATTTGCATGAAAATGGTTTGCTAAGATAAATGTTGTACCTACTTATAAATGTAGATCTTGTAGCCCTCTACTTAGAACTCCTTGCTCCTCTTATTACAGATACTCAAACTGGCTTCTCAAATTAGACTGGGTTTTTTTTTTAATTCAACATAGCTTTATTACATTAATTTGTAGTTCATTAGTCTGCTCTTTTGGACACCTAAAGTTTTTTAATGCATTTGGTCTGGAATGTATTCATAAAGTTGAGAAAGTGTATGTTTTATAAAATGTGTAGGCTTCTGTATCTCCCATGAATATATTATTTAAAAAATAAAGATGTTTCTAAGGACACGGTGCATGAAGACTTCATTGGGAATATTCTTATCTAATGCACTACTTTGAGACATGAGAATCCCCTGTCATTGTGTCACAATTCTGAAATGGCAAGTGGATTTACATATTTACCAATAAAGGATTTTGATGGAATAAAAAGGTTTTTTAATTAAAAGATTTCAAAATTCCTCTATGGTTTCTTTTCTACCCTTTTATAATTGTTTGTCTTCAGCTAATTTCTAGCCCAAGAAAAAGTGGCTTTGTATTCTATTTAATCCTTGCATCCTGGCTATTAAATTTTATCTACACTTCAAAAGTAGGACCTGAATATGGAGAGTTTAAGTAGTTTATAAATTGCTACTTGGGTCACTTATGCTGGAACTTGAGGCTAATCCTTATCTGACACTTCTATTATTGCTGCTAATACTCTGCACTCCTGAGAACCTCACATAAGACACACACAGAAGGACCATTGCACATTTTGAGATGTGATACACTTGCTGGTGTATGTCAAAAACATAAAGACCAGCAGGAGTCATGGCTCAAAGTTTTTTAGAAAAGAGGGAACATATACAGTAATGTGAATGGCTGATAGAGGGGAAAAGGATTGAAAAATCAAAAAGCAGAGGGAATTTGAGATGACACTGTATAGAACTGTGTGCCTGAATTCACTGTGTATAGTTCTGGAACTTCAGTCATATCACAGGGAGATGTGTTTGGTTTACAGAGAGTATGACAAGAATTGCATTAGTGGCTTCCATTAATATCTAGGGAAGCAACTAACTAGAAGGGAACATGGTCAGTTGCCTGTTTCAAGACTAAAGGAGTAGTCGAAAGGAGTAGTGGTAGAAACAGATAAGAATATTGCAGAGAAAACAACTTGGCAGTCAGTAGGAGTTGTTGGGTGAGGGAAAAAGAAGAGTCAGAGACAAATAGAAGACCCAGTAGAAGTGACTTTCTTAAGAGGAGGTAAACAGTGGGACATGGATGTGTTGGAAGTACTAGTGATTCTGGAAATGTTCAGGTAGAAGTCTTCAATTAGGCCATTAAAAATGGTATTTTGTGTGAGAAAGGTGTTAGATTGGGGGAGATGATGAGTCATATACACTTTTCAAATAAAATTTTAGATTCCAAATCAAAGTTGTACATATTTATTCATATAATTTCACATAATTTTATGAATTTAGTGGACCTCTTGAAATCTATCTGTGGACTTTCTGTACTTAGGTTATATACCCTTGGGCTAGAAACATAAATAGTTGAAACAATACTAGTTGATGGATTTATTGAAATCAGTATATAAAGGAAAAGGAAGGAGATACTGTCACAGTTTTCAGATAGGCTGAAATATAGGTGACAAGAAAGACTATGGTTAGCTATGTCTACGATGATACCATCAGAAAGATAATGTCTGGAAAACTTGTTGGATGGACAGTTTTTGCTGTATATTTGTCATTTACATTTTTTCAAAGAGCCATGTAGAAAGAGGCCAAATGTTAAGCTGAAGAATTGGGATAAGAAAGAAGAAATAATGTGGAATTTATGAGTGTCAAGATAAATAATGCTCATTTCTTTATACTAATCTCTGGCTAAAGGAAAAAAATCAATACATAAACATAGAGTCCATACTAAATCTTTTTAATGATCTCTAAATTTATAAAGGACAAGAAGTCACTAAAATTGAGAAGATGTTTGAAACAAAAATTCTGTGTCATAAATGACTGACCCCAAAGCATGGTGTTTGTTTGCTCTAGAACATAACTAAATTGAAGTATTTTCTGTCTTATTTATTTGTGAAAGTGTGTTTATTTGTTTTTATTTTTATTTTTTTTTGTCGGTTGTAGGGCTTGAACTCTGGACTTGGGCACTGTCCCTGCACACTTCAGCTCAAGCAAGCGCTCTACCACTTGAGCCACAGCGCCACTTCCGGTTTTCTAGTGGTTTATTGGAGATAAGAGTCTCATAGACTTTCCTGCCCGGGCTGGCTTTGAACCGCAATCCTCAGCTCTCAGCCTCCTGAGTAGCTAGGATTACAGGTGTGAGCCACCAGTGCCTGGCTAAAGTGTGTTTATTTTTTGTCTCATAACTCCTTTTCTGAGAGAAATGTTGATAGTAAAATACACATGGTACATTTTAGTAAAATACACATGGTACATTTTATGTTAATTATTTCAAACATTAAAAATATTTAAAAACTTTTTACTGACGTCAAAACAGATCATACTAATATAACTTAGCACTTAATGCAAGAAAAAGCAAGACTTGAGGATTATAATTAATTTTAAAATGTGCTTCTTATTTTATTTATTTGTATATTCATAACAAAGACTTAAACCTAACCAACAATCCCAGTTCTCTTTTTTTCTACTCTTCCATAATTAATGAAATTAATCATTAAATATTTGACTAAATAATTTTGATAATCTAGAAATATATTGATATTTTTCTTGAACTATCTCATGACTTCTTAAAAAGTATATCAAGTCACAATTCCTTTCTGTTCCTTAAACTTGTTAAAAATATTTCTGATTTGGAGTTTTATCTGCATTTTCTCCTTCTTGGTCCTAAGAAACTTACTTCCTGTGAAAATAAAGAAACATTTATCTCAGTGTTTCTCGGGAATGATGAGTCTCATAATGTGTTTGAGTTTGCCAAACTATCAGACACTGTACAGTATATTAGAGTTTAAAACTGCCAAGTGCATTCACATTAAATAATTTTATAATGGTGGCATTTTAAAAATGGGAAAATATGAGTTGGATCAGAAAGCTTGCCTTTCCCCATGTCCTCTGGCTCCATGACGTGTGACACCATTTCATTATATAGAGCTCAGTGAACAAAAAGTCAGTTGTCATAGCCGTCTGTTTCCTGGTAGTTTACACACCAGAAACTGTAATCTGAGAACAGCACTTGAAGGAAAACAAAGAGCTTTACAGTATTTTTTTTTCTTTTCAGGAAAACACACAGAAGCTAATTTTAGCTTCTTGATCAAATTGACCCAGCCTTTAACCCTGGCAAACGTTACCACAACACACTTCCAATAGACAATAGTTTGCATACCAGCATCACACTGGAAACAGATGTGCATGCAGAATTGGCCTCTTTTTTTTTCCTCTAAAGTCTGAGCCTGACTCTGTAGTGAAAGCTGAAATGCCCTTCTTAGTTGATGGACAAACTGAGTCTTCTTTCAAATTTCACACCGTAAGCTTTCAAGATTCTTAAAAAGTATATCAAATCACAGTTATGTTTTTACCAGAGTTTCAGTACATCATTCACTATGAAACATCTCTTGCCCTCAGCATGATTTTTATTCTGGAGAGAAAAGAGAGAAGAAATTGTTAGCAGCTGCACAATTCATGAGAGATGGTTACCCCGTTTATATATTACAAGATTTGGAATGTGAACAATTGCCTTTTACTTTCTCACTATATCTCCTATAGTTTATATGGACCCCATTGCCATAGAAAACTCAGTCTTCTTATCCATACCCACCGTGGTCTGCTACAACTCTTGGCCTGCTAGATCTTGTGGCCTGCCAGCGCCTGTTTCCCTGCTACTAGGCAGCACACAAAGGTCAGCTAAATAGAACTTCCCAGATGAAAAAAAGACCCAGAAAGGTTTGTTCAGTTTAGGGTTATTTCTCATCATCTCTTCTGGAACCTCTGGGGAGATTCAGTATCTTCTGAAGTGCTAGGGAGTTTTCCTGGTTTTGCCAGAAGACAAGAAACAAATGTCTCTGTTTCTCGAGAAATGAAAAAGGTTTCCGGTCTCGTTTGTTGCAATAATCGCTTTTCCCAAGATCTCCTTTCACTCTGGGATATCTATAATTGTATATATATATACAGATATATATGTATATATACACACACATACATAGATATAGATATAGATATATACAGAATCTACAGAATCTTTGTGTGAGACACAATGAGGTACCTTTTCCATAGCTTTTTGTGTTTTTTAAAGTCCTAGTTAGAACATACCAGCTCTGTAACTTCAAGTTAATGGAAAATAGACCTAAGCAACCCCAGGCTCATGATTGTAGAGCAAACCACTGACTTTGTATAGAAATCTCTATCTTCAGAGGTTTGTAGGCAGAGAAATTCTAACTAATAATTCATAGTTGCACAATATGAATTTAGGAGAATGATTTTTTTTAATTTAGGCTATTACACAGCATTATATATACTGTAGTGCTGACCAAAATTTAAAAATTACATGAACTTATTCTTAAGTGCATAAAACAGTCTGTTCTTTCTAAAGATATCCATGAATACCACATCCTTTTAAGTGAACTGTTTACTTTAAAATTTAAAATAGAACTTTAGGGGTCTAATGAGTACAATATATCTATATGGAATTGCACTAAGCAAATAGATCTTGATCTGTTAAAACAATCAGTAGTTACACGTAATATGCAGTAAATATCAGAAGAATTCTAAATCTTATAAAGTCTATAGCAATCATTGGTTAGTCACATCAAAATTTTGTTTTTTATATTTGCAAGTTAATGTCCAATAACTTCACATTTGAACTTTGCGAAGGGAATTTAAACTATTTTCCTGGTATTTTTGTTTGACTGCCAAAGGGTGAAAATTCTCACTGGATGTTGATTGTGAAATGTAATAGTTTTTGTGCCCATGTTTTTATTACTGAAGGATTCTTTATCCACATTTTACTTTTCCTTCTAAAGCATATGCCTCTTGTTTCTTTAACACTTAAATAACAGATAAGTACCCCCAAGTTCTTTCCCCTATTTACAAGTTTTGCTAGATATGGTTTTAAGATTTAAAGTTTCTTGTCATTAATGCTGAATTAAGATAATAGAGCTTATAAACTTCAGTAACTAAAGTAATGATTGTGTTGTCAAAGACATTTTATATTCGTACCAGATTAAAAATTTTATACATATTTATTGTTGTTCAGATTGGCAAAATCAATAATAAAAATTAAAATATCAACATAAGTATCTTAATTTGCCTCCTATTAACATGATTGAGCAGTGATATTAAGTTTAACTGTAAAGTATCTACTTGTCATATTCTGACGGTGAGAAATCTAACTTTAAAGTATAGATTATACTTAAAGAGGTATCTTTCAGACATTTAAATCATGCATGACTTTCCTGATAGTATTAAATTATAACCAGATATTTTTATGTAATGAAATCCATTGAATAGATCCATCTTGGACTTATAAAAATAAACATTTACTAACTGCTAGATAGAACACTAAGGCTTTATCTACATTAACATTTTTTCTCTTTGTAGCTCTGTATGATGACTTGTATTGTTCCTAGTTTGAGGCAAATAGAGGTGAAATGGCTCACTCAAGGCCATTTTTCTGAATACTTCTGGAATATAAGCCTAAGCTCTTCACCTAACCCACAGTGCCACTTATTCTGATGACCTGATGTACGTATTACATACATGGCATGTTTATATGTGCCTGTAGATTGATGTGTATGCATATATTTATACCAAAATATGTATGCTAGTATTTTTACCCCAAATAGTCTAAATTTCTTCTTACTTTGTCAAGGAAGAAAATTTTTGTTTATAAACAGAAATTAACTTTCAGTCATGGAACAATCTAATTGTTTTTATCCTTTATATTGACAAATATATTTTAAATTACCTAAGTTTCCCAGATATGAATTAGATCTAGGAGATATACTCATATTTGGTACTATGGATACCTATTGTCATACTCAAGCCACAAGTGTGCATTTATGTGCATTAAGCTAAAGGTTGCATTCTCCAATCTTCTGCAGTTTCTATAGCTTTCTCTTAGGCTGGTGATTTGAAAATTTGTTTTTAGGGCCACTTCTGCATTTCAGAAAACTTAGTAGTTCTTACAATTACAATTTTTTTCTTTTGTTTGTAGTTCACCTTTTGAAAACCAAAACAGAAAAAGTGTTACATCTTTGTATTTCAATCTCCTTAAGATATGCTAGGCATCGGTTACTTTTCTCCTGTTGTTTCTCCATTGCCTTTTCTTCTTCCTGAGGTATGGAGATTTAATTACTGAGCGATTTAGGCACCTCCACAAGGGTGCCCCAGCTCTAGCAGTATCAGGAGCTGCTTGTCCTCACCTGGACAGAAGCAATTAAATTGTTTGTTCTGCTCCAGAGAAAAAGGCCTACTGAGAACTTGTTTGTACTTTTATATGTTTTCATGCTTAATGTTTTCAGTGACCCATATTATAAAGTAAACGATAACTACTTATGTAAGCATTTTACAGTAGTAAAGCAAAACTGTATATTCCTAGATATTTATACCACTTCATTCAAACCCTCAGAGTAAAAGTTAAGAAAAAATTCCTCCCAAACATTTTAGTTAGAAACTCCATTTCAGATCCTTGGCAATCTTATGTATAGGCTTTCCTACATGATTGTTGAATAACATGTTATTATATGTGAGGGAAGAATAGTTCTTTTGTTGGCTGCATTACATTTTGTGGTGAAATTGGAGAAAACAAATCATTAAGGAAGTCTATTTTGGTTCAAGACATTACACACTTATGACGAGTCTGTTTTTGAACCTTGCCAAGCTAAAAGAAAATGCAGACCCATTTGTATTAGAACAGGAAGGCATGTTCTAGATTGTAATCTATCAGCAGCACCGTGTTCTTATGTGTTATGTATGTATGTGTGTGAAGGCAAGAAATGCATTAAATAAATATCATAAATACCAACTTATATTTATTTATCCATACTACCTTTTTTAGATGTGATTAGTGTTAACTTACTAATGCCAAATCTTTTTTCCACATACTTTAGACGAAGGAAAACTTATGTATTTTTGGTGAAATGTTAAACTTTCACATAACCCCACACAAACTCACTGTCCTCCAATAGTTTAGTTCTATAGTCTTCAAAAGCTCTGGATAAATCCCTCCATTGAAACTAGAATCTAAACTGTGCACACAGTTTGGTCAGCAGACAAAAAGAAAAACTCCAACAACTTAAAAAAAATATCCTGTCTGTATGTATTTATTTATTGCAGTTTTCAGCACAGAAAGAGTTGAAAGCAAATACACCAAGATTTGGATATTAGTTGATTAGATGAATTAAACATTAGATGAAATATTTGGAGGAAGCCTGTTGACTTTTTATGCACCTCTGTCATCTGATGATAATGTATTTGTTGCCTTTATATTTACCTTATAAAAACAGAAGCCATATAACAAGATGGGTTTTACAACATGTTTTGAATACCACATGCTTTATTTTAGAAAAGAGTACTGTCATTATATATAAATGAGTCAAATCATGATGCTATGTGAGGTTACCATGGAATAGTCATCAGAGAGCATCTCACCTTTGGAATGAGACAAAATTGGAACACAGTCTTAGTTCTTATTTGAGATGATTTAAGATAGGTAAATAAGTTTTCTATAAGTCATAAAAATACATTTTCTATGAAATGGTACAAAGATAAGTGAAGATAATTACAGCTACTGGCATATAGCAGATCTTTCCCAAAGACTACCTAGTACATTGCCAAGCATAAAGCAGGCTCTCATAAATACTGACTGAACAAATGGTTTTAGTCTCCTCTATCATTTATCCTGGTGTCCAGTCTTGATGCTTGTAGGGCAAGATCAAGGTCAGGAACACAGACCCTCACACCACTCATTCATCTTCCTTGCAGGAAGCTCATATCTGACCTTCCTTTCTACCTCCCTTCCTTCTGAGATAGAACTCAGAGCCTTGTATACGTAGTTAGTATGCGTTCTACCATTCCACTGTATCCCTGGCCCCTCATCTATTTATTTCTTTTTTTAATTTAAATTTTATTGTAAAGGTGTTGTACAGAGGGGTTACAGTTACATAAGTTTGGTAATGAGTACTTTCTTTTTTTTTTTTTTTTGTCAGTCATGGAGCTTCAGCTCTGGGCCTGGGCACTGTCCCTCATCTCTTCAGCTCAAGGCTAGTGCTCTATTACTTGAGCCACAGTGCCACTTCTGGCTTTTTCTGTTTATATGTGCTGAGGAATCAAACCCAGGGCCTCATGCATGCGAGGCAAGCCCTCTACCACTGAGCCACCTTCTCAGCCCTATGAGTACATTTCTTTTTGAACAGTGTTACTCCCTCCCTCATTTTCTCCCACTTTTCCCCCTCTCTCCCCCTCTCTCCTACCCCAGGTTAGTCCAGTGAGTATCACTGCTGAATTAGTTTACCCTTTGTCCCATTGTTTCTATAACTCAGATACATACAAAACTATCACTTTTATTTATGGTACTAGGGCTTGAAGTCAAGGCCTCATGTTCTTGCTCAGCTTCTTTGCTCAATAGCTTTGAGCTATACCATTTGAGCCACACCTCCACTTTTGGTTTTTTTCTGGTTAACTGTAGGTAAGAGTCTTGGGATTTGTTTGCACTAGCTAGCTACAACTCTCAATTCTCAAATCTTAGTCCCTAAACGGCTAGGATTATAAGCATGAACCTTAGCTTAGGTTCCTGGCTCATACTTTTGTTTTTATTGAAAACTTAAATATCATGAAATAAATATTTTAATTGTTTTATAAAGAAATTTAGAGACTGAATTATAAGTGAACTTTAGAATATGTATAACACATAGAGATTTAGTTTAATTAAATGTGAATACATAATTTTAATTTATCTTTAGCCAAATATATATAACATTTATGTAATGTTTCTTTACAAAAACATAAAGTATCTTTTGATTAAATCTTTTCCACTATTCACCGCACAGTTCTTTAAAACTATAGACATTGTTCTTTCATATTGTCTTACGTTATTTAAGGTTTCATAATATCCCACACGTGTTTAAATTGCTCTTTAGCCTCATATGGCACAATCAAAAACTTAGAATGTATAGCTTGGGTGGTCTCTGAGTGTTCCAAATGCAGTTGAAGTCTTTTTCCCCCTCTCTGGGTACCCTCATCTTGACTATTTTTGTTAAAAACATTGCGAGACTTCTTATAATGTCCCAATAGTCTTTCGGGTCCCCCAAATATACTTCTTTTAGGAAGAAAAGCAGGCGGAACCACTTCTAATCACAGTTGAAACTATGAGATGTTAAACTCTATTATAAAAGCCCCATCCTGCAGGCCTTTGCTAGCTGGAAGCCCCCTCATAGCCACTGTGCATTTAATCAGGCTCTTAAGCTAGCTTAAAATTACATTCTGATTTGGCTTAAAATTACACTGTCAGTCTTGTTTTTTCTTATCATCCTGTCAGAATCAAATGAAATGGAAACTAAAAGGAAGAACAGCTTCTAGATGCCTTATAGCTCTGTGTTTTATGGCTTTCACATTGTGCTAGATTTTCCAACTTTCTCTCATGAAACATTTCACGTTTTCTTTTTTTTCTTATTTTTTTATTTTTTATTGTGAAAATACTGTACAGAGAGGTTACAATTACATGGACAAGGTAATGAGTACATTTCTTATCAAGCATTGTTGCCTCCTCCATTGTTTCCCCTTCCCATCCCTTCCCATCTCCCACCCCCCCACCGCCAAAGTTGTATAGTTCGTTTTTCGACATAACATCTTGTACATCTCATTGTTGCAATGGGTCCACTTGTATCCCTATTTAAACAATGTGTTTTTTCCCTTCCCCTCCAAAAGTATACCAACATCAAATACAGTGAAACAGGGGTTATATCGTGGGGGAGGGACATACAAAACAACAAAGAAATCATCTTATAAATGTATTAGAAACAATCGCAAGAAAGAATAAACATCTGAATCCTTATCTTGGGGCTCATTTTGCCTAACATCAACTTATCTGACCGATCCTGCTTGTCTCAGACATATACTTGTTATTCCAAATAAGGGAAACCATGGGACCTATGTTTCTTTGGGCCTGGCTTACTTCACTTAATATAATTTTTTCCAAGTCTTTCCATTTCCTAACTACCCAGCAATCCCACTTTTGGGCATTTATCCAAATGATCACAAACAAGAGCATTCTAAAGCTACCAGCACAAGTATGTTTATTGCAGCATTATTTACCATAGCTAAGATATGGAACCAACCCAGATGCCCCTCAGTAGATGAATGGATCAAGAAAATGTGACATATATACACATTTTCTTTTATGAAACAAAGTAATGGATTTTGTTTTAAACAATGCACCAAATTCTATAATTTTCCCTTAATAGTTTCGAGGGTAAAACAATAGAAATAAATAATTAGTTGACTTTTCTAAGAATAATCTGAGGGGTTTTGTTTTAAATCACACATGCATAGCATGAATTAATAGGGGTTTAATTGCTATAGGAAAAGTCAGTGGATTGCTTCTTCCATCCCTAGAAGGTCTTAAGTCTCTCATGGGCATGTTGTAATCATTGACAAGATGTTTTTCTTAGTAGTAGTAGTTAATACAGTATTTAGTAGTAGTAGTTAATATAGTATTTCATTGTGATTGCTCTGTATTTGCATACTAATGCAGTGTACTTTAAAAGATTTTTTTTTTAATCCCCAGAGTGTTCTCTGCCTTCCTTAGCCATACATTATTTGCTACCTAGAACTAATTATCCCCAAGGCAACACTTCAGGGATTTTATTATTACCTCTGTCTCCTGGGACATTGTGTAAAGGTTTTCAGAAGACAAAAGAAGTCCCAAAATGATCCATTCTGTTTTTCAAGTGCTGATCATAGGAATGATCATAGGGATGGCTCAGGAATAGTAGTTTCTAGAACAACCTCAATTGGTTGTTGAGCTGCAAACTTTCACTTTCATAAAATGATTAGCTTTCAGAAGAGAATAATTTTTATTCTTTTTCAAGATTTTTGAAAGTATACAATGATTCCTATTTATTCTTCTCATTTTAGAAGTTAGTTATCAAAAGGATAATACAGGAAAATGCTAACAAAATAAGGTTTTATTTCCAGTATGTAATTTTTCTGTACTGGAGTCTTAAGAAACTTACATCAAACTGCAACTGCCTCCTCATCCCCACCCTTTCAACAAAAATAAAGGAAACAAAACAAATCAAAAAAACAAACAAACAAAAAACAGGTGTGGAAGGAAGGTTCCTCAGTCCCTGACTATGGGTTCTTTTCAGCCCCTTGGGTGCTGGGGATGGGTCTAGTTATTCGAGTCCTCAGGACTATAACCATTGATATCCTTCTTTGATCTCTCTAACCCCCATGTACCTTCCTCTCCTCGCCTCCTTCACTCCTTTTTCTCTGTCATTTCTTTTTCTCCCTTGTATCCTCTTCCTGGATTTCCTAGAAAATTCTACAGTTGCCAACACTGGGAACCTCAAGTTATCTCTGCGTTACTAAATGCACCTTTACCTAAAGAAAGTCATGAGTTTTAAGTAAATACTCATCTGGTTCTACTTTATAAACTCTTTCATCTCTTTATAAACCCTCTCCTCACAGGTTCTTTCCATCATTCCATTACTGACTTCATTCCTTCAACCCAGTGTGCCTTGCCTATGCTGCATAGCCTCACTCTGCTCAAGAACTCCTTTTCATTCCACAGAGCTCTGTGCTAAAAGTGTAGTTCTGTAATACTATTCATAATCATTTTCTTCTTCCACTGTACTTCAACCTGTGTGCAGATTGTAATTATGATTCTCTCCCCGCTATACTGTGATTTCCACCACAGAAGAAAGGTACTATTATTTCAATATAGTCAGCACTGTACCTGAAATATAGTCAACACAATAAATATCAAAGTTTCCAATTCTAAGATGTGGAAGGAGAGCTTTTTAAAATTAGGTACCTAATTTCCAGCAAGTTTGTATTCAATAGCCAAGGAGGTGGTCTATGGACATAAGTTCCCTACTTAAATGGACCAGCAAATTTAGGCAGAAGATAACAAGATAGCAGAAAAGAAATGGTAAACCAGTGTGTCACTGCCATTACATTCACAGTACCTACTGTATTCAGTGACAATGGACAGCTAGCAATATTTGCATTATTCAATAAAGCACAAAGGTTGTAGATGTTCTGAATATTTGCTATAAAAACATGATCCCTCTTTCCAATAACCTCTCAAAGTCATTACAGAAAATACTGTAGTCAAAACATGTGTTAGAGATAGAGTAAAATGAATCAGGTATGGCACGTGCCAATAATCCTGCACTTGAGAAGCTGAGAAAGGAGGCTGGGGACTTTGAGGCTATTTAATGAGATCCTGTCTCAAAAAAATTATATAGTATGACTCAAGTGGTAGAGTGGCAGACTTGAGCAAAAAGCCAAGAGTTCAAGTCACATTACTGCCCTGCCCACTCACAAATTATATATGAGGGTGAAAGAATCTATTCAATCATCTACTCTGCAAGATACTGTAGTTTTAAGTGAAACAAATCTCTCCCTCTCTCTCTCTCTCTCTCTCTCTCTCTCTCTCTCTCTCTCTCTCTCTCTCACACACACACACACACACACACACACACACACACACACACACACACACACCTCTTTTATCCACTCTGTTCCACCTGCCAGAAGCACTGTTCCTCTGCTTTCTCTCCCCTACCATTTCTTCCCAATTATTTTACCCACCTTTCTTTTGTTGAGATAGATGCCTCTTGCATTACACCAGGCCATACTGGGGGAAGGGAGTATACTGACATTTCTTGGCAAGTTGATACAACCAATTCTCTGTTCAGAATGTGAGAAGGGTAAGACTATGCCTTTTTAATTTGTGAATGCTAGCAACTATCCCACTGTACATCATGTTTTAGTTGCAGAAGACTACTAACATATTTAAGACGTAATTTTGTTAAAATTTGACCTTTCAAGGTTTATCTCAGAGATCGATTTTAGATATTCAATGTTTACCCTCTGATGTATTCGATGAAGACTTAATAAGTATCAGCCTTTGAAATTATTAGGTGACATTCAACCATTTAATACACTCCCCCACCTGCTAATATAAAAGTTCCCTACATGGTAGTACCATCCTTTTCCTTCTTTTTTAATCCAATCTCTTTTCAGAATTTCAGAATTCTCTCAGTACTCCTCTTCTTTTTCACTGTGTCTTTAATTTACACATTTGGTTGGCTGGTTCCTGTTACTTAGCCTACAAATCTGTTCTATGTCATCTCCTCTGAGTAATTTATAACCTCTATAAAATGCCACGTAAAGGCACTTTTTTACGTTTTTGAGTAATGGTAAGAAAGAATTGCTCTGGGAATCAAAAATCCAGTGAGTCATAGATTATTTTGTTATTTATGATGAGAGAGTGCTCATTGACAATATTTGGCAATTTTACAGCTATGAACCTAGGCTATTGTGCTTTAGAATATAATTTATTAAGCAAATAAAACTCGTACTGGTAATGGGTCCTATTAAATCTAGGGAACCACGTGAGCTCTAGCCCTGTACAGCTGTGGAAGTTTCATAGTAGCCACATACATCTCAGATGTCTGGATACTAATATTTTACACTTACTTCATGGTTTTATTTATTCAGTTGCCTTTATATTCTTGATTGGATTCTAACCAGCTATTTTGGTTTAAAAAGGTATTGGTTTTGTGTAGTAAGGGAAGAACCTGGTGAAAATAAATGAATTTATGTCAAAAAAATTTTTAAAAATGCTTCTTTTAGTAGATACAACTTTTAGTGTATCTAGGCTATAAAGAAACACCAGATGTATTTATGGAAAAGCACCTTTGAGAAAGAAAAAGACAAGGACCAAAAACTTTAAATGCACTTGATGGGAGTTTATTGATATAAACACACAGAGAAGTAGTTAAGTATATCTATGTGTATAGATGCACAGACAGGCACACATGCTAGTTGCAGACAAGTATGAGTGAGAAAGCAAAGGATTTCATTTTGTAATTATCCACTTATACTTTGTAGTGTTGGCTTCAGTTTTAGAATTTATGGAATTGCAGCCATCTTTACCTTTTACTGTGTTTGGAGAAAAGGAAAATCTTGAAATTCTTAACTTCTTCTACATAATAAATTAGGCAGCCTCAAGTTTTTTAAAGCTAGAAATGTACCTTTTTTGAGATAAATATTGTACATTTGTATCTTGACAGCAACTAGGAAAATAGATATTTATTTCAAACTTAACAATATGCAACTTTTCTGAAAGTTGAAACTGAATTTAAACTTACAATGCTAATCAATAAGAAAATTCCAAGAATTGTTTCTTCCTTTTGAAAGTAATTTCTGGATATTACACCTAGCTCTCCACTCTACAAGCAAATTATTCAACCTCAGCATTTTCATGTCACTGTGTAGACATGAGGTGAACAAGTAAGACCTTATATAAATGGCAGAAGGGCTATAATAAACAGTAAGATTAGAAATAGAACCAGTTTTGTGACTTTCAGGGATGCCCTTGAAGGTAGCCAAACTTCCCCTTGAACCTTGCTCCCATTTCATGCTGTGTTATAATTTCCCGTTTACCTTTCTCCCTTCCTGATTAAAATGAGAATTTCTTCCTTGTGTTTCTTGTACTGTGCAATGTTTCTATACATTCCCATGCATTTTATCAATTGTGTTTGCACAGTTTCTAACACAGGATAGAGTACTAGGAATCTACCTGAATGAATGCACAGGGTACTGCCCTGCTGGTTCTTTTCATCTTCAATCAAACCATGGGCTTCATTTGGGAAAGGATTGAACTTTTAGCTTTTTCCAGATAACTTCTAGATCCTCATTAATCTCAAAACAAAGCCCTCTGCTAATTATGGGAAAAGTGAGTATTTTCTCTACGTCTGTGGATTGTCTCTTCACTTTCTTAATTGTCCTTTTTGATAAACAGTTTTTCTTTATGGTAAATGATTTTTTGTGTCCTCTTTTAGGATTGTTAGTCCCACTCTCCAGAAGATATTCTCTATTTCTTTTAACTATATAGTTTAATGTTGCCATTTATGTCTATGTTTCACCTCAAAAATTAACTTTGTGCATGATGACTGAGGTGGGCGTTTTTCCAGAACCTACTGAAATCATGTTCCTTTGCCTATTGCACTGCTTTGGTACCTTTGCTCAGTTAAACATTAGAATAATAGAGCTAGTTGTGAGTATTCAGGTCTATAATCCTGCCTACTCAGGAGGTTGAGATCTGAGGACCAAGGTAAGAAGCCAGCCAACAAATTCCAAGAATCTTATCTCTAATTAACAGCAAAAAGTTAGAAGTTGAAGGGTGGCTCAAATGGTAGAGTGCTCAAATAATAAGAATCCAACACTGAAGGAATTCAACTGAATGAATATTAAACAAGTCTGTCAAGGTTGTCAGTTTTAGTGGGTAGTGGGGAGAGAATGGAGAGTGTGAAGGAATGTGAATATGGTTGAGATATTTTATGTACATTTGTGAATATGGAGCAACAAAACTTGTTTAAATTTATTTGAGAAAGGAGTAAACCTGTTCATGATTCATTGTATGTATATATGTGCATGGGAAATGTAATTGTACAACTAACTGATGCTAGTTAAAATGTAAAAAACAAAATGTCATCGTAAGTATAAGAATAATCAAAAATCACTTTGGAAACTGTGCACTGTGTGCTGGAGTGCTTACAAAAACCACATTAGAACAGTTCAGCAAAGTACCAAGTACCCCTGTAAAATGTCATGTTTGTGGAACCTAACAATATGCTTCTATTAACTCAGAGCATCTTACACTATTCAAAAATATGTACAACACATTAGGAAGAATAAAACATAAGCATCTGACCACCTCTTATATAGTACTTAGTAAAAGAACTACATAACACTTACCATCTCAAAGAGTTAAACTAGTAAGTTACGTTATGGAACTCTAGCAATATAAAGATGGAGCCGTAAATCTGTATGGCTGAAGAGAGACCATCACTTCATAAATGGGATAAAATACAATACAAACTGATACTATGTCACAGATAGTAAATACCTGTCTTCATTTCTCTTTGAAATACAGAGCCACTGAACTCCTTTAGAAGTTTGGCCATGAGATACTTGGAACTCCTATGTTATTTTCCTTTTTTTTTTCTTTTTTTGGGGGGTCCAGTCGTGGGGCCTGAACTCTGGGCCTGGGCGCTGTCCCTCAGCTCTTGAGCTCAAGGTTAGCACTCTACCACTTGAGCCACAGCACCACTTCCGGCTTTTTTCTTTTTGTTTATGTGGTGCTGAAGAATCGAACCCAGGGCCTCATGCATGCAAGGCAAGCACTCTACCACTGAGCCACCTTCCCAGCCCTCCTTTTTTTTTTAAGCACTTGAAAAACAATTCCATTGAGATCCTACAGTTCTACTCCTTAAAGTTTGACAGAAAAGATTTTTAGCCTATACACCACTGAAAATAAGCATGTAATGTTATAGAATAAACACATCTATGTCACATAAAATGTTTTTTGAGCAGCATACCAGTGACTCACGCCTATGATCTTAGCTATTCAAGAGACTGAGATCTTAGATTATGGTTCGAAGCCAACCCGGGCAGGAAAGGACGTGAGACACTTATCTCCAAATAGCCACAAGAATGCTAGAGGTGGAACTGTTCAAGCAAAAAAAGCTTAGAAACTGAGCCCAGGACCTGAGCTCAAACCCCAGAACAGCAACAATAAAACAAACAAAAGTCATTGAATAAAGATTAACAATGTCTTGTTCATTTTCAGAATATTCTTTTTCCCGAGTTTTTTTTGTAAAGTTTAGTATATAATGAAGTTATCTATGAACTAAAATAAAAGTTCATGTGTGATAAATAATATATCAGTGCTCTGTGGCAGCAGAGGAACCTATAAGGATCAAAGGATCAACATACTCAAAAGTTCTGATTCACTGGTAAAATTAACACAAAAGACAGTGTTGTTTACACACAGTCCTAGAAGTGACAGAGGGGAAAGTAGAGCGACAAAGAAAGTGGAGGTGGCAAAGGCCAAGTTTCCAGTGGTGAGCCCTAGCCTCAGAGTAGCTGAGGTGGTCCTGCATATACCAAGGACCCATTGGACATCCATGATTTAGCACTGCAGGGCAGTGTGTGACATTTGAAAAGTCTCTTATTAAAACCAAGTTAGAGTGCCACAGACCAAACTCTCAGTCTGGCAAGGCACAGAAAGGGTTTTTCTTCTTCCTTGGGGCAAGTGCATTTATGAATCATACTAATCATAAAGTATTTATAGAATGAAAACAAGAAAGGAATCAACATTATAACTAAAAGTTAAATTGACAAGCTTATCATCTGTTTTCTTCTGGTGAACAGTCAAGTTTTACCGTTCTTTTGATTGAAACCCCTTAGATTTTGACAGCTCTTTCAAAGTATGGACAAATACTCAGAGACTCTGAATTACACCTGTGAGCTGAAAGCAAAAATAATTTACTGGCTATATTCACCCCTTCCTTCCATTGCAGCAAACTCTTACTGCATACTTCCTGCACCTCAAGTGTGGGCAGAATTTAGTTTTTACTTCTGAAACTCCATTCTACTCTCCCACCTCATTTCCCCTCAGTGTAACCAAATACTTTCAGCAACTGGAGGCCCAAACAATCTTGTTAACTTAAAAGTTTTCCTGCAGATTTATTGACCCAGTAGAGTTAAACAGGGCAAGTGTTGATCAACACCTCTCAGGTATTTCTTTAATTATTGGCCTGGCATCTCTGGAGCCTAATAAAAATTTGCAATGTGAAGTTAAGTAATAAAATCACTATTATATTTATTTATTTATTTGGGGGGAGAGGAAGCATTTTGGTTTTTCTAAGGGGTCCTTTACAGTTTTTACTATAAATTGTAGCTGTAGCCTTGATAATACCATCCTTGAACAATAAGGACTCCAGGGCTGCTTGATAAAAGAGATTAAAACTGTAATTAAACTATACTATGAGTAAGGAGGATGGAAAGAGAGAGAGTGAGAGGAACTGTGGTTTTCATAAAGCAGAAAAGAAATACTTTGTTTTCAGTCCAGGGATTTTTTGTTTTGTTTTGTTTTTTGCCTTTTTTGACTACAAAACAGTCTTATTTTTAGCCAGGAAAGGTTTTGCAAGAATGCCGTTTCAACCCCACAGTTCTGTGCTTTGCAATAATTGCACCAAGCTGGTCCCAAATCAGCAGTAACTAACTGAAAGGCAGGAGGGAAACATTTCTCAAACATACAGTGCCGATGAAATTTGCCATAACACTATGAATTATGTCGGCTGCCTGCATGAAGTTCCACATAATGGGAAAAAAGAAGTTAACTAGATCTTAATTGAACGTACAGCTACATAATATCCTTTTGTTTAGGCTCAAAAATGGATTTTTTTAAACCTCCTTATCAGTGCAGCTATTAAATATTGTGGCGCTCTAGCTATCAGTCTCCGATCAGCACAGTTAGTGCATTTTACCTTCCAAGGAAGTGCACTTTGAGCCAGCTGGAGCAGGAGAAATGTAGGAGCTGGAGAAAGTCGTAATTGAAACAGGCGACTGCTTCAGTACAGACAGGAAATAAAAGGAAGACTGGCCCTCCAACGGATTAAATTAGATGTTTCAAATTCAGACAGTATCAGGAAAAAGAAGACTTATGTGAGAGGGGGGGAAAAAGGTAACAGTGAGTTCATTCAGCCCAGCACCCCTCCTCCCCTCACAACACATGTTTTTGCTGGAATCTCACTGTGCTGCCCTGTAGGGCGGCCTCCGGCCTGGCTTCTGCCAAACAACAGCAAGCAGGTCCCTGTGTTAATGTCACACTATCCTCTCCCTCCTGCCTGCCCTCTCCCTTTCAGAGGCCTTTGGTATTCTATTTCCATAAATTAGGCGTGAAATTATGTTGGGCTGAGGATACATGATTTCAGCTGTTTTATAGTTGGAAAGGAAAATCTTTGGGACCTAAAGCAAAACATTTTTTTAAAATATACTTCCTGCCTATTAGTTTGAGATATGCCTATTATAGAAAATGCTTGCTTTGTAGAAACTTACTTCTTTCTTTTGATGTCACAGAATTCTGTCTTGTCCTTCAGTTCAGATAACATTTATTGAGTACCAGCTGTATACACACCTTTGACTAACTGGTATCTGCCTTTTTTTAAATATTCATTAAGACATTAAAATATGTGCAGCTCAGGTTTTTGGGTGAATGGTTGTACCTTTTTTAAAAAAAGACTTTACAAAGCAGATTTTATTTTATATTGGAATGATATATTTAAATTGGTAAAGCATCTTTTTCACTTTGTATATTATGGGCTAATGCCTATGGGCTACTCAGTTCTACTTAAGCAAACATGACAATTTGCTTTTGATATCCGACTTCAAAGTTTGTTAGTGGCAATGCCTGAGGTGTTACTTTATAAAGTCCATGCCTGTCCTAATCTTATAGGATCTAATGTCACTTATATGGACACTCTAAGTGGAGGGGCAGCAGTTAGACCAAGTGTTTCTCAGATACAAACTCCCTGCAGAATTGGACAAGCTAGGAAATACCAATGCTCTCCATCTTTTCCTCCTGAAAGCAGATAGAGTTAGACAATACTCTAGCAAAAGGTGGAAAGACTTTTCTTTCCTATTCTGTGGCTTTCTGTCTACAAAAGCAGTGTTGGGGAAATGTGGGGCTTCCGCCCAGTTGGGTCTGCAGAGTTTGGTCTCATTTGCTCAGGTATGCTTGTCACTTTAGCTTCTTTAAAACTAGTACAGACATCTGCTTCATTTGCCCTGCCCCCCAAGGAGAGAGGTGGAGCAGGGAACAAACACATCATGTGAGTGGGTTTTGTATGGAAAATGTTGTGGGTTGCTTCCAATCCAGCTGGACAGCTTTACTCAGCTATAAACCTTTACTGCTGCATTAAGGGTTTGAACCTCTAATATCCATGGTCCAACAAAACTGTTACTAATTACTTATCTACTGAATAGCTACCAGGATTGGCAACTTCCACAACAGAAATGTATGTATTTAGCATTCGCAAGACAACATTCTATTTCCTATAAAACACATAACTTGTCTTTTAAAAAAATTTAAAGGTACAAACTGGAAATTTACTTGTGCTCTGCCCCCAGCCCAGAGACCACCTAGGATAGCTTCCTCACAGAGAGCATGCTTCTCTATTCATGAAATGCAATTTCAGTGTGAATCACAAAGAATACGAACATCTTACAGAGATATCTGGATTTTAGGCTTTAAGCAAGCTGTTTTCAGAAACTGGTTCTTATAGTTAAGGTTGAATTTTTCCACAGATCACTTGAAAGTAGATTGTGACCTCCAAGTGTCACTTTTCAGGGACAAAGCATAGAGTGCCATTGAGATCTGTCACCTACATAGCCCCAAATGTGAACATTTGCTTCAGGAATCACCCATTGCCAGAGTTCTCTCCTTCAGTAGTTCTTCCCAAAAATTGCCACCAAAACTGTGACACCTTTTGGTATAATTGTTTATGGTGGCCTAGACTCATGTCTGTGCATTCACATGAAAAACACATTTATTGCAGCTCTTTGAAATGGCTATTTGCCTTCTGAGGTCTTGACCAAGGAGTTGGTTGTATTGCAGTGCTCTAAAGAAATGAACATTCAGAGCTCCCTGTCAGTCTATTGTAGATGCTATCCCCTTTGGGGCTCAGCATAACCCTCCTGAGAATAGTGTGTAGTATAATTCATTTTTACAAATGAGTCAGCTGAGATTTAGAGTGCTGAAGTAATTCAGCAGTATCAATATGACCTATATTTGGAGCAGCTGGGATTCCTACCCAAAACTCTCAGAACTGGAAGCTTTTTTGACTCATTGTATTATCTTACTTAAACTAGACTTCATTTACTGTGAAAAGCTAACTTCTGTTTCAGGAGACCTTGTTCAGAAGGTTTCAGATGCAAGACCTATGCATGTGAGAGGGAAAGAAGTGGGTGAAGGCTGTTTCATGAGCAGGTAGACACCTTGTTCCCTCACCACCTGCTCTCTTCTCTAGAGTTAGAGTATTATCAATTTTATTTAGAATAAAAAGACACTAAAATATAAATGATTTTGATTCTAAACAAATTTCCAACCAATGTAGATGGGAAGGTTGGTATTTTAAGTACTATGGGAAGGGAGGATTTGTTTTCAGACAGTCTTCAGATAAGTAAAGTGTGTGGAGTTCGTTAGGTAAGATATAACTTTGAGGTGCTGGGAAGGTGGCTCAGTGGTAGAGTGCTTGCCTTGCAATGCATGAGGCCCTGGGTTCGATTCCTCAGCACCACATAAGCAAAAAAAAAAAAAAAAAAGCGGGAAGTGGCGCTGTGGCTCAAGTGGTAGAGTGCTAACCTTGAGCTCAAGAGCTGAGGGACAGCGCCCAGGCCCAGAGTTCAGGCCCCACAACCGGACCCCCCCCAAAAAAAGATATAACTTTGAAATCAACAGTGATGTGTTAATGATGACACTCAGCATTAATTGTGCTATTAATGGATAGCATAAACATGTCTCCCAATGAACATCTCTAGAGTCTCTCGTAGGTTTAATTCTCCCATCCTACTTTCAACCATGTTCTCTTGGCTATCCTGCTTTGCCTTCCTTCTCTCTTCCATGCTTGGAACACATGATTTCTAGTATTATTGAATATGACAAAGCAAGAAAGGAGAGACAGAGTCCTACTTTCTAGTCCTCCATAGACCACATTGATAATATGGCCTCTAGACTTCCTTTAGGTAGTCTTCATCATAGTTTTCCTATTTTAAAAATACTCCCATTAGAGTTATCACAATTTGAAAGTGTCTAGACCTTAGCTAGGTGGCTTAAGTGTACTAGGGCAGAATCTTGTGCAATTCCCACCCTTTCTTCTAAGGCACTAGTTGTCAAAGCTTAGGCCATCGCAGATATTCACAGCCTGCTCCTACATATCCAGGCACTCCTATTTATACCTCCTCTTCATGCATGTTATCCTGGTAATTGGTAAGAGTGAAGGGTTTTTTTGAATGTTTGTATTTAAATAATAAGTAGTGAAACTGAGCTCCAGTGGCTCCTATCTAATTCTGCCTATTCAGGAGAATGAGACCTGAGAATAGCCATTCAAAGCCAGAATAGGTAGACTAATCCTAAAGACTCTTAGTTCCAATTATCCAGCAAAAAGTCGTAAGTAGAGATGTAGCTTAAGTAGGAGAGTGTGCCAACCAAGAATAGAAAAGCCAAACTCAAAGCCATGAGTTCAAGCCTCAATACTGACATAGAAGTAAATACATAAAGTAAATAAATAAGTAGTGGTGACTGAAGTGCATCTTTGCTAACTCATGAAGTGTGACAAGCAAGTTGGGGGTTGCTAAAATATTTCTATAGGGCTACCTACCTGACTAAATTCTTACAAATGCTCCCCATAGAAGGAAGTCTGTTTTGAAGTGGACAAAGTACAAGTTGGTGTTGCCACTGATGTGTCATAACCTGCAGTTCCCAACCCTGGTGTAGGTGTCAACAAAACCATCCTGTACTCTCCAAGGACATTCAGTGCCAAAATCAGAAAATGGGAATTTGATTGTAAAGAAAGTGTCAGCAAAACAGAATTTCCTAGTGCTTGGTTCTGTCTGAAACTTAGGGTGTACTCACTCACTTGGAGGACTCCCAAACACAGAGCATGCCTAGAAAAGGGGTGCTGGCTGCAAGAGAGTTCTGTTCCTCTTTTAATCAAGGGAGACTGATGCTACCTACTTCTACACACTACTCACACACATTCCAGCTATAGGACAGCCGAGCTGCCCACACAGAGGCTTGCACAAGATCAGTGGTTCTACAGGTTCTGCTGTCATATGAGAACAATGAAGAACAGAAAGCTTGTCTTCAAACATCTTTTAAAATTGCCCATTACAACAAGGCCACTACCACCTCCTCTTTGAAAATCATAGCACAGTGTGGAGTTGAATTTTGGAATAATAGCTTCTAAATCTTTGAAATTTTCCCCTTAAGATAAGAGTGAGTGTGTATTATGTGTACATATATGTGTGGGTAATTTAAAATCATAAATCAAAAATAGGCAAGATTGGCCTTCACTATGAAGTCAAAATTAATGAAGTTTCTAGAACTATGGAATGAGTATATGTCTGAAACTGGTATATAACTGGGATAGAATCAAAGTTGGGACATATGAAAATGGTAACTCCTTCAATTACACAGGAAACATGGGGACATGTTTTCCAGGAACACTTCTGAATATGTCAGTGTAAAGCTAAGAAAGAAAACATTCTCTTTTTTTGGTCGTGGAAGCTGAACTCTGCCTGGGCACTTTCCCTCAGCCTCAGTTCTTCAGCTCAAGGCTAGCACCCTACCACTTGAGCCACAGCACCACTTCCGGCTTGAACATTCTATTTGGTTCTAGCATTAGAACCAAAAAAAAAAAAAAGTCAAAGTTGAAACAAAATCAGAGTGCCTTGCCTGACACCAAAGCATATGTACTTTGTCTTAGCAAACCTATCCTATCATCCCAAGGAGGTCTTCACCACATACCTGTCTGATATTTTTTTAAACTAACTTCATATTCTAGGTACTGGCTCTGCCATGTCCTTGCTGTGGAATGGCATGATAATATGACCATATCATGACAACTACATGATCATATCATTGGCAAATAAGGATAATTTAACTTATTGGAAAGTGAAGTATTTCTTAAAATGTATATAAGTATACTAGTATTTTTAATGTGTATAGATATACTATAAATCTCCTAATACTGTAATAAGTCAATAGTTAATATATAAATACATTGATTTGGAAATAACAATAAATGTTGTTGAATTCTGGAATTTCTGATAAGATGAGAGGAATGAATAAGGCATTTTTTGTTTGTTAGTTGAACATAATATAAATTTAAAACATGTATTTTGGCTCTATGTTATAAACAGTAGCAAAGATTTATTTTTAAATGTATATTCAGTATTTTCTTTACTAAAAGGTGTATTTTCTTTACTAAAGGTGTATATATTGTATGCTAGAAACAAAAGGTAAAATGTTAAATTTCATTTATAAAGGAAAAGATGTCTATGAATTCTAATTTCTTCAGGAACAAGTAATCATAAACTTAATGGCATAAAATGTGTCAATGGATTAAATTGTTTCTCCTAATTCAAGTTCTAACTTTCATTGTGAAGGTATTTGAACAAGAGGCCTTTAGAAGATCATATTTAGATGAGGACATAAGGGTGGGGCCTTTCTAATGGGCTTATCAGATAATGTAGAGATACCACAAACCTGGTAAGGACCCAAGGACAAGACAGCCACTGTCTACAGACCAAGAATATATTCTTACTAGAAGACCACCATGCTGGCACTTATAACTTCAGAATTTTGGCCTATGAATCAGTGTGAAAATACTATTATGAGTACCTTATAAGACCCACCAAGTATGTAAGGTTTTTGGTTGGCAGCCTAAACAAGCTAAGACAAACACAAGGCAGAGAATATAACCTAAGAGTAGAGTATTTGCCTAACATGCATAAAGCTCTGAGTTTGTTCCCACCCCATCATACACACATACATTCAAGGGCATGTGCATGTGCACATGTGCACGTGCGTGCCCCCCCCACACACACAATGTTACCTCACAGTTCTGAAAGTCAGAAATTTAAATGGGTCTTTCAGATTAAAGTTAAGATCTTCTGCAGAGCTGCCTGTTTTCTGGAAGCTATAGGACAGGCTGTACTTCCTTGTCTTTCTGGTCACTCCTCCTATCTGTAAAGTATATCCTCTACTTGGTGGTTTAATCATCAGTGCCCTCTCTGCCTCCTTTGGCCCTTTCACCTCTGTCTTATAGCCCTGGGATAACAATGGTCCCACTCAGACAACCAGGCACCTCCCCCAACTCAAGATCCTTCATCACTTCTGCAAGGTCCCTTTGGCCATATGAGGTAACAGTCTTCACTGGTTAGAGGATTAAGGCATTGACAAGTTTGGGAGGCCGTATTCAGCACACCACAGAGGTAAAGGTAGACAACACCAGATTATCATTATACTTAATCCTACAGTATCAGGATTGTTATCAGTAACAAGTTTGTTTGTATATAGATGAAAACTCAAGTTTTATTTAAATTATAACTACTATTCTTTTATATCAAGTGCTATAACACAAGTTTGTGATGTTATAAATTAAAGGATATTGTAAAGTTTAGAATAATGTAGGATTACTACAGGTTTTCAAATCAAGTAATTATAAAAATTTAAGTCTTTGCTTAGATTCATAGAAGAAGTCTACCTGGTATTGAGAAAATTCAGCAGGAAGCATCAGGATTCATAGTCCAGATTTATTCCAAGTGCCTCATATTTTGAGTTCTTATTAAGAGTTTTTTCCTCAGGGTAATTTGCTAACAAAAAATTAAAAATCACTTAGGCAAAAATAAATGAATAACAAGTCCGGAGTCAGAGACATTTGGCATTATAAAATAATCTCCTTTAAATCAAGTAGGTAAGCCATTGACAACAAAGAATATAATGTTAAAGTCAAGCACCTTAAATTTGAAGATATCGCTACCACTTTCTTGAGACACTTGAGTTTGCATAAAGAAAATAATTGTCTCCACAATACCCGAGTTATTGTTGAGACCTGCCCAAAACATTTACACATGAGCTTGAGTTTATCATTATTACTATTATTTCTAATGAAGTATGTCATCTTCTTGACAAGAGGGGGTTGTAAAATGTTCCTGAGCTGTCATACTTCAGGGAGGCTGTTTCTCATCTAATGTTTTCATTGGGTCATATTGTTGAATGAAAGAGGGAGGTTTTCAGGATGACACTGAAAATGAGAGAACCATTCCATTAAAAATAAACTTCAAGAGCAGTAAATGCAAAAGTCATATATTTATCAATAGGAAAATGTTATGAATACAGTATGGGAAAAGAATGATTAGACATGCTATAATTGTAATTACAGAAACTTACTCATATAAGTGTGATATTATATGCTATTCTTTTTAGTTGTAGTATTATTTTTAGCTTTATTACTAACAGCAAGATGCAATTAAGAAATTTTTCAGTTATTTTCAGTAATTTTTTCCAGTTATAACTAACTTGAATAATATAGAATTCCCCCCTGTCCCCCCCCCACACACCTTTTTTGGTTCCAGGAAGGAGACTAGATCCTTAAGATTTCTCTTTTATTTTCTAATGGGTCCCTAGAAGGTTTCAGGATCTGAAATGGGCTTTTTGGAAAGCTATGCACCTAGAAGGTTGGGGCTTTGAGTTGCTGGAGTTTAGCCTTATGCACAAGAAGGTGAGATGACTTAAGCACTTGGAAACTTTGTCTTTAGAACTCTCCTAGATATGTCCTAGTGTCTTTGGTCTTGAGGATTTTCCTGAAGTATTTCCTTATAATAAAACTATCATAATATGTGTAATACTTTTTTGTTAGTAATTCTACTAAATTACCTAATTGAAATGCTTTGTAAGTTTTGATGATCCCTAAGTTTTGATGCCCTGGGCCCTTCATAATTTGACTGGCATTAGAAGTGAGAGCTGTATTACTGGGTACTTTGACCTCCATACTAACTCCAGGTACTTTCTATCATTACATTGCAGTAATGAACCCACACTGAGGGAAATGAAAGGATATCCAAAAATCAAAGACAAACCATGACAATCTTCAATATTGTTCTTTAAAAAGTTAAAATTATTTGACCTAAAATAGGGTGTTAAATTCCACTAGCACCATTTAAACCAAATTCCAGCAGTTTAATAACATGGATACCTTTTAATGGGTAAAATTGAAGGTTGGTCCTTGATAAGAGGTTTGTAGAAGAGGAGAATACTGAAACTCTTAGTGTCCTCCCTGAGATAATGCAGTCATCACCTGCAGACCTTACTCTTTTTTTAAAAATTTAATTTAATTTTATTTGTGAACATACTGTACAGAGGGGTTACAATTACATGGGCAGGATAATGCGTACATTTCTTACCAAGCATTGCACCCTCCTCCTTTGGTTTACCCTTCACATCCCTTCCCAGCCTCCCCCCTCCCCCCAAATCCCAATCCTTCTCCTTCCCCCCCCCCCCCCCCCCCGGCACCGACGTTGTAAAGCTCGTTTTGGACATGACAACTTGTGCTTCTCATTGTTGCAACAGGTCCACCTGTATCCTTAAACAACTGGTTTTTCCCCATCTCCTCCACAAGTTATACTGACATCAAATATAGTGAAAGCAGGGGTTATACTGTGGGGGAGGGACATACAAAGCAACAAAGAGATAATCTTACAAATGCGTTAGAAACACATGCATGAAAGAAAAAACCATTAAAATACATATCTAAGGGTTCATTTTCCTGACCTCACATTATCTGACCTTTTCTGCTTGACTCATACATATACTAGATATTGCAAATAAGGGAAACCATGGGACCTATGTTTCTTTGGGCCTGGCTTACTTCACTTAATATAATTTTTTCCAAGTTTTTCCATTTCCTAACAAATGGGGCAATGTCATTCTTTCTGATGGAGGCATAGAATTCCATTGTGTATATATACCACATTTTCTTGATCCATTCATCTGCTGAGGGACATCTGGGTTGGTTCCATATCTTAGCTATGATAAATAATGCTGCAATAAACATTGTTGTGCTGGTAGCTTTAGTGTAGACCTTACTCTTTTACCTCCATTGCTGACTGAATAGTAGAAGCTACCTCTTTGTTCCAACATTTGTAACCAGATCTTCTCAGACATTTCTGCCAGAAAAGCCAGGGCATGCCTGTGAATGACCTGACCCCACCTCTTAGGAACCACCAGAAAAACCCCTTAAGATGAGGCCATTTTTGTGGTACTGTCCCCCATTTTATTTTAAAAGCATTGAAGAATGCAGTGTAATAGATGGTCCACATAAGGCTTTTCTTAACTGTGTAGTTTTCTCTCTGGGTCCTTCAGGCCTGCTCCATTTCTCTACCTGCCCTCTCTGAACTCTGGATTGCCCTCCTGACTGTGGCCTTGGTCGTCTCCTGGTCCCTGCCTCTGTCTCTCTCACTGTGATTCATGGTTTCCGTTCTGTGCCTTGCTCTTGCCTTTCTTGCCAAGCCTTTTCTCATTGTCTGTTCTAACCTCTGTGCATTAATATTCCAATATGACATCTGGGCAACTGAGACAGAGGGTAAAACAACTTGCCAAGGTTGCACAGTAAGAAAGAGGCAAGGCTGGACTCTTGGCTTCTCCTCCTCAAGATGCCTTCCCCTACTCTCCCACTATGCCTCCCACTAGCTGAACCTGTGTCACCAGGTAGAGTCTGCATTACAATCCCCATTTACATTGGAAACTATGTGGTAGCCACTGAAATCTTGGGGTTTTGAAGTTTACAATCTTCATTCATTTTGAGCAGCTTATGAAATTTATTTAGACTTAATTTCTACTCTAGGGACTAAATTATTTTTTCTTGGTATCCAGGGAGATGTTTTTATATCTTCTCCCCATTAAAAATATTTCTAGAGCTTGCTTATGCTCCTTTCATTTTCACCTATTTAGAATCAGAGATTTTACATATTAATTTTGTTGTAAAAACAAGTCAAACCAATTAATGTGAAAAAAAACAAAACAGGTAACTTAAATCTTAATGATTATCTCGAGATTTTTTTTTCCCTTATCATAAGTGAAATCCCCATTAGTGGAAGCCAGGATTGAACAACAGAGAAAGGGGCCTCTCATGTTCTGAGATGGACTTATCACATGGTTAGCAGCTGGGATTTATGTGAAGACTCATTAAATAAAACAGCAGTAGCAGCTACCTCCTGCTGAAGTACACTTGGAGGTACAGTACCTGAGTTTTTCCAATCCTAGCTGGTCTTTTCTATTTTGTTTTATGTCTCTGTCATTTTTCTGACTGTTCTTGACATTTTCTGACCTCACAGTGCTTTTATTATTATTTTTATTGCTACTATAACAATGATAACTTAAGGATCTGATTTATATGATGGCAACATAGCCAAAGGGGAGATTAAGACATACTCAGAAAACATGTAGTAAATGTTCAAGTCTATTAGCCTTTTGTTTTTATTAAGTGGGAGACTTTCATTTTGTTTTGACACAAATGAGTGTGGACATTCATGAATAACTGCAGGATTGTATTTGCTGATGGACCCATAACCGTGAGTGAATGAATGGATGACATTTTCATGTATCTATAGCTCAGACATCATGACAGTTTGTTCCTTCAATAATATTTGATAGTGTTTTTGTTTTGTTTTTTAATACTCTAGTCTCTCTTGTTCTGATCTTTTCTTTTTTATATATACCAGCACTGGTGATTGAACTCAGAGCCTGGGTGCAGTCCACAATCCTCACATCTCAGCTTTCTGAGTAGCTAGGATTATAGGCATGAGTATGCCCAATGCTTTGTTCTTTTTATTGACAATGGAATTATCATTTTCAACTTCCTACAATGCAATAAAATGCCACAAATTATTAGCAATGTCCTCAGTTGTAATAATGTTATTATTTAGCTGTCTTACTTGCAAACTGTATGACCTCCTGCTCTCAGGACAAAAGCTAGTCACCTACGATGATGGGAACACTATCTGAGCCCCCTGCTATGTTCTGTCTTAGAAAGAACACTGCCCAACTCCCACCCAATGTGGCATATAAATAATCCTACAATGAACACAAATTTGGTTTGTTCAGCCCTGTGTATGATTGAGCTGGGATATAAAGGCCCTTCCTGTCAAGGAAAGCTCTACAGTGCTTGCTCCTGGCCTTGTAATTGAGCTTCTGTCCTGATTCATTGCATTCTACTACCAGAGGTAGTGTCCTGCTCTTGCACCAGCTTGCTGGACCGGGATTCTTACAGGTGTTTGCCATTAGTAATCTCTGCCTCCTATGTTTCATTCCTTCAACCTGGGCACTATACCAATTGATGTTTTTTGCAGAGGCATTACTGTTTCCTATCTTTTGAGCCCATAGTTATCGATCCTTTGGATAGCTGTCATTTTTTAATTTTCAGTAAATTAAGTTGTACCTCTTTGTTTCACCTTTTTAATAAAGTTATTGAAATAACTATGCAAGATAGATTATATGACCTTGAGCATCCCTTGGAAGACTGTAAGACCTTCATAGTCTGCAAATTTTCTGATATCACCATACCATCCTACAGAAATAGTAGCACACTGGTTTTATGTAGTATTTCTTTTACCACTGTTCCATTTAATATCCCACTCTTAATCAAATATTGTATATTTTGGTTATATTAAGTTAAAACTTATTTCACATATTTCTTTTTATTTTTCTAATATGTCAAGTAGAATTTTTTGTTATATAAGTAATAGCCAGGCATGGTGAAACACATCTGTAAAATCTCAGCACATGGCCAGCCTAGACTACATGAGCAAGACCCTATCTCCAAACCCAAGATAATGAAATGAAATGGCACCTGACACTGTGACTAACAGTGTATTTCTGGTAGACAAGGCTCTGTTAAGACAGAGATATACTTTGAGGTTTATGTGTTACAGCAGTGTGTACAATTTGAGCAAGTATAGTTGTTTTATTCAAAAGTGTACTGTTGTGTGATCTCATATTCTCTAGAATATACTATGCCACTTTCCTAGAAATTGATTTATCCTGAGTATGATATAATCCACATTGCTATCTTTTAAAACAAATATTTTAGCATATTTTGTGTGCACATTTTTGTGTGCTATTACCGAAGGAGAAGATTAATAAAATGTAATCTTGGCATTCAGTTGCCACCATCATGGTTAAATTACTCCCTTTAAGTAAATTAAGCCTCCTGATCTATCTTATTGCAAATATGTATAACTTATGACTAATCTGATAAAACGTTTATTTTGCAGTTTTATTTTTCTTTTTAATTGGTTATAGGGCTTGAACTTTGGGTCTAGGTGCTATCACTGAGCTCTTTTCCTCAAGGCTAGAGCTCTACCACTTTGATCCACAACACTACTTCCAGCTTTCAGGGATTTAATTGGAGACAAGAGTTTCAGACTTTCCTGCCCAGGCTAGCTTTGAATCATGATCCTCATATCTCAGCCTCCTGAGTAGCAATGATTACAAGCATGAGCCACTAGCATATGGCTTTTATAGCTTTCTTAATCCACTATGTATAGCTATGACTTTTTTTTGCACCATGCTGTAGATTTATTATGATTGCAAATAAAAACATGTTTTAATCTTATTTTTCAATTATAAACCATCTGGATTTGTTATGGCCAAGAGCTTCATGAATTACAACGCTACTCCTGCTTGACTAAAGTAATTCACTACTATAAAACAATACATTGACTTCTTAGGACTTTGAGGTATTACTGCAGCTTTATCCAACACATTTTTTATGTTCATCTGTGCCTCATTAAACAAACCAATCATCTACATGCTTTTCTAAAGAGAAATTTATGATTTATCAAAACTATTCCGGAAAATTTGACTCTACATTTATGCATGATTTTTGAATACTAATGTTCAAGACAGGTTTGCAGTTTGTATCATTATGTTCAAATCTGCAGAGATATATTTGTAATAAAAAATAAAATCGATTTGCTTTACATGTAGCACCAAGAACATTCCACTGCTCTGTGTACGTCTTAGTCTGGTATCGCATTTTAAAGTAACTCCATTTTGAGTAACTCCATTAAGAGTGGATTTAGTCTCTTCTGAAGTTTCCAGTGACAAAGGAGTATCAGTCACAATACCAGAACCATGAGTGCAAAAAATTCCTCTTTGCCCATAGAGCTCCCCAAAGCCCTACAGATTTATTTATCACTTTCTCAATTTCCAATTATGCCTTGACCCTAACCAAATCTATGGCTCCCTTATCTCTGGCTCTGACTCTGCTCTTCTTTTACCATCTAATAGACCTAGGAACATGCACACACGAACATCCTCAGGCCAAGGGTGGGAGAGGGAAGAAGGTTTGCCAATATACCTCTCAAGTCTGTCATATATTATCATGCTTAGACATTTTTTAAGAGCAGATACAAACAGCCCTCCTATAATATACAGAATATAGCTTTTAGGAGCTCAGTGGTAAAGTACTGACCAACAAGTGTAAGAGTGTCACAGATTTGCCTGCACAGGCTGGCTTCAAATTGCTATTCCAGCCCCATGCAACTCCAGGGGCAAAACTTCCCAAAGAAAGGATGTCAGGGTGATTTGCAGTGACTAATCAACTAATCAACTCATTCAGAATCTAGCTTTTCAGGCACTCCCCCATTTAAGCCAATTTCTTTCTTTTTTTGTGTGTGGAAATACTGTATAGACGGGTTACAATTACATGGGCAAGATGAGTACATTTCTTATCAAGCATTGTTACTTCCTCCTTTGTTTGCCCTTCCCATCCCTTCCCATCTCCCATCCCCCCAATTTCTTAGGCTCTGTTCTTCCCTGACAGACATAAAAATACCTTTTTTATAAGGTTGTCTGAGAATTAAGCAGGTAGATGTGGTAGTCCCAGGCATATTGTAGGTATTTAGTAAAAACATTTTGTAATTACTTCATTTCATCTTGTCTGCATGGCTATTTCACCCTATTCATCTCTTCCAAATAATTCCTAATAGTAATTTTTTGTCTAGATACACTTAGAATGAGGAAAAAATAAGAGTCAGACATTAAGCTGTGAGGCGTTTCTGTCCAGATTATAAAGCTTTCATCTTCTTGTAGGTCATAGGCAATTTGTGTTTCATGTGGTCTCATTTACTTTAAATTCAAGTTTTTATTGGTCCTAACTAATAAAGACTATATTTGGAGTAATTATTAGGACCAATAAAAACTTTGAACTTGAAAGATGTTATGAGACAATTAAGGTTTTTGAAATTTTTTGTGACCTTTGGTAAGATACTAAGTTAGCTATTTGTCCTTACTCAAAATAAATAAAGAAAACAAATATTCACAAAGGTTGAATTGCAGATTAGAATGTTTGTATATGTCTATCTATCTGGAAATAGTGACATTTAGTGAAGAGGTGACTTCTTCACTAAGCTGGTTTGAGTCTTTATTTTTGCCCCTTTCTTTTTAAATGATTACAACTACATCTTTTGCTGTAACTGTCTTTTGGGCTGAGTTGAAGTAAGGAAGTAAATGAAAGAATTGGACCAAATTCTGTGAGTCTGGGTTAAAGAGGCCAAATTCTCTCCCCACCACATGCAGTTTCAATAGAATTCCATTGAATTAATTTTCCTCATAATAAAATCAGTTGTATTTCAAGCCCACCTCGAGACTCAGGTTCTCTTGATCCAAGCACAACAGCCTATTGCTGTGCAGGCTGTTGAACTTGGCAGCAAGGCTGGAGACCAGGTTTGTGTTTGAAGTTAGCCTATTCCACCCTGCTCATCAGTATTTCAGGACAGCTGTGACTCTGAAAATCAACTTGGAGCGGGGTAGTGAAAGCTTCGTGCTGCTTCTAAATTATTAGTTCTACCTATCTCTATCTCTATCTCTATCTAGAGAATACAGTAGAAATAAAATTGGTAACTCTTAAAATGACAAAGTGGTCCTGACTGCAGCATTGCCATTTTTCACAGCTTCTCCCAAAGAGGTAAGGAAAATTAACTTCATGAAATATATATTGTATTCTTTTTACTCTCATCGAGAGACAGACAGACAGACAGACAGAGACATAAAGGCCCTACTACCATTAAGAATATTGAAACCTGGTGGTTCATCTTCAGTGCTAAAATGAAAGGAAAGGAAGTTATGGCCAGCAGAGTTCATTCTAGAAGACAGTCACAGTGGAGTGTCATTCCCTACCTGTCATGTCTTGGTGGAAGAGCCACCAACACATTTTACATAAGGGAATGAACCAGAGAATGAACAGGAGCTGGCACAAAAGAAGGAGCCCTTCCTTAGAGCTTGACCTTCCGCTATGGGCATTAAAACCCCCTTGAGGCTGGAAAGGGTGAAGCAGTTCAAGTGAAGCTGAACAGAACCAGCCTATCGAGCAATGGGAGAAACCCTCATGAAGACCTGAATAAGACAATACCAGAACCTAGCTAGGGAGAATGAGTAGTAAGGGGCCAGTGGGCCCACAAATCTAGCTGGGACCGGCAACATAACCTGCTGAGATTTTGACCCTCACAAGTCACCACAAAGCACCTAGAGAAAATACTACAAAGGCAAAGCCTGGTAAAGCCAAGAGGCCCCTGTAGGAAGACTATCCCTGGTCCCCAAAGTAGGAGCCCACTTTCTTACTATTGTTGATTAATGAGCTTTTTCTACTGGCAAATTTTCATGCACCATCTCTGTTTTGTTTTGTTTTTTTTTCTGCTACATTATGTTAGTTTATTCAAACACACAAACACACATACAAACACACAGATATACACGTGTAGTATGAAGACCCAGTCAGTCTGCAAGAAAATATTTTTTTATTGTGAAAATACTGTACAGAGGGGTTACAGTTACATGGGCAAGATAAGGAGTACATTTCTTATCAAGCATTGTAGCCTCCTCCTTTGTTTCATGCACCATCTCTGATTCCTGCATCTCACAAATTCCCCAATTTACCACTTTAGACTGTATTTATAAGGATTTTAGAGCACACATTAGTGTTTGTCTACCTATAGTAGTTATACAAAAAATTCACTTCCCATAGACAATTCTTTGAATTCAAATTGTATTCTAAATGAGAGGAAAAAAGAAAAGGAAAATTTGGTTCTGGTCTGGACCTTGTGTTTGGACCCATGATGATAGTGGTTTGTTTAAGTTTTTGGTTGGTTTGATTTGGGATTTTAATTGTTTTTTGTTTTTTTTTTTTTTGAGAGAGAATGTCACTATGTATTCCAGGACAAGCTAGCCTTAAACTTATGATCCTCCTGTCCTTTGCCTCCCAGGTGCTAGGATTAGTGGTATGTGCTACCACATATGGTTGATAAGACAGTTTCAATTTATACATGACAAAAACCAAAATGTGCTATGGCATAATGTATGCACCTCATAAACCAAGCTCTAGCTTTGCTGAAATATCAGGCTCTCCGAATAGAAACTTCACTTGGTGTATACTAATGCAATACAAGATGGCAAGTCCTTTTTGATGACTGGCATGCCATCAAACACTTAATCTACTGTCTGAGCTGATATACAGCATGCAACTTTAAGAGGTAACTATGTCATTCCTTGTGGATGCTATCCACATAGACTGAGGAGCGGAGCAATCAAGAGCAGGGGTCACTGGGCCTGAACTAATGTCAGGTAAGCAGTGATTGGGACAAGGTGGGACAGGGCAGAGGACCACTCCATACCAGAGCTCCATACTCCCACAGACTGGGGAGCAAGAGAAGAAGACAGTTTACAACTGACTGCCACAGGCTTCTGGTGCAGTGAAGAGGCTTGATGTGGAGAGACCTTTCCAACTCTCCTTCTCAAGGGCCAAGGGAGACACTCCTCAACAACCTCAGAGCCACCTGTGGGAGTATTGATCTGATCATGATAATAACACTTGCTGGATAGTACTAAGAAGTATAAGTTAATCAAATAGTCTCTCTGATACTACCTAGATATTATCCCCATTTCACAGATGAGGAGACCAAGACACAAAAGAATTAAATGATTTCTCCAAAGTCATGTTTTCAAAGGATTAGAAATCATTATTTAGGGGGTGGGGAACCTTTGCTTATATATACTGAGTGTTGTTTTGATGTATCATTGTATCTTCACCAATAGACTGAAAATGAAGGGTATATGTTAAGCATGCTTCTCTTTTTCCTATTTGGCTTCCATCACCACTTCATCTAAAGGTATGTTTCTCTGACTCCTGGCTTGCAGAAGCTCTTTTGTGACATGTGTCCTCAGGAGACGAAACTCAAAATTGAAGTCAGACTGTGGCTATGGTGACCTTAAACCCATGAAGACAGGACTCTGGAGAAATGTGATTCTGTCCAATAGTTTGGCCTTAGCTTGGTTATGTCTGTTGATCACTGAAATACGCTTCATATCTCAGTTATAAAGAGTACTCCCACACTGGTTCCTGAGCAATTAAAATACAGATACTCAATTTAATTAAATCTGCGGCCCTTGATAATGAAAGAATTGATTTGCCTAGTAGTGTTTTATTGTACCTCTGTCAATCAGAGAAACAAATATGCATACATGATTATGGTGTACTTTGGAGAATAAGAGACAAAAGAGCACATTTCTTTTAGGAAGTTATTCCTTTGTACACAGACAGAGCATAAGAAATTTAGGAATGTCTGCAGATGCATTGTCTCTTATTGGAAAACTACAAACAGGTTAAAAAAAACTTTACTTTCAAAAGCTTCATTTCTACAAGCTTCTCAGGTCACTCACAGCTCTTCTCAGTGAAGTCATCTAGACACCACTGGGACACTACCAGCTGATCATTCTTGTCAGAAGCCTGTGTTGTCAAGACTGTCAGAAGGTTTGGAGTTGTGTCAAGGCTCAGAGGGGAATACTGTGGGATGAGATACTCACCTCTCAAGTGTGCCGGCAAATGGCATCTGGGTGTTAGAGGACAGAAAAGCCCATAGTATGACTACAAGAGAGCTGTTGGAGAAGACTGACCCCACACCCACAGTGTATGGTGGTAGTACCACCTCTATTCTTATTTATAAACAGTGCAGTTCTTTCTCCCCGAGAGAGCTCTGTGAGCAGCCCCTCCTCACTCTCACCCCACCAGGTCTGGTCTAGCGAACAGCTTGGGAGGCCGCCCAGCCTGGGAGGTGACAGGGCAGGCCTTTGAAGGGCCGGGCAGGGCAATAAGAAATCCGAACCCAGAGGGCAGCAGGGGTGTTGGGGTTGGATAAACATTTTCAGGCACTTTTTTTTAACATAAGAGAAAATGAAAATCCAAGAGACAGAGCTGTGAGTGTGGAATTGGTACAACTCTGGCCCACACTAGTCAGGCACTGCTGCCGACCCGCATTGAGGTCAGAGCTGCAGACGTCAGCAGGCTTTTTCCTGGCTGACAGGAAAGGAACATTCTCTCAAGTGACAGACAAAAAGAATGGATTTAGGGCAAGACTGTGCTTTCAGAGGTTATAGTGAAAATTAATAGAGGGCCACATTGACTAATGTTACTCTAATCCCGCCATTTGGGGCATCCGGCTAAATTTCTGCTTTATGGCATGTTTTCCTCACTAACTTATTTTAGATCATGGGTTGCTCCGGGCTGGAGTAAGTTCCAGGTCAGGGCGTCTGCCCTCCCACTTCCCACCCCTACATTCCAGAGTGGCTTGTCCACTCCTCAATGTGGTGCCTGCTGCTTCACTCCTTGGCCATCTCCTCTGAACCTTTCACATCAGCTCATTTATCTTTCAGGTGTTATAATAATTGACTTCAATCAGTATTCCATTATCCTAAACAGGCAATTATCCACATTGTCACTTTTGCATTTGCTCTTTTGACCCAGAGGTCACAGAGGCCCTAGTGTAACAGAATCCAGCAAAATTATTCCCTTACCTGTCATATAAATAGTCATCCCAACAAAATGAGACCCAAGGGGGCTTTTTGCAAGGTGTTGAGAAGGCCAGTCTAACTCGATCCTTTATTCAGCACTTTAAGGAATGCAGTACTGTTTTGGCACTCTATCAAAATAAAACAAAGTTCCATTTTTCAGCTTCTTTTTTTTAATGCATGCACCCCTGAGCTTACAAATGCTTCTTTGTGGCCCTCTTTATTGAAATTTCCATTCAGCTCTTCCATCTGTTAGCTGTGTTTACCTCTATTTCTAGGGAAAGAATTCAGCATTTCACCTTTATTTGGGGTGTAAGGTCATAAAACTGTCTGGATTATTTCTGCTATATTTACACCAAACTTAATATTGCTTCTTTAACAGGTTTAAAGCGTTTAATTCCCAGGTTCATTATTCAGAGTGAGCAGTCTGAAAAGAGCAGTTTGTGTTTTATAACGAAGAAGGTATTTTATACCCTTTTGCTGTCCCTTCTTCTCCAAAAAAATAAATGTAAACTGAATTCAAAGAACATCTAATTAAACTTTAATTCTGTTCCCATGACTGCTGAATGTATTTAATTACATTTCAGGGAGAGACTTAAAAGCACATAATTCCCCCTTTTCCTAGAAATATTAATGTTATTATGATTTTGGAAAACTCTTATAAGAGTGATGGTCTATCAGCCACTGTTGAAGTAGAGTCTCACAAATGAAGCTGTTGTGTGTGTGTATGTGTGTGTGTGTGTGTGTGTGTGTGTGTGTGTGTGTGTGTGTGTGTGTGTACACTTTTCTTTCTCAAAGTAAAGTGATTTCAACAAGGAATTTGGAAGCATACCAAAAAGAAATTTAGAAATAATATAATGAAAAAATACAAGCAATTATTTTTTGTTTGTAGAATTACCACATTAAAAGAACAAAGTTTCACACCTTCTTTATAACAGCGTAGACTATAAGAAAGTTGTGAGTATTAGTAGAGTGCATATCATGTGTGGAACTGGCAAAAGTCAGGTCCCCAGGCTCGTTAAGAACTGAATGGTGCATCTGACCTCTTATTTCTTCTGCTATCCAGCAAGTACCATGCAACCTGCTTTAGTGGTGATTGTAGGGATTAGAGTACATAGAAAATGCCAGCATAGAGCCTCACACATGGATGTTCATCAACCACAAACTTTATTATCAAACTTTATTATACTCCCAAACTTTGGGAGTAAAAAAAGTACCTAGATTTCATGTCTAAAACCATTTGTTTTCATACTGGTGATTGTCTGACACCTCATCTATCACCTGTGACCTTTCAGGAGGTCACTGCCCACAGATGTTCCTATTGCTTCTATGCTTCTGAGGCTGGAGCCAAGTCCCCCAGGACTTGGCAGACCTTGATGGAGAAGAGTGTCAATCTTCACCAGATATATCAGTGTTTCCTAGGTTAATGGTCTCTTTCCAAGTAGATATGTTGGAGATCTGGTTCAGACCAGGTCTAGGAGGCCATGATCCCACATAGTTGACTCTCAGGCCATCCCAGTACTGCTAGGCCACTGGACATTATTTTGGTACTAAAATTATAAGATTCTGTAATTCTGTGTGGGATGTCATCTTAGTAATGTTTTAGATTTAAGTGACTATTTTATGTATTTAGCATAATTTGTTTAGGGAAAGAAAGAACTATCCTATGGCTTTCCAAACTCAGAGAAGAACTAGAATTTCTTCTTTTCCCTCTCATGAATAGTTAAGGAAAGTTTCTATTATCTTGATCCCAGGGTGTGGTCAGTTTCAGATTTTTTTGATGGTCACACCTTTCATTGTACTCTGGACACTGGGAATGAGCCTTACGTTAGGCCAGGCATTCCACAACCTTTGCTACCCATGTTGTGCAAGGTGATGGCAGTTCACAGGCCTAAGCAAGCACAAGGAGGTAACAGAATATGCACCATACTGCATATTCACACACAAAAGAGTATGACCATAAAACCCCACATACTTCCCTACACCTCTTTTGTATTTAATACAAGTGAAGTTTTCTTTTTTACTAGCAATATAGAAAATGATATGTATTCTTTTTATAAGATTAAGAGAAAAAAATCATATACAGAGAGCTATTTATTCCTCATATCTTTAGAGATTATAGGATGATTTCTTTATGTTTTATTGTGTTTTATTTTGTTTGTGGTGTTAGAGTTCGAACCTAGGACCTTGCACACGATAGGCAAGTACTAAACTCCACAGCCCTTTGCTACATTTATATATTTATTTATGTGTTTGTTACTTGATTGATTGATTGAAATGGGATCTTACTATATTGTACAGGCTAGCCAAATTCCCTGGGCTCAATGGATCATCCTATCTTAGACTGTAGAGTAGCTGTAACTATAGGTGTGCACCAACACACAGCTATGTGTTTAAAGAACTGTGTTTTGAACTGTAAGGAACACAATTCCTAAACACGATTTCTAAACACAATTTGGTTATTTTATCCCATTTCATCCACATGGTGAATATGTGTCAAAGCACTGCTTCCCTCTGTCCCAAGACTCCTGGATCAGGTCATCACACCAATTGTGAATCTCTCTGTATGCCTAAGCTTCACTGTGATGCATTTGGATCCTTGTGAAACATAAGGTCAAGAAAGCTTCAAAGTTATAATGGGTTCAAGAACTTTGTGTTTAATGTAGATGCTTGTGTAGGCCTCTTTAATTTGTGTACTTATAGTAATTTTCTAACAAGTGACAGTATAACCACCAATGTATTAATCAGATTTTTTCAAAAAGAATGAAAACCCCTTTCCTAATGTATTTCAAGATATTCTTTTAGCTACCTACCAGCCAATATAATTGCTTTTAATCACGTGGTGATTGCCTCAATTATCACTGGCATAGTGCTGAACCTTCAGCTATCTTCTAGAGTGTGCTGATAGACATGAAAATGTGGTGTGGCTATAGAAGATGAGAGCATGAAAGTCACTTACTAGGCCTCACTGGGACCGCTTGTAAAATTCTGCACCTTCACCCAGGCATATACTATTAGCAGATTGTTCCAGCCCTTCTCTTGATGACTAGGTAAATGTGAAGAACTTCATTCCTGGGTCCTTGGTTGTTATTACTACTTTCCCTCAGTAATTTTATTAGGTGTGGTTTTTAACAAGCATGTCCTTTGGAAGAATGACAAGAGGTTAAGTGACCTAAACTTAGAAATCTCTGATGTACTCTGCCCCTGGAAACATGCAGCCATTTGTCTGGTCCTAGTAATAGTCCTCGTTAATCAGCCCTGGCTTTGCTCTTAACTAGCTGCTCAAATTTCTTTTGTCTGAAACTTAGTTCCCTTCCCTCAGCTCCTAAAAAGACAAGCATAATGACATATGCCTGGAATCATAGGAAGCAGTGACAAGAGGGTCATGAGTAAATAAAGAAATCCTAAAATGTTATGCATCCTTGATTTAGTCAGAGTAATGGGTAAAGATAACTGCAATAATGAAATATGGAATAAACTGGCCAGGCACCATTGGTTCATGCCTGTTAAACCCTAGCTTCTTAGGAGGCTGAGATACGAGCCAGCCCAGACAGGCAAGTTCATGAGACTCTTATCTCCAGTTAGCCATCAAAAAGCCAGAAGTGGAGCTATGACTTAAGTGGTAGATCACAAATCTGGAACACAAAAGCTCAAGGATAGTGCCCAGGTTCTGAGCTCAAGCCCCAGGATTGGCACACACATACATATACCCCATACCCGCCTCCCACACACATACACAAGAAAAGAAAAAATATACATATATAGCTGAATTTAGAACCCAGGGCCTGTGTATGCTAGGTAGATATGCACGGTACCACTGATTATGCCCACACTATGAAGCTGGCATACCACATACATTCCCATTCCTTCCAATGAATACATATACCTCCAGCCCCCTCTAATTTAGCTTCTTTATGAGCACAAAGGAGAACTTTGGAAGTTATTCCTTTTTATGTTGGCTCAGTTCTATGCCAACATTACTTTCTGAACTAGAACTTGCTACACATATGTTTTCAATGTGACCACAGCCTGAAACATCTTTCCTAGCTATTTGGTGAAACAGAAGGGCAGAGTGTGTGTCTATGTCTTCACATTTACACACAGTCATCATTTGGGGATGCTGATGGGCCCTAATCCACTTTAATATAGTGAGAGATTGCATCATATTTTGTTTTACAAAATAGGAAAATGATCTGCAGCTGTTAAGGAATAACCCACATAATTCATCTGCAAGCCTCCCTCTCTTCCTTGTGGGCTATACTCATATCAGCTCACTGCTCCATGTGTCCTTCGTGATGCAGAAAGATTGCATGATAGATGCCATAAAATGAGGATGTTATTTCCTCAAGTGGGGGAGGTTAGCCCTGTGACATATGAGTGATGAGGCACAAGCGAGTTAAGAAGACAGTATATCTCTCCACACTAGATAATGTACTGTCCTTTATTCTGCAGCTATATTTATATTAGCAGTACAGCTAAGAGAAGAGTTGAGGGAAGTAGAATTCTTATGGTTTGATTCATTTACTAGAAAGCCTTTTCTTTGACATATACAATTTTTGCAAGAAGCAACAAAAAGTATGTTCTTTCAAGATTTTCTTTGGTTGATTTTCATGAATTCTGCTATTCATTTCATAGTGTCAATTCTACAATGTAAACTGAAGCTATTATTAAAAAATTAATTTCAGTTCCTTTTTTAAAAAAAAAAACATACAATGCTAAGTGGCATGAGCTTTTGATCTACTAGTAAATACTTAAAATCCAGTAGTAAATATAAAGATACTAAACAAATATTTAAAAAAATAAGCCTGCATCCTTTCATATTAAACTCTCTGCTTCCCAAAGAGACTGAAGTGTTGATAAATGCTTTCTTTCTTGCAATAAGATATGGCTATTACTAATGGCTTCTTCCCACATTCTCACAAGGAATGGGACAACTATAGTTTACATATCAAACATTACTATTGTCCAGTCCATCCAATAGCAGTTCAGGCTGTTGGACTGCTGGCTCATGTTAAAGTGAATTTCTCTTTTCTTTCCCCAATTGTGAAACTGGTATATATTTAGATATGGCAAGTCTATTCAGACTGCCCTCCAATGCATGCACACACAGATCTGTTCAAGGCAATTCTCTTTCTCCATTTATATCACTCTGCCCATGATGATCTTTATATGCACAAAACCTTCAGTGGAACATATAATGTCATTCCATATTTCATGCGTAACAACTTGTGGGAGGTGATGAATTTTTTGGTGGAGGGGCAGTCCTGGGGCTTGAACTCAGGACCTGGGCACTGTCCCTGAGCTTTTTTGCTCAAGGCTATTCTCTACCACTTGAGTCATACCTCTACTTCTGGTTTGCGTTGGGTGGTTAATTGGAGATAAAAGCCTCACCAACATTCCTGCTCCATCTGGCTTTAAACTATGATCCTCAGAACCACAATCCACAGATCTCAACCTCCTGAGTATCTAGGATTACAGGTGTGGCTCACTGCATCTACAACAATTTTTGTTTTTAATGCTAAACCTTCAGAGCAATACACAGAGCTTTTGTTCCTAATCTTAAAAGAATAAAGTTGTATTTGAAGCATTATTAACTTAGTAGATGCTTATACGTTTAAGGGCTGTATAATTATTGCAAAAAAACAGGTTATTGCAAAGCACTTGTATATTTCTCTCATACAGTGCACTTCTCTTGAAGTTAAAATAAAGAACAAATTCTCTGACTATACTGAATGCAAATACAGTGTAAAGATTGCACTCTGCTTTCACTTACCTAGTGAGACTGTACAGACCCACCTGCCATTGCCTTCTCTCCTTGCCTGCGGTCTCACTTGCCATTTGAGCTTAATGTTTGCAATTCAGGAGCAACAGGCACTGCCATTTACAAAGAAAGAAAGCCTGATTTTTCAATATTAGTTCCAGCTAGTAAGGAACAAAAGCTTCCTATGTATTGTTTTCACTTTTTCTTTTATTGTGAAACATGCATTCCAGCTCAAACATGTGTAATATCAAATGGGAACATAGATGTATTGTTTTCAATAAAACTCTCCTTCCAGATACTAGTTGTTACTGACAACCGAGCCATCTTTAGAAAGGTGGAGAGGAAATAAAAAAATATTTGAGCCTAAAACTTATTAGATGCTCAGCTGTTCTTGGATCAAGCCACCTCCACTGCCACCAGTTGTGTTCTTAATCACCAGTGTGGTAGATTCCTCTTCTGAACAAACATAATCCAATTCATAATAGTTGAGGAGCAGCATCCAAATTAATGTCTTTGTTTTCTGAGTCTCTGGTCAAGCTCATTTCATTTTAATGTAAGGGCTAAGTTTTATTTGTACAGTGTTTATCTCTCAGGATGTAGTCTTGGTACCCATGGATTTTCCTGAGAGCTTCTGGTATAGTTGGGAGTTGCTTCTTTCTTAGGCACAGATTCAAATCATCATTTGCCTTCTTTCTCAGTGGGGAATGGAAAAAAAATTGCTCAGGAAATTATGTACATCAAAATTTCTTCACCCATACTACAAGCACTCTCATAAGGAGTATATTTTTTGTGTGCTCTTAGCGTATTCCTTCCTTGTCTTATTCTCAAGGTTAAAAAAAAAAGATTTGCTCCTTTTGCTTTATTTTTCTTGTAACAGTAACTGAAAATAATAGCATATGATTCAAGAGGACAGTGTGAACTTTGACATATTTTTATACTATTTTTATAAATATCTTTCTTCCAGTCTTGACAAACCCTCTATTAATAAAGATTCAGGTTTCTGACCACAGCAGTGGGGGAAGCCAGCAAAACTACATTACCTGCTTTCCCTTTCTTCCCTACTCTCTTCAGTTTCTTCCGAGACTAACTATCTCCTTGTTACCCACTCAAACTTCACAGATAACTCTCTTTTCTCTTTCCTAGCCTCTGCAATGTTCAAACAGCTGAGATCAAATTCAACTTTACTGTACTAGTATCTGTTGAGACTGTAGGATGCTTCACCCATCAACATCCTAGATATTATAAAACCATCAATTTTTTAATTGGGTTATTTTTAAATTTCTATCACTATGATAATAACGCATCAACAAGTATCTCTTATCCATTGCTTTCCACAGGGAAAAGAGAAGCAACAAGACCTTCATACGTAGTTCTGTTTTATCCTGAGCATCAAATGTCTAATATGAGGGTGTTTCACAAAACATATTGCACTATAACTGTGGGATATAGACATCTAGTTTATGCTTAGTGAATGGCATTATCTCTGTAAATAATGGTACCAATGGCTTTATTGCTACTATGTGCCAATTGCTGTTACAGGCACTTGGCACTATTTCTCTGTGCTCTTACTGGGGCTTGAACTGGGGCCTTGGCACTTATTTGCTTAAGACTAGCACTCTACCACTTGAGACACATCTTCACCTGTAGCTTTTTGGTGTCTTTTGGATTTTCCTGCTCAGGCTGTCTTCAAACTAGGGTCCTCAGGTCTAAGCATCCTGAGTAGCTAGGATTACAGCTGCGAGCCACTAGCACCCAACTTCATTTTTTTTTTAATTGAAAAAGTAGCCTGCAAAATAGGTATTGCTGTCCTTATTCCACAGTTGAAATGGCTTGTCCAACATCTCTGTCACTAGGTAGCAAAGCTGGTATTCAAACTTGAGCCTGCCCCAGCCTAAAACCCTCCCAGCTTCTGTCTATATCCTCAATTAGGAGAAAGAAAAGATAGAAGGAGCCCACAGCACAGCTGTCCTCAGTGGGCACAGTTGCAATGTACATGATTTTTTTTCATCTCAAAGCAGCTGGTCACACTTTGGGAACTGTCTCAGCTCCAAGAGAATTGATTTTGAGTAACAGGGACGGGGAGCAGGGTTCTTTAAGCATCTAAAATAGAATCATTAATAAGAAATAATTGGGTTTTAAAAGTATATCTTAGGAATTTTTTGCTTATTTAACTTTACTTTTTTAAAGTATTTTTATTATCTTTAAGCAGTTGTACAAAGGAATTGACATTTACAAAACCAGTTTATGAATACAATGTGTCTTGGTCAGTGTCACCCTTCTCAACATTCTCACTCATCAATTCCAACCCACCCTTTTCCTTACTTTTCTTAATTTTATAGGATACACACTGCATTCCTGACTATATTCTCCCCTCCCCCCATTACCATTAAACAAACAATACTTAAATGACTCATGATTTTATTTTACTTATAACAAACGTACCTAGGATTGCCTGAAGATTGAGGAGAGGGACTCAGTTTACCTGAAACCACAGGTAAAATTCCATGTTAGCTTCATGCTATACTCTCCAGCAAATGTATATTCAGTTATTACATTGGCAATTTTATTTCTTATTAGGTCTCTATCTTCAAGAAAGAATCTTTTCAGAGCATTTGACTTGGACTCGGTTTAATAAGCTCTGATATTTGGTCTCTGATTGATGATCTGTGCTCATGAAGAAGATGCATATGGTTGCTTCTGCCTTTTTTTTTCTCCAACATCACGCTTTCACTTTACTGGTAGAAATTTTTGTTTTTATTACTAAATTCTTGGCTTTCAAAACAGGAAGGCAAGTTTGACTTCACAAAACCAACAACTAACATTTGCACAGTGGTTTCCCCTCAACAAAGCAAGCACTGTTCCTTCGCATTGTCTCACTCCCTATACTGGAGGTCATGTCACAGATTTCAGATCACCAAGGAGGAAAGCTACTGTCCCTGAGGTGCTCTGGAACATTTGTGTGGACAGTGTTTCAGCATGTACCTGCTCTGTGGTCTGATCCTTCATCACCAGGATTGATATTTCCTTTGAATTCCACACAGTTTTTAGTACAGTTTCTTAAACTTGGCAAAGGTTGAAAGATGGAAGTATGAACAGATGAAGAATCCATGAAGATTGTGGTCTGTATACCAAAAAATTCTAGGGTTGGGAAGATGGCTTAGTGGTAGAGTGCTTGCCTCGTATGCCTGAAGCTCTAGGTTTGATTCCTCAGTACCACATAAATAGAAAAAGCTGGAAGTGATGCTGTGGCTCAAGTGGTAGAGTGCTAGCCTTGAGCAAAAGAAGCTTGGGGACAGTGCCCAGGCCTTGAGTTCAAGCCTCATGGACTGGCAAAAAAAAAAAAAAATTCTAATCTAGCATCTAAAGAGGCCAATGAATACCCAAAATCTTAAGTAAAAACGTGCGTGTGTACAGATGTGTATTTTCAAGAAAGAAAGCATCCACTATTTTTGCCCACCATTCTCAGTGTCTATGACACAAATAAAGTTAATAATCACTGCTTAAAAAGACTAAACAGCCACAAAATTACCATCTAATGTAGAATTCATGTGAAAGTTAGAAATCATCAGGTTAGGTATATCTGAGGTCATGGGTTTTGATTTGTTGGATTTTTAAATCTAATGAGGATGAAACTTGGGCTTCAGTTTTTCTGTTTGCTAACTAATGGCAAGGATTTCACTGAATCATTAGCCTTCTTGAAAATTCCCATGATGTTTTTCTGCTGTGTTTTGTTTTTGTGCCAGTCCTAGTGCTTTAATTCAGGGTCTGGGTACTGGCCTTGAGCTTCTTTTGCTCAAGGCTAGCACTCTACCACTAAAGCCACAGCACCAATTCCAGCTTTTTAAAGGTAGTTTATTGGAGATAAGAGTCTCAGGGACTTTCCTATCTAGGCCGGTTTTGAATCGTGATCCTCAGATCTCAGCCTACTGCATAGCTGATTATAGGCACAAGCCACTGGCCCATAATAGGTTAATAAAAGAGAAAAAAATAAGAGAAGGAGAGAGGGAGGCTCAGATGGAGGGCGGTAAGAAAATATAAAACACCAACTCACCCCCTTGTTTATGATGTCATTTGTGTTTATAGTTTCAATATGCATATAATTTGTATTCCATGTATGATTATATTATACTCATTATAGCAATAACTCACTATTTGTTTTATTCAGCAACTTTGACAGAGCTTTTTTCACTTAGAGCTTGACATTTAGATGTTCTATTTGCTCACAAGTTAGACTGCTTACCTTCTGCTACAGTAGATGTTCATGAGAAGACTCCATTTCCTCTTTACCTCTGTCAATCAGTGCTAGTTTATAATGTATGCACAGTTTGTGTTAGTCTTTGTGAAACATTATTGAAATAATTGGGGGCCGATTATCACCAAAGCAAAATATAGGAATTTCCTAGGAACTAATGTAATAGTAGTTAACCTAAAGTATAATATGTTCATAAATAATCATTAACTACTGTGCTATCTATAGAATAAAATATCATCAGAGTAAGCCATCATCCCTCACCCTGTGTATATTAGTCTATATCTTTCCTCTCTATATACTGTAAGAAAATACTCAAAGAATATTAAAGAGACTCAAAAATGGAAAATATTTGAAAGTACAAATTTATCTATTGTAGATTATAACAAACAGTACATAAATTACAGTTTTACTTTTACTAATTATGAATATTCAAGAGAAATTATTTTAAAGTCAGAAAATATGCACAATAACATAGTAACTAGCAAAAATTAGTAGACATAGTAGCACCTTGGTTGATGCAGAAGAGCTTTAAGATATGCATCAAAATTTAAATTCTGCAACATTTTCTCTCATATTTTGTAAACTGTTGGTTACATGGGGACCTATTTCTAGGGCTATCTTTCTAATTAAATCTTTTAGAAGCAAATAATGAAGTTATTATCCTTGAGCTTTTTGAGCATATCTCATTAATTACATATCATTCTAAATATTTACAATATATTCTTTCAAATATTTGTAGATAGAATGCAAAGTAAGTCTCCTCAACATTCGATGCCTTACTAACCTGACATTAGATATTCCTATGTTTACACATGTACATATGGTTAATGACTCATGTTACCTATTAAAGTTTTCCATTTCCTGATTTAAAAGATATTTAAAGGCCAAAGCATTGAATTGTTTATTTTTGACCTCTGGATCTTCTGCTTCATATAGTAACACATAAACAGGCTACATATTTGTTTTAACACCACCAAACCCATTTTTTACCTTATTATGAAACCAAAGAGTTGACCAGCTGAGGTCAAGTGTACAAGTAACAGTGATGGCATTGTAGTCAATGAACTGTCACAGAGGAAAGTCAACGTATAAACTCTGAACATTTCTACAGCAGTTTAAAGCTGGGATTAACTTGGATCACCTAGTCTTCTGCTTTTAATGAAATTCTCTCCCTTGTATTTTCATGTTTGGAAGAGAGTCCTAAGTTATCTCATGCTAATTTAGTTAGGCAGTGCCCTCCGGGGATGTCACAGGCTTCCCTGACCTCTCCAGAGAGAAACACAGTGAAGGGATGAGGAGAATTAAACATTCCTAAGAAATTGGAAAGCAGCAACCCCCAGAGAATTTGCTGAGAAACTCACTCCAGACTCTGCTACCAGAGCCTCCAGTCACCTTTTCAGCACTTGTTTGACATCTTTCTCAGTCCCATCTGGCTTGACTCAGAGGTCAGTCTGGGGACTGAGGAGAGGTGGCAGCACAGAGAAGAATTTAAGGGAGGTCCAGCCTTATACAACATGTTCTGTTTTTGTTGTTTGTTATTATCTGTAAATGAGCAAAGAATAAAATAGAATGCTAGATTTTTGCCTGTCTGTCTTCTGCTCTTTCAACTCAAAATTTGTTTTCGATGAACTTTTTAACTTGTCAACTAACAAGCTTCTTCGATCTTGAAATTTAAAGGTTATTGTTACTGTTTATTTCTATTGGTAATTACTTTGTAATTATGTTACCTGTTTTACAGACAGTGTTTCCTCATGTGCATCTTATGAAATGGGGGAGGGAAAATGTGTTTCTGGTGTTAAAAATATATACCCTTTTGTGGTTTATATTTCCTACATGAATAAATTTAGAAAAGTAAGACAACAAGAATATTATTAAATATAAGGTCCTCATTATAAACATCTAAGAAGCCAAATTTAAAAGTTGCCCATTTTGTTTTCTTCAAAACTGGATGAAGTTCAGGTGGATTGGGGTCCCTGCTTGATTTTACACTTAGATTTCTGAGAAGAAAATAAGTTAACAGTCCATTCCTCTAAGACCAGGTTGCTAAGCTGGCACACCTGCCCTGCAAAATCTAGTTCATTTGAGGCTTCCCTCAGTTTATTCAGTTTACCAGCCCACTGTAGAAATTTAGGTGTTTTTTGTTTTGTTTTGTTTTTACCAAAATCTTGTACTGTACTCTCTATGTTTAACTTGATGATCTGGTGAGGCTCATTCCATATCTGTATGTGGGAAGAGCTTACTGGCATGCCATATTCGTTCTCAGAGGGGATAAAATGCAAGCAGCCTTCCATGAACCCAGCTGGGACCTAGAAGCACTAGAGTAGCAAGCCCGAGCTCAGATCCTTTGGCTGATACAAAAAAAAAAAAAAATGCTATAACTCATAACAAAACAAGGGCCTTTGTTCATTAGAAAGTTAATTGTTCCTAATTTGTGTATAAAAGTAGATACATAAGTACAATACTCCAGTTTTTATTTGCTTCCATCATGATTTTCATGGTGGTGGCGCTTCTCCATGGTGACCTAGAAAGAGTTCGCAAGGTTCAAAGTGTGGGTTTTGACTCTGTACTGACATCTGAATACCTTGATTTCCTTATCTCTACCAACCTACAAACTCTCAAAAGCTCTATGATCTTCACTTCCTTCATTTTCCTAAGATTCAACCCACAAGTCCATATCAGCTGAACTTTCCTAACTTCCTCTAGTTTCTCTTTCAAACAAAGAAAATAATATTCAGGCATTTTAATGCACTGAGAAAACTGCATATAAATAGAATCCCTTCGTAAACATGAGACTTACCCTCTTTTTCAATAGTTACCTCCCATTTCACACACAATTTTCATAAAGTGACTACAGTGACCTGTGGCATTAGTGGTTGAGGTAGAGGAATTAATCAGAGGACCAAGAATGCTTCAAACGACCCAGGTGAAAACTTCCACAGTTCAGCCCCTGGCTTCAAGAATAAACATGACACGGGCCCCACATGGATCTCCTCCTTCTCAAGGCCACTTACCCTACCGTGTATTGTGCTGAAAGAGTTAAAAGGCTCTGCGCCCTAACCCCCATTGGGGAGTGTCTTTGGGCACTGGAGAGAATCTGGCACAGAATGTGTTTTCATGGAACTGCTTATCAAAAATTAAGCTTCTGCTGTTTCATTTCGACGGGTAGATGGGGTGGAAAACTGGCCCAGAGACCAGGAAATTTGCCTTCTGTTCCTGTTCAGCCACTGCCTGACCCTGTTACAGGTCAGTCCTCCAAGCATGTCTCAGTTTCTCCAACTGTAAATTTAGACAATGAACTGAACATTACTTTTTTTTTTCTTAAGTTAGGTGAAATCCTTTTGATTATTTTCACTATAACTATGGCCAAAAAGCATTTCACAAGTGCTCAGCCTCCTTCAACTCCTGGGTTTGCACTCATCTCTCACCTTCTTATCTGCTGAAGGGTTTTCAGACCACAGCCCTGTTAATGGGTTGTGCTCCCACCTAACCTTATTAACACCATCCCAGTTCATGAAGAGAGGAGGAGCTGGGACAGTATTATGCCAAAATAAATGATAAAATTGCGAACACTTAGAGGAAGATAATTAGGAAAATGATGTGCAATAAAGGATGATATTAGAAGTCTGTCATACTTAAGTTAGCATCCGGTTCCAAATGACACCAACCTCCAGCAACTTGATCTGTTTTAAAAGGTTGTTTTGTTTTCTTTGTGTGTGTGTGTGTGTTACTTAAAATTGTTTAATTGTTTAAATCTTCTGCTTATTCTTCAGTTCAGAGTGAGTCTCTATTCTTCACTGAGAAGTTGTGGTAAAATTTTAACATCTGTTTACTGTTTAGGAAAACTACTAAACAAAAGAATGTGATTTAACAATTAATGCTGCTAACTATTCACAAAACAAGACAGCTCTTCTGAGATATTTGTGTAATACAGCTTTATTAGAAGCCCATATTAACACCCATATAAGAGTTGCCAAAATTTTTATGCTCTTTAAAATCCTGAATATACCAATCTATTTTGGGTAGAAAAACAGAAATTCTCAAGGATGGAAATGTTGAATTCCAAGATTCTGTTTTAAAACACATTTTTAAAAGGAATTAGTGCTAGGAAAAATGCTGTTTTTTAATGTTTGGTATGATAACAGCCCCTGGAATTATCGTATCATATCTCAGTTATCGTTATGGTGCATTGATCTCTTAGGCATTAGCCCAGGAATTTTCTCCAATAATATTATCATTTACAATAGCAATAAAACCAGTACTAGAAAAATATATAATAGCATAACATTTGGTAGATCACAAAGTGCTGTAAATATAAAATCTGATGAACTATTTAAAACCCTGTAATGTATGTAAAGGGGTGAAATAAGGAAATGGTCCAAAGTGACAAGCCTATTTAGCAGAATCGCCTAAAAATCCTGAGGACTTTAGTCCATGTTATGACATATTATAACATGAAGATTTTCCTTTACCACTTTCCATTTTTCTGTAACAATTCACTTAGAAAGAGGAACAAACATAATACAAGGCTTTCATTTGTTGCCTCTGAATGTCTCAGAACAAATTATGTTAAACAAACATAACTTCTTTTTCGTTCTCCTCTTCATTATTCACCCCAGCCCCAGTAACACTCCAAGGAGTAGAGCTGGACAAGAGCAAGGAGTAGAAGAACCAGACAAGCAGGCAGGACTACAGTGCCTTTTCATTGCCTCTCCTTTGCGCTCCCTTCTCCAAAGACCCTCCCAATTGGGATTGTGGGGGCAAGGGAGACTCCAGCAGGTGGTGCTGTTTCCTCCAAGTGTGGCACCTCTAAACCCCCAGCTGGGGGGCCTTGGGCTTCATCAGTAGGTAGTCAATACCTGTCTCTTCATTCAGAGATCCCAGCCAAGTTTTAACCTAATTTAACACAGAGACAGAAACGTGCCATGCAAACAGAAAGTGATTCTCTCTGCTTGGCAGATCTTGGTACCACCATGATGATTGGGATATGCTATTATTTCTCCAGAAGGAAACATGTAGCCTACTGGTGGAAATACATACAGTATTTGGGAGGTGGAGGGAAGGGGGAGTGTTTTCAGTCACACACAGAGCAGTCTATGTGAAATGAAGCAGAAAGGAAGGAGCAATTGTGTAAATGTCATATAGTTCAAGTGTGCTCATTCTCACACTGACTGTGCTCTGTAATTTCTATTCACACTCAACCTACAGGCCTACCCCTTCAGATAGTAAGGACAGTGCCCTGGGAAGCGGGTATTTGTCACTTGGGCAGTCAATTTACTCTGGAGACACTGAGGTTTTATCTCTGTTCTCTTGGAGAATTGATTTGCTGCAAATTTCTCCTTGAGACTTACTTTACAGATTCTTAAGTCTCTCTGCAGAGAGTCTCCTTGTTAGAGTCAGACCTGGATTTGTTCTTTTTTCAATTTAGTTAAGAGGATGCATTCTAGAAGACAGAACAATGGAGCCAGCCTACTGGACTAAGGCTTGGTTTACTGTCACATTGTGGATGATCCCAGGGTCCACATTTGCCAGCAATCTCAAAGCAGGTCCCAAGTTTCCAGTAGTTTAAATTTATTCTTACCTAGCTTGTTTTTACTTCTATGATCTCAGAAAGAATTCAACAGAAACAAGAATTGAAGACAACAGAAACAAGAATTGAAGACCAAATAGAAAATATGATTACCACATATATGTACTAGCTGGCTTGTACCAGCTGTAAAAGTATGCTAATATTCTTGCTGCACACATATTATTAGTACTTTAAAAATCACAAGCTTTTATAAATGTAGATTTATGGTTTTTAGAGTATATATTCAACAGCTGTTCTTTACTGCTATTAATTCATAAAGTGATAGTATTCCCTAGGATCTCAGAGCAAAGACATATTTAGGAGGCTATTTTAAAATTTAGTTGTGAACTTTTATTAGTTTGAGGCTTTTGAATACTCATTTCCCCCATAAATAGAGTACAATGAACACACCTTCATGTTCTTTGAAAATGGTGAATGTCAGATGAAGACCCTACACATTGTCCATTTCACCAAGAAGGTTCTGATCACAAAGTTAAAATTTGTGGTTTCATAAGCACCACTAAGAGTTCTTGTTCTCTGAGGATTGGCGGCTAAGAGAATGAAACACAAATCCTCTTTGCGCCAAGAGTTGCCTCATAAGCTCTGTGTGATCAATAAGTACATTGTGGTGATGATTTCATAGCTGATTAACTGATGTGTCTACAAGCCAACGCTTGACTTGAAAGGCTGGTCTAGCTGCTCACAGTGTGAGCGTGGCCTTCACTCGCCTGCTGGCAGTGAGCTCTGGGCTTCTCTATCCTGACCGCAGCCTGGGTGCAGCCCTCAGTTTCATACTGAGTAATACATCAGCCAGAGCTGCAGCCTCAGAAAGGGCATTTTATCTTTTTAGGCAATACCAAATGACAAGATAATTAGTGACAGGGAGGTAAAAACCTCAATTGAAAAGCATGTCAGAGAGCTAGTTGTAGGCTCTTCAACTTTAAGGAGACAGTGGTAACTTAAGAAATACAAAGAAAAATATTTCTTAATTGAGGTAAATGCAAAAATAAAAACAAGCAATGAGCATTTAGTAATGCATAAAATGTTTACTTGATGAAGATTTCCTTTGTTTGCTATTGAAACACAGTGCTATTAGCATTTCTGTAATGGATTTATAGCATATTGTCTTTTAATTCTTGTCAAGATCTTGGAACTTCATCTTGGGAGTTTTTGCATTCTTCCTGCATATTTTCAGTCTCATTTTTTTAAATAAATGAAATCTTATAGTTTGAGTATAGTTTCATTGTCTCTGACACAGCTTTTATGCTCACCAATTTCAGAGTAAATAAATTATTGTGTACTCTGGGTGGGGAGGGGAGAAATTGGCACTGAAACAGAATATGTTAAAGACTTACTTTTCATTGCTTATGAGATTTCCCAACTGAAACATCTCTGTTTTATTTTGCCTCTGGCTAACATCTGAAGATCAGTAATAAAGCTCTTTGCAAATATTTTCATATATTAAAAGAACAATATTTTGACACTCACTGATATAAGCAAAAAATACAACACTAAATTAGTGTTCAAGAAAACAATGAAGACATTGTTCATTCACATGAAATGAATGTGAAAAATGTTGTGTTGCATTAACAGAAAAAGGTGCTCCATAGAACCCAGCCTGCACTGCAATCGATTTTGTTATTTATGGTATTGAATGGTAGTAGATAGTGTTTTTGGTTAACAGCCATGCGCAGTTATTGATACTTTCAAACTGCTAAAAATTTTAGTCATTGAAAAAAAAAATAAATGTTCATTCTCCAGAGTCTAACAAATGATGTTCTCTAAATTTTGGGGGGGAATTTCTGTTTTCAAGTATTTGATAACTTAAACATTTTGATAATAGTAATTTGTCTCAGGCTTGCTTTTCTACATAATTTTTCCCTGATTTCATCGGTAGTTACATAGGTCTAAAAAAGTGAATTTAGAGAAGCCCTTAATATTTAATTTAAATATTGGAGAACAAAAGGGTGGGTTTTTTTCTTGTTTTTTTTTTACTTGCAGAGGTATAGATATGCCCTTCCTGGGCAGCAGAGCTTTTATGTAAGTGTGTGTGTGTGTGTGTGTGTGTGTGTGTGTGTGTGTGTGTGTGTGTGTGTGTGTGTGTGTGTGTGTGTAGTAAATATATTTTCCCCTCTGTGACTACATTCACGTATCACTGTTACAGTCAGTGCTTTCATACAGGTCTTCTCTTTTCATCTGTGTTGATCAAGGACATTGCAGACCAGCATCTAGGAATACTGAGACAACCGCTATATCATAATTACAAACAAGACTAAAATTAAGCTGTTTGTCCACCTAAAAGAACAAAGCTCATAGAGTATTTATATTGGGTTTAGATTCTGCAAAATTAAAGGAAGAATGGTCAAATCTAATTCCATTCATGAATACTTCACAGACACAGGAAGCAAGACCTGCTTTTCTTGGTGTCTGTATCTCTCTATCCTCATCTTTACTTAAGTCTCCTGAATCTCTTTCCCTGTCCTCTACTTATAAGATTCCCACCTCTTGCGAAGCTGGCTTAGAAAGCCTACTCTTAGCATTAGTAGGGACCACTCCAACACTGGGTGACAGTTACAATCCCAGTGCCCAATACTGTCCTTGTTCAGTCTCTGTGCCTACTAAAGGTATCAGTGAGATTCTGAATGTCCAAGAACATATCAGGTCTCCATCCAGGATAAGGACATTGGTGGTGCAAGAAACACAAAGACATACTACTTGTCATAAATATGGCTGCCTTTGATTTGCCCTTCAGCTGTAGCAGTAGGTAGGAACAATCTTATATTTCCAGAGAAAGGCCACCCCTGCTGGCTCCTAGACACTACCGGAATCCTAAGTCCCATAGCTTTTTCTTAATTCAAATACTAGGTCTTGAAAACCCTTTTTTTCTATATAAATGCTGGATGTCCCTAAGCCCTGCACTGTGTCTACCTTGCCTATCCTGCTTGGTATCTACCAAGACCCTAACACAATATCTGGCATCCATCAGGTACTCCATAAATAATTTGTTGACTGCCTGTTTTTTGCTCCAGACTAGCCTGCAGCAGTTCCTAGCCTGCTTTTTAACAGGATTTTTTGTTTTTTTCCCTGGAGAAGTGTGTGTGTTAGCACAATACAATAGAAAGAACCCAAAATGAAGCACTCATCTGAGCTCTAGCACTGAGTAGGTGTGTGACTTTAGGCTAGTCACTTAAGCTCTCTGGTTTCAATTGCTTCATTTTTAGAGTGAGTTGAATTGAATGAGAACATCCCTGACACCCCTTGCAGCTATAAAATTCTGTGGCTCTGACTAACCAACTCATTTTAATTCACCCCGCCCTGTGGGCCTCCTGCTCTTGCCTTTTATGGGTGTGAGAGTTTGGTTGTGGGGATGAAACAGATTCTCCTAGGCATCAGTAATTCTCTTCAGCTACATATTTATCATCATCCTGATGATAACCTATAATATTAAGCACTTTCTATGATCTAGGCACTCTTCCAGATATTTTACATATATTAGCTAATTGAATCCTTTACACACACACACACACACACACACACACACACACACACACACACACACACACACGATATAGGAGTCTCATTTTGGTGAGGCACAGAAAGAGTGAGTAACTCAACAGACGTTGTCCATAAATAGCCGGCTAGAGTTGAAGCACAAGTAGTCTTCCAAGCCTGCTATTGAAGAAGTTGTTTCTTCATGTGGTTGCTAGAGCAGCAGCCTCCACTTCCTGGAGCTTCTTATAAAATGCATGCTCTCTGAACCCATCCCAGTCCTTTTAGTCAGACTCTCTGGAGTTAGAGGGGGGGCAGAAATTTTTGTTTTGAATTTTGCAGATGATTCTTATGTATTCTAAGATTTGAGAACTTCTGCTTCTTCAATACTATATCTCACCAAACCCATGTGCCTCCTCGTTGTTTACTTCGCCTGTGGTGGTGCACTGGCGGATGAATGAGGAGGGCACTAAAATGTCAGTTTCATAAATTAGGAACTAGTTGTACTCCTTTTGAAGCTCATTCACTCAATTGTCAACACTGATGAAATCACGACAGGAGTCAGGAGGTTGAGACAATTACTAAGGAGAGGTGGGATTACTACTCCAGATGTACTCTTCCCTCAATAAAGCCCTGCCATTTTGGCAGATTGAGCAAGCAGGCTTAGGGTAGTGATAGTATATCATGTAGTAAGGTTTATACTACTTCCTCCTGCATGTCTAGTGTAACAACATTAGCCTTATGTAGCCACTGAGCACTCAAGGTGTGGCTCTTCTGAACTGAGATGTGCTACAAGTACAGAATACATGATGGACTTGGAAGATTTAGTATATAATAAAGGTTTTTGAAATACCTCAATGGTATCTATTGGTCTAAATAAAAATTTAAAGTCATCATTATCACTTCTTTTAACTTTTTAAATGTAGATAATAGAACATTCGCTTAAAATTATATGTGTTGGATACATTGTATTTCTATCGGGCAGTGCTATTTTATATGAGTCTTGTAAAAGTGTATTTATTGGTGCATATAATGTGATGCTTGTAATGGAAACAACTAGAAAAGAGAAATCTATGGCAAGGATAGGGCTTGCTATTCAAGGAAGCTCAGAAATTGGATTTCCATGCTCAGGGTCAAATCCAAAGGCAAATCAGGATGAGCTTGAAGGATAAGGTTGTAGAAAGGTCAGAGGGACAGTAATAGATTTAGACAGCACAGCCAGGAGCCAAGAGCAGGGAGGTGGATGATCAGGTGGTCATATCCGGGACTTTTATAATGTTCCTGCCGAGCCAGATTCTAATTCTTGTATGGCTTACCTGGGTATGTGAGTGGGAACAGGTAATTGGAGACACCTGGCTGAGGTAGGTGGCTGGGCACGCTCCAGGAAACAACCACTTCTGGGAAGTATGTTGTGACAGCAGTGATGTTGTGGCCAAGCTAAAGTGTTCGTCAAATTATAGAGACCTGAAAGTAAGCTTCCGTATTCCAAATTCCAGCCTGTAAGATATTTTTTGCCTTCCTGTAAACTAATCATTGAGCAATGAAAGAAGCTTTGTGTAAAATCTGCAAGCAGAGCAATAATGTTTATATTAAGACAAATATAGGGATTTTTTTGCTTCTATATTGAAACATTTAGCCAAATATTAATTGTCATCCCAAGATAGTCCTTTGTGGCAAAGTTTTCCTGGAGATGACTGCAATAATACTACCTATCTGCAAGCATTTTTGTAGTATGACTTTACTAGCATTTTAAGGAGAGACTGTTTCCTCTTTGACGATATTGATCTGACCCTAGAATCAATCATTTGCTTAAGCAATGGCAAATAGTAGCTTCTAAGCCCACTGCTTATAAAGCCTTTAGCCTCTGCTAACCTTTTTGAGTAGCCACTGTGTAAAGAAGCTTTAGCTAGAATGGCAGAGGACCATGTGAAGGAAGAATAGCCATGTACAGAACTGAGGTGCACGTAGCACCAAGCACCCAAGTCTGGAAGGGAGAAGTTTACAGTCCCACAACAGCCATTCTCCTTTGGCTGATGCCACCAGGAATCTAGATTTGTCATAACTTCTGAGTCCTGAATTCCTTACTCACCGAATTGTGAGTAACAGAAAAGCTGCAGCAATAGGTTTTATGATGGCTTATCAAGCTATAATAGGTCAGTGCAACAAGTTTCATTTTTATGTGCATTTTATTAAGATTCTTATATATATATAATTTACATGATCATAGAGGTACCTATAATGATAGCTCAGATGGGTTCATATGATAGCTTAAGGTAATTCTTTATACACACATTCACAATATGTTATGCTGAGGACACTATGTATTGAGTTATAAAGACAATCCATATTGAGACATTGTGCTTTAAGATAAATATAGAGAGAAATATTACTTCTAAATGATTGAACTTAAGGATATTGTCATTTAGCACTTCTTCCTTGAACCCTTCAAATCAAAAAAAGGAACAAAACATAACCAAAGTGAGCTTCAGCTTCACTGTGACAATGAAATTAGCCGTGATTTGAATTGTGATACTCTGACTTGAGGCAAATATCATGAAATTTAGAGAAAAATAAGTGTGGGTGTGGAACTACACTGCAGTTTGCCCACAAAGGACTAATGGATGGAAAAGGTGGAGAATATCTTTATCAATCCCCACTTCTTCACTGCAGAATTATAGGAAGAAGTAGTTAGGGAAGGAAAAGCCAGTGTTAAGGTTTATGGCATAGTCTCCCAGCTGAGAGACAGTATACAACATGAGACTAGGAAAAGTAATAATTGCCACATCATGGTATAGAAGTTCTCTGATGGTGGACTGTTCTGTGAACTGCTAAAAACCACTTCCTGGCAATACGTTGGAGTGAGTTTGGTGAGAGGTGCTGGTAACCGTCTGCATTGAGGCTTCAGATGAACCTGTGTGGGAACTATAGCCAAAGAAAAATACATAGCTGAACTTGGGTAATTGTTCTCCATCAAATCAAAGAAATTATAGATAACATGCCTCTGATAAGTTTGCTTAGAACAAAAGTGGCCAAATTATAGCCTGTGGGCTTTGTAAATAATATTTTATTGGAGTGTTATCCTATTTGTTTCCATCTTGTCCATGGCAGCCTTGTGCTTTCCTAGCTGAACTGAATGGTGGTAAGAGCCCACAACTTAAAGTGTTTACCGTTTAACCTTTCAATAAAAACAGTTGTCCCCTGGCTTCAGTAGAATTACTGAAAGTAGAAAAAGTAATCTGGTAGCAATCACTGATAAGATGGGCTAGAAAAAGAAATTCATGACAGAAAATGAAGTTATATCAGCCGCAGCATTTAAAACAAATGTTACTAAAAACAACCAGGTGAAAGGCTGAAGGAAATCAAACTACTCAGAAAACTCTTGATTCAAAATCAGCCCAGGCAGACATATCCATGAGACTCTTCAGTTTAACCAGCAAAAAGCCAAAAGTGGGAAATGTAGCTCAAATGGTAGAATGTTAAACAGTGAACGTAAAAGCTGAGTGAGAGCAAAAATCCTAGAGTTCAAACATCTGTACTGGCATAAGAAAAACTGAGCTGGACATGGCTCAAGTACCAGCCAAGCAAGCAAACTAAGCAAGTGCAAGGCCCTAAATTCAAACTCTGGTATTACTCCTCTCCTCTCTCTTTCCCTCTCTCTCTTTCTCCCTCTCTCTCTCTTTCCACCCCCTCCCCTCTCTCTCTCACACACACACAGATAAGCAAAAGTAACTAGGTTCACATTGAAAAAGTTATCCCCCAGAAAAAATTGATTTAGAATTATTAACAGAAAACTAGAATTTTTAAAAATTTATTCTCTGGAAAGAGAAAAAAAATTTTCCCTGGGGAAGAGAAAATTTAATTCTAAACCTAGAATTTGCAGACTAGTACATTTAGCAAAAATAGAAAGTGCAAAGCAAATTTTGCCAGAGCTACTTTCTTGCAGAAAATACAGTCATATTTATAAGATGATTTCTTTGTTGCTTTGTATGTCCCTCCCCCACGTATAACCCCTGCTTTCACTGTAGTTGATGTTGGTATAATTTGTGGAGGGGAAGGGAAAAAACAAATCATTTAAATAGGGATACAGGTGGACCCATTGCAACAATGAGATATACAAGTTGTTATGTCGAAAAACGAACTTTACAACTTTGGTGGGGGGGAGGATTTGGTAGAGGGGACAGGAGAGGGGATGGGAAGGGATCGGAAGGGGAAACAAAGGAGGAGGCAACAGTGCTTGATAAGAAATGTACTCATTATTCTGCCCATGTAATTGTAACGGTATTGTACGGTATTTTCACAATAAAAAAAAGAAAATACATTGTCAATGAGAAATTATTTTTAAAAAAGAAGAAGAAATAGGAGTTATATATCTCCCTAAATTGTAATCTTTTATTTTGGTGCTGTTATTAATATTGTATCATTAAATTTTCTTAAATCATGATCTATTATGTTGTTTTGTATTTTTAAAGTTTTTTTCTACTTGGTTACTCTGTATCTTTAAAAATGTGTAAGTACCTTAAATCAAAGAGTCCACATGCTACAAAGAGCCGATAATATATGTATCACCTGAGAGAGCCATGAAAAATGAATATATTGAGAGGAAAATAGACTTGGCTTTAGTTTTATGCTGTTTGATTTTTGTTAATATAGTTTTTATTTGTTTTAATGGGATCATTTGATTCTTAGTTCCCAAAATTGTTAGAGAAGAGGGTACTGTCCAAACTAAGCCTGACACTCACCTACATGGGTCCCACAAAGTCTAGGACCTCGCCTATCACAAGACCACTGGAGGTGCTAGCCTAAACTAAACTTACCAGGCCATCTTCCTGAAGACAGCTGCTGAATAAAGCCTAAGTGAAGCTGTGTGAAGGGATCCGCACCTGCCATCCTTCATTTGAAATTTTTTTTCCATTTTTACATTAACTTTTTTTCCTTTTAGTACTAAGAGTTAAACCCTGGGTACAAGGCAAGCACTCTACCACTGAGCTACAGCCCCTTACTGTTTTTATTAGAATTATAAACTTTCTCTTCTGAAATATATCTGTTCACATACTCACATATCTAAAATTTTATTTTAAGGTCTTTGTATGACAGTAGCATGTCAAGCAAAAAAGCACAAACCTGAAAAAAGCAGCAGTCAAATCCACATAGTTAAATATAACCTTGATTAACAAATCTTGTTATTCATGGATGCCAGCTCAGTTAATAAGTGTTTGCGGTTTGGATACTGAACTGGATGGAGGTTAATGGTGAGGTAGAAGCAACTGTAGAATCCAGATTTTTAAGACAAACCCATATCACACCCTAAAAGGCATGCATGGAATCAGGTGTAGTCAGTCAGCTGTGGTGATTCCTTGTGGTGGATACTTTGGGTGTTCTCCTTCACTGATCCAGCTGTGAAAGGCCACCAATGCTGGAAACTTAACAAGCGAAGATGACTGGTTCTTCACACAGGGCTTCATGAGCCACTTTCATGTTCATCATTTGAATGACCGAAGTGGATATGTGACAGTGTTTTTATTTGAAATGTAAAATTAAAGTTGTATTTTGGCTTTTCTAAATTAGATTTGTAGAACAGGTAGGCTAATTATGTAGTTATAGTAAAGTATATGAACAAATTTAATATTTAAACTTATGTCAACTATCAGATATCACTTATATAGGGTCACATTTCATTCAATCCTCATGTGCCTTAAATGTAAAATGAATGCAAGACATGATCTGGAGCCTGCACTGTTCATTCAGCAGTTAGGGACATTTTTATGTTGTAGTCTGAGGACCTGATACATTCCTTAACTGATTTGCTTTTCTCCCTATGGTTTGGATGAAAAAGCAGGAGATTATTTTCATGTGCACTAGTAATCAGTAAGTAAATATGGGTCTGAGGAAGTGGATAACTCAGTCACATCCTTAAAGGGCACCAAAAGAAAGCAGGAGACAACACTGTCTCTTTACTCACTGATTCCTTGAGAGACAAAGAAAGAAGATTGATGTCTAAAACCTGTAACCTCAAGACTGTTTCTGCAATTGGAAGCCAAAGCTGGGTGGCAATTTGCTCACAGCCTGTGGCCCAATGTGTCATGGGTCATGTGGTCCCACATGTGAACAGGAAGGTGAGAATGGGTGAACTTTTGCCTCAGTTGTGCCATCCATCAGAGAACAAATGGAGCAGATCAACATGTACAGCTGTACACAGAAGCGAGTGGCCAGGCCCTCCTCACATAGGGGCCTTTGTCTGCCAAATCTGAACTGGCATTACTATGGGATGCACTGGGCCTCAGCTTTGTGGCAAATTACTAACCCATTATCACACCAGAACACAGGGTCATTTATCTTCTAATCCAGAGTGTCACCTGTTCTTCATTTACCAGTCAATAACCATTAATTATGTTCATGGGAATTTAAACAAAGTCTTTTCCTTCTGTTAAAAGTAGTATACTGTTCAGTAATAACAAATAAATCTAGAATTGTATATAGTTTTTTTTCCCACTCCCAGACCGGAGTCTGCTACAATATGAACTTTAGAGGAAATTCCTAGAAATTGATAGGTCAAAGGCCACAGATAGCCTGATGAAAAAAAAAAAAAAAAAAAGAACAGAGCCTTGGCTCTGGCTCTTGAGCAGGCAAAAGGATCCAACTGATCCCCAGATTCCTACAGGGAACAAAATAAGCACCAGGGTTCTGGCCATGTTTAGAGTGACCACTGACCAGAAAACACAATACCTTTTTCCTTTCAATTTTTCTGAGCCTGTGCTTTCTTTTACATAAATAAGATTGTTTTGTATGTGCGACCATTCTAGTACAACAGAATGTTCCTAAAGAAACGAAATTCAGCAATGCCTGAAAGACCTATTTAAAAAGTTATTTTTAGAATGGTAATTTGAATCCAACACACTTAACTGTGTTTATCTTGTTATATCTAATCCCTCAGAGAAAATTTTCAAACAAAATTCTAGCCAGAAGTATAATTTAAATTTTCCCAAAAATTCTTAAACTACTTTGATAAAAGCCAAAAGAAATTGTATGTATACGCATATGTGTATGTGGGTGCCTGGGCCCAGGTTCCTGTTGAAGCCTGCTTAGGAGGAATGAGAAGGTCGCCATAGTTCAGAAGGGCAGCCAGAGGGCAGCTTGGGCCCAGTCAGGCCACCATGCATGTGCTCTTGGTCACAGAAAAACCTAGCAAGACAACAGGAACTCATTCTGATGGCTAGACGAGACTCTGGTGCAGGGTCAGGAAGGAGAGGTCAGCATTCCTAGACAGATGAAGAGAGAGAGCAAATTCCTGTTTCAGGAACTCATGAACAGGCACAGACCTATAAGGAGTCCCAGCTCTCTGCTGTGGCATGAGGCTTAAAAGGCTCTTCCTCTAAGACCCTTTTTTAACAGTGAGCAGGGGCTTCCAAGCCCTATAAGACTCCATTAAGATCACAGCTATTATTTTGTGCCTTTTAAAAACTTACCCAGCTCTATTAATCATAGTACTAGTATAACATTTGAAAAGTTATAAAAAATTCATCAACCATGAACCCTTAATGTAAAATGATAAGTGCAAATATTTTATTAATGCAAACAAAACTGTCTCTTTGCCAAAACAGTTTCCCCTGCCAGTTACTTTACAGTGTATCAGTGACTTGAAGTGACTGCTCTTATCCTAGCCAGCATGTTGTACTACAACACATGTGAAATTGTCCAAACTTTTATCTTTCATATACCCAAAAGCATCATTGAAAACAATTTCTTAAAAGATCAATATTAAAAGATACAATAAATAATTCCAAGTTAAAGGTAAATATATATATATGTTATTTTTAGAAGGGTGCCACAAGTTTTCAAAAATATAAGTGAAATTTTTGCTAGCATTATCTAAGAGAAATGAGACTAATTTCAACTCCTGTAGGAGCAGTAAGGGAGACACTAACCAAAATAAGTTTCATTAAATGTCAGAACAAGAGTTCACTGAGAATAACTGAAGACTGCCAGAATGAAACATACTTTCTTTTTACCTACCTCATTCTGAGAAATGGTTGGAAGTGATGGAAAAAAAATATTTTGCTTGTCCTTCTTTTTTGTGCTGCATACCTAACCAGAGCTTTCTGTATGTTAAATACATGTTCTATCATCAAGCTATACCCCAAACTCTGGCTCACATAATCTTAAAAAGATATACTCCTATAAGACACAAGCTACACTTACTTTTTGTTATTATTGTTGTTGTTGTTGTTTTGCCAGAACTAGAACTTCATTGCTTAGCTTTTTCACTCAAGGCTGAAGCTCTACCACTTGAGCCTTACCTCTTATTGCCAATTAACCATCAAAATGCCTAATATTTTGCTAGTTAATTGGAGATAAGAGTTCCTCAGATTTGTCTACCTGAACTGGCTTGGGACATCAATCCTCAGATATGTTTCCTGAGAAACAAGGATTATAGGCATGAGCCAATAGTGCCATTCCAACACCTAATTTAAAAAAAAAAAAAAAAACTTCATCCTCTATCTTTTAGAAAAAATTCTAATATTATTGTGTAATACCAAGCTATAGAAAGTATAGGCATATGTGCCATTGGCTAAAAAACAATCTTTTCTAATAAACTAGAGTTATGTCTCAGAATACTGCTGCATTTTTGCAGGACCAGTTGAATGACTGCTTCTCAGTAATACATCCAGTATGGAATATGACTACTTAACCTTTAAATGTCACCTTATGAAACCCTTCAGTGTACTTCAAACAAGTAGTAGTACTCCTGTTGTTATTAGTGGTGGTGGTGGTGGTTTTGGGGCTTGAACTCTGAGCCTGGGCGCTATCCCTCTGCTCTTCAGCTCAAGGCTAGCGCTCTACCACTTGAGCCATAGCACCACTTCCAGTTTTCGGTAGTTTATTGGAGATAAGAGTCTCACGGAGTTTCCTGCCCAGGCTAGCTTTGAACCGCACCCCTCATATCTCAGCCTCCTGAGTAGCTAGGATTATAGGCATAAGCCACTGCCACCCAGCTAAATAGTAGTACTCTTTGTGTGTTTGTTTCTCAATGAATGATTCTCATTGTTTTTTGATTGGTAAAATTTCAACTTCTTTGTTAAGAAATGAGGGTAAACTTTTAAAAACTATAATGATTCAGCTTATAATTTGTGTTCAAATGATTTTTCCTCTTCTGCCATCTATGGCATGTGAGACAATGCTTTTGTAACTGTTTGTTCATAAACATATAGAAAGAACATTCACCACAGATAACAGTTGAACAGCTTGTTCCTATAAATTCCAGTTCAAGGACTGTCCATGAGAACCTTCTAGAATGCTGAAACTAAAGATTCCTCTTGAACCCATGCCTCTGTTAGGGCTCAGGCATCCATGTCAAGATGTTTCCTCAGATGTTTTCTGATGCATATTTAATTGTGAGAGCCATCACTGGAGTGGCTAGAATAACCTAATAAATTTTTGGTCATTTGCTAGCTGTACATGTTCATATCCAGTTATGTGCACTTGATAGTATGGTACTCCCAAAGTGGCCATTGAGTATGACTTTCATGTAGCTTTGCCTCTCTGTCTCTCTAGGCTATGTGGCTAATGTTGCAGAATGATGAACCAGAGGACTTTGTTATAGCTACGGGAGAAGTCCATAGTGTCCGTGAATTTGTTGAGAAATCATTTATGCACATTGGAAAAACCATTGTGTAAGTATCCCTCATAGTTGGCTGATCTTTAATCAAGTGTTTGCTAATAAGTGTGCATGTATGCCTGCTGTTCCACCTTGATTCTCTTATCTTCCTCTCTTACTGTTCTGTAAAGCAATGCATGTTTCATGCTAGGTACTGCAGCCAACGTATGTCAAATACCTTTCAGCATCTAAATCAAGCTTTTCAAAATTTAAATACATTTCTTGATTGTTAATATTTTATATACTTTTTCTATTTTTGTTGAAATTTTTATCATGTTATACACCACCTTTTGCTGTGATGTTAGTATGGCTGCTTTTACTCTTACTGCTTTCATTTTATATATTTTAATTTAGAAACCATCAAAAATTTTCATAAAAGTTCCAAATTTATTACATTCTTTCCTGTGATCCATTGAAAGTAAACTGTGACCTGGTACCCCATTATTCTGAACGCATGTGTATGTATCTATTGACATTCTCCTGTGTAAACAAAGTACAACCATCACACTCAGGAAATTCAGTGGTAGAATGCTAACTTGCAGTTCTCTATTTCCATCTAAGATTTGGCAGTTTGGCTGATGTTATCCTTTATATCAAGCTGATCCAGTTTAAAATCAAGCACTACAAATACTTGGTACAAGTCAGATTTGTTTTGGAATATGTAGCGCATGTTTGGAAAATCATTATAGATAGAAATTTATTTTTTATTTTTGTCATCTTGTTTCATGGTATGTAACTTGGTGACCTTTATTATGTACACATTGTTGAAACACTATTGTCAATAATTTCTCCTTCCCTTTCCCCCAGCCATGGTGGGACACATAATATAATTCCAGCATTCAAGGCTGGGATCAAGGAGGTCATGAGTTTTAGGCCAACTTAGTCTACATAGGGAGATCTTATTTTGAAAACAAACAAAATATTGGTGTATATGCAACCTTTTCATAATCCATTTATGACTTGATAGGTATCTGGAATGTGTTTAGCTGTTGTGAATAATGCTGCTATGCACATACCTTCACAGATACTTGTGTGAGTCCTTGCTTTCAGCTCTTTTGTGTCTGTAATTAGCACACACAAAAGGGGTTATATGGTCATTCTGTCAACATTCTGAGGAACTGTCAGACCACTTTCCCAAGGTTTTTACTTTCCCAAAGTTTTTAGAATGTAAAAAAGGACTTCCACTTCTAGATATATAGAGATAGATAGATAGATAGATAGATAGATAGATAGATAGATAGATAGATAGATAGATAGATAGATAGATAGATACTAAGACTAGATTTAATCTTTATTGAAAGGAAGAACTAGGGAACTTGAAAAAATAAGTGGATCAATTATTTTAGATACTGGGCAACAAGTAGTACAGGACTGTGACCCCTATAGAAGAGAAATAAATGAATTGGGCTCTGAAATCCCCTGGCTTTCTTCTTTGGGACCTTGGAGCAAGAAGTTGAACCCTATGCAGAGTACATCTGTCATGTTACACTGAAGAGGCAGAAATCACAATTTAACAAGTCTGATAAAGCCAGACCTTATAAGTAATTCTAGAAAGACAGGATCTACAAAGAAATGGGCTCCAAAGATCTTCATAAAGGTCTTTTTGAGTTTCTACTTAATCATAAGATGTTCATATGTACCAGACTCCACAACCTGAGACAAAGAACCACCTGGGACTGAATGTTTCTCAAAGCTTATCCAAGACTGGAAGCACACAGGCTTCAGCCACACACAATGGAGAAATCTGTGGATTATACTGAGGGCAGTTTAGTTCCAGAGAGCTTTATTAATGGGATAGCCCCTACAGTAAAAGCTACTCTTGTCTCAAAGTAACTAATGTATAAATACATGCCCCAAAAGAATCTAACTGAATACAAATAACTTAGCTTCCTGCTATTACAAAGCCCATCATTCTTCAAAGGAAGATAGTAAAATCTCAACACATAGAATTCATTATATCCAGCTTTCAGTCAAAAAAAACCAAAACAGTAGGCTTGTCAAGAAGCAGGAAATCATGGCCTTTACCCATGATAAATATCTAGTAGTAAAGATAGACTGAGGAAAAATAAAGACATTGATATTATAACACAGAATGATTCTAAATCAAGTATTATACCTATGTTCAGTTATTTTAACAAAGATATGAACACATTCAAGAGCACCTCTTTATGTGATACTGGGGTTTCAACTGAGTGCCTAATGCTTGCTAAGCACTTAAAACCCTTGAGCCAAACCCCAGCTAAGAATATATATTTTCAAGAGACAAGGTAAGGAGCCAAGCACCCTTGGCTCATGCCTGTAATCCTAGATTCTCAGAATGCTGAGATCTGAAGATTGTGGCTCAAAGTTAGCCTGGGTAGGAAAGTCTGGGAGACTCTTATCTTCAATTAACTACCAAAAATAGCTGAAAGTAGAGTGTGGTTCAAGTGATATAGAACTAGTTTTGAGCAAAAAAAGCTCAGGGACAGCACCCATACTCAAGTTCAAGCCCCAGGATGGCACAAAGAAGGAAGGAAGGGAGGGAGGCCTAGGAGATGATGCCTCGTGACTATAATCCTTGATACCCAGGAAGCTGAGATCTGAAGATTGTGGTTCAAAGCCAACTGAGGCAGACAAACAGAACTTTTGTCTCCAATTAACCAGCAAAAAGCCAAAAGTTGAGGCACCGCTCAAGTGATGAGCATCAGCCATAAGCAAAAAAGTCAAGCAATGAGAAACAAAGAACTTCCACTTATCTGGTCGAATCACTACTAAATAACCCCAAGCTGCTGATCACATATATGGTATATGTGTACACAGGAGGGGAACCAGGAAGATGACACAGAACTAGAGGGAATCAGCGGGACCCATTAACTGCACAGGACATTGACCAAAATAACTAAGCAACTTAATGGCAGCGATGGGAGGGAGGGAACAAATGGGAAAGAGGGAATAGCTGATACTATGCAAAACAAAAGAAATGTACATACACCCAATGTGGAAGAAATAACTTTATCACAAGCTCATAGAACTCATAAATGTTATAGACTGTGATAGACAAATTGCTCCAGGAAAGTTAGAATGTGTTTGTGACTTAAACTGAGCATCACTATCCCACAATACTGTGAAATTTGGGAAATTATGTAATCACTTAATCACAATAATAAAAAAGTCATGCAAGAGCAAGTTAAAGGCCCTGAGTTCAACCCCCAGTACTGGCACAAAAGAAAAGAGAAGATAAACCAGATGAAACTTCTAAAGGTGAAAAAAATTAGAATCTGAAATTTAAAAAAATTCATTGTTAGCCGGACACCAGTGGCTCACACCTGTAATCCTATCTATTCAGGAGGCTGAGATGTGAGGATTGTGGTTCAAAGCCAGCCCCAGCAGGAAAAATCCATGAGACTCTTATCTCTAATAAACCACCAGAAAACCAGAAGTGGCACTGTGGCTCAAGTGGTAGAGCACTCAACCTTGAGCTGAAGAGCTGAGGGATAGCACCCAGGCCCAGAGTTCAAGCCCCACAACCAACAACAAAAAAAAATTCATTGTTGGCATTGAGCTATTGAACAAAACTAATGAACATTATTAATGATAGTAATTATCTGAGATGAGTTACAGAAGGAAAAACACTAATAGTGAATCAAAAGAACAGTTTTAGCAAGCTGTAGGATAATCATCAGGCAACCTGACATTGGATTCCAGAGAAAAAGAAGGACAAGTCACGGGAATAAGTTGACTAATGACTGTTTCCCCAAATGTGATGAAAACAATAACTTGGAGGCATAATAAACCTCAGGCAGACAAAACACGAAAGGAAACCATACTAGCACACCTCATAATCAAAATACTGAAAATGAATGCTAAAGAGAATTTTTTTTTAAATTAAATTTAATTTTATTTGTGAACATACTGTACAGAGGAGTTACAATTACATGGGCAGGATAATGTGTACATTTCTTACCAAGCATTGCAGCCTCCTCCTTTGTTTACGCTTCACATCCCATCCCAGCCTCCCCCCTCCCCCCCAATTCCAATCCTTCTCCTTCCCCCCCCTTCCCTCCCCCCCCGCACCTACGTTGTAAAGCTTGTTTTGGACATGACAACTTGTACTTCTCATTGTTGCAACAGGTCCACCTGTATCCTTAATCAACTGGTTTTTCCCCATCTCCTCCACAAGTTATACTGACATCAAATATAGTGAAAGCAGGGGTTACACTGTGGGGGAGGGACATACAAAGCAACAAAGAAATAATCTTATAAATGCCTTAGAAACACATGCATGAAAGAAAAAAACCTTAAAATACACATCTAAGGATTCATTTTCCTGACATCACATTATCTGACCTTTTCCGCTTGACTCATACATATACTAGATATTACAAATAAGGGAAACCATGGGACCTATGTTTCTTTGGGCCTGGCTTACTTCACTTAATATAATTTTTTCCAAACCTTTCCATTTCCTAACAAATGGGGCAATGTCATTCTTTCTGATGGAGGCATAGAATTCCATTGTGTATATATACCACATTTTCTTGATCCATTTATCTACTTAGCTATGGTAAATAATGCTGCAATAAACATAGTTGTGCTGGTAGCTTTAGTGTGGTCTTGTTTGTAAACATTTGGGTAAATGCCCAAAAGTGGGATTGCTGGGTCATAGGGGAGATCTATGTGAAGTCTTTTGAGGAACCTCCATACTGCTTTCCAAAGTGGTTGAACAAGTTTACATTCCCACCAACAATGAAGTAAGGTTCCTTTCTGTCCACATCCCCTCCAGCATCTGTTGTTGTTAGAGTTCTTGATTATAGCCATTCTAACTGGAGTGAGGTGATATCTCAATGTTGTTTTGATTTGCATTTCTTTTATGGCTAGGGATGTTGAACATTTCTTCATGTGTCTATTGGCCATCCTTCTTTCTTCTTCAGAGAAGTTTCTCTTTAAGTCTTTCGCCCACTTATTTATTGGGCAGTTGTTTCTTTGAGGATTTGTTGTTGGGTGGTTTAATTTTTTGAGTTCCAAGTATATTTTAGATATGAGACCTTTGTCCGTTGTATGGCTAGTAAAGATCTTCTCCCAATCGGTGGGCTTTCTATTGATCTTGCTAGCTATGTCATTTGCCCAGCAGAAGCTCTGCAACCTTATGCAATCCCATTTGTCCAACCTTTCTTTGATTTGTTGTGTTTCCGGGTCTCTATTCAGAAAATTTCGGCCTGAGCCAAGGAGACCTAGGGTTTCTCCTATTCCATCCTGTAATGTTTTCAGAGTGTCTGCTTTGAGTTCAAGGTCTTTGATCCATTTGGAGTTGATTCTGGTGCAGGGTGATATATAAGGATCTAGCTTTAGTTTTCTACATGTAGTTAACCAATTTTGCCAGCACCATTTACTGAAGAGGCTGTCTTTCTTCCATTCTATTTTTTTAGCTTTTAAGATTCCTTTTTTTCCTAGGTCCTTATAGTATTATATTTCTTTGGAATAAAACAATGTTGTCTAATTTCAAAAGTTGTGTAAAGGTTATGCTATGTAAAGGACTTTCTAAGGTGAAAATTTAATACACTGATGTCAAACTAACTTTTACTCATATGATTTACGTGTATTGTTACACTTGTAATTTTGTAATCAACTTTTTAATAGCAGTTTTTCATTTCTTGCATCTGAAGAATAAAAAATTTTGAATACTTCAAAAAAATTTTAATGTTATCACTTATAATACATTTCAAATGAAATGCTAAATTTTCACTAAGAAATACTTGCCTTTATCTTTAGACTTCTTAAAGTTTACTGTTGATAAAGTAGATTGTCATATTCCATGTTGTTCCAAATATTCTTAACTATTTTTTAATTACCAGTTTTTAAATGAAAAAAAAAAAAGGAAAAGAGATGTAATCCAAACTGCTGCTTCTTGATCTAGGGAGCTGAGTGGGGTCAAACAGGCTACAGCTTGCATACGCTCCCTCAATCCCCCAGCCCCTCACCCTCTGTTTTCAACATTTTAAAATATTCCTTATTAGAGCTATGAAAGTCCAGTGATTCTCTTCCCCGGGTGAGATGAGGCAGTTGTCAGTGATGAGTAGTAGGGAGGAGCAGATGCCTCAGCCTGTTTCAGAGTATGTGGGGGTACAGGGATTTCTGAAAGAGTAAATTGGGTTTGTTCTTAGCTTTCGCACTAGGGCTTCTGCTAATTACTCTAACACACATTCATGTGCCTTCCACTTCAAGAATTTGGCTTCTCTTGTCTCTTTCTTGCTCCTTAATTTGTTGTGAATTCATTCTGCTTTGAGAGGGGCCTGAGAAATGAGCAAAAGTGTACAAGCAACCATCTTTATCCATAAGCCATACATCTTCCAGAGCTGCTTGTGTCTCTTACTTTTACCACACTCGAGCCTATACAGCCATCTTCTATACCCACATCCTCACAAAACAACCTTTCTTGAAAATAAATTCTTTACAAATCCATACATTTCTCTAAAAATGACATAATTTCATTTTCCCTGATAGCTACCTAAAACTTCATTTTCCATAAAGATAATTTTTAACCCATTCATCTGTTGTGAGCATCTGGGTTATTTCCACAACTTGGCTTTTGTGGACTTGGTTGCAGTGAACATGGTTGTGCAGGTACCTTTATTGTATAAGCAGGACTGAAACTCCATGGAGTAAACTTTTTGAACAATTAACAGTTTATCTCAGGAAGCTGAGATAAGATTGTAAAGCGGGGTTGTTGGCAGAGGGTAGATGGATGAAAAAGGGAACAGGATAAAAACAACCAGAATATTCAATGTATATGTGCAATAAAGGAAAAGGAAAATATCAAATGAGTCTAGAAAAAGGGAACAGACAAAATGAGGGAGAATGATGAGAGGTGACTGATCAAGAAGCACTGGACACTTAGAGGGACTTGTACAAACTTTTGAAGTTCAGAACATAAGAAAGAAAAGAAAAGGAGATCTAAGAGCTTTGTGATATTTCAGGTACTAGTGAGGGTGCATTGTCCGCCCTTATGTACACATAAAATAGTTCCAAACTTGACTTAGCCAGTTTGAGCTTTGCTGTTCCTTAAAGGGACTCCTAGTTGAGTAGGTTTTAATAGAACCTTATCTCACCCCATTAGGCCTGATTATCTTATTTTCAGTGCTTCCTGTTGCTATTTAATATTTGTTAAAAGTTAACTATTTATTTTAAAAGAATGAATTACAAAAGAATCTTACTGGTGAACTGCTAAACTAAATTAGTTGCTCGTAATTTCAGTTTATTATTTGAGTCTCCTTTGGACTCCTTGTCAAGCCATGGTCACTTCACTGGCTTTGCATCTCTGCTTTGAGTCATGACATTCCTTGTTAGAACAAGTTAGCTGTTACCTTTTACTTGTTAATACAAGTGTTTCATGTATTGTTGTAACTGAATATTTTTTTGGCTCTTGGCCTAAACTTTTGCTTACTGTCCTCATGCAGACTTGTTACAGACTAGAAAGTGGTATTTGCCAACTTGGTTCTGCTTTGAGCAATTTCCTAGTTCCATTTGATTGGAGCTGTATCAATTGTAGAGGTCAATTCTATGCTCTTAGTAATTGTTTTGACTGTACTCAAGCTTTTACCAGATAGAAGCCCAGCAGACAGTGTCCAGACAGAAATACCAAAGGCTTGCTGGTAGCTCAGACCTGAAGGTACCAGAGTAAGTAAACATAAGTCTGCTAAGTTGTTTTTGTTTGTTACTTTGATGTGTTGTTATTGGGACTTGAACACAGGGCACTGTCCCATAACTTTTTTGCTCAAGGCTACATAGAGCTCCACCAATTGAGTCACAGCTTCACTTCCAGTTTTTGGTTAACTGGAGACAAGAATCTCACAGACTTTCCTGCCTGGGCTGGCTTCAAACCACAATCCTCAGTTTTTAGCCTTTTGAGTAGCTAGGATTGCAATTGTTAACCATTGGCCCCAGATCAAATTATATTTAATAAACTACTGAGATAAGGAATGTCCACCCTTTAGCCTTTACCCATTTGAACTAGTATTACAAATTCCAAATCTTTTCTGTTACTAGCAAAACAACCAAAAAGAATCAGTAGTAAACTCTAAAATTCCTTTCACTAACAGTGAGGAGATGCCCCTACCCTGAAGAAGCCAACTCTGACCTACAGGCCAAAGCCCAGTTCAGATCTGAGTTTTATTTTCCTTGAGATGAAAATGACGTTTATCCATTTTAAAGGATAGTTTGTATAGCAGTAAAAGTAAATAAAGAAAATGAGAATGGAGGAGCAAAAGAAAGCAGAGAAAAAAACACCTAACACAGATTGTATATGATTCGTTGCACACAGTATTTACTGTCTGGCTTTCTTATGAACAAGTTTGAGGACTTGCGTTCTAAAAACTCCCCTTTCTCTCCCCCACCAGGTGGTCTCATTCTTGTCTGACCCACATGGAAATCTCTTTACCAAGGCTTTATGAGTTTGAATATGGTGTGTGGTGTGTGTGTTAAATTGACCTTTAGATTTGAATGACTGCATCTCATTTGTAACATCTAAGTATAGTGGAATCAATGTGTTTATGTAAAACAGCATTACCTGTATTGACTAGAATTTAGCTACAAATGGAAGAAAAAGAACAGAATTGAATTTTGTTTCTTTTAACCCTGTGGCTTCCCTGCAGAAGTTGTCATGAAGTTGTTTATTGGACTGTGTATCTTTGGGAAGGATAAAATACAACACAAATGAAGTTTAAATATGCATATGAAATATAAATATCCTTTCATTTACTGAAAACATAGCCAAGGAAAATATTTCATTTAACTAATCAGGTTTAAAATTAGATAATTTTTTAAACAATCAGGATTTAAGCAGTTACAAATATTAATAAAGATTGGACTTTAGCCTTAAGAGATACTTTAGGTTATCTCATTTCAAAGCACTTAATTCATTTACTCTAGCATATCTATACAGTGTTTCCAGTTAAGTTTTCCAAATATTTATCTTTGATCATCTTGCTTTGAAATACTTTGCCCTACATTAATTTTTCAAACTGATCTACTCAATATTAAGAAAGAAGTTAAACCAAATAAGTAGATTACCAAACACCTCCTTTAGGATTAATAAACATATAATTATGAGGAAATGACCATCTTATATTGTGCAGCATACCGTGCCATATTCTTTCTTATGAGATATTTTCCATATTTTTCTTGAGTCCATTGGCAAATTAAACACACTAATAAACTAATATTCCTACAGTGAAATATTTCTAGTCTGCTACCAAGAGGTGATTTAACAGAATATCCAGATGGTTTATCAGAAATATTTTGTGAATGCAGTTTGTATCTCCAAAACTCAGTCTATTTTAAATCTAACCTACTTCAATATTTAATGTTCACTCTCAACACCCTCAGAACTCATATAGTGAAGTATCTTACTAAGCTAATGCTCTCTTCTTCCACTCCTGAGTTAATAGATATGCCACATCTTGAGAGGCTGAATCAGGAGTCTTTATCAAAGCCTGCTAGTGCAGGTGAACTCCTGTCCCAAAGACCTGCAGTCCCTCAAATATACTTAACACTGTTAGAAAACTGAGCCATGGGAGCAGGAGAGAAAGAAAGAGCAGGAAAAAGGATACTAATAAACCAGATCAACTCCGATGGAGAACTGAAGTGGGACTCCACGGTGACCAGAGTAGAGCCAAAAGACATGAGACATGGCGTCCTAGTGCCTGATCTGGTCCCAGCCTAATTAGGGGCAGGGGCAGGGGCAGGGTAATAGGTAAGGACTAGTTACTAGTCCAGTAACCTATTGTCCTAGTCCCTGCTCCTGCCTCTAGGAATTCAGGCATGCCCATTACCTGGGAAGTGACTCCTCTTTCCTCCATCATGAAGACAAGATGGCACCAGTTAAAAATTATCATCTACCACATGACCAAGATGGCACCAGTTAAACCCAGTATCCTTATTTAAAGACTTGCTGTTTTCAACCATGAAGAGATTAGGGTATGAAACTCCAATTCAAATAATATCCCATGGGGTGGGAATGAGGCTTAGTGGTAGAGTGCTTGCCTAGCATGCACAAAGCACTGGGTTTGATTCCTCAGTACCACATAAACAGGAAAAGCCAGAAGTGGTGCTGTGGCTCAAGTAGTACAGTGCTAGTGCTAGCTTTGAGCAAAAGAAGCTCAGGGACAGCTCCCAGGCTCTGAGTTCAAGCCCCAGGACTGGCAAAAAAAAAATTAATAATAATAATATCACAGTCTAGTCAGAGAAGGTATGGTAGAGACATAACCATGTCTTCCTCCTTTCGCAGGAAGTGAACAACTAGTTGTACATTTGTGGAAGGTGTAATCATCTGAGATGTATTAATGGAGTCCACTTCTGGGAACAGTGGCACTTGTATAAATGTCAGGATGAACTGAGTGGCTAATGAGGTATAGAACGCATCCCCAAATGGGATGCATTGAGTCGATACTAAATAGTTATAAAAATATCCCCCCCAAAAAAAGGAAAAATGAAGAAAGGAGCAGTATAAAAACATCAATTATAATAATTGATTTATCAACAGCATTCTAAAAAAGTACAAAAATCATTGAAATCCCTGAAAGTTACACAATCCTTTTTATATTTGTCCCATCTGTTTATTTCTAAAGTGTCACTTCTGAATTCGCATGATTTCTTTGGAAAGAAAGAAGTTCTAACCTTTCACAAAAGATCTAGAAAGGCTTTGAAAGCCACTGTTGATCTAATAATAAGGCTGCATGCTGGCCTGTGCTCCTGCAGAGAATGACTTATCCCCTCCTGCTGGGAGAAGGCAGGGAGCCTCCTGAGGACTGAAGCAGAGCCAAATGCTCCCAAGCAATTAGGAGTTGATTAAGTGTTTATCTTCTTTGCAGGTGGGAAGGAAAGAATGAAAATGAAGTGGGCAGATGTAAAGAAACCGGCAAAGTTCATGTGACTGTGGATCTCAAATACTACCGACCAACTGAAGTGGTAAGGACTCTCTCACCACCCAGGGCATGGCCACATTTGGCTGGCTGGGAAAATGCTCTCTTGGAATGCCTGCTGCCAACCTTCAAAGCTCACTTTTGGCCTTCTGACATCCTTCAGCAAGCAGTTCCCAAACCAGAATAGTGAATTAAATTTAAGATACCATCCTTAGCACAAAATGCATTGCACTATAAAGAAAAACAAAAGTAAAACACACCGAAGGAAATAAATAGGTGATTTCAGAAATCAAGACTCATAGCATGAGCAAAATCTCATTTCAATTAGTCTATTCTGAGGGATGATTGCTAATACCTACAGGTTATTTGACTCACAAAGTCCTCATTTTCTTGGACTTAGGGAACCCATCTGCCTTTCCAGCTGTGCACATGTATGCACACATACTTGTACATGTATATGCATGTGCACACACATACACACTCACCCATACGTGGAAAGCCCATAAGTGGTCTCTCATACATTTTTAAAGACTGACCTTTGTAAGCATTATGCCCACCTTTGGTCCTCAGCTCCACCCAGACCAGAGCTTCTCCCAGCCCTGGAGTTCCCACTATACAGCCCCTCCCTCTCTCTGCCCAGACTGCTACCTAGATAGTAGAGGTTGCCATGTGCTCTCTCTCCAGGGCAAATATGGCTCCTCTAATAAACCTTGTAATAATCTTTCTCCTTTGCCTCCCTGCCTCTGCTTGGTCCCCTGGGACGGATGTGACAGATCTTTTTAAACTTGGGGACTGCTTTATACTTAAAGCCTTTTGTGATGCATATACCACTGAAAATTTTCTTTCTTCTTTTTTTTTTTGGGGGGGGGGGACTGGTCCTGGGGCCTGAACTCTGGGCCTGGGTGCTCTTCAGCTCAAGGCTAGCACTCTACCACTTGAGCCACAGCACCACTTCCGGCTTTTTTCTTTTTGCTCATGTGGTACTGAGGAATTGAACCCAGGGCCTCATGCATGCAAGGCAAGCACTCTACCACTGAGCCACCTTCCCAGCCCACTCTTTCTTCTTTATCCATATTTTATGCAATATATATTCTTCCATAAGGCCTATTATAATCACTTGTTTTCATGTCTTTCTTCTTTTACCAAACTGATTTCTTGAGGATACAAACTTAAAAAAAAAACTATAGCAAGGGTAAGTACTTAATAAATATTGACTGATTGGTGGATGAGTAGATAAATTTCTAAGTACTGAAGGGTCTGAATTGAGAAATAATGTAAATTGTTAGTATTAACAATATATATTGTTAGAATGTATCATCTTCCTTTTCTGAATTTTTATATAAATGTGTGTTGCTTAATACTGTTGCTTTAATATGTTGTACACTCACAAAATTCGAGAACTCAAATCTAACATAAATATGTAAAGAAAACAGAAAGCAATGTCTTCAACGAAAAAAATACTTATATGTGATAGTTGCCTAATCCTCATTACATAGAGCCATTCAGAGGTCCTCTTTGATGTAGAAATCTTTCTGTCCATTTTCTCTGTGTTTTGAATCAAATTCCTGTATGTTAATGCAGCCTTACAGAGATTAGGGAAACTGAGTAAAAAGACTTAGAAAGTGACTGTGTCCTCACTAACCATCTTTTAAAATGTGTTGTTTCAAACAAGAAAAAAGCTGTTCTTGGTAAGCTGGTCCCCAAAGGAAATCCAAAGCAAAGGAAGTAAGCAGTACTTGAGAATAGAGTCATGTAGCCCTGCATTGTCCTGATTCAGGGCGGGGCTGGGACTTGACACAGGGAGCAATTGTTCTTGGTGTTAATGTTGAGTGGGTGTGTCGAGGAGAGGATGTGCTGTCCCTCAGGGATGGAAGATGTGAGCCAGGCTGCTGCTGACACAGCACTGACCATGTCTGGGTCTGGAGCCCTAGCAGCTGCCATTTATTCCTTTGGACCAATAGGGTGTGACAAAGTCATCATTCTTTTGTTTTTTTTTTTGTTTTGTTTTGTTTTTTTTTGTCGGTCGTGGGGCTTGAACTCTGGGCCTGGGCGCTGTCCCTCAGCTCTTCAGCTCAAGGCAAGCGCTCTACCACTTGAGCTACAGCGCCACTTCCGGTTTTCTGGTGGTTTATTGGAGATAGGAGTCTCACGGTTTCTCCTGCCCGGGCTGACTTTGAACCACGATCCTCAGATCTCAGCCTCCTGAGTAGCTAGGATTACAGGCGTGAGCCACCAGCGCCCGGCTCATCATTCTTTTGACACACCAAGCAGATCACATATAGAGACAAACAAAAATGGTCATATCATTATAGAAACTTTACCAACCTAACAAAAACCCAAGTTCTTACAGCAGCTTCGTGTACTCTTTCTCTGCCACCAAAATAGTTTCAAAAGCTAGGAAGTCATTAAGAATGGATTGTCTGTCATTCTTACTTAGGCAAGGTGTTGGATTGATAAGGACACAAAAGAATTGCTGAACAGGAAAAGGACCCTAAGACGAACAAGACTGTTCTTGAATCCCTATCAACCCCCTTTCCTGCCATCCAGTTCCTTTTGTCCATTCAAATGGTATCACCATACCTGTTCTGCAACTCTGTTGACACCAGCATTGTTGGAACGTAGGACTGGTGTCTGGTTTCATATGCCTGCTTTATTTTCCCCTCATCTGCTCTCCTCTGAGATTCCCTTTACTGCCTAATTTGAGGTCTTAAACTGTTTTTCATCTTTCTAAGCCTTTAGGCTGCATTAATTTTATTTACCACACTTCAAACTAGTAGTCCACTGAGCATGGTTTTCTTGTAGAGTAAAATTAAACTTTTAACCCCATTCCTCAGAACAAGATTCTCTGAAACTTGGATCAGCATGACATGATGGCCTTCTGTGGAATTGCCTCCAGTTGAAAGGTGACCAGGATTTAAGCCTGCATAGTAAACAAGTTTTTCACAAGGCTTAGGGCCCTAGCAGCTCTAAGGAGTTGTAAGGAGCACTGAGCTCCCATGAGGCTAGTCAGTACTGACAGAAGGGAAATTAAAGGATTCTCCTACTTCTAAACCCTATCCTTCCCTGCTGAGCATCTTAGTCTATCCTTTGCATGTCACATTTTCATTCTTCTTGAGATTCTATGAAAGTTTCTTTGCCTTAACATAAGGCACTTAATTCCAGAAACATAAACTAGGGCTAGGGGTATATGTAGGTCAGTGGTAGAGCATTTGATTAACATCTACAAGGTCCTGAGTTCTATGTGTAGCACCAGGAGATGTCAGGCACAGAGTGCATAAGCTAGATCTTCTTGCAGTCAAATGGCTTAAGAATGAAGGATTGAAAACAAAGTTAAAACAAACAAAAACATAGAAAAGTTGAAAAACGCAAAGTGATGAGGTCACACCTATCAGGTCTCAGAGTATCTACAGCAAGCAAGACTGATGGAAAGTAGTTTTGTGGGGGTTTTTTTGGTTTTTTTTTTTAGCCGTTCCCTGGTCATAAGAAAGCACTTTTCTCAGCAAATGCAGTTACTTACTAGAAAAAGGTCATTGGTGACTCCATTCAGAACATAGTTCTCCTTGTGAGGATAATTGTTGTCTGTCATGATTTAGCCACCACAATATACCTAAATCTTGCTTCTCTACCAACATAAAAATTCGGAAACTTTTCATTCTGTTTAAGGATCTAGCATGCAATGGAGCTAAATAGAGCCCCATTTTTTATTTTTTATTTTTTATTTTTTGGTGTTCTACCTAGTAGCCTCTGGGTTTTCTTTGGATTGTTCAGGAGTTTTGCTACTACAGAAAACTTGATCTGGGATTTAGACTTTAAATTTCTCATGCCCCTGAATTCTAGTTTTTAATCATGACTATTGCTTGATTTCTTTGCCACTTAGGATTCCTTCCTTGGGCTTGAGTATAGCTCGTGGTTAGAGCTTTTTTTTTTTAATGTTTTTTTATTGTGAAAATACTGTACAGAGGGGGTTACAATTACATGAGCAAGGTAATAAGTACATTTCCTATCAAGCATTGTTGCCTCCTCCTTTGTTTTTCTTTTGCAAAGCATGTATAAAGCCCTGAATTCCATCCTCAGCCTTACAAAACAATACAAAATAAAGTGTCTCTGCTTTCCGTATACTGTTGTACACACACACATATGTTAATGCACAGATTTATTATATAGCACATTAATTTCTGGTGAGGAAGTAATATTATGCTTAAATATTGGCCATTGCAGCAGACAGCTTAAGTTCAAAACCTGTTAGTGACTAGCTGTGTGACCTTAGTCAAGTTACTTCTCAATAATTATTGTTAAAATAGTACTAAATATGGAATTTCTATCAAAAAATTACTGGAGAATTAAGTCAATAATATAGTATCTCACAAAGTAAGTATCCAGTATTGTCGCTTTTTATTACTTTCTTATTCACGCATTAAGAATTTATCAAATACTGTTCTAGACCCTAGGAATACAATGATAAACAAGACAGAAGGGACTCCCACCCCAATCAGAGAAATGATAGATGTAGAAGCAATATCAGTATCTAGAATTCCAAACCTTTGGGAAAATAGAATGATACCTCAATGAGCTCTGTGGATTAACCAAATTAAAAGAAGATAACATGATAGCCAGATGCCAGTGATTCATGCCTGTAATCTTAGCTACTCAAGAGGCTGAGATCTGAGGATCTAGGATCTGGGCAGAAAAGTTCCTACAAGACTCTCATCTCCAATAAACTATTCAAAAAAGACAGAAGAGGGGCTGTGGCTCACATGGTAGAGTACTAGCCTTGAGCACAAAGAGGCTCAAGGATGGCATCTAGTCCCTGAGTTGAAGCTCCATCTGACCAAAAACAGAAAAGAAAAAAGAAGAAGAAGATAGCATGGGTAATCAAGGCATTAGCAAACATTATGTGTGCTTAGATTTTTGTGATAGTTTTATTTTCATCCTTTTAGAATCTCATTCTGACTCTTCAGTGGCTGTTCGGTAATATAGAAATTTAAATAAGAAAAAGTTGCTGCTGATCTATTAAGATCATAAAGATGTCTTCATGTTCTTTGAGAATTTTAAAGTTGGAAAATTCATAAGGAGATAAGGGTTAATGAAATATTCATCTTCTTTCACCAAGATTTTAGCTATATCAGATGTTAAATCCACTAAAAAAGAAAAGGAAAAAGTCAAGTGTTTCCTTTTCAGTGAAACAAACAAAAACATCCCCTCTCCCCTTTTTTGGTTCAGAAAACTTTAAGCAGTGGGATAAGGGATATGGTCACAGACCAAAAATAAAGTATCTTTTGTGAAATTAATTAATTAGTTAATTAATACTTGTTTCAACTCTACAAGTACAATTATTTTCTCTTGTTCTATAATTTGTCTTTAATACTCATTTTTTCCCTGTTGTATTTCTGATATCATCATTAATGACTGTATTTGTTTTATTTCCTAAGATATATTTATTCCTGGTCTTTATATAGGTATTAGTAAGAAGACACAGGTTAAAAACTAGAACTAAGAAAGGAAGAACTTCAAAGAAATCCAACAAGCTAGTTAAAACAATACCTTCCTCTAGTGAGAACATGTGGCCTGTTTCTAATCAGATTACCATATGCTTGCTGAGTTGTCCCACCTATGGCCCCCCACAAACTTTTCATAATATTTTTCTATAAATGATGTTAAGTTAAATGGGCTATAACTGCTCACTCTATCACATAGCCCTGTTTAGAATGACGATATATAACACTTTCCAGACCTCGGGAATCTGACCTGTCATCAGAGGACTTGTATAAATACTAATTAGAGCTTCCCTCTGCCTGACTGTATATTTGGGACTGAAAAACACTCAACATGATCACTAGGCTGGCCTTTTGTTCTGAAACTGTCCCTTTTTCTCACTTTTCACACTTACCCTTCAGAAGCTAGAAATGAGATCCTTATGCATCCATTCATCTGCTCCAGCTCTGGTAAGAGGCTAACCTGTCTTTTCTAGTCCTGATCCTTCTGACCTCTAATGCTCTTGTCCTCAGTCAACTCCTGCTCATCTCTGTTTCTTACTCTGTATATAGCAGGGAGGTTGGGTCAGAACATCCGGAGAGAGCAGATGAGGGACAATGCCTCTCTTCAGCACACTACAGGACCTGTAAAAGGAAAAGTTGATGAGTTATTCTGATAGGTTTCTTACAATTTTAATACTCTGCCACCTAATGTTTTTACAACTTAGAAAGCCTTTTGTAATGCTTCCTCTTTTTTAAACTATTCTCTGGACTTCTTACTTACTTGTGTTTTATAAATAGTTTGTATATTTACATCACTGTTTATATATTTTAAGCTTCTCTCTTAGGCGTCTCAAACTAATCTTTATATCCTTCCTTAACCACATTGGCCTTTCCTGCCCTTGTCCTTCCTTGGACTTAACCAAGAGAGCTTTACATTTTAATCTCTTCATATTATTCTCAAATATTCCACTGTGTGCTTTCCATACTTCATAGGATCCTGTCAAAAAACCCCAAGGGCATATAATATTCCCTCTGCTGTCTGTCTCAAAACATTTCATATGTGAAGAAATCGTTTATCATAATGTTCTTGGCTTTTTCCCATTTTTTCTTTTTTTCCATTTTTTTCTTATTTGAGAGATCTTATGATTAGGTTTGAATTAGAATAATATCACTAAAGACTAAATAATACCATTAGAGACTAAAATAAGTCTATGTACATATATCTTCTCCCATGTTAAAATATTTTAATACTATAATTATTCAATAGATAATAGTATATACACTTCCACTACTTGCACCAATAGGGAATTCCTATGGAATCTGTATTTTTTCCCCAAAAGCTGTCCAAATAATGATTATCCTCATTTGTAATCATTATGTTGCCCTTTGATAATTTACAAGATCTTTTTATCCTCTTAGAAATTGTTTTAGTATCAGCAGCTACTTTTTTTTCAGAAGAACAATTAGTAGTTGAGATCAGCTTCTACTTAAATTAGCTTTGATATAGTGTATTAGTAATTTTTTTGTATTACTCTGAAAAATACCTTACAAACAATATAAGGGAGTCAAGATTTGTTTGGGTTTATGGCTTCAGAGAGTGTAGTCCATGGCTGGCTCACTCATTGTTTTAGGGCCTGTGAGGAGGCAGAGAATCACAGTAGAAGAGCATGGTAAAGCAGACTTGCTTACTTAATGGTGGCCAGGAGGCAGAGACAAACAGACAAGAAAGAGCTGGGGACAAGCACCAACTAGAACCTACTTCCTAACAATGCCATCTTATTGATAATATTGATGATGAACCCATTTACTAGATCAGATCCCTTAGAATCACAGGGCAGGGGACCAAGCAAGCTTTCAAATGTAAAACTTTTGGGGAACAATTTATATACATACTGTTATATATGTGTCACCCAAAGAATTATTACTTGCAAAAAAGATCCATCCATCATCAGTATAATTGCCTATTTCATCCTTATTTCCATTCTAGCCAATATTCTGAAATGTTATAAATCCTTGTTTGCTGGTTTTTAATTTTTGTTTTACAAATAATCAATGTTCTTCCTGTTCTATGAAGCATGTTTACCTTAAAATAACTCATCCAGGTCTCTATTTACAGAGAGATCTTAAAGAGCATTTCTGTGGCCTCTTCACTCTATTCTTCCTATGATTACAATAAGGTCAATTATTCTTTGCCAAATTTGATTTTAGTCCCTTGGAAACCATTGCTCCCTAAAATGGAGTATTCTGTCTCTGCTAAAATACTGTTCACATACTTCTCCTTTGGGTTCAACTGAACACTTACCAAACATACGTCCTCTTGCTTCATACCCACCCGCTTAGATCATGCTAAATTGGCTTCTTCACTCACTGTTATATCTACTAGCAAAGTTGAGATTTCATATGAAATTTTATTTATTTTTTGTCGGCTTGAACTGGGGGTCTGGGCACTGTCCCTGAACTATTCCTCAAGGCTAGCACTGTCACTTGAAGCCAGAGCTCTGCTTCCAGTCTTCTTGTGGTTAATTGCAGTTAGGAGTCTCACAGACTTTCCTGCCTTGGCTGGCTTTGAACCATGATCCTTAGCTCTCAGCCTCCTGTGCAGCTAGGATTATAAGCATGAGCCATCAGTACCTGGCTCCATCTGAACACTTTTGATGCAATCTCCAACGTGATAGATCCATAACTGAGGTCTTACTCTCTTAGTACCTCTTTTTTTAAAATTGAGTTTATAATATTTATACAGGGACATGGATAGATTTTGTTATTGTATCTCCATATATGCTTATACTGTATGTCAATCAAATCTCACCCTGACTCAATAGCTCTTATCTGACTCCTTGATATGGGTTCTCAACATGTTTGGTCTGTGTTTAATACTAGGTTCTCTTCATCTCTTGTTCTAGATAGGAATTGTTCTTGATAGCAAAGTCAATTTATACCTTTTATAATGCTGTGATAAATTGAATAAGTCAAGTGTGTCTTGAGTCATGAAAATTTGGTATAAGGATATGCAGACTAAAAAATGAATAGGTGTACAAGTAGGAAAAAATCAGGTTTCAGTATTCATCATAGGAATACTTTAGATATTGTATTTACCATGTATATTTAAAATAGCATTATGGTTTACCTTCACTTTTTCAGGAACATATCACTATATAAAAAATAAAATATCTTGGGGCTGGGAAGGTGGCTCAGTGGTAGAGTACTTGCCTTGCATGCCTGAGGCCCTGGGTTCGATTCCTCAGCACCACATAAGCAAAAAGAAAAAGCCGGAAGTGGCGCTGTGGCTCAAGTGGTAGAGCGCTAGCCTTGAGCTGAAGAGCTGAGGGATAGCACCCAGGCCCAGAGTTCAGGCCCCATGACCGGACCAAAAATAAATAAATAAATAAATAAATAAATATCTTATGATATGTTTACTAGCAGAGTACTGGTGCTCATGCCTATAAACCTAGCTACTCAAGAGGTTGAGATCTTGTTTCAAAGCCTGCAGAGACAGGAAAGTTCATGAGACTCTTATCTCCAATTAAAACCCCCCCAAAAAAAAGGTAAAGGAAAAGCTGGAAGTACACCTGTGGCTCAAGTGGTAGAGTACTATCCTTGAGCACAAAAGCTTAGGGACAGTGCTGAAGCCCTGAGTCTAAGCCTCAGGACTGGCACCAAAAAAAACCACCCCAATGTTTACTGAATTCCTACATTGAATATTAATACTAGTCTCTAACACCCTAAAACATGAAGTGGGTGAGCTCAGTCATATCTGATAGTAGCTCTCATCCAGGTGAGTGACAGGGGCAGTTATGAAGCTCCAGTGGAGGTGGGAGGTTGAATGAGAGTCTCATGAACATAGAACAGTGGAGATGAGAGAAAAACAAAACAGGACATTGCAGAGATGGAAACTATAGGAATGAGGATCAGATTGGACAACAGCATCCTCAAGAGTATCCCAAAGCCAAAGGCAACTCCAGGACCCAAGGCTGGCTGACTGGAGGTGGAGACTCCAGATCAGAGATGAGAAGAGAGAGTTATCAGGGGAGGGGGTGGAGAGCTCTGTTACACTTGCAGTACCTTGTGGATATCCATGTGACATTAAGGAGGCATTTGAGCTAGAGGCCTATTGTAGAAGGAAGAGGTCAGAACGAGGGCCAAATGTATAAGAGATAAGAATCAAAACCATGAGATGAGCTCCCCAAATGAACATTTTGAGGTCCAGACCATTCTGGTCTCTAAGAATTAAATCTGAGAAATGCATTTGAAAAAGTGGGTTAAGAATTAACAAAATTCATGTACTGAGCACTTGTATCTCGGAGCCATCGGCCCAGAATAACCTGCCTCCCCACCCTGTGTAATTATTCTCTACCTTCAGGCTCCTGCAGGATTCTAAGGGCTAATACCAAAGGGTTTTATTAACTGGCAGGTGGTTACTACAGCTCAACCCTGGTAAAACCAAGCTCCAGAGGCAAGCAAAGACCCAATCTCAAATGGATATGTCAAGAAGTCAAGTTGAAAAGCAATTTAGAATTTTGAAAGATGAAAGAGCTTGTGTAAGTATAAATTACTTTGTACTCATATTATCATTTTTATTACTGTCCTCATTATTAATTATCCTCCTAATCATCATTTACTGATGTGAAATCATTAGTTATCAAAAGATACCTTCCGAGAGGTACTGTGGACTCTTCAACTCCTAGATTATATTTTTATTTAAATATTTGTTTTATTTTTTACCTAGGCAACTTCATGCAGAAAAAAGATTATTGGCTAGTTACTACTACCAGCTTTTGATCCATTGGTAGAAACAAGGATAGTGGCGGAAGGTAGAGACGTGTTGAATTACTGACTTCTAGGGATTACGAGAGGTGTTGAGATCCATCAGGTTGTATGGCTTTTCCTAGGATGTCAGAAAACTCAGCAGCACAACCACCACACAAAAGGCTGTCTCCATCTGTTGTAATACTTGTCTGACGACAACCTTCTTCACTTGTCCTTCAAGAGGAGAAGAGAGAGTTATCAGGGGAGGGGTTGAAAAGCTATTACATTTGCAGTATCTTGTGGATATCCATGTGACATTAAAGAGGCATTTGAGCTAGAGGCCTATTGTAGAAGAAAGAGGTCAGAACAAGTAGATATACTTGTCAGTGACAAGTGGATATACTCTTCAGTCTAAATTTTGTGTTGGTTTCCTATTTCTGCAGTAAAAAATTATCAAACATAGGATAAACTTTAAACTAGCAGCCTAAAACTATTCATACTTAGCATCTTTCCATTCTGGAAGTTGAAAGACTAATTGGGCTAAAATTTTCTGGATTGATATTCTGGTATTCCTTTTCCAGGCTCAGGGGAATGAAGGTTTCTTATTGGCAGAGTTGACCACATTAACTAGCTGGAACCATTGCTGAAAACACCATGGTGTTTTTCTTGTTGTTGAGAAACTATAGTATTGTTCATTTCAAGGAAGAAAACAGAAAGAAGATATTGGCTGCTCATCTGTTGAAAGCTTTGTTATAACCACATTCAAACCCCTGTGCATATACCCAATGGAACAGACCTTTCCAAAGTCTGAGGAGATATTAAATGAAGACACAGATAGCTTCCTAATAAATGGGAATTTAAGAGTCAGTTTTGAATGATCTCTGCTTAAAAAACAGAGCTGAGAGGTGGTCCCCAGTAGGGAAGGGGTGCTGCTTTTTAGAAATGTATTAACCTATGAAGACATATAGCAGGGACTCTGAGTTGGAATCCTGAGAAAGAAGTTTGGTTGGGGTCTGAACCACCACAGCCTCAGCCTGTCTTGCACATACTCCTTCACCTTGTGGACAGCAGCACATTTTCTCAGTATCTGTGGCCTCCATGCAGCCACTTAGCTAGTCCTACCTTTTCATTTCTACCTTCTTATTTTCCTGTATATTTTCATTCCTATGTGCTTCATTTTTGCCTCCTTTTTTGTTTCTGTTATCTTTGCTTGCTGTCATGAATCTTAAATCCAAACATATATATCTTCCTTAAAATCCATGTAATCACTCTTCTTTTTGAGACTGCCATCATGTTTTTTGATACAAGCTCTGTGACTCCTGATATATTTCACATTTTGGGTGCTTACATACCTATGGACACCAAGTTAAGTAAGATAATACAGTTTTGTGTTTATGACAAATTACAAAACTGTTCCCAGTCTCTTTAGTGACTCAAATGCAGAATAAAGATCTTACTTGCATATGAAAGGTATGTTTATATGATAAACATGAGGCCTTAACAATCTTTCCAGGAGGATTTATTGTTTTTTACCCATTTCTCGGGTTATAATGAAATGTTCCCCTATAGAGATTTTGTTGAAAATGGAATTTATTCTGTGTGAAAGTGTTTCTTAGTGGTATTAAAAAGACAGTGTATTTTAAACCCGGGCTACTTTCCTTGTTTTTGAACCTATGTTAGGAAAAAGAAGTTTAACATCATCAACTAAACCAAGTTATTGGAGAATGTCAAGTTTTTGTTAAAGCAAATTAATAACTTGTGTTTGTTTCTGAGTCAATTTTGGTATGGGATGATAAGAAAGTACTATATTCCCTTACTGAAAGTCTAATAGTGATGCTGTGAATATGTCTTACTGGCTTGCAGCATAATTATAGAATAGGCAAGTTTCATTCTTGCCACTTTTCACACCCCTGTATGGCTTCCTAAAGTTCCTGAACTTTAGTCTTTCCCATTGTAACATAACAATGTTTATTTACTCAACAACCACACTGAAGAAATGAAGGAATTATTGGTTCTGAGGCACTACACAAATGTCAGCTCTTGCTGAAACCTGCTCTGCTTCCCCCAGGCAAAGTCAGCCGTCACTTCTTGTGGGGCATTTGCTCCATCTTATTGTGATGTGTCATTTCCACCTGGGAGCCTGAGGGCCATAAGGACATGTCATGGCCTTGGGTAGTATGTGGCACTTAGTGCAGGATAAGTGCACAAATTTGTCCACATCACCAAAGAACCATTCTCATACTTTCCAGACAGCTCTGGTATAACCCACATTACTTAAACCAAGGTTAAACTATAGTTAAATTCTTTTTTTGTTTTTATGGTAGTACCAGAGTTCGGACTCATAGCCTCATGCTTGTTCTACCACTTGAGCCATGCCCCCAGTCCTGAACTATAATTAAATCCTAAATAGCCAAAATAAAAAATAATTATTGTTTTCTTTCTGTAGAAATACTATGTCAAAACTAGCATTACACTTCTTTTACAGCTTACATGTATATATCTAACCCTCATAAGTACTTCATTTCTATCCCTATATTTCTATGCCTTTTTCAACAGTTCTTTCATTTTCTGTTCTCTTTTGCCTTCTCTTGTTCCTGATATTGTCTTCTCTTTTTGTCATCTTCTGTGAACTTTTGGTTTCCTTACTTCCATCTCTGCAAGTTTAATCTATCCCAACAATTTCACAGAAACTCAGTATATCAGAATTGATTCCTGGTTCTTCCTCATAGTGATGGTGACAACACAGCAAGTCCTACCATTTAGATCCATCAGGACAGAGTGCCTCCTAAGCATTCACATCTCCTTGATATCATTGAAGACTTAGGGTACTACTGTATTGATAACATTGCATATGCACAATACATTGTAGATTTTTTCTGTCTGAAAAAGGTCCAAATGAAGGTTTCCAGATCTTGAGTAAGAAAAGTCTCATTGGCGGCTGTTTATCTCTTCTGTACCACTCGGAGACTATGGAACATAGGACCTCCTTTGGTTCCTCCTTTGCACGTGTTCCTTGGCTGTTCCTCCCCTAAAACTTTCTGAATGAAAAAGTAAAAAATCCTGGTAAATGGCTATTATGGCTATTATGGCTAACATTTACAGAAACCTAAAGGTATGTTATTACTTACTTTTTTAAAAGAATTTTCAGCGTTTTTCTACTGTTTTTATAAAATGCAGGAGAAAAAAGTGCCAGGAGCCAGTGGCTCTTGCCTGTAATCCTAGCTACTCAGGAGGCTGTGATCTGAGGAGTGTGGTTTAAAGCCACTGCAGGCAGAAAAGTCCATGAGACTCTTATCTCAGTTAACTAGCAAATAGCTGGAAGTGCAGCTATGACTCAACTGGTAGAGTGCAAGCCTTGAATGAAAAAGCTAAGCAAAAACATCCAGGCTCTAAGTTAAAGCCATCACAAAATTAATTTTATGTAAAAAAAATTAAAGATATCAGTGTGCAAGATAAGTGATCGTTGGTAAAACAATATTTTTTTTAATTTCTGAAGTAAAGTTTCTGTTGTCTTCTATGCACATCACTTTTTTGTGAAAAATTCAAACAAATAGCCTACAAGGGGCTTTTTCTAAAAAAGAGACATAAAATATAGTTTTCTTTAGTATTGTATTTCCCACATGAAGAGAAATGGCCTGACAAAGTAGGAATCTTGCTAACAATGTTAACTTATGTTGGGAATATGAGGAATTAACTTTAATGGATTCATTCATGAATGGGAGGAGAAATAGAAGTTGCTAACTTTTTCTTGAGTTTTTTTTCTGCTTCATATTGCCAAGTTTAGATAAGGGAGAACTTATGTTTGTGCAGTTTGGCTTATGTAAAATGTAGCATGTGTGAGTGCATTGGGGAAAGGGGAGTCTATTGATTGAAATTGTTTTTCTGTTAGTGAGATAAAATACTACTTTCATGAATCAGCACCTCCCACTGTCCTAAAGGTGGGTGGCCACTGATGCCAATGAATTGTCTCCCCTTTCAGCTGGCAAGGAGGGCAGTAGGAGGCAGCCACAGGGAGGAGACGCTGAACAAACAGCTTGAGCCCAATCCCAATGTGGGTGGGTGGTGGGTGCTGGGAGCAGCCAGGGCTTGTGCCTGATTGTCACATGTGGTGCTGAGCAACCACCAAGTGATTCCAGAAAGGAGGTGAAAAGATAACATACATTGGAGGCCACTGGAGAACTAGGACAGTCTAACCCATATAGAGAGCAGTGGCTAAGGGAATGTTTCTAGTTGTGGTTTTATTTAACATATTTATGAAAGGGCTAACGCTTGCCCTCTGTCATTTGGGTTTATCTGGCAAAACATAAAACAGAGTTAGTTGTTTGTCCATTGAGAGCAGCCACCACGAGCCTACTCTGGTTCTTCCAGCCTATCAGTTTTATGTCAGTGACTGGGTTCTATATAGTCTTATGTTTATACAATTATCATTTTTGAATAAACATAGATATAATGGCTTTGTCTTTCTAGCTTTCTCTAGCAAAAACAGCTTTGTACATCTGTGCTGTGTCACCATTCATCAATGGACATTTTGTCAGACTATCTGATTCATATTGGTCTTTCTTTATCCCTCCTCCAACTAAATAGTATTTATACTGTTCTACTACAAACCTCCATTGAAATTCAAACTTAACAAACCATTCATTGCTTACTAGAAGTATTTTTCCTTCCTTTTCTGACTTTTTTGTGGTGGTTCTGTTTTTATACAGAATTCAACTTTTTTCCCCTTTTTTTCCTTTCTCTATCTTTATAATTTTCTCAGGCAGATGAACTTTATTTCTGAGATCCTCATTCTTTGTGGTCACCATTAGACCTCAAAGAGTAAAGTATGCACTCATTTTAAAACCTGAGTTGATGATACGTCTCTATTTATTCTCTATCTTCTATCCCTATGAGTGACATTTTATATCCCACGTTAGCTTGGGGGGGACATGTTAGAAATGTGGTCTTACATTTACTCTCATTTATGTAAACCATTGGCAATAATATTAATTTGTATCTGAAGGAAACAAGGGAAGACACTTTGGTCAGAGTAATTAGGGGTTAAGATAGAAGGCAGCATTTGAAAGTTCTACATTTAGTTATCTACATCTTCAACTTTATATATCATCTCAGTTTCCTCATCATCTAAATGAAGGATGATTATGTTAAACTTCACAAAAGTTAGTGGGAGGTTAAATTAGTGTTTGTGAAATGTGTTGACATCTTATGATTAAAGATACTGTATTATTGCAAACTGATGCGATTACTATCATAGCAAGACTCCTCAAAGGAGTCTATATTAATCTGGCAAAATTATCCAGCATCTCTTGTATCTTCTGGAAAGACTCAAACCTCTAATCTCTTACAGTTTTCTCTCTTGATCCTGGAATCCATTGACAAGTGTTAGAGAAGATTAGAGAGAAGGTCATGTTATCATAAACAGAGGAAATGTGTCAGGCATTAGTTAAAGCTCAGGTGAGGGTTTGCACTAGAATACAAGATATATCCTGCTGGAGACTAGCAGATACTACTAGTCTACCATGACATCATGTCAAAACCGAATACTTATTGTGACATTTACTATGCCTGAGGAACAGTCCTTCCACCCAATTCATCTCATGAGGCCAGCAGGGACTTTGATCTGTACTGCCCAGAATCTGACTGAGAGGATGGCTTTCCACGTTTGTCATGTCTCTTACATGGTGGCAAAGGAGTTGTCCAGATGGTAAGATGTCCAAGAGGGCTGGGAAGGTGGCTCAGTGGTATAGTGCTTGCCTTGCATGCGTAAGGCCCTGGGTTCAATTCCTCAGCACCACATAAGCAAAAAGAAAAAAAAAAGCCGAAGTGGTGCTGTGGCTCAAGTGGTAGAGTGCTAGCCTTGAGCACCCAGGCCCAGAGTTCAGGCCCCACAACTGGACCCACCCCCCTCCCAAAAAAAAGATGTCAAGAGTAGTTCAATGCTAAGCAAGGTGGATCTATAAACCCTAAACTTACTGTGTATGCAAAAAAATGCAAAGAAGCACCTCCAAAAATCACAGGCCACATGCGCAACAGGTTCAGTCAAACAATAGCAAATGGGATTCTCTATTTCCCACCATATACTTCATTTTGACTATCAATTATCAAAGCTACAGTAGATATATTCTCAGCATTTCATTAGTCTTTTTAGAAAATGGCTAGAGACTCATTTCTCATCAGGTAATACTAGCACCTTAATCAGAATTGTGGGTGTATTTTGTTAAGGACCCACCCTATATGACTAAGGGTTCTTTTTTGATGGTGGTGGTGATGGTGGTGGTGGTGGTAGTGGTAGTGTTATAAAAGTTTGAACTCAGGGCTTTAAGGCATTCCAGCACTTGAGCCATACCTCTAGCCCTATTTTCTCTGTTTATTTTTGACATAGGGTCTCACATTTTGCCTAGGACCACAATCTTCCTATTTGCACTTCCTGTGTAGCTGAACTACCACACCCAGCTTTTTCTGTTAAGATCCGGGCCACAAAAAACTTTTTGCAAGGGCTAGCCTGTAACTACATTCTCTCTATTTCCATCTCCTATGTAGCTGGGATTCTAGGCACATGCCAGTGTGCCAAGCTATGGATTGATTAGTGGTCTCATGAACTTTGTTCTGCTCTGACCTTGAACTACATTCCTAATGATCTCCACCTCCTGAGTAGCTAGAATTTTATGTGTGAACAACCAGTGTCTATCATGGCTTGTGGTTCTTAAACCTGGTGCCTCAAACTCAATCAGAAAGCTGATTATTTAACAGAAAACAAAAAACATTTTCCAGGGCTTATCCTCAAACCAGCTGAGCAATGACTTCTGGGGAGGCAGGACTTTGTAGTAACCTGAGCAGCCAGCTTTGACTCCAGCCAAGTACTGTGGTTGGTGGCAGCTGTGCCCTTGGTCTGTAGTCTGTGATGCGAACAGCTTGGTTGTCCCTGACCTTCTTGGTTTAATTAACCTCCCTGAGAATCAGATAAAAGCAGAGGAATGCTAGAGAATACTCAGAATCCAACACTCCATCAATTTGTATGGAGTCTATTCCTTTTCCATTCTTCATGCTGAAAAACCCAACTTCAGTGCCATAGCAGGTCACTGTCTTCTTTAGCTCCAAGCTTTTGCTTAGCTTGGAGCATCCTTCTATAGATGTGTTTTCTAAGTGTGTGTTTTGGCCAGTTCAGCTTCTGTTTGTATAACTTGTAATGCATTGTCAATGCCTTCATAAGTCTGTAGTTAACTCCTCACAAATCACCTGGCTGCTTGGGAAGAGTTTGATTTTGTCCCTCCCCAGTGAGACATGTACCTTTCACTCCTCATAGAGTGTATCTTCAGGCCTTTGCATTGGACTTCAATATGTCTGCTACTAGATCCTTTACCAGTTCTGGTTAGTTCATGGTAGAAACACCTAAGTCCAGATTTGGTGCCTAAGCAACCTTGGCTTTCCCAGCCTCAAACTCAGGGTGCCTTGTCTAAAGAGGATTGTAGAAGCCACTTGGTATATCTCTATGAATGTGTTTGCCACTTTGTGGTAAGTCTTCTTGTGTCCCCACATCTGCAGTTTGGTGGGCTGCAGTTCTGTCAAAACTGATAGTAAAGCAGGTGGCCATTAGTTGTTTTAAGATTGAGTGAATGTCACATTTTGTGGAAACAAAAACTGGAAATCAGGTGTTTGAAGCATCTGATCAATGAATGATTTTCCTTAAAAAGTTGACAAGTAGGTCTACAATGTTTTCAGCATTTGGTGGTGAACCTCCTTAAGAATATACACCTGGGCTGGGAAGGTGGCTCAGTGGTAGAGCACTTGCCTTGCATGCATGAGGCCCTGGGTTCGATTCCTCAGCACCACATAAGCAAAAAGAAAAAAGCTGGAAGTGATGCTGTGGCTCAAGTGATAGAGCGCTAGCCTTGAGCTGAAGAGCGCCCAGGCCCAGAGTTCAGGCCCCACGACCAGACTACCCCCCCCCAAAAAAAGAATACACATACACACAACCACTTCCACCACAACCGCCACCACACATTCCTCCCTATCTGGTGGAAGATAATAATGGAAAGCAAATCATATTGAGGCAAAATTAGCCTGATAGGCTGAATGAAGGTAAATAGCCCTCTTCCGAAGGAGGACCACTGACAAGCTATAATTCTTAGAAAACATCCAGCTCTAGCATGAGCTTCAACTTCAGGGAATCAGGTAATGTAAAAACAGGTTTTTAGATTTGAAGTCATTCCTGCATTAAATATACTTAGTATATCTTTTATGGGTATAATTTCCATTGATCATTTCCAGAAATAATTCTAGGTAAGCTAAGGATGCTTCATGAGGTACAGACTCTCAGTTCATAGTGTTCTATCACAAGCTGAGCAAGGCAGGTTTACAAGCAAAAGGCCATGTTTACTGAGAAAGTAAACACTATCTTTCTCCCCACACTTCAAGATCCAGCTTTTAAACAATTCGACATTCCATCTTGAGATCCTACTTACAGCATTTATTCTAAATAAGTTCCTTTTTTTTCCTTTCTTCTCTGAAGCAGGCAAGCAACTATCTCTATAGCTATAGATAAGTAGTCATTGAATCAAGTTCTGATCAGCCTCCTGACTCATGTCACCTGCTCACTTTCTCTTTGATTCTGTGATGATTAGCTAAAAATAGCAATTAGCTAAAACTGTCATTGTGGTCCTTGAGGATGGGCAGCAGAGTCATTTGTGGAGCTGGTGGCCTATGCTGCTGTTTTGGAAATGTGATTTCCATGGCCTTTCCTCCCAATGATTTGTGCAGCACAGAGCCTCATTGTCATTTGCTCTGTCTGCCTGCGAGCAATATGTTCACAGTCTTCATTTCAAATGAGGAACCTAGGCTGCCAAGGGAAGGGCCTTGCCCAGGGCCTGCATACGTGGCATAGCCAGTTTCCAGGTTCCTGGTCTGGGAAGCCTCTCTCCTTTCCTCTGGGATCACATGCTTCTGGGTTACCCAAAAACTTTGTCTTTCTGCCCCTTGAGTCTTGATGGACACCTACTGTCAGTGTCTTCTAGGTAGGTCCCTCAGCTGTGCCACTGAGAGGGCAGATAGCTGGTGCTCTGCTTCTCTGTAGACTTTCCTGTGTTTCATGGAGCACTTGGTCTTTGTGACAGTGAGCATACTTACTTTGTGGCCTGAAATTTTAAAGCAACACTTAAGAGAACACTGCTGCATTCAGAGAACATAAACTTGTCTTTGCTTACCTGCAGAGTCAAGGCAGCATGAAAGATTCTCAGGCAGTTGGGGCCATCATGCAGCAACTATGCCCTCTCCCCCAGTGTCTGAGGTGTGGAGCCTCTGAAGAATTTTCTGGGAGTGGGAAGTGTCAGAGCTCAACAATAGCTCTTTGTCCTTTTGGCATGTGACTGGCTCACTGTGCAAACTTGCTTCTGGTTTACATTTAGAAGAAAAACCAATCTGTGGGATGCAGAATATGGGGGATATGACCCCCAAATGACCCTTTGGGTTTTTTTTTTAGGTAACAGTGCCCAAGGGACTATGATCAAGGCCCAAGGGTCCTAGAAATCATTGACCTTTCTTTAAGGTGCTCTTGGAATTCTTAGAATGGTGAGATTTTTAATTTAAAAGGAACATTCTAGGTCTGGGATGTAACTCAGGGATAAAGTGCTTACCTAGCATACTCAAAGCCCTAGGCCCATTACCAGCACTTCCCCAAAAAACAAATAAAAACAGAGGAGATTGTCTACCAGTGAGGGTATAATAGTTACAGTTTGAGGAAAACCCAATCTTACTTTCCTAAGATCTGAACCATGTTACCCACTAATGATTTGATGTTATGGTTTGCTCCCACTGATGCTGTCTTCAGATTTAACCTGTATATTATTATTTACTTTCATTGCACAGTGAGTTATTTATCCCTGCACATGTTACACTTGGTCCCTCCAGGTGGCATGTTCATCCTCACTTTTGTTTCTGGACAGAGTCCTAACAGACAGATTCCAGCAGAATCCTAACTGCAACCCTATCCCATGGTCCCCTCCCTTTACTCCTCTGCCCTTTAGCTTCTCTGCACATACTTTGCTGCTTCCTGGGAATGTTGTATTGCAGAGGAGTGATGCTTCAATTGTCAGAAAAGTTACAGCCTTCTAGCTGCTTCCCTTCCTGCCTTTGAAATACATGAAGACACCACATTTTGTTTCACAGGCTTTTCTATTAGAGTGAACAAATAGCTCCTTCTTTACAGCCTTCTGATCCCTAGGAGAGTGTAGGTAGTATCCTTCCCAACCTGCTTGACATTTCCTCTCCATACCATTAAAACGGAATGAGCACTTATTTATACCTTCCCTTTATTTCTAGAAGTGTGTAAGGACATTGAATTATTCATATGAGTAGAGAAGGTTCAATCTGAGGTCTTTAGTGAAAAAAAAAATTGGGCAATTGAAAATATGTGTTCAGTGGCATAAGGGACAGCACTTCCAACAAACATCTATTTTCCCAGCAATGAATCTAAAATACTGACAAAAAATTTTAACTGAATCTAATTACCATATGTAACATTGTTTCCAATGTTCTGAGTTACACATCTGGGTGTTAATACATCTCTCAAAAGGAATGGGGTGGGAGAAAGCAGAAGTCCAACCAAACATCTGTCTTCCGGGACACTTTCTTTCAGGGTTTTCCTTGACATGCTATGAGTGTAGAACCTTCTCATTCCTCTTCTCACCTCTGTGGATGTCTAATTTATTATTAAAGCCTTCCCTCTCCTTTCTAGGAGACAAGTATTTTTAAGCCAAACATAGTTGATGGATGGACAGATAAATGTTTTTAAAAGTCAGAATCTCTTCAACCCATTTTGACCTCAAAACTTGGACTAGATTTTTTTTCTTAAAGTCACATAAAAAATATGGTCAGCAGAGACATGATTCTGGTGGGCACAATGGAGATGCAATTTTAATTCCTTCAACCCCCAACCAATAATAATATTGAAATTTTGAGTAAACAACATTTGAGAGGTACTGAAACTTGAGAGCCATTTAACTGCTAAAATACTACTCTGTTAGCCACAAACCACCAGTTATAAATGTTTCCATGCCCCATACAGTTGACAGCAAGAAAATTTGGAAAGTTACAAGCTAGGAATCAGTGAAAGATGCCAAGTGCTTCCTTGTTATCCCTAAAGTGTTGACATGAAATTTCTGTTGAGTTTAAAGACATTTTAGACAGTAAAATGTCCAAGTATAGGAGATAATTGAGCATAGTGCTTCAAATTGGCATTATACAATAAAGCCATCAAAACTGTTTTCTTCAAACCCTAAGTAACTTGGGAAAATACCTGTAAGAATATCCATCTCAGGTCATCCTGCAACTGCAGGCTTTGTTCCCAGATCTGTCAGTGATGATCATGGTTGGATGTGGGTCTGTGTGGTGGGGCTCATCATACTACTGTATGTTCTCCATGTGTTCACTGATGAACATAAATAACTGTAATGCAAAGAAAAAAAAAGATGAAACCTGCTAGACCTCAACATTGTTCTCACCAATTAGAATAAAGACAAGCCTGATGAGAGAGACATGTATGTTTTGGGCTTCAGGTCAGAACAACTAGGGGAAAACTCTAGATGCTTCCCTTGCCTTCTCCATCTCCTCACCATACCATCCCCTACATGAGTCACCAAGCCCTGCTTCTGTTCCCCAAGCATCTCTTGAATGCCTCTTCTCACCTCCATTTATATTCCTGCCTTTCCCTCAGATCTTGCTCTCTGCCCCAGCCCCCTCTTAGATTGATCTGCTTGATGCTAACAGAACACCTGCAGTTCTGACCCTGCTCTGCCAGCCTGAGGCCTCAAATGTGCCTGTTCTATGAAGCCTTCTCAGTACACCATTGCCCTTCCCATTATTGTCTGGTTTCAGCCTGAATGACTTGATATCTTATTTCCTCTCAGAACTTCAACTTGACTGTCCTTCTATCTTCCCTGTTCCCAGCCTTACCTCAAGGTCTCAAGTTTACTGGTGCTTCCTCTGGAAACTCCCCTAGCCTCCCAGGAGGGGGAGAGCCAGTCCTTTCTCTGTCCCTGTAATGACACCTGTGCTTACCACCCCTTCATCTCCTGTAACCCCTTATCCATGACTCAAAGTCCAGGGAAAGAGAATCACAGTTTTCGGTCACAAAATAGGGCCTGAACCAACACAAGACTGTATTTTGTCTTGCCATTATTTAGTGTGAATATTCATACATTTTACTGAAGGAATATTCATATATTTGGCAAGAGTGCTACCCAAACATTGCTTGTAGTTGAAAAAGATGACATGAGGATGTCAGCAAATATCCCATACAAAAACTCACAGTAAAAAAGGGTACTGGCCAGATGTAGCCTAGGACTAGTATAGCTCAGGACTGTTCCTATAGATCATGGCAAGTGGCAACCCTGGCTCCTGATCTTTTTGCACTCCACAGCATGGTGATTCTAAATACTCCCCAAGGAAGCATTTTCAGAAAGACTGAATATATGTCCAACTTGCTAGCTTATGGGCATGTTCTCAGTGTGTACTTTGTTTTATACATGTAGGTATAAGTTCTGTTCCATCTGTGTCATCAGTGTCTTCGCTACATATAATAAGTTATCAATACATACCTATGGAATTAAACTTTAGTACATATCACTTTGTTCTTTTGTAATGTTTAAGAATTGTTTGTAAAACTAGCATCTTGGAATCCAAAATAACTGAGCTATAGATACAGGAAATTTCCATGTGGGCTTTGTCCAGAATCTTAATTATGAGTATTATTAAATGTGTTAATGATACTAAAACCACTTTAATGATCCAGACCTAAAGATTCTTTAATGATCCTTCAGACAATAGAACAAGAACTATAATTACCAAGTGTTTCTACTATTAGTCCCCAAAGCAAGCTCTATAAAGACTAAGTTCAAATTCTTTATTTCCTGTATGTTTACTTTTCTTCTTATACATGGAAATAAAAGCAACAACTATTCAAGTTCTAATAAGACTGCATTTGCTTTTCATCTTTCCACTGGCTTCACAAAGCAATCTTCCCTCTGATTTCCTATAGTTTCAAGGTGATCATGTTGCTTTGTCTTCCTCCAACAAACTATCTTCTCTAGGACTTTCCTGACCTCCCTTTCATATGCACTTTCTTGTCCAGTTACCCATAGTGGCTGATTTTTGCCTTCCCCATGTAGTCTGTCCTGGTCTGTCAGCCTCTGGAGCTCTCTAGAATCCTGCAGAGCTCTGAGCATATTCTGTGCCAGGCAAGGCCATCCTTTAGACCTCTAGATCTTCTATGTCTTTACTCAGGCTGATCTTATCTCCTGAAACATTTTTTTTTCAGATCACTCTATGATATTTATAGCCATAATTACTCAGTTTATTCCTTTTGTATAACCTTGTATTTTAATTAATTATACCATTGATGTTAGTCTTTTTTTAATATTTTGAAATAAAATCTGTCTACATAGCCCAGGTTGGCCTCAAACTTGAAATCCTCCTGCCTCTACCTACTGAGTATTGAGATTCCAGTCATATGCCTCCATGACAGGTTTCATTGCTATTAATCTTGTCCTGTTAGTAAACATTTTAATTTGTTGGAGTCAGGAACTATGTCTTGTCTTGCTGTTGTATCTTTCACAGTACCAATCACAATGACAAATGACAAATGATGTTTTTGGTGAGAGACAAGTATTAGAAACTCAAGGTGCAAGACTTTCAGAAACACGTCTGGCATGCAAGGATTTGTGTCTTGTTTTTGAAACAAGCCCATTACGATGGTGAAAACAAAGGAAAATAGGATGGCTTTAGATACTATATGTGACTCTAAACATCTAGTTGTGGAAGGAACACAAAGCCAGCAGCACACAGGAAGAAAAACCTTGGGGCTGTAGATGTCTAAGCTCCGTGTGAACCAAACTTGCTTGCTGGGATTCAGAATGCAAGTCAGTCATGAGCTATTGTCACAGCATCATGATGCTCAGGGGCAAGCCATGCCCTTGTGAACTCAGTGATTACTGGGCTGATGGATATGTCAGGGATGGTGGCCAGCATCCTGCCCTCTGGCTTTATAGGAGGTATTTCTGCATTTATACAAAAGGAGGGTTTTATCACTGGGGCTTTATGCATGCTAAGCACATACGTGGCTATAACTCCAGCATAAAAAATCATTTTGAATAGACTCCCACTCAGTGCAGAAAAACAATATATAGCTATAGTTTTTAGGTCAGTAGCTGGTGGCTCACAACTGTAATTCTAGCTACTCAAGGGGCTGAGATCTGAGGATCTGAGGATCATGGTACAAAGCTAGCCAGGGCAGGAAAGTACATAAGACTCTATCACCAGTTAAGCAATAAAAAGCCTAAAATGGAGCTGTGACTCAAGTGGTAGAACACTAATCTTGAGCACAAAAGCTCAGTGATAGCACTCAGGCTTTGAGTTCAAGTCCCAGGACCTACACACACACACACACACACACACACACACACACACACACACACACACACACACACACACACACACACACACACACACACACACACACACACACACACACACACACACACACACACACACACACACACACACACACACACACACACACAGGCTTTTAACTGATTTTTCTTTTTAATATAAGTCTCTACCTAAGCTACAGACTGTTCTCTGGAATGACAGGACATGTTTTGATATGTTATATTATCACTTTCAGGTGGAATGAGAGATAAGAAAGGTGAACTTGGGTAGCAACTTCTTGCCTGAAGAATAGTTATGAACTATCGGTTAAAACATCTGCTCTCCAAGGGTGAGAGAGGGAGGCAGAGGCTGAGACAGAAGGCAGTTTGGAGAGAGGAAACAAAGTGAACACACCCGTGCCAGCTCAGTTTCCCCACCACACCCTATTCCTGCATGGTCACTGGCTCTGTCATTTCATAGGGGAGTCACCCACCAAAGAGACCCACTACACACTTACTCAGTTTGGTCATCCAGAATGGACAGCTGCATATGTAACTCCAGGAATAAGTTTGTGCAGCACTTCAGCTTCTCTTTGCATACATGAGCTCTACTCCAACTGCATTAAGAAATCCTTAGTAGATAATGATCTGGAATACAAAAATCTACAGCCATGAGTCACATGATTGATCATCTCCTCTCAGCACAGATAGAGGCGGAGTTGTCATAGAGGTGAAGTCGTATTTTGTAGGAAGTGATTTCCAGAAGTTGGGGGGTGAGGGTTACCAGCAGAGCAGCAAAGCTGTGTGGGTCTCTGTCCAGTACAGTAGAATTCTAAGACTGTTGAGTGTTTGAGGCTTAAATGTTTTAGCCTACAGACCTACCTATTGACATTTGTCACTGGTGACCACCACACTGATCCATGGTGTCATTAATTCCACCACAGATGGAGTGTTTTCTCTTAAAGGCCCTTCTGTCTTCTTCCCTAAGGAAGCAATTCAGTAACATCAAGTATTGTTTTGTTAGGCTCCATCTACCCCTTAACTTTTCTCCCATACAACACAATGATGTAACAAGTCATGACCAGGGTCCAGGAAGAAAGGGTAAATATAGCATGCAGAGAATGACATAACAGAGCAGAGATGCACTAGGGATTTTTATTCTGGATCTGCTACTAGTGGTGTGTTCATTCCTCTTTCCTGTTGACTTCTTCCATTTTCCAGTAATAAGGGTAATGTAAAAAGTCAGACCCAGACTACTCTTGTCAAAACCTCAGATTCTGTCAGGCCTTGCTCAGAAAATAGCTCTCGCCATATGCTATTGTGGCACCTTTCTTCAAAATTTTTCTGGGCCTGAAAGGGAACATTCCAGCTTCAAGTTCCATAATAACCCCAGAGGGCCCCTCATCACACTAGAGGAATGTCTCTGTCTCTCTGTCTCTGTCTCTGCCCGTCTGTCTCTTTCACTCTCTTTCACACACACAGCACAGCACAGCATAGCACAGCAAAATGGGACATAAGGCCTACTTTCTAGCATTGAGTCTGCCTGTAAATGATAGCTGCCTCTATTGTAGATCAGCTCTCAGCTATTTGGAACATCCCTTCTCTTTTTCTAATCAGAATACATTTTGGGGGTGGGGGGTCTGGTCGTGGGGCCTGAACTCTGGGCCTGGGCACTGTCCCTCAGCTCTTCAGCTCAAGGCTAGCGCTCAACCACTTGAGCCACAGCGCCACTTCCGGCTTTTTTCTTTTTGCTTATGTGGTGCTGAGGAATCGAACCCAGGGCCTCATGCATGCAAGGCAAGCGCTCGACCACTGAGCCACCTTCCCAGCCCCAGAACACATTTTTTTCCAAATAAGATTTGTCATATCTGTCATCAGGAAACCAAAATAATTACTTCTAAGAAGTTTGTTTTAAGCTTAAAGAAGCATAGCTATGGAGGTAATGAAAGAGAAAGGTTTTTCTATAAATGAATTTATTATAATAATTATATAAAAGCTGAAAATAATAAGATCTCTGGCTCAGGGACCTTACATTTAATGGCTTAGGTAGAAAATAAAATATAATATCTTACTTTAAATTATGTGATTATAGACCAAGATAATTATTTCTCAAAAATGTGACTATATATCCCTTAAAATTGTACAGAATTACCTTAAGTTGAAATCCTGTGAATGAACAGAGATAATGTGAAGGCAGTCAGTAGGCAGTGTGAAACGAGGCTGGGAAGGGGATAGACAAGACAAAGGCATGGCAGTAAATGACAAAGCTGTTGTCTTACTTTTCTATGGGATTAGAACATTGTGTATATACAGTGAAACAATCACAGATGAAAGAAAGGGAACCTGTATTTTCAAATAATAGGTATGAGGAATTGGGGCCAGTTGGTTTCTTGTAAATCAAAACTTGACATAAGTAGAGTTGACCCCTTTGAACAGAATGGTATACTCTAACAAAAGAAAAGAGATGGATGTGGCAAAGGAATAGAGAACTGGATCCATGAGTGAGAACTAAAGCCATGGCAGTTAGTACCTGCTGCTGCTTCCTCAGTGCAGACTGAAGAGTGCTGAGTCTGTAACACTGGCCCTTGCCCAGCAAGGCTCTTGTCTAAGCTGGGCTTGTATACTTTGCTGATCTGATTTATGAATAGGATAAGTTACAGCTGACCCTTCATGACTCCTGCTGTTTCTCCATCAATTCTCTTTTAAAGTGGAGTCATGCTCTCAAATTTCGAGACGAAGGGCTGGGAAGGATCTTAGAGTCCCCAGTTTTTCTGTGCTTCATGACATGAAGCATCACAGTACCTGGTGAGAAGATGGTGGCATGTTGTATGGCACCTCCTGTCATAGTCTATCGTTCATCAGACACCAGACTCCAAGTCTGAAGAACTGTTGCTCTCTGATGACATCTTTCCACTCAGTTGTATCTTCAACACCTAGGTAATCTTCAGTGTTATCATTTTTTACTGTCCAGAAGAGTTTAAAATGTTACATACAATCCTTTCTGTGCAGCTTCTGATCTGAATGATCTAGGAGCCAAAATACTGTAGATCTTCTTTTCCCCCTGTCCAAAGGAGAAACTAATATTTGGAACGCAATTAATGCTATTAAGGAGTTCCATTTGGTCTCAGCTTAAAATTCAGGGGGGTTTTATCAGTGCATTTTGTGACTGTGTAGAAATGGAGTTAGGGATTGTAGGGTTTTTTTTTCCAGCAGAATAAAATGTAGAATAAAAATAAAACCTTCTCAAAAGTAGTTAAGAGTGGGGCTGGGGGTTTAGCCCAGCAGAAGGGCGCCCACCTGGTGCGCGCAAGGCCCTGGGTTCAGTCCTCAGCCCTGGAAAAAAAAAAGTAGTTAAGAGTATAAGTGAGAAGTTATTAAAAATTTTTATAGTTCTCTTACACAGATAAATTAGAACGAACATGGAAAAGAATTATAAGAAAGTCTTTTCTTTCACTTCTATACACTTTGATATTTCTACCATAGTATTAACTACAAGGCATTTCAAATTAAATAGTAGCTCCCTCTGAGAATCTTTGAGTACATGAACAAGGGTGAGTAGTAGCAGATCCAGTTTTTATAGGGTTCATACATGTAGGGAGCCCTGTATAGAAATGCAGTATTTTGTTGAGTTTACTACAAAGGTTTGTATGAGCCATTTCAAAGCTACATGGACCTGGAAAATACAGGCTAGGTACTAAAGCCTACAGCCTCAGGACTAATGCCTCTATGCAAGAGGAAACTGGCCACACTCCTGAGCTACACCAGGAAAGAGCCTGCTGGCCAGTGCTGCACCATGAGCTCTATGGTGGACACCTGAGGATCTCCAAATTCAAATCTAGAATATACAGTTCTATCACTCTACATGGCAAAGACGCTTTTCAAGTAGGATTAAGTTAAGCGTCTTGAAATGGGAGAGTTTTTCACCAAACTGAGTACCAGGTGCTTTTATCATGCCTGGGTTTTAGGTTGCTGTGAACGTATGCCATGAAGGATTCTGGGAATATACATCCTAGTGGAACTGCATATGCAGAATACTTTCAGGATTTCTATTTGGCGAGGTGACAAGAAAGCATTCACTGTGCTAAGGAGAATTTAGTTGCTCCTTCCTCAGGAAATATATGCCCCATCCAAAGGAAAAAAGAAAAGGGAAACCAGGCCAAGAATGCCACACCAGCCACTCTAGCCACTCCTGCCCTCTGACTAAGCACCTGGGTCACACACACAGAGCTGCCCATAGATAGGACAGCCTCCATGCCAGCCCCTTTCCAGTAAATGCTTTCCCCTCTACCCTAACTCTGGGGGCGTGACTAGAAGCAGGGGCCTGAATCAGCTATCTCCAGCTTATTTAGATAAAAAATCCCATCTCTTTTTTTCTAATGAGCAAAGTCCCCAGGGAGAGACAAAAAAAACTACAAAATTGTAATGTCTATCTGGAAACAGAAAATTCTGACATAAATGCTGGTAGGAAGGAAAACTTTCCTTCCTCATAGATACAAGCCTTGTTTAGAGAGCATGTGGTGGAGCTATTCAAGAAAATCAGGTTTTCATTTAAAAGACTTGGAGCCAGTTAACAGTGTTGTGCTCCTGTAATTCTAGCTACTCAGAAGATTGAGAACTAAGGATCATGGTTTGGAGTCAACTCAGGCAGGAAAAGTCTGTAAGATTCCATATCCAATTAATCATCAAAACAGCTGGAAGTGGAGCTGTGGCTTAAGAGATAGACCACTAGCCTTGAACAGAAAAGTTTAGAAACAGTGCCCAGGCCCTGAGTTCAAGGTGGCTCAGTGGTAGAGCACTTGCCTTGCATGCTTGAGGCCCTGGGTTCGATTCCTCAGCACCATATAAGCAAAAAGAAAAAAGCCGGAAGTGGCGCTGTGGCTCAAGTGGTAGAGTGCTAGCCTTGAGCTGAAGAGCTGAGGGACAGCTCCCAGGCCCAGAGTTCAGGCCCCATGACCAGACCAAAAAAAAAAAAAAAAAAGAAAGAAAGAAAAGAAAAGCGAGAGAGAGAGAGAGGGAGAGAGAAAGAGAGAGGGGGGAGGGAAGGAAAGGAAAGGAAAAGAAAAGGAAAGAAACGAAAGGAAAAGAAGAACAACTTGGTTCCAAATTCCTAGATCTCACTCAGTTATTCTATGCCTCATCTCCGTAATATTGCAAATACATTTCCTATATAAACACTGTGAGTACTTAGTATTTGTGATATACACAAAGCTAAAGTATGCATTAATGGGAGTAAACTGTGATTGCTAGGGCTTTAATCTCCCTAACATGAAATATCCTAGTGTCAGCTAAGAAGAGGAATCCAGATTGATAGTAGAAGCTGGGAGAAGCCTCTCCTTTCCCTATCTTCCCCTTACTAACACATGTATAAGCAGTGTTCACATATGGCCACAAATGATGTAATATATGTGACTCACTCTTGTTTATCAGTGTTACTTTCTGCAGATACTTTACACTTGAAAACCCCCAAGTCCTACTGAATGGCTATGGAACAAGGGCCAGAAGTGTGCCTGTTAGGTCTGAGCAAGTATTAATGGGAAGAGGGAAAAGCTGCCCCTGCCCTTGTCTCCATTCTACTTGACACCAGCTTTGCCTTCTACTTACGTTCCACAGTTGGGGTTTCAAACTTGAACAAGTCTCAAAAGTGTCCAGACTCCTCAGTATGTACCTACATCTTCTAATTCACAAACTGTGGCCTGGTTTCCCATTCCCTTATATATTTTCCAATAACTTTTCAGGTGGTGCTTTTGATGCTGGCTGGGCCTAGGAACCACACTTAAAGAACTGCTGGCTTAAACCATGAGGGTGCTGTGCTACAAGGTTTTTGCATTGCTTTTATTAAAAAGCCTTATCTCAGGGTTTTTATTTTAATTGTATAGTCTTTTAATTACTCCCATTCTTTAATGGACAGAAAAATATTCTACAGCAGAAAGTAATGGACTTGGCATCAGAACACGTGAACTTTAATTCTGCTGCTTCAGCTGCTAGATGTATAATAAGGATCCAATAACCCCTGAGTTTCCTTCTCTGTGAAATGAGCATGAAAGTGCCTATCCTGACTTCTGGCTTAGCTTGTCTTGGGAATGAACAGAAATGACATTTATGAAGATGCTGGTAACCTGACAAAAGTATCCAAATTGCACACACTTATCAAACCTTCTGCTATTCTCATAGAATGATTTGGCACATCAACTTGAAGAATATTTACTTAAATGGGACAGAAACAGGCTAAATTAGCCCAAATTATGCCCAGCACCTATGGCATTCCACCAGCATGTTACTCCTAGCTAGTAATCCTAACTACTCCGGAGGTTGAGTGATTTGAGGATCACAGTTCAAACCCAGCAAAGTCCATGAGATTCTTATCTCCCATATAACCAACAAGAAGCCAGAAACAGAGTTGTGGCTCAAGAAGTAAAGCACCAGCCTTCAGTAGAAAAAGCTAAGGAACAGCACCCTGGCCTTGAGTTCAAGCCCAAGGTTCTAGCACCTAAAAAAAAGAAAAGAAAAAAAATGCGTGTGGTTATTTTCCGGTCAGAGTCAGACTACTTCTGAGTCACAGGCTTCCTTTCAGTACTGTGTCCTCAGGGCTCCAAATATGAGCCAGGAGAATACATGGGACTCAGGAGAGATTGTGCTGGAGTGTTAGAGAAACAGTAAAATCTGTGAGGATTCTTCTAAAAGCTACTCCCTGATTCCTTTTTTTATGGACAAATTATCTCTCTGTGTCAAGAAAGGACTGACCTGTTAGGAATTGACTACCAGTGCATGAGAGAGGCCCTCTGTAGTTACCAGTACATAGTTTTAGAACTCTGTGCCTGGGTGCTGTCCCTCAGCACTTAAGCTCAAGGCAAGCACACTACCACTTGAGCCACAGCACCACTTCCGGCTTTTTTCTGCTCATGTGGTGCTGAGGAATCGAACCCAGGGCCTCATGCATGCAAGGCAAGCACTCTACCACTGAGCCAACTTCCCAGCCCACCCTATGAGACTCTTTTATTTATTTATTTATTTATTTATTTATTTATTTATTTATTTATTTATTTATTTATTTATTTTTGTGAGAATACTGTACAGAGGAGTTACAATTACATGGGCAAGATAACGAGTACATTTCTTATCAAGGGATGGGTAGGGGAAACAAAGAGGAGGCAACAATGCTTGATAAGAAATGTACTCGTTATCTTGCCCTTGTAATTGAGACTCTTATATCTAATTAACCACCAAAAAAGCCAGAAGTGGAGCTGTGGTTCCACACTAGTGGTAGAGTGCTAGCCTTGAACAAAAAAGGCTCAGAGACAGTGTCCAGGCCCTAATTTTAAGCCCTAGGACTAGCATACACACATATACTTATACCTTTGAAGCAGTTTGCTTTGAGTAAAGAATCTGTAAGAGAAATGGATATTTCAGTAGCAATGGTTAAGTCAGGATGAGATGACAGGGAGTAGATTTATCTCTTGTTGTAAGGAAGACAGACAAAAACACAAAAGACAAGAACAATTGAGTTTCAGTATACTGTATGGCAGGCTTTTAGCGGACAGTGACTGAAAAATGCAAAACAAAGGTAAGCCCTTTAAGTACCCCAAGTCCCTGCAAGAAGATATAAACAGATGCAGTCTTGGGCAAGGATCAGGCGGGACTGGCAGAGTCTCTACATTGAAAGAACAGATGTAAGAGGCCAAGGAAGCCAGACTGGCATAAGAAAGCAGACAGAGAAGAAAAGTTGAGTGAGCAGCATGTGCATGAGCTACTGAGGAATAGCCATCTGAAGGGATTCGAGGGGACAACACAGGGCTGGGATGTGGGCAGTTCCTACAAACCAGACTGTAAGAGTACAAAATCCATAAGTACAAATTAGAGTAAAGAGAAGGATCTTGTCTCTGGAGTATTTATTTATAAGCCCAACAAGGGGCACTGCTCCTCACCTGCCTAACAAATCTTAGAAGGGAGACACAAATAACTTCATTGAGACCTAGAACAAAGTTCAAGAATATACATAGGAATACAAAACTGATCTACTGCCTCTGTAGGATAAGTTTACAATGTATGACAGCAAACTAAGAATTACCAAGCTTGCTGCTCAAGTGGTAGAGCGCTCGCCTTGAGTTGAAGAGCTGAGGGACAATGCCCAGGCCCAGAGTTCAAGCCCCACGACGCCCAGGCCCAGAGTTCAAGCCCCACGACCGACAAAAAAAAAAAAAAAAAAAAGAATTACCAAGCTTGCAAAGAAGCATGAAATTACATTTCCTAATGAATAAAGAAAGAACCTCAATCAAAACTTAATCCAGAATTAACACAGATGTTAAAATTAGCTACAGGGATATTAAACCAATTTTTGAAGTCAGCAATTTGAAGCCAGTCTGGGAGGTTGGGGGGAGTCCTTAAGACTCCACTCTCTCCAAAATAATCAGCAAAAAGTCATGCTAAAGGAATGGCTCAAGTGGTAGAGTGTCAAAAGAATGAGCAAACTAAGCCAAGTATAAGGCCCTGAGTTAGCAAAGTTAATTAGAAGGAAGAAACTGAACTTATTTGTGGCAGGAAAATCTGTGAGACTCTTATCTCCACTGAACTACCAAAAAAGCCAGAATAGAGATGTGGCTCAAGTAGTAGAGTGCTAGCTTGAGCAAAAAGAAGCTCAAGAACAGTGCCCAGGCCCTGAGTTCAAGCCCCAAGACTGGCATGCACATGTGTGCGCACGCACACACGTACACACACACACACACACACACACACACACACACACACACACGCAGAAGGAAGGTTGTTTCAGTGAGCATTAGAGCTTCAAGTTCACCTAGGGACACCAGGGCCATATTTCCTCCTAATACCCAGTGTCTTGTATTTGAAGGTACAAATATATCTGACTCAAAAGTGTAAATGTCATTTCTAACATTGTAGTGCAATTCTATACTAGTTGTGATTGGGGGAGTGTCCCTCCATTGCTCCATTGCTAGATGACAGTAGTCATGAGTCACATAATTCAGAGAATAAAAAGTTACTTTATAGTAGGCAGTGAAAGCTTTCAAGTAGTCATTCGGAGGCCTATACTTAAGTAATTTTACGAGTTCTCTTGGCTCATGTTTATAATATTGGGCATGAGGCAAAGTGAGATGAGAAAGAAGAAGAAAGTAGTAGGTGAGTCCTTCTGAGATGGTGTCCAGCCAAGTATGAAATATGGGATCTCCGACTGGCCATCCCTCCTGTGTCTCTTTACTGGTTAACAAATGGGTGTTTGAAAGCAACAGCTCAATTTGACAAAAAAAAAAAAAAGCCAACTACCTGTGTAGCCACAAAGGCAGGTGCCTGTTGATGACCTCCTTTTCTCAGTGCCTATTGCAACAGGCACCATAGGGCTGATAGTATGTGATAGGCTGCTAGAGTTAGTGATAGCACAAAAGTTATAAATGCTACCCAGCTACAAGGCTGCTGGGCAAAAAAAAAGTTGTATAGCAGTGATCTACAAATATACTTACTTTATCTAAGCTGCTTAGATGTTCTTCAGGGCAAATGATGGAATTTTAAATTCCCTCCCCTATAAGTATATGTGCAGAGCCAACTGTCTCCATAAACTCAGACTTCTTCAAGAGACCATAAAAGTTGAAAAACATACCTCCAAAGTATTAGTGGCTATCTCTCTGAGATTTCCATTTTATCTCAATCTTCATGCCTAATAAAACTATTACATTGATAGTCTTAATAGCAACCATGATATACATTGAATATAAATTCTCCAGCCAGCCCTCCATCTCTGGCTAGTATTTAGGATGGAGAACTTCTGAAAGCCACCGTGGATTTGTCGTTCAACAGCTGTACATGTGCTTTGAATAAGAAGACAAGTTACAGAGAAGATCCGTAGAGATAACAAGCAGAATCACACACAAACTAAGGCAGTGCAAGAAACTAGGTCCACTTCACTGCTGGGGGCAGATCGAAGTGGAACAAAGCACAAAAACTAGGGATATGTTACTTTGCTGCACGCAGGGATAGAAGACTGTTAGAAATAATAAGTCTGATTCATAGAAGATTCTCAGCATATGTTGTGATTATTTTCTCCTGAACCTCAGAATCCATTTGACTCCTCCACTTTTCTTGCACACCCACAAGTTATCCATCAGCAAACTCTGCCCACTCTCCTTTTGAAGTAAATCCATAATTCACCATGTCTCCCCTCTCATCCAACCTGTCCTAGATTGAGCTTCTTTCCTTTAACCTGTATTTCTCCTGGGGATTCCTCTCTGCTGTCCTCCTAGCCCCCCCAAAGCCCTTTCTAATGGCAGGCAGCAGCCCAAATGGCTCTTTAAAATGAAGGTGAGCCTATTTCCCCTAACTTTAATCCCTTCTATGACTGGCTGTGTCACTCAAAAGGAAATCAGTTGGCTGCTGGATTTCTGCTGCCAATACCTGCTCCAAGCCCTGCCTTATGTCCCCACTGGCCCCTCTCCAATCCCTTTGACCCTTCCATTCAGCTCAAGGCACTGACTGACCCACTCCTCCCCCAGAAAGCTGGATGGCAGGGCATCTCCCTTACCCCTTCCAGTCTCTGCATCAGAGAAGCCTCAATAAAACAGCACCTATGTGCCACACCTTGTGCCCACCATTCTGTATCTCCTCTCCCATGAGGATGTCAACTGTGTGGTATGCAATTTTTAGTAAGTTCTAGGATGATTCCTGATAAAGATCTACTGTACTTCTAGTGTCTATGGTAGTGTCTTGGATGCAGAGGCCTGTGATACTCCCAGGAAAGAGTTACCAACATTTAGGCAGAGGCTAGGAATGCAGTGGGAAGGGGTCAAGGCTGAAATTCAGAACACCTGGGGCCTGAATTCAAGTCCTAACCTTGATACATAGCACCTGTTCAACCTTGCTCAAGAACAAGACCTAGAGTGTAGGCCAAGTTCTCCTCCCCTCACTGTGGAGACCTGGCCACTTCCATGGCTGAAATCCCATGAGCCTATGAACCACAGAACAGTCTTGTCACCTGTGCTGGTCCCCTCAGAAAGTGGATAGCATTGGAATCTTTGCTGTTCAGTTTCTATCATGGAAAGTTTTTTCTACCAGTGAAGAAGCTAGTGATCGGGCTAAGGATGTCTCTCTGGGAAAAAATGCCCTCACCATGATGTTGCCTAAAATTAAGGGTAGAGTTCCTGCCTTATCTGAGACTTCAAATATTTGTATCTTTACTTAGAAGGAGATGAAGTTTCTTAATGTTTCAACAGATTGCATTAATAATAGCTATTATCTGGCTATAAAAAATAAATTTAGGCCTGGCTAATTTTATTTGTAAAGAAAATTTATATCCTGGGATAATACTTTCATTTCTTTATCCCTTTATTTTATCAGTATCCCCAGAGTGAATGGTCTTAACCTTTTTGTATAGCAATGCCAGTCTTGAAATATATGTCAACTCAATTATCATAGTAAATCTGTGTCAATGCTATGCTTTAAAGAAAGGGCATATGCATGTAAGTATAGACAGTTTGGTTTATGATATAAATACAAACCAACTATGTGACATTTCTGTAGCACTTTTACATAAAGGTGTTTTCTTCAGTGGCTGGAAAAACAGAGAAGTATTGTGATTTATCAGTGGGCCTGTAGAAAGATGCATGCATACCAGAGCCAATGACAACCGCAGCCAAAGTGTCAGAGACTGCTGATGCTCAGTCATCAGCTTCTTCCACTCCTCACCAACATTTCCAGCTGGTCTTCCAGCCAGATTGTTGTAATTATGCAGCCATGCACTTGCTTCTGGGTGTGGCTTCCCTGATTGCGTACTTAAGCACAGATTACAAATATTTGGCAGGATTCCTCCCTCTGTGGGAACCAGACAAGTCATAACACCAACTGAATGCTCTACACTGTTGTGCAGGAAGGAAGCCGAGTCATCTCAGGTTTCAGAGTGCAGAGCATGAGAAACTCACTACAGTTCTGCTCTCCACTCAAATCTTGTGACTCCAGCCAGGAAAGGGTTTGTAATGAGGGTTGTAGACTCCCTCTTTCCCTGCCACCTCCATACAACAACTACGGCCAACAAGAACTTGCCGAAAAGTCCCCAATGTGGAATGACTTTGTCTCTCTTCTGATTATGCATGGTTTCCAGGAATGAGAGCTAGATTCACATCTGTCCTTCTCCACCCCACCACCTTGCCAGAAGACTTTCAACAATGTGTTGATAAGCTTAAGAAGATAGTTGCAAATTGTGAGCTCTTAAAAATATTACTAATTAGTGAAATTAAGAAATGAGAGAAACAGACATATTCTTTCCCTTTGATTTTTTGCCATGTGTGCCCATCTAGTCCCTTTCCATCCCTTCATTCTTCCCTCCAACTCAGCCCCTGTGCTTGGTCAACTGTGGTGAGCTTCGAATTATAGGAAGAAGAGTGGGTGTTCAAGCCTAGAGACCTCCCAAATGTGGAAATATAGAAATGGCCATCTATCAGCAGAAAAGAAGATAAGGATTATATTGTCAAAGGGCCTTTATGTTTTGTTTTAAGATTAAACAATTAATTGGGTTTTTGCTTTTATTGTTATTGTTTTATGTCAATATTAAGCTTGAACTTAAAGGTCTTTTGTTCTTGCTAAGTTTTTTTTGCTCACAGCAAGTGTTTTACCACTTGAGCCATGCCTCCAGTCTGCCTTTTTTGCTGATTAATTGAACCTGGAATCCCATGAACTTTTCAGCCCAGGATGGCTTCAAAACTCCATCCTACATATCTCAGCCTCCTGAATAGCTAAGATTACAGACTTGAGACACTGGAACACAACTAGCAATATTTTTTTTGTCAGTCCCGGGGCTTGAACTCAGGGCCTGGGTGCTGTCCCTGAGCTTCCTTTGCACAAGGCTAACACTCTACCACTTTGAGCCAAAGCACCACTTCTGGCTTTTCCTGTTTATATGTTGCTGAGGAATGGAACCCAGGGCTTCATGCATGCTAGGTGAGCAGTCTACCACTGAGCTACCTTCCCAGCCCCAGCAAGATTTTTTAAATATAATTTTATTGTTATTAAGGTGTTACAAAGAAGGGTTATTATTTCATAAGTCAGGTGATGAATATATTTCTTTTTGGACTATTGTCACCCCTTTATTTTTCCCATTTCCCACTCTCATCCCTCCCCACGAGTTGTGTAGTTCATTTTCCACATAGTGTCTACTAAGTACCATGACTCCATTTGTTGAGCCTTCCTCCCTCCATTTCTAGCACCCTCTTTTAGTGGAGGCACTTAGCAAATGAACAGCTGCATTATTTGTACAACTGAAAACAAAACAGTACCACCAGCACTTGACATTCTTGTATCACTTTTTATCTAAGTATCCCAAAGGGCTTTACAAATAGCAATTAAGTCTCATGCCTCCCTCTCCTCCCCCTTTTATTTGGCAGGTAATTTTTTAAGTAATTTTGTGTCAGAGATACTTGAAAGAAAAACAACACTAGGCTTAAGATCAGTATGGCTGCAATGACATGTAGTGTTAACACCATCACAGATTTGTAATTCTCAATGACAAATGCAGAATGAGGATTAAGTTTGCTCTGTGCATTTACTTGATTCCATACCCATACTTGGTTTAACCCTCAGCTTTAGTCATATATGATTTCTGATTTTTGTGCCTACTTTGGTGAGTTTAAGAACATGTACAGATACATACATTGCAACCCCTTCCCTGGCTGAAAGTACCTGGCATCACTGGCAGAGCAGCAGAACCTTTCCTGCACCTTGAAAAGTCTCTCCTTCTCCTTTGCTGTCTGACCTTCCCTTAGCTTAGTCCCTTTTTTTCTTGTCACTCTAGGTTAACCTTTTCTAGATGTCACAGAGATGGGATCATTCATCACATGTCTTATTTTCTCCATGCAGCATCATATTTATGAGGCTGCCCTCTTCTTGTGTGATACTTATTATTTATCCATTAATCCATTATTTATCCACCTAAGGGTTCTCCAGGTTGTTGCCTTCTGGAATAATATGAATGTTGCTGCTCTGACTGTTCACATACAAGGTTTATACAGATCTGTAATCTCATTCTTTTCATGTAACTGCTTGTGAATAGGGTTGCTGGTGTGTGTGTGTGTGTGTGTGTGTGTGTGTGTGTGTGTGTGTGTGTGTGCTAGGATTTGAGGTCTGGGGCCAAACACTGTCCCTTAGATTTATCCCTCAAGGGTAGCACTCTACCACTCTACCATTTGAGCCACAGTTTCACTTCTGGATTTTTTGGTGGCTAACTGGAGACAAGAGTCTCATAGACTTTCCTGCCTGGGCTGGGTTCAAACCATGATCCTTAGATCTCAGCCTCCTGAGTTTGTAGGACTATTGGTGGTATGAGCCACTGGTACCCAGTGGGAAGTATATTTCTAAATTTATAAGATACTATTAAATTGTTCCCCAAACTGGCTGTCCTCATACATACCTACCAGCAATATATTCAACTTCAAGTTGTCCCACATCCTAATATTTACTTCAGTGAATCTGTACAACATCAGTTCAGTTAGGCATTATTGTGATCATTCCCATTTTATAGATGAGGAAAATAACACATAAGGAGAATAGATGACTTGTATTAAGTACCTACTTAATAGATGGCAAATTCAGATCTACTGATGCAAAACCTCAATAATTCTATTATAAAACTTAACTAACTATAGCCGGGCGCTGGTGGCTCACGCCTGTAATCCTAGCTACACAGAAGGCTGAGATCTGAGGATCGCAGTTCAAAGCCAGCCCAGGCAGGAAAGTCCATGAGACTCTTATCTCCAATAAACCACTAGAAAACCGGAAGTGGCGCTGTGGCTGAAGCAGTAGAGCACTCACCTTGAGCTGAAGAGCACTGGGACAGTGCCCAAGTCCAGAGTTCAAGCCCCAGGACTAACAAAAACAAAAAAGAAAAGAAAACAAACAACAAACAACTTAACTATTGTTAAAGTTAGAAAAACTTTTTGTATAGACCAGCAAGGAAAGGGGAGACATCCAGTGCACATACTGGATAAGGCCCACAAAATCACTTAACAAATGATAGGGCAGATAGATAAGTGTGCTTCTCTAGTGATAATTGTATGGCACTCCAGTGATGGTACTTGTCAGATAAAAGGTTCCCCATCCCTGAGTTTAGTTACATGTCAAAAGCCAAGAAATAACCTACTAACTCTCATGAGTTATAGATTCAAAGTTTAGTGTACTTAATTAACTGAAAAACATAAATTAATGGAAAGCACAAAGGATACAAAATGCCTTTCATGTTCTAAAACTTTTCCCCCCAAAATAAGTGTATCATGTTATTTTTCATATGATGACAGACCCCCCCATCCTTGAAAGTTTTGAGCGTGAATGGCCATGCCCTAACTGCTGAATTTAAGAGAAAACCCCGCACCAGAATGAATCCCTAGGCCTTTGACCTCAGGCTTCCTGCCAGTTCCTTGAGTTAAGATACTTTCTGCTTTGTAACAGGGCTTAAAACAGAAATGCTATGACCTTAAACACTAGAGCCCCTGTTGTGATAAATATGTGCTGTTTCCAAAAGACCTGAAGCTGCCTATAGTGTGTCCAATTCTCTTCACAACTCATTCAGAATCCTTGGGGATGGTTAGAATCAACATGGCCAACAAAGATTCTTCCCGTATTGAATTTACTTGAACAGAGTTCACAAAGAATCTAGATATTGTTCTAAAACTGCTGAAGCCAGTCAGCATCTCTCTAAGTAACTTGCCTGCTGGCTTGAATCATGAGTGGCTGATGACCCTGAACCTCACAATTGAGGAAAAGATCAAAGAGGCCAAATGGCACACACCTTTCTGACCAGAAATGCCATCTTTTTGGCTGCCATTGGCCACTAGTTAAACCATAGTTAGAGAAGGTGGAGAAACTAGGGGTATATAAAATGGGGGCAGGACCCTATTCGGGCTTTTAGCTGTCATTGTTTCTCTACCTAAAGGTGTGGGGTGTTCTAGTTTGAGGTCTTTCGGAACATAGACTCCTTTTTGTCTGTATGTCTGGAATAAATTATAGAATAAAGTTAATGAATCTTATTAAATTATATCTGCTAGGGAATGTAAATGTAGATGTTAAACATCAAATATTTGGAAGATAAATAAATAAATAAATAAAGCAGCCTTAACCTGAATCTGTAACTGTGTGTGTGTGTGTGTGTGTGTACATATATGTGTGTGCATGCACGCATTGCCAGTATTGAGGCTTGACGTCAGGGTCTGGGCACAGTCCCTCAGTTTTTTTCTGTCAAGGATACTACTCCACCACTTAAGCCACAGCTCCACTTCTGACTTCTTGCTGGTTAATTGGAGATAAGACTTCCTTTCTATCCATACTGGCTTGCAATCATGATCCTCAAATCTCAGCCCCAAGCTGCAGGGCTTTTTTTTTTTTTTCTTTTAAAAAAAAGATAAATTCCCACATGAGCATGTTAAATAGTTTTTAGAAAAATCATAACATTCTCTTTATTAATCTTTGAATGCTTCATTATGGTGGTTCAATTGAAAGATTTGATGGGATTTGTTGTCCTACCCACAGTCTGTTTTCCCCTAAGAGTTGGCACCACCAGCTCCTCACTGACAGCCCCTCTGGCTGCTTCTGTAACTAGGACTGCCACAGTCCTGTTTCTAGATTTGCCCTGAATGTGAAACCTTCTATAAATTCTTACAACTTCAGGTTTTGAGCACTGTAGGGTTCTACATACTAAAACACCACAAGCTGAATAATAAGTGACTTGTCCAACCATGTGACAGGATTTGCAGTGTGATGTCATGCACATCAATCAAGCAGAAGCTTTTGCCACAAACCAACAAGTAACAGCATGTCTGCATGGCAGGACACTACCAGCTGGCAAGTATACACACATACTTCCCTCCTGTTGTATTTGTATGCAGATGCGCATGTATGATGTATGTGTGCGCATGTGTGTGCGCATGTTTATTCTTTTCTTTTTGGCTCCCCTTCTAAGGAAGCAGCAATAAATATAGAATGTCAGAGACAACAGGCCAAGCATTGAGTTATGTCTAGCCCACCAATGTGACTTTTCTTTAGGAAACGTCATTCAGAGTGATTTATTGTAGTCACTCTGATGATTCAGACACAACAGGCACTGGTGAGCACCCACCAAGCACCAGACCCTATTACAAGATGACATCTGTGCAGACTATTTCTGTAATTTGTATGATATCCCAAGACAGAATAAGTTATCAGGAAACTGGTATAATGGTGATTGCTACAGCATTAAGAGCCCTTGAGAGTTTCATAGGGCTTATTAATATGATATTACTGGTACTGGGTCAGCTCCCAAGAGAAGCAGGAAGCCAGGCGCCAGAATAATGTGAGAAACTGAGCCATAGGACACAGTCAAGTGATGCCTGACCAGAGCTCAAGTCATGTGGGACTTTGAAAAGCAGATATAGAAAAGTAGAAAGCAATCTAGGCGACAGGAGATGGATAGTTGGAATTGAGATTCTAAAACACCCATTTATCTGCTGCTACACATCTGTCATGTATCCTGTTCACTAATCTGACTTCCAAGAGTCATTTCTTGTTGCTTTGGAAGATACTGGGAAGAGGCACATTGATGAAAAGCACAAGGACTATGCTAGCTGACAAGATCTATCTCACCAATAAAATTCATCTCTGAGACCTGATGACAATCGTGTACTGATATTAAATAGTATATCCTCCTAGGCAGTAGAAGTCCCTCTTTGAGACCAATTAAAAACATTATCTATCTGGACACTGGTAGTTCATGCCTGTAATCCTAGCTACTCAGGAGGCTGAGATTTGAGAATCATGGTTCAAAGGCAGCCTTGACAGGAAAGTCTGTGAGACTCTTCTCCAGTTAACTAACAGAAATCTAGAAGTGGGGCTGGGAAGGTGGCTCAGTGGTAGAGTGCTTGCCTTGCATGCATGAGGCCCTGGGTTCAATTCCTCAGCACCACATACACAAACAGAAAAAAGCCAGAAGTGGCACTGTGGCTCAAGTGGTAAAGCGCTAGCCTTGAGCTGAAGAGCTGAGGGACAGCGCCCAGGCCCAGAGTTCAGGCCCCATGACCGGACCCAAAAAAAAAAAAAAAAAATCTAGAAGTGGAGCTGTGGCTCAAGTGGTAGAATGCCAGCCGTAAGTGATAAAGCTATAGCAAACAATTCCTCAGTTCAAGCCCCAGCACAAAAAAGAAAAAGGAAGGGAGAGAGTGAAACTATAATCTAGGTTTTGCAAATGTGATATCCCTTGTAGTTAACTGCTGCCAACCATGGTCAACCCTATCATGACCTTCATGTTCTTCCATATTGCTGTGGATGTCAATCTCGTGGGCCAAATCTTCAAGCTATTTGCAGATATAGTTCCAAAAACAGCAGAAAATATTCATGTTCTAAGCACTGGAAAGAAAGGACTTGGTTATAAGGATTCTTGCTTTCATTGAACTGTTCCAGGATTCATGTACCAGGGTGGTGACCTCACATGTCATACTGCCACTGGTAGCAATTCCATCTAAGGAAGAAATTTGATAGTAAGAACTTCACCCTAAACCCTTCAGGCCCTGGCATCTTGTCCATGGCAAATGCTGAACCAAATACAAATGGTTCCCAGTTTTTCAGATGCACTGCCGAGATTAAGTGTTGGATGGCAAGCACGTGGTCTTCAGGAAGGAGAAAGAGGACATGACATGAACATCATGGAAGCCATGAGGGGATTAGGGTCATAGCAAGATCACCATTTCTGACTGGACAACTCTAATATATTTGATTTAGTTTATCATTCGGAGGAGGAGGAGGAAGAGGAGGAGGAGGAGGAGAGGAGGAAGAGGAGGAGGAAGAGGAGGAGGAGGAAGAGGAGGAAGAGGAGGAGGAAGACCGCCCTCCACATTTGCTCCCAATATTCTGTACCCTTTGTGCTCCCACTGCAGTTCTTTGGGTTCCATATTTTCCTTACTCCCCTACAAGTGTAGCTGGATTGCAGAGTTAAATTTATGATGATAAAAACTGCATTACATAGCCAGACACCAGTGGCTCATGCCACTGATCAGGAGGCTGAGATCTGAGGGTCGCAGATCAAAGCGAGACCAGGCAAGAAAGTTGGTGAGAGTCTTATTTCCAATGAACTATCAGAAAAAGGCGAAAGTTGCACTGGCTCAAGTAGTAGAGAGCTAGCCTTGAGCACAAAGAGACTCAGAGACAGCAGCCAGGCCCAGAGTTCAAGACCTAGGACTGGCAAAAAAAAAAAAAAAAAAGAAAAAGAAAGAAAGAAAGAAGGAAGGAAGGAAGGAAGCAAGGAAGGAAGGAAGGAAGCAAGGAAGGAAGGAAGGGAGAGAAAGAAAGAAAGAAAGAAAGAAAGAAAGAAAGAAAGAAAGAAAGAAAGAAAGAAAGAAAGAGAGAGAGAGAGAGAGAGAGAGAGAAAGAAAGAAAGAAAGAAAGAAAAGAAAGAAAGAAAGAAAGAAAGAAAGAAAGAAAGAAAGAAAGAAAGAAAGAAAGAAAGAACTACATTACAACATAAAACCATACTGTACAAACTGAGCACAATTTCATCTTATAACACTGAGCCTAATGTGTGGAATGTCAGACCAGTTGAAGTTAATGATTAGCTTGGCAGGGATTTTGTGCAATGTGGCTGTGGACTGTCCATGCTTTGACATCCAAGAACAATATATTCCATTGTCAATCTTTTATTTTGTTTTCTTTCCTTTTTTTCTCTCTTGTCTCTGGGAGACCAATTAATTGTTCAAAGGTAATATATAGAGGAGATTTCAAGAGCATTTACTTTGGCACAGTCTCTGCCCTTTTGTGGTCTGGCTGACAATAAAGCTAAAATTTGTTTTGTAATGATGATTCTAGTTGGACTGGAATCCCTTTGAAGTTCCTACAGTTTACTGTTGTGAGAGCTCAAGATATTATTTTACTGTAATAAACACACTGTGTATTATCAAAATATGGTGCACACTAAACTATAGCAACTTTCAGTGACTGAACTCCCCCTTGGAGGGTGACCTCCATGAGTGGAATGCATGGTACATACAGATATGCTTTTCTCAGCATCTATTCAGTGTGTAGTCCTAACACCAGGAGCCTTTCATGGCTCTGAACTTCCTCACAAAGTCAGTTACAACAAGTATGGAGATCAGAGAGCAAACCTGACATTAGCCAGGGCACACTTGCCTGGCCTGGTAATTAAGATAAAGTACTTTGCCAGTTGTTATAAAGGTTCAACTTCTCTTGCATCAACTGACCTAAATTATTTAATGATGTTGTCACCTCTAGATAAATATAGTCATTGTCCTGGTCTCTATTTATATTTTAAAACTCTTTCTCACCCATCCCCACAACCATGGAACAATCCATATGCCTCAGTAGAAGAGGGTGTCACAGGGCTATATGCATAGGTTTGAAACCAGAGCCAAATTTCAGCTTTACCCAGGTTACTTCTCTTCAATGCAATTGCCTGTAGTACATCAGTCCAGAAGTGTTGGGTAACTACCATCTTAAGATGTAGACTACAAGACCTAGGAGTCACAGAAAAAAATGGAGTCTTCTAAAGGCACAGTGTATATGAGAGAATGTGAGTGTGTGTGTACATATATTGGGGTCATATATAAGTCTTCTGAGGAATACTTTTTGTCCAGGTTGTTTTGATAAATGGCACTCATTTAATTAGTGTTTTTCTTTTATATCAGTATTATATTCTGGATATCAAAATGTATTGTGACAGATACTTAAAACAAATAAGGTCATATTCTTACTCTTTAGCATCATAACTATTGCTGGCTTGATTTGTTTGTTTTAATATAAATTTAAATGATCAGAAGAGATATCTGAAAACATTATTTTGATACAGAGAATTTCCTACTTACAGAAATTTATAAGTATGTCACATGGAGATGTAATTATAAAATTTATTTTAATTTTTTGCTTCTAGCTGAAACTTCAGTTTTACTTAGCCTCCTTTTTGCTTTTGATCCTGCCTGTTTGTTTCTTTGCCATATATGATCTTAGTTGCATTTAAGAGGCGAAAAAGACAGTGACGGTTTACTGAGGTCACTTACTGTTTTAACCCAACAAATAGATATAATCAAATCTCACACAGAATAAAGTATATAATCTGAATATACATATATCCAACTAATAAACTGAATCAAGAACGAGAAACCTTTCAGGCCAGACATAATGACACATACCCATAACCCCAAGCTACTCAAAAGGCAGAGGTGTGAGGATCTTGACCCAAGGTAGATCAGAGCAAAAGCACAGACTCTATATGACAAAGAAAGAACTAATAACAAAAGGATTTGTGGGTGAAGGGAAATATGGTAGAGTGCTGATAGGCAACAGTGAGATCTTTAATTCAGTCCCCAGTAATTGTAGAGAAAAACACTAGTATTCTAAAACAGAAAACACTATGCTACGTGGGTTTACTAGTGAATTCTTCCAAACATATAAGGAAGAACCCATATCCGTTCTCTACAATCTTTCCTAGAAAATAAAAAAAACTTACTAACTCATTCTTTTTTTGTAATTTTTATTTATTTTTTATTGTGAAAATACTGTACAGAGGGGTTATAATTACATGGGCAAGATAATGAGTACATTTCTTAATATATATATTTTATATATATATATATATATATATATATTTTTTTTTTTTTTTTTTTTTTTTTTTTTGTCCGGTCGTGGGAACTGAACTCAGGGTCTGGGCGCTGTCCCTCAGCTCTTCAGCTCAAGGCTAGCACTCTACAACTTGAGCCACAGCGCCACTTCCGGCTTTTTTCTTTTTGCTTATGTGGTGCTGAGGAATCGAACCCAGGGCCTCGAGCATGCAAGTGCTCTACCACTGAGCCACCTTCCCAGCCCCGAGTACATTTCTTATCAAGCATTGTAGCCTCCTCCTTTGTTTCCCCTTCCCATCCCCGTCACCCCACCCAATTCTCCCCGCCCCCCCCACCAAAGTTGTAAAGTTCGTTTTCAACATAACAACTTGTACTTCTCATTGTTGCAATGGGTCCTAATGCCAGATAAAGGTAGGAAAAATATAGACCAATGTCTATCACAAGCATGGATGCAAAATTTCAATGCATAAGAGAAGAATTATACACCATAAGCAAGCAGGATTTACTCCAAGAGTGTAAGGCTGACTTATCATTATAAAAGCAATTAAGTTAATACTCACATCTGTAAATTAAAGAAGAAAACCATAAACATACAGTAGACAAACTCATTGATGAAATCATTTGCTCATGATTTTTTTTAACTCAGCAAATTGGAAATTTGTTAACTGTCTTAACCTGACCCAAAAAAAATCTACAAAAAAAAACTTAACTTTTTTTAACCTGATACCCACCTCTCCCCCTCCCCCGGGGGGGGGGGCAAAAAAAATCAACAAACACATCACTGCTAACATCATACTGAAAGCTGAGAAACTGGATGTTCCCCTAAGATCAGGAATGAGACCAGGATGTCCCTTCTTACTATTATGTCATAGCAGTGAGAATACAATGCTTGTTGAATACATCATATTAGAAATCCTTAATGGTGTAGTAATATAAAAAATAAATAAAAGAAACAGTCTGGTTAACATATGATATTTTAAAAAATCAATTGCCTTTCTGTGTTCTAGCTAGCAGTGAACAAGTACAACTTAAAATTTAAAACACATTTACACTAATGCCAAGAAAAGAAAAATACTTAGGTATAAGTCTAATAAAAATGTACAAGATACACATAAGGAAAGATACAGAGCTCTGATGAATGAAATCAATCAGACCTAAATAAATTTGAGAGATATTCACTGTTAATAATAGGAAAAAGTTAATCTTAGTACAACATTGTTAAAGCTCTTGCCAACTTGAGCCTTAGATTTAATGAAATCCCAGTCAAAAGGCCAGTCAGGCTGGGTGCCAGTGGCTCATGCCTGTAATCCTAGCTACTCAAGAGGCTGAGATCTGAGGATCTTGGTTCAAAGCCAGCCCCGGCAGGAAAGTCTGTGAGACTCTTATCTCCAATAAACCACCAGAAAACTAGAAGTGGCATAGTGGCTCAAGTGGTAGAGCACTAGCCTTAAGCTGAAGAGCTGAGGGACAGCGTTCAAGCCCCATGACCGACCAAAAAAAAAGTCAGTGAGTTAATGTGTATATATTAACTGATAACAAAGTTTTTGTGGAAAGAATAGTCAATAACACTGAAGATCAGAATAAGAAAATGGACACTATGTTTTCAATACTTTGTCTAGATCTTTCTGTGCTCATATGACTATTTTTTCTGTAGCCTACATCAGTGAATTGAGTGATCAAGAAAATTGAGCCACACAAAAAAATAGAGAAATACTAAATGCATGTTGCTCAGTGAAAAAAGCCAATCTCAGAAGACAGCATACTATATGATGCGAACTAACTATATGACATTCTGGGGAAAGGCAAAATGGTAGAAAGTGAAAATAAAAGTGGTTTCTTGGAGTTCATGGGGAGGGAGGGGAAGATTATTGTCTAAGTACAGTTTCTGGTGGAGGGGTTGCAGTGAAACTATATTATATTATACCATACTGGTGATATATAACACCATGTATCAAAATTCATAGAACTGTACAATGCAAAGAGTAACTCCTAAGGTAAACAATGTACCATTGTTGGCTCATCAATGCAAGATGTTAATAATAGAGGAAATGTTGCAGGGGACAAGGAATAGTTTCTTAGAACTCTATACTTTCTATATAACTTTTTATATAGCTGAAACTATTCTAAAAATTTCTTCTTAAAAAACATGAATTGTCAGGCGCCAGTAGCTCATGCCTATAATCGTAGTTACTCGGAGCCTGAGATCTAGGAATTGAAGCCAGCCCTCACAGGACGTCTGTGAGACTCTTATCTCCACTTAAGCACTGCTCCCGAATCCTCGAAAAAAAGCTGGAAGTAGAACTGTGGCTCAAGTGGTAGAGCTCTACCCTTGAGCAAAAAAAGCTAAGGGACAACACCCAGGCCCTGAGTTGAAGTCCTAGGACCTGCACCAAATTTTTTATTTAATTTTTTAAACAGAATTTAAATAACTTCATTGAGGAGAATTCAAATCAGAGACTTACATTATTAAAGTGGGAGGGGGGAGAAAATGATATGTTGATGCTCTGATCACCTGGCATTATCACTTCTGGTGATTCCAGAAGCCAGGGGTACTCTGACAGATGGGACAGGCTGAGATAGAGAAAATAGAGTCAGTGTTAGTAATGTTCTGAAGTGAGAGAAGCCCCACTGAAATTCTGAGCATTTGTTTTCACCAAAGTTTAAACCACTGGTGAGCCTGCTTGATCCTCTGCCAGCTGCTGGCTGCTGATGGATGGTTTTTTTCATGCTGTGTTTAAAGATATGGAACTAAGAATTAGGTGGTACTTTTGAGTCCCTGTTGAGGAATGCCAAGCCAACAGTTAATTGTCTTTCCTGTCATATGCAGAAAGGACACAGGGAACAACAGCATTTTCTTCAGCACTTTGACATCTCCAGCTTCTGACCAACAGGGCTCAGAAAGACTAGGAGATATTTCCTAAGAAGGCGTCAAAAGCCAGCAAAATGTAACAAAACATATTAATGGTAAAGTAACAAACTCCAGGGATGTATGTGACCCAATCCCATTGCCTGTGAGGTCTTCAGATTCTCCAAAAGGGTCCCACCTTTTAGGAAGGTATTCTGTCTGGTGCCTTCTCTATCCTTCCATGAGAATGTTCCACAATCTTGTTTCCCAGACTCCTTGTGTCCAACCATAACACAGTCTCCAGCAGTGTTCCATCAGTTTTTGCTTACTAAGGAAACTAGCCATTGCAGTGTTCTTTCACACTAACCCTTAAGATGTAAATTGTGGCACAGAATATTAGACATGGAATTGAAAATTTCAGGTAGACTTTTGTGTCTAAGAATTATCATTCTTGCCATTTTAGAAACTAAATAAATCTCACACATACACACAACACCTTATCATTTGCTCAAGAACTGCCTTCTATCACAGCCATCTGTTTCTTCAACCCCCCTCTCTCTACTCCATCTTTAGCACAACTGCTTGACATCCTCTGTTCCCCAGTACTCCCCCATCTTTGGCCATCCCAGTGCCCTTTTGTCCATGCATCACAAAGTAGACACCAGAACAATACGGTACATCAATGGATTAAGTTAACCAATATCACTCAATTTACCCCATACCCATCATTGTCAAGCCAGAGGGTAGTTATCTGGGGGACTTCTGGGCATTTTCTAATGCTAGACAAAACTCTCTTTTTGTGGAAATATAATAAGGAGGTGTGCAGTAGTACTGGATCTGAAATCTTGTCCATTTTAAATTTATATATATGTATGTGCATGTATGTACATATATTAAAGAATGCAGAAAATAATTGTCTCTTGTGAACACAAGTGGCTCACACTGTAATCCTAGCTATTTAGGAGGCTGAGATCGGAGGATCACAGTTCAAAGCCATCGGGGCAGGAAAGTCTGTGAAACTTTGTATCTCCAATTAACCACCAGAAAACTGGAAGTAGTACTTTAGCTCAAAGCAGTAGAGCACTAACCTTGAGCAAAAAGGCTCAGGGACAGCTCCTAGGCCCTGACCAACAACAATTGTCTCTCAAATCACCAGAATGATGTCATTAATTCAGATTTGGTTTTTGTACTTTGTGACTTACATTTACATCTATCTGTGACTACATGCCCGTACAACACTAATGATGTTTCTACCAAGAGTAGCCTCTGTGGTGGTTTTGGAGTCCTTTCAGGCTTGATTCTGTGGGCAGGGCATTCATTTCCTGGTCATTGTGGTGCTTCATGTAGAAGAATGTCTCCACAGGAAAGGTGTCTGCAGCTGCTTGCTTGCTTTAAACAGGGTATTGAGTGGAAGCAGCCTTTTGAATACTTGCGCCAACATGAATGTGTCTATAAACTATACCTTGAGAGTGACAAGCCTGTCACCAACCTGGCAACAAGCTGGCATCTTGGTTGGTCACAGGTTGCTGAAAAAGTAAGATCTGAGCAGCTGATTGACACCTCAAAACTGCTCTGGGGCATTGCCAGTTCCTGTGGTTTGCAAAAGAGAGCTGCTGTCAGATTTTTGCCTGAGTCTGAATCTTTAAGTTTTCCAAAAGGTCCCCAAAGCTTCTGAGAGGTGAGCAACATGGAAATGAGCTTTATTGTCTAGAATTTCGTAAAGCCCTTCAGCTGTGTGGTGACAGCAAAATTTCTGAGCAGAAGTCTACCCGCCAAAGCAGGGAGCAGGAAAGATGAACAACTTGTAAAAGGTGTGGCTCATTGCCTCCTGCCTCTGAGCAAGAGTCTTCATGTTTTCAGAATGGAGATGCATTTTTAAAGATATACTAGGTACTTACCCCCAGGCCATGGTTTGACCTGCTGATGACTTCGGCTTTTGGAAGCATGGAATGCAGAATGAAAGCTAAAAATATAGCTGAAGACAAAAGACACAAGAAGATGGTTATCTCTCTGTTACTACAGAACTATTAGCTTAGGAAGAATGTGTTCGAAGATCAGTGTGTTAACCTTATCTCATTTAAATGTTCTTTTTATTATAAAATCATATAGAAAACATTCTCACTTTTCATGCTAATATATTTCCCTCTATCTAATTAGCATAGGTAAACCAACTTTATTTAAATACATGGACTAAGCCTCCATATCTCAAGAACACAAATTCCACATTCCAGCATATGTTAACATTTAACAAAAAAGATTTGTCTAATAACCAAAAAGTCTCCCAAAGCAGCATCTTTTCACTGTTAGTTTACCCAAAACAAACAGAAAAAAACAAACAAACAGATATTGCATGTGGTGGCACATGCCTGTGATCCCAGCACTCTGGAGACTGAGTCAAGAAGATCTCTGGTTAGAGGCCAGCATAAGCCAGACCACAAATTGTGCCAAAACAAAACAAAAGTAAAAAAGAAAAGAGACACTGGAATTTAAGATATCTCAGGAAACTACTAGTCCTGAAAGGTGGGTCTGTGCCTATAGAAAGTGTGTCCTATCCTTCATGAGCATTTGATGTCCACTCTTACCAATTGGCTGAAGTCCCTAGGCTGCTCAGCCCTACCTAGCAAGGTTCCTATCCCAAGTGATGTTGAGGAGTCCATGCATTTGCACAGGTCTTACTTGATTCCTGAAAGCCCACCAAGGCCTCTCTCAAACCCCAATCTAATTTTCTAGGCTTTATTCTAGGAGGCTCTCCCTGGTCATTATACAGCAATCATGATACAGGTTCTGACATTTACTTCCAGATTCCCTGCAAGGTGCCACAGAATATATTAATCTTATCCCTCAACCTCTGTAAAGATAAGGGGAAACACACAATATATGTAGTTTCTTCTCTGTTCATCAGTGGAAGATGTTATTTACAAAGTGCATTTTTCTCTCCTAATCTTTAAGGTTCAACAAATTGTTTAACTTTAAAGATTTTCGTTGTAAAATACATCCCAGAGAGAATATGTGCATTGAGGGTGCAGAGTCCAAACTGTGGATCATGAATTAACCAGAGATTCTTTCTCCTCTGAAGTACACATGGGTACCTGGCCCCAAGATGGTTACCGCATTGCCAAAGAGCCTTCTACAGACAGAGGCAGCCAAGCCCAGGCCCCAGCCCTTCCCAAGACTGACCTAAGCCCTGTCTTGCAATATCCCATAAAACATTAGATTAATTGGATTGGGGTTAGTGATTGAGATCGGATTTTACTATGTAGTCCAGGCTGGCCTCAAATCACAGTCCTCTTGCTTCAACCTCCTGAGTATTTGGATTGCTGTCATTTTTAGTGAGGTCAGCAAGATATTTGACATAGTTTTCCCAGATATCCACATAGGATATTAAAGTTGCAGACGCAGCCTACACTACTTAAAACAATAAGGAGTTGAATTGGAAGTATATTCTGGTCCAAACAGCTGCAATTCTCTACTGATACCATGTAGCTGATAAAATAAAATCCCAGTAATTTTGACAACTCACTGACTTTTGTTTTCCTGAGCCTATATACTTTGGTACTTATTGATTTTGCAAAAAAAAAAAAAATGATGGATTGGTTTGTCTATGTACACATATCTTTGCCCATGTTCCAATAAACTTTCTTTCTAAATTGGTAGGTAGCTTTTTCTTTTTTTTCCATTTTTTTATTGTGAAAATACTGTGCAGAGGGGTTACAATTACATGGGCAAGATAATGAGTACATTTCTTATCAAGCATTGTAGCCTCCTCCTTTGTTTCCCCTTCCCATCCCTTCCCATCCTCTCCCTGCCCCCCACCCAATCCTCCTCCCCAACCCCCCCAACCAAAGTTGTAAAGTTCATTTTTCAACATAACGACTTGTACATCTCATTGTTGCAATGGGTCCACCTGTATCCCTATTTAAACAATTTGTTTTCCCTTCCCCTCCACAAATTATACCAACATCAAATACAGTGAAATCAGGGGTTATACTGTGGGGGAGGGACATACAAAGCAACAAAGAAATAATCTTATAAATGTGTTAGAAACAAATGCATGAAAGAAAAAAATATTTGAATACATATCTTAGGGTTCATGTACTCTTGAATTTTTATAAAATATCAGTTTCATTTATTTGAACTATTAACTATGGGCTGGGAGTACCTCAGTAATAGACCACTTGCCTAACACTCATGAGACCCTGGGTTTGATCCTCAGGACCACAAAAAAAGTACAAATAAATAGCAGTATCATTGTCACTACCTTGTTTCATCCCAGAGCACTGTTGTTACAGGTATATCAGCTGCATGAAATGTGGAGAAAATGATAGTTTTATCTAACATGCTTGAATGGGGAGTGATTTCAGTCTTTATTAGAAAGAAACTTAACCGGGACAGTCAATGTTCAATTCCTTCTAAAATCCCCAAGTTACTCATCATTGGGGCACTTTTTTTAAATAGCCACCTTACAATAGACATTGCAGAAAGAAGATTTAAAAAAACTTTTTTAATGTGACTTGAAAAATATGAAAGTGTTTCAGACTACCTCCTACCCATTCTTCAGCTGCCATTATACCAAGTAGTCCTCAAAAAGGAGTGTCACCATCAATTTTTCATTTTTAAAGGATTTTAATTCTTTCAGCATGTTCATATGGTTTTATAAAGCCCCAGATACCCAGCAAATCCCCTTGGTGTTGTAAGACAAGATTGCTGTTAAAAAATGTTTAGGCTTAGTCAGCTTCTTCTCACTGCTGACTTCACGAGGGGCTCTGGGAAATGGTGTTTATACTAAGCTCAAATTGATAGGGCAAGTTTAATGCAATCAGGTCAAAGGTACAACTGCTTAGTTGGTCTCATCAACCACTCAGGTTTCCATGTGGGTTTATAAAGAGAGGTCTGTAATGATAACATCTGGCTGCTTGAGCTTGACTGCATTTTACCTACCGTGATTGAATTGAATTTAATAGTGAGGAGGGGAAAACCTGGGGCAATTTCATTTTTGAATTATGGTTCCAGATAGGTAAGATAAAATGGCAGACATTGATCCATCCAGATCCTGTCATATAGCAGTTTGTTGAAGAAACTTAGCTCTTCTCTCTAAAAGCAGCCATCCCTAGTCTATCAGTGGCAGGGCTGGGGTCGGTATCACTACCTCTAGCCTCATGCTAAGCAGCCTTACTCAAAGCCTCATCTTTCCCATCAATCATGTGTTTTTGAGCTCTGATTTACTGAACTATAAGGATTTCAAGATATTTGGGCTCAAGAGGAAACACAGCCCCCCTCCTCTGGGGATGATCCATGAATATCTACTGGCCAGTTGGTAGAGTTGATTACATCAAGAATAGAAAGTGAAGAGAAAGCTGATGTTCAACTGAGTTCATGTTGTCAAAGAGATGAAGTTAGAGATGTCCTGGCTTTACTTATTACTCATTGGTAATCCATATAAAGTTTTGAGTTTGTGAGCCCTTTCTTGTAAAATAAGCAAATGGAGTCAGGTTCATGCCTGTAATCCTAGCTACTCAGGGAGCTGAGGTCTGAGGGGGTCATGGTTCAAAGCCAGCCCAGGCAGGAAAGTCCGTGAGACACTTATTCCCAATAAACCTCTCAGAAAACCAGATGTGGTGCTAAGGCTCAAGTAGTAGAGCGCTAGCCTTGAGCTGAAGAGCTGAAGGACAGCGTTCAGGCCCAGAGTTCAAGCCCCATGGCCAACAAAAACAAACAAACCAAAAATCCCAAGCAGGAAAGTCCATGAGACTCTTATCTCCAATTAGCCACCAAGAAGCTGGAAATGGAGCAGTGGCTCAAGTCACAGACTGTCTGTCTTAAACAGTAAAGGCTGAGGGACAGTATGTAGGCCCTAAGTTAAAGTTTCAGTAGCAGCAAAAAATAAATAAAATAAAATAATCAGATGAGTAAAAATTTACCTCACAGGTACAATGTGGCTGGGAGAATAGGAAGAAAGGCCAGTCCTGATGTTTAGCGCTTGTCGTATTTGTTCTACAATGAGAAATGGCCTTTGTGTTGGTGCATCATGAGGATAAGAGAGGAATACTGGTCTACCAGATCCATAGTGCAAAATATAGAAGGTGCAAAAGAAGATGAGAGGCAGGCTTTCAGGTGAAGTTGTAAGGACCTTGGAGTAAGAATTAGATCGCATATCTATGACCTCACAGGCGACTATGTTCTTGGGGACTCAACAGAACTTTTGTTCTTTTACCAATTATAAGATGCCTCAAGTGCATGTCTTCTGAGTTAACAGTGTTGTACCAGAAGCCCTCCATAGACACAAAGTCTATCATCATGGCATTGTCATTATAATTCCTCCATAGGTAGGCCACTTGACTAAATGCTGTTAATATACTAGAGGTTAATTTTGTAATTCTAAGTCAATGAAATTAGAAATACAATCCCCAGAGGGACTTAACCCAACCCAATACACTAAATGCAAACACAGCAGACAGAGATGTTCTTATTTGTCTTATTTATTTGTTCTTCTTTAGTGTTATTTGAGCTTAGCAGGGTCTTTTTCACAGAGCCTGCGTCCTCACCACATTTAAGCTATGACCATGTGTACACATGTTCTATTATTCAAGGGCTACAGACACAATATGAAGCAAGGGACATGTGTGCCTGCCTCCATTCCCATTGTTACCTGTTGCAGCAGGAGTATGTGACCTCCTGTTGCACAAGACACTTATGACAGCAGCAAAATTTGCCTAGAACATTCTTTGTCAGATCCTCATTCCCACCTAGGAGCAAAATGGGAAAGTGCTATGTCTATGTAAAGTTGCCTAGTCTTCATTCTCTGCTGCACTAATAAGCAAAAGCCTGCCTCCCTTGCCTTTCACTTTAATATTTCACTGTAACTTTCAATTCTTAGGCTGACCTATAACCTCTCTCTCATCTAGAATTGAAATACTTTAGTCATGATGGTTATAAATTTTGTGCCCTTAAATACATGAGCTGCCTTTGAATCCAGCAGACTGCCAGCTGCCACTTCCATGAGTCATGCCTAGCCAAGGGTGTTAGGGATGTGCAAAGCCAACAGTGTATGCTGAAGAACATGTATATTTACACAGTGCACATGCATGGGTAAGGGACACTGGTACACACTACTGAAGTAACATATATTCTTCAATGTAAGACCATTTTAACTTCAGGACCATCTCAATCTCAGTTTCAAAGTATTTTTCCTTTTTTATCCCCTGGTTGCCAATGAGATTATATATATATATAAAATCTCTACTTGTTTGTTCAGTATCTTTATCACTACAAAAAAACTAGGATTTTCCAAATTAGATATTATGCTCAAATATTTAATATTAGCATTTCCCCTGGTTGGTAAGGCAGAACTATAGCTAACTAGGGAAAGTTCACATGAAGCTCAAAGACTTCAGTATGGCAGAATCATGCAGTAAATCTCTTCTTATTAAAAGTGGGTTTCACTTGAGAGCAGCCTTTCAGATACAGTGGTATAGAATCCTAAGAGGGCTTCTCCTTCATCTCCCTGAAGAAGTAATCCTTGTCCATGGGGGCAAACACCTCCCAGTCTGCCATGTGAGTGGATGAAAATGAAATTGTAAGAATACTCATCATCCTCACTGTTGGTGAGACAAAACGGTAAAGTCAGGGGAGGCAGGCAGGTAAGGCAGGAATCCTACAGCGACCAATAGATGAACCCGGAGTCTCAGAGCTCCCAAGTTGCCCCAACTTTTATTGGTTTTGACCAAAGGCCAGTGCAAAATTAAAGAAGTAAGGATCAGATTCTCATCCCAAAAACTGGTTTAAAAGTAAGAATGGGAAACATTTTGGAGTTTAATCACCAGCTGGGTACTTGTGGTTCACATCCCTAATCCTAGCTACTCAGGCAACTGAGATCTGCAGATTATGATTCAAAGCAGGCCTAGGCAGGAAAGTCTGTGACTCAAGTGGTGGAGTTGCAGCTTTGAGTGAAAAGGCTAAGGAAAGTCTGTGGCTCAAGTGATTAGAGTTCCAGCTTTGAGTGAAAAAGCTAAGGGACAGCAACCCAGGCCCTGAGTTCAAGCTCCAGTACAGACAACAGACCATCACAAGGGCAGAGGGGGAGAGAAAGAAAGAAGGAGGAGAAAGAGAGGAGAAGGATCACCAAACTGACTTAAATACTTTTTCTTTATTGTAAGCAGCTTTTACACTAATTAGTATAAAGAAACTAGAACAAGTGGCGCAGTCAGCTGGCTTGTTGGGTAGATGTAAACACTTGTACACAGGTTCTTACTGTGTGCTCATGCTTCTCCAGGCTGCAGAGTCACCTACCCTCAGGGTACTTCCAGTCTATGGGAGGGCAGAGACTGAATACATGAATAGCATGTCAGATGGATATAAGTACTGTGAAGAAAAATATTTGGATAATGAAGAACCATGAAGGACGTGAGAAAACAAGCCACACCCATCTTTAGGGACAGGATGTTCTAAAGGGTACACAGTGTAAAGGCTTGACAGCAGTTGGGACATAAGTGCAAAGATCCTGGGTCAAATGTGTACCTCTTTTGTAGTTGAAGAAACTGCAGTCAGTCCAGTGGATCTAGTATGGTATGGAATAATGCCCGGGGGGGAGGGGGGTGGTAATGGTGGAATAATAGCTTCAGGCCAGTCACATGAGACATTGAAGACTATGTTAGGGTTTGAGGGCCCAGTGTATGTGATCAGAGGAACCTCCACATTGCTTTCACAGGAGGAGTGTCATACTGTAACTTATCCCTAAAATCCTCACTCTAGTACTGTTAGGGAACTGGCTTCCCTACTGTTCTAGAAGAGACCATGGCTCAGGTTTCTTCCAGAGAACTTGGGAAGCATCAGTGAGTAGAGCTGATCAGGAGGGAGGATGATCGCACTTTGAGGAAGGAGGCTACACATATTTGAGTCTATTCTATATACCTTGAGCAGTGAATTCTATGAAAATATGGTAATTTTTAGTTTAGATTTGGCATTTCTGTGAGCGAAATTAGAGAAAGAAAAGTCATATCTGAAAACAAAAAGGTCAAGCTTCTTTATATCCAGAAGGAGGGATATTTGAGGTAGAACAAATAGATGGACCTCTATATCCTTATTCTGACAGGCTCATTGGGAGGATTCAAAGGAGTCTCATGTCTGAATTCTTATTCATTCATTCCACAAATGTTCAGGCCAGCCACTGCCCCTAGCATGTTATCTGGAGAGACATAGAAAGTTAGGTTGCAGTAAGTCCCAGTTTGCCTTTCCATCAGGAAATGAGGGAGCATCGCATGAATTCTTTCAGCTCATCTTTATAAGAAGTCAGGGCATTCTCCTTGGTTCTCATGATGTCTACATGCATTAACATAAACCAATGAGTGTGACATTTCCCATACACTCAGCTGCTTCTTGAATATTCCAGCTAGCTACCCTGAAGGTGCCAGTGAGTGTGGACCGCCCCTCTTCCTTTAGAGCCTTTCCTTTTTCCTAACTGTCCTCAAACAACTTCTCATGGGGGAGCTCTAATTCTTGAATGCCAAGTTCCCAGTCACCCATGCCCTCAGAGCCTGTATTCGAAGCCAACCACAGAGTACTTCTGTCTACAGCTGCTCCCAAATCTATACCTCTCCCAACTCTTCTGTCCCCAGGGAATCTTCCAAACCTGGGCTTGATTCCAACACTGTGAGCATTTGTCACGGCTATCCCAGTTTCCCAGACCAAAAACAGAAGGAAGAACTCCACAGGGGCGGTTGACTGTGACATTCCTGGCATGCAAGGGGTGCTGAGGAAGTGCTCTCCTCTGTTCACTGGGGCCTTCCAGCCCCCCAGTTCTCCTACTTCTCTCAGCACCTTCAGTTATCAGGCCAAGATCCTATTCCAGACTCACAACACTACTGTGGTAGTAGCTCATATGCTTCTCAGCGACCGCCTTCATTTGTCTACCATGGGTTTCTGATGTTTCATTTTTGCTTTTTGGTTTGGTGTTTTTTTGTTGCTGTTGTTGTTTGTTTTTGTTTTTGTCATGGGGCCTGAACTCTGGGCGCTGTCCCTCAGCTCTTCAGCTCAAGGCTAGCGCTCTACCACTTGACCACAGCACCACTTCCAGCTTTTTCTGCTTTTGTGATACTGAGGAATCGAACCCAGAGCCTCATGCGTGCAAGGCAAGAACTCTACCACCAAGCCACCTCCCCAGTCCTGGTTTGGTTTTTTGAGCATGCTCACATAATAGATATCTCCTGCCCATGTTTTCATCTGCCTTCTCTTTCCCTCAATCAACACCCTTTAGCACTGACCTCTGATTGTTCAGCTGCGTGGCCTGCCTGGGCCTTCCTATCAGCCTCACCATCATGGTTCCTCAGTTCAAGAAGCAATGCTAAAACAGAGCCCACACCTTCCTGTCATGGAAGCTAGACTGTCTTAGTCAGTTTTGTGTTGCTATAACAGAATATCCAAGACAGGGCAGTGTTTTAAAAACTGAGATGCTGCAGGGTAGGAGGTCCAAGATGATGGGGCCCCATCACGCGAGAGTCTTCTTGCTGGGGGAATTCTCTTCAGTCCTGAGGGCATCATATGGCAAGACAGCAAGAGTGCAGATATCTCACTTTTATAACAAAGCCCCTCCCTGGATTAATGCAGCATTGTATTAATCTACTAAAGAGGGTTCTTCCTCACCTAATCTTTTCCTAAAGGTCCCACCCCTGAAATCATTAGCTAAATATGACTTTGGAGATGAAATCTCCAATAGGAGATCTGGGACAAGCATTCAGACCATAGTGTAGTCATAGCAGTGGGTTCACTATGGTGAACCTCCATCCAATCCTTCTTGTTTGGAATGTGGTGGAGAGTGGGATAGGTCCCGGGTAACACTAGATTTTGCCCCTCCCTCAACCTATCAGCAGGTGTCCTGCAGCCATAAACTCACTCCTGCAGAGTAGGTAAGCCACCTGACCCCACTATAGCTCGCCCCTGTGTGCATTGGATCAGATGCTTATAATTTATGTTCCCAAACCCACTCTGGGCTTGTTGTGTGGCCTGAAGCAAGCCACTTAACCTGTCTGCTTCCTTGTCTGTCAAATGGAGATAATAATACTTAACGACATCACAGGGGTGTAGTGTATATTAATTAATTAATGTTTGTAAAGGGCTTTGAAGATGCGAAGCTGCCTAAGTGTCTTAAGTATTCTGATGATAGTCTCTACTTATTAAAGTCTTCCCAGGTTCCTGGACCATCACTCACTACTTACAGCTAACATCTAATAGCACCTGCTGCTGCAGTCCACACAGGGATCTAGGCACTACCCATGAGAATTTAACTCAGATGCATTTATAATTTGAAAAAGATGTTGGTGAGGCTTGTACCCCAACTCTGAGCCAGTTATGGTGCTCCCTAACAATTTTCCAGAAGCCAGGAGGGCTGCATCAAGGTATTGGCCACAAATTGGTGCTCATTGTAATTGCTTTCATCTTTTATGTGGCATAGTTCAGATATAGATTGAAAACTGCTTTCTGGGATTGTGGTCTCCTCAGGCCATATCTCAAGGTCAAGATGGAAGAAAATGGAGGCCATATGGTATGACCAGCACTGATTTATTTACAAGTCTATGGAATTTGCTGGAAAAATGAGAGTACCTAATATGCTTGTCTTCTAGGCAGCTCTGAAAGATTCCAGGTGCTATGCCTGAATATTCTTGGCCTCCCCTCTTGTGTGGCCATGTCTATTTTATAAAGACTTCAGAGTGGTGTTTGTACTGCTAGAAATGTCTTCAGTCATGAAGGGTTGCCCATATCTCATAAATCAAATAGGTAGGTTGTATTCAGATAAGAAATAGCTAACAAACAGAATTAGAAGAAAAGGCTTTCTTTTTTGCAGTTTTTGTTTTCTTCTTGTCTTGTTTTTCTGTATGCCTTTGAGAGTGTAAGGGGGCACAGAAATTAAGAGACAAAGGGCAAACAAATGCAGTAATGATACTCACTGGATGCTATGTTGAAAATGAGCTACACAACTTGTGGGTGGGAAAAACTGGGAGAGAATAAAGGCACAGGTGATACTGTCCAAAAGGAAACGTGGTCTTTACCTGACTTATGTAACTATAACCCCTATTGTAACACTTTCAAATTTTAAAAAATAATTTATATATATATTTTTTTTTTCGGTCGTGGGGCCTGAACTCTGGGCCTGGGCGCTGTCCCTCAGCTCTTCAGCTGTCAACTAGCGCTCTACCACTTGAGCCTCAGTCCCACTTCCGGATTTTTCTGCTTATGTGGTGCTGAAGAATCGAACCCAGGGCCTCTTGCATGCAAGGCAAGCACTCCACCGCTGAGCCACCTTCCCAGCCCCTATGTATATATTTTATTGTAAAAATATTATACAGAAGGGTTACAGTTACATGAGTAAGGTAATGAGTACATTTCCTATCAAGCATTGTTACCTCCTCCTTTGTTTTTCCCCTACCATCCCTTCCCTCCCCACCTCCCCAACTCCTCCCACTGCATCCCCCTCCCCACACCCCCACAAGAGTTATAATGTTTGTTTTCAATATAGTGTTGTGTACATCTCGTTGTTACAATGGGTCAATGTGTATCCTTATTTCAGCATTTTGTTATTTCCCTTCCCCTCCCCAAGTTATAAAAATGTATACACAAGATGGAGGGCACCTGAGGTTCCTCAAAAGACCCCCTAGAGCTCCCCTATGACCCAGCAATCACACTTTTGAGCATTTACCCAAACGATCACAAACAAAGCTATACTAAAGCTACCAGCACAACTATGTTTATCGCAGCATTATTTACCATAGCTAAAATATGGAACCAACCCAGATGCCCCTCAGTAGATGAATGGATCAAGATAAAATTTTTTAATGGTCAGGCACCAGTGGCTCACACCAGTAGTACTAGCTACTCTGGAAGCTAAGAGCTGAGGTTTACAGTTTGAATCCAGCCCAGATAAAGTTTGTAAGACTTTTATCTCCAATTAACCAGCTAAAAGCCAGAAGTAGCTCTGTGGCTCAAGTGGTAGAGCGCTATCCTTAAACAAAAAAGCTCAGTCACAGTGCCCAGGCTCTGAATTCAAGCCACAGGACTGGCATGCACACACACACACACACACACACACACACACACACACACACACACACACACACACACACACACACACACACACACACACACACACACACACACACACACACACACACACACACACACACACACACACACAGAGAGAGAGAAAAAAGTTCATTCCCAAACCTCATTAAAGTTTGACTTTGGCCCTTCTTTATGTGGTATAAGATATGAACAAACAAAGTTGAATGCCTCCCAGCATTCGGTAAATGTGCTCATTCTTTGCCTGGTGTCCCTAACCAAATATGTGATCCCTGTACATTCTTCTTATTGACTCTTCATTTTCTCCTCTTGGATATTCCCTACCATACTGCCATACATCCTTCTCTCTCCAGCTTCCCTGATGAAATGTATTGCATTTGTCAAAGCTAAGATGGCTTTCTTTGTTTTTCTGGATACTTTTTGGTTTTGGTTGTTGGTACTTAAAGCCTGAACACACTCTCAGCTATACTCTTTAAGTTTTATATGAAAAAATTAACTCTCAAGACTCTCAGACTTCTATACATAGGCTTTACCTTAAAAGAGGTCCCATTTGGATCTCTTAGAATCTAACTAGTACATGGATAGGTGACTTCACCTTGCCCATCCCATGATTATCACCCCTGATGTGATTAGCAGAGGCTTTCCAGGCACACTTCACCAATGAAGTATGATCACAGACCTATGCAAACACGTCATTTTCCTCAGGGTGCCACTTAAGCACCTTGAGATCACAAGAAGTTCCTTTGAGATGGAGAACAATGTACCAAACATTTAGGACTTGGAGCCAAAACAACTCTGCTCATACAGAATGACCAAGGCCAGGCTGAAACTTCCTTTAAAGGTGTACCACAGAAAGCTTAGTTTTCAAAAGGCTCTCTAGGCAACGTATGTTAACTTGTTATAACAAATATTGTCTTTCTTTTTTGCTAGATGCTGAAATTTTTTCAAGTGATTTAGTATTATGAAAGGCTCCCCTGAATTCCCTGAATTCATTTTAATAAATATTATTTTATATGATCAGAGGTACAGAAGCATTGCCTTTGGATTCCTTTCCTAAGAGTATCTTCTTGTGGGCTCACTGTGTGGGAACGTCCAGAGTCCTGTATATTTTATCAGTATATAATTTATCAGTATATTTCAGATCTAGTTTCTGCATACGAGAAAAAGATGTGGCATTGGTCTCTCTGAACTTGGCTTACTTTGCTTAACATTTGTTCTAGGTCGATCCATTTCCCTGCAAATGATATAAAATTATTATTTCTAATGGCTGTGTAAAATTCCATTGTGTATAATTACCACATTTTTGATCCACTCATCTATTGTTGTGCATCTGGGCCTGAAAGACCTTTTAAAGTTTATGATGGCAAACTATTGGAGTAAAATGTGTCCAGTACCTCACACAGATTTGTGGGATTAAAGAGGACCAGTGAAAAAAGAGTCTACTTTTGTCTTATTACCACCTCAGTTGTGCCTGCCTATCTCTTTCTCTCCATCCACCTCTGCCTTCCTTTAGTCTGTGGGGCAGGTACCTTAAATGTAGTACATAGGCACAACACATAGTCGTACCCAGAGTAAGGCATATGGGCTGTGCTGCAAAGGACAGTAAGCTTGATTCTCATAAGACAGGCTTGGCAAGACCATGGCCAAAGAGATGTACGTTACTTAAGAAAAGAAAAAGAAAAAGAAAACTATCCCAAGGATCTTACTGTAGTGAAAATGTTCTAAAACTTAAATAGGATGATGGTTGTAAAACTTAATTAAGTTACTAAAAACTGAATTGTAGAGTTTAAATAAAATAGTATGATGTACAAAATATGTACCAAGAATATTGCTGAAAAAAATATCCTGTTTCAGAGCTACACTGAACATTGGATTTTTCCCAGGTCCTGCCAACCCAGCCAGGGGCATTTCTGGCCTCCCTTTACTGCTGCCACTGCAGAATGTCTGACACGTCTCTGAGGTGGCTAATGGGTTTGCCTTGAACCCTTATGAAGCTGTTATTAGGAAGCTATTTTAGTATCCCTATTAAACTGAGAGCTGCCTTCATGGATTATCTACACTTTCCTGCCCCTGAGCAATCCCATCCCATCCCTCACCCTCATTCTAGCCTCATAAGAGCTAGTCAGGGACTCAAAAAAAAAAAAAAAAAAAAAACTTCCAAATGTCATCATCCTCTACTGTGTATGTGGGGGCAGGGGGAAGTAAAGAAAACTCTAATTGTATATCTCTATTTCTGGGTGTTTTCAAACACTAGCCTTCCTGGAGTGGTAACTCATGCTAGCAGGATGTCTTGTCATGACATGGGCCTATCAAACCTGATGCCTCCATTCCTCATCCCTGAGAGGAAAATTGAGCTAGACACCTCAGTTTTGTTTTGGTCTGTATTTGTGTGTGATAAAGAGAGGAAATCCAAACCTTCATACATGCTGAAGCACATATTCTACTGAGCCACACACCAGCCCTAGAAAAGTATTATTTTTTAAGAATATGATAAACCACACAGAGAACTTGTTTTTGTTTCTGTGATCAGTACAAATTCAGTTGAGTATGGGGATAGAAAAGAGAGCTGACCTTCCACATGTCCTATAATGATGCCTCCTACTTGTCCCATGATGATAATTGGTTGCTACGTTGTCACCTTCACCAAAGTGGCTGTGCCTCTAGTCTGCTAAGGATAGGGGGCTAAATGATTAGTGGTTGTTGGGACTATGGTTCCTTGCTCAGTGGCATCCCAGTGGAGACATTAACTGAAATGAGACTTGGCAGATTTTGACTTCTACTTAAAAGTAACAAGCAACTTAAAGGATCATCATTAAAGAAACAACTACCAGTTAAAAATCAATATTTACCTAAATTCTCATACAGAGATAGCATTGTGTACACTTTCACCATGAAGAATAGTAGCAGTCTGTACAAAATCAGTTCATGATGGATCATGCAAACTGAAGAGAAGCAAATGACCCTCAAAATAAAGTCTTTTCAAATTCAGGGGCACGCTTTGTGGATAATCATTCAAGAATCTATTTGCAAACGCACACCTCTCACCATTTCAGCCTCTGAGTTGTTCCATGAGAACGCTTCAGAAACACTGGCCCCAGTGATAGATGAGGCAGGACGGATGAAAGGCCCAGCTCTCTGGACTCTGGTCTACAAGACTCACCTCTGACTCTAAGTCAGACAGATTTTAGTGATGGGAAAGAGGACTGAAGTTCTTTGTTACAAGAATTTTTTTAGGAATAGAGAATAAAATTAAAGAGAATTTTGCTTGAGTCTCTCAGGAGAGCAAAAGGGAAGGGACAGGCATGAGTGTGAGGCAGTCATTTGGGATGGAATTGATTTACCTCCTGTGTGCTTCCTGCTCCTGAAGGAACTATAAGGACAGGAAGTCTGGTCTCACTTCACGAACCAGGCAGTGAAAGAGCTGTGTGAATACCGGTTAATAAATGCCTAGGCCTGTTTTGAAAAGTAGAGGGTATCAGTGTCCTGCTTGAAAGCATTCCTAAGCTAGTCAATATTATAAAAATAATTCTGAAAATTGACATTTTTATTGTGACATGAATTACTATAGAACATTTATCTGCTGGCTCATCTGGTTTTTATGATCCACAAGGTAGCTGTTGTATAGAGACTCCACCAGTTGGCAAGCTGAGCAGCCTCTCTCATTTCAGCACCTGCCTGAGTGTATGAGCAGCACATCCCACATGGAAGCTCACAGGTTCTATCTATAGGGCTGTGCTTCCCCCACCTCAAACACCTGCACAGTCCCCTTCTCCCTTCATAACTCATCTCATCTCTGGGAATAACATCCATGAAGCAGAGGTTCTGCCATGCCTTTGGTACCCAGCATGATGGGCTTCATGCTTATCAGGAATCTGGTGGCATCAAAGGTCTCTGCATTTCCTGGTCAGAGACCATGAAATCAGTCAAGAGACCTAGACTCCTAGGGAACTGATGGCTGTCTTGGAGGCAACCCCTCTCAGGTGTCTCCCTGGCTGAGGGGCCTCTCTGCCATGGAATAGGAAAGAAGGAGGAAGGCAGGGAAAAACCTCCGAGCTTTGGTCTCTGAGAAGCTAGATTTCATTTTGTCTGTGTGACTTCTCTAGTCACCATATAAAGATTGCTTCCTGAGAAAGGACCACTTGAAGAGACTCTAGGCCCTTCTGCAACATAGTACACTTTGTGGACTTTCAGTCCTTTGTCCAGAACCATCAAGAAGCCTAGTGTGCAACCAGGTGCCAAACTCAGGTTCAGAAGATATGAATTTAGGTTTCTAAGCATCAACCAGTCCTGCCTTACCACATGCACTGATACACCATTTACAAAGTTCTTTGCATATGTCACCTCACTTGAACATGAGACTGTGATTTATGGTGGTAAATGTGGCTGTGGAACAGTGTGCAGGAAAAGACTCGGACTTTTAAACAGTTTCTCAAAATAAATAAATTATTTCCTTACTGACAAAAGAAGAAAAAGGATAAATCTGGGCCTAATTAACAACTTTAGTGGTAACTGTAATGGTAGCAGCTTTCTTCTGAACTGCATAGATGTGGATTTGCACCCCAAGTGCTTCCATATTTGCCTCCTCATTTGTGGATCAAAGCAAAACTTAGTTCCCAGAGGCAGCAGTGACCACCTTTCCAAAGCATGAGCACCAATGGCAGGAGACCACAGACCATGAGTTAGTCATGTGTTTTTCTATTATAGAAAGTATCATTTAAACTTATCTGAAAAATTGCCAAGTTGTCTTGGAAAATTTGTTTTATTAGTCAAGATAACTAGTTTGCCTTTAAAAAATGCTGAAGAAGGAGGAAGAAGAGGAGGAGGAAGAGGAGGAGGAAGAGGAAGAGGAATGGTGAAAAGGAAGAAGAGATGGGGCTGGGAAGGTGACTCAGTGGTAGAGCACTTGCCTTGCATGCATGAGGCCCTGGGTTCGATTCCTCAGCACCACATAAGCAAAAAGAAAAAAGCCAGAAGTGGCACTGTGGCTCAAGTGGTAGAGCGCTAGCCTTCAGCCTAAGAGCTGAGGGACAGCGCCCAGGCCCAGAGTTCAGACCCCACGACCGGACACCCCCCCCCCAAAAAAAAGGAAGAAGAGATTCAGTCTGATGCATATGACAGACACTGACCTAGAGCTGAGCTGTGGAGGCAGAAATCCTGGTCACACAGGGTCTGGTCCTGTTGCTTCACCTGTCACTTGATCAAGCAATACCATTCCCAACTCCCACCTTCTGCATCTGTACTTGGGCAGCTAGGTGCACATGACACAAAGATGTGACCTGCTTCTGAGGACAGGCTATACACAAAGATGTGACCCACCTCTGAGGATAGACTATACCCCAACATAGACTACCCCATAGCCAGATGAAAAAGCTGATTTGTTGAATCTGATAATGTATATAAAAATTTGCTATTCTCTTCTTCCTTATTTTAATTAAAAAATGTTAAAGGCTTTTAACCTAATAAAAAAGATCTAATGTTTTACCTAAATAGGATTTTCCACTTAAAAAGGATTGCATGCATTTAAGTACAGTGAGTAGACTTGGAAATTTAAGAAATGAACAACTATAATCTATATATTCATCCCCATACATTAGGGGTTGGGGTGTTGTTGTTTTGTTAAGTCCTAAGGCTTGAACTCAGCTCAGGGCCTGAACACTCTCCCTAAGTTCTTTTTGCTCAAGGCTGGAGTCTACCACTTGAGCCACAGCTCTTTTTTTTTTTTTTTTTTTTTTGCTTTTTTGATAGTTTATCGGAGGGCTGGGAAGGTGGCTCAGTGGTAGAGTGCTTGCCTTGCATGCATGAGGCCCTGGGTTCAATTCCTCAGCACCACATAAGCAAAAAGAAAAAAGCCAGAAGTGGCGCTGTGGCTCAAGTGGTAGAGCTCTAGCCTTGAGCTGAAGAGCTGAGGGACAGCGCCCAGGCCCAGAGTTCAGGCCCCACGACTGGACCCAAAAAAAAACCAAACTTGATAGTTTATCGGAGATAAGAGTCTCATGGGCTTTCCTGTCTGAGCTGGCTTCTAACTGTGATCTTCTGATCTCAGCCTCCTGAGTACCTAGGATTATAATTGTGGGCCACCAGCACTGAGCTGTTGGTTTGGGGGACAGAGAGAGGCGCGGGGAAGAGAGAGAGAGTTCACTTTATTGAGTTATCATGATGTAGCCATCACTGTAGTAGGTACTAATTGTAATAAAAGCTGTATGACATAAAATTTACTATACTACCCATCTTTAAATGTATAGTTCACATTCACATTGTTTTGCAGTCATTACCACCATCTGTCTCCAGAACTCTGATAGTGATTTTTCCATATGTTAGAGAGAGTTAATGATGTGTATGTGAAATGTGAGTTGATATGTATCATAAGCAAGATGATCAAAATTACCTAAGTGACCACACCTAGTTTTCATTCCATGAAACGGTCAAGAAACCCACGTATTGTCTATTTGCTTCCATACATGTCGTTGCCTTTCCTGAAGTCTGGGACACAGTTGCCTATATCACTCTGATTCATTCATCTGTTCATCTGCTGCTTTGTCTAACAGGACTATTATGATTTTTAAAGCACTTAATAGGCAATGAGAGTCAGGAGTGCTTTCCCTGTGTGCTTGTAAATGAAATGAAATAGGATTAGTGAAAGGATCCTTAGAGATAGTTCTGACCAGTTGCTGCCTCATGCATTGTCATTAATGGATATCCTTTAACAGAGCACATCGGGCCCTGGTGCTGTCCCTTAGCATTTTCACTCAAGGCTGGTCCTCTACCACTGGAACCACAGCTGCACTTGTGGCTTTTTGCTAGTTAATTAGAGATAGAAATCTCATGGACTTTTTCTTCCTGGACTGACTGAACCACCATCCTCGAACCACTGTACTCAGCCTCCTGAGTAGCTTGTATTACAAGTGTGATTTACTAGCCCAGGCAATATCTGATAATTTCTGTCAGTCGTGGGGCTTGAACTCAGGGCTTGGGTGCTGTCCCTCAGCTCTTCAGCTCAAGGAGAGTGCTCTACCACTTGAGCCACAGCGCCACTTCCTAATTTCTTAATTCTAAATTTAACACACTAACATTGACAACATGGAAAATCTTTCTAAATGTGTACATTTAGCCTCCTTTAAACATACTTAAAACACATTTTAATTTTCTCAGCTTCCTAGAGGACCTCTTGCTGTACCTTGTAACATGAAAGCAGTCACACAAGGTACAAATACAACAGATCCAAGTGTTCCTCCCCTAATTACCACATCTTCATGTGTAGGCCAAAGGGCATTTGTTTTCCTTTTGCTGCATTCCAACTCATTCTCAAACACAAAGCTAATTATCCTAGGTTCTTTCCAAACTAGCTCATATTTATTCCTGAAGAAGAGTTTATTGCATCCTTCTCCAATAAAGATATTTTTACTGTGTTTTAGAGATGCCATCTAGATTTCATATTCCCCTAGCAGCTCTTTAGGAAAACAGTTTTCACATGTCTTGTTCCTTTGTATGGGTAACCAGTGGCTGGTGACAAAGGGTTTTCCAAATCCATCTGCCAGAGACCTCTAAAAACAACAAAATGGAATGCTCTAGCAATTCTCCTAGACAGTAAATCTCTTCCTTCCCTTCTAAATGCAACTTCCTAAGTGGCTGTCTATCTGAACATAGGCAAGTATTAACTTTTATGGGCCTCAGTTTCTTCAGCTGGAAAGTGGCAAAGTTGGATTTAATTGCTGAACCCCCTCCTCCTCCCTCTCCAGGAAATGCACTGTGGCAGTTTTTACTGTCCAAGTAGCTGACAGTACCCACTTCTGCACATCACCCTTCCAACTTTCTTCTGATACAAACCCTTGCCAAGAAAGAACCAAGTAGGAGTTAGATGTTAATTTATTTTTTTTATCACAGGCTGGAGGTGTGGCTGAAGTGATTGAGTTCTTGCTTAGCAAGCCTAAGGTCCTGAGTTCAAATTCCAGTACTGCCAAAAAGAAAAGGTGGCACATCTGATATGTGGCAGATGTTTAATTGATGTTTCTTCAGTGATTCTAAGTGTGCAGAGATGGGGGAACCCTCAGGGTGTGTCAGATTCTGGTTTATCTACCTTATTCAGTACTATTTTTGACCCTAGAAAAGGAGGTTGGGACCAAATTTTCCACAGTACAAAGACAAGAGTTTAGATTTTACTTGGCAAGTAATTAACATTCCTGATTGAGGCATTCTGCAGGAGGCATGGGCATGGTCCCAAGGTTTGTTGGATCCCCCAGGGAAGGTAGTCTATCAGGAGAACATGGTGTCATTGTACAAGAACCTGAGAGCCAAAGGGCTAGGCAGGAGAGAAGAAAGGAAGACCTGAGTGCTGAAGATTCTGGGAAAGATTGGGAGTAAAGGGTGAGAGCAAAAAGAAGGAACTGATGTTGAGCAAGATTGTAAGCCTTGGAGGTGGGGGTGGGGCAAAAGGAAAAAAGCTGGTATATATGCTTGGAAGAAAACACAACAGATACCAGCTGAGTGCCTGCTATGTGGCAGGTCAGGCTAGGAGAGGATAGAGGTACACACAGTTTACATTCTGGGGTGTCCAAAGACACAGCGGTGTGTTAATTTACAAGAGTCCATATGAGCAAAAAGCAGTTGTATATAGAGACTTCTTCCAGGGAGATCTGTCTGTAGGCTCTAGCTTTGAGGCCCCATGTGGCACTGAACTCTGGCACCGCCCAACTCTGCCCTTAGGAGCTGTCAGTCACATTGAGAAAGGAGCACAGAAGTAAGAAAGCAGGTTAAGGAGTAAAGCAAAGCTGGAATATCACCCACTCTTTTCCACTCACGCACTGCAACCCACTGGGCCTCATCTACCTTGTCTACAATGAGCTAGAACCATTGGCACCTAGAAATGCTAATGCAGAAGATGATAACCCTGGTGCAGGTAAAGAAACATGGTGGCCAAGTCTAAGAGCCAAGCTGGGTACAGTTGCAGACCCCAGGGAAACTGTCACAGAGAGGTGCATAGCTCCTGACTCTGTGGTCATCAGACAAACTACAGGGGTTACAGCAAAGGCCTAAGGAGAGGTAGAGGGGAAGTGCAGGCAGGGCTGGTGTACTACAGGAGATGCTCAGAGCTGAGCTCATTTCCTGAAATGGACAGAAATTGAATAGGGAGCCTGGGAAGTGAAGTAGAAATGCAGATGATGAGAAAGGTATATGAGGAAGGCTAGCAGGAATTCAGTGTCATTGCTCTGTGTGAAGTATGTGAGACCATTTTAGGAGAAGAAAAGCAGCAAGGTTTCGGGGTTTCACAGAGCAGGATGAGTGCGATCAGGAAGCCTCAGAGTGGCAAGCTCCCCACTCTGCCAAGAGTCACTAAGTTACAGCACAAATAGAAACCCCATGGGCCCTCAGAACAGGTCAGTGGTCTTTCCATGTGTAAGGACCTTCCTGGGCAGGTCCCTGGGAAAATCATCTGACTGAAGTGACACCAGCACTATGCCACACAGGGAGAATAAACAGCATGATGTCTGCTCAGTGTCAACCCTCAGAGTTCACAAGTAGAGCCTGAGGACAACTGGTTCCCTGTGAACTGCAGAGGCATGGTCAGAGCTCTGTCCCAGAGTGCTCATTGTCCATGTGTTTTCCTTTGTTCTCAGAATTTTAAGAGGATTTTGAAGGCTTTTTTTGCCTCATGGAACCCAAGGGTCCCAATGAAGAAATGATCATGTGGAAGCCCCTGAAAATGGGAATAACTGAAGCAAAAGATCTTTGAGGAGGCTGGACTATGGGGAGGTATCCATCTATACCTAGCCAGTTGAGTTTTGTTCTAAAGAGGAGCCATGTTTCCTATAATACTTGTAAAGGCCCAAAATGGACTGCATCCCAAGACTTTAAAACAGAGTCAGATGTTGCCCCTGCCTGCGCCAATCTGATGTCTTTCTGATTCATTGAGATTGGCTGAGGACACAACCCAACCCTGCTTTTCAGATTCCACAAAATAAATTAAGAACCATTGCTAATTTATCTGAGACCAAGGTAAGAAAAGCAACCAAACATCAGAGTAAAAGAATCAACGGTCTCATCCAGGCACCTTCTTCATCATCAGATGCCACTGGGGCCACTGGGGCCCATAGTGAAGAGCCACAGAGGAATGTAAGCAGCTGTCTTCAAAACAGGAAAATAATCAAGTGACAAGAATTCAAGGATGATGCTTTATTTTTTTTAATGTGGATAATAGGGTGTCAGTGGCTCTTACCTGTAATCCTACCTTCTCAGAAGGCTGAGATCTGAGGATTGGGGTTCAAAAACAGATCAGGTAGGAAAGTCTATATAACTCTTATCTCCAGTTAGCCCTCAGAAAGCCAAAGGAGAGCTCAAGTGCTAGCCTTATGAAAAAAAGGTAAAGGACAGCATCCAGACTCTGAGTTCAAGCAGCAGTACTAGCACCAAAAATTAAAAAGTAGAAGAAAAAACCTGATCTAGGAGTAGATTGGTAGATGGTATAAAATAAGAAAACCTTATCACTTCTAAGGAAACAGGAATACAAGGAAAAGCTCTATGAAGAAGCTTCCATGTAAGGAGTGAAATTTAACAGCATTATTTCAGGCCCATTTGTTCTCAGTGGAGACCCGAGCCCCCGCCCTAGTGACCACTGACTTCCTATGCCAGTCCTAGAGACAAATCTCCAGGTCCACATTTCCTCTGCCTTTGGTGCAGAATCACACAACTGGCCACCTCTGCCATTGCAAAGACATTTGATAAAATCAAAGTATTGCTTCAGTTTCTGTTTACTTGTAACCATGAATAAACACATGGATTTCTCTTTTTTGTTTTTTTTTATAGACACATTTTGTCCATCACCTTGCTGGTCTTAGAGCATGGGATCTAGGTCTCTTGTTCACTGCCAGTACTTCCTAAGCAATTTGCAGGGGCTGCACACAGAAAATGCTCAACATATATGTATTATGTTAGTATGAACAAATCCTGGTCCATTCATTCTTTTTTTTTTTAGCATAATCTCATCCTTTTATTTCAAGTTTTCAGGAAGGAGGCAGGTTGGTGTTTCATTTCATACAGATTCTCACAGGCAGGAAGGGCAGTCTCTCCCCAAGGGTACCACTTTCAAAAAATGGAAAGATCTTCTTTCTAGTACTTAGTGCCCTGAGCATCTTAAATCCTCTTGAAGTTAGATTCTTTTTTTTATTGTGAAAATACTGTACAGAGGGGTTACAATTACATGGGCAAAGTAATGAGTACATTTCTTATCAAGCATTGTTGCCTCTTCTTTTGTTTCCCCTTCTCATCCCTTCCCCTCTCCCCCTCACCACGCCAAAGTTGTAAAGTTCATTTTTTTACATAAAAATTTTTGTGCTTGAGCATTTTTTTTGGTTGGTCATGGGGCTTGAACTCTGGGCTTGGGCGCTGTCCCTCGGCTCTTCAGCTCAAGGAGAGTACTCTACCTCTTGAGCCACAGCGCCACTTCTGTCCATTCATTCTTAAGCATGAGCTCTTTCTATATTATCCTTGCATTATGTATCCCCAGGCCAGAAGCTGCCAGACCCCCCAGAAATATTCCACGTATAACTTAGGATCATAGTCACCATGAGTCCATCTGTGAAAGACAAAGGCCAGTTTGACCTTAACCACAGAGGAAAGGAAGATCTTGAAGGAATTTCGAAAAAGGAATTTATTTTCTCTCTAAGACCAAAATTTTCAGACAGACCAGAAAGACTTAAAGAATTAATGATTCTGAGATATGTTTAAAGACAATGCAGTTTACTCCTGTCCACCAGTATCTGAAGAATATGGCTGCCAAGCCAAGAAATGACCCAGTGGGAATTGAGGAGCTGTGCTAGGAACCCACAAGAGAGGTTGAGAGACATCCCCAAGAAGCAGATAAAGTCAGGATTTGGGGAAGTTAAGGACTTCCTAATGTGTTTCTACTGTGGGAATACGTGTGCTGCTGTGCAGGATTGTGATTCAAAGCTGGCCAGGGCAGAAAAATCCGTGAGACTCATATCTCCAGTTAATCACCAAAAAGCCAGAAATAGATTGGTGGTTCAAGTGGTAGAGCACAAGCTTTCAGCAAAAAAAAAGCTAAGGGACAGTCCCCTGGCCTTGAGTTCAAGCCCCAGGAATAATATGCACACACATATACACAGAGTGTGCTATTTAGTAGAAGGCTTTCCATCCCCTTCCTTTCATGAAGATAGGCCAGAGAGAAGTAAGATCCCTCAAGACATACATAGAATATCATCAAACAGAAGGCTGATTGTTATGTAAACATCTTGAAAATAATTGAATCCTTCAGAAAGTGAGTTTAGAGGCCAGATAGAGAAAAATCACCCCAACAGAAATGAGCTGTAAGCAATTGACTGTGAAAGGAGGATGCTCACTGCTAGTTGCTCACCTGCTTAGGTGCCCCACCCTTGCCCAGGGCTGGAAGTTGAGTCAGCTGATAAAGATCAAGGTGGCCCTTCAGGTTCTGCCAACTGGGGGGTCAGGCCCTTGCTGGGCTGCATAGCACCCCAATCTTCCCAGATGTATTTCCTATTACCCTCCGTGACAGAAAATAAATCTTTTCTCTTGAAAGACTTGCTCCTCCATGACATGGGAGTATGCCTCCCATGGCACCTTCTAAATGATATCAATTGGCAGAGCATATTTCCCTCCATTTTTCTTTGCTGACATGATGACAATGACATACACTGTCCCTAAAGAACATGGAAATATCAGCTTGTGACTTGTTCTGAAGCACACAGGAATGAACAAGGATCAAGTGAGCTCTTAAGCTTTCAGAACTCTTCACACAAGATGTTGCCCCAAGATGTCTTCAGAGTCATCCCATTTAGCCACTGGCATCTCCAAGATCACCTTCAGGCAGAGAGAGTCTGATCAACCCCCAAAGAGAGAAATCTACCCACAGATCTTTCTAGGTGAAACCATAAATCACTTCTATACCCTGGAGTCACTACCACCTATAACAGCTTCTCCAACACCAGCTTTGGAGATCACCATGAAGTTCAAGGTTTCTGGCTGTCAGAACTCCTCCAGGCCCAGGCCATAGAGTGTTTGTCCACCCATGTCCCACAGATGCCAGGCAGGTCTGCCTACACATTACCTTGGCATCATTCCTAACCCCCATTACCCAGTTTCTGAAGTGCCAGAACTTCCATGCTGGGGCATAAGGCCCTTGTTGCTCATGTGGACTACTGGGTCAGCAACCCTGACACAGTGCTATAGGGATGCCAAAGCATATTTGAACTCTTCTGAGGCTGCATCCTGTGACAGCTTACCCTAAAGTTCATCAGAAATGTATTAACTCTATCCAGTCACCTAGAAGGTATGGCCCTGCCTGACCTATGCCTTCTGCATGGGGAGGGCATGAGGGGAGGAGAGTGAGTGAGTGTGAGGCCTTACTCTGTGGCAAGCATATGGCTATCACATCATACCGGTGTAACTCAATAAGGAACTGACACACCAGTGAATGGCAGATCTAGAATGTCAACCAAAGTTGCTTTGACATGAGTCACATATGTTTTTACATCAGTACTATATAAAATACATGAGTTGAAAGAAAAATCCAGAGAGCAAGGCACTCACTGGTGGCTTATGCATTAATACTTGCTACCCAGGGCTGAAATCTGAGAATTGCAGTTCAAAATCAGCCTGGGCAGAAAAGTCCATGAGTCCCTTAATTCTAGTTAATTACCAAGTGGTTCAAGTGGTAAAGTGCTAGCCTTGAGGGAAAAAAAAGCTAAGGGACAGCATCTAGACACTAAGTTCAAGCCTTTATACTAGCACGAAAATAAAGAAAAAAGAACCAGGACCTGGGGAGCTATCAGCATGGCTGGAGAGGACTGCAGATTGCTGGAACTGAAGGACTCTTTTTTTTTGTTTGTTTGTTTTTGTTTTTGTTTTTGTTTTTGTCGGTCGTGGGGCTTGAACTCTGGGCCTGGGCGCTGTCCCTCAGCTCTTCAGCTCAAGGCGAGCGCTCTACCACTTGAGCTACAGCGCCACTTCCGGTTTTCTGGTGGTTTATTGGAGATAGGAGTCTCACGGTCTCTCCTGCCCTGGCTGGCTTTGAACCGTGATCCTCAGATCTCAGCCTCCTGAGTAGCTACCAGCGCCCGGCTGAAGGACTCTTATAGGGAAGTATTGGTATCAACCTCACAGAATGAGTGTATAGGACTTGTGTATCTGTTCAAAGGGACCTAGTATGATTTCTTTGGCCCTGAGAGAGCCATAAAGGTATAGACATTGACAAAAGCTGCTCCTTGTGGAGTACCTGCTCACATTAGCTATTTATATTATCTCTCCTTTTTATTGGTATATTTGAAAGAACCGGTTTATAAATGCTGAAACTAAGGCCCAGTGAGGTTCATCTCACCCAAACAATAGTGTCATCTTGAAAAGAGCTTATACCAGCATTCCTGCGGAAGTAGTACTTGTAGGGGGTCCACACTTAGCAAGAGGCTGTATCCCCAGCTCCTCCTGAAATTCCTGGAGGACTGGCCTTTCTTTGTGCTTTCACACTCCCAGTCCTGTATCTAGATTGCTATACTCTTACTCCTTGTCTTTTTGCCTCCTGCTTGTTCCTTCAGGCCCACTTGGAACTGAGAAAAATTACATGAGTCCCCTCATCTCACTGGGCTGTGAACTATATCTCTGTCCTCTGGGAAGTGAGTCAAATCCTGACAATCATCCTGGGGAAAATGTTATACAGGTCATCCCATAATTTATTTCTGCAAGTGCTTCACTGGCCTGCTGAACATGGTAGCGTAATGGCCCACCGTGATGCTCATTCTCCTTCTCCTTCATATCCCTCTACAAGTCCTAGCTTTGACCCTGTACTCTAGAGTCATTCCAAGACTGTCACACTATTTTCCATCACAGTGTGCATGGCACATGTCAACTATGGCCATCTGTTTGTTAGTCTATATGATTGGCCTTGAGCCTCTGGGGGCCAGGTGTTCATGGCTGTTGAGTACATGAAGAAATGAATGTTAACATTCAATGAGAAAATGGATTGGAAGATCCTTTTCTCATAACTGTTACTACCACTACTACTATTACTATGGCAGTGAGCATTTGCAGTATCCTTTCTCTGAACTCTCACAAGTTAAACTGAAGAATTAGGTGGATTTGGATAAGGTCCACAAGAAATACTCCATTCATTTCCAGGTATACAGGCCCTGACAATGCAGAACTCTCTCCACACCATCAAGGAGTTGTAGTATTTTTCTTAGGAGTAGCCACAACGGTGGCAGAAAGAGAATCTAAGCAAAGACCTTTAGAAAGTTTCCTAAACTCCAGAGTTCCCATGCTAGGTAGTTCCTTACAGCTCCAAGAAAGCAGCGATCACTAGAGAATCTTCAAGGAGCCCAGTTCTTCTAGAGGAAGTACACAGGACATGTTAAAGCCTAGTAGCACAAGAGGCTCATGGAAAGAAAAAAATTCTTCCACAGAAGAATGGCGGCATAGTCTGTTTATTCATAAAAACAAGAGCAGAGTCATGATAATTCCTGATGGGACTTGAGAAAGTTACATTAATCATACTAACCAAGTAAAAACTACTTTACTGCTGTATATCTACCAAGATTGTTATTATTTCTTCTTCTTCTTCTTCTTCTTCTTCTTCTTCTTCTTCTTCTTCTTCTTCTTCTGCTTCTTCTTCTTCTTCTTCTTCTTCTTCTTCTTCTTCTTCTTCTTCTTCTTCTTCTTCTTCTTCTTCTGCTTCTTCTTCTTCTTCTTCTGCTTCTTCTTCTGCTTCTGCTTCTGCTTCTTCTTCCTCCTCCTCCTCCTCCTCCTCCTCCTCCTCCTCCTCCTCCTCCTCCTCCTCCTCCTCCTCCTCCTATTCCTCCTCCTCCTCCTCCTATTCCTCCTCCTCCTCCTCCTCCTCCTCCTCCTCCTCCTCCTCCTTCTCCTCCTCCTCCTCCTCCTCCTCCTCCTCCTCCTCCTCCTCCTCCTCCTCCTCCTCCTCCTCCGCATGCCAGACCTGGGCTTCTAGGCGCTATCCTTGAGCTTTGGTGTTCAAGGCTAAAGCTGTACCTACAACTTTAGCCACAATTCTACTTCTGTCTTTCTTGGTGATTAATTGGAGATGAGAATCTCACATACTTTCCTGCCCACTCTGGCTTTGAATCGTGATCTTCAGATTTCAGGCTCCTGAGTAGCCAGGATTACAAACAAGAGCCACTGGCACCCTGCTCCACCAAGATTCTTAGTATAAAACTATTTATAGGGGCTGGGAAGGTGGCTCAGTGGTAGAGCGCTTGCCTTGCATGCCTGAGGCCCTGGGTTCGATTCCTCAGCACCACATAAGCAGAAAAAAAAAAGCCAGAAGTGGCGCTGTGGCTCAAGTGGTAGAGCGCTAGCCTTGAGCTGAAGAGCTGAGGGACAGCGCCCAGGCCCAGAGTACAGGCCACATGACCGGACCCAAAAAAAAAAAAAAAAAACTATTTATATCATCCAGCACTGGGGCCTCACACCTGTAATCTTAGCTACTCAGAGGCTGAGATCTGAGGATCTGGATTCGAAGCCTTCTCAGGCAGGACTTTGTGACACTCCTATCTCACAATAAACCACCCACACAAAAAAAGCCTGAAGTGGTGCTCTGATTTAAGTGGTAGAGTGCTAGCTTTGAGCAAAAAGAAGCTCAGGGACAGTACTCAGGCCCAGAGTTCAAGCCCCAGGACTGGCAAAAATAAAATAAAGTTATTCATCTCTAGCTGGAAGAAAAAGAAAAGGTCTTAAAAAGTGCTGAGTTTATAGTACACATCAGCATACCTGGTCCTATTTTTGTCTTTAGCAAATTGTTCTCAACTGTCAACTCACTTAACAAAGAAGAACACTGAGAAAGGCAGTGTTGAGGAGCAAGCTGGTAACCTACTCTTTTCAGGCAAACCTGGATTTGAATCCAAGCTCCATCATGTAGTGGCAGTGAGCAAATTTCTTCATTTACTGGAGACTTGTTTTCCTTACCTAGCACTGACTGTTAGTCGGATTAGAAAGCATTATTGTTCAGCATGTTTGATACATAACACAAAAGAGGTATGTAATAAATGGCTCTACGGAGTCCCCATTCCCCTTCCCCTAAACCATGTAAAAACCCTTTCTGAGCAATTAGAGCAGACTTCCTTTCCCACTGCAGAAAGAACCTTAGCCCCTGAGTAGAGGCTCATGACCCAGCTTCAGTCTCTATTGGGTCAGGCCACTTGATAACGATTTGTATCAGTGGGGAAGTTGTCATTCTGCTTTTGCCTTTATTTATTTACTAGTGTTTCAGTGCTTTTCCAAGGCAGTAAAGCACCCTGAGATAGGATCAGCACTGAAAGAACTTGACTGTGGTAACTAAGAGTTCCCAGAATGTCCAGGTAGACTTTCATGGAAGAGTTGCAAAAACTGCTTCCCTCAGGGCATTGTTCAGCCATCAGTACCAAAACCAAGCCTACATGGAATTGTCTCTGTAGAGCTGGCCAGAAAGCACATGCCAAACTCTGAGGTTCAATACAGAGCCTACAAAGGCCTGACAAGGCCTATATGCAAGGAGGTCAGGCCAAGAGAATTGTATCACCACCCTGTGCTACCAGACTATGCTAAATCACTGGTTCCCCTGGCCACCTACATTGAGACTCAGTGCTGAGAGCCAGTCAGACTGAGCACAGCTGGTGAAGTGGAGTTGTGTTGCTTGGCCACTATGGGATGGTGATTAGTGATAGGCAAGAAGCAGCACTAGGAACCCATAGCCATTAGAACACAGTGAAGGACTATTCCAATTCTCCATGTTGAACTCTGGATAAAGAAGGCCGGCTGCCTTATCAGCCAGTTAAGAAATCCATCTTGCAAGAATTAAGTGATGCTGTGGTGATGCTGCCTGTGTGGTAGTGGGTGGCCCCTCCCCTAGGCTGATGGTATCTGCCCCAGTCTAACCTTGTAGCCACTTGGCATTCATCCCTCCCTGGGGCCATATCTGCTCCCTTGAGTCCTTGCTTCTTTGGACAGTCTTTGTATAACACACAGGCTAGAAAATGAAATGAAAAAAATAACTGGTCCCACATGTTCATTTCTGCCAACCTGAAACCCCATGCCAACCCTCTTTTAGCCCTGGCTAAACCTTTACATCTTTGTTTCTCAAAACTCAAGAATATCAAGACCTTCAGAGCTGACATTGCTCTATAAAGATAGGCCTAATTTTTCTCCCAACAGCTTTCTATAGATATGGTATGGCCAACTTTATAGATCCAGGCTAGGGTCTCAGCTTCCCTTAGTCTCCCTCCTGGGTTTATTTGTAAAGCACATCATGTACATCAAGAAGAGGCTTCTGCCAGACTTAATGTTTCATGCTTATTATTTCAGCTACACGGGAGGCAGAGATCAGGAGGCCAGACCTGAAAAAAAGTTCATGAGACTCCATTTCAGTCAATAGCTAGGCATGTGATATATGCCCATCATCCCAGGCTCATGAGAGGCTGAGACTTGGAAGATCATGGTTCTAAGTCAGCCCTACCAGAAAAATCACAAGACCCCACCCTCAACAGAAAAAGATGACCATAGTGGTATGCACCTGCCACCCCAGCTATAATAGGAAATGTAAAAAGGAGGATCACAGTCCAGGCCAGCCTGGACAAAAATGAAGCTCTATCTCAAAAATAACTGAAGCAAAAAGAGCTGGAGTGGTTTAAGCATAGAGCACCTGCCAAGGAAGCAGGAAGTCTTTAGTTTAAACCATAATACCTCAAAAAAAAGGAGCTCCTGCTTGACAATTTTATGAACTCATTGAATAAGACAAGCACTGGGGGGTTATGTGTGCTCAGTCATCTCTCAGTCTCTCAGCTCTCTTTGTTACTAGGGTGATGCTGCAGTAACACAGTGCTCCGGAAATGCTGTGTTGGAAATTGTCTAATAGAAAACCTAGGGCTGGTACAGTGCTTGGCTAGCATGTGAAAGACTCTGGGATCGTTGCCAGCACCAACAAACAAAATAAAAAAATAAAACTGATAAAGATAGGCCTCGTTCACAGCAGACATCACAGGAGGTATTGTGGAGTGGCTCTTTGGATGATAGTAGGTTATATAAGAGGCACCATTTTTCTCTCCTGCAGTCAGCAACTTCTCACATCTGGATAGAGCTGTGGTTTCCAAAGTGTGACACAGACACTAATATGCTGCTTTGGTCAAGTGGCGAAGTATGATCCCAGTTTCTTTTGTCTGTGGACAGGAAGCCACACTCTATCATGAGCTGCCACGTAGCACAGACACTGGGCCTTGTCAGCAAGGCCAGTGCCGAGGCCAAACAAAGCACCTGCCAAGGGTGACTGTGCAGGGTGTCACACTTGGAGTCCCCACCGAAGCTTTCATCAAAGCCAGCCTGATTATTTTCCACTGCATTTTCCTGAAAGGATGTTATGATTTTCTAGATGTTTGGTGGCTGGTGATAAATCAGGCTTTTATGATGTCATGTGAAAGGCCACCTCTTGGACTTCCTCCTGCAGCAAGTAGAGGATAAAAGTGGGACATGTTAGTAGAGCTCAGCTTGACTTAACCCCTTCCTTGTTTTGAAGCCAGCTGCAGTCATGAAAGAAGGTGCACCATCCTCTGGAACACAGCCAAAATGGATGGAAGCAGAGCTGCTTTCTTGGTGTCAAGCAGGATTCTCCAGCTAAGGGATGTTGGCATCAAATCAAAATTGACAAGGAGAATGTGTGTTCCATAGAATGATAAGAGAGGTTGTCACTAAAGAGTCCCTGGTTTCTGCTGTTGTTTTTGTTTGTTTGGTTGATTTGTTTTGCTATTACTGGGGCTTGAACTCAGGGTCTCAAACTCTTGCTTGGCTTTTTCTATTTAAGGCTGGTGCTCAACCACTTGAGCCACATCTACATTTTTTATTTTTTGCTAATTAAATGTAGACAAGAATCTCTTGGATTTGTCTACTGAGGCTGGCTCTGAATCAAGATCTTCAGATCTCAACCTCCTGAGTAGCTAGGATTACAGGCATGAGCTACTAGTGCCCATCCTGGAGTCTCTGTGTTATAGTGTTGAAATTAATGTTTTTTTGAAAAGGAAATAATATGTAACACCAGTGAAGTGGTGGTAAAATACCTAATAGCCTTATAAGTGCATACAGTACCTGTGAAAGGGGAAAGGGCGATGGTTATCATTCAAGCCAGACTCTTAAGAGATTTCTGTAAATCCTCTTTCCCTCATTTCCACAGCAGCTGTTCCTGAGTCCTTTACTCTCCCTCAGGTCAGTTTCACCCACAGCTTTCCATGGCCACGATTCTCCCACCATACCTCTAGCACACAAACCACCACCTCTTCTCTTGACTTTGGCCCATCTAATTTAATATAACACCTACAACCATCTCTGAAAGCTACCATCAGACAAATATGAAGCCCTAAATTCAAATCTCCAAACTACTACTACAAAAAAAAGGAAGAAGAGGAGGAGGAAGAGGAAGAAGAAGAGACAAAATCTCGATCAAACTGTTTGCCTTTAGGGCCTATACCCTGTAAGGGCTGAACAGTCTATATTCTCTGCTGTTGGCCCATGATGATTAAAGCAGACTCTTTCTGTGTAGGTGAGTGGACTGTTAAATACACACTCACGTACACACACACACACACACACATACACACACACACACACACACGATGATTACATTTTCATCTGGATGTTACTTTAAAAAATTAAGAGTAGGAGTTTTTGTTTTAGTATCTTGATGATAAAAGGATTAATAGCTATCTTAACAGCAAACGTATATAGGATGAATTAGAAATGCAGCTCAGTGGCACAGCACTTGCCTAGTATGTATGAAGCCTTAGGTTTCAACTCCAGTGTCACATGAAGAGAAGTGGTACTAGCAACTTTTCATGTATAGTCTGAATTTTCTCTGTCTTGCAGAGAGGATTGTTTCCCCCATTTTCTAGATTTAAAGCCTAAGACTTAGAGACGTTGAGAAACAGCTATCTCTGAGCCATGGTATGAATCCAGGTCTCTCCAGTGATATCTCTATGATATTGGTGATGCCTAAGAATAGTTTCTATTGAGATATGATTTACAAACAGTGAACTGTAGGTGTCAACTATGCTACTTGATTGGTTCTGACTAATGTGTACAGTCCTGTAACTTACACTTCTCTGCACAGGAAGAACATTCTGTCTCCCCAAGTCAGTCTCCTGCATCTTTCTAGTCAGCCCCTTTCCTGCAGCTACTAGTCTCATTTCCATTGCTGCAGATGAGGATGTCATTCCAGAACCACACATACATCAAGCCACACAATACAGGAATCAGGGTGTGTTCATCTTCCTATGGGCTGACACGATGTTATTTAGGTACATTTTGGTTCCTCACATTAAAATACCACAAAGTATACTGCTTATCTGCTGGTGGCATGGCTCAAGTGGTAGAGTGCGAGTGCCTGCCTAGCAAGCACAAGTCTTTCCCTAAGTTCAAACCCCAATAGTATCAAACAAGAAACAGAGAAAGGAAGAAGGAAAACAAAACCAAAAATGCAGTGACCTACACTTTTTAAACGAGGGTTTTGTCCTTTGAGCATTGTGACTGCTGGATTAGGAATCAGAAATCCTATCTTCTAATCCAAACCCCTGCCACTAGATGGCTTTGTGACATTAATCAAGGCATTGGGCTTATATATCTCTGCAGACACACTCAGGAATAACTCTCTGTTCCTCTCCTGAAGATATGAAAGAAGTAATGCCTGGTAATCTACAGCCTACATCCCCACTGCCAGTTAAATCTCTCTGCAAGCCATAACTATAGGAAGCTTGCTGAACTGGAAACAAAACTGTGGAAAGCCTTAATATTCCTCTTTTCTCTGTGACTCTTAAGAAAGTAACTAGCAAATGTCAGAGTAGTTATCTTCATTTTCCTCTGAAAATCTCCTGGAAAAGCAGTGATAAAAGAAAGATTTGGATGTGGTCATTAGCTGCTTAGTGGTGGAGTTTCTCTAGAAGCTTCTGGAAGATGAATACGGGAACTTGCAGGTACACATTTGAATGACCTCATTGTTTCACTTCTGTTTGGTTTGGAGAAAGGAAGAGAGGCAGAAAAGGCAGGATGTCTGGATTGTTGAAGAGAGATTTCTTGACTTGCAAACCTTTGATATACTATATTAGTTGAGAAAAGCCCCCAAACAAAAGTGTCTCATCTGTAGTGTAGGTGAATCTGTATTATGTGCAGTGGTTTTTGGTGTTAATGTTCAAAATGGGTGGAAGAGGAATTTTCTCAAAGATAGGACAGATTTCCTAACAAAAGAGAAGGAAACAAGCTTAAGGAAAATTACCTTTGTCTTGTGCAATTGGGGATGCCCTGTGGCCTAAGCCAACCTTCTCAAATGGGAAGGCTTGAGCTAAAGATAAGCTGGATGACAGAACTTGGCTTTTAGCTCCAAGATACTTTGTACGAACTTTCATCTCTAGGAAAGAGGCACCTGAAACAGATCACAGATCTCCTGAGATGCATCTTGAGTGTGATTGTCTTTAGGTTTAATTAGCTGAAGTTTGTAAAGTGCTTTGAGGACAGAAAGTGCTAAGTGGCAAAAGAAAAGCTTGCCTGTGTCTTGTGTCCAAAACGCCACTTGCCAATTATGTCACAACAGTCCCTAATCAGTCCACTTAAAGATGCTTAATCTCCTTTCCTCGGGGTTTGTGCCACCCCCTATTAGCATGGGCAAATCTTCACACCCTAGATCCAGTTATTAACAGTAACCAGTAATTTCCAAGGAAGATGGTGCTGACTTTGAAGCCTAGAATGCTGAGGTCACTGACAGTCATATCTCCCTGTCATTAAGAGGCCCCTACATTACAAGTGTGAGTCAGCCACCACCTCATCAGATGCTCAGAGTGAGTCAGAACCAAGGGGCTCCAATCACAGCAATCTAAGCAGCTTTCTCCTGACTGATGCTACTGTACCTATCAGGGATCCTAAAAAATTTATTCCACACTTGTAATTACAGAAGTAGATCACGCAGCATAACCTCCTCACAGTCTCATGTACTTTATGGTTGTGTGTGTGTGTGTGTGTGTGTGTGTGTGTGTGTGTGTGTCCTGTTCTTGGGACTTGAACTCAGGGCCTGACACTGTCCTTGAGGTTTTGTGCTCAAGGCCAGAGCTCTACCACTTGAGCCACAACTCCATTTTTGGCTTTTTTTTGGTAGTTAATTGGAGATAAAAGTCTTATGGGCTTTCTTTCTTATGGGCTGGCTTCAAACTGAGATCCTCAGTTCTCAGCCTCCTGAGTAGCTAAGATTATAGGCATGAGCCACCAGCACCTGGCTACTTACCATCTTTAAAACAACCTATAAGTGCCTACAGTTAGGCAGCTTTCCACAAGATACTAGCCATAGATTCTGAGAAATACTCTCCTACATTCAGTCAGCTGACAGTTGAACCTAGCTAATGGGCAGGCCCAACTCCCATAGAGCTGTAACATGACAGACAGAGTGTTCCTAGGGTAGTAACCATTCTCTGCCGTAGTCAGAGGCTGGGCAGCAGGTGGTCAGGGGTGAGTAAGCAATGAGGGAGACCTATAGGCTGCTGTCCAGAGAAGATACAAGTTGGCCCAAAGTGCAAGGTTCATGTATTCCATTCCACAGAGCAGAGTGACTTGTAGCTGTACGTAAGTATGAGATTTTTTTTTGTCTCAATTCCTCTCTAGTGCATGATCCTAAATACCCCTAAAACTCTACTGCTCTTTGATGTTGGGCCACATAGTCTATTAATACCTGGCCACACCTGCAGGGCTCAGGTCTAGACTACTGAAGTAGAGACACAAGATGATGTCCAGCTAGTGTTCTGAGACTAGGGGTCCAGCCAGGTCCTTGGCCACCTAGTGGAGTGTTTTGTGACAGAATGCCCCCTATTTAGGCCAAATGAAGCTTCTAAGGGCTACTGGATGCTGCTCCAGCCTTGTCTCCTCATGGCTGCTGAGGATCCTTCATTTTCCACACCAGCTCCCAAGAGAATGGTGCACAGCAATGGAACTTGAATTTTTACCACACTCAATGTATATACAGAATCCCAGTGTCCTGATGGTACTTTTTGCAGTGCATGTTATAAAACTCTAAAAATGAAATTAATAAGCTTACCACCTCATTCCCCCAAATATAATCACCCTCAATAGCTTCAGAGGACTGTTTTCAGGACCCTTAATCCCAATGCCATGATCCACAGATGCTTAAGCCCTTATGTAAAATGCTATGGTATTTGTGTGGAACTTATACACATTCCTGTATTCGTTGTACCATCTGTAGGTGACTTAGAATACCTAAAATACTGTAAGTAGTATGTAATTAGCTATTGTATTAGGCACCTACGTACTTCACTGTCATACTCCTTGCCAACCAAAGCAATAGCTTGGGAAGGAAAGTCTGTACATGTTCAGTGCAGAAGCAGTTTTTCCCAGTATTTTTGGTCAACAGTTGTTGAATCTGTGGATGCAAAGCCCATGGATTGGGAGAACTGGCCGCAATTATGTTGTTTATGTAGTTAATGGGATCCTTTTTTAGCCTAAATTGCATTTCTATTTTCATACTAACCATATTTTTAAATATAAGTAAAAAAGATGTGTATATATGTGGGCTGCACTATAAGTGCCATTAATTAAGCTCTCCTTTTATGAAGGAGAGAGTTCTTTTTTTTAACACCTATGCTATATTGGCAGGTAAAACAATGTCCTCTTTCACTTTCCCAGAAAGCTCTGTACCACATGAGCTTGACTCTTATTAGTGTCTGGAATATACATGTAATGGATATGTTTCTTTCCCTTTGTTTAGTGGCTCTTAATAGCTGCTGAGCCCAAATGACAAATTCAACCAACTGAGAATAAGTAATCCCCCCAGAAAAACAGGGTCAGCAAAGGGGTCACGGTGTCCCAAAGACCCCCAAGGCACCATCCAGGAAGACAGACAGCATGTCTAACTCATGACTAATGGGTTTGCTTGTGAGGCCACCAGTGGAGGGGACAACATGAGGGTGAAAAGTAGTTTTAGTCCCCAGTACTTGTGCAGGAACTTCCCTGAGTCAGCCTTGTGCAGGGCCTGCTCCCCTGTACTTTATCTCCACTGTGCTGCCCTGGTTGGAGCGGTACTGACTGACTCAATTTCCCCGAGGCTGACTGAGCATTGTTTAAGCTCTGAGACACTCTGTCAGCCCCTACTGATGGACAGTCCCCCTAGCCCTACTTCCTGAGCAGACTAGACGGCCTGCTGTTTTCTTCTTGTCTCTTATCACCCCTTGTCATTAAAGGAGAGGCACGGCTTCAACTTCAATTTGTGCTGATCTACAGCAGTAAGGGGAAGAGAGAAGGGAAATGTTCATACCATTCTTCATGCCTGCCACGGTTGCGTTTCTTCCCTCCCCTGGAAAGGATTAAACTAAGGGAAAATTTGTGAGCATGTATGAGCTGAAACTGCACCAGGAAGACAGAACATACTGCAAACTTCCCAGGATAACTTTCAGACTTCATTTTTTGGCTTTTCCTCCGTCTTGCTCTAGGCCTCTTGAATCTTGACTGGGATTATAGCAGTGTAACTTCAAAGCTTTTCCTGAGGTTCTGTTGTTTTGTTTTTAGCAGTTCTGTGTTTCCCAAGAGAAGCATTACCACAAGAGTCGAGCTCTCCTAACTCACTCTACATTAGCATAAAGTTAGATCAAGGACATAATTCATTGGCATTCTTTTATTCCCCTGGAACCTAAGCTGTTCTTTAAATTTGCTTTTCTAAGAAAAATAGAAGAAAAAATGAATATTTTTTGTGCCACTCACAACTCCATGTCTTAAATTCCTGAAGATGCTTAACCAAGGTTTCCATCAGGCTTGGTTTTCCTTAGTAACATCCCGTCTAAACACTGTCCTCCTGTTTATAGCACTTGAAAGTCAGTTTCTTTCACTATGTACATTAGATTTAAGGACATCCTGCCAAGAAATCCCACATTCTTACAATGTCTATCTGCCTCAACAGATGTTCTTTGCAAATCTTACCCACAGACCTGTTGAGGAAATGTGTCCGTCATTCCAACTAAAATGTTCAAATTTTCACAATGCAAATTCAGTGGAAAAGGGAGAGAAAGAAATGAGAGTGAGCACTTGGAGTAATCCTATGTAACACAATCTACTTAGTAACGTTCCCTACCATGGTTGTAGGAACCAGGTGGGCATGGAAGGGATTTAATGTGTTAAATCCAAATAAGATTGGAGAAAGGAAATAAAAGTAACCAGTATAATTTAAAGATGTGCTGTTATCTTGACAGAGATTTAAAAAACAAAAACAAAAAACAAAAAAGGAGCCAAGAGATTTGATGAGAGGGCCCTCGATAGGGAGAGAAGAAGATAATGGCATGGTGTGGGTGCTCCTTTTCTGGGTTTTCCGTTAAATACTTAACTGGCTTAATGACTTTTCCAGGATTTGGTCTGGCGCTTTATCAGTTCACTACAACAGGAACATGAGCCAGGAAAGCCTGAAAACTTGGTGCAGGAAAACATGCCCTTCTGCCAGGCTGCTGTTTTCAGGGTACCTAGCCCTCCAGCTTTATGCCCAGATGCTGGAGCTAGAGGACAACTTCTGGAGTCAGATGAATAAGCAACAGTCAGGGAGGCTGAGGAAAAGCGATGAGTGTCTGCACAAAGCCATTTTCTCCCCTTTCTCATGCTGTTTTGTTGCTGTAAAATGCTCAGTTAACCCTAATTGAATTTGACAATAATAAATTACATATTGAAACTATATAGTTCACCTAAGGAATAGTAATGAAAACAGTGAAGACATCAGAAGCCAGAGTTCAGGAAATGTCATATTCACATAGAAATGCTTTAAATTTTTCTCAGAGCTTTATTGTCTCTTTTTCCCCCCCAAAAAAAGTTCCAGACCACCCAGTGTACAAGGTCCTTTCTAGAAACTGTACATAAAATCCTCCTTTAATTCAGCTTTGCCTCTGTTGTTATATGATGGCTTTAAGCCTATAAATAAAGAAGAAAATGAACTGTTCAAGAAGTACAAGATAAATTAGCTCATCTTTCTGGCTTATTTTTAGGTGCAAGCCATGCCCTAGTGGAAGGGATTTACAGAAGTATTAAGATTTAATATAAAAAGAGACGTATACTCACTCCCCTTGCCCTTGGTATTGCGCCCAAAAAAAATCCTGTATGTAAATACACGGCAATTCTTCATCATCATCATTGTTCTCGTGGTCATTGTTGTTAAATGTGTGCTAGTACTGGAGCTTGAACTCAGGGCCTCACACATTTGGTTGGCTTTTTTTTACTCAAGGCTGACACTCTATCATTTGAGTCATACCATCACTGCCAGATTTTTGGTGATAAAGAGATGAGTCTGATGGTCTTTTCTATCCAGGCTGGTTTCAAACTGGGATCCTCGGATCTCAGCCTCCTGAATAGCTAGGGTTACAAGCATGAACCACTGGCACCTGGCTACAAAACAGCAATTCTTGACTACCTTACAAGAGTACACAACCTGAGCCTTCAGCCTTGGCATATAAACTATTAGCTAGATCTTTTCTATAAATGATACCATGGTAAAAAGTAAGAAATTTCTTCAGAAACAATTAAGTACCTAACAAGCTGAATTTATCCTTACAGGTTGCTGTGGGGGAAGAGTGGAATGGTGAAGTGTATGTAGCTCTATGGAAGAGCAGGTCCTAGCCTAAGTGAGACCTGGGGTTCTATCCCCAGGACAGGGGAAAAGAAAGTTGGTTGGGCAGCAGCATATTGATTGGTGCAGATGTCCACTCAGTGGAAGCTGCCATGGAATGCCGATGTTTTGTTCTGATGGGACCTCTTCCTCTTCCTTCCCAAGGTCTCTTGGTCTAATTAAATTTCAGGGAGACAGAGCTTTGGCAGAGGTTAAAGGAAGCGGCTAGACTGCAGTATAAGAGCTGGGCTCAAAACTAAATTGGGAAGTTTAACGGGGCCCGTCTCTAGTTTCAATGAAATACTTTTACAGCGTATGGTAGCAATGTCTGTTTCTAAGCTTTTGAAAACCATTTTTCTTTTTCCTTAATTGTAGTTCCCTGGTTGTTTTTATATTATGAGCTACTTGTAGAAAAATACAGGAAACATAATTACAATACAAAGCTCCCTTTCCCAAGCCTACTGAGATCATTTGAAGCCAAACTGGGTTTTAGGGTTTTGCTAACTATAAGTTCACAGCCATGAATTGCATCCTATGTAGTGCTAGTTGATTTACAGCCAGTGTTATGTTTTTAAACAATAACTGTGTTTCTCCCAGCCCTGTAGCTGCCATAGGATTGAGAGAGGGGAGGGGGGGAGGACTCAGTTGCTTCATGAGTCCACATTACACAGCTTCCTCTGGGAAAAAAGAATGAATATCTTTGTGTGACTCTTACAGTAAAGAGAAGCATTGTAAAAGTATATATAAGTTTATTTAGGGAAAGGAAAAAGAAATAAATTACTTGGGTTTGTTTTTTTCACTTACATTGGCAGCTCCATGTAGCACTGTGTTCATTGCTAATTGCTAATTTTTGTATCCTACCTTTCCTGAGAAATCTGTATATGGACTTTTAGGCCAGGAGAAATAACTTGCTTCACTCTGGTTAACACCCTGGGGAGGAAATGGGTACTTCAGTGTATTGTGAAATGCGAAGCTTTGGGGAGTTTGATTTATTCAAGCCTAAAAAGCAATGATGGATGATTAAGAATGAGAGTCCCTGAATGTCCTCTGCTGGAGCACGGTTTCAGGCAGAAAGACAGATACGCAGAAGTGGGGTCTGGACAACCTCTGCTGGGGAAGGCTGAGCTCCAAAGAGAGCACTGAGCATGCAGACGCCCCGACCTTCGCATGATAATCCTGGAAGAAAGTGCCCTTGCCCCTCAAATTCAAAGGATTCTGGAGCAAGTGAGCAGGAGAGGCCTTCAGTAGCAACTTGGTTATGTTACTTTCACTCGATATAACTGGTTTGGGTTGTTCTTTAACATAAGTGGCTAAAACTATCTTAATGGAGTATCACTTTTATATTGCTTTCACATCCTCTGGTTTGAGGATTCTCTTCTTCGCCCTTTGATAATGAGTGTGCAAAAGCTAAGTGTTTATCTCGCTTCTAAAAGTATGTATCCCAGTCATTTTCGTTTTTCTCCTTTCTTCTTTCCCTTCCTCCTTTCCCAACTTTCTTCCCTCTTGTTAGTCATCTTGCAATTTTCATCCCAGCCTTCATCTAATTCAGACTGCAGAGGCCTGTAATAAAGAAAGGGAAGGAAAGCAGTAGAGAGGGTTATTCTGAGGAAAACATAAGAGATGCACGTCTGAAATCCCATAGCGGAAAAAGAATTAAATTGGTGAGCAAAAGCTAAGATATAGAATTCATTTCTGCTCTACCTATTTTCTAATCGTCTTTCTTTCAAGGACGCTTGTAGAATGGATAGAAATGAACTTCCCTTGTTTCTCTAGAACTCCCCGCGAATCCCTCTGGGCTTGGGTTTCCCTCCCAGTGAGGGCAGGGCTGAGAAGGCAGGTCCGAGCCATCCATCTCCTTTTTGCGTTTTGACAAGGCTCCTGTCGCCCAGGTTGATGAACTCAAGGACTAAGCACACGAAGTCCCAGCTGGAGGATCGCATAAATGTTAACTCTGCCCTCCACGTAGCTGTCTGGAAGCACTGAGGGGTACAAAGAAGCTCGAGAAGGGTCAGAGCTGCCGGGCTCCGAAGAGCAGTGATTTCAAACTGCTACTTGCGGCTTGCTGGTGGGTGGAGAATAGCAGCAAGTGGCGGGAGACCAGGATTTTCTGATAGAAGAGAATGGGAGTGGAGTAGGTGCCCCGGGTGAAAGGAATGTTTACATTGCTGTGGAAAGCTAGGTTTCGGTTTATGAGCTGTGGGTGTGCCTCGGGCAGCGCGCACTAGCCTGGCTGCGGCCAGAAAAGCTGGGGCCGCCGCCCGGGACGCGCTGCGCAGGGCGGCGGGCTGGGAACCGACAAGCTACCGCTCCATCCCAGCTGCCCGCTGCCGGGAGCCCGGGCCGGGCCGCGCGCCTCCTCGCTCTGGGTCCCGCCCCCGCGTGGCGGTGGCTCTGGGGAGAAGCGCGTGGAAAGCCGGTGCCCGGGGCGTGCCCACCCCACCCCCCAGCCCTGGGAGACCAGCGGGAAGATTTACTCCCGGCTCTGGCCGGAGAAGTGCAGAAATTCGAAACTGTTCTCACGGCCGCGTCCCGACAGCTTAATGCATTTTGTAAGCCATTAAGAGTCGTTGGACGCTGTCGGGCCAGGGGCTAAGCGGGAGGGCGGGGTAGCCGGGGCCGCACAGTCACGGTGCGTGCAGGTTTGTGCGGCGCGTTCCTCACGGGGCGACCGGCCGAGCCCGGCCCGGACCAAAAAGCGGGGAACCGAGAGCGTTGCTGGGGAGGGAGCTCGGACGGCCGCGGCCGTCCCGCCCGCCTCACCCCCTGCCCTCCCTCCTGCAGGACTTTCTGCAGGGAGACTGCAGCAAGGCGAAACAGAAGCTCAACTGGAAGCCCCGCGTCGCCTTTGACGTAAGTGTCTCCTTCGCTGGGACCCGCGGGCCGGCTCCAGGCGGGCCGGCTGGGACTGGACGGGACGGGGCGGGGCGGGGCGGCCCAGCCAGGCTTTGGAGCGGCCGCTCCAGGTGAGCCCAGCGCTGTACCCGGGGACCGCGGGCGGGGAGGGGAGGGGAGGGGCCGGAGGCCTCGGGAGAGCCACCACCCGGAGCGAGGGAGGCACCGGGAGTGGCAGGAACTCCTCCCCCACCGCCCACGGGTGTCTCGGGTTGTAGGAGCTGGTGAAAGAGATGGTGCAAGCCGACGTGGAGCTCATGAGGAACAACCCCAATGCCTAGAGCGGCGGGCAGGCGGTTGGGCCCTTCGATCAGCGGCCCGCGGGGAATCGACGGGCGCAGACCAGAGATGCGACCATCCAGGCAGGACGTGCGATCCAGCCACTCCCCCGCGACTCTGGCCTCCACCGCGTCGTCCCCTCGGGCAGGGCGCAAGAGGGACACCGTGGTTTGCAGCAGCCGGGACATGACACTCCACAGTTCCAGTCGCTTTTGACGAAGCCTCCTCCAAATGGTTTTGTAAAATCAAAGTGTTTTAATCATATAATCACTTCACTTGAAATTGTCACTACTAGACAACTTTAATTTTGGGGCCTTCAAATTGTATGTCTCTTTTCTTATCAAATAAAATCTTTCTGTGAACTAGCATTAACAGACTCGCTGTTTTCTTCGTTATAAAGGCAGCTTTTGGGGCCCCAAACCAAAATGCGAGAATCCAGGCCTTAGGGCATTTGAAAAAGCCCCTGCTGGGAAGACCACAAGATTCAGCTGAGCCTTCCTTTCCTGGTAATAATAAGCTGCAGAACTGACAGTCTGACCCCTCTTGTCTCCATAATGAGATCCATTGGGCTCCCAGTATGTTTGAAGGCAACTGGAGAAATTACATAGGAGAAATTACTTTAGAAGAATAAACTTCCAGGTAAGTAAGTACTGTTGGAACCGCTATGCCACAACCAACTCTGGGGTCTTCCAGCCCATTCCTTGCCTTGTACTCAAGAATCATACAATTCTTATTTCCAACATCTTTTCATCAGTACTAGGTTATTTTTTAAACCTAATTTAATTTATTTATCGAACCAGTTTATAGCCGGTGTCTAATATATGCTACCCATTGTGCTAAACACTGAACTACACCCACATCAATTAGAAGTTACAATAAAGAGGTTTAAGGCGCAGCCACAGATCACAGGACCAGGCCTCACTGGATGTATCATTTAGGGGGCCTTAGCACAACCACAGGCCTACTCCTGAGCCATGTAGTATACAGCTATAGAAAGCTAAATACATAAATGCTCTGAACAGACAGCAATCAAAGATGTGTGTACAGGTGTACACCTTGCTTCAAGTTTTTCCCTAGAACAAGTTAAATCTCGGTGCTTCTCCCCCTCAATCCCCCTCCAAGAAAAATAAAACTTTACAGCAAATGGAATTCCAGCCTTTACACATGCATATGTGAGTGTGGGTGAACTATGTTTGAACATCTTCACAGGCAGGTTTATGATGGGGGAGGATTAGGGCTCCTGGGACTGGTGGAAAGAGAGGGCTTTGGGGGTTGTTGTCTCAGTCCTGTGAGAGTCTGCTGGCCGGTCTGCATGGAGCAGAACCGGAATAGCCTGAACTGGCCCACCCAGTTCTCAAAGCCACCCCAGCATGAGCCTGTCTTCTTCAGCTCCCAAGTGGGATGCTTCTAATTAGAAGCAGATGCTCCACTGGAGGCTGAACACCAGGATGGGGCCAGTTGGTAGCCTAGACCCACACACTGGTCACATACAGACGCATGTTGTCACACAGACTCAAACACTTATCTACTCACAAACATGGCATCTCACACAGTCACACTCCCAAATACAACTAGAAACTCCACTGTCACACAGGGTGTGAAGAATTCTCACGAATATGCCCCATAGTTTTGACCCTGCCAGACAGGCACTCCCTGTCCTCTGACCACCTGAATCTCCATCTCACACATGAGAGGCCATTTCAGAAATTTCAGCTTCAGTGCCCCGATTTAATTCAGTAAGTTGTGGCTTTTTAGCCCAAAGCCATAGTTAGGTCCTCTGGGAACACTAGAAATATTCTAGGCAGCATTAAGGATACCAGCAATGCCATATTGTTTAATTCATATTTTTTGAAGGAAACAAAATTTAAACTTTCTCACTATTCCTTTGGCTTCCTGACCCTGTATGACTGTGTTTAAAAGTAGAAAAACATCAGGTTTGTTTTCTGTGCTGTGGAAAATTTCATGTAGCCATCATTAATAAATAGGTTTCTTCTACCTTAATCTGATGTAATTTTTTGTATAGTGAAAGTTTTTTTTCTTGCCTAAAAACTATTCATCTTTACTATTACAAAACATTTCCTACCTTGATTTTTTAAAAAAAGAAAAAGTTAAAAACTCACTATACACAAATGCTCTGCCAAGGCAGTCAGACCTATGTTTATTCACAGGCAGAGAAAAATGTGCATAGACACTTCGGACATCCAGTGGCCTCACTCTCCAACTGATCTGCCTGCCAGGTTAGTCTGCTGGCCTTTGCCTTTAAGAAGTTATGCAACAGAGCTAGAATTAGGCCCAGACTAACAAACCTGTGACACCTCGGCATCTATTCAGGTCATTTAGCACTGCAGTGTGGGCTGCTGACCTTAAGGAAGTGCTAAGGTGTTTCAAGAGGTAAGGCTGGGCTGAGGGCGGGCCCCTTAGGAATCAGGATTGCTGGTCAGGTGAGGAGCAGGGCCAGCTCTCATGAACAGGAATTGCTTAGGGCTCCTTTTTGTTCCATTTAATCACCTTTACCAATATCTACTGCCAAAGCCCTGAAAACTAGTCAGTTGATAAGTACATATGACTTTTCTTGTGTCATTAAAGCTCAGAGGCATAGTTCGGATTTTCATTTTAAAGTAATAACCGTGGGCCTGAAGGTGTAGCTTGGCATTGGAGTGCTTGCCTGATATAGCATTTGAGGCCCTCTGTTCACTCACAACACCCACCAAATTAATGAATTATTAAAATAAAGAATAACTGGTGTATTTTAAAGCCATTTTCTAACACCCCCCCAAAAAAACCCAAACCCTCAAGTCACCCAAGGCACCATTGTATTTGAGAATTCCAAGCACAGTTGGAAAATTTTATAGTGTAGTCCATCGAGTTCAAGTTCACATGCCACATATTTTCCAGGACCTGAGCTGCAGTTTTAATTGCTCCGCCAAAAGCTCCCATCCAGGTTTAACATGAAGATTGTATGCCTGCCTGTGCATGTCTTACAAACAGACCAGCAAGTCCCAACATGCCTCCCACATCTCTGGATCTTGGGAATTTTCATCATTGGGGTCGAGGAGAACTTTCCCAAGCAGCAGGACAACTATGACACTCTGGCCCACCCGTCCTTACTCCTAACTTCCCACGGGTCCACAGTATCCTTGATATACACACAGTCTGAGTCTCTTCTGGGAGTAGGAGGCAGGGCTTCCTACCTAGCTCCCTCCCCAGCATATAACTCAGAGCATGGAGTTCACATTCAGGGGTTTGCCTTTGGGGTATGGAGGAACATTGCCATCTTGCTGTTCCTGGTTGCCAGACTGTCCAGAAATCTGCAGGACATATGGCTGCCCTCATCACCTTCAGGCCTGCACTGTAAACTCTCTTTCTGGGAGGCACACTGTGAGTGGGCTTTACTCAACAAAAACCTATACAAAGTTCCGGTTAACAATAGCACAGCAAGGGACTTACCATGCACTCTTCCAGGGCTAGTCTCTGCTGGGAGCCAAGGACCAGGCCCTTCGGCCTACTCCTGTACTCCCACTCTTCCTCCGGGGTCAAGGGTCACATATAGCAGACCCTTTGATCTTTGACTATCAGGGTCAAGGCACAGCTTGGGGTGCAAGGCTATCCATCTTTCATGAGATAATTTTGCTGCGGTGGGGCCCAACGGCCCCACACTCAATAGCTTTACCATCTCAGGTAAGGCTCTTAGATTCTGTTATTCCATGCTTTGGCACTGAACACAGGGTGCAGGCTATTGGGACACTAACCCCCCCCACACACACACACACACACTCCTGCTAGCACCAAGCAAGCATCGGGAGTGTCAGCTCTGGCTCCCATGGCTGCACAGATCCAGCATGCACAATTTCATGCTGCTTAACCTCAGTGGAGCCCAGTAAACCTGGAGAGATGAGGAAGCACTGTTCATCTCAAGAAAAGTACCTAGCCAGTGGCCGGGCTAAAATGCCAGTGCACTCTGGAATCATGCAGACATCAGTACGCAGCAGCCACCAGGCCAAAAGTAGTAGAACCAGGGTCTAGGGAATCTGGAAAGGCAACTGAAATCAGGGCTCCACTGACTCTTGCTGCCCCAAGGGAGGCGCCGGTGCCTAGCTGGCCTTAAAGGAAGCAGCATGTCTGAGGCTGAGATTGGAGCAGCAGCCACGGGCAAGACTATGAAGACTATGTATATTTGGAAGGGGTCAGGACCCCGGCCAGAGTCTGGCTTTTTATGGCAAGGAAGCAGACTGGGAAGGGACTTCTGGTGATGCTTTCCTGTTGTGCCATGTCCCTAACAGTACCGGGAGCAAGTGGCTGCACTAAAGAGGAGACATAGGCCTTATTCCTCTGGCTGCTCTAAGAACTGGGATCCAGAGTTGGAGGGTGGATAGGTCTGCTCTGAAATCAGCAAGCGTCTCATTATTCTTCTGTCACAGAAAACACTACTTTGCACTTCCTGGTCATCCTTGAACCCTGATCGAGAGTGGGAGAAGTAGGTGGCACAGAGAGCCCTAGGAATGGAAAAAGGTCTGGTAAGCCAGGACATCAGTCCTCAAGTTGTCTATGGGAATATCTAGCACTCACATTGCCCTTGGCTATGGAACATGCAACAGGGCTTTTTGCCTTCCCAGTCTCCTTGGGACACAGGGCTGAAGATCTGGCAGTGACGCCTTCTGCCTGAGTTAGCCCAACTCCTCTCATTGTGCATGGCATATCCTTCACAGGTAGCAACAAAACTCATCTTTAGAATCCCAAAGAAGTCTTCAGCTCTGCAGCCACTGCTGTCCTATGTGCCCAGATGCTGGAAAAACATCCCGGTATAAACCCTGGCTATGAACTAGGCTTAGGGAACTGCTGTGATCCCTGCACACATCCTCAGGCACCAGCCCTCCAAGAGCCCAGTCGTTTGTGCTCCCCTCAGAGACCAGATTTTACTTTTTTTCTCTACAGCAATTGTAAAAAAAAAATCAATTGTCACTGAAATGTGTTCCACACCCCAGTTGAGCTTGCACTCCTGTAGCCCTGAACAGCCTCAGCCTTTGAGACTGGGACTTGCTTTTATACTAAAGGAAATGCAGAGGCCTTAGGAGTTAATGGAGCCAAATGTGTAGTTTTCCTGCTTTTCCCTAGAGCATGTAACAGGATGGGGGGATTCTCACTTGCTTTCGGTGTCTCTCTTCAGCTCCGCCCAATCTCTTGATCTGTCCTCCCCCCCCCCCCAACATACACACACACCAAATCCTTTTTCCCACATTCAAGTACCCTGCTGGGCCACCCGCCTGCCTTCCTTCCTACCCTACCCAAGGTCCCAACACTAGGTCAAGCCAGCGGCTACACTTGCTGGCCTCACAAATTGCCTTCCTGTGCCCACCCAAGTAGAGCCAAGTTATATCCACTCCAGCCCAACCAGTCCCCTTCCTGGGAGCCGCCACCTATAGAACAGCTAAGAGAAGAGGGTACGAAATCTAGTCCCAAGAGGCCTGGGTGAAGAGGCAGTTGCTCAGCTCACAGCAAGATCTTCCCCAGAAGAGGAGGCACCTTCCTGAGGATTTCCTGTCATCCCAGAGAGTCTTCACTAGAAGCAATGTTAGGTGTTCTTTCAGGCCACGAAGATCAGAGCACTCCTCAGGGGAGCTCCAAGGCCTCCAAGACAGGCTAGATGCAAGGAAATTCCAGATCCCACTGCATCACCATAATACGCTCAATCTGCTGCAAATTTAAAATCAGTGAGGGAAAAAATCTAGTAAACAACAAAAAATATAAAACAGAGTTTCTTTTTGGAGACAAGGTAAGATAGGAAAGGAAGCCACAAAGGTTTTCAGTTGGGCCTTATTTTGGTTTCCAATAAGTCCGACATGGTGCATTTTGCTCAATTTTCCACTCCTAATCACATTGAGAACATTGGTAGAGTTGCAGCTTTCATTCTCTTAAATGGGTTTTGGAGCTGGAATTCATTTAATTAAGTATTGTTCCTTTCCCGTCACACTCAGACCTCGAACCTGCCTACCCTGCTACAGGGTAACTCTAGGCCTGGGCACAAGCTTGAGGTCATGGTTGTATCCCCAGAAGGCTCAGGGGAGGTGGGTACTGGGGACCAACAGAGATAGTATAAGCCAGAAATGAGGACTTTTGAAAAAAAAAAAAAGTCAGCCCTAAGAACTTCTATGGGGAAAGAAGGATGAGAGGAGAGAAACAAAGAGAGGGACAGAAGTTAATGGTTCTGTTACATACACACTGGTAAAGAGAGCTGAAGCAAACGGGATGGGGAATTGGGCTTACAGAAATTCCAAATAGCAAAGAAAGCCTGAGTAGCTCAACAAAAATGACACTAATGCAGCCTCCAAGCACAAAGTACTGGCTGCATTATAAATCCAAGTAGGAGATTGCAGGGCTACAGGATTCTTATGCTGACATTTGGGCCCGTGACAAATCTCAGTAGGTTTCCTTTCCTGTCAAGTAGCCATTGTCTGAGTAAATCAGACTCCTTTTCTTGGGAGCTCTCCTGAGCTTTGGGACCCCTTCACCTTCCCCTTGCCCTCAATATGATGTGGTGGGGTGAAGCCTCTGATATATCTCTTGGTACATTTTCTCCTAATGTGACTGCCCCTGTTGAATCATATTCTCTCCTGCCTGGCCAGCTTTATTACTTGGCCATCATCAATCTTGCCCCTAACAGGACATTTGTTTATGGCCAGGCAAGAAGAGCTAATGGCTCATGAACCAGCCATGAAATGAGGAGGTAGGAAAAAAAGAAAGAAGAAAGAAAGAAAGAAAGAAAAAGAAGGAAGGGAGGGAGGGAGAGAGGGAAGGAGGGAGAAGGGAAGGGAAGGGAAGGGAGAGGAAGGGAAGGGAAGAGAGGGAAGGAAAGGAAGGAAGGAGAGAGCAAAAGAAAGGAAGAAAGAAAGAAGCAAGCTGGCCTTGTAACCCTGGGCAGAATCCAGTGAGGTTTTTTGGAAAATAGGGACCTTGATGTGGGGAACTTAAAAGCAAATGGGAAGCCCTCCTTTAGATCTAAGATATAGGGTGAGGGAAAAAAAACACAGTCATTCAAACTAGCCTTGCTTTAGTAAGGCCATTAACAGGCAGTACAAAGCCCCAGAGTTCAGTGTCTCTCAAGGTTTTATACCATTAGGAACAAAACAAATGGAACCTTAAAAATCAAAACTCTTCCCCCAACTAAGCACAAAGGATGGGGAAGAGAGGTGCCTCATCCTTTCCTTAGTTAGGGGTGTCTAAAAGGACCAAAAGACATTTCTATTTCCTGACTCCTGTTTCTGACCTGACAGAAAACAGCCAAGAACTTACAGGAGACTAGGACAAAAGTGACTTATTCCTCTGCAAACATGAGCATTAATGACACATCATGCGTGAAATGATAAATTGTAAAATGTATGCTTGTTTGCATGCCACCCGTTTTTTAAAGGCCTAACTATGTAACAGCACACATTCCTAGCACATGTGCAACACACAATATATGAGATTTTATATGGCATGAACCATGCTGACATTTGTGTGCTCATGGTATAAACTGTGAAGAAAATTAATGCACATCCATTCTACGCACAGGACAAAAAAAAAATACTCTCCTAAAGTTTTCTACACACGCAAGTTACAAAATTCCCCACCCTGGGTCCTACTTGTCCTCTGAAAGCTATTTCCCAAATGTTCTTTCTCTCAGTTAAAACAGCCAGTTAAAGGTGCAAATCACTAAGGAATAAATAATTCCAAGTTCAATAAGACTGTCAGGAATTGATTTTTCTTCAGGTGTATATGGGAATCCAAATGTGGTGATAATGAAAATAACCATCACATACATGGGGTTTCAAACATAAGAAGAATGAACAGACTCTTCCAGTGTGGAAGGATCAGGTAGGGAACTGGCGAAATTAACTATGCATGTATGTGTCACACCAATACCTTCCGAGACACATATCTTCTATGCCCAATTTTTCAAACTTTCAAACCAAAGAGAAAGTCAGCAAGCTCTCCTTGTGCAAGCAAGGCACACTCCCAGGAGCTGCTTGCGTGAAGGTTCCTCAAGAGCCAAAAAAGCCACAATCCCCCATTTGCCCAGAAAGGAAGAATTAGGCACACCCTCAGCCCATTCAGTAGCCTAGCAGCCCGAAGTTGGGGCCCGATCCGTTCTTTTCCTCTCTGGGCTTCCCCTCCTCAGCCTGCTCTCACGCAGGCTACAATGACGAGCTAGAGGCACCCCGGTATGCAGGAGTTAGCAGATGCTGGGCTGAGCCCTAAGACCACCCGGCTCTCCAGGCCCGAAGTAGGCCCCGACTGATGAAGGCCGGCACTTCCTCAGGGCAGCCAGACCATGGCTAGAGAAGACGAGGAGGGTCTCGGGCACGTGGACCGCTGAACGTGCTCTAGGCTTCTCGAGTCCGTTGCGCTTAGCGACACCCCGAATAGTCACTGCCCAGTGATTTCTGTCCTCTGCAATCCGACTTCCTACGCCGCCTCGCGAGGACGCGGCCCACCGCGGAGGCTGCCTGGGCCCCAGCGCCGGCCTGGGGCAGCTCCTGCGCGGCCTTGGCTGGTGGACCAGGGAGCCAGGGGTGCGGCGGGGCGCGCTGTCACCGTGAGCAATGAAGTGCCTGTGACCTTTCCACCCTAGCCAGGCTCCTAAACACACGTGTTTCTTCCAAAACAAAGGCGGCGCTCGGGGAGGAAGCGGGAGCGTCGGAGCGGGCTGCCTGGGCCTCGCGCGCGTCTCTCCACCATGGGCCCCGCACTCACGCGCCGGCTCTTTGCCACCTTCCGCGCCGCGCAGTCTTCCCGGCACCCGAGCCAACCTGTGATTAACCCATCAAACCTAACAGCTCTCGCTATTTTCTCCCAAACATCTCATTTCAGGCGGAGACACCAGCGGGAGCCCGGGGAGGAGGCGGAGGGCCGGGGCGGGCGTGGGAGGAGGAAGCCGCTCCAAACGCAAACAGAAGCGGTGGGCCGCCGCGAGTAATTACAGCTCATTAGGGAAGAGAGTTCCGTCGGCGAGCGGCGTCCCGAGGCCGGCGTCCGGCCCGACGCCACTCGGAAGGATCGGCTGCAGAGAAGCGCCCCAGCCGGAAAGCCGGCGGCGGGCCGCGGGTCTCCGCTTCCCTCCCCCTTCCCCCCCCCCCCAACTCCAGACGGTGGAACTAGACACTTTTGCCCCTGTACCATCTCCAGTGGCCGGGTCTTGGGTCGCTCAACCCGTCTGTGGGGCCAGGCCGCGGGTCACCTGCTACCGCCCCCAATCCAGCCCTTGACAAGCCGTCTCTGGCTATCACACTCGGTCCACAATTCCCAACTCCACGCTCTTCTCCCCATGATGAAGCAAGGTGCGCCTCCACTTCTTGCCCATCCTCCTCACCCCTGTCTCCCCAAAAGGGCGGTTCGACGAGGTTCCCGGCAGCCCCGAGACCTAGGGCTAAGGCCCAGTATTGACCTAAAGGCACCCGCGAGGCCGCCCCAGCCGGCTTGACCCGCAGAGACACCGCGCTAGGGCCGCGGCGATCTTCCCGGCTATTAGGTTTCGGCTCTGGGGGAGGAGACCGAGCGAATCAGAGGCCACGTAAAGCAATTTTTGACTGAAATTAGAGTGTATTTATTTGCAGCAATCCTTTAACAATGATCAAATTTTGACAACAAGCAACAGCAATTACTGCTTAAGTGTTGCCTCTAGATAGGAGCGGCAGATAGGAAACTGCATTATCTCGAAAACAAACTTAAAGGCCCTGAATGTCTGTAATCAAATCGCCATCTCACCAAAGTCTGATTGACAGGGCAGATCACCCTAAGATAATGAATTTATTACATTTCCTGGGTTATTTACAAAAGTGGGGGAGGGCCCATCTGAATTGCCCCCTGGGTTTAACTGTAAATTAACAAGAAAAATTGGTTGGGAGGGGAGCGGGGAAGGACCCTGGACTAAGATGTTCTGCCCCTGCCCGTCTCTTTCCTTTTTGTTATTGCTTTAAATCTTTTTCCATAATAATTTTCTACAAACATATCTTCTAAAAGAGTTTCCCAGAGATTAAATATTTCTTTCCAACTTGCAATATTTATATTTTTAAAAAGCAACCCTTCTATGTATCACACGAAGGGCTGTAAATATGAATGAGTTATATACATACATTTAAAAACAGGTATATTTTTTCCTCTTCCAAAGTACTGAAATTAATAGGAAAAATCTATTCCACATCTGGCTCACAAGGGGTGTATAAGGTACTCAACACTGAAATTGTATACGGAACAGAGGAGCCAAATCCCCATCTGTGAGTATCTTGAGGCACATCTGCATCTCTACACACAGGTAACACTGTGGATGAGACTGCTGCTGATTCATAGGCTTAAAATTTCCAAATCATGTTCAGTCATTACTGAAAAAGTATTTTTTTATATGCCAACTCAGATCTGTTTAGGAATTTTTTTAAACTACCCTCAAAGCAATTGACTACAGTACATTTTGCAGAAGATGCTGCCAGAAAAATCTAAACAACAACAAAAAAACTTTTAGCTAAATTTGACATGGACTAATCAGAGGGTTTCCCCAATATTCAGAGATGTGGGTGAATACAAATTCCTAGTGTATCTCTGAATTTTTTTTAATATTAAAGCTTATTAAGGCATCCAGACATATAGGTCTCATTCAAACTGAATGGCAATTTATTAATAAACAATGAGTATGTTCAACAAAAAGAAAGATGATAGAATAAGATTAATACAGTTTCCCTTTTTATAATGAGGAAAAAAGCACAATTTAAAGTTTCAGGCACTTTAACGTCAGTTTTTGGAAACACTTTCTGGCGTTTGGTCCACAACATCCAACTACAAATTAAAAATAAATTACTATGTTGCAATTTACATTTTAAAACAAGTCCATGAATAAAAAGAAAGCAATTCTCATATATAGGGACTTTCCCCTCCTTTCAACATAAGATCAAATACTATCTTACAGGTGAGAGGCCAGGAAAGGCGGGGGAGGGAGAGGAAAGCGCAGGAAAGCTAGGCTCTGAAAAGCAAGAAGAAACTTACGTGTTATCTGGAGTAACACTGTCCTTTAATAAACCATGATTTTGCTGTCTCTGTACAAAATCGTTTATACTTTGGTTTATTTAGATAAGGCAAAGTGGAGGTGGTTCTGAATTAATCTTTTAAGAAAATAGTTTTCTTTGGGCTGGTGCTGGCGATTTGAATTTTGGGAGTGTTGGCTGGTGAATTTTCTGGAGTTCTTGAAATTGGGTAATTTTGGTTTCGATTTTGCATTGATGTTTTCTTTGGGCTGTTCCTGCTTTGGCTGTTCCATCAAGTTCGGCTTTTGAGGGGCCAGGGTGGGGTCAGAACTTACTGCAGTCATAGACGAAAGCCCCGGACGCGCGGTACAGGGGCTGGCTGGCCGGGAACGCCATCTGACAGCTACTGTTTCCGTTCACTGGCGAGTTGTTCAAGCCGATCCGCTGGGACTCAAACATCTCCCTGACGGAATGGAAGTTCTGCTGCTGCCCGGGGTAGCCCGCGGCGGCGGCCGCCGCCGCGCTGGCCAGGTGGCCCAGGTCTCCGCCTGCTTGGTTCAGGTACCATGAGGGGAGCCGGCCTTGGTGTGTCGCTGGGTGGTGGCCCGTCTCCTGGCCTCCCCCGCCATGGCTCAGGGACGAGGAGCTGCTGCTGGTTACGGGAGGCATGGAGTAATCGGGGAGGGGGTCGTCCACCGCCGAGCCCGCGCCCCCGGGCGCGCCCTGCAAGTGGCCGCTGCGCTCGCCCGCCGCGTACAGGCTCATGGCCTGCAGGTTGCAGTGGTAGGTCCCCGCGCCGCCACCGGCCCCCGTGCCGCCACCGCCACCACTGCCTCCGCCCGAACTGCCCGCGCTCGAACTCTGGCTGCAGGGGGAGCTGTAGAGGGAGCTCTGGCCTGGAGAGTAAGCGCCCAACGCGAGCGGGGGTGCGATGCCCGTGCGCGACGACGCGGCCGCCGAGGCCAGCAGGCCGGAGCCGAGCTCCGCCGCGGCGCCCTGGGGCGACCCCCGCAGCGACGTCATGATGTTGTCCACGCTGAAGCCCTGGCTGTGGTGCGGTGGCGCGGGCGGGGCGGGTGGCGGGGCCGGCGCGGGCTCCGCACCGTCCAGGCTCAGCGGCCGCGCCGAGGGCAGGCTGCCAGGGGGGCTGCTCCCGCTCGACAAGCTGCTGCTGCTGCTGTCGGGGCTCTCGATCTTGGGCACCGCTGCGGCGCTCCCGCTGCCGAGGGCGGCGGCCGGGGACAGGGGCTGGGGCGGCGAGGGGCACGTACCGTTCTCAGTCTTGATGTCCTGGATGCGCACTGGCGGCGGCTGCGGTCCCGGCGCGGCGCCGTCCGCTGGTTCCGGCGGTGCGGCCGGAGGCTGGCGGCCCGAAGCCGGAGGCGGCGGCTCCTTGAGGTGCAGCCGATCCTTCTCTTCCTTGTCCTTCACGGCGTCCTTTTTCTTGAAGCGCCGCCGCCGCCTCAGGAAGCTGCCGTTCTCGAACATGTTGTAGGAGTCCGGGTCCAGCGTCCAGTAGCTGCCTTTGCCCGGCTTCTTGTCATCGCGGGGCACCTTGACAAAGCACTCGTTGAGCGAGAGGTTGTGGCGGATGCTGTTCTGCCAGCCCTGTTTATTGTCCCGGTAGAAGGGGAAACGGTCCATGATGAACTGGTAGATACCGTTGAGAGTGATCTTCTTGTCCGGGGCGTTCTGGATGGCCATGGTGATGAGCGCGATGTAGCTGTAGGGTGGCTTTACCATGTCCTTGGGCTGCGGCTGCGGTGTGTAGGGCCCATAGGCGCGGGCCATGCCGCCCGGGTACTGCTCGGCGTGCGCGGGATGCGAGTACACACTCATGGGGGCCGGCATGGCAGTGTAGCCGCCCCCGGCCGCCGCCGCCGCCGCGCGGTAGTAGCTCTGCTCGCCGCCGAGATAGGGCACCACTCCCAGGGAGTTGGGGCTGGACACGGAGTAGCGCGCCTGCATGGCCCCGGCTCGCCGCCGCCGCCCCACGTAGCCCGCTGCCCCCCACCCTCGCTCCGGCCCGGCCGCGCCGCGCCGCGCCGCGCCGCGCCGGCCGCTGAGTCCGAGTCCCGGTCCCGCCGAGCTGGGGCTGGCCCGCCGCGCTGCGTTTGGCTCAGAGGCTGCCGCCTTCTCCCGGCCTCTCTGGCTGCACGGCCTCTCCCTGCGCTCCTTGGAGCTCCTTGGGCACCTCCGGCCTGGAGTCCCACGCCGGACGCGGAGGGTCTCTGTAAGGGGGGGGGAGGGCGGGACGAGGACCCGACAGACCGCCTTGGAGAAACTCACGGAGCAACTTCCAAGCGCAAATGGGGAAAAAAAAAAAAGAGCCAAAAATAAAAAACAAGAAGGCTCCCTTCTCGTCACTCTGCTCGCGCCTTCCAGGAGACTGCCCGGAGCTGCGGGCGAAGGCGGCCAAATAACCAGGGGCGGGGGTTGGGGGGCAGCGCGCCGGCCGCCTTCCCGGGCCCCCGCGTCACCTTTTCTGTCTCTCGCGCGCCCACCGCTTAAGGAAGCATTGGGAAAACTTCTGAACTTTTGAGCATCCGTCACCCAGGCGAGGACTTTTTTACGCAGTTACATTTTTTCCGGGCAGTGGAGCCCCGCCCCGCCACGGCGGCGGTAGCCAATGGGAGGCGAGAGCCGCCTCTGAATGAGCCGAAGGCCGAGCCCCGCTGGCCCGCGCCAGGCAGCCTGAGGACCGCGGGGCTGACCACACGCGCGCCGGCCGCCCGGGCCCGCGCCCGCGCCCGCGCCCTTACCCACGCCTAGCCTTCTCCAGCGGGGGTTGGACCCCGCGCTCCACGAGCTCTACGTAGGCACTCGGCTTGTCTTCTCACTCCCTGCCCGCTAAGGGACTCCCATTGTTCCCACCGACTTCCTGGGTCCTACGGGGCCCCACGCAGACCTTTCCTGTCCACCGTTCACAGATGTCCACCGAGGCCTCGAGCCCCATCCCTCTCTGGCCTTTCCTCATTCCTTCTCTGACCTGACGCTGGCACTGGGGTTTCGCCAGCCCCTCCTCTTCCTCCTACCCTCCCCCTACAATGGCCAATCTCACTTGGGTTACTTGGTCTCCCGTTCCCCCCACCCGGAGCTTCTCCCAACCCGAACGGGATTCCGAGGGCTGGATTTTGAACGCAGTCACAGCCCGACTATATCCAGTAAGGAAGATGGTGTCCTTGCAGCACCTGGCCTCACTGGCTGACCCTCTGGAAATAAAGGGGGAGGAAGTAGAGATCTCTGCCTGAGCTTGGGCCGTGGTTTGGCCCAATAGACTGCACACTCCACTGCGAGCCACCGGCTACTCGGCTCCACACTTCGCAGTTGACAGCCCATGGGTGCGGGCATCATGCGCTGCTACAGCCGGCGGCCCGCCCGCGGGTGAGTAGCCATATGCTGCCCACTTTGTCCCGCGGGACAGATTTCGTCTCAGAGGAGCTGTCAGGCTGCAGGTTCAGTGACATTAGCAGGTGTGATGACGAGAATGAAATAGATCCAAGAGCTTAACGCGTCCTCCAGCCATTCCATCCGCACACGCTCGAGGCCGCTTTCTCGCAGATAATAATTGTGGTTGGGGGAATTTTCAGACTCGCCTTGCGGGGAAGTTCGAAAATTCTAGAGGGATAAGCACTGAATTACCCCCACTCTTTGTGCACGCACTGGAGACTTGCAGTCTCTGGGAGAGAACTGGGTAGCAAGAAGAGAAATGTGGGGGAAAGAAACGAAGAAATGGAGGGGCCTCCCTCCCCTCTCTGCAGCGCGACTTTGCATTTCAACTTTTCTAGAAGAAATCCTCTTAGAGATTGAACCCTAGAAGCTGGAGGGGTGAGAGGATTTTGAAATGTGCTGCCAGTCGAATTTTACACCTCGGTTCCTCTGATTTCTGACAATCTTTAACACAAGGGAGACCCTTTTGGCTTCCGGGCTCAAATCCTGGCCTCCTCGGTTCAGCACGAAAAGTTGACTGCAGCTTTGGTTGTTAGATGTCGTGAATGTTGACTTATATAGCAGCCACAGTTCTGTGTCTCTTGAACATATTGTATATACATATAATATAATATTATATATAATATATTTGAAATAGGCATTTATAGAAAGGGAAGGAGACTTTCTGTTTCTAGAATATGCTTTTATTTTTTCCAAGGGGGTATGTTCAGGAAGTTCCAGATCAGTGGTTGCTTGCTAGTCTGCTGTGCTACCCCTTTCCCAGGTTGTTTGTAAAGCCAAGTCACTCCCAAGTTTGTCATTGGGAGCATCAGTGGTTGATGATTCCTACCAATACTTGGATGTGGAGGGAGTATGGTGAAAGCCCTTGGATTTGAAAAGTGAATTTGTTCAACTCCTATCCCTGCATCCTAACGGTCTCAAGAGCTCCCTAGCAGAGGCTTTAGGCTTAAAAGCAGCGGGCCTGAAGGGGAATTAGAAAGTGATCTTCCGCAACTTTACCGTGGCATTTGTTTGATGAGTTCAGTCCTTAAAGTGCCTTTGCACTACTAGAAGTGTGGGAGATGAACACAGCTTTGTTTTTCCAATGTGGGAAACCTCAGCAGGCGTCCTTTGCAATAGTGGCTTCTGATGTGCCTCCCCTCCCCCAGTTCACAGCCCCCCCCAGTGAAATGCGAACATTTTGTTATGTAGATTGAAAAATAAAAAAGCATAGGGGCTCTCACCTCTTGGTTTTGGGTATAAAAATTGCTGCATGAAACTAGAACCCGTAATGCTGTGTCTATGTGTGTAGGGGGGGAGATTCGAAGGGGTACAGTTTTATAAAACTCAGCTTTCCAATGATTTTAACTCTGGATATTTGCCAGTAAAATAAATTTGCATTTATGTTTTATAAGCTTAGTCAGAAGCAAGCCTCCAGCAAACATTTTGGCTGTATTTCAGGAACATGTTGTTGGTGGTGGTGTTTAAACATTAGAGAAACATGTTAAAGTTTTTACTTTTCATAGAAGTTGTTGGTACATCTTTTCCACGGCTCCACCATTAGGTCGATCATCTGTCTTGCTTACAACTCTTGCTTCAATTGGCAGAAATGTCTCCGCAGGACCCTTCCCTTCAATGTCTTTTCTGACACCTTGAGCACTTGCCTCCTGAAGGCCCCACAGGTGACCCTAGGAATGAATGCACAGTGGAACCTTCCCACCACTCTTATCACCCCCTCGGTGAGCCACCAGGTGGGGTTATAATTCCTGAGACCCAGCAAGATTTCTTAGCTCTAAGGAGGGGATGCGGTGTCACAACCATGTTTAAAACAGGACTTCTCCGGGATCTTTCTATACAAAAGCCCAGGAAGGGGGATGTGACAAGCACTCTAGGAAATGCCAGGAATGGGGGATTGGTGGTGCCACAGGAATAGAAGGGGGGGAGACAGTGTTCTAATATGGATTATAGGAAACTGAAGGAGGGCTTTCTCCATTTTACAGTGAAGTAGAGGAATTGGCCTGGGGCAGGGGGTATTCAGGGGGTTGGCCCCTCTGCCTGTACAGCTTTGTATTCCTGTAAGAGACCTCCCCAGCCCCACTAGCTTAAAGTCTGATACCTACCCTCATCTTTTCTTTGCCCATTTTTGTTGTTGTTTTTGTTTTCTTGTTTGTCTGCTTTGGCTTCCTCACACCCCTTGGCTCTGGGCTCAGACCAAAAGGAGGAAATTGGGATGTCCTGCAGCCAGTTTCAGGGACCTATCTAGCCTGGGAGCTGCTGGACATACAGGCGGGCTGATCAGAGAAGCCTCTTGGAAAACCACAGGGAAGAAGCCCCCTCCCTAGTGACTTCCCACGATTGACAGCGCACAGGGATTCCTAGCAGCTCCTCAACTCTGGGGAGAAGCGTTGAACTCCTGAAGCATCTTCCCCCTTCTCTAAGGGAAGACCAAGTGGAAAATGAAGCAATTGTTCAAAAACGGGACTAGAAAACTTATCACTGTGCTGCCTCCACAGACAATCAGACCAAAGCCTGTTTAGGGGTTGTCTTCCAACTATTTAGATAATTGTCTTAGTTCTCCATTTGGCCACATTTGTGCAGACCTGAAGCCCATGGGTGGGGGAGGAGATCCTGGTGTCCGTTAGCTTAATTCGTTATCAAACCATCAGGCAGTCAGGCCGCGATTGTCAGGACGCTGCGACTTTTCAGCAAAGGGAGGAGCTGGGGGCCAAACATCTGGGTGGCTGGGGCTCTGGACTGAACGATTTCTTCCCCTTCTTGGTTGTGGGATTTTCGAATATAAGGCGGTCTCTCTAATTCATCCCCTTCTCAGAAAGGTAATTCCTACAATAAACGAAAAGAGACTTTGTTTTCCGATTATTTCAAACAAGGTGATCCCGTTTACACCATTGAATTTAATCAGATAATTGCCTTCTTAGAGGCGGCCACTCGCGGGAATTTTATATGATAGTATAATGTCATCCTTCAGATCCTCGAGACAGTCCATATCCCTAAAAAGAGAGCAACACTCGTTAACCGACCCCGACCCCGTGGGTCCACTGGTCGCCCTTCAACAAGAAAGTCCCAGTCTCCCAGAGCGTTTCAGGGCTCAGCTGTAAGGACTCACCAAAGAACACCGGAAGAGAATGTTTTAATTTTGGTACCTGACGCGCGGGCTTTATGGAACCCAACTGTCACCTTTCTCACACACACACACACACACACACACACACACACACACACACACACACACACACACACACACACACACACACACCTGGAATAACAATAAAACGCATAAGGTGGTGAGTGGCAGGGAAGGAAGGCTTGGGCATGTAAGTGCTTACCTTGGTTTCTCCTTATTCAGATCCCTAGCAGGCATTCATTAGCCAGGGTGTCCTGCACTTCGGGGAATAGAAGGATAGAAAGCCCCGCTTACTTGAGACGCGCTCATTAAGCACCAGCGGGTCCTCAAGCGCCCAGCGGGGGTGCATGCGGGTGCCCGCCAGAGGACGATGGCGGAGAGGAGGCGCCTTTCCAGAAGCAAACGGAAAACGTGTGCTCCTGCCGGGATGTGCCTCCACCATGGGTGCTGGAGGAAAGGCTCTGATCTCCGGACAGATTCACAGAGGTTTCAAGTACTACAGGCTGGCTGAGGACCTTGCAGAAGAAGGGCTAGTCCCGAGTCACCCGCTCCTTGCCCTAGGATGCTGAGACACCAGGCCCAGGACCTTCCCAAAGGCCTCTGAACCCTGGGCCCCCCTGCGTGCCGGGCTGGCTCCAGCTGTGGGACTGTCCTTGCGGTGCACCTAGCCCTGGGCGTTCTGTCGCCTGTTCGCCTATTCTCGCCATGGGGCCTGCTGTTCGCAAAGCGCCATCAGCCGCCCACCCTGCACCCTGCACCTTGTGCAGAACAGCTGCTGGGCCCTGGGCTGGAGGCTGGGTGTACGTCTCAGGGCAGAGGCAACGCCAATAGTTGATTCTTTGTTAACAGGTTTCCCCAGGGATGTGCTGAGTGGGATCTCCTTCCTGTGGATCTGTGCTGGAAGCCATGGCAACATGGCTTTCCTTCCACTTTCTAGGTTTTCCACCTCTTTCCCTGCGAGCGCAGTCAGGACACCAGAGACGCTGTGGGGAAGTCCTAAGCCGCTAGGCAGACTCAGGTTGAGGCTCCCCGGGCTGCTGCGGGGTGCAAATAGTCTCACAAGCCTCTGAAGTCCGGGACCCAGTCGCTTAAAGGGCACTACGCGTGCTCCGAGCGCCCTCTGCTGTCCACAGAGCCTCTGTAATTATCGGGCTCCAACTGGCGAGCTCCAACCTACTCCTTCCCTAGAGGGGGAGGGCGGGCTGTCGTCTTGGTGAGGGCCAACATGGCCCTATAGTGGAGCTCTTCAGGGACTTTTCAGGCACTCCATGAGACTAGTCCATTCTGGTGAGCATCTCAGAATCAGGCATAGATCAAGGTCATTCTGTTACTGGAGCTGGAGATGACTGGGGATTAGGGCTCTAGGCCACTAGCTGCACATTCCTTCCAGGCTGCTCGTTTTAATTGATGTACACGTTACAGAAAAAGCAAGGCTGCTTCATCGAGTGAATTATATTCTGGGAGATGCCAAGGAATGCATTTACTGGCCGCCAGGTCTGCTCATAAAAGTTGTAAATGAAGACTGCTAGTTTCCAGGAAAATGTACTTCTGTTTTTTAACTACTCCTTGGTCTTAATTACCAAAAACTGAACTGGCAAAGCACTGGCTTAGAGAACAGGACTACTAGTGAGGAGCAGTGCTGGTGATGCTGGTGAAGTCTCATACTCCCACATGTATTTATACACTCCAAGTCACTGCGTGAGAACAGACCATGCACACCTACGGCTGTACCCATGGACAGGTGTGCCAGTATTTACATACACCACACTGACACAGACACAAGCTAACTACTGGCATACAAGGAGGTATGCATTCAAATTAGCAAGTGCCACTTAGTTCTAAGCAAAGCTATAAGAAGCTATTGCCAATAAATATCTACAGAGTATTAAATCAAAATAAATGTATGCAGCCGGGCCCCTCCTACTCAGGAGGCTGAGATCTGGGGATTGTGGTTCAAAGCTAGCCCAGGCAGGAAAGTCTATGAGACTCTTATCTCCAATTAGCCAAAATTGGAAGTGGAGCTGTGGCTCAAGTGGTAGAGCACTAGCCTTGAGCTCCGGGACAGTGTTCAGGCCCTGAGTTCAAGCCCTACAACTGACCAAAAAAATGTTGGCAATTCAAGGAGGCAGCTACTTACTCTATAGTATTTAGCTGTAGCTGCCTGTGTGTGTGTGTGTGTGTGTGTGTGTGTGTGTGTGTGTGAGAGAGAGAGAGAGAGAGAGAGAGAGAGAGAGAGAGAGAGAGAGAGAGAGAGAGAGAGAGAGAGAGAGAGAGAGTGTTGTCAGTGATGCTGGTGAGGTCTTGCATTGCCACATGTATTTTTACACTTCAGGTCACTGCATGAGAACAGACCATGCATACCTATGGCTTTACCTAAGAACAGGTGTGCCAGTATTTGCACACAAATTATAGTTAAAACTACAAGGAATCTAGCAGTTACTAGAATAATTCTACAGAGAAAAAGTCCCATATATTCACTGAATATGGAGTAATAAATGCATCGTAGATCTAAAGTGGACATTTTTTTTAAGTGCATCCTAATAACTGTGGGGAATTTTGCATGTATAAATAGATTGGACTTGCTCTGGGCAGGCTTATTTTTACTCTTATACATGATTCTAGTCACTCATGACAGTGACAAGAGCTGGAAATGGTGTAAACCCATGCACAGAATAGGACCATGTATTCTAGCAGGAATTTTGTAATTCTGCATGAATGAATGAGTAAAGGTCCTGCTGGCTGCTACATTCTCTGACTTTGTGGATGCTAGCTGGTAGCTTTTCTCCTGGTCTCCCTTCCATTTAGTTTTCCTCTGGAAGATTCCCCAGGAAGTATGACAAATGAAGAAGGGATGATCTTTCCTTCTGTTCTCTCCATAGTGACCTTGCCCTTACACTTAGCTCCACCCTTGCTCTCAGAGGATCTTTACAGGCTGCAAAGACTTTAGGACCTGATATGGGAGTTGGAACACTCCTCTGGGTTCTTATCACAAAACTGAGGGAAAGGGGGCTGCTTAAGAAAGGTTTCAAGCTGTGCTAGAATACTGACCCTATGCCATGGCTGTTTGAAAGTCGTCAAAGTCAGACTCTTGGAGTGACAGGGAGGGAAAATGAGGCTCACAGAAGAGGGGTGGCCTAAGACAAGCCAGGGATTTCACCCAAGAGAGGCAAAATGTAGTCTAGCATTGCCCTAATTTCTCTGCCCTAAATCCTGCCAAGGCCCCTAGTGTCTGGTGCCAGTGGAGGATACAGGCTAGGCTAGCTTCTAGGAGGATCAGGTAGGGTCAGAGACGAGGAGAAGTCGGCAGAAGGAAAAGTGAGCCAAGAGCATAGGGCCTTTCTTCCCTTCCCAGAACCTCCTACCTTGGTCTGGGTTTGGAAGATGGATCCAAAGGTAACCAGCAGGGTGAGGAGCACAGGATAAGAGTAAGGTACAAGACTTCAGCCAGGTTAGGAGTGGACTGTGTGGCCTGTGTAGAGGGGTGCAGCTCCTTGGCCACTACTGAGCCAGCAGGGTAGTTAAGGATTCTGCTTTCCCAGGAAGCAGAGTGAGGACAAGGGACAGGAGAGCCACAGTAAAGGACAGGGCCTCTTAGAGAGCTGGCAACTCCAGCTCTGGAAGGATGTGCCCCCTACACTGTTGGCCGGATTCCCTGGGTAACACCCCAGTCCTCTCTCTTGACCACTGATAGTCTGGAAGTCTTGCATTTCTTCAAGCCCAGCAGGGCTGGCGTCTGCACGGAGGAAGGTCCCCTTGCAGCTGGCGGCTGTGCATACACAGGCAGCACACGGAACTCTGAGCAGGGCCTGTTGTTTAGTCTACTTTGCTGACTGCCTTCCTGAACACATGGGAAGAGGAAACGAGTCTCTTAGCCATTTTTGCCTCCTCTGTACCCTGCCCATCCATCATTTTCTCACCTATAGTTCTGGGAGAGCAAAACTTGGCCTGGCTATCCAGCTAGCTGGTTGCAGAGAGCCTGGGCTGGGTCACCAGAGAGCCTGTCTGCCCACTATGCATGTGTTCTTCCTCCTTTCTTCACACAAAGGTTTACATTATTGGCCATCCTGGTGATGAAACAGGCACAGATTAGATAAGGTTAAGTTACACTTTCATAAGGTGCCAGCGTGGCCCATGAGACATGCGTCTTAGGCTTTTGAGAGTACGCATATAATCATAGTTTGTTTTTAGGTACTTATCTTTCTTCCTAAATAGACAAGGTATAGACACTGCAACTTCTTAGGGAGAGGACCACCACTGTCCATAGTTGGCAAAAATCAGTCTCTGGCCAAGAAAGAGCCCTAAAAGTTGCTAACTTCAGGGCAGGGGGGCAGGGGGTGGGGAGGCGCTGGAAGGTTTGGTGCTGCTAGCCAGGCCCAACTGTCTGGCTTCTGTGTGTGGCAATTGCCTAGAATAATGGCCGTCCTAAGAAACACACCATAGTAGTTTTCATTGTTTGCCTTTATGAGGACTTGCTATCAAAGATTATTTGTTAGGCTTATTTGTTTTAGTAAGGAACATGTCCAAAGGCAGGCAGACCTGTCGCTGGGAAAATGTTTTGGCAGGAGCGGGCCAGGGAAAACACAAGCGGCTCCACCCCTCCCAACATCAAGGCAAACACATTCACATATTTTGTTTAATATCAGTCCCATTGTCTACTGTCTGCTGGAAGCAGGTTAGTTTTCTAGTAAACATCACAGTCGTTGATGCCAACTGTTTTTTCTGGAATGGGCTCAGGTTCGCTCAGGCTTTGTGCCTAGGTGTCCACTTTAATTTTCAGTTTGGATTTGGCTATTTTAAAAGAGAGGCGCTAAGCCCCTGGGTTTGGTCTTCAGCACTTCACAAATACATTAATGTTATTTTATATACTTAGAAGTTCATGTTTATGTGGAAAAAGTACAATCAGATGCAATTTTGTACAATTGTACAGAATTCAAGTCTGTGGAGTGGAAATACAGCTCAGTGGTAGAGCCCTTGGTTCCATTCCTATCACTGTAAAAATAAAAATAAAAACAAAATAATAAAATAAAGACTAATATATTACATCAATATTTCCTCTTACTTTTTAATGACTTGGGGGGAGACAAACCCTCTATCTTGCATTTCTTCTGTTTGGCAAATGTTGAGTTTCCCTGTGATGATGCATTAAACTGAGTAAAATAAACCTGGTTTTTCTTACTCGATTTTTGTTTCTTGCTGGTTTGTAGTTCAGCTTTCCTGATGATATCTATATAGCTCTGCTGATTTCCAGGAGATTCAATTATCAGATGGTGTTGACAGTGTGTTGTAAATCTCATAAAAAGAGAGTTGTTCTTTATTTTCTGACCGTGCCAGACATTTTCTGTCAGTATTTAAAACTCAGAAAGTGTCTTGAAGCAGATCCATGTCGTATCAAATACAGGTCAAGTACTCAATTCAACAGTTCTTGGCAAGGTCCCTTTAAAAATAAATTTCTCTGATATGCATGCCCAGTGCTGTATTTCCAATATTAGCATAACTTTCAGTTTTATCCACCAGACAAACAAATACTGTGTCTACATTTGGTGAAAATGAAAATGACAGATGCCTAATTTGTTCTTTCTTTAGGAAACTTTAGGGAATTTTGGAGTGTTCACTCTAGTGTATGTCCCTCATTTTTCCTATTTCCAACTGTTTTAATACCACTTGTAAATTTGGAATTTAGTTGGGTTTGGAGGGATTGAGAAGAAAGGTGGGGTCAGTATGGAGATCAAAGGAGATCCAAACAATGTATCACATGGCTAATATGAACAATGTCAGTGTGTGTGTGTGTGTGTGTGTGTGTGTGTGTGTGTGTGTGTGTGTGTGTGTGTGTGTGTGTGTGTGTGTGTGTGTGTAGATACTGGGGCTTGGACTCAGCACTTGAGTGGCTAGGATTAATAGGCATGAGCCTCAAGCATCCCATGGATGCTGATATTTTTATGTTTTAGTTAAATGCTTATAAACTGACTTTACAAAAACAAGTTTTGTGTCTTTTTCTTGCAGCGCATAGTGACAGAGATTGTTAATACCCTCATGCTGTTGACTACATGGACAAAGGTGTGAGAGGAATGGGGGGGGGCCTTGGGACCCTGGCTTGGGACACCTTCTGGAATCCTTTCTCCTCCTGCAGGAGAGTGCAGGACACTGGCTCTGCTTGTTGTTTTGTCATGGCATCATTCATTTGTTTTTGTTTCTGTTTGTTTTTTTTTCCTAGAGGGGTGGGGGTTATTGTTGCTGGAACATGCCTCTTCTGCTTGCTTTCCTTTCTTTGGATGGGATTAGTGCTAGAACTTGAACCCAGGACTTCCTGCTCTATCATTTAACAACATAGCCGTGGCTGCATTTAAAATTCCTTTTCCTTTTTTTTATACAAAAAGACATGAATTCTCTTATACTTCAGCATAATAACTAATTTATTTCTTTAATGAATTTATTTATTCAAAAATTTATTTAATAATTTTGATTTATTTATGTAATAATATGTATACCATATATTATACTAATAATATAATAATAAATTTATTTATTATTTATTGTGTTGGTACTAGGAGTTGAGCCTGGGTGTTATTCCTTAGCTTTTTCACTTAAGACTGGCACTCACCATAATGGAGCATATCAACATGAACTCAAGAATTGGAAACAAGGGCTGGGAAGGTGGCTCAGTGGTAGAGCACTTGCCTTGCATGCATGAGGCCCTGGGTTCGATTCCTCAGCCCACATAAGCAAAAAGAAAAAAGCCGGAAGTGGCGCTGTGGCTCAAGTGGTAGTGCTAGCCTTGAGCTGAAGAGCTGAGGGACAGTGCCTAGGCCCAGAGTTCAGGCCCCACGACCGGACCCAAAAAAAAAAAAAAAGAATTGGAAACAAGAGGTTTTCACTATATCCTGGATGCAGTTATTTCTACCGCATGAGCCACAGCACCTTTTCCGGTTTTCTAGTAGTTTATTGGAGATAAGAGTCTTACGGAGTTTCCTGCCCTGGCTGGCTTTGAACCGTGATCCTCAGAACCGTCATCCTCAGATCTCAGCCTCCTGAGTAGCTGAGATTACAGGCATGAGCCACCGGTGCTCCGCTCTGTATGCAGTTGCTTCTATTTTTTTTAATTTTATTTAATTTTATTTGTGAACATACTGTACAGAGGGGTTACAATTACATGGGCAGGATAATGCGTACATTTCTTGCCAAGCATTGCAGCCTATTTTTTTTGTTTTACTTTTTTTTTTTTTTTTTGTCGGTCATGGGGCTTGAACTCTGGGCCTGGGCACTGTTCCTCAGCTCTTCAGTTTAAGGTTAGTGCTCTACCCCTTGAGCCACAGCACCACTTCTGGTTTTCTGGCGGTTTATTAGAGATAAGAGTCTCACGGACTTTCCTGCCTGGGCTGGCTTGGAACCACAATCCTCAGATCTCAGCCTCCTGAGCAGCTAGGATTATAGGCGTGAGCCACCTGCATTTGGCAAAATGTCTTGACAGCATCATTTTCCTTCACTAGAGACACAACCCCTAGGAAGAAGAAGGGACAGAGGCAGGAGTGGATGACCCTGCCGGATTCTCAGGAGGTCCTGGGGGATGGAGCCCCGCTGGGACCTGAATGTGTCCCCAGGCTGTGTGGGACTGCCCTTCCTTTCTAGGGGAGCAGTGGCATTCTTTATATTGGGAACCCATGGCAGGCATACGGGGCCGGGCAGCAGGTCTGTAGCTCCCAGCTGCCCCATGGGGCACACATGGGCAGGAAGCAAGATTCCTACAAGTTGGTGGGAAATTTCTGGGGCTCTCACTATAGTCGTTGCAGGAGGACTGAGCTGTGGGGGAGACAGTTTGGGGAGAAACCCAATCCCATGCTGGGTGGGGAGTAGGAGTCCACAGCCCAGCTCACTGCTGCCAGGAAAGCTGGGCAGGTGTGGGACCCTCTTTCCCCACGCACTGTGACTTGGTGGTTTGGTTTGTACTGCCAGCCCCTCTCTGGGAGGGAGCGTGGGTGTTCTCCACGAATACTTTCCATCCCCGCGTGCAGCTCTCCGTCTTCCTGCTCCAAGTTTTGCCCACATGTAGCACGCACTGGGAAAGGCCTTTTTTAAAAAGCCGCTTCAAAATAATACACATGATGAAGTGCAGGCAGGATGCCTGTGGGGCAAAACCCGACTTCTACCAATTATTTCAATGGAATGAAATGGTGGGGCCATCTAAGCAAAATCTGACAAGAAATGAAACTTTTCTCCCCTTAAGGTAGGAGCACTAACCCCAGAAGAATCAGGGCTCCAGGCTGGCTCGGGGGCAGCCATGGCTCAGGCCCTGCTAGTCCAGCCTCTGTTTAACCTCTTTCAAAGAGATTAGTGTCTTTACTTGGTTGTAAAAGGGAAACTGGAGAGTTAATCTCAGTGGAGAGACTTTGGAATGCCTTGGAAAAGAGAAACTGTAAATATAGTAAATTAAGAAATGGGAAATACAAATAGAGAAGGGGAGCAAGGGCACCAGTGGCATATGCCTGAATTTTAGCTACTCAGGAGGCTGAAATCTGAGGATCTCAGTTTAAAACTAGCCATGGCAGAAGTGTCCATGAGACTTTTATGTCCAATTTACCAAAAACCTGGAACTTGTGGCTCAAGTGATAGAATGCCAACAGCGAGTGAAAAAGCTAAAGGAAACTATCCAGGTTCTGAGTTCAAGGCCCAGTACTCTCATTCCAATTATTCACTGGAGTTCAGCTGCCATGCTTCCTTCCCCTGACAGCCCACCAGAGCCATGGGCTGAACATCTGCCCAGAAAGAAGGCTGCCATAGGGCAGAGCCAGGGAGAACCTCTTTTCAGCTCATCTGCCCAAACTCCACTTATCAGGTTTAGAATAAACCATGTTACCAAGCTTTAGAAGAAACTGTAATGTGAAACAAAGGGAGCTATGAAGTCTGGGGAAAAGAATCCTTTATAGATTTAGAAGTATGCATAAATAATATCCTAACTGACTCTAGTGTGAGTTAGGTCTCAGATAGTGATATTTTTCTTTCTGCAGTGCTGGGGATCAAACCCAGGACCTCATGTATATTAGACAAGTGCTCTACCATTTGGTGCTCCAATTGGACAAGGGGATTTTTTGGTTGTTGTTGTTGGTCCTGGGGCCTGAACTCTGGCCTGGGCGCTGTCCCTCAGCTCTTCAGCTCTAGGTTAGTGCTCTACCACTTGAGCCCAGTGCCACTTCTGGCTTTTTCTGTTTATATGGTGCTGAGGAATCGAACCCAGGCCCTCATGCATGCAAGGCAAGCACTCTACCACTGAGCCACCTTCCCAGCCCGAATAAGGGGATTTTAATAGTGACATAAAATTTGAAGCCAACTAGAGTTTCGTTAATAAAAACATAAATCTTACCATGATGATGAGCACTTTGCCAAACTGTGCTACTATTGAAAACACAAGGTGAAAACAATCCCCAAGGTCTTTAGGGGAATGAAGCTTTCTCCCATGGAAACATTGCCTGACTGCATGATGGTGTCAATTTTTGAATTACAAAGAAGGAAAACAGAACTTGCAAAAAATATTGCAATCTGAGGTACAAGATCACATCCAAAGAAGCCTTTCAGAGAGTATCCCCTGAAAAAGGGTGGTGGAAGGCATGGAAAGAAAAGCAGGGTGTTAGTGGGGGGAGGGAGAGGTGTGAATAGCTTGAGGTAATTTGGTGAGAGGAAGAGATAAACAGGGGCCTAACACCCCTGGAAGGCCCGAAGGAAAGCTCAGTTACTGCCAGTGAAGGCATTGGGTTTCACATAAAGCTCTTTATCTCCCTGGGGTCTGATGTTATCTTACCTTGAAAATGGTAAATCGTTTATATAACATTTGCTGATTCACAAAATGAAGGTGCTGTGAATTTAAGTGAGGAAGAAAGTTTTTTGAGGGGGCCTCAGGGGGAAATCTGCAGGGGGTATTGGTTTCTTCGGTCATTTTGTAGGAATCTTATCTTTGGGGCCTGAGGAGGGAAGTTTGGAGGCAGAGAAGGGGACTAGAGCTAAGCAAGAAGAGAGGGCTGATTGCTAAGGGCTGTTCTTCTGGTTTTTCTGTGTGTGTGTGTGTGTGTGTGTGTGTGTGTGTGTGTGTGTGTGTGTGTGTGTGTGTGTGTGTGTGTGTGTGTGTGTGTGTACATATCTGCCAACCTTCAGGGCAAATGGCTCTGTCTTCTCCCTAGTGGGAGAAGAATTTTCTCTTGGCAAGATGACTATCAGAACCCTATGTGGTGCTGTTTCTGGGAGGGAGAGCCTGTGTTTTTTGTGGGGTATACCTCAGAACCCAAAAGCAATTCTGAAGAGAGGTTCTGAGGTACACCACAATAAGAGGCGAAAAATCCAGTTCTCTGTGTTTAACAGCAACCATGACAATTCTAGTGCCCCTTCGCATTTGTAAAAAAGGAGTTTTAAAAATGCATTATCAGCTTATTTTAGATATAGAGAATGCATTCAGTGTTGTTTTGTGTGAACTTCCAAATGATATAGTCCATGTCTCATATTGGTTGGTTGCCCATTTAGTTCTTAAGGGTTTTGCGGCATTTGTCCTGTTATGTTTCTCAATAAACCAGAATTGGGCTTCAGTTTTGAATATTGGAACTAATGATTTTATTTATTTTTCTACTTCATAGCAATGTATTAACAGAAGTTGTTTCTGACCTTTCTAACACCCTCATTTTTTCTTTTGCATCAGGAATCCACGCTGTGGCACTTTTTAGCAATTTTCTGCAGAGACTGGCGTGGGCCTCTGGTGCCATCTTGTGGCAAGAAAGGAAGTATGCACTAGGTAACCTCTGAAAAGACAAGGTGGTGAGATCTTTTGCCAGGTAAAATCATTATACTTTATGAGAAGCAGGGTTTTTTCCAGTGGGCCTTTTTGAATGGTACTATACTCGTGGGATTTAGTGATTGGTCTTTAGGGTTATTCTAGTTCATTAGAGAATGAAGCTGAGTGTCATGGCATCAGTTAGTGTCTGCCTTGGTGGCCTGTGTCCCAGTGTTGGGCAAATTTCTTTGCTTTGTACTTTGGTCTTTTTTATTTTAAGTCCAAATGTAGCTATGGACATCCTGTCACAGGACACTGAGCAGATCTATAAATTCAGACTCACATCACGTCTTAAAGTAACTGTGAACACTTTTTAAGCTACCTTAAAGAAGGCCTCCAAAGGAAGCTGTACTTTCTATGCATTGTGGTGAGCTTCAGAGTATATATGAAAGAAGGGAGAAACAAGTCCTTGGGTTCTGACTGGCAGTAGGAATGAGTTCCTGAGAATAGTCCCGTGCAGAGTCTCAAGAGAAGAGTATGCCAAAAAAAAGTTGGAAAATATGATTTCTTTCTTTCTCTTTTGAAATTTTTTCTTTTTCTTTCTTCTTTTTTTTTTTTTTTGCCAGTCCTGGGGTTTGAACTCAGGGCCTGGGCACTGTCCCTGAGCTTCTTTTGCTCAAGGCTAACACTCTACCACTTGAGCCACAGCACCACTTCTGGCTTTTTCTGTTGATGTGGTACTGAGGAATCAAACCCAGGGCTTCATGCATGCTAGGCAAGTGCTCTACCACTAAGCCACATTCCCAGCACTGAAATCATGGTTTCTAAAACTGAACTTATTCAAAAAGTCTGTGTGGGGCATGTGGATCCCAAGTACAAACCCTTACTGTGCTTGGAGTCTGAGAGAACAACTGAGTGAGGATAACACACCTGTTTTGTTGATCTCACCCAGCACAGAGGTTTTCTGAAATTTTGAGTTGGCCTGAGCGCAAGGTGCAGAGACAATGGGTTGGTCATTTACAAGTGAGGACTGTCCCCAAAGCAACCCCAGGAAGGAGCCACATGCTGATGGGTTCTCCTTGAAGACCCTCAATCCAGCTGGCCGGTGTTTTTAGGTCATGCTGGCAGTTTTAGATGTGCATGTGTCACCCAAAAGTTCAGCCCTTACAGACCTCTCTGTTTCCATGAGGGGCCTATGATGGCTACATGAACTAATGAGACAAACTAATGAAACTGCTCCAATGATGCCTCAAAGGTATGAAGAGGCCATCTTCAACTGCATGTGCATGAATTTGTCTTGGGTACTGTTTTGCACAACCCTGGATCCTCACTGCCACTCCCTGAGCTTCTAGTACTGTCAGATTGGCCAGGCCAGGCATCCTTGGAACTAGCTCTTTCCCTCCTTGTTCTCCTCTGCTTTGTCACAAGACAAGAAGTAAGGGGATGGAGGAAGAATGTCCCTTGCTTTCTTGGTGGATCTTTAGAGGACCTAGAAACCTTGGAGATATCTACAAGTATTCAAAATAACTATATCAACAAGAAGAGAAAGCATGACTAATTTAATCTCTCTTATGAGAGGGCTGGACCTGCATACCCTTCCTTCCTTCCTTCCTTCCTTCCTTCCTTCCTTCCTTCCTTCCTTCCTTCCTTCCTTCCTTCCTTCCTTCCTTCCTTCCTTCCTTCCTTCTAACTTTCCTTGTGCTAAGGATAGAACCCAGGGCCTTATACATTCTAGATCAGTGCTGAGTTACAACTCCAATCTAGCAAGCTTGACATTCATTGGAAGGTTTCAGGGTTTCTGAGTTGCATTATTTGCTTTGGTAGTTTTAATAGTGTATTGCCACAGGTGCCTATGTTGTTCAGAGTGAGTGCTTGCAAGCAATGGAGTGTCATCTCACAAAGCATCTTGCTGCTCTGGGGGCTCATGAAGCGATCTGCTATTTGACCTACCTCTTTGCCTGTTACCCTGATGGACTCTGGTCCGTATTAAAAATCTGACTCCCAGATGAAGATGAGTCAGAGGCTCAGTGCATGGAGGCTGGTGAAGGGAAAGATGCCAGAATGAGACTGCTTCGGATTGGGAGGCTGGGAGGGTGAGCTCACTGCCAAGGGCACCTGCCATCCAGGGATGCCAGACCTGCTGCAGCTGCTCCTGCCCAGGTACTGCCTGAGCAGCGTTACATAAAAAGCCTTTATGAGCTGAGGAGAGTGTGTAATCTGTTCCCAAAGAACATAAAGTTCATTGTTTCCCTTTGCCGGCGGGTAATTCTCAGCTTAGTCTGCCTGTTAGGAACACTCGCCGCCTGTCATTTCCACAGGCAGTTCCGTGGGCTTCCATGAGGCAAAACAGAATAGGGCTTTCCTTCCTCTCATGCTGTTTTAGAATAGGTTTTATTGAAGACTTGACAGGTTTTCATGGCCCCTCATTCCCATGCTTGAGGCTGGAACCCAGAGCCTGGCACATGCCAGGCAAGCACTCTACCACCCCTCCCCCACTGCTGGGTTTTGAGTGCCCACTTTTCAGCCAGAAGGGTCAGTCACACCCAAATGGAAACTAAATAGAGGAATTCTTTTAACTTTTGCATATAACCTTGATAAACATGGCCTTGGAAGGGAAAGATCAGGGCAGTCCCTAGCAAGAAAGCAGTTTATCTTTTGGCCTATGGAAGTGTTCTAGAGAATACTTTCATAATATTCACTGGGTAATGTGTGCTTGCCAAAAATTTCCTTCTTAGCCAGTTCCTTGTGCCTTTGTCTAGTTTCTCTTTTGGACAGAAAAAAATGAAAATACGATTTTAAGTGATCATAGACACACATGCACTCATGCACACACGCACGCACAATCTGGATTTACCAACAGCATGTACAAACATTGCTCTCCTTGCTGCCCCAGAAGATTCAAGCAACCTGAAGCAAAGAGCAAGCCTTTCCTGAAGGTGTCATCCGAGGAGTCTGCTGTTGTCAAAACTCCAAGAGAAAGGGAGGAGACCTTCCAGCTTCCTCTTCGCTCATTCCTCTCCCAAGGGGAAGCTGCTCCGCTTTCCTGCCCCAGGAGAAACACCCAAAAGGCTGCCTTTGACTATCAGATCTTACTCAAGGAGCTTACCGGTAACTCCTTTGTCCCTTTCCGGTGTCAGCTGTCAGCGTTGTCCCTTGTTGTTCTCCTGGGCAAAGGTGACGGGGCCCTGGCCTCCCGCTGGTTGGCTAGCACAGGTGGTGATTGTTCATGGGCTGGATGTAGCCTTTGCAGGGCTTCCAGAAAACTCGCCAAATGTGTAAAAACTCTTCCTTGGACCGATGCATCAAAGAGACTGATTTCTGTCTGTTTTCCTTATGCCCATGGTGTGTTTGTACAAGCCAAGCAAAACGCCTGTGAATTACTTCACTCCTTGCAAACACTTGGCCCAGCCTTCAAAAATTGCCCAGGGATCTTTTCATTAGTTCAAAGGAAAAATGTGCTATTTCAATCTATGAGCGTATCTCTTTATAGCTGTAGAGTTACCATTCATGGACTAGGCATGTGCACCTGGGGAGGGGGGGGCGGTGGAGGTCATTACCATAAAGTGTCTTTTAAGTAAAAACTGTATTTCCCACTAAATATATTTTAAAATCACACTTACTTGGCCATACCATTCTATCCACAGACTGAGATTAGAAGCATTGCTCAAGACCAATGTTGCGGAGAACTTTTTGTCCTTGTACTAGAAGGAAAGAGGAAGTTGAGAGTTTGAACTTTTCTTCTTCTGATCGGAGCGTGGGGTGCTGTATCAGGTGTGCTGAAGCTCTATGGTGGTGTTGCTCTTGAACTTTGTCTGTGTGGTCTTGGCAGCTCCTACATAGCAGCAGGCTCTTTGTTGAAGTCAGAAGCGTTCCTGGCCCAGCACTTGGCTCTGTGTGACACCTCGGGACAAGAGGAGATGGCAGATTTTTGCGGGCCTCCTTGAAGAATGAAGTGGATTCTTTAGAGAAGAATGAAGTTACTCTGTGGAAAAATAGTTGATAGTGCCATCAGATCTTTATAAGGTTCAAAATGGCAATTGTAAAGCCCTCTCCTCTCATCTGTGGGAGATGTTCTCTGACATGCTCTAAAGGGTAGCTGGTGGCTTACAGCTGTGATCCTAGCTACTCAGGGGGCTGAGATCTGAGAATCATGGTTCAAAGCTAGTTTGGGAGAAAGTTTGTGAGACTTAGTCTCCAAAATAAGCATCAAAAAGGAAAACTGGAGGTATGAATCAAGTGGTAGAGTGCCAGCTGAGCAAGCAAGACAAGAAAGTGCAAGCTTCTGAGTTCAAACCCTAGTACAGGCTGGGTGCTGGTGGCTCATACCTGTAATTCTAGCTACTCAGGAGGCTGAGATCTGGGAATCATGGTTAAAAGCCAGCTGAGGTAGGAAGTCTGTGAGACTCTTATCTCCAATAAACGACTCAGAAAACTGGAAGTGGCACTGTGGCTCAAGTAGTAGAGTGCTAGCTAACCTTGAGCTGAAGAGCTGAGGGATAGTGCCCAGGCCCAGAGTTCAAGCTCCACAACCAAATCAAAACAAACAAAAACAAAAACAAAAAAATCCCCAAACCCCATACACAAATAGATAGATAAGCCTCAAGGTTGCCCATAAAATGAAGTCAAATTGTATGTATGCTTTCTCCTGAATATACATTCTTCTCTTTTTTTCTTTTCCTTTCTTTTCTTTTTTGGTGCTGGTACTTGGCTTAAACTCAGGTATTGCCTCACAGTTTTTTGCTCAAGGCTAGCAATCTACCACTTGAGTCACAGCTGCACTTCAAGCTTTTTCATGGCTAATTGGAGATGAGTCTCACAGACTTTTCTGCCTTGGGTGGCTTTGAACCATGGTCCTCTAATCTTGGCCTCCTAAGTAGCTAGGATGACAGATATGAGCCACTAGTACCCAGTGCTTGTTTACTTTATTACTAGCTCAGTGAGGCTTTTCTCTAAGACATCTTGGTACACTCTACTCAAATATAACTGAATGATCATGATCTTGGTAATCATGTTCTAGAAGGTCACCATAAACACTGAGTAGTGACTTCAGGGGTCTATTCAGGGCTTTACTTTCCATAACTTCAGCAATCCTGGGACAACTAAATGGAATATCCCAGAAACAAACAATTCATAAATATTAGATTTTTTTATTATGGTACATTTTATAACTATTCTCTTATTATTAGTCCTTCTTGCTTATTACTAATGGCATCTAATTTATCGTTTCATTCTACTTATTTTACTTAAAATATTTTACTGTCTTCACTCAATATGGCCAAAAGGGCAAAAACACTACCCCAAGTAAAATATTTTACTTCTAATATATTGGATACACTCACTCAGCAGTGATGCAATTATTATCCTTAAGACATCCCCAACCCTACTATTGACCTGTTAATGAGGTGTAAAACCAGGACTGGTATTGGATAAATAAATTTTGGGCAAAAGTTACCATCTTATCGTAGTCATGTATGGATAGGAAAAGAGCCTGTGGAAGGTGTGGAACTACCTGTGGTTTCTGGCATCTGTGGGCGTTGTGAGCTCAGCCTATGGGTAAGGTGATACCTATGCCAGGAAGGGTTACTCACACGGGAAGAACAGGGTCAGGTTCCTTTGAGTTTCTGCTTACATTTCATCAACTCATCAGTATGTAACCTTGCTCCGTGTAGGCCCCTGTTTAAAGATACCTCATTTAATGTATGTTGTTGGTTCACTGACACTGAACTCACAGCTGAAAGCTCTGTAACCCATACCCAGATGACATTTATCTTTTCTGCAGATGGAACTTGGGGCTCTGCTTGACTGCTCAGGTGTACCCTATCCCCTGGATGTACTTTACCCAATACATAGATTCTCCCCACAGGCTTCTAAAGTTTATTCATTTAGAAACACTAGACATTTAGAAACCCCCAACAGGAAGCACACAAAAGTGAAAATAGGTTCTTATGTAGAAGGTGACAAGGACAATTCCTTGAAGTTTGAAAGCTGAAGCAGAAAGCCTAGATGTGCCCTTGTTTAGCTGGGACCGTGCACGTCTGGAACCTCAGACTTTTTTTTTTGGTAGCCATTCAATCCGAGGTCCACAAATGACTATAAAAACTCACAAGAATGGTTTTGGGATTACACATGAATTTTAGTGAGCTGGAGAGTTTGTAACACAGAAACTGTGAGAAATGAAAACTGAAAACATTGGTACAGCCAACAGTCACTCAAAAAAGTGATTGTCAGCTAGGGCTTGAACTCAGGGCCTGGGTGCTGTTCCTGAGCTTTTGTTTAACTCAAGGCTAACACTCTATCCATGACTTGAGTCACAGCTCCACGTCCAGCTTTTTGGTGGTTAATTGGAGATAAAAGTTTTAGACTTGGGGCTGGGAAGGTGGCTCAGTGGTAGAGCGCTTGCCTTGCAGGAATGAGGCCCTGGGTTCGATTCCTCAGCTACAACATAAGCAAAAAAGAAAAAAGCCTAACTGGCACTGTGGCTCAAGTGGTAGAGCGTTAGCCTTGAGCTGAAGAGCTGAGGGACAGCGCCCAGGCCCAGAGTTCAGGCCCACGACCGACCAAAAAAAAAAAGTTTTAGACTTTTCTGCCTTAGCTAGCTTTGAATCACCATCCCCAGCTCTCATCCTCCTGAGTAGCTAAGATTGTAGGCATGAGACACTGGTGCTCAGCAACAATCACTGTTGATTATAGGTAATGGTTGTCTCCTGATAAATTAATTTTAAATTTTATCTAATAGTAAAATGTTAAAAAAAATTAGTTGCATTTATATAGTGTTTTGCTAGTGAGGACACTTTTGGAAATAATTATTTTTCTCTTCCCCTCAAAGTCAATGTTATTCCTCTGGCCTGCTTTTCCCCTCTCCTTTTCTTTTCTTTTTTCTTTTCCTTTCTTTTCTTTTCCTCTCTCCCTCTCCCCCTCTCTCCCTTTCTTTTCCCTCTCTCTCTCCCTTCCTTTCCCTTTCCTTTCTTCCTTTTTATGTCAGTACTAGAACTTGAACTCAGGGCTTCTCACTGTTGCTTGGCTTTTTCTCTCAATGCTGGCACACTTTTACTTCTGGTTTTTTGCTGCTGTTTAATTGGAGATAAGAGTTTCACAGATTTTTCTGCCCAGGCTGGCTTCAAACCTTGATCCTCAGATCTCAGCCTCCAGAGTAGCTAAGATTACAGACCTAAGTCACCAGCACCCAGCTTGGTTTGCCTTTCTACACACATTAAAAAAAACCCTAAACACAACAACAACAACAAAAATCTACTCCCCTAATAAACATGAGTGTCTCAATGTTTTATGACAAACTTCTCTAAAGTGAAATGGTGAAGCTGGTCCGACAAAGTACCATTCTCAAAAGTGAGTTCACCTGATAGGAGAGTTATACAATCAGATAAGCTTGGGAAATCCAAGGCAAAATGAAACTTAATTCTCTTCACAGATTTTCTCAGAGCCTCTAGCAATAATTGTATGTTTTGAAATCTCATAAGAAACATAGTATGTCATACAGAGAATTGATGATAGGATGATCTTCTGCCACAGTGTGCTCTGTGATCTCTTTTGGGAAGTCCTACTGGGGTTTGGCTGAGCATAGAATATGAGGGAAGCATTGGTCAGCTTGTTGTCTCTATAACTGACACCTGAGATGATAAAGTTACAAAGAGGAAAGGTTTGTTTGGGCCCAAGTCTTAGAGGCTTCAGGTTAGTAGATACTGTTACTTTGGGGCCTGTGGTGAGGCAGTGCACAAGGGCAGGGAATTCATGGTGGAATAAAATCATTCACTTCATAGCTGGGAAACAGAGAAAGAGGAAGGGGTTGGAGTCCCAATTTCCCTAATTGGCATACCCCAGTGACCTAAATTCCTCCCTTTAGACGCTATACCTTAAAGGTTCCACTTCCTGCTAATTGACCCATTTTGGGACCACGCCTTTAAAGCACAGCCTTTAGTGGGGAACATTTAAGATCTAACTCTAGCCATACATTGGTAGTCTACACCTGTAATCCTAGGTACTTAGGAGGATAATCTGGGGATCACAGGCCAATGCCAGCCTGGGAAGGAAAGTCTGTAAGACTCTTATTTCCAATGTGCTCTCAGAAAGCTGAAAATAGAACTGTGGCTCAAGTGGTAAAGCATTAGCTTTGAACAGGAAAGGCAAGGAACAGTACCCATGCCCTGAGTTCAAGCCCTAGGATCAGCGTGCATGCACACGCGTGCACACACACACACACACACACACACACACACACACACAGATCCAATTATATCACAGAGAAGTATGTGTCTGAGCCACTGCCTCTGGGATATGGGCTGGGGTGTGGCTTTCTCTCTGGCTAAGAGAAGTTGGGAAATAGAGCACCATGAAATTAAAAGTCTTTGTTGTCCTCAGTAAATAACTGATAATACCCTCTTTTATCTTTCAGTGCTTACTTGGGGGATCATTTATTATATTTTAGGTTCTGAAGTGGTCATGCTCTGTCTTATAGGAGCTTTTGCAAGAAATTAGCAGACACTGCTTGCTTTAGATAGCACCGAGACTCTGAGCTGCCAAGAGAGGAAAGATGCTCACAGCAACTTCCCTTTGATTTTTGTTTTACATGGCAGATGTACCATGTTCTTTGAATTCCTTTAAGCCCATGTGGGACAATATCAGTCTTGTAATTGGATTGTTGAAATAGTGTAGCTTCTCTTTCTCTTTCCACATTTCTCACAGAGACAGCATCGCACATAGTAACAACAGAAAATAATAACATGTTTAAAAATTACCTCAAAGTAGATCTGTGAAGGAGAGTCACTTTTTTGGTCATATAGGTTCTTACTGTATTTCCTTTATTTTAATCAATCAGTCATCTCTGGAGCTGAGAAAAACATGATATTATCATCAACTGTCTATGATAGCTGGGAGTTGGTGGCTTATGCCCATCATCCTGGCCATTCAGGAAGGCTGATATATAAGGATTGGGGTTTGAAGCCAGTCGAGCAGAAAATTCCATGAAACTCTTGTCTCTAATTAACCACAAAAAGCTGGAAATGTATGAGTCCCAGCATTGAGCAAAATAGCCAACTGAGAGTATGAGGACCTGAGTTCAAGCCTTAGTGTCATCACACACACACACAAATAGTCTATGCTGTGCCAGGCACTGTGCTTGAAGATGTCATGAATGAGATTTTATTCCTGTCTGGGTTGTAAAAGGGTTTGTAATTATGGTTAAGTAATGACAACCACAGGCACTGATTCTCAAATGCCCATCCTGTGTCAGATACTGGGCTTTGCAGACTCACTGGGAACAATAGCACTGATATTGTATGCTGTGTTTGGAACTGATTGTAAGTGATGATGACAGAATGAATGTGTAAAGTATAAAGTCCCTGGATAGGGTCTGCCTGAGGGAAGAGTGCAGGAAAGTTAGCTTTTATTGCTCATTATGCACTGCACAGGGTGGAATCTGCTTCTTACTCATCATTGCTTTCTCACACCTGGTCCAGAAAAGACAATAAATGTTTATCAAACACATCATGATGATTATTCAAGGATTAAATAAAAACTGCCTGCTCACCAGCATAGAGTAGATAGAAAGGCACTTTTGTATGCATAGCTCTTAGAAGAATTTCTCTTCTTGCTCATTTGGGGAATGATGATCCCCACAGCTTGATGGAGACCAAGCCTGTAGCCACAGGATCTTAGCCAGAACATGCATCTCCATGCTCCAGCTACATAGTCTCTGCACACAGGTATTTGGGGGTCAGGTGCTATCTAGAAAATGGTCCCATTTCTCCACTTATACTAACTAGGAACTTCATTATAAAAAAAACACACCCTTAGGGTTGGGAAGGTGGCTCAGTGGTAGAGTGCTTGCCTTGCATGCATGAGCCCTGGGTTCGATTCCTCAGCACCACATAAGCAGAAAAAAAACGAAAGTGGTGCTGTGGCTCAAGTGGTAGAAGAGCTGAGGGACAGTGCCCAGACCCAGAGTTCAGGCCCCACGACCGGACCAAATCACACACACACACACACTCCCTTATCTGTGTAAGTGAGTGTATACTCGTGCCTGTGCTGAGGCTTGAACTCAGGGTCTAGTCACTCTTCATTAGCTTTTGCACTAAATGCTGGTAATCTACCACTTGAGCCAGAGCTTCACTTCTGGTTTTTTGGTGGTTAATTGGAGATAAGAGTCACATGGACCTTAGTGCTCCAGCTGGCTTTGAAGCATAATCCTTAGATCTCAGCTTCCTGAGTAGCTAGGATTACAGGCATGAGTCATGGGTGCTTGGGAAAATGTCTTTACTTCAACATTTTCAATCATGGTTTTCTGAGCTGGGATAGGGCTTTCCCTAAGAAACAACCTTGGAACATGAATGTAAGTTTTCCTGTGAGACTTTTAGTATATAGGATTTCCATCAAGGTCACTTAACATAGCTCTCATGGAGCATAGTGGTGCAGCTGCCAGGCTGGTTGACCACATCCCTCTGTCCTTGGGACTGAACGTGACTAAGGAATGGATCTACCCCACTGTCCCTGTGTTAGCAGGAGCAAACACGTTTGTGATGGAGGGCTGTGGAGTGCCATTTCCCAAGTCCTTTACTTAGTTGTGCATAACTTACTGCCAAATTCTTGGAGGCTGAAACCTTTCTTGTCTGTTACTGGGCCATGTTTGCCCAAAGGTAAATTTTTTTGGAGAGTTTCTGCCAGAGCTATGAAGCCTTTATTGGAATCAATGCAAAAAAACCAAAAACAAATTATTTCCTTTTTTCATGCTTACCAACATTTGATATTGTGAGTTTTTCCTCCCTTTTATTATATACTAGTTGTATAAAATAATGGCTTTTCATACATATATAATATACTTTAGTCTTATTTACCCAGCCCCCTTTCGCTGGTCTTTCTCTTCCCAAATAATGTCTTTATTTGAACTGGTTTGTTTCAGTGTGCCAACAATTCAAAGGTTAGTTCTATATCTAAGAAGTAGTCTTCCCTGTCTTTGTATCTCTCTGTCTTTCACATCCCAACACACACACTAACACTTCAAAATATACTGACAATCAACATCAATTCTTATACTCATATACACATATATCCAATGTACATCCAGGTAACTTGCATATACACCAACTCTCATACACTCAATACTTAAACACACATGAGCACACCCAATATATGCTCAATATTCATATCTTCAGTATACACTCATGCAACTGACATATGTACATTTACACCTACACATTTAAGAGATAAATGCACACACACACAGATGTATTTATGCATATACCCAGCACAGCTATCATCTCCACTCAATCACACTGATATAGTCTTGTAACTCAATGTGCACACCACATGCACAGACATATCCAATGCATACTGACACATATTTACACACAGACACATTGGGGCTATACTCTCAATTTATCTCATGCTGTCCCTAAACACTTTTCCCTAGAGGATTAGACTTCCTGTGTGGTTCTGTGTGGCAGGAGAGAGGGACTGTGGTAGAGCAGAGGATCTCCTCAGCCATGGTAATTTTTTTGGCAGCAAAGCACCTATTTTCCTAGACTTGATGGTTAAGAGTATAAAGTCTTTATGGGAAACAACTAGAAAATCACTAGAGTGACAGCAGGAAAAAGAGGTAGCTCATGGCCATGCCACTCAGCATTTCTGTTACAGGAGAGAGAATGGGTTTAGGGAGAAGAATCCAAGTCAGCTGTCATTGGCCTTGAACTTTATCATCCTGTGTCTTGTCACAACGACTTGTATTTTCATGCAGGAAGGAAACAAGCCTTTGGAAGCATGAGGAAGGAGGAAGGCAGGGTGGCTGGAACAAAAGCTTGAAGGGAGCAATGGCCACTTTAGGTCACCTCTGCTTCCCCCACACTTCCACTCCACTGGTAGACGCTATACACAAGTGCTTGCCAGTAGCAATGGTGGTCTCAGTTTTCACAAAAAACAGAGGTCTAGCCTTATGAATTAAGTGACCCCTAGACTTTCAGAGCTCTGGTTTTAAGAGAGACATGCCGGAACCAGCAGCCTCTCCTCTAACTTGATTTCCCTTTCTCCTTCTGTTTCCCATTACCTTTTCCCTTCCTTTCCCTTCCCTTCCCTTCCCTTCCCTTTCCCAAAGCTCTCTTCCACAGGGCTCTGAACAATAATTTGATACTAAAATGTTTCCTGATTTGGGAAAAACTGGTCTACAATTTTTTATATTTATACTTTTATTGTCCTGTGTACTTTGATTTTTACAAACAAAATCCAAACCAAAACAATTTTTAAAAACTTATGTCAGAAGAGGCCAAAGAAGTTAGGAAGATAAATAGTAGGAAAAAGTAAAAATTTGTTCCAGGCAAGAAAAATAAGGGAAGGGGTGGGCTGAAGGGTGTGTGTGTAATGATGTTGAAGAGATAACTCAGGTCAAGATGCATTGTATACATAAAACACTTTGTTAAATGACAAAAAGTTCAATGCATAACCCAAAAATTAAGAAAAATGAGGGAAAGGCTGAGTTAGGAGGGGTGGGTGAGAATGGTGAAAGGGGTGACATTGATGCACTATATTCATAACTGCTTTGTTGAATGGCAAGTCCTTTGTATAATTACTGAAAGATAATACAAATATTTAAGAGAAATACAGAAAAACAATTGTTCCAGAACCAACCTTTAAGAGACCCTGTGCTTGATATGTGTGTCAGTGGAAACACAAAATGCAGAGAATAGCTTGCACCAAAGCTGGACAGGGAAAGGCAAATCAGCACTATAGCCTCATAGAGCCCTGTTCTGCAGATGCTCCATCTACCCTAGGTGGGAAACAATGGCAAGTATGTGTCATGTGACTTTACCATGGTGACTGTGAAAGGCTCTTTCTCCCATCCACAGCCCATGAAAATCCACAGAGCCCCAGGAGTATGCCTCCTCCTGTCTGCAGATCCTTCTCTGAGTGTGCTTTCTAGTGAGTATTTTCTCTTCTCCCAAGCAGTTCCTCTTAATTGATTTTGGACATCCTGCTGTGGATTGGTTAGGGAGATACTGGAGGGACTGTCAATTTTGTCAATCCTAAACCCTGTGTTCTGCATGTCATTTCCTTGGAAGAGAGTAACCCAGATCCCTTCCTTGACAAGCAGCTGCATTCTGCATCAGATTCTATTTCTACTTCAGAAGATAGCTCCTGGGCAAGGGCAGTGGGTTTCAACTGGGTCCAAAATTTCCTTGCACCTAGGTAGGCATCAGAGGCATTTTAGCTCTTCCCTCTCAGAGTCAGCATGTGTGGCCTTCTGGCATTTGGGTGGTTCCGAGGGTGTGCATGTGTTTGGGGTTGGATATTTGGAAGAGACCCATATGGAGTAATGCTTATCCCCGCCTTTCCTGAACAATGGCCAGCACTCCTCACTGTTGCTCTCCTCACCTCTGTATTTGTTTATGAATTCTTGGGAAAGACAGTTGCGTGAGCTTCCTGAGGTGTGTGAGTACCCAGAGGCAGCTTAGAAAAACCAGGTGCTGTCTCCACAATTAAACCCATGTGGAAAGCCCTTGGGATGACTTGGAATCCACTATTTCTGGTTACAGAAGACAAGGATGTTTTCATTCTGAATTGCTAAGATTTGCTTTTCACCAGATCCAAACACACTAGGTAAGCTATAACTTGCGATTTTACAAAACTAAGAGATGACTGGTCGCAACATGTTGAGAGTCAAAATTCTGGCCAGACAACTTATAACATAACCTTCCAAATAAGTGTCACTAACACTTAAAACTTTATTTAGAAATGAGAAATTCTGGCTGGGAACCAGTGGCTCATGCTTATAATCCTAGCTACTCAAAAGGCTGATACCTGAGGATTATAGTTCAAAGACAGCTTGAGCAGGAAGTCCACAAGACTCTTATCTCCAATTAACCACCAAAGAGCTAGAAGTGGAGCTGTGGCTCAAATGAAAAGCACTAGTCGAGTAAAAAAGCTAAGAAACAGTGCCCAGGTTCTGAGTTCAAGCCTCAGGACTGCCCCATCCCCCAAACAGAGACATTCTGGAAGGTTTTCTTTTACTTATTTATTTTGTTTGATCTGAGGATCATGGTTTGAAGCCAGTCCAGGTATCACAAATCTGAGAAACACTTATGTCCAATTAGCTGGCAAAATGCTAGAAGTAGAGGCATGACTCAAGTGATAGAATGCCAGCCTCGAGCAAAAAAAACCAGGAAAGAGTGCAAAGTTCTGAATTCAAGCTCTAATACTGGCATGCATGCCCCCTCCCACTAAAAAAAAAAAAAGAAAAGATAGAAGATAAATCAAGGTAGTAATGAGAAGTCTTCCATTCCAGTCTAAAATATTTCAGTTTGCAAGGGTTGGGGAGAGAGCACATACATTCATCAAAGAAATAGGGCTTTAGAATTCTTAGTTGTCTTCTTTTCATAACCCACAACATCTCAATTTTTTAAATGTGTGTGTGTATATGTGTGTGTGCGTGTGCACATGTGTGCACGTGTGCATGTACACACATGCTCACATTAGTAGTAGGGCTTGAGCTCAGAGCTTTGAACCTTACTTGATTTTTAGCTCAAGTTTTGTGTTTAAACACTTGAGCCACATCTCTATTTCTGGCTTTTTGCTGGTTAATTGGATTTTAGAGTCTCATGGACTTTCCTAGCTGGGCTGGCTTCAAACTGAGGTCCTCAGATCATAGCCTTCTGAGTAGCTAGGGTTTTAAGTATGAGTCATGAGAGCCTCAATTCTTGTGAACATCCCTCAAAAGAATTAAAATGATCAGCACTTGTCGATGATATAAATTCTAAGTATTTTTTCTGTTTGTTTTGACTTTGTTGATGGTTTGCTTTTTCAACTTTCTGTTGTGACTGAACAAACCATTAAAAAAACTGTGTGTGTGTGTGTGTGTGTGTGTGTGTGTGTGTGTGCATGTGCATGTGTGCGTATGAGCATGGTGGTATTTGGGTTTGTACTCAGAGTCAGAGTGATTTCCCTCAGCTTTTTTTTGCTCAAAGCTAGTGCTCTACCACTTGAGCCACAGTTCCATTTCCAGATTTTTGCTGGTTAATTGGAGATAAGTCTCAGAGACTTTCCTTCCAGAGATGGCTTTGAACAGTGACCCTCAGCTTTTGGCATCCTGAGTATGTTAGATTACAGGTGCAAGCCATCAACACCCACCTAGTTCCTAGCTAGAACTAATCCTGCTCTTCTGTACCATGTTCTTGGAGTTGTAACCACTAGAATTGGGGCACTTTTCCAAATATCCACCCAGATGGGACACATTGGCTATGTTGAAAATAGTCATGGTAATGTCTGAAACTAATGTTACATAGCTTCTGCCTTCCCACAGCTTCACCTCCCTCTGAATTTTACACATCTACTTTCCTTCTCATGACTAATGGCATGGGCTGGCATACAATGTTACATGGTAGTGATGTTGGAGCAGATTCTTATTTTGTTACTGTCATGGTGAGAATACTCATAGTGTTTTCTTAGTTTAACTTTTAGAGCCATCTTAACCATTAAAAAAAAACTGTTGTAAAAAACACATAACAAACTCACCATCTTTTTGCCATTTTTATTTATTTATTTTTTGTGCCAGTCCTGGGGCTTTAACTCTAGGCTTGAATACTGTCTCTGAGCTTTATTTATTTATTTATTTATTTAAAATTTTTTTTTTGCTCAAGGCTAGTGCTCTGCCACTTAAGCCACAGCTCCACTTATTGCCTTTTTGCTGGAGATAAGAATCTCACAGATTTTCCTGCTTGGACTGGCTTTCAACTGTGATCTTCAGAGTAGCTAGGATCACAGGCGTGAGCTGCCAGCACCCAGCCATCTTCACCATTTTAAAAGGTACAGTTCAGGGGAATGAAGCATGTTCATATTGTTGCCCAATCATCACCATCACACATGCCCCGGACTTTTTACCTTCTGATACTGACACTTAGTAACCACTAATTTCCACATTCTCCTCTGCCCTGGTTCCTGGCAACCACTATTCAAATACTTTCTGCCTCAATGAATCTGGCAATTCTTGGTACTTCATAGGTATCTGACTCAGACAGCATTTGTCTTTTTGGGTCTGCTTTATTTCATCTAACATAATGCCTGCAAGACCCATCAGAATTTCCCTTATTTTAAAGGAAAGTGTTTAAGGTAAACAGTAAGTGTATTTTGAAGTGAAAGGGAAAGCTGCAAAGAAAGTAGCAAAGCTCTCTATCAAGATAAGGACCCTAAGAAAGTCCAATGAAGTCTTCTTGGAGGTGGTTTATATAATATAGGGCTTATCCCATATCTCCTGTCTTCACCTGTCTTCTTGATAGTTTGTGCATGTGCAACCCTGGCTCTTTTCATTGGTTGAGCAGGCACCCAGGGCATCATGAGAAGAAGAAACATTTGAGCAGGAGTCTGAGGCACTATGGGAACAAGAAGTGCTATTATCTACCTTATATTATTCTTGCCTCTGTTAACCCTAACACATGTACTTTCTCTCACACATGGACTTTTGTTCCTCAGGGTAGCAGAGGCCTCGGTCAGGGGGCTCAGCAGGGACCTGTATAACATCTTCCACTCCCATCCTGTCTGTGTCTGTAGAGCTGCTCACAGCTCAGGGTCACTTTTTGGTCATCTTAATGTCCTAGACTGGGGAAGCTGGTGGATCACTGCGGACCACTGAAGAGTGAGAGGGGGAAGAAGAAAAAACAGACACAAGAAAGAAAGGCTAAAGAGAGACATGAACACACCCACTACTACCCAAGTTCTCTCTTCTGTCTATGGAGACTGCGTCTGTCTGGGTCTGAGCTGGTCACTCTCCAGGATATCAAGTCTCAGACAGTTGACTTTGCTAATCCTGGAGCAGGGAAGCCAGCCACTGAGGGCCCTGGAAGCTGAAAGTTATAAATACATTGCTGGCTCTTTGGCTAAGAGCCCAGGTGTGGTCTGTAGTTGCCCGGGTCCCTTCCCAAGGAGAATGGAAACCTTCATGGGAAGGTCTCATGATTATTTTTAAGTTATCCTTGTCCTGTTTGACTTACAACTGCTGCCTTCCTTGTCCAGTGTCATTGACCATCACACAGCTCAAGACTTTACTGCCTGTAACTCAGGTTTGTGGTTCCCTCCTGGAAAGCTTCCAGTGTCTCTGATCCTCCTCTGAACTTGGGGTGCTCCAAACTGTCTGTGGTCTTACAGGCTGAACTAAGGTTGTGATCCGCAGAATAAAGGGAGCCTTGTTACCTTTCAGGCCACAGTGTTTTGCCACTTTGTGTGTAGTGAGTGCAAGTTTTTTTTTTAATCCTATTAATGACTATTACATCATATATTTATAAGATCTCCACTGTTCACTGACATACCTAGGCCTTCCTGAAACCATTCCTTCTCTCCTATGTTCCCTGCTGTTTCTCTGCCATAGAAATTAACTAATAATCTTATGGCCTCTCTCTTCTCCTAGGGCTTTGGTATAATAAGTATGTCCTTCTGGGCAAAGACATACACCATTCTCTTCAGTGTGGGGTGATAGAGCTAGACCAAGATCTCTGCCTACTGGGGCTGCTAATCTCAGCCTGTAAAATCCGCTAGTGATCTTACAATCACTGAATTCTGACTTTAGAATTCAGAGAGCTCTGTCTTCCTTCTAGTATGGGAGTTATAATCATTGTCAATATTTCTTCTCATTTCTTCCAGGATATTATCTGATTTCTTTCTGCCTCATGGAAAATTCAAGGGAAAGTCATGCAGTCTTTGATCCTGAAATATTTCTAGCCTGCTAAGGACTAATTCTAAGGAGCAGGCTTCTGAGCCCAAAGGAAGTGTGAGTTGACCACAGCCATCGTTTCCTGCTGGTAGACTAGACTAGAACCCACAAAAATGGCCTTTCCCAGTTGTTTGTCCAGACAGCTAATAAATGATCAATGAATTTAGATGTAAGTGAGAACTTGCTGGCATCTGCCCTCAATGACAATCTGTCCTCAATTTATGAAGAGGGAATTGGTATGATTTTTTCCTCCATGAATGACCACTGTGCTTAAATCCATCAAATGTAGTATAGCCTTTGTGGAAAGGATTGTGGTCAAAATCTGACTCACTCATCAATAGATTTATGGCCTGTACAAAGACCACATAAGAAATGGAAAGAACCATGGCCAGTCTGTGACAGCAGCTTGATTTATTTGGTATGAGATGGTTTTCATACAGGGACTCCTTACAACCTTTAGGATAGGCGATTTTTGCAATGTGGACTTTTGGACATGTGGCATTGTTGTTTTTGGAGAGATGGTGAAATACCATCTCAATTATCAGTTATACTTGGATGAGTAATAAATTCCATCATAGAAATGTAAAAAGCAGTAGACTCTCTTTTTGAACATACTGAACAACCTTCCACCCCTTTCTTTTCCTCTCATCTCACTGATTTTGCCATGAAGTATTTACTTATTTATTTGGCCCTGTCCCTGGGGTTTCAACTCAGGATTTGGGAGATGTCCTTGAGCTTTTACTCAAGGCTGGCACTCCATCACTCAAGTCACAGCTTCATTTCCAGCTTTTTGATAGTCAATTGGAGATAAGTTTCTTCTCAACTTTCCTGACTGAATTGGCTTCAAACCAGGATCCTTAAGATCTCAGCATTCTGAGTAGTTAGAATTACAGGCATGAGCCATCAGTGAGTGCCTGGCTTGAAATTTCCCTTTGGAGCGCTTTAAAACAAAAATTTTTATATAAATAGTAAAACATGAGCACCAAAAACAAATTCCACTGACAGCATTTGAAATCCAGTTACTCTGCACTCAAGCTCTGGCTGAGCCCTGTTGAGTGCTAGGCTCTAGACCTCTCTGGGAAGAAGCCTGTCAGTGTTTATTCCTGCTTCTGCTATCAGAACTCACTGTTCCTTCTTTCCAGGGACATTCTGACACAACTAGTGTCCAAGGTTCTTTTTGTCTTGTTTAGCACAGTTATTTCTTATAGTTTAAAGACCATAGTATAAAAGTATAATGTTGGGCTTTGTTAATATTGCAAAATGCTCTGACAATGAAACTCAACTTTATGACCATGTATTGCTTGCTATTTGGTATCTATTTTCAGACATTCTTCTATATTTGGAACTCTTGACCTCTCCTCAAATCTTTGGAAATACCAGGCCTAGTAGGAGGACTATGGAGTGGGAATGGGTGCTAGCTTGAGAAGCTGCTACAGGTGAGACGGGCACTCTAAATTTGCTGTTTTTGCAAGGCCTGTGGTGGATGGTGAACAACTAGCCAGGGGGCTGGATTTTGTTTTCACATCACAAATATTTCACAAAATTGGCTACCTGGAGATGGGGATCCTATAGACTGGAATAGACCCTGGATATCAGTGCTTCACTCTTATTTAGGGCTTTGGCAGCAAGCCAAAGAGATTGGGTTAGGAAAATAAGTAGCCTCTAACCTCTAGGAGGGGTTCATTAGCAGAAGCTTGGAGGGGATCATCAGAGTGAGGGGATGTCAGAGTGATGACATAAGAAGGTCCCATCAAGTGTGGATATGAATGGTGATTAGAGAGTCGTCTGTCAGGTGATAAGAGCCTAAACATGGCTAAGAATGCTCTGTGTGTGTGTGTGTGTGTGTGTGTGTGTGTGTGTGTGTGTGTGTGTGTGTGTGTGTGCTGGTGCTTGAACTTAGAGCCTTGGGTGCTATCTCATAGTTTTTTTTTCACTCAAAGCGAGTGCTCTTACACTTGAGCCATACCTCCACTTCTGTATTTTTTCCTGGTTAATTGGAGATAATAGATTCATAGACTTTCCTGCCCAGGGTTGGTTTTGAACTATGATCCTCAGCTCTCAGCCTTGAATAGCTAGGATTATCAACATGAGCCACTATCACCTAGCTAAGAATGCGTTTTAAGGAATTTTCTCCTAGAAATGTGAAGTATATTTAAGAGTTCTGCCTCTCAATCACTCTGGTCCAAGTGGGTTCAATGTGTTACATTTGTTCCTGGTTAGGGTTTAAAAGCTTCTGGCAAAGCCAGGAGGAAGATAGTGTAAAGGGAACAGGGAAAAACCCAAGCTCCTTCCAAAAGAGCAGAGTTTTAGGGTCCCATCAGGTACTCCACATCTAGAGAGTCACACCAAGTAAGTTATAATTATACAGAGGCACACACTAAATACACACTTGCATAAGAAGATAAAAACCAGTGCATGCCAGCAGGAGTGCTGGTGGTAGTGGTGGAGACAGTGATCAGGCCCCAGGGCTTTGCACATACCTTCACCTTGGAATTTAAAGAGCCCACATGGGAAAAAGCAGGTCGGTGGCCAACAGCCAAGCTGGCTACAGTTAGGAGCAGAGACAGTTTGCCGTATCATGGACGGTCCCAGAACATCTCTGGGAACTGTGAATACCCCAGAAAAGACATCCCCCTTCCTTGGAGAACAGCATCTGGACTGGAACCTCTTCCCTTACCCGAGAAGAATGCCATTTTTTTTTTTTTTTACTTTGCCTTTACTTACTTTTTTTTTCATTTTTTTCTTTATTGTGATTAAGTGATTACATAATTTCCCAAATTTCACAGTATTGCGGGATAGTGATGCTTAAAGTCACATACACCTTCTAACTTTCATGGGGCAAATTGTCTACCATAGTCTATAACATTTATGAGTTCTATGAGCTTTACAATACAGTTATTTCTTCCACATTGGGATATGTACATTTCTTTTGTTTTGCATAGCATCAGCTAAGAATGCCATTTTTTTTTATTGTAAAGATACTATACAGAGGGTTACAGTTACATGAGTGAGGTAATGAGTACACTTCCACTTCCTCTTGAACATTGTTACCCCCTCCATTGTTTTCCCCCTACGATCCCCTCCCTCCCTCCCTTCCCCAAGGTTCTTTTTTTTTTTTTTTGATTGTGATTAAGTGATTACTTAATTTCCGGAAATTCACAGTATTGTGGAATAATGATGCTCATTTAAAGTCACAAGTTCATTCTAACTTTCCTGGAGCAAATTGTCTATCACAGTCTGTAATATATAACGGTGCTCATATGTTATATACCATATATGTGATCAGCAGCATGGGGATATTTAGTAGTGGTTCAACCAGATGAGTGGGAGTTCTTTGTTTCTTAAGTCCTGTTAGTTTTGTCATATCACCTAACATTTTGGATTCATCATCCACTTATCAGGGAGACCATGTACTGTTTGTCTCTTCGTTCTTGGCTTACCTCGCTCAACATGATTCCTTCTAGCTCCATCCATTTCCCTGCAAATGCCATTATTTTGTCATTTCTAATGGCTGCATAATATTCCATTGTGTATAGATACCACAATTTTTGGATCCATTCATCTGTGGTGGGGCATCTAGGTTGTTTCCATATCCTAGCTATTGCGAACAGTGCTGCAATAAACATGGAGGTGCACGTGTCCTTGTATATTGGTTCCTGTTGTTCAGGGTAGATGCCTAGAAGTGGTATGACTGGGTCGTAAGGGAGGTCAATCTTTAGCTTTCTAAGGACCCTCCAGACTGCTTTCCAAAGTGGTTGTATGAGTGTACATTCCCACCAGCAGTGTAATAGCGTTCCTCGTTCTCCACATCCCCTCCAGCATTTGTCATTGGCTGATTTGTGAATGTGGGACATTCTGACTGGGGTAAGGTGGTATCTCAGGGTTGTCTTTATTTGCATTTCCTTCACCACCAGGGATGATGAACATTTCCTCATGTGTTTCTTTGCCATTTTTATTTCTTCATTTGAGAAGTCCCTCTTTAGTTCCCTTGCCCATTTAGTAATTGGTTTGTTGGGTTTGGGAGGGATTAGTTTCTTGAGTTCCCTGTATATGCAGGATGTTAACCCCTTGTCTGATATATTGCTGGTAAATATTTTTTCCCAATTAGTTGGTTGTCTTTCTAGCTTGGTTGCGATAGCTTTATCTGTGCAGAAGCTTTTTATTTTAAGGTAGTCCCATTTGTCGAGTCTCTCTCCAATTTGTTGTGACCCTGGGACTCTGTTCAGGAAGTTCCTTCCTGTGCCTATTAGTTCAAGTGTCTCTCCTACTCTGTCCTGCAGTAGTTTCAGAGATTCAGGTTTAATGTTAAGGTCTTTAATCCATTTTGAGTTGATGTTGGTGCATGGTGATAGGCTGGGGTCCACTTTTAGTTTTCTGCATGTGGCTGCCCAGTTTTCCCAGCACCAGCGGTTGAAGAGGCTGTGTTTCTTCCATTGTATGTCTTTGGCTCCTTTGTCGAATATCAGCTGGCTGTAGGCCTGTGGGTTTATTTCTGGATCTTCTATTCTGTTCCATTGGTCTTCGGGTCTGTTTTTGTGCCAGTACCATGCTGTCTTTGTTATTATAGCTCTGTAGTAGAGTTTGAAGTTCGGCATGGATAGCCCTCCCATATTGTCTTTATCCCCTAGAATTGTTTTGGCTATTCTAGGTCTTTTGTTGTTCCATATGAATTTTTGGACTGTTTTCTGTATTTCAGTGATGTACGTCATTGGGATTTTAATAGGAATTGCGTTGAATTTGTATATTAGTTTTGGAAGTATTACCATCTTTACTATATTAAGTCGGCCTATCCAGGAGCATGGGAGGTCTTTCCATTTCCTAGTGTCTTCTGCAATTTCTTTCTTTAACTTTTTATAGTTCTCATTAAATAGTTCTTTTACATCTTTGGTTAGGTTAATTCCTAAATATTTTATTTTTCGGGAGGTTATTGTGAATGGGGTTGCTCCCTTTATTTCCCTCTCTTCCTGTACATTATCAGTGTATAGGAAGGCAACTGATTTTTGTGGGTTTATTTTGTATCCTGCTATTTTGCCGAAGTGATTTATGATTTCTAAGAGTTTGGGGATGGAGTTTTTGGGATCGTGGAGGTATAGTATCATGTCGTCTGCAAAAAGGGATAGTTTAACTTCTTCTTTCCCTATGCGGATCCCTTCAATGTCTTTTTCTTGCCTTATTGCCCTGGCTAAGGGTTCTAGGACTATATTGAAGAGGAGTGGAGACAGTGGGCATCCTTGCCTTGTTCCTGATTTTAGGAGAATTGGTTGCAGCTTTTCCCCATTAAGTATAATATTGGCTATTGGTCTGTCATAAATGGCTTTTATTGTTTTTAGAAATGTTCCTTCTATTCCTATTTTCTCCAGAGCTTTTAGCATGAATGAATGTTGAATTTTGTCAAAGGCCTTTTCTGCATCTGTAGCGATAATCATGTGATTCTTGACCTTGGCTCTGTTGATATGTTGGATTACATTTATTGACTTACGTATGTTAAACCATCCCTGTGTCTCTGGGATGAAGCCTACCTGGTCATAATGAATTATTTTTTTTATGTGTTTCTGGATTCTGTTAGCTAGAATCTTGTTAAGGATCTTTGCATCTGTGTTCATCAAGGAGATTGGCCTGTAATTCTCCTTTTTGGTTGGGTCTTTGCCTGGTTTGGGGATGAGTGTGATATTGGCTTCGTAGAATGCGTTTGGGATAGCTCCTTCCTTCTCTGTTTCTCTGAAGAGCTTGAGGAGTATGGGTATTAGTTCTTGTTTAAAGGTCTTATAGAATTCTGCTGTGAATCCATCTGGTCCTGGGCTTTTTTTTGTTGGAAGACTTTTGATAGCTTCCTGTATCTCATTATAGGATATTGGCTTATTTAATTGGTTAACTTCTTCTTTGCTCAGTTTGGGCAACTTGTATTTCTCTAAAAATGCATCCATTTCTGCCCGATATTCTTCCTTCAGAGAGTATAGCTTTTGAAAGTAGTCTGTTAGAATTGTTTGGATATCTTGGGTACGTGTGGTGATGTTTCCCGTGGCATCCCTAATCCTATTAATATGGGTTTCCTCTCTTCTTTTTTTAATTAATCTAGCCAATGGGCCATCAATTTTGTTTATTTTTTCAAAGAACCAGCTTTTTGTTTGGTTTATTTTGGTTATGGTTTTCTGATTTTCTAATTGGTTAATCTCTGCTTTTAATTTGGTTATCTGGCTTCTTCTAGTAGCTTTAGGTCCCATTTTTTCCTGTTTTTCTAGCTGTTTTAATTGCAACATGAGATTATTTACTTGGTCTGTCTCCATTCTCTTGATGTGGGCACGGAGGGCAATAAATTTGCCCCTCAGGACTGCTTTTGCTGTGTCCCACAAGTTTCTTTGTGAGGTGTTTTCATTTTCATTGAATTGTAGGAAATGCTTTATTTCTTCTCTGATCTCTTCTGTTATCCAGGCATTGTTAAGGAGTGTGCTGTTCAATTTCCATGTATTGGAGAAATTTCTGTGGTATGCTTTGTTATTGAGAGCTAGCTTGATTCCACTGTGGTCAGATAGGATACAGGGGATTATGTCGATCCCTTTGTATTTGCTTAAGTTCCTTGCATGAACTATGATATGGTCTATTTTGGAGAAAGTTCCATGAGCTGCTGAGAAGAATGTGTACTGTGTTGTTTTAGGGTGAAATACTCGGTAGATGTCAGTTAATTCCGCTTGAAGTATGGCCTCTCTTAATTCGGTAGCTTCTTTGCCAATCCTCTGGTTGGTAGACCTGTCCTTTGGTGAGAGTGGTGTGTTAAAGTCTCCTAGTATTATCGTATTGGGATCTATTTTATTCTGTAAGTTTGAGAGCATTTGTCTGACATATCTGGGTGCACCAATATTTGGGGCATATAAGTTGATGATGGTTATATCCTCCTCTTGGATTGTTCCCTTTATTAATATGTAGTGTCCGTCCTTGTCTTTCTGTACTGATTTTAATGAAAAGTTTATTTTGTCAGATATCAGGATAGCTACACCTGCTTTCTTACTGGGGGCGTTTGATTGGTAGATCCTTTTCCACCCCTTCACTCTGAGTTTGTTTGTATGTTTGGCTGAGAGGTGGGTCTCCTGAAGGCAACAGATGGATGGGTCTTGTTTTCTTATCCAGTCCTCAGTTCGTTTTCTTTTAATTGGCGAATTCAGCCCATTTATATTAAGAGAAAGTATAGAGAGATGCATTGTTGTCCCTGCCATTCCGTTTTCCTAAGTTTTTCTTTTTTCCTTTCCTCCTGTGCTTGCTCAGTTAGACTTTGAGTAACGCCTGTTTGGGGCAGGCCCCAGTTCCTGGCTGCTTTCTTCAGGTTGTGTCCCCCCTCTTAGAATTCTTTGTAATGCTGGCTTAATGTTTATGTATTCATTTAGTTTTTCTTTGCTATTAAAAGTTTTCAGTTCTCCATCAAATGTGAATGCTAGCTTTGCCGGGTAGATCAGTCTGGGTTGGCAGTTATTGGCTCTCAGGGCTCGTATGGTGCTTTCCCAGGCTTTTCTTGCATTCATTGTTTGTGTGGAGAGATCTGCAGTAATTCTTATTTTTTTCCCATTGTAGTATAGCTCCTTCTTCATTTTTGCTGCATGCAGGATTGTTTCCTTATTATTCAGATCTATCATTTTTACTATAATGTGTCTAGAAGTGGTTCTCCTGGGGTCTTGCTTGTTGGGTGTTCGATAAGCTTTTGTGATGTAGTTAAGATGGTCGTTTTTGAGGTGGGGAAAATTTTCATTGATTATCTTGTTAAATAGGTGTTGCATTCCCTTGCTCTGGAATTCCTCACCTTCGTCCACTCCAATTATGCGAAGGTTAAATTTTTTAGCATTATCTGCTTGCTCTTGAATATCCCTTTGGTTTAATTTGAGTGATTTTTCCATATCTGTCACTTTTTGGTCCAGTTGGTGTATTCTGTCTTCTGTATCTGACACCCTACCTTCCATTTCATTCACTCTGTTGACAGTGGCTTCTATTGTGGTTTGCATGGAGGAAATGGATCCCTTTATGGATTCAATGTTGGTTCTCAGAGTACTGATCTCACCTCTCAATGAGGTATGCATTACCTCTAATTTGGCGTTTATCTCACTTCTTACTGAGGTTTGTGCAGCTTCTATTTTTGCATGCATCTCTTGTTTGATACCCTGTATCTCTTTGGATAGTTCATCCTTGTGCTCTTTCAATTTCTGATCAATTTCTCGCTTTATTTCTTGAGTCATTGCCTCCAGCAACCCTTGGAAGTAGCCTTTGTCTTCCATTCCTGCTTTGCTCCCACTGGGGCTCTCCCCTGTGTGGCTGCTGGCTTTTGAGGTGGGCTTGCTGTCCTGGGTGGTAGTAAACCTTGTGATTTTTCTCTGTGATTTTTGCATGGAGGTTCAGGAGACTGCTCTTCAATTTTGTTTTGGTGTGTCTGTCTTTGCTTGGTTGCTGATTCTGTATTGGTAGAGAGAGTCTGTGCCTGATCTGGGTTCTGTTGGGAGCCTATTTCCAGCTGCTATTCTGACTTAGGATTCTCAGCTCTCTGCTGTAGATTGCTGGCAGTTCCCGCCTTTGGAAGGGTTGAGCAGCCTAGACTGCTTGTGTTTGCTCCTACGGGTGCTCTTGTGAAGAACAGATGCTCTGGATGCACTCTCCCAAATGCTGGAGTCTGCTATGGGCTCCTGATGTGTTTTTGTTTATTTGTTTTGGGCTGGTTGTGGGCTTGAACTCTAGGTTTGGGTGCTGTCCCTCAGCTTTTCAGCTCAAGGCTGGCACCCTACCGTTTGAGCCACAGCACCACTTCTGACCCTTTTTGCTTTTGTGATGCTGAGGAATCAGATCCAGGGCCTCATACATCCAAGACTATCACTCTATTGCTGAGCCGCCTTAACAGTCTGAGCTCCTGCTTACTATCAGGTGCTGGCAGCCTGTGTTGCCCAATTCCCAGTCTAGGGTATATGGGTGGAGTTTTGGTGGGGTTTGGGCTTCTCTTGTCCTGGGCCTCCAGGTCTTTTGTTGTCACAGGCGTGCTTCCCGGGGGAGTGTTGTTTCCTGGTTTTCTCCCCTCTGTTGAGGCGTATGCTCAGCTTTTTACTTCAATTGGGAGGAGTTGGTTGTGTTGTTCCGTCGCCGGATCCCCGGGCCTGGTTCCGGCCCCAGCCTGGAGCGCGCTTGTTAGGCCTGTGCTGATGTGTATACCACCTAGGTTATGCAGCCTGGAGCGCACTCGTTAGGCCTGTGCTGATGTGTATACCACCTAGGTTATACAGCCTGGGGGACACAGTTCAAATTTCTTTTACTGTTGGTAGTCTTGACCCAGGGGCGCTGTTCCTGGCTTGGGCATTTAAGCTCCCTTCCAGGGGTGCTCTTGCTCTAGCCTGGCCAGCTGAGTGTGCTCCACGGGCTGGTGGAGCTCTCAAACAGTTCCCAGTTTTAGTGGGTCCTGTGGTCCGGGTGCTGGGGTAGGGAGTCTAGGTCAGGGTCTGGGGATTCCCTCCAGCTCTGGTCTCCCTTGAGGGATACACTTCCCCTGTTGGATACTCACCCTGGAGCTGGTTGTTTCTGTGTGGTGTAGGTCGTCAGTTGTTGTTGCAATCCGGGCTGGGTTGGGCGGTGGTGGCTCTGTGTGATTCTTTTCTGTCTCTGCCTCTGTCGAAGCTGTCGGGTCAAGAGTATCCACGCTCAAGCAGCTTCTTCTCGGTACCTCTGGGGCCCGAGTGACCCCGCCGGGTCGTTGCGATCGTGATCGGGCGGGCGGGTGGTTTGCAGACAGGACCCTTTGTCGCACTGCTGGCGCCGAGCGGCTTTGGCGGGATGGAACCTCTCTGCTCAGGTGGAGAGTGCTGGATCTTGCGATCGCGATCAGGCTGGGCCGGGTGGTCTGCCGACAGGTCCTTTTGTCACTCTGCTGATGCCGAGCGGCTTTGGCGGGATGGAGCCTCTCTGCTCGGGTGGAGAGTGAGGGGTGGTGGTGGGATCCTCGTGGAGACTCCCGGCTGTTAGGTTTCTCTGTTCCTGGCGATCTGCTGTTCTGCAAACCAGTACCTGATGTTCTGAAAGCGGCCCCCTGTGTCTCTGCTGTGTCTCTGGGGCTCCCCCAGCCCCCGCCGGGGCCGGCTGGCCGGCGGCTTGGCGCACTGCCGCGCGGCCAGTAAAGGTTGGGGGAGGGGTCTTCGCTTTTCTCTGTTTTGAAATTCTTCTTTTTCTCTCTTTCTTTTTTTGTTATTCTCCGCCTCTGGTTTTTCTCTGAGTGTTCGTCTTTTTGTTGTTGTAGGTCTCTTGGGGAGATTAAGCGTTGGAACTCGAACTCTCTTTTTGGTTGGAGAGAGCTGTGGCGTTTCCCTACTGCCCCGTCGCCATCTTCAAGAATGCCATTTTTGAAAGTGGCGAAGAGGCTGCAAGAACATCTGGCCAGAAACACTTGCCAGAGAAAAGGTACTATTTTTGAAAAAGCCAAAGGACTCTGATACTCTTGCAACAGCCTTTCTTGGTGACAAAAGACCAGCTCAGTAGGACAAAGCCTTGCAGTGAGAAAGGACAAGGCCCGTGGCCAGCTGAGAACCTTGGAATTACAAAACTGGAAGTATCTAAAATCTCACTGAAAAACAAAACAAAACAAAACAAAAGATGACACAGTTCCTAAATGCCAAATGTGTTTCCAGGCTGTATTGTGAGTGCTAGCTATTTCTCCACATCGGGGATGATATAAGTTCCAGATATGCCACAGCCCTGCCTACACTCAAGCTCTCTGCAGAAGCTAGGCTTCAGTTCAGAGCCAAATCCCACCTGTGAACTAAAGAGCCATACCTTCTAGTGCTGCCCAATTCAGACTAGGAAGAAAACTGCAGGAAATCCAATTTTGTAACAAGTGGATTCACCTTTTCTCTTTGATTTATAAGCAAGGCACAGACAGGCCTTAAAAACCTAGTTATTTCATAGTTGTACTGAGAATTGGAATCTAGGTAACACACCCCTATATAAAGGAGGCTTCAGAATCCAATTACACCTTAGCCTCTTGCACTTAAGCAGTGGGGATCCCAACCTACTAACATCAGAGACAACTCCTACCTGTGAAACAAGGAACTACATCCCCTGGTGCTGCCCAGATCTTGGCTACAAAGATAGCTGCAGATCACAGCAGCTAAAACAGAGACTCCACTAAGATACTGCATACTGGATATCATGAGACACAAGGTCCCCCAAATATATTGGTGAACTCATTTTTATGTTTTTGTTTTCTCTTGTCTTCTTTTTGTTTTTGTTTAGTCTTAGATATACAGTCTATGGGGATTGCTAAGCCTGTTTCTGAGTTGTGTGCCTGCATAATTCTGGCTACATTCTTTTTTTTTTTTTTTTTTTTAATCTGGCTACATTCTTAATTGTTCATTTTTTTTACTTTTTACAATTTTCTCCCTTTCCTTTAATTTTTTATTCTTTATTTCTTTTTATATTATTTTATTTCTTTTTATTTTTCTTTCTATTTTAATTTTAATTGTTTCTGGTCCTTCTTTTATTCTGTCTTTTCTTCATTCCTTTGTTCCCTTGTTTGTCTGTTTGTTTGACTGTATCATGTCCATTTTTATTCTGTCTAGTTGGCTTATCCTATTATCTTTTTGGTTGTTTTGTTTTATCTGTTACAATAGATTTGTTCACTGGCTACAACTATATATAATCTCATTTTCTGCACCACAATACCCCTCTCCAAACAAAAGTGAAGGAATATTTAGATAAGGTAATAGCTATCTATGATTTAAAACGTTTAATTTAAAGTCTATGTAATTGTAGGGCTCCGTATTGTTTTTTGACTTTATATTGTATCCTGTTGTGGTTATTGATTTGAGCACTTTGGTTTCCCAAGGGGCAGAACAAACCACTGAAACAAAAAAATGGCAAGTCAAGGAAGCTCAAATCCCACAGAAAATAACCAGGCAATAGACAATGAAGGACATAGAAGATAGTTCTCAAGATGCTTTAAAAATATTGTGATAAATATGTTTAATGAAAAGATAGAATCTACACAATGATATGTGTGAGAATGATGAGACTAGAAAACGATTATTAGAGGAATTCATGGAGTCCACAAACAGAGAGCTAAAAGGATTCCAAGACAAGGAAAGGGAGTCTAATGAAAAAAAAAAGTCTCTCAGCTAAAGGATAAGAGAGAAGACACAGATAAACAAATCAAGGAAGTAAAGAAGTCTATACAATACCTAAAAGGAAGCTTCAATAGAGATAGAAACCATCAAAAATGATCAATTAGAAGGCAAGGATGTAAAAAACAAACTAAAAAGTTTTGACAACACAATAAATGACATAGAAGACAGAGTTCTAGAAATCAAAGATAGATTAGATATTATAGAGAAAGAAGAGACAATTATCCAGAACAAATCCAAGAAACAAGAAACAACCTTCCAAAAAAAAAAAAAAAAAGAAACGACCTTCCAGAAACTTCAGGACTCAATCAGGAGACCTAATGTAAGACTGATATGTATTGTGGAAGGAGAAGAGAAGGCAACTAAAGGGATAGGAAAAATATTTACAGAATTCTATCAGGGAACTTCCTGGACATCCACAATGATAGGCCTATTCAGATATAAGAAGCCTTTAGAACCTCAAGCAGACCAGACTGGAAAAGAACATCCCACATTGTAATTTACACAGGATCAATGGAAACCAAGGATAGGATCCTTAAAGCTGTCAGAGAGAAAAGATTAATTACTAGCTACAGATTTCTCAGCCAAGATCACAAAAGTAGGCAGAACCTAGAATCATTTATACCACATTGTAAAGGCAAACAACTACCAACCAAGAAAACTTTACCAGCAAAGCTCTCCTTCATAACATAGAGACAAATAAAAACTTGCCATAACAAGGAAAAATTGAAACAATTTGTCTCTACCAAACCAGCACTACAGAAGATAGTTAAAGATGTCCTATACATAGAAAACCAAAAAGAACACTACAGAGAAATGATCCATTACCAGAGAACAATAAATATAGTAGGAAATCTTGAGGCACAACCCCCAAGAAGGTATATAATATGGTAGGAATGACCAAATACTTCTCAGTCCTAACTGTCAATATTAATGGACTAAACTCTACAATTAAAGGACATAAATTAGCTAGATCAAAAATCTAGATCCATCCATCTCCTATCTTCAAGAGACACATCTTGTCTACAAAAATAAATATATTCTGAAAATGAAAGGTTGGAATAAAATCTGTCACGCAAACAGCCTCCATAAACATGTTAAAGTAACAATAATATCAGATAAAATAGACTTCAAATTAAAATTGGTGAGAAAAGACAAAGTATAGTACATAATAACAAAGGGATTTCTACTACAGGAGGCTATCACAACTCTAAATATCTATATATCAAATTCCAGAGCACCCAACTTCATCAAACAAATACTACTTAACCTAAAAACACACATAGATCCAAATACATTGGTTGTTGAAGACTTCAACACAGCACAGTTCCCTCTAAATACATAATTCTGGAAAAAACTCAACCAGAGGACCTCAGAACTAAACAATTGTACTGACCAACTAGACTCAACAGACATCTACAGAATACTTCACCCAGCAGCATTAGAATATACATTCTACTCAGAAGCTCTTGGCAAAATCTCCAAAATAGATGATATTATAGGTCACAAAGCAAATCTGTGTGAACTCAGAAAAATTGAAAAAATTCCCTTCATTCTGTCAGACCACAGCAGAGTAAAATTAGAGCTTACCACCAAAAGTCATCAGAGACAATTCTGTAACTCATGGCAACTGAACAACACATTGTTGAATGATTAATGGGTCATTGAAGAGGTCAGAATGGAAATTCAAACATTTATGGAATTTAATAAACATAAACAAAATACCAGATCTTTTGGAACACAGCAAAGGTAGTACTTAGAAGAAAATTTATAGCTCTCAGTGCCTACATAAATAAATTGGAATAATCTTAAATCAACAATTTAATTATGTACCTTAAACTCCTTGAAAAAGAGGAACAAGCCAAACCTCAATCTAGTAGATGGGAACAAATAATAAAATTTAAATCAGAAATAGATGAATTAGAGACTAAAAAAATCAAAGAAAGAATCAACAGAAAGAAGAGTTGGTTCTTTGAAAAAATTAACAAAATTGACAGACCCTTAGCAAACCTAACCAAAAAAAGAAGAGAACACATACAAATGAATAAAATTAGAGAAAAAAATGGGAACATCATGACAGAAACAAGCAAGATTCAGAACATTATAAGGGAATACTTTGTAAACCTTTATGCTAACAAACTGGAGAATCTGGATGCAATGGAAGAATTCCTAGAGAATATTGATATACCCAAACTAAACCAAGAAGATTTAAACCAACTACATAGACTTATAACAAGTAATTAAATAGAAATAGCAATAAAACCCCTCCCATCCAAGAAAAGCCCAGGACCAGATGGATTCACAACCAAATTCTATAAAGTCTTCAAAGGTGAACTCACTCCAATCCTCCTCAAACTCTTCAATGAAATTGAAACCAAACTCATTCTGTGAAGCCAGCATAACCCTCATCCCAAAACCAGATAGGGACTCATCAAAGAAAAGAACTAGAGATCCATCTTTTTTTTTTACAATTTTATTTTATTTTTTATTGTAAAGATACTGTACAGAGGGACTATAGGTACATTAGTAAGGTAATGAGTACACTTCCTATCTAGCATTGTTACCCCCTCCTTCGTTTTTCCCCTACTACCCCTTCCCAACCTCCTCAACTACTCCCTTCCTCTCCCTCCCTGAGCTCCATCTTTTTGATGAATATTCATGCAAAAATTTTAAAATTCTGGCCAGCTGACTTCAACAAATAACAAAAAAAATCAAACACCATGATCAAATGGGATTCATTCCAGGGTTGCAAAGCTGTTTCAATATACACAAGTTAATTAATGGGCTTCAACACATCAATAGGAGCAAGAAGTACCACATGGTCATCTCAATAGATGTGGAAAAAGCATTTGACAAGATCCAACACCCTTTTATGATGAAAGCTCTAGAGAAGCTAGGAATACATGGAACATTTCTCAATATAATAAAGGCTGTATATGACAAACCTACAGCCAGCATTATACTTAATGATGAAAAGTTAAAACCATTTTCTCTAGAATCAAGAATGAGTCAAGGATATACATTCTCTCCACTCCTCTTCAATATAGTACTAGAATTCCTAGCCAGAGCAAAAAGGCAAGAGAAAAATATAAAGGGGATCCAAATAGAGAAGGAAGCAATAAAACTACCTCTCTTTGCAGATCCTGTATTTAAAGAACCATATAGATTCCTCACCCAAGCTATTTGCATTGATCTGAAACTTTGGTAAACAGCAGGGTACAAAACCAACAAAAATCAGTAGCTTTTCTGTATACCAACAGTGAGAAGGTGACACTGAAATCAGGAAAGCAATTCCATTTGTAATAGCCTTAGCAAAAAAAAAAAAAAAAAAAAAAAAAAAAAAAAAAAAAAAAAACAAACAAAAAACACCCTAGAAATAAAGATGTGAAGGACCTCTATGATGGAAACTTTAAAAGTTTGAAAAAAGAAATTAAAGTAGATTTAAAATAATGGAAAAAAACTTCATGCTTCTGGATTGGAAGGATTAATATCATGAAAATGGCAATATTGTCCAAAGCTATATACAGATGCAATGCAGTATCCATCAAAATCTCAACAATATTCCAAAAATTCATATGAATAAATAGGAGAACACAAATAGCAAAACAATCCCTAGCAAGAAGAACAGTTCTGGCTACTACAAAGTCATAGTAATAAAAACAGCTTGGTACTGGTACAAGAATAGACCTGAGAATCAATGGAATAGAAGATCCAGAAATGAACCTACAGACTTATGGCCACCTAATATTTGATAAAGGAGCCGAAAATACAGAATGGAAGAAAGACAATCTCTTCAGCAAATGGTGCTGGTAGAATTGGCTATACACGTGCAGAAAACTGAAGCAAGACTCTTATATATCAACCTGCACCAGAATTAATTTCAAATGGATCGAAGACATCAATGTAAGGCCAGATACCATGAAAATATTACAGAAAGGGATAGGGGAAATACTAGGGCTCCTTTGTACACATTGAGACTTCCTAAGTCAATATATAGAATGACAACAAATTAAAGAAAGACAATATAAATGGGATTCCATTAAACTGAAGAGTTTCTGCATGGCAAAGGACATAGTTGATAAGATAAATAGAAAAACCAAATAATGAGAGTAGATCTTTACTAGCATGCATCAGACAAGGGCCTCGTTTCTAAAATATACTTAGAAATCAAATAAATTAAACCTCCCCAAAACAAATCCTCAAAGAAATAGCAACCCAATTAGTAAATGGGCTAAAGTCTTAAAGAGAGACTTCTCAGAAGGAGAAGGAAGAATGACCAATAGACACATGAAAAGATGTACAACATCTTTGGTCATAAAAGAAATGCAAACCAAGACAACATTGAGATTCCACCTCACCACAGCAGATTGGCCATTATCAAGAAAACTACAGATACTGGAGGGGATGTGACCCAAAGGGACTCTACTACACTGTTTATGAGAATGTACACTTGTTCAACCACTCTGGAAAGCAGTATGGAGGTTCCTCAGAAGACTAAACATAGAGCTTCCCTATAATCCAACAATTCCACTCCTTGGCTTTTATCCAGTTGAACACAAACAAGGCCACACTAAAACTACCAGCACAACCATGTTCATTGCAGCATTGTTTACCATAGCCAAGATGTGGACTCAGCATAGATGCTTATCAGTGGACAAATGAATCAAGGAAATGTGGAATATATACACAATGGAATTCTATACTTCCATCAGAAAGAGTTATATTGCTCCATTCATAAGGAAATGGAAAGACTTGGAAAAATTTATGCAAATGAAATAAGCCAGACCCAAAGAAACATAGGTTGTATGGTTTCCCTTATTTATAGCAATTAGAATGTGATAAATCTATAAGCAAACCCAATAGATCGCAAAGATCAAAACATATATTTGGATTTGATAAGTTAAACAGGATTCTATAAACATTCACACAATGAGATCAAAGAGGCTATCCTTAGAAGAGGATCACAAAGGCTCAATAGCTATGTGCATATGATCATATAAAATGATACTTTTTGAAATGAACTCCAAGAAATGAAAACAAGAGGTTTTTCATTTTACTTTTTGTGGGTTTTCCCCCCGTTTTCCCCCTTTTATCTCTGCATATAATTTTTGTACCTTTTGTTATATATGTAAGTTTATCTGACTTGGGTAGGGTAAGGGGAAGCACAGAAACAGTGGGACAGAGGGTGAACTAATTCACTAGTGATACTAACTAGACACTGTATTTAAAATTAACTATACAACTTATGTGGGAGCGGGGTCTGGAGGGACTATCTGGGAGAAAATGAAGGAAGAGGTGACATTGTTAAAAAAATAAATGCACTCATTACCTGACTTATGCTGTTGAAAGGTAAATTTCAGTTATGAATCCAGTTGGCCCATCACCTGGAAAGTGGGACTTCCCTACCTCCACCATGAAGACAAAATGGTGCCAGTTAAACCCATTCCCTATCCACCATGTGGCCAAGATGGTGCTGACTAGACCCAGCCTCCCATTACAATGTAACTGCAAGCCCTCTGTACATCACCTTTAAAATAAGAATTAAAAAAAAGAAGCTTCTGGCAACCTAGCATGGCTGCTGTGATGGAGAGCTTTCTGAAGGGGCACACCCTATCACCCCAAGAGGCAGGGCTGTGTGGGAAGAGAACTCAGAGTAGCCTTATTTCTGGAGAGGAGCAGGAACTGAAATTCGCCACATTTTGTGGCCACTAATTCACTTCTAAGGCAAAATAACAAGAACCACCACAACAAAAATACAAATCTCTGAGAGCCATATCAAGGGTTGTTGGCTTCCAGTTTTCCCTAGAACCCCTCATTCCTGCCAACGAGACATGTGTTAGCTGGTCATTGGAAGGCTCTTAAGTTACTAAGAAGTTTCTGTTTATGGTATTGGAGATCAAACTCAGGGACTCACAAATGCTGAGCTACACCCTAGGCCAAGTTACTTGACACTCAGTTTCTCATTATGTTAAGTTACCCATTCAGCCATGATTGAGTCTGAGCCTGATCCCTTTCTCCATCTTTCTTTCATTTATTGCCAGAACTGGTTGTCCTATAGGTGAGCTGATAAACTGATTTCAATTAAATGCAGATTATGAGCCTCACATGGACTCTAAAATGACAACAGGTTAGGATTTGAGAGCTGGGTATCATGCGGTCAGGATGTAAGTCCAAGTACAAAGGCACTAGAGTTAATATCAGATAAGTTGTAAGTGTTAAGGATGTCCTGTGTTGCTTAGTGATGGGATGTGTTCTAGGAACTGTGTTGTTAGGTGTAGGGAGCCAGGGTAAACGCCATTACAAGATGGCGCCCACTCCCTTGCAGCTTTGAGGTAACCACTCCCTTTCAGGTGGTGCTTGGCGGGACGGTGGGTCCTGGGCTTTGCGCATGCGCGAGCCACGTAGAGTCCCCAGCCAATCCCGTGGCACCTGGTGACGGTGAAAGGCAGACGACCAATGATAGAAAGACCCGTGTTCCTATTCCCTATATAAGCGGCCATGTTTTGGGTGCACGCTCTCTCCCGCTCAAGCTCTCCCATCAACTAAAAGGCTCTCCAATAAAGCGTGATCTGAGAAGACTCCTGGTGTGGTGTTCGTTCTTCCTCGCTGGTCGAGAAGGCGCGTGCCGCAAAGTGGTGCCGAAACCCGGGACCCGTGCGAGAGGCCGAACCGGAGCCAGAACTCAACACGCGGAGAGGGGACGTCGGTAAGTATCCCCCGGTATGCTGTTCACTGTAGATTTAGATATTTATTGGTTGCTTGCATTGCTTCTTCCTTTGTGGTTTGTCTTTTTGATGGTGCGCACTTGCCTCGAGGAGGGAGGGTTTGATTTAATCCAGGAAGGATGCAAAGTACTAACACGGCATCAGGATAGTCTATCAGAGTCAGCATCCAGTAAAGGGGAAGAAAATAGGCCTAAAAGAAAAAGGGAAAAAAGACAAAAGGATCCTAAAGGATTAAAGCAGGAGGGACTGCAGCCCTCACAAAAGGAGAAGGGTCTTAGGGAGGAGGGGGTCTCAAGGAGACCCCCATGCTCTTCTTTAAAAGCAAACCGGTTCTCAGCCCTACATGTGGAAGGGCGGGACCAAGAATGCAGTGATCTTATGAGTGACTCAGAGGAAGAAATGTTAGAGGAGGAGGGAGAACAGCTCCATCCAGCTGATAGTGAAGACTTAGAAGAGGCTGCGGCGGAGTATGAGGCAGACAGATATGGGGGGTGGTGCCCCCTAGGGGTGGGAGTACCACAGCAGCCAGGAAGAGGAAACGGAGCTGGCCCTCACCCGTCGGCCCCCCGGGCGTGCCCGCCGGCGGGGCGGAGTCACTTTATAAAAGGAAGCACCTGGTCACGGCTGGTGCCCGCTTTTCCAGTTTTTGAAAATCCAATTACTAATGAAAGAAATTTTGAGCCGGTTTCCTACTTCCAGCTTAAGGATTTAGTTGAGGCAGTCCGGACTTATGGGGTGACGGCCAATTATACCACTGCCTTGCTTCAAAGGCTAACTATTAATGCTATGATTCTGTGGGAGCAAAAACTGTTCAATATTTTCCTGAATTAGTGGCTAAACAGGCAATTTTGATTCTGAGGGAAAAAAAAGGCAATTTTGGGTATAAAGTATTGTTTAATGCACTTTGCAAAAATTCCAGATAAATTAATTATTCCATACACCCGTGAGCAAGTTGAAATTTTAGCAGCCACAGTGGATATGTGGGCAATTCTTGTTTGCTCATTTCCAAATGTAATTGATAACCATTATCCTAAGCATCCTCTGCTTGCCATAGTTAACAAAAATTTAGTGTATTTTCCTGTTGTCACTTCAAAGGAGCCCTTGGTTGATGCCCTGACCATCTTTACGGATGGATCAAAATCTGGACAAGGTGCCTTTTTTGTTCAAGGACACAAACAGCCGGTAGTCTTTAATTTTCGGCCGAATGCCCCACAGGCTGTTGAATGTTTAATTGTGCTTGAAGTTTTTAAAAGATTTGATCAACCTTTTAATTTATTTTCTGATTCATTATATGTTGTAAATGCCGTTGCTTCTCTTGAAGTTGCTGCTTCAATTAAGCAGGCCAGTACAATTTCTAATGTTTTGTTACAGATTCAGTCCCTTATCTTAAACAGAAAACACCCTTTTTATATTGGACATATTCGCGCCCACTCTATGTTGCCGGGCCCGATGGCAAGGTGTAATGATTTGGTGGACCAGGCAACTCGGGCTGTGGCTCTGGTCGCTGCTGATCCTGTAGAATTGGCAAAAGACTTTCATAGATTGTATCATGTACCTGCTAATACCCTTAGGAAAAGATATAATTTGTCCAGGCATGTGGCAAGAGATATTGTTAAAGCCTGTAAATCTTGTGTTACCTTTCTTCATCCTCCCCATGTGGGGGTAAACCCCAGGGGGTTGAGACCAAACACCCTATGGCAAATGGATGTTACTCATCTGACAGAATTTGGTAAGTTAAAATATTTACATGTGTCTGTGGACACCTTTTCTGGTGTCATTCATGCCACACCTTTGGCAGGAGAAAAGGTGTCTCACGTCAAAATACACTGCTTAGAAGCTTGGGCAGCTTGGGGAAAGCCCCTTAGACTCAAGACGGATAATGGCCCTGCTTATACTTCCCATGGTTTTCGCGCCTTTTGCGCACAAATGCAGGTTGCCCACACCACCGGACTGCCCTACAATCCTCAAGGACAAGGTATAGTGGAAAGAGCTAATAGAAGCATAAAAGAAATGCTTCAAAAACAAAAAGGGGGAATTGCTAAGTCAGCGTCCCCCAGGGAAAGACTTTCTCTTGCGCTCTTTACCCTTAATTTTTTAATTCTAAATGACAATGATCAGTCTGCCGCAGATCGGCATATGACAAGAGACCCCATGGATACTAAAGACATGGTTATGTGGAAGGATGTTATTAATAATAAATGGTATGGACCGGATCCGGTAATAACGAGATCCAGGGGAGCTGTTTGTGTTTTTCCACAGAGTCAAGAAGTACCTCACTGGGTGCCAACGAGACTGACCAGGCCGGTGGAGACTGCAGCAGAACCCCCTCTTGAAGATGCCATCCACTCGTCTCCTGATGCAGCTGATCTTCCTGCTGTTAGCAACAGTGCTAATAGCAATCCCTGTGATAGCTAAACCAATGATGCTGTGGGCTGTTACAATTTACTGACTGGATTGCCTCTGCGGTGTCCTTTTTCAAAGAGTGGGTGGGAGTCGGAATGTTTTTAGCCTGCTGCCTGGGAGGATGCGTGGTCTGCCTATGGTTGGTCTGTCGCCTTCGAGCCCAAACCAGAAGGGACAAGGTTGTTATCTCGCAAGCATTAGCCACTTTGGAGAGTGGATCCTCACCCCAGATCTGGCTGTCGGCCCTGAGAGGCAATTAAGCCTTACCATCCTGCATAGCCTTAGCACCCCGAGGGATCAGGGGATCCCATTGCACCGGGACAGGTATGCAATTTGCAATTTGGGACAGGGTGCTAGGCAAGTGCACTGCACTTGAGGAGGACCATCCCCTCAAGAAGAGCATGCTGGGTCGCAAGTGGGTTGATGCCCAAGATCCCACCTCTGCAAAAAAGGCATCGGACGGGCCTGGTCATCACTGGGGAAGGCGCCCCTCAGGCGAAGGCCAGTGCAAGGTCCTAATGTTTTAGACAGAGGCCCAACCTCTACTCTTACCTGTTGCCAAAAAACAAAAAAGGGGGAACTGTAGGGAGCCAGGGTAAACACCATTACAAGATGGCCCCCACTCCCTTGCAGCTTTGAGGTAACCACTCCCTTTCAGGCGGTGCTTGGCGGGACGGTGGGTCCTGGGCTTTGCGCATGCGCGAGCCACGTAGAGTCCCCAGCCAATCCCGTGGCACCTGGTGATGGTGAAAGGCAGACGACCAATGATAGAAAGACCCGTGTTCCTATTCCCTATATAAGCGGCCATGTTTCGGGTGCACGCTCTCTCGCGCTCAAGCTCTCCCATCAACTAAAAGGCTCTCCAATAAAGCGTGATCTGAGAAGACTCCTGGTGTGGTGTTCGTTCTTCCTCGCTGGTCGAGAAGGCGCGCGCCGCAGTTAGGTAGTTCCATTGTGCCATTAACAGAGACTGTACTTACACAGACAGTATAGTGGGGAACACAGTCAGGCTACCAGTCCTAGGCTCCAAACTTATGCAATACTGGACTGAACACAACAAGCAACTGTAACTAACACAGTGGTATTGTGTATTTAAATATTTTCAGAGAAAAATGCAGTGAAAGTACTAGTAATGTTTCAACTCATTTGGAATTGTGTATTTGCTAGTACTAGCTCTTGAACTGTGGGCCTGGGCATTGTCTCTAAGGTGTTTTTTTTTTCTTTTTTTGCCAAAGCTAGAGCTCTGCCACTTGACCCACAACCCCATTTCTGGCTTTTCTGGTAATTAATTGGAGATAAGGGTCTCACAGACTTTCATGCTCAGGCTGACTTGAAACCATAATCCTCTGATTTCAGCCTCTAGAATAGCTAGGATTAAATGTGTGAGCTCAGCACCCAGCATTCCCTTACAAGCTTTTTTGTTTTTGTTTTTGTTTTGGTCAGTCATGGGGCTTGAACTCATTCTGGGGGCTATCCCTGAGCAATTTTGCTCAAGGCTAGCAATCTACCACTATGAGTCACAGAGTCACTTCCAGTTTCCTGGTGGTTAATTGGAGAAAAGTCTCATGGATTTTCTTTCCTGGGGCTGGCTTTGAACCTTGATTCTCACATTTCAGCCTACTGAGTAGCTAGGATTGTAGTCATAAGCCACTGGCACCCAGCTCTCTTACACTTTTGAGGACCACTGTCCCACCGCCTGCCATAGATCTAAGCCCCCTTATGCAGAGCATGCATGTACTGAAGAAATCTTTAGGTAAATTGCAAAGGAAATCCCCTATCCTAAGAGATCTTCTGGCCTGCATGATCTTGCTGTCTTGTCCTACCCAGCAGTTGTAGTATCCTCGATTAAGTCTTTGATTCTTCCTTGGTAGCTTGTGAAATGACCTATCAAGCATTTCAGACCTTTTTCGCAGGCACAGGTGGGTTTTCCAACACCCAGACTGTGACCCTTCTACACTCTGGGTTATACTAAAAATTAAAAACAAAGTTTTAATTTCCTTTCTCACTGGGGCCAGAAGTTCAGAGAAAACAAGGCTGGCAGGCACTCCTTGGCAGCCTTCTGCCCTGGACCTCACCCACATCCCACCCGGAAGGCTTCTCACAAAGCCTGCTGAAATACCCGCTTTAATCATCAAACTGCCTCTCCACTTGTGGGGAGCCACAAGCCTCTTTCCCATAGAACAAGGCTGCCTTTCATCCCCAAGGAGTGCGCTGAGAGGAGACCAAGCTGACTCCCCTCCACCTCCCCCAACTCCTGCCGGCTCAGGTCTGGGGTACGAGGAAACCAAAATAGAGCACCCAGGTTAGCCATCTGGGGAAAGAACTTTCTGGAATCACACTTTGCAGAGGAGCAAATGGCGATAGAGGCATTCAGATGGTGGTTTTCTGGGCTGGGGGGTGGAGAAAGGCTGGTATGACTAGTTCAGGGTTAGGCTGGCGCCACACTGGGGTGTGCTGTGCTCTGGCTCTTGTCTGGATGGAACAGAGTTAGTGCCTGACCTGTCCAGTTTCCCAGGTAAAAAAAATGACAGGTCCTGCAAGAGCTTGGCTTGGGCTCCAGCTCTGAGGCCTTTTCTCCTTTCTGCTTTCTTTTTGCTCCTTCCAGCTTGAACTGTAGGAGTAACTGTCAGCTGCTGGTGTTTTCTAAAAACCAGACTTACGCTTTTAAACCTTTTCCCAGGGGACTGGTGGGGCCACAGTCTGCATTAGCTGTGAGGTGACATGGCTCAGTGGGTTGACAAAGAGCCTGGGAACTAGGAGGCTGTGAGTTTTATAGTCCCAACTCAACTCTATCAGCAAAGCCCTGTGGGGCTATTAAGGACCTGGGTTCCCACACCTACCCACACCTTTTGGGAGGGGTGTGGGGGGCAGAGGCCAGGCAGGCTCATGTTGCTGGGTGGTCTGATGACCTCAGGGCAAGCACAGGACCTTAGCACAGTTCTGCCTGAGGAGCTGACAGGGTTCGTGTGGAGATACAATCTGGGAGGGGGGATTATTGGGAGGAAAGGAGCTCAGGTTTATTGACTTGCTGGCCAGGGACCATGATTAACACACCAAGGTATGGGAATGAGAGACACAGTAAGTGAAAAAGTGAAGTCTGATATCTTGCTGCCTTTTCTAAGATATGTGAAATACCTAAGCAAAGCTGTGAGGGAAAGGTTTGCTTTTAAAAAAAAAAAATTATACTTTATGCAGTAGTATGAAGATGGAATCCAGGGCCTTGTATGTATCAGGCATGTGCTCATGAGAAGACTGTTCCAGGACAGAATTCAGAAGAGTTACTGTGGGAATCTGTCTCTATGAGACAGATTTGTCTCTATGAGAACCACCTTTCCTAGAGAAATTGAAATTTTCTGAGCTTCAGTTCCAAGCAGGATCTGACAGAGAAACTCATTATTCATAATTGAAATTGTCCCATAAAATCAAGGTTGAGGTTTGGTTTATCTGCTAAGATTTCTTGTCAGATACTGTGCACATTGGGGGTACAAGGCCTGGAGCTGGCTCAGTAGAAGCTGGATGCTAACAAGTGGGAATACTTATGAGAATCAGGAAAACCATGATGGAGAGAAATATCTGACCAAGAATTATTCAGTGCTGGGCTCTGGGGGCTCATGTCTGTAGTTCTAGCTAGTCAGGAGGCTGACATCTAAGGTCATGGCTTGAAGCCAGATGAGGTAGAAAATTTCATGAGACTCTTACCTTCAGTTAATTTGCAAAAAACTAAAGGTGGAGGTGTGGCTAAAGTGGTAGAACACTGTCAGCCATTAGTAAAACAGCCAAGTAAGAGTGTGAGGCCCTGAGTTCAAAATTTGGTATTAGCATGAGCGCGTGCGTGTGTGCACACACACGCGCGCACCCACACCACTGCCCCCCACACCCTTTTTTTTTAAAAAAAAGATTTATTCAGTTGTCCATATTGAAAATGGACAAGAACTGGGACTATCAAAGTCTCACTGCCATTCCTCATTATCTGTAGCTTTGCTTTCCTTTCAGCTAAGATCCAAATTGACAGAAAATTTGCAGAAACAAAGCATTCAAAACCTCTAAAGGTGATGATGTTTTGAGCACTGTAATGAAGTTTTGCTCTTTACTACTCCATTCCTCCTGAGACATGAATCATCCCTTTTCAGACACATTCATGTTGTATAGGATACCTTCCAGCTAGTCACATAGCAGCTTTCCTGATTATTAGGAGGACTATGGTCATATTACAGTGTTTCTGCTCTCGAAATGAGGAAACTGAATCTAAATAATGGCAGCTATCCCAGCACCTGGCCAGGTGATGGAAGTTGTTATTTTTACAGTCATCCTGGTCCTTAGCCAAAAGATGGAGGCTCCAAGGCCTAGAGATGAGACAATTCATCCTTTGAGTTGCAGATGCCTGGCTCAATGGGTAGAGATAGGAGGGCCCTGCTTTGGGGAATACTTAGATACAGTGTGTTGTTTAGCCCCAGGGGAGCCCTGGTCCTTGTGCTGTGTTTGGGTATGCTTTGCTGAGGCTTGGCCTCCATAAAATCATGGTACAAGCTCTGTTCCCAGCTGCAGGTCTTTGTAACAGTTGGCTGCCTGTAGACCACTAGCAGTCTCCAAAATAAAGATTCCAAAATTTGACCCCTCAAAATATGGCTTTACTATTTTCTCATGGCTGGATTTTTATATCCTATTTAAGGTATAACACGGACTCATTTTTCTTAACAATTTGATCCCAAACATGAGAATAGGGATGATGACATTTAGATATTCTGAAGAGAAGCCACAAAGTGATTCTGATAAGCAAAAAGGCAAAAGTACAATAAGATTGTGTGTGTGTGTGTGTGTGTGTGTGTGTGTGTGTGTGTGTGTGTGTGTGTGTACTGGGGCTTAATCTCAGGATATCTCACTCCCACTTTGCCTTTTCACTCACCACTAGCATTCCACCACACATCCAGTTCTAGCTGAGACTCACAGATTTGGCTGCCTGGACTTATTTTGAACCATGATCCTCAGATCTCAACCTTCTGAGTAGCTAGGATTATAGTGATGAGCCACAGATACCTGCCCAATAAGATGTTTTTCAGAGAGCATACTTGGATACTTTTTGTTACTTTATGTTCTTGTAATAGTTATATTTTCTTCCCAATGTCTTATATATAAGTTAAGCTTTATCATAGGTATGTATATGTAAAAAAAGTCTGCAGGGCTACAGAATCTATTGAGGAGTCTGGAATGTGTCCCTGAGGAGATTTGGTAAGGTTGCTGATGTAGTTGGCCCACTATTGCTTTATTTTAGCTTGCTCTGGTGTGTGTGTGTGTGTGTGTGTGTGTGTGTATGTGTGTGTGTGTGTGTGTATGTGTGTGTGTGTGTGTATGTGTGTATGTGTGTGTGTGTGTGTGTGTGTGTGTGTGTGTGTGTGTGCATGTGTGCTGTTACTAGAGCTTGAACTCAGGGCCTGATGCTCTTGCTTGGCTTTTGTGCTTATGGCTGGCTCTCTGCTACTTGAGCCACATCTCCACTTCTGGCTTTTTGCTTGTTAAGTGGAGATGAAAGTCTCACAGACTTTCCTTCATGAGCTGACGTTGAACTAGGATTTTCAGATGTCAGCTTCCTGAATAGCTAAGACCTCCAGCTTTAGCTTGTGTTGAAGCAGTGGCAAGAACCTAAAGGAGACAGAGTACAGAAGGTGGCTATGGTCCTGTGGCCGGCAAGTCTTTACTCACTGAGCAAGTTCCCCGATGTTGTCAGGCTGCACAGTGTGCCAGCCTGGAGAATCATGAACTCTTGATTCACTGTCTTGTGTATTTCCAGCCACATGGGCACTGGAAACAGCAAATTAAGCCTTACAAGGCAACCCTTCTTCTTCCCAGCCTTCTGTGAGGGAGCTGAGGTTTATGTGGATGGAATGAGTACTGAGCTACTGTCCTTTCCTTTACCTGGCCTTAGAGATTTCCCTGAAGCCTTTAAGGGGCCTTCCATGAACAGGTCTGGTCATGCTCTGCCCTATAAAGAGAACTGGATTTTCACCCAGAGATGACAACCCGACAGCCTGCAGGTTCTGCAAGTTAGGTTCATTCTGTAGATTTGTTTAGTTGGATCTGCATAGTGTTTCCAAATAGTATCTTTTAAAATCAGGGAATTGAGAAATGAATAAGCTTCTGTTCCAAAAGTCAGGAGATCAGGCAATACCATAGCTGTTGTTAGAAGCCCCTCCAAACCCTCTGAGGGGTTTAAACACATTTGAGATTACGATCAGCAGAGCAAAATCTAGGCACAGAAAGCCTATCTTGCTCTGCTCCCATTACCTCTGTTGTAAAGCTAGGCTTACTTATCTGTTTGAATCTGATCACTAAGTCATTATTATTAGTTAAACCCAAGGCCTTGTGCACGCTAGGCAAATGCTCCAATCATCGAGAGGTTCCCATAGATCTGCATGTTTAAAGAGGACCTTTCTCTGATCCTTTGCTCATCAAATAACTCTTAGTTATAATTTGGCACTAATGAAGTAAGGGTGCTGAATCTAAGTATCTTCCTACAGGCATCCTGGTGCCTTGCTGGGTGGAGGGGGCTTTCTACTCAGCTCTGAAAAGCCTAGAGGTGAGAGAGGCCATCTATTGAATTGCAGATATCATGCTGTTGAGCTTTAGGAGATCTTTTGCACAGAAATGTTCTGATTCTGCCTTGATTACCTCCCTAAATGGTTTGATTCACTCACCTCTGAGTAGCCTGTTAAGTATACCCTTATATGGAAAGTTTAAGCTGACCTCTGAGCTACTTCCCTAGAGGGAAAAGCCTGCTGCACCTGAGGTCTGCTTTTACTGGGCTTGAGTGTGTTAGGTCTGTATGGTGACACCTCTCTACCTCTTGGCTAAGTTTCTGCCCAGTATCTGTTACCTAGGTAACTGGCAGACTTGGAAGCAGTTACCTTCCCCTCCTGCTAGGTCACATCCTAGGCCACCTCTGGTCATATGCCTCCCAATCTGACCTTAGGAGGGTCCCAGATCCTGAAGTCATGTCCCGATCCAGTGTGGCCACACCTTCCCCCCACTGGCCACACCATTTCCTGTCCCTGGCCTAGATAAGTCCTGGCCTGGGGTGGTTGCCCCTTTCCTTTTCAGCCATGCTTCTCCACCATGCATAGTGGGGGCAACAGTTCAGTAAATAAACCTCTTCTCCTGCCTATAGTGCGTGGTGTTCTCTTCATTGGTTACCTAATGAAGCCTACCTCTTTAATATACCTTACAGAGTGCCCCCACCCAAGCATTGTTTTTGTCTTTAAAAGGTTGGTTCAAGCTTTGTTCTGGCCTGCAGCTCTTTGAGACAGGAGTCCACCTGCAGATATCAGCTTTCCAATAAAGACTCCCAATTCAACCTCTCAAAATATGACCTCTCTGTTTCTCAATGACTTAACTTATAAAACCAATACCACATTACTGTTGGTGGAAGAAGGTATACAACCAGAGTTTTGTTTTTAGTAAATGACTACTCCTGGATCACTCTTGTACTTTGTGTCCTCTCTGCATACTGGCTGATGGTGAACTGTAAGACATCAGTGTTGGCCTGTGGAGAATACAACCAGGTAAGATCTACCTTGTGAACCTTGTGAACCTCCTCAGGTCCTTCCTCTTAGTGTTGTATGAGAACTTGATTGGTGAGAAACAGAAACCACATTCTGAGATGTTGAACTGGGGTCTTTATTAAAACCTGGTAACTGCAAGTGGACTCTTGTCTCAAAGACCAACAGCTTCAAAGAGAGCTAGCACAAAACTTTAAAGACAAAAACCACAGGTTAGGGTGAAGACCAAGTTTTAACCAAAGTGTTATATATAAACAAAGCAAACCATCTAGATCAAGGAGCAGGGCTTTCCTGGGGCTAAATAATGAGATGCATCTGCATGTTCTCTAAAGCAGGACTTTACTAGGCTGAACAACATGACATATTTGCATATTGTCTGAAGCAGAGCTCTCCTAGCTCTCCTAGAGCTATGCATGTGTAATTCAAAGAATGGCTTGTATTTACCTCTAGGCCTTTGAAGCTGGGTGAAAAGCCCCCATTAACTTAGCTAGGCACCAGGATGGACAGGGCATGTTACTTAGATCTATTCTCCTTATTTTATTAGCATCTACAGTTGTGGCTGTTGAGAGACTTTAGGGGCCAGCTTGAGGCCACCTGAACAATGGCTCTAACTCAACAGACCTCACTGATTTGGGGGATTCCCCCAAATCATAAGGCACTCATGAAGGAGAGTGGCCCTGGATCTTCCAGCATTGCACAGTGCTGTCATTCCATTTCCATCTGCTGATCAAGGTGTCCAAATGAAGCAGGATAACTTGAGGAAACTGAGGCCTGGTGAAGGCAACTCAGAAATATGGTATTTAGAAACTTAGACGTGCCATCTTTGCTTCAAAGAGAGACACAAGATGCATTCATTCCTGAGAGATTCATTTATGTATGCCTTCCTGAGAAAAACTGTTCCCCAAACTTAAACCATCTCTTGCCCCAAAATGCAGATAGCAGGATGCCTCCTTGTCTCAAGGATAAAGATCTGTTTTATGGCAGGATGCATTGTTACCTGGAAACTCAGAAAGTAACACCAGGTATGATTAGAGCAAAGACAAAGCTCTTATCTTGCATAAAATTGAAGCCAGACCCCTTGCCTTTACCCTATAAATACCTCAACAGCCCAAGGAACTTTGTGTCTCTCTGAGTGTCTCTGTGTGTGTGTGTGTGTGTGTGTGTGTGTGTGTGTGTGTGTGTGTGTGTGTGCCTATGTGTCTGTGTGTTTGTGTGTGTATCTCTCTGTGTCTACCTGTTTGTCTCTGTGCTGAGCTCACATATAGAATAATGCTTAGACTTAATAAGTTTCACTTATTATTTCAGTAAATACTATGTCAGTATTAAATAACACACACTATGTCAATATTCACTACAGTCTCCTTGTGTCTCTACCTTCCTATGAGAGCACCTACACTCTGGTAGAGTGTGCCCCTGCCCTTCTGTTTGTCTGCTTGTTTACTTATTCAATAAAGCTCTGCCAAGTTTTCTTCCCATCAATTCTTATTCTGCCATGAAGTCAAGGACCTTCAGTGAAGAGTTCCTACATTTAAAGGGAAGCCTCACTAAACCTCACCTCTGTCTGATGACACTCTTATACCAATAGGAAATGGGAAAATACAAGAACCATTATTGGAACAAAACTTGGGTGTTTTCACCTTACTCCACATTAATAAACTACCCCAATCTGAGTGGATAAAACAGTCATTTTCTTGTCAGAACCTGCTGACTAGTTTTGGGGTTCAATTTTGGAAGGATCATAGCAGGGTTAGCTTTTATTTGTGGCAGGAGTTTCTGTGGAATGCTGGAGATGGCTTGATGTACATGACACATCTGTGTTTCTCTGTGTAGCTCAGGCTCCTTCACAGCATATCAGCCTCAGGATAGACAAAGTTCTTCCAAGACAGTGGAGATTGCACAGAGCTAGTCACTTGGAGTGAGGCAGAATCTGTATAGTATGTTAGTATCTCACTTTGAAACTGCTTATTTTTGTAGCTTATTTTACTTATTAATTTTTTGGTGATACTGAACTCAACTTCACACTTGCTAGGTAAGCTCTCTACCATGTCCTCAGCTTTTTATTTTCAAAAAGAAAAAGTATATTCTAAATTATATAGGTATTTAAAAATATTCTATCTCAATTCAGGTGCTGGTGACTCACATCTATAATCTTAGCTACTCAGAAATTTGAGATCTGAGGGCTGTGATTTGAAGCCAATCTGGGCAGAAAAGTTCTTTTGCTTCTTGGGTCTCTTATTTCCAATTAATGACACACAAAAAAAGCCAGAAGTATAGGTGTACCTCAAGTAGTAGAGCCCCAGATTTGAGTAATAATGCTAAGAGATAGTACCTAGGCCCTGAGTTTGAGCTCCAGTATGATTCACAAAAAGAATTATTCTATCTCTGTATCTTTCTGTGTACAATTTTTTAATCATTCTTCCTTTAGGATAATTCTGTTGAAATGAGCACAAGTAAGTAACTGGCTTCTAGAAAGGTGCTGTGAAAAACTCTATGGTTGTGTTCCCCCACAAAACAATTAAGAGGCCAATGCAAGAGGATTGCTCAGGAGTCTGAGGTTAACCTGGGCAATATAACAAGACCCATGACTAAAATGTTCTACAATATCATGCTACTTTACATGCAGTGGGATGGTCACAACACAGCACTACATGTTGAAATGATGTGGAAAAATCAGAGCCTGTGATGGTAGGAATGCAAATGATGGCCACTTCAGACAGCTGTCTGGCAGTTTCTAAAGATGGTAAAAATTGAGTTACCATGTAATATATTTCAGTACCCTGTACATACACAAGAGAAATGAATAATATGTCTACAGAGAACTTATACATGAATGTTCACATGAACATTAGTCACAACAGTAAAACGTAGGAACACCCTCAATACCCTTCAACTGATAAACAAATGTGTTCTATCCCTATAGTAACAGGATACTACTATATCCTTTTGAAAAGAAGTTAGTACTCTCAATCTGGATCAAAGTCCTAACCATAGGATCTAAAATTATAAAATTCTAGCAGACCTGAGGAAGAATTTCATGACACTGAATTTAGGAGTGATTTCTTGTAGATAGCACAAAAACACAAGGAATAAACATAAATAGGACTACAGGAAAAGTTAAGACTTCTGTGCATCTAAGGATAAGGTCTAGAGAGTAGAAAAGCAACCTGCTAAATGTTAGATTTGCCTGGGAAAAGGGCTGCTATTCTTCATGCCAGTCTGAACATAGACTTCTCCCTCCCTCTCACCTCCACTGTTTTCCACGCAAGACCCCCTCATATCCTACTCTAGAAGTCTCTCCCCAGCACCTGTGTTACCCAGGTGACTGGCATACCTGGAAGCAGTTACCTCCCTTTCACTGAGGTCACATCCTGGACTGCCCTATCATGCTTCCTTCGGGCAATGAGAGATTATCAGACTCTGAGGTCATCTGCATCTATCTGCCGTGGCCGCTCCATTACTGCTTCCTCCCCATATATAACTCCAATCCTACCAGATGTTGACTCTTTCTGTGCACACCTCGACCTAGTGAAGGGCTGGCAGTTTGGAATACGATTTTCTTTTTCCTCCTGAGGACCGCGTGGTAGCTTCCTATCGGCTAAACCTTACACTGAACAGAAGAAAAATACTTGCATATTGTATCTAAAAAAGGATAATATTATTGGGCACTGGTGGCTCATGCCTGTAATTCTAGCTACCCCAGAGGCTGAGATCTGAGGGTTGAGGTTTGAAGCCAGCCAAGGCAGGAAAGGCCATCAGACTCTTGTCTCCAATCATCCACCTAAAAAACTGGAAGTGGAGCTACAGTGGCAAAGCACTAGCCTGGAGCAAAAAAGCTCAGAGACAGCACCCATGCCCTGCATTCAAGCTGATCAAAAAAAAAAAAAAAGTTCAAATTAATTATATATAAAGAACTATGACAGTTCAACAACAACAAAATAAAAAATCACCCAACTTAAAAACAGGCAAAGAACTTGAACATTTCCCCTAAGCAGATATACATATAATCAACAAACAGAAGGAAAATATTGAACATAACTAATCATCAGGGGAGTGTTAATCAAAACCATAGTGAGCTATCACCTAGTTAGCACAGGGTTAGGAGGGCTTTTTTCAAAGGAGCAGAAAGTAAGTGTTGATTTAAGGTCTGCTCCTGGATGGCAAGCAGACTCCACCCGCCTCTCAGCAAATTCTGCCCAGTACCTATGTTACCTAGGCAACTGGCACACCTGGAAGAGGTCACATCTGCATCCACTGAGGTCACATCTGGATTTATGTGGCCACACCTTTCCCCACCTCTACCCTCACCCAGGGCCAGACACTCTCTTTCCCAGCTGTGTGGAGTGCTAACATGGCTAGGTGCCAGCCAGAACAATGAATAACCCTACCCCTTACCTGAATACCAAATGTGTGGTGTACTTCTTACTCAGCCTCTTCTTTAAAAACCTAACAGGGGACAAACAAGTCGTTTAAGGATTCAGGTGGACCTGTTGCAACAATGAGAAGTACAAAGTGTCATGTCAAAACCAGCTTTACAATGTCGGTGCGGGGGGAGGGGGGGGGGAGGGGGGTATAATTGGGTGGGGGGAGGGGGGAGGCGGGGAAGGGAGGTGAAGGGTAAACAAAGGAGGAGGCTGCAATGCTTGGTAAGAAATGTATGCATTATCCTGCCCATGTAATTGTAGCCCCTCTGTACAGTATGTTCTCAAATAAAATAAAATAAAATTAAAAAAAAAAAAACCTAACAGTTGGTGAGGAAGTAAAGTGAGAATTTGTGCACTGTTAGGGTTATGGGAAATAATGTGGCAGTCCCTCAAAAAATTAAGCATAGAATTGCCATATAATCTACCATTTCTACTTCTGATTATATGTCCAAACAATTGAAAACAGAGAATCAAGGAGATATTTATATATCTTTGTGCATAATAGCATTATTCATAACAGTCAGAAGTGAAAGCAATCTGTATCTCAGATGAGTAGGTAGATAAAATATGATGAATAGAGACAATGAAATATTACTCAGCCTTAAAAAGGAGGAAAACCGGGGTTCTGGGAAGATGGCAGAGGAGAAGCTGGAGTCTAAGCAGGCTCTCGTATAGAAAGCAGTTTTAGAGTTCCAGTGAACAGTCCTAAGCCAGAGAATTATACCAAGTGTGCCATCACAGGACAGAGAGTTAGGCCAGAGAGGGAAACCCAGGCAAGGAGACACTTCTGAGCTCCTGACAGCAGCCGGCGGGGGAGCGCAGGAGCCAAACCTGAGCCACAGAGAGTCTGGGACGAAGGAGCCAGACGCAGCGGGCGAGCGGATTCTTCTCAACACCAGGAAGAACTGACAAGGAGCAGACATCTTCATCCTGCAGTTCGCAGACCAGAGACGACCCAGGATCCAAGACTCGACGTGAGTAGAAGCCCGATGTCCTCACTCCTTCTCAGGGAGCAGAGGAGGGAAGGCCACCCCTCCCCTGCCCCCAGCACCGGAGATCTCCATCTTGGATACCGACAAAGCTCGGCGGAGCTGTTAGCTCCAACTCAGGCCTTGGAATAAAACGAGTCATTTAGCAGGTCACAAGAACTTAACGGGGGCGTGACCTGCCAGACTCAGCTCTATCCAGGGAAAAGTCACCCAGCTTGGGCGCCAGCCCTAGGTGTGGCTTGCTTCACTGGGTAATCAGAGCCAGAGGCCGCCCCTCCCTCTAGCAGCCTCAACAATCAATTGAAAATCAGTAAACAGAAACCCTGAGAATGGCTCCAGGCTGGGCTCTGAGGTTTTCACAAACTCGCCCCCGGGAAAAGCTACTGTCTGTTGAAAGGCCTCAACTCTACCCTGAACCTAGCCTCATCACTGCATCCCCCTCTTTTGTGATACTCAAAGCAGATCTGCCTCCCAATGAACTAGCCTGGTAGGAGGATCGCCAAATCCTGGGTAAAGCAGAGCATTTTTCTGCCTGTTCGAACAAACTGACTTAAGAAACCAACCAAGCCACAGGACCACAAGCAGACCAGAGACTCCAACAAGAGGCTGGTTACGGACACAAGGGAGATACAGGATTTTTCCCACCCCTCCCAAAAAAATCAAAGAACTTTTTCTTCTTCTTCTTTTTCTTTTATTTTTTATTTTTTGGTACCTTATATAAAAATTTTTTTTTCTTTAATAAAACTTTTTTTAATCTTTAATTTTTGCCTTTTTTTGAAAAAAAATTGTTTTCCAGAAACTTTTTTTTCCTCTTATAATTTTTATTTTAGGGATACGTGCGTTTTTCTTTCTTTTTTTGTTTTCTTTCTCTTTTTTTCTTTTTTAATTACCTTTTTGTTTTTTGTTTAGCTCTACCGAACTTCTCATCTTTTTTCTTCCTTTCTTATCCTTTTCACCTTCTCCTCTCTTTCATTCTTCTTTATGTGACTTAATTCTTGTCCTGCACATCCTCAGATAAACCCTTAGTTGACTATTAGACCCTATCCCCCATTGTGTACACACTTAATCCACAAATTTATTACTCAATTCAAAACCTCTAAGACTTAAATTCCTTAACAGCAGTACTACCTCTTTATACCTATATAATATTTTAAGCATTTTATTTTTAACTTTTTCACATCTCCTTTATATCCCTCCCCGTCTCTCAATATATTCACGTTCTTCTCTAAGTAGATTGTTATGGAATCTACATAATTTTATTAATTTTTACTTTTCTATTTTTTCTGGTCTCTTTTCTTTTCCCTTTCCCTTTCTTCTTTTTTCTCTCTCTCTACTTTTATTCTACCCAACCTATTTCCTGCTTTGAGATTAGGACTTAGTTAACTCTCCCTGAGCCTCCCCACATCAATCTATTCCTATTTTTTACCCACATCTCTCCCTAACCCTAATAATTTCTGGTCTTCCAAATTCTTCTTTGTGGTTCGTAGCCCATTAAAATATAGTTGTTTGATGTTGAATAAATGTATCTGTTGAACTAGATTGTATCTGTAGACTATTGACTGTGCAAATTCAGACTTTGGTTGATGCTTGCCTTAAGATAGTGTTCTAGCACAAAACTGGTGCTATTTTCATCTCAAATGGGCAGAGTAAGCTGGGGAAAACACAAGAAAAATGGCAAATCCGGGTATCTCAATTCCCAATCTTGATAATCAGGGGACAGAACAGATAATGAATAATCCAGAGGAGAATTCCCAAATAGCTCTACAAACACTGCTGGCAAACATGATAAATGAAAAGATTGAAAGCATACAAAGGACTCTTTATGAGAGTGATAGAGAGAGAGAGGAGGCAATCCAAAAGTTTATACAGGAATATCATAAGCGTGAGGAAGCTACTCAAAAACTGATACAGGATTTGCATGAGCAGCTTGAGAATACTCAAAGATAAAGGCAGGAATGGCATGAGCAGGCTGAGAACACTCAAAGAGAACTACAGGAATCCCACGAATGGGAGAAAGCTAATCAAAGAGTAATACAGGAATTGAGAGAGCAGGAAGAGAATACACAAAGATCACTAAAGGCATTCATGGAATCCATTAACAAAGAGCTGAAGGAAGTCAGGGAGACCACAAAGGGAATGCTGAATGGAACCCAACAGAAGGAATGGGAGTCCAAGGAAACCATAACCAATCAACTAAGTGATTTGAGAATAAACACTGAACACCAAATTAAGGAAGTAAAGAAATTCATACAAGATCTAAAACAGAGCTTCAACAAAGAATTTGAAGCCATCAAAGCTGACCAATTAGAAGGAAAAGAGATAAAAAAAACAAAGTAGAAAGTCTTGACAGCAGGTTAGACCATGCAGAAGATCGAATCTCAGGGATTGAAGACAGCCTAGATATTATAGAGAAAGAACATACAACCATCCAAGACAAGTCCAAGAAATATGATAGATCTATCCAACACTTGGAAGACACCATCAGAAGGCCTAATCTAAGGATAATGGGTGTAGAGGAACACCTAGAAACAGAAGTTAATGGCCTAGGAAATTTGTTTAACAGGATCCTAGCAGAGAACTTCCCAAACATGCAAAAAGATAGGCCTATTCAGATACAAGAAACTTTTAGAACTCCAAATAGACCAGACCAGAATAGGACATCCCACCATCACATTATAATCCACACAGGATCAACTCAGACCAAGGAAAAGATCCTTAAAGCTGTCAAGGAGAAAAGATTAATCACCTATAAAGGGAAACCAATTAGAATCACCTCAGATTTCTCAGCAGAGACAATCAAAGCAAGAAGAGCCTGGAATGATGTATGCCATGCCCTAAAAACAAACAACTATCAACCAAGAATAATGTACCCAGCTAAATTCTCCTTCATAACTGAAGGCCAAATAAAAACCTTCCATAGCAAAGAAAAATTGAAGCAATACATCTCCAACAAACCAGCCCTACAAAAGATTCTTAAAGATGTCCTACATATAGAAAACCAACAAGACCACAATAAAGGCCAAGAAACTGCACCCAAACTGAGAATCCAAGAACCATAGGAAGAACTCAGTTTTCGCAGCCCCCAAGAAGGTGGATAACATGGCAGGAACTCCCAAATACCTCTCAGTCCTATCTCTTAACGTTAACGGACTGAACTCTCCAATTAATCGACATAGACTGTATAGTTGGATTAAAAATCAAGACCCTTCTATCTGCTGCCTTCAGGAGGCACATCTTGCCTGTAAAAACAAACACATTTTCAGTGTTAAAGGCTGGAACAAAATCTACCAAGCAAACGGCCCCCATAAACAGGCGGGAATTGCAATCCTAATATCAGACAAAATAGATTTCAAATTAAAATTCGTGAGAAGAGATAAAGAAGGTTGCTACATACTAATTAAGGGATCTCTCCTTCAGGAGGATATTACAATTCTAAATATCTACTCGCCAAACAATGGAGCACCCAAATTTATCCAAGAAACACTACTTTCCCTCAAATCCCATATAGATCCAAAGACATTAATTGTTGGGGATTTTAACACACCACTCTCCCAACTAGATAGATCAACTCGGAAAAAACTCAACAGAGAAACCGCAGATCTAAACAGCTGCATAGATCAACTAGATTTAACAGATATCAACCGAACATTTCACCCAGCAGCATCAGAATACATGTTTTTCTCAGCAGCACATGGAACATTTTCTAAAATAGACCACATTTTAGGCCACAAAGCAAACTGGTCTAAATTCAGAAACATTGAAGTTATATTTTGCATTCTCTCTGACCACAAGGGAATAAAATTAGAACTCAACACCAAAAGCCACCAAAGAAAGTCCGGTATCACATGGAGGCTGAACAACACACTGCTGAATCATGAGTGGGTCATGGAAGAGATTAGAAAGGAAATTCAAATGTTCATGCTAATCAACAACAATGAACACACAAATTACCAGCTTCTATGAGACACAGCAAAGGCAGTACTCAGAGGCAAGTTTATAGCTCTGAGCTCCTACATCAACAAATTGGAGAGATCTGAAACCGATAATTTAATGACACATCTAAACCTCCTTGAAAAACAGCAGCAAGATAAACCCCAATCCAGTAGATGGAAAGAAATAATTAAAATTAAATCAGAATTAAATGAATTAGAATCCAAAAAAACTATAGAAAGAATCAACAAAACAAAGAGTTGGTTCTTTGAAAAAATTAACAAAATTGACAGACCCTTAGCAAATCTTATCAAAAAATAAGAGAACACACCCAAATAAATAAACTCAGAGATGAGAATGGGAACATCACCACGGAAACAACCAAGATTCAGAACATTATAAGGAAATACTTCTCAAAACTTTATGCTAATAAGTTTGAGAACTTGACAGAAATGGACCTTTTCCTAGCAAATATTGACATGCCAAAACTTAATCAAGATGAGTTAAACCAGCTTAACAGGCCCATATCAAGCATTGAAATAGAAACAGCAATAAGAGACCTTCCAGCTAAGAAAAGTCCAGGACCAGATGGTTTTACAGCGGAATTTTACAAGGCCTTCAAAGCAGAGCTCACACCAATACTCCTCCAACTCTTCAATGAAATTGAAAGAGAAAGCTCACTACCGAACACATTCTATGAAGCCATCATAACCCTCATCCCACAACCAGGCAGGGACTCATCAAAGAAAGAGAACTATAGACCCATTTCTTTGATGAACATTGATGCAAAACTTCTCAACAAAATTTTGGCCAATCGACTTCAACAATTCATCCAAAAAATCATACACCACGATCAAACAGGATTCATTTCAGGGATGCAAAACTGGTTCAATATACGCAAATCAATTAATATTATTCATCACATCAACAGGAGCAAGAATAAGAACCACATGGTTATCTCAATAGATGCAGAAAAAGCATTCGACAAGATCTAACACCCCTTTATGATGAAGGTTTGGAAAAATTAGGAATCCATGGAACATTCCTCAATACAATAAAGGCTGTATATGACAAACCTACAGCCAGCATTATACTTAATGGTGAAAAACTAAAGCCATTTCCTCTTAACTCAGGAACAAGACAAGGATGCCCACTCTCTCCACTTCTCTTCAATCTAGTATTAGAATGCCTAGCTACAGCAATAAGACAAGATGCAGACATAAAGGGGATCCAAATAGGGAAAGAAGAAATAAAACTCTCCCTCTTTGCAGATGACATGATCTTGTATTTAAAGAAGCCCATAGACTCCACTCCCAAATTACTCAAGCTGATTCAAAAATTCGGCAAAGTAGCAGGATATAAAATTAGCCCCCCAAAATCAATGGCTTTTCTGTATGCCAACAATGAGAAAAGTGTGGCTGAAATTAGGAAAGCAACTCCATTTGTAATAGCCCCACAAAAAATAAAATACCTAGGAATTAACTTAACCAAAGAAGTGAAGGACCTCTATGATGAAAACTTTAAAATCTTGAAAAAGGAAATTAAAACAGAACTTAGAAAATGGCAAAACCTCCCATGCTCCTGGATTGGAAAGATTAACATTGTGAAAATGGCAATACTTCCCAAGGCTATCTACAAATTCAACGCGATACCTATCAAAATTCCACCCTCATTCTTCAAGGAAATAGAAGAGGCAATCCAAAAATTCATATGGAACAATAAAAGACTCCAAATAGCAAAAACGCTCCTCAATGGAAAGAACACTGCTGGAGGAATATCAATTCCAAATTTCACACTCTACTATAAAGCCATAGTAATCAAAACAGCTTGGTATTGGCATAAGAATAGACCTCAGGATCAATGGAATAGAATTGAAAACCCAGAAATGAACCTATAGACCTATAGCTATCTAATCTTCGATAAGGGAGCTAAAACAATAGAATGGAAGAAAGACAGCCTCTTTAGTAAATGGTCCTGGCAAAATTGGTTAACTACTTGTAGAAAACTAAAGCTAGATCCTTATATATCACCCTGCACCAGAATCAACTCCAAATGGATCAAAGACCTTGAACTCAAAGCAGACACTCTGAAAACATTACAGGATGGAATAGGAGAAACCCTAGGTCTCCTTGGCTCAGGCCGAAATTTTCTGAATAGAGACCCGGAAACACAACAAATCAAAGAAAGGTTGGACAAATGGGATAGCATAAAGTTGCAGAGTTTCTGCATGGCAAAGGACATAGCTAGCAAGATCAATAGAAAGCCTAGGGATTGGGAGAAGATCTTCACTAGCCATACAACAGACAAGGGTCTCATATCTAAAATATACTTGGAACTCAAAAAATTAAATCCCCCAACAACAAATCCTCAACGAAACAACTGCCCAATAAATAAGTGGGCTAAAGACTTAAAGAGAAACTTTTCTGAAGAAGAAAGAAGGATGGCCAATATACACATGAAGAAATGCTCAACATCCCTAGTCATAAAAGAAATGCAAATCAAAACAACATTGAAATACCACCTCACAGCAGTTAGAATGGCAAAAATCAAGAACTCTAACAACAACAGATGCTGGAGGGGATGTGGACAGAAAGGAACCTTCCTTCATTGTTGGTGGGAATGTAAACTTGTTCAACCACTTTGGAAAGCTGTATGGAGGTTTCTGAAAAGACTCCACATAGAGCTCCCCTATGACCCAGCAATCCCACTTTTGGGCATTTACCCAAATGTTTACAAACAAGACCACACTAAAGCTACCAGCACAACTATGTTTATTGCAGCATTATTTACTACAGCTAAGATATGGAACCAGCCCAGATGCCCCTCAAGAAATGTGGATCAAGGAAATGTGGTATATATACACAATGGAATTCTATGCCTCCATCAGAAAGAATGACATTGCCCCATTTGTTAGGAAATGGAAAAACTTGGAAAAAATTATACTAAGTGAAGTAAACCAGGCCCAAAGAAACATAGGTCCCATGGTTTCCCTTATTTGCAATATCTAGTATATGTATGAGTCAAGCAGAAAAGGTCAGATAATGTGCTGTTAGGAAAATGAATCCTTAGATATGTATTTTAATGTTTTTTTTCATTTCATGCATTTGTTTCTAACACATTTATAAGATTATCTCTTTGTAGCTTTGTATGTCCCTCCCCCACAGTATAACTCCTGCTTTCACTATATTTGATGTCAGTATAACTTGTAGAGGAGATGGGGAAAAACAAGTCGTTTAAGGATACAGGTGGACCTGTTGCAACAATGAGAAGTACACGTTGTCATGTCGAAAATGAGCTTTACAATGGTGGTGGGGGGGCGAGGGAATCGGGGAGGATTGGGTGGGGGGGGTGGGCGGGGAGGCTGGGAAGGGATGTGAAGGGTAAACAAAGGAGGAGGCTGCAATGCTTGATAAGAAATGTACGCATTAACCTGCCCATGTAATTGTAACCCCTGTGTACAGTGTGTTCTCAAAAGAAAGAAAGAAAGAAAGAAAGAAAGAAAGAAAGAAAGAAAGAAAGAAAGAAAGAAAGAAGGAAAGAAAGAAAGAAAGAAAGAAAAAATAAAAAAATAAGGAGGAAAACCTCTAACACATTATAATGTGGTTTGAACCTGGAGGAAATTATAAGCCATTCACAAAAAAGGGACAAATACTGATTGGTTCCACATTTGTGAGGTACCTAAAATAGTTATATTCACAAAAATATAAGGCAGATGGAAACTATCAGGAAATGGAAGCCAAAGCTGGGAAAATAGAGAGTTGTTTAATAGCTACACAGGTTCCATCTTCCGGCTTGGAAAGTTCGGTAGACTGAATTCACAATAAGGTGAATATATTAACCTTTACTAAATGGAATGCCTAGAACTAGATAAGATAATAAGTTTCTTATTGAATGTATTTCACCATAGTTATAAAAAAGAAAGGTCATACTAGTATGTGCTATAACTCGGTTATACATTTGAAAATATTGTGCTCAGTGGAAGAAATCAGTGATAAAATAACAACTATTATGTGATTCCACTTACATATTCAGAATCGGCCAGTTATGGGCACAGAAGTAGGTCAATAGTGCCTAGGACTGGTAGAAAATGAGCTGACTGCTAATGGGTTTGGGACTTATTTTTGAAGTATAAGAATATTATAAAATTAATGTTGGCTATGCTTTCAGAATTCTATTAATAAACTAAAAACCATTGGGTTGTATTCTTTAAATGATTGACATGTGAGATGTAAATATGTGACCTATGAGTTATAGCCAACGAAGCTGTTATGTTCAAAAATGGACAGAAAAAAATCAACGTGAACAAATAAATGCACAAAGAAGCAAAAGATTGGAGACAATCAACTTGTAAAGAGAATAGGCTTGTTTGACTCATAGTTTTGAAAATTCCAATCCCTAATCACTTGGCTTTATTGCTTTGGGCCATGGCAGAACAGTACATGGAATCAGGAAATGTCAGAAACTTTCACAGGAAGCAAAAGAGAGTAAGGATGGAGGCTAGAATCCAGTAGTCTCCTTCAAGGTCATGGTCCTCAATAATTCAATGACCTCTACCCAGATCCCATTTCCTACAGATTCCATCACAAATAGTTTTGCTCTGTTGGACAACACATGGGTCCTTTGGGGGACATTCAAGATCCAATATATAATGGAGATTTGAAGTGATTGTTATTTTTCAAGAAAATAATTTGTAGGACATTGGAGAACATTCCTGTAAACAGTATTAACAAGGTTCATGATGTCTGAAACAAAAAGAAGGTTTTTATTCTACGGCTTTTTCTGAGAGTTCTGGAAGAAGAGGAGTCAGTAGGTGATTTCTTAGGAAATTAGTGATTTCCTAAGAGGATAGTTTACTTCATAATCACTGAAGTATTTCCTCATATGAGTCTGTGGTGTGTGAACCAGGACCCATTTCTTTATAGCTGCCTTTAACATGCATTATCACTCTGCCAGTTCGCTTCTCTCTATGCCGTAGTTTCACTGTTCCCTTTGTGCTAATCTACCTTTAACCCAAGAACCTGAAGTGTTTCTTGTAGTGGCAATTCTTTGGTGGTGAAATCTTCCACCTTTTGCTTATCAGTAAACAATTTTTATTTCACTTTAATTTTCAAAGATGACTTTTACTGAATATTGAATTCAAGGCCTTTTAGTTCTTTGAAGATGTCATTTGATTTGTGTTCTCATTTCCATAGGTTTTGTTAAAAAGTCAACCATATTCATTCTTGTTGTCTTTTCTTGCAATCATTTCCTCCTTCCTTCTTTCTTTCCTTCCTTCCTTCCTTCCTTCCTTCCTTCCTTCCTTCCTTCCTTCCTTCCTTCCTTCCTTCCTTCCTTCTTTCCTTCCTTCCTTCCTTCCTTCCTTTCTTCCTTCCTTTCTTCCTTCCTTTCTTCCTTCCTTTCTTTCTTCCTTCCTTTCTTCCTTCCTTTCTTCCTTCCTTCCTTTCTTCCTTCCTTTCTTCCTTTCTTCCTTTCTTCCTTTCTTCCTTTCTTTCTTCCTTTCTTCCTTTCTTCCTTTCTTCCTTTCTTTCTTTCTTTCTTTCTTTCTTTCTTTCTTTCTTTCTTTCTTTCTTTCTTTCTTTCTTTCTTTCTTTCTTTCTTTCTTTCTTTCTTTCTTTCCTTTTTTCTTTCTGGGTCCGGTCATGGGCCTGAACTCTGGGCCTGGGCACTGTCCTTCAGCTCTTCAGCTCAAGGCTAGCGCTCTACCACTTGAGCCACGGCGCCACTTCCGGCTTTTTTTTCTGCTTATGTAGTGCTGAGGAATCGAACCCAGGGCCTCATGCATGCAAGGCAAGTGCTCTACCACTGAGCCCCCTTCCCAGCCCCTCTCTTTCTTTCTCTTTCTTTCTTTTTTCCTAGTAGAATAACCTAGGCATGTAAAAAATTATTCTGCTTGGGTTACCTGAGATTTAAAAATCTATATAGTTTGATATCTTTTCACCATTTTTAAGCATTCTTCGTTTTTATTGCTTTCTTATATTGTTCCTCTAGTTTCTCCTCTTCTGTGAATTTAATCACATTTAGTTTGTTTTAAAAAATGCTCTCCATGTTTTAAATTATTCTTTTTTTCTCTGTGCTGTAGTTCACATATTTTCTATCAACTTTTATTCAATTTTACTTTCTTTTTTCTCTTTGTTTAATGAGTAGGTCACTAAACTCACCCACTGGATTCCATTTTTTAATTTTTAGAATGCTCACTTGGTTGTTTTCTATAGCTCTGAGTTCTTTGCTAAATTAGCTACATGTTCATTCAGTTCTATCCATCTTTTACTTTATTCTCCGTAATAAAATGTTACTTATTTTAATATTCTTATAATTCCGAAATGGATTTTTGGTCAGTTTGCATCTATTGCTTTTTTAAAATGATGATTATTGGTCATATTTTCCTGCTTCTTAGTTATTCTGTGACTGGTATTATGGGCATAAAACTAGCAAAGCCAGGTTCTGATGGCTCATATCAGCAATCCTGGCTACTCAGGAGATTCAGAGGATTGTGAGTCAAAGCCAGACTGGACAAAATAATTTGACACTCCATCTCCAAAATATCCATCGAAAAGCAGGGTGGGGGCATATGGTATAGTACCTTTAAGCATGAAAATCTTCGTGAGTGTTATGTCTTGAGTTCAAACCTTGAAGTGGCAAACAAACAAACAACAACAAAAATCCTACAGTGTAAAACCTACAAGTGGCTTTATACAACACCTTTCCTCAATAATGATCCTTAATTTCTTCTATGTAGTAGTTGAACCAAGGGCTTAATAAAATCAGGATTGGGCTGGGTGGCAGGGTTTTTAATTTTTTCCCTCCCTCCCATCTCTCTGTTTCATTCATTCATTCTTTCTTTTTTTTGAGAACTATGTATCTCAAGCTGGTAAACTCACAATTTTCCTGCCTCAGATATTTGAGTGCTAAAATTACAGGCAGGCATGCACCACCACACATAGATTGAACTTCAGTTTCAGTAAAAACGAATTCAGCTCTGGCTTCTCTGTGTTTCTTAAGTGTGGTCCTTTTAGGCCTCTAGTCAAGACTAACTATTCTCTCTGGTTACCTTTAGAAAATTTTGCCACTCAGAAGTATAAGTTTGTTGTCTTCTAATGCTGATACTATGGCTTAAAAAATGATAAGAATCCTGATGTGGAGATCTGTTACTTGTTTATTTTACTTCCTCCCTTCTAGCAAGATTTTACCTTCAAAACACTGTGAGACTATGGAAGACTTTTCTCTTTCTTGCCAAGAACAACTCACCCCTTCCTATACCATTTGAGTTGCCAGTGACTAATGAGGAAAGCCAGCCTTGTATTGGGGCCTCATACTTTCCTAGTCCTTGGGGCTTGTTCCAGGCAACTGATAAAAACTGTTAACAAAAAACTTGATGGCTTCTCTTTACCCATCCTAATCTCTCTGGTTGGACCCAGAGTTGTCAAATGCTCCCAGAAAAAAATATAGCCAATGATCAGTGACTTAATTTGAAAAGGCTTCTTTCCTCTTTGGAATCTAGTTTATCTAGTTTCTGTTGCTTCTATATAGCTCTTATAGTGTCTTTAAAAAGATGAACATTGCAATTTTACTTTTTGAACTTTAACAGAAGGGTAAGCCAGCCAGCCATAATCTATAATATATTAAATTTTCTTTTTAATTTCAACTCTCTTGGTCTTTATCTATATGATTAGATACAACCAGCTATTCAAGGGAAGAAGACCGAAATTCACACAGAAGAAGGATATTTCATGAAGATAGAATTGTAATGTATGGTAAGAGTAGTGGGGAAATATATTGGAAAGTTTAAGAGGTAGGCTGTAGATGATACTGTTGGCCGTATACTCAGAACATATTTCTTGCTTCTTCCCTTTTAATAGAATTTAAGTTTGTCCAGGCATCCATCTTTCCATGTGCCAGCCCATTCTTCAGGGAAATGTAGTTCCCACATTAGCCGTAGGGAGTGGACATCCTTTGGTCTAAATATAATTTCATCTCAAATGCCAATGATTGGCTAAGGAAGACTTAGGTGGTTCCATGGCTTGGAACAGAATTTGAGTTCTTTGATACTATCTTTGTATGTGGGAGGTTCACAACTGGGAAAGTTGCAAAATGACCAAGTTATAAGATTTCCTTATTTAATATCCAAAGCAACATGGGAAATTGAATGATGTTTTCTAAAAGCAGTTCAATGAGTCCAAGCTTGCTTCTAACATGTGGCATATTATGCCCTTGGTTACCCACTTAGGGACAAAGTGTTTCTGTTTATATATGACCCAGCTCTCAACCACTCATGTGAAAGTGAAAAAGGTGGCACTATGATGTGGGGTAGCAGATTCCTTTGCAACTCATGTAGCCATAAATCAAAGCCCTATGGTTGATTTTGTTCTTCAGTTTCACACATGGTAACAAATGAAGCTCTGTCTTTAGGCCTAAACAGGGTATGTAGCTAAAGTATACTTGGAGGAGCAGTTGTTTTTCTCTAGTATTATATCTTTATTTTCCCTATAATTTATTTGAACAGAAACTGCTATGGCTTGTGCCAAGATACAACAGTCCTTTCATGTTTATATATGCTCCTGGAGAGCTCTATATCTTTAATAACTGGACGAATGTGAAATTTTGTTATTATGCCCATTGGTATTTTATTTTTGAATAAATATAATAAGTTTCTTATTTTCATTCCTTTCCTCAACAGGCTTTGATTGAAGACTTGGTGTTTTAGGTACTGAGTTGGGGTGTGAAGACAGATTCCCCATATATTTCTGTTCCTCCAGAGAAACACCAACAAGTTTTAGCTCATAGTTCGCTCACAGGGGGAGTACTTGCAGTTGCCTTTGGAGCACTTAATGGCAAAAGGGAGAAACAATCAATTATTCCTTAGTAGGAAATGGGTGAATAAATGGTGATTTATTCATAAAATAGCATACTTTACAACAATCAAGGTAAATAAAGAGGTACATATTATACCATGAATATATTTCAAAAGCACATCAGGAAAAAAGCAAGTAGCAAAAAGACACACAGAACCTAATATCACTTATTCAAGCATTAAAGATCCCAGATTATGCAATAGTAGTATCGATATTACAATAGTAATATCGATTGATATTATTACCCAAGATATATACCAGCAATTCATATACATATGAAACGAAAGTGCATAAAACCTGCTTTAAAAGTGAGCATTTCTTCTGCTAAGGAAAGAATGAGAGAAGTTTAGGGGGTGAGGTATTAACTCTTTAGTAACTTTGGGACTTGAACTCAAGGCCTTAGGCTCTTGCTTGTCTTTTACACTCAAGTCTGGTACATACTTGATCCACTTTCTTTATTTTGTTTAGTTTTTTTTTTTTTTGTCTGTCGTGGAGCTTGAACTCTAGGCCTGGGTGCTGTCTCTCAGTTCTTCAGCTCAAGGCTAGCACTCTACCACTTGAGCCACAGCGCCACTTCCAGCTTTTTCTGCTTATGTGATGCTGAGGAATCAAACCCAGGGCCTCAGGCATGCAAGGCAAGCACTCTACCACTGAGCCACCTTCCTTTGTTTATTTTTTAATCTTGGTGGTGGTGGAGCTTTTACTCAGGGTCTGGGTGCTATCCCTGAGCTTTTTTGCTTAAAGCTAGTGTGCACTACTACTTTGAGCTACAGTTCCATTTCCGGTCTTCTGGTGGTTAATTAAAGATAAGAGCCTCACAGACTTTCCTGCCTGGGCTGGCTTTGAATGGCAATCCTCAGATCTTAGCCTTATAAGTAGCTAGGATTACAGGTGTGAGCCACTAGTGCCCAGCTTGTTATATTAATCTTTGCAACAACTTTATAAGCTAAATATTTTTGTTCTTATTCTTAAAAAATAACTGAAATTTAAAGAGTTTACTCAAGGTCATATAGGTCATAGGTGATGGTCCATGCAAAATTCATATATCCTCCCTATCAAGGAATTACAAAGAAAAGTGTGCTTACATATAAGTTATACATGACCCAACTCTAAGATTTTTTTTCAAAGGATAGGGCAAATTATAACACTGAATAATACCAAAAGAAGTAATGACAACTTTCATGAGTAATATTATCTGTCACTTCACATAGAGTATAGAGATATGCTACAGAGATGACACCATCACTAGAAAACCATCAGCCATTTAAGATTGTGGAAAGTACTCTAGGACAAATGATCTAGTTTCCTAAACAAATATATTTAAAGGAAAAAAGAAAGAGAGCACAATTCTAAATTTAAAATGACCTAGGAGGCATATGAGTCAGTTACAATGCATGGAATTTGGATTTGTTTTGAACAGGCTATAAAAAGAAATGATGGAAGCTGGGTATGGTGGTGCTGACCTATAATCCCATTGGTCTGGAGACAAGAGGCAAAGGCAGGAAGATCACAAGTTCAAGGCCAGGCTGGGCTTCATCAAAACAGGACCATAAATTAAAAAAAATGGGATTGGATATTGGATGATATTAAGGAGCTACTGCTAGTTTTTTCAGGTGTGATAATTTTAGCATACTTACCTTTTTGAAGGAGTCACTACACTTTAGAAATATTTAAATGTTTTATGTGAAATGATATATCTTGCATTTGTTTCAAAATGGGAGTTGGTATCAGGGGTATATAAAAATAAGATACACATTGATAAATGTTGAATGAAAGGTACAGTAGGATCACTACATTCTTCATACTTTTTGCATGTATTTACAATATTTTAAAATAAAAAACTAGAAAAAAGAAGAGGTAACAGAGATTATATTCATTCCCTCTTTGATACTTGAAGCTTTTTTATGGAATGTTGTATACATAAAAATGTAGACTCTATCCTTTTTTTAAAACCTATTTTGTCTTTGCACTTCAGAATTTTTTCAAAGTAAACCATCATGATGGAGACAAGAAAGCTTAATTTTCTTGTCAGTACTGTGTTCGGCTGGAGAAACTTTATGCTTTTGCCTTTACAAATCTCTCAGGTCTAGAAATTATGTAGCTTCATTTTGTTATTTGCAGAGGAAGCTTAAATATTTCACATTACATTTAGACTCAATTTGTGTTTGCGTGTGTGTGTGTGTGTGTGTGTGTGTGTGTGTGTGTGTGTGTGTACACGTGCACCCCAGTATTGAGGCTTGCACTCAGCACTATATTTTTGCTTCTCTTTTAATTCAAGGCTAGTGCTCTACCACTTGAACCATATCTCCACTTTTTTCTCTTCTGCTGATTAATTGGAGATAAGATTCTAAGAGTCTCATGAACTTTTTTGCAAGGCTGACTTCAAACCTTGATCCTTAGATCTCAGCTACCTGAGTAGGTAGGGTTATAGGCATGAGCCACCAGTGTCAGGCTACATTTTGACTCAATTTAACCTGAAATAGTCAAATGCTGTGTCTTTTTATTATGAGTTCAATTGTTATAAAGGTTTCATTTCTAAATACAGCTCTTAAGAGAAAACTACTACAGAAAATTCACAGGTTTAAAGCTCCCCCCCTTTATTTTGTGGTGATAGGCCTTGCACTTACAGGGTTGGTGAGATGCCACTGATCCACACCTCCAGTCCTGTGAATAACCAGTGAGAGCACGGGTAACTCTTAGGATAGAGTCTTACTTCCCTTCAGTGCATGTTTGAACGGAAGTCTGCCAACTTTAGGATGCTGATCATTGCCATTTTATCCAGCTTCCCTCTGTGGAAGCTCATGGACATGAACACCCATGGAAAAGACCATGAAATCTCCTGGATTTTTCTGCCTAGTCTGGCCTGCTACCACTATCCTCATGTTCTCAACCTCCCAAGTAGCTAGGATTACAGGCATGAGCTTCTGGGCCTGGCTCTAAAGAAAGCTTTTTCAAATCTTGGCCTGTTGACACTAACTTGGTTTTTATATCATTGTCTTTACCGCACATACACTGAATGTTTATTACATCACAGCTTAATGGAAGAATAATACAACTTGTATATTAACTAACAGCAAACTCAGTGGTGAGACATGTGGGTTCTGGTAACAGCCAATTTCCCTTAGCTCTCATCTTTAAGTCTCAGGGAAATGTTCCAGGGTCCATGTGACAATATTCTCTGTAGGCAGAAGCTCTTGTTACTTACCCCTGTCCCAGTGTGTGCTATTAAGACAAAGGGGGATGGAAAGTACAACACAACATTCTGGTATATGACACCACTGCCTGGCTCTGGCATAGTCTCAGGCTCAAGTACACCAAGGTGAAAAAACAGATCCTGCATTTTTCTAGCTGTGCCAAACCACAAATTCGTGAAAGTAGACATTTGTTTAAAATGATATTTCACATGCATTGGGACAGGAAATTTAAAATGTGCCTCTGAAAATGACGAAAAGAAGGAATTTCAAATATGTCTGTATTCACACATCTTAAGGAATAGTCAAGATGCTGTAGTCATCCATGCATTTGTATTTGCTAGCAAATTTTGTTTTTACTCACAATAGTTTGGTGTATGCATGTGCATGTGAATGTGTGCCTATGAGTATATGTCTGTGTGTGTGTGTGTGTGTGTGTGTGTGTGTGTGTGTGTGTGTATTCGTATATGTATTGGCTCTGGGATGGAAGCAAGGGCCTCACTTTTATTAACACGCTTTCTACAGTGAGCTACACTCTAGCTCATTTGCTTTTCTTTTATTATGAAATCAGGATGTTAAAAAATATATATATATATATATATATATTATATTTTCTTGACCGATTCATCTAGTGAGGGGCATCTGGGTTGGTTCCATATCTTAGCTATGATAAATAATGGTGCAATAAACATAGCTGTGCTGGTAGCTTTAGTATACTCTTTTTTGTGATTGTTTGGGTAAATGCCCAAAAGTGGGATTGCTGGGTCATAGGGGAACTCTATGTGGAGTCTTTTGAGGAAACTCCATACTGCTTTCCAAAGTGTTGAACAAGTTTACATTCCCACCAACATTCCCACCTACATTCCCAGTAGGGTTCCCTTTTGGCCACATCCCCTCCAGCATCTATTGTTATTAGATTTCTTAATTATAGCCATTCTAATTGGGGTGAGGTGGAATCTCAATGTTGTTTTGATTTGCATTTCTTTTATGGCTAGAGAAGTTGGGCATTTCTTCATGTGTCTATTGGCTATTCTTATTTCCTCTTCAGAGAAGTTTCTCTTTAAGTCTTTAGCCCACTTATTTATCAGGCAGTTGTTTCTTTGAGGATTTATTGTTGGGGGATTTAATTTTTTGAGTTCTAAGTATATTTTAGAAATGAGACCCTTGTCTGTTGTATGGCTAGTGAAGATCTTCTCCCAATCTGTGGGCTTTTTATTGATCTTGCTAGCTATGTCCTTTACCATGCAGAAACTCTGCAGTTTTATGCAATCTCATTTGTCTAACCAGTTAAGATATTTTTTTCATATTATATTTTTGTTCCAAATTCTAATTGTTGATTTGGGAACATGTCACACAAATTACTAGAGAAATTTAGTTTTATTATTCAAAGAATAATGAGTTTTGGAAATTAAACATAAACACAAATTAATTGGCCAACTAATTTGTCTGGTATATTTCTTTAGTTGTGTAAAAACAAAACTTAAGGATGTAGATAGGGTTGTTAATTATCAATTATTGCCTCCTAATTTTCTAAAGCGCTTGGTACTGCTGTGAGACTATGATATTGCATACTAAATGTCATGACCCCCACTTCTGGGTAAGGGAGGATGAAGGAGGATGGAGGTTAAAAACAAAGCAAAGACTTGGAATGGAAATGGTGGATGAAGGAAATGCATTTTATACATTTTAAATGATTACTCACACATTTAACCCATTAAACATGTATTTATTGGTTTGAGCATACTTTGAATTTCTATTGAAAATTTTTTCTTGCTAAACAGTGAGTTTATGTCTACATGTTCATCTGCCCCAGTTCTGGGCTAGGTGAAAAGTCTCTAGTTGCAAAAATGGACTATGGGAGAGCAAGCCGCAGTACCTGCACCTACCCATAGGGGTGCTGTGCATTACTGAAGGGGCCTCTGGGCATCTGTGCCACAGAGAAAATCCAGCCTACTGGATGGCTATAGTGATTTAGGTATCTTGAAAGGAGGAAAGGCTTTGTGAACAGATTTGGGTGTTTATTTCTGAATGGATCTTCTCATTGGTATGATAAACTATCGTTTAGTTCTACTGCCACGTGTTCTGGAAAGGACAGAGGGAGGAGGAAAGGGGAGAGAAATAGTTTGAAAGCCTAGAAGAATGTGTAGTCCCATCATTGGACATCTGAGCTTTAAACTTGCATTTTTAAGTCAAAGGTCAAAGTACTTCTTACTTTATGTGAAAAATGCATCCCAAGGGAAGCTTTCTGACTCTAGCTCTGAAACTGATTAATGTTGGGAGAGGCCCCACAGAATCATTCCTAAGTGTCTAAGTGTTTAAGAGGAAATGGGATGTGTTTTGAACCCATCTAAAACAGCTTCATGGAGGGTACATCTCAAATTTGGCAGAAGAAATGAATAATGTATTCTATCTGTGTGTAGTGACTTGCTGTAAGGAAAGAAAAAACAGAGAGACAGGAATAATAAAGAAGGCTCTGGGGCCTCCTGCTCAGGTTGACTTGCACAGGCCAGAATTCAATCTGTTTAGTTTAAGAAGAAGGGATTTGTGACAGGGTATTAGATGGTTTGCAGACTCTTTGGGAAAGACTGATGAGTCAAATTCTATACTTCTGTTTGAAGAACACTAGCCAAAGCCACCCTGAAGAGCTGAAGAATATATTGCTGGTTTTCTAGTTCTGAAGACACTAACCACATTGAGCAGTGGTAACCACCATCATTACAACCATGAGGAGGAAGTTTCCTGAGAAGTTGTTGGAATAATTGGGAAACTTTCATGGGTAGAAACCCACTGCTAGTGCTGCTGGCTCCAAAACCATGCTAAAGCTGAAAAATCAGTTATCTAGGCAATGTTTTTAATTCTACACAGTCAATGAATAGATAGAGACCTACTCTCATGCTTCTTGGGAGAAATAAGAGCCCTTCGCGATGGTGCTTACCAGCATGACAATAAAACACACTGCTGTAATCTTACATTTGTCTTTGCAGTACTTTGGATCTCATATGTTCCCCCAAAGACCGATATTTAGCATATAGTGCTTTAGGAGGTAGGGCCTAGTGGGAGATGGTGCATCTTGAAGGAGATAGTGGGACCCTGACTCTTTTTTTTTTTAATTACACCTCAGATATCATGAAGGAACAGCTTTATTTGCCACATTCAGGCAATGAACCAACCAATCAGAGACCCAAACCTCTAATCTATGAGCCAAATAAACCTTTCTTCTTTATAAGTGAATTATCTAAAGTACTGGAAAGCTGACTATTACAATGATCCTGAAGAATGGAACCTAAACCAATATGGATTTGAGAACTGTAGTGACCACATTGTGGTGTTCCAGGCACCAGGATGCAGGCATGGACACTGGCTTAATTCAGTAACATCATAGTTTCCCCCTTGGTGATACAACACTTACACACTCCCATCTTCCCATAACTAAACATTGCAATGCTAATGACTCCTATACAGTCAAAATTGAAACTCATTTTCTTCCTAGACAGTATACCATTTGTGAGATTCTATATTCTAGTCCATGTTTTGTGTTCTAGCTCATTCATAAGTCCATCTTGATGTAATCTGGAGAACAAATTAGAAAGTTACATACTATATAAAACACATGCATTAAAGAATATTAAGAGGAAGGGCAAAAAGAATGGAAATTAGATATAATAGAGGAAAGAAGAGAAAAATATTGATTATAAGATTTGTGAGTCAAATGTAGGGTCTCACACATGCTAGACAAATGCTTTAACACTTGAACCATACCTCCCACCACATCAAGTACCATACTGGTTAGAGATCTTAATCTAGAAGGATGGCCTGCATCTTTATTCTAAGAGACCTTGAGTATGATGGTCTTTTTTGTTGGGATGCATTCATTTCCAATGACATTTGTCATTAGACACAGCCTTGCTATAATTTCCCTTAGAACTTCTGCAGCCTGATCTGCCACTGGTACTCTAAATACTATTAAATTTTTTTACAGGTCTAAGTGCTAAAGCTGGTTACATATGGCTTGAGTAACTTGTCTTGGCTTCCCCTCAAGACTAGCAGTCCAATGGGATAGTCAGGAAATATATCAGAGTTACACCCTCATATTTAGTGTAAACTCTATTAGCAGGCAGAGGTACAAGGTATGGAAACTCATCTCTCCCCAGGTTGCTGAGCATTAAAGCTATGCTGAGTGACACTTGGGTCTTAGCAATACATCACTGCACTCCTTTGTACCTTTTTAGACATTGATGTATATGTCTGATCCTTAGGTTCAATAGGAATTATAGCACAATAATACACAGTGGTGGTCAGCAATGTGTACTTTGGTGGCTCAGGTCTGTAATCTTAGCTACTCAGGATGGTAAAATCTGAAGATTGCAGTTCAAAGCCAGATCAGGCTGGAAAGTCGATGATACTCTTATCTCTAATTAAGCACCCAAAGCCAGAAGTGGAGCTGTGGTTAAAGTGATAGAGCTCTAGCCATGAGCAAAAAGCTCAACAGTTAGGCCCTCAGTTAAGCCTTAGGTCCAGACTGTACACCCACCCACCCCCCTCCCCCACAGAAAACAGGGCCTATTGTAGGGAAGGAGCTTACCAGGTAAAAGAATATTAAAGAATATTGCTTCTCGTAGTTTCATTGGGAAACAGAAAGGGTATTTACTCTTTTGACACTAGCATGTTGGGTGCCAGGGGCCATGGTGATTTGCTGGTTTCATGAAACTACATATAGAGCAGTAACGGCACCATCAGCTGATTAGCAACAGGCCACTATTACCCTCTACCAATTATCTCTGCATGGGGGCTCTTGGGCAGAACCAGTAGCATCTTGCCTACATCTTCTAACACTTTAGCAGTTCATCTGAGGATGTGATACTGCTTTCTGATTGACACTTGGTAGGGGAACATAGTTTCAGTGTCCCCCACTTAGTGCTTTTCACCTCAGTAGCGTTCATTTCTCAGGACAAGTATGAGGATTCTGTACTTCCTTATTTTTCTATGCATAGCAAACCAAGTACACAGAAAATATTTTGCATACAGAACCGCAGGATATTTGTAGAGTCACAGTAAGAAGGACTCAATCAAAATTCCATGGATCACATGGCTACCATAACCCAAAATCTGAAGATAAAGCTAAAATACCTGTTGTATTACTTTATAGCACAACATGTCAGTGTCTTATAATCTGATGTAAATGAAGCCTTTTATTTTCTTGTCAGTTGTGGCTCTTGAACTCAGGGCCTGTGTGCTGTCCCTGAGCTCTTTTGTTCTACCACTTTGAGTTACAACTCTACTTCTAGTTTTCTGGTGGTTAATTGGAAATAAGAGTCTCACAGACTTTTCTTCCTGAATTAACTTTGAACTGTGATCCTTAGATCTCAGCTTCCTGAGTAGCTAGGATTACAGGTGCCCCACTAAATGGGGCCTTTTGTGCTTCAAACTCAACTAACTCAGAGAATTTAGCAGTCTTCAAACTTTGTGTGTGTGTGTGTGTGTGTGTGTGTGTGTGTGTGTGTGTGTGTGTGTGTGTTGGTTCTCCCTTAGCATTCTTGCTCATGACTGGTGCTTTAGCACTTGAACAATGCCTCCAGCCTTGTGTTTTGCTGATTATTTTGGAAATGGGATCTCATAGACAAGTCTGTCAGTTTCTGGTTTTGAACTGTGATCCTTCAGGTCTCAGTCTCCTGAGTAGCCACATTTACAGGTGTGAGTATCCAGCACCTGGTTTCCTCAAATAATCATAAAAATAACTTTGAAAAAACAATATACCCTTCACATATCATCATCATTATTTTGATATAAAGTCTCCCTATATACTCCAGCCTTGATTGGAACTAGTAATACTCCTGCTACAGCCTCCTAAGGCCAAGATTACATACATGCACCTCCATGCTTAGCTTCTTGCACACATTTTAAACCTTACAGTTCATATTTTCCTGATGGTAAATGACAAGATATAAGGAAGTTACATTTTTCTTGATTAGCTGTCTGTTGGATCTCTGTATGATTTTCTTTTTTGGTGGGTGGTTGTTTGTCTCCAGTCTATTTTCTTTTCGCTGTCCCCATATTTATGGTGTAGGAACATGAGAGTGGGCATTACAAAGTGGCTTCTTGTCCAAAGCACCCTAAACAGAAGGAATATTTTTAGTAGTTATTCATACACCAGGATGGTGAGAAGTAACTGGGCACTGGAGTGACTGCAAAGTAGCAAATAAATATGTCCTGTTTAACTCACACTAAACTATTTGTTTTGATTAAATCAGTGGAATTTCAAAAGTGCCAAAGGCACTTTTGAGGCAACCATCAATGCAATGCACAGCAAGTTGACAGGGGAATGTGGAATGGACAAATTATGGTTAGGCCTTCATTTTGCAAATCTTACTAAAATGTGCCCCAAAGACTATTTCTTGGCCTCAGAAGTAACCTGTGCCAGTAAAAATCTCAAAAGTCAGACCTCAGTAGCTTCATGGTTTACCTGCTATTGAACTCTAGATAGTGTCATTAAGTTAAAATCTTTATGAAACTTTGTGTGTGTGTGTGTGTGTGTGTGTGTATGTGTGTGTGTGTGTGTGTGTGTGTGTGTGTGTGTGTATACGCACACACTAGTCTGGGGCTTGAACTAAGAGCCTGGGTGCTGTCCCTGAGCTTTTTGCTCGAGGCTAGTGCTCTACCACTTGAGTCACAGCTCCGCTTCTGGCTTTTTTGTGATGCTTAATTGGAGAAGAGTCCCATACTTTCCTGTGTGGGCTGGCTTCAAACTATAATCTCTCACACCTCAACCTCCGGGGTAACTACAATTATAGGCATGAGCCAGCAATGTGTGACTCTTCATGAAGCAACAACAGCAAAAAGAAAAAAAATCATAGATCCAGGTGTAGTGGTGCATACAAGTAATCCCAGAACTTGGGAGGCTGAGGCAGGAGGATCCTGAGTTCACAGCCAATTTGGGCTGCATAGGGAATACATAGGATCAAATATTATAAATATATCTATTGGCCATTATCCACTTTAAAAATAATTGGACAATCTTTACTATTTGAATTTTATAGTTTTCTTCTTATTCTTTGAATATATACTTCCATTCCATTTTCTAATTCTGTTAGTGCTGTAGATTGGGCCCATGGCTTTACATATGCTAAGTAATGCTCTATCTACCATGGAACAGCACCTCAGCTTTGTTATAAAGTACTATTTATCTTTGTTTGGTAGCTGATTCACCAAGATTATAATTCACCCACTTACAATGTACGTTGAGAGGATTTTTTTGTGTCTCAGAGTAATGCATACAGAACCACAGTATAATTTAGAATTTTATTCATCCCTTAACTGTTACTCATAATAATAATAATTATTACAATTATTATTATGCCAATACTGACATTTGAACTTATTATTATTATTATTATTATGCCAATACTGAGGTTTGAACTCAGAGTCTTGGGGCTCTTGTTTGGCTTTTTCACTCTACTACTTGAGTCACTTCCACCTACTTCTTTTTATGTTTTCTTTTTTATTGTTATTATAAAGGTGATATGCAGAGGAGTTACAATTACATAAGTCAGATAGTGAATTACTCCTCTCTCTGTTTCCATCTCCTTAATGTTGGAAAATGGAGCTACAGTCAGTAGAAATTTTATTTGGGGTTTGGAATTTGGATCTTTGCCTGGACAGAGTGTAATGTGGGAAAAATGGAGAAGCCACCTTTTGAGAGGTCAAATCTTTGAGTCTTTATTAGAGCACTGAAAGTCTGCAGGCAGCGATTATTACAAAGGCCTGGAGTCTGCAAATACACTTAACACTTAGGAAACAAGCCAGAGAAGAAAGAAAGAACAAAAGCAATACCAACAAACCAATTCAGCACCATTGGAGAGCTGAAGTGTGATGCCATGGTGATCAGAGAACAGCCCAGAGACGGCACACAGGACAGGGACACAGAGAACACCTGGCATGGCATAATGGCATCTGAGCTGGTCCAGGCCTAAATAGGGCCAGGGCAGGGGGCAGGATCACAGGGAACTCCCAGTTCCAGGCACTGGACTATCAGGGCTAGTAACGAATCAGACAAGTGCCACCCCTGTTCTTTCTTTCCTCCATGGCCTTCATGGCAGTTTCCTAACAGTGTTGTGTATTTCCTGGCTGCTGGTATTTGAGATAGGAGTCCACCATGCAGTCACCAGCCTTTTAATAAAGACTCCCAATATTCAACCAAAGGAGAGGTTAACAATGCTTGACAAAAAAAGTACTCATTACTTTATATGTAACTGTAACTCCTCTGTACAGCATCTTTACAATAAAATAAAATTTAAAAAATGTGGCTTTTCTATTTTCTCACCTTACAACAATGGTTTTAATAGAGATAGTTTCCTCTCTCATCCTCTCATCCACTCACCCATCCATCCATCCATCCATCATTAATCCACCTATCCACATATCCAATAACTAATCATTTGTCCAACCATCCACCTACCCATCCATGAACCCAGTCATCATCCAATCATTCACCTACACATTCACATACCCAACATTCACCTAGCCATCTACTACTAGCTGATTAGTGCTCTTGCACTAGAAATATCAATAAACTCAAGTGGCCATTCTTATCTCTGGTTATGATTTGGCTCCACATTATATTAAAGAAAATCCCTGATAATAGCAACTTAGACATACACGTGTTTATGTTTGCCATCAGGCCCACATGTAGGCATTTCTGGGCTGGTATGGTAGTTTCACAATGCCATCAGAGAACCAGATCCTGAAGCGTTCAGATCCCATATCCTCAATGTATTGCTTCCGTTTTCAGGCTGATCTTATGGTCTAATGTGGATGATGGAGCTTCTATCATCATATCCATATTCTAGATAGCAGAAAAAAAGGAACCATGCCAGGGAAAAATGGGTGTATTACCTAACTTAATTAACATTATTTAGGAAAAATTCTCAGGAGCAATTGGCTAGAATGTGGTTTTTGGCAATGTCTAGATGTAAAGGAAGTAGCAAATGTACTCTTTGGTTGGGCACAGCCAGGCACTGGTGGCTCACATCTTCAATCCTAGCTACTCAGGAAGCTGAGATCTGAGGACTGCTATTTGAAGACATCCCAGGCAGAAAAGTCGGAGACTCTTATCTCCAAATGACTCCCAGAAAAGTTAGAAGTAGAGCTGTGAATTAAGTGGTAGAACACTAGTCTTGAGCAGAAAAGCTAAGGGACAGCACCAAGGCCCTGAATTCAAGCCCTAGGACCAGAGCCCCCCCCCAAAAAAAAACAGAGTTCTGTCACTAAATAAGGGGAGAAAAGGACATTATGAGGAACAGATTCTGCTATTTTGTTTGTCCCCCACCCCCAATGTCATTTGAGATATGTAGTATGTTCTATGGTTTTTCAGACTACACAGTTATCAGTGGAAAAATTATTCATTGGTTGTAAATTCTAAAATTTCTTATATAATTTAAATAAGGATCACTTATTAAGTAGTTGCTTGTCATGAAATAGCTGTCTAATGATGCAACTCAAAGAAGTTCGAGAAACAACTTAATTTTAAGCTATTTTTAAGACTTTGATCTATTAATGTGATTTGACTCCCTAGATATTGTATCCTCCCAATGTCTTTCCCTGCAGCATTTCCTGGAGTCAGTACTCCAAGGAGCCCATGTTCTGAAAGCTTGTGATAGGCTGTAGAGTCCAAAGAGAAAGTCTCTGTTTTGGCCTTCTGAGGAGAACAGGATTGGAAATGGGAGACTGTCCAGACCTCCTAGTTCTTTGGAACATTGCTAAGCATCCTTCTTCCCCCTCCCTGCTGCCCCAGTGCTTTTGCTACTCATTTAATTACATGGCCATGACCATTTAACAGGAGGTTCAGAAATGGAGAGATTTCTCTCACCTTCAGTGACAGGTTGGCTTCCAGGTAATGGAGCATAAACTCTGCCACCATTCCTCTTTCTTTCCCATTGCGGTTTACTTGAGGCTTTTTTTTTTTTTGCTGGCCGTGGGGCCTGAACTCTGGGCTTGGGCCCTGTCCCTCAGCTTTCAGCTCAAGGCTAGCACCCTACCACTTGAGCCACAACACCACTTCTGGCTTTTTCTGCTTATGTGGTGCTGAGGAATCGAACCCAGGGCCTCATGCATGCAAGGCAAGCGCTCTACCACTGAGCCACCTTTGCCCTTACTTGAGGCTTTTCGTTCACACTCCTGATCTATCCTGCGAGTTTGTCTACTGCAGGGTGGTGCATTCTCTGATGGTAATTGAAGATTATGTGAAGAAAAGTTATGAAAATTAGATTCAGTAGCAGTTTCTCAAACCAGCCCCATCCTTCACAGAATTAGTACATAAAGAGGTGGCTGGGTCACTGGGGATGCTTTCATTCTTAACTAAGGCTCTGGTGGTAGAGGAAGATGAAAACAGCTCTTGGGCACAAAGTAGCTTGGTGGCAATCAGCTGTTGGGAGATGGGAGAAAAAAGAGTTTGGGCTTATGTTAGTCAGCTTTCTGTCCATGTGACAAAATGCCTAGGGGGGGAAAAAACTGAAAGGAGGAAGGATTTTTTTTTTTTTTATGACTGAGAGGTTCCAGCCCATGGCTGCTTGAGCTATTTTTTTCTGGGTCTGTGGTGAGGCAGAGCATCGTGGTGGGTAGTGTGTAGAGGAACTGAGCTAATCACTTTATGGAGGGCAGGAAGCAAAGAGGGCAAGAAGAGGGAGCAGTGGAAAAGATATTCCTTCTAAGGCCAAACTCTCAGTGACCTACTTTCTCCCAGTAAACCGATAGGGTTTACTTAGAAGATAGTTCTAAGTTTTCACCTCTACCAGCTAGAAACCACACTTTCAACAGCTGTGCTTCTGAGGGAGTTTTTGGGTCCTCATGGTAAGTGTATGATGGATATGGCTTTTGTTGTAGACAGTGAAAAAGTTCTGTACATGTATGGTGATAAATTTTACATTATGTGTATCTTTCCACAATAAAAATGTAACTTATAAAGCTGTCTTTAGTAAAGTATGAGAGAGCAGTTGTGAACTCTAGAGGAGTTTCTGAGGAAAAAGAATTCTAAGTAGTTCTCATCTGGGGTGTCCAAAATGCTTATGTATCGAGAGCTTGGTCTTTAGCTCTGAGGCTTCCAGAGGTGGGTCATGTGGGAGGAAGTGAAGTCACTGGGGGTGTACCCTTGGCAGGCATGTTGGGCCCTTGGCTTCTTCCTCTCTCCCTCTCTCTCTCCCTTCTTCTTCCCTCTCTCCCTCCCTCCCTCCCTCTCCCCCCCTCTCTACCATGAGGACAGCAGCCTCTACCCTACACTCTTGCTATGATGAGCCATGCTGCCACAGGACTAGAAGAACAGGGCCCAATGACCATGAACTGAAATATTATCAATTATTTTTCTCTCTGAGTGTATTGATGGTAACTACTTCAGCAAGCATTTTATTTCAGTGGATAGTTGACTGATGCAGAGGACATGTTTCTAATCAAGGATCAAGGAAGGGACTTGGTCTTGTTGCCCTTGCCCATCTATGTCTCCTGTTCCTTGTGGTCACTGTGGAACATATTGCCTCATCAGCCTCTTCTGTGCACTCCACAGTACAAGGGATTTTTAGTATTCAATTGGGTGAAGGTTATCAGTGAGTTAGCTGAGCATTTTTGCAGGCAAGTCTGAATGTCTCCAGCTTGCTAATGTAGATGTAAAATATTTTCAGCACCATGCCAGTAAACACATTCCTGCCAAACTGGCCAAGAAGTCTTAGGTTTTTGGTACCTGTGTTGATATATCTTGTTTTGTGTTCCCAATAACTTTTTCTTTTTCACCTCTTCCTCCTCCTCCTCTTCTTGCCCCCCTCTTTCTCCCCCTCCTTTTCCTCCTCCTCCTCCTCCTCTTCTTCTTTTTCTTCCTCCTCCTCCTTCTCCTTCTTCTTCCTCCTCTTTTGTACTACTGAGGTTTGAATGGAGATCTTTGTGCTTGCTAGGTAGGCATTGTACCACTTGAGTCATGCCCCAAGCCCTTTCTGCTTTAGTATTTCTTTTTTTTAATTTTTATTGTGAAAATACTGTACAGAGGGGTTACAATTACATGGGCAAGATAATGAGTACATTTCTTATCAAGCATTGTAGCCTCCTCCTTTGTTTACCCTTCCCATCCCTTCCCATCCTCCCTCCCCCCTCACCCAATCCTCTCCCCCCCCCAAGTTGTAAAGTTTGTTTTTGACATGACAACTGCTTTAGTATTTCTTGGAAAGTATCTTGAATTTTTGCCCTGTTATCCTGAACCACACTCCTCCTACCTCTCATGTAACTGGAATGACAGACATATGCCAGCATACCCAGCTTGCTAGTTGCGATGAAATCTCACTAACTACCTCCCCTATCCCTGCTGGCCTCAAACTGTGATCCTTTCGATCTCTGTCACTGAAGTAGCTGAGATTACAAGCATGAGTTTCTGTGCTGCTTTTTTTTTTTTTTGGTTGTTGTCTAAAATTTCCTGCTCCACTATTGAATAGAAAAAATGAACCAATTCTCCAAAGCAGTGACCACTAAGCATAATTAAAACACAAAAACAAGACAGAAATTGACAGTAATTAGGCAGTTATTTTGATCCTAATCCACTGCCAGTTTGGATTCACTAGACCTCAAAATATATTTTGCTGACATAAACATTCTTGCAACTAACCATGGGCTGATCAACTAAAAGATTATTATTAACCATACTGTGTTGTAGATGATAAGGAAACCCACAGTCTACTGGAAATTGGGACCAAATATCTTCACTCGTGTGACACCTCAGAGGTTTCTTCAAGGGACACGACCTCTTGGGGCATGGTTTCAAGGTCAGCTGGAATTGCTCTATACCTTTCATAATGTTCTCAGGTCACCCTCTAGGCTTGCTCTGCCTACCTCTGCTCTATGCACACTGTTACCCAGGTTCCTGGAATCCTGCCTGGGAGTCTAGAGGAATGGACTTGGAACAATTTTGAGGTCTTTATAAATGTTACAGTACTGAGAGAAGAGCTAAGTTATTTCATTTCATCCTTTTAAAGGACAACCTTCATTTCTTCCACTGGAAGTCACATTTCAAAAAGGGTTATATAAGACTTCATGGAGAGCTCAAATAGTATAATATTTTAGAAAGACTAGGTCAAAGCCCAACAAAATAAACACCAGGAAAGAAGGGGGTTGAGACCAAGGCAAGAGGGGTAGATGAATGAGGCAGGAAAGTTAGGGAAATGCAGTCAAAAATTCATTGTATATACCACAGAATTTAAAAAAGATAAGGTGTGGGCTGAAGGAGGATAAGAATGTTGAAGGGGTGGGGCTGGGAAGGTGGTTCAGTGGTTGAGTGCTTGCCTTGCATGCCTGAGGCCCTGGGTTCGATTCCTCAGCACTACATAAGCAAAAAGAAAAAAGCTGGAAGTGGCAATGTGGCTCAAGTGGTAGAGCGCTAGCATTGAGCTGAAGAGCTGGGGGGCAGCACCCAGGCCCAGAGTTCAGGCCCCATGACCGGACCCAAAAAAAAAAAAAAAAAAGAATGTTGAAGGGGTAATACTGATCAAGATACATTGTATTCATAAACAGTTTTGTTATATGGCACCTCCTTGGTACAACTACTTAAAGATAATTTGAAAAATTAAATTAAAAAAAGAAATATATAATGCATTAAAGCTTGTCATTCAAAAGAAAGATTATTTGACATTCCATTATATCTTGGTTTCTGTATTTTTAAGTAGCGTGTATGGGACTTTATGGAGATCACTTCCTCCATTGTGAAGGTATGGGCTCTTTTTGGGTGAGTGCAGTGGTTTGAGGCCTTGAACTTGACCCCACTGTGTCACACACTCTCAACTTGTGTTCTCCAATTCCATACTAAAGGATGCTTCTTAACAAATGCCTTCTAAGAATCCATAAAATCACCAACTTATTTTTCACTTATATTTTATTAATATGCTACATGTAATTAATAGATTTTCTATTAGGAGTCAATCTTGCCTTCCTGAAGATAAGCCTTTCAGGCCTGTCACCTTCCACTGTGATTCAGTGTTGCTTTGTTGGCTATTTTGATGAGGACTTTTTAATGTTTTTGTTTATTTTTTACCTTTATTTTTTTGAGACAGGTTCTCACCATATAACTCAGGCTCAGGCCTCAAACTCATGATCTTCCTGCTTTTGCTTTCCAAGTGTTAGAATTGTAGGTATGTACCGCCAAGACCAGCTCTGAACTCAGGGCCTTGCATTTAGCTCATGGCTGGGACTCTACCACTTGAACCACACCTCCACTTAAAAAAATTTTTTTTATTGTAAAGATACTGTACAGAGGGGTTTCAGTTACATGAACAAGGTAATGAGTCTATTTCCTATCAAGCATTGTTATCCTCTCCTTTGTTTTCCCCCTACCATCCCTTTCCTCCCTACCTCCCCAACTCCTCCCACCTCCCAAAAGTTGTAAAGTTCATTTTCAACATAGTATCTTGTACATCTCATCGTCATTGTCACACCTCCACTTTTAAAGAATTATTATTTGTGTGTGTGCCAGCACAAGGGCCTGGGCACTGTCCTTTAGCTTTTGTGCTCAAGGCTGGCACTCTAACACTGAGCCATACCTCCACTTTTAAATGGAACGTTATTGTTTAATGGTCAGACTTTAGTGTGTGTGTGTGTGTGTGTGTGTGTGTGTGTGTGTGTGTGTGTGTGTGTGTGTGTGTGTGTGTGTGTACTCTAGCACTGAGCCATACCTCTACTTTTATTTATTTATTTATTTTTTGGTCTGGTCTTGGGGCCTGAACTCTGGGCCTGGGCGCTGTCCCTCAGCTCTTCAGCTAAAGGCTAGTGCTCTACCACTTGAGCCACAGTGCCACTTCCGGCTTTTTTTCTTTTTGCTTATGTGGTGCTGAAGAATCGAACCCAGAGCCTCAGGCATGCAAGGCAAGCGCTCTACCACTGAGCCACCTTCCCAGCCCCTACCTCCACTTTTAAATGGAATGTTATTGTTTAATGGTTACACTTTTAATGTGTGTGTGTGTGTGTGTGTGTGTACTCAAGCACTGAGCCATATCTCCACTTTTAAATGGAATGTTATTGTTTAATGGTTAGATGTGTTAGGTGTGTGTTAGGTTTAATGGTTAGGGGTGTGTGTGTGTGTGTGTGTGTGTGTGTGTGTGTGTGTGTGTGTGTGTGTGTGTGTGTGTTTAATGGTTAGGGGTGTGTGTGTGTGTGTGTGTGTGTGTGTGTGTGTGTGTGTGTGTGTGTGTGTGTGTGTGTGTGTGTGTGTGTACTGGGTCTTGAAACCAGGGCTTTATCTTCTTACTTGGCTTTTTCACTCTAGGCTGGCACTCCATGACTTGAGCCATACTTTCACTTCCATAATACACTATATGGGGAATTGAATTTTTTTTTAAATGGCAGTAGTGGGTCTTAAATGCAGGGCCTGGATGTTCTTGCTTAGATTTTTTTTTTTTTATTTTTGCTCAAAGCTAGCATTCTATCACTTGAGCCATGCCTCCATTTCCCTCAGCTTTGAATCATTTTTATTGTAGTGTTTTCAGAGTTAATCCAAGCATGAGTATTGTACAGGAAGACACTTTAGGGTCCTCATGATAGCAATAATTACAGCAATAAATCCTGGTTCATGTTATAGTGCTTGACACTTGATGTATTTGCTGGTTCTAACTTTTATCTGCTACCGAGGCTAACAGCAGCAAGGAGGGAGAGGGCTATCTGCCTGGAAGTCTGCATTAATATCCCCTTTACTTTCCTGGCCTGGGAAGTATAGAGCTAAAGCCTTTCTGGTTCTAATGTGGCCTTGGCTTAGAATATGCATCAGGATAGAAGTTGGTCCCTGACTGTCTTCCTGGCTAGTGTTCTGACTCACTACATCTTAAAAGGACAGTGGAAACAGTCCATTTGGATAGCTTGAACACGCATGAGCAAGGACGTGTGCCTGGAAATGGAAGGTCCATCTCTTGGTACGATGGCTGTATCTCATGAAAAATATCATCTAATCTCACAATTTAATAATATATGACCATGATAGGTGGCTGGGATAGTGATTTGACATTTACTAAAAACAAGGTTAAAAACAAGGTTAAAAAATATCAACATACACAGTAAGTGCCCTGCTTGTGAGAGGTGGCAGAGAGCCTTCCTACTTAGTCCTCAAAATTAGATTTGGGAACCCATTCATAAGACAGCTGGTTAACTGGGGAAAGACATGAGTTTTACTCACTTAATGTATACATTGGGATGGATGTGGTGGTTCACATTTGCAATCTCAGTTACTTGGGAGGCAGGGATTGGGAGGATTGCAGTTCAAGGCCAGCGAGACTTCACCTCAACATATAATCCAGGCATAGTGTGTCATGGCTGTCATTTCAGCTACACATTTCAGGTGTTGGTGGTTCTTGCCTGTAATCTTAGAGTCTTAGGAGACTAAGATCTAAGGATTGTGGTTTGAAGCCAGCCTGGGCAGGAAAGTCTGAAACTCATCTTCAATTGGCCATCAAAAAGCTAAAAGTGGAACTATGGATCAAGTAATAGAGTGCTATCCTTGAGCATAAAAGCTCAGGGAAAGTGCCTAGGTCTCAGTTTAAGCCCCAGGACTTGCACCCCCTTCCTACAAAGGAAAAGGAAGAAAAAGAAAGAGGAAAAATAAAACAAACCCCCAAAACTTCAAGATGTGGAACCTCATATATATGGAAGCTAGATCTAAAACACAACTGGACATGATAACTTAAACAGGACTGAGGTATTTGCACAGTCAGACTAAAGGAGGTAATCCTTAGGGGAGGAACCCAAAGCCATAACCCCTCTGAGCATCCAAAATTTTCTTTATCAAAATGAATTCCAGGAAATGAAAACATGGGTTTTTTTTGTTGGTGGTATTTGTTTTTGCTTTGGGGCTTTTGTTATTTTGTCCTATTAGTGGGAGGCAAAAGGAGAACACAGAAATGGAGAAAGGAAGGGTAAACAAATACACTACATAAGAATGAACTGTGGAATTTGTGAGCAGAGACAGGAGGAGAAACTGAGGTGAAAGTGAAGGAAGGAGTGACACTATCCAAAAATAAATGTGCTCATTACCTGACTGATGAAATAGTAACCCCTCTATGCAACACTTTAATAATAACAATAACATTATATTTTAAAATCTCCAAACCCTCAAGATCCTGTCTGAAAAATAAAACGAAAGAAAACGTTGGGGCATGGCTTAGGTAGTAGAGTACTTGTGCAAGGCTCAGTTCAAACCCCCATATTGCAATAACTACAACAACAAAAAACAAAAAAACAATAACAACAACAAAAACAAAATACTGTAGGGCCCTGCAAAAGAAAGGGAAGTCCAGAGAAATGGCTAGAGTGGATGCTTTCCTTTTAATCCAGGACTGATATCTGTACTAGATAGTAAAGCCCAGGGGCAGAACAAGCTGTGTATGGAGGAGGCAAAGCTAGTGGAAGATGAAGGTGACTTCAGCCTTGTTCACACAGGTTCACTGCAGCCCCGGCTGCCCAGCTGGCAATAAAGGCTCTTATGTGGTCTTGCTATCCCAGTCTTCTGTCTCAAGCCTTTATGTCTTTCTGCTGGAAGAAAAGACAGACCAAATAACTGTTTCCAAAGTTCTGGAATAATTTCTAAAATAATTAGCATAGTTTTTTGGCATATTGTGAGAAGAACGTGAACCTTTGTGCAAATTTAGCCCTGGACCATCTAACACTACTGGTTGGCCACATTCTTTCACTCAGGAGACAGTGATCTAAGGATTGCAGTTCAAAGTTAGTGCAGGCAAGAGAGTCTGTGAAACTCTTATCTCCAATTAAGTACCAAAATGCTAAGAGTGGAGCTTTGGCTCAAGTGGTTAGAATGCTAGCTTTGAGCAAAAAAGCTCAGGGACAGCACCTATGACAAGTTCAAGCTCAGAACAAGCACACAGAAAAAAGATTTTGGATTTAAGTATACTCCAGTGTCTGTGGGAGGTGATGTAGCCTTGTGGGAGGAACTAAGGTCACTTGGGTGCCTTTGAAGGGGATACTAGAGCTCTAGCTCATTTCTTTCTCTTTTAGCTTCCTAGAAGTCATGAGGTGAGTACATGGTCTGACACATGCTCCCACCATGATGTACTGACTACAGTCCCAAAGCAACAGGGCCAGAGACTATGGACTGAAACCTCTTAAACTATCAGCCAAAGACATTTCTTCTTTTAAGTTTTTATTCTTAGGTACTTTGTCACAGTGATATAAAGTTGATTGAGATAAGTGTTCTAGGAATCAGTTGATATAACCCAGAAGAAAGAAATGAGATTCATAAACAATTGGAAACAGAAGGCAAATTAATCATTATATCCAACTTCCATGATACTTTACTAACCTGTTAGCCTCAGGTATAATAAAATATGTACAAGAAAAATATGAAATAAGGCCTGGGAAGGTAGCTCAGTGGTAGAGTGCTTGCCTTGCATGCATTAGGCCCTGGGTTCGATTCCTTAGCACCAAATAAGCGGAAAAAGCCAGAAGTGGTGCTGTGGTTCAAATGGTAGAGCGCTAGCCTTGAGCTGAAGAGCTGAGGGACAGTGCCCAGGCCCAGAGTTCAGGCCCCATGACCTACAAAAAATAAAAAATAAAAAGTATGTATAGTAGCAAAAAAAATTACAGAATGGCTAAATAGTAGTAAAATTAATTAGAACCCATGTAAAATTTTGTATAGTTCAAATAGGACTTAGCCCAAATCTAACAAATGTAAGTCAAAACAAACCAACTGAACAAATTCTCAAATAAAAAAACCCACATACTTTGTGATGGTTTAACACTAATGCCAATCTTTACATGGGAAAGTAAGCAAGAATAGCCCATAAAGTTGTAGAAAAAGAAAGAATTGGGGGATGGGAATATTTGTGCAACACAAACTTGAAAACGAAAACTGCATTTCAGATGCGTGAGTAGAGAAATAACAATTTAACAATCTCACAAGTTCCAGACTACTCAGTTACATGTAAAGATTTAGCAGCTGTGCTAAAAAGTGACATTTTAAATTAATGAGGAAAACGAGGTACCTGGGAAGAAATGAAAGCAAACTCCCAAATCTCACCCCTGTTCCCAGTACCTTTTAGAAATCAAACCAAGTAAAGCTGAAACAAAGCACAGAAAATAGATGATCTGAGCATTTCAAAAAGGCAAAGGTTTAAATCAACTCAAACATCTTTTCTAACATCTTTTCTAACACCCCTGATTGAAGTCCTGGGATAAGGTCCTACTGCCAGAGCCCAGAAATGTTATCACCAGGCTGTCACTGATTGCTGATCCCAGAAGGGCCACCTGGATTGTGTTGCTGGGACTGGTAAGGTTCTGCTACAAATATGACCAATACTGAGCACTTTTAGCACTAAACAGGTTCCCTGCAAGTGGCAGGCTGACCTGCTAGGAGCTGAAGTTTCTCTGGGTTTACATTGGCCCTCTGAGACAAGCAATTACAGCACAGGGCTGTTGTTGGGAGTAAATGAAGAGAAAAGGTCTTGGTGTCCTTCAGACTCCTGTCCTGGATTAGTAAGCAGTTGACTGCTTACCTACTCAAGGAGACTGAAAAGAAAGTAGAGAATGTGTTGGAAAAATTGGCTTTAGGACTGGGGGTTGAGCACTTGCTCAGCATGAGTAAAGCTGGGTGTTTTATCCCCAGCACTGCAGAAAAAAAGTATTGTTTTTGAATAACAAATAGCTGTACAGTGAGCTTGAGCCTATGGTAAGGAAGACAACTAAGCAACTAGGTACTTGAGCCCTTAAAAAGGCCCCAGCCCCAGGATGCAGGTGTGTGCATCACCCAGGAAAGGGAAGGAGAGGGCTGTGACCAATAGAAGGAGTTTCCTTCTCTGTCCCATCTCCCAGCATAGCCTCTCATTCCCTCTGAGCTAAGGAGACGAAAATAGTAAATTTATAGGCTACCTTGGTGATCTAGCCCCCTTCATTTGTATCTTTTTCTTTGCAACCAGAGTCTAGAGAGGTAGGAGAAAAAAACAACAAAAACAATCCCAAACTTACACTACTCATCAAAGAAAAGAAAATTAAATATTCTTTAGGTTTCTTTTTTTTAATCTACCATGTCACCAAACACTAATTTTTAGTAAGTTTGAAATTAAAGAATTATACTTGCTCTTAGCTCCCCTATGACCCAGCAATCCCACTTTTGGGCATTTACCCAAATGTTTACAAACAAGACCACACTAAAGCTACCAGCACAACTATGTTTATTGCAGCATTAACTATGTTTATTGCAGCATTATTTACCATAGCTAAGATATGGAACCAACCCAGATGCCCCTCAGTAGATGAATGGATCAAGAAAATGTGGTATATATACACAATGGAATTCTATGCCTCCATCAGAAAGAATGACATTGCCCCATTTGTTAGGAAATGGAAAAACTTGGAAAAAATTATATTAAGTGAAGTAAGCCAGGCCCAAAGAAACATAGGTCCCATGGTTTCCCTTATTTGCAATATCTAGTATATGTGTGAGTCAAGTGGAAAAGGTCAGATAATGTGATGTTAGGAAAATGAACCCTTAGATATATATTTTAATGTTTTTTTCTTTCATTGCATTTGTTTCTAATGCATTTATAAGATTATCTCTTTGTTGCTTTGTATGTCCCTCCCCCACAGTATAACCCCTGCTTTCACTATATTTGATGTCAGTATAACTTGTGGAGGAGATGGGGAAAAACCAGTTGTTTAAGGATACAGGTGGACCTGTTGCAACAATGAGAAGTACAAGTTGTCATGTCGAAAATGAGCTTTACAACGTTGGTGGGGGGGGGAGGGTGGAGGGGGGTGGGGGGGAGGATTGGAGGAGGCTGCAATGCTTGATAAGAAATGTATGCATTATCCAGCCCGTGTAATTGTAACCCCTCTGTACAGTGTGTTCACAAAAAAATAATAAAATAAAATATAAAAAAAGAATTATGCTTGCTCTTATATATTACTAAAAGCAGTTTGGAATTAAAAATTGTTCAAAGCAATCTGGATGTTTCAAGTCCTGAAAATGACAGCATTAAGTGGGTCCTGTCAACTCAGCTAGAGAAACCCATCTTACATGGAAAAGACCACCTGTCTACATGTGTTGTACCCAAATACCCAGCAAGGAGAGGTGGACAGAATAATGCCCACCTGTCTCTGAATGCAGTAACCATTAGGTATTAAACTTTTAAAGTCTTTATTGGAAATGGAAGTGGCTGTGAGTAATGTTAATTGATCATTAGTAATCTTATTAATGAATTATATTATATTAATATAAAGAATAAAAGATTTGAAAATGCTGGATATCCAGCTAAAACTGGATGCAGTATGTATTTGATTAACTATGGCAGATGGTCAGCATTAAGCAAGCCTGGTACCTGTAATTTTAGCTACTCAGGAGGCTGAAATCGGAAGACCAGAGTCTGAATCCAATCCTAGGCAGACAAATATGAGGGACTCTTACCTTCAATTAACCAGCAAAAAACTGGAATTGGTGCTGTGGCTCCACTTTCAGTGCAGACTTGAGTGAAAAAGCTAAGAGACAGTGCCTAGGCCCTGAGTTCAAGCCCTAGTACCAATACACACAAAAAGAAAATCATGGAGTTAATAAAGTGATATTGTGGGTGATGACCTTGCTTTTTTTCAAAAAAAGTTCTTTCAGGTTGTGAAATTGTTGTATAATGAGAGTAAATATTTTAAAATATGCACAGTTCTTCATATTTGCATATCCTGCATCCATAGATTTAATCAAGGCTGGAGTGAAAGTCTAAAACCAACCCCACCTGTTACATAGGAACAGAACACATTTCCCCCTGTTACTATTTCCTAAATGGTACAGCATTAGCAAGTTATTACTTAGCATTTGCTTTCCTTAGATTATACAAATCAACTGGAGAGAATTTCAAGGTGTGCAGTGCTGTACTGGTGCCTATAAATGACTTCTATTTAGATTTTGATATCCTGGGCGGTGTGGTGTCTGGGAGGGAGTAAGTGGGGTAAAGGATGTGGGTCCTGGAGCCAATTCTGAGAGACCTCCATGTGTGTTAGGAAACAGCCTATGGTGTCTGATGAGAACTGTAGAGAAACCTGTCCATCACCAAAGGGAGCAAGCACTCTTGTTGAAGGTTGCTACAGGATGGAGAATGACTCTTTCAAGTTTCTTAAAGGGACGACCCCTTCTGGGGAGGAGAGAGGGGGGAGAGAGAGAGAGAAAGTGAAAGCTCTGTGGTTGGCACCTTAATTAACCTCAAATCAGAATGCTCTAGAGGCAGAAGCAGCCTAGGGGGAAAGTGCCTTGCTCGCTGTCTGAAGGAAAGACAAAAATCCTGGGAACTCCCTGTGTGATTGGTGACTGGAACAATAGCTTTGCACCCCAGACGGGCCAGGCCTGTGATCATAAATATGGAGGCTGTTGACAGACAGTTTCCCATCTTGGGACCTAGTCTGCTGTTCAAGAGTCACGTGGGCCTGTTTGAGCTGCAAGGTTTGGCCCGGTGCTCTGGCTTTCAGGAGAAGGCTGACTGGAAAGGAAGCACTCAGGTTTCACTGGAGGGAGGTGTGGTGGGGCAGGAGGGCTGGCGCTGAGGAAAGAATGGTCCCTTTCAATGCTGATTGATGCAGTCTGGCTCTGAGTCAGCCTGGCTTCCAAAACCCAAGTGGTCCAATAATGCTTAAAATCTGCACACAAAGAACAGAGAGTAAATGTGATGGCTTTTCCATCCTCTGCTGTGGCTCACCTGACACTTCCTAGAGCTTTCTGCATGTGTGCACAGGTAAAGGAGTGTGCATAGGCATGCATGTGTGCTTACAAACATGACTGTATACAGCATGACATCCATAGCCTTCTATGTCTGCCTTCTGTTTAGGTCACCTCTCCACACTGTAACTGTATTTGTGTGTTCATTTCACATGATGTCTCAGAGAGGCAAGGCTGGGCCTGGGAAATCTGTGGGGTATCCCTAGGAAAGCCAGCTGAGTCAGGAGCAAAGGAGGGCTCCATAAATCTGCCATTGTCACATCAATTGTCACATTAGCCCCTTGAGGACCATGGTCACCTCATAAAACCACTGGGGGTGGGGGGAACACCAAAAACAAAGCACTGCCTAATTGACAGGTGTGACTCTGTTAGCCATCTGAGAGTAACCAGAGGGCTGCTCTAGCCCTTGCCTGAAGAGAAGAATGGGGAGAGGATAGGGAACAGAGGATCCCTTTGAGGGACTTGTAGGTAGTGAAAGCTGGGATGGGGCATCTAGGAACACCTGCTACCCAAGGAGTAGACAAGAGCCAGAGAGTGGATGGGCAGTAAATTCATGCTTAGTAGTGAGCAAGTTGGTCTATAGTGAAATAGCAAGGAATTCCAGAGGCCTGTGTCCTTCCCCCATGTTGGAATCTTGGGATTACCCTTACATCAGCTTTTCTAAGAAGGTCCTGGATTGGCCTCTCACCCCTGTTGGGATTTTCCTCTCTGTTTTAGCTGATGACTGAGGATTCAGTGAAGCACATTCTTCAATGTATTAACAGGAAACCATGGAGATCATTGCTGGCTGTGACAGCAATGGAGAGGTACATGTTGCTACTACTGGCTCAAGTACTGCCCATTCCCTCACTCGACTACAGGGATGCAAGTGGACCAGGAAGGGGCCTGTGCAGGCCATATCACTGATATCCTGCTTTGTGGAGAAAGCCAGGAGCCCTGGAGTCCAGGTCTGGAACATAGTAGGCTCATCTTTGGTTTTGCCTATGTGTTTCTCTGAACTTGGAAAAGGTAAGAATGAGATTTTTTCTGTCATATGAAAATACAAAGTACATGAAATGCACTGTTTTAACCATTTCTCAAGAGTTCAGAGCAGCAATATTACATATGCATGAATTGTTATCCAACCATCTAGCACCATTTAACTCCAGAACTTTTTTCATCTTGCAGAACGGATACTCTATACTCATGAACCAATTCTCCATCCCCTGTTGCCCAATTCCAGGTAACACCATTCTCCTTTCTGCTTCCATGAGTTTGGTTATGTTTGTCAGAAGGTTTGCATCTCCCCCTTCTACTATGTTGAAATCATAACACCCAGATAATACTATTGAAAAGTTATTATTATTAGGTTAGAAGGAAGAATCCTCAGAAGTGGGATTACTGATCTTGTGAAAGAGACCCAAGAATCTGCACAGCGATGGCCGACACCACATGAAGTTGAAGTAAGGAGGCCAGGTCTGGCCAGCGCCATATTGACCTCATGGTGGATGGTAGGGTCTGGCATCTTGTCTTCATGCTGGGGGAAGGAAACGGCCCCCCCATCACCTGCCTTATAGGTAATGGGTGTGCCCGGACCCCTGGAGGCAGGGGCAGGCACTTGGCAGGTAGGTTACTGAATCTGTCAGTCTAGTGCCTGGGACTGGGAATTTCCTGAGGATCTGGCCCCCTGTGCAGACCTATTTAGGCCTGGACCAGCCATGGGACTCCATGCCACGTGTGTCTCTGTGATCATGTCCTGTGTCCTGTCTCCTGGCTGGTCTCCAGTCATCATGGAGTTTCAATTCAGCTCTCCATTGGAGCTGAATTGACTTGTTGGTATTGTTTTTGTTCTTTTTTTCCTCGTTAGCATGTAAAGTTACAGTAAAAACATGGCCAACTCTGCCAGAAAAATGACTCTCACCCCTGCCAGTGAATTGACTTTGGACTTCCAGCACTGTGAAAGTTTTGTGGCTTATAAGCCTAAACAGAATGACAATGAGATAGCTCACGTAAGTAGAATTCCACCAACTAAGTCCTTCAGTGTGTGACTGGCTCATTTTTACTAAGCCTCATCTCCCCAAGGCTCGCCCCTTGCTGAAGTAGGGCCACCGTCAACTGTAACCTCCATTTGTCCTGGGTGCTCTTTTCTCCTAGCCCATAGTGTCCAGGAATGGCTGGACATTGCTGCCCTCCAGTGTTGACATAGATAGTCATGGCACAGCACCAGGATCCTGAGGATTTTGTCCTCACTCTTATTTGATAACTCATGATGGCTTTCTTATTTCTGCTACATTCACACAAGGAGAATCTGGACTCATTATATGTAAAAGGAGGAACATTTTTTACATCTTACTTCTTGTAAGATTCAGAATGCTGGTGAGGCCTTAAACATAAATCCCATTTCAAAATTGTTTAATAGTTATATAAATGTAACCCCTCTGTACATAGCCTTTATAATAAGTCAGGTAAAGAGTACATTCCTTTGTAGACAATGTCACCCCTTCCTTCACATAAGTCCTGGATTTTTTTCTTCACAAGCTAGCATTAAGAGTTCATCTTTTTTTTTTTTTTTTTGTCCAGTCGTGGGGCCTGAACTCTGGGCCTGGGCGCTGTCCCTCAGCTCTTCAGCTCAAGGATACTGCTCTACCACTTGAGCCACAGTACTACTTCTGGCTTTTTTATTTTTTGCTTATGTGGTGCTGAGGAATCGAACCCAAGGCCTCATGCATGCAAGGTAAGCGCTCTATCACTGAGCCACCTTCCCAGCCCTCATCTTTATTTTTTAAAAGAAATATTAAATATTTTAGAGAAAATAGTTTTGCAGGGTTGACTTACTTCTAGGCTTAGAACTATTTTTCTGCTGGACTTCCTACTTCTCCTAGAACTACAGTGACACTACCAGATGTGATGGGGCCTGTGTGGGAAAAACAGCTCCTGTACGTTGTTAGTAGGGACTTCTGGGAGTGTCCAGGCCTGGCCTCTATAAGATTCCTCTTCTTTAAAAAAATTGTTATTATAAAGGTGATTACAGATAGGTTACAGTTTCATAAGTCAAGGTAATGAATATATTTCTTTTTGGACAATGTCACTCTTTCCTTTGCCCTTATCGGTTTCTCCTTCCCATTCTCAACCAAAAGTTGTATAGTTCAGCATACTAAGTACCACTCCATTTGTTCACCCTTTGTTTTTCCATTTCTGTGCACCGTTTCTCCCCTCAAAGACAGGTAAATGAATAAACAAGACTAAAAAGAAAAGAAAAAAAAAAGAAAAAAACACTATCGTTTCATTTCTTAAAGTTCATTTTGATGAATATTACATTTATATAAACAGAGGCAGGGAGTCTTTGTATTTCTCCCCAATGAGTATCTGCCTTTGGTCTTACTGTGAAAACTCCTTTTCTTATGCTCACACAGAACACCAGTGGAAAATACCTGAAAGTAACAGTTGTGGGTGGAGAGGGTGAGGGAGGATCAGATACTCAGACTGGCGGCCAGTTCACACTGTACGTGCTAACTCTGTTGGGGAAAGAGGAGGTGAGGAAGATTGGGCTCTTGCTCTTACAGTGTCTAGAAAGACTGCAAGCAAGCACTGTGCTGGGAAGGTTCCTGAGTTCCTGAAAGTCTCAGAGATGAGGAAGAGCTGGGTCATGCCACTGTTGCATTCACACTGGAGCAAGCTTCTCATCTTCTTGGGGAGATTGTGCAGACTGCATTGTAGGAGGGAAGCACTGTGGTACTAAGGTTCATTGGTCTCTTGGAATCTCTTCAGGCCTGTCTGTGACCCTGAGGTCAGGCAGAAGCAAGACTTTTCAGAGAGAAAGGCTTAAGAAGTTCCAGAAAATGTGAGTATTGTGTGGTAAAATGTGCCCACCACAAATGGACCATCTTATTATTATTATTTTAGTGCGTGTTGGGCATTAAGTATTGCCTGTAGCTATACAGCCATCACCATCATTAATAATCAATCATCAATCATCTTCAGGACTTTTTCAGCTTTCCAAGCTGAAACTCAGTCCTCATGAAACCACATCTCATTCTCTATCCCTATCCCTGGTAACCATCCTTCTTTCTCTATGAATTTACCTCGTATAAGTGGGAACATGCAGCTTTTGCTCTCTGTGGCTGGTTTATTTTTCTTAGCTGATGCCTTCAAGGTTCATCCAATTGAGAGCTCCTGGATAGGACTTTCCTCATCTTGAAGACTGATTGGCAATTCATCTTGTGCGTGGCCCTGAAGAAGTCATTTCACAGATTGAGTCTGTGGGAGAAGGTAGCTAGGCAAATCTTGTTTCTATTCTTTCTGGGTTTATTTTGTTGTTGTTGTTGTATATGTGGCCTCCATATAGATGGCCTCTCCATCTTCAGGCCTGTAGTCTAGTGAGGGGCTGAGGCGAAGTGAGGTAACAGGTCAAGAGGTCTTGTTGATGCTTAGACCTGCCAGATCAGCTCCACAGGCCATCAGGCTTTTCAAAGCCAAGAAAAGAGAAAGCACTTTGAGTGAGAGCAGGCCATGGGCTAGATGAGCTTTTCTGGAGGATGATGCAAAGAAGCCAGAGAGAGAGGGCAAGTGATACTGGAAAGAAGTCAGGAAGACATAGCTGATACAAAGCAGCGGAGGTAAAGAATGTGATGTCACTATATTTGATGTCAGTATAACTTGTGGAGGAGATGGGGAAAAACCAGTTGTTTAAGGATACAGGTGGACCTGTTACAACAATGAGAAGTACAAGTTGTCATGTCCAAAACGAGCTTTACAACGTCGGTGTGGGGAGGGAGGGGGGGAAGGGGGGGAAGGAGAAGGATTGGGATTGGGGGAAAGGGGGGAGGCTGGGAAGGGATGTGAAGGGTAAACAAAGGAGGAGGCTGCAATGCTTGGTAAGAAATGTACACATTATCCTGCCCATGTAATTATAACTCCTCTGTACAGTATGTTCACAAATAAAATTAAATTAAATAAAAAAAAAGAATGTGATGTCTTGGCAGACCATGAGCATTTATATCACAGACCTTTCTGAAATGGGCTGAAAAGATGACTTCCTGCTGCCTTACTAATCTTTTGTTTTACCTAGAACAGTTGGAACCCAACTTTGAGCTGCTAGGTCAAAAAGATTATGAACTTGGAAAGATCTAGCTTTCAGTCAGTTAACTGCTTCATAATGTGCAACTTGAACATGTTTGTTGGGAACATGACACATGATTTTTTATCTATATAATAGACACACTAAGACCTGATTTTCAGGTTTCTAGGGATTTTTCTGTTTGAAATATCTAGTATAGTGCCTCATAGAGTAGGTTTCAATAAACAGTAGCAATCCTAGAAGCAGGAATGATGGCCATAGTGAGAAGATATGTTTATTTATCAATAGTTATTGCAGTTTGCTCTAAGCCTAGCACCAGGAAAAGTATTAAAAACATCATGAGCAAGACAGAAAAGATGCCTGCCTTGAAGAGCTATGTGAAGAGGGAGATGATAGATTATGAAAAAGCAAAAATGATAAGAATAAAAAATCATTGAGAATAACCCAAGGCGAAATGTTACCTAGGCAGTTGGCTTTACTATGAGCTATAATGGGAAGGGCCAAGGGTAAGCCACTAAGAAAAGTTAAGAAGAGATTGATATGTCTGAGGCAGAGCAAGAAGGCCCTAGAAAATTTCTTAGCAAGATTTCAGGATAGTGGTGAGTCAGGTTGGAGGGAGTTAGCAGCCACAGATCAAGTTTAAAATGTAAGTATTTTCACTTTATTTTATTTTTATGCCAGTTCTAAGGTTTGCACTCTGGGCATCGGTACTATCCCTTAACTTTTCACTTAAGGCTGATATTCTTCTATTTGAGTCACAGCTCCATTTCTGGCATTTTGGTGGTTAACTAGAGATGAGTCTCCTAGACTTTCCTGCCCAGGATGGCTTCAAACCACACTCTTAGGTCTTAGCCTCCTGAATAACTAGTATTACAGACATGTGCTACTGGCATCTGGCAGAATTCAAGTATTTAAAATACAGAGGAAATCCTTGTATGGGATTTAAGTGGGAAATGACATGATCTAATTCATCTTTTCAAAGTTAGCTTAAGATTCAACAACAGCAAAAAAACAAAAACCACCAAAACCCCAAAACCCAATTTTAAAATGGGCAAACACCTTGAATAGACATTTTTCCAAAGAAGATACTCAGAAGGCCAAAAAGCACATGAAAAGAAGCTCAACATTATTATTCATCAGGGAAATGCAAACCAAAACTACAATGACATGTCATTTCATACTCCTTTAGATGGCTACCATCACAAAACTAGGAAATATCAAATATTAGTAAAGGTTTGAATAAAATGGATCTCTTACTCATTATTATGGGAATATAAAATGAAGCAGCTATTCTGGATTATTGTATGCAAGAAAATTAAACCTAGAATTATCATATAATCTAGCCATTTCACTTCTGAGTAGATACCCAAAAGAATTGAAAGCAAGGATGTTAAGCAGTGTTTGTATACCCATATTCATAATGACATTATTTTAAAAAGTCAAATGATGGAAACAGTAAAGTACTTATTGACAGATAGACAAACAAAATGTGGTCTATCCAAAGAATAATGATAATCAGACTTAATAAGAAAGGAAATTGTGACATCACAACAGATAAAACTTCAGGCCATTTTCAAAGTAGAATAAGCTAGTCATGAAAAGACCAATAATATGAGATACATAAATTTGTCACATTCATAGATACAGAAGTAGAACAAATGTTGTATAGGCTTAGGTGAAAGAAGAAATTCAGAGTTAGTGTTTAATGATGACAGAGTTTCAATTTGGGGAGATGAAAAAGTCCTAGAGATGGATGGTGATAATGGTGGAACAGCCATGTGAGTGTATACTTAATATCACTGATGTATATGCTTAAAATGGTTAAGATAGAGGTTAGAATATAGCTCTGTGGTACAGTGTGTACTTAGAATGCATGATGCCCTAGATTAAATCTCCAGTATCACCAAAAGGTGAGGATGATTAATTTCTTACTATGCATGTGTGTGTGTGTGTGCACTTGCACACACAGATGAGATTGGAGGGTGCAGGAGCCAAGGATGAAGCTCAGTGTTGGATCTTGGTGGCTGTGTGACACTGATCTGTGGCAGAAATGGCAACATCTGGGGAAGAAATACAATCAGCAAGTGTGCTCCTTTTTGTACATACTAATATTGTCAGAGCTACTTTATAGAGCTATAACTGAAAATAAACTATACATGTTTCAAGTGTGTGATTTAGTAAGTTTGATGTCAATGTCAAGAGGGTAGTTGGATATTTGGTTCTGGAACTCCAGTGAGACTTTGGAGTAAGTAACATAATTGTGGAAATTACCAGTACATAAATGATGTTTATATATTTAGTTACAGACAAAAGCATGATAGAAGTAGCAATACTTCCTATCTGTTGAATAATAGCATTGCTAAACACATCTAATCTAGTTTACTCATAATATATTTGAGGGAGGTAGTATTGTAATGGAAAATTCTATTTACAAGCCACGATGCATTTCACTCACAGAAATAACTTCTCTCAAAATTTGCAGATGAGCCAGGCATTGCCTTTCTAAGCTCTCCTTGTAATAATTAGACCAACAGTGGCAAGTTCTGCCTGGGGAGTATAAATAGAAATAGTACAGGCTATGAGACAATCAGAATGTGTCACTTTTGCTCTTTACTTCTTCCTTACTCATAAAAATGACAATGACCTCAGTGGCCTTTGAAAGTCACTGGCCAAAGTGGCAGAGATGCTCTCAATCAGGGTACTGAAGGACCCAAGGTCATCCAGCTAGGATACAAATGTTATCTCACCTAATTTTAAATAATTACCCATCCATTGCTTAAGACCAATAAAGGCCTGTCTCACCAGTTCTGGTGTGTCATTGAGCTAAATAGGAAGAAAAATCCTGTCATTGATAAAAATAATCGAAGAGTGTGTGGTTTGCTGTAGTTTGGAGCTAAAATGTTCCTCAAGGGTCCATGTGTTGTAGGCCTGACACCTAGTCTGTGGCACTTTGGGGAGGTGGTATATCTTTTAGGTGGTAGGGCCTACTGCAAGGTAGGTAGCTATTGTGGGGGATGCCCTTTAAGGGGCTATTAGCACCTTCCTCTTTTCTTGTTGCCAGGAAATGAATAGTATCCTCTGCCATTCTCTCCCTTCATGCTATTTGGTGTCACCAGGAGCCCAAAGCAACAGGGCTAAACAAATATGGTTTGAAACCTCAGTCTTTGAATCAAAACAAATCTTTCTTCCTCTAAATTTATCATCTCAGGGATTTTGTCATAGTGATAGAAAGCTAACATATCATTTATATAACACATTCCCCAGAGAAGCAGTAGAAAGCCTGGAGATCTTTCTAATACCTACCAAGGCAGCCTTTTGTTTTGTGTCCATATTACATTTGTGCCCTCTCAGGGCTGCATGCACTGAGCTCATCCACCCACACAGAGGCCACACTCAGTAATTTGAGTTACACTTGACTCCCAGCAATATCCTTTTCTTAAGGGCTCATGGTGAGGAAAGGGATTTTGGTTGTAGTTTTGGTTTCTATGACTTCTAAGAATTGTAGCAAATCTACAAAGGACTTCTTAGCTGCACTAGTGGAAAACAAAGTCTTGACCTTCAAGTCATGAGCCTGGGAAGAGCTTTTCTGTTCTTACCATGATGGCACCCACCAAAGTGTTAAACCTGGGAGAAGGCCACATGGCTTACTGTGAGGGTCAATAGTGACTGTCCACTTAATTATGTTAAGAAACACTAGTAGATTAGTAAAGCTCACCTCTGAGTGTGTCTAGAAGAACATTTTCAGGAAGGATTAACTAAGAGAGGAGAGTATACCCTGAAAGTAGATGCATGGGATAGATGGAACAAAAGTGGAAGAAGGAGGAACCCCTGGCATTGGTTTACTTTCTCTGTGCTTCCTGGCTGCCATATGGTGAGCTGATCTCCTCCTCCCACTGATCCTAGACTGAGACCTGTCAAATGACCTGCAAAATGAATCCTTTCTTCCGTGTAGCCAGGCGTTGGTGGCTCATGCTTGTAATCCTAATTACTCAGGAGGCTGTGATCTGAGGATTTGGTTTGAAAAAAAAATGAAATTCTTATCTCCAATTTCTCAGGTATTTTGTCATGGCGTTTCAAAACAACAAAACAAAACACAACTAACTAAACTAAAACACGCCGACTCTGGACATCAGTACCAGGCAGATGCACCTATTCTTTTTTTTTTTTTTTTGGGTCCGGTCGTGGGGCCTGAACTCTGGGTTTGGGCGCTGTCCCTCAGCTCTTCAGCTCAAGGCTAGCGCTCTACAACTTGAGCCACAGCACCACTTCTGGCTTTTTTTCTTATGTGGTGCTGAGGAATTGAACCCAGGGTCTCATGCATGCAAGGCAAGTGCTCTACCACTGAGCCACCTTCCCAGCCCCAGATGCAACTATTCTAAGTAAACATGAGGTTGACATAATTTCAGACACAGTGTGCTTTGGGCTGTTGATTCATCTTTGCCTATTTGGATCCGAGGTCACTTGAAGGTGGTAGGTAGTTGTTAGAGATTTCACATATCTGTAGGACCCAGCCTAGCTGTGATGGATCACTGCCTAATTTATTGTTCAAATTGGGATGACTCCCCAAATGATAAGGGATGATATCAATGATGATCCTTGAATGTCAGGATTGATGACATGGCCTTAGATAAACTGGATGAATGGGAATTTTCCTTCCTATGCACCAACTCTTTCAAGATCCTCACCCAGTCACACTGACTTAAGCATACAAGCATCTCTAAGAGCCCCAATGAATGTTTTCCTTTTACATCTGTCCCGTGTTTTTATATGTTTGCTTTGAGTCCAGTTGCAATGTTATAGGTTAATAAAAAGAACATACAAAGTCTTTATCTTCCATGTATATTGCAAGCATATATGCTGGTTAAGTCTCTCTTTTTTTTCCTGAGGTGTTACAGGGAGAATGACCCAGTGGGATGACATGGAAGATGAAATATAACATCAAAAGGCACATTCCCAAATCCTAATGGACTTTCTGTTCCATGCATGCACTGGTAGACCTGCAGTTTAACAAGTGTGACTGAATTTTCAGCAGAGCATTTTCTGTGTCTTAAAATCTGTGACCAGAAATGTTCCCCACAGTTAGATATGGTGAACCTGAGGTGAATCACCCCTCATCAGTTGCCTGAGATAAATTACTTCTTCCCACTTATCTTGTTGGTGGAAAGGTGAAATTGCAATGGTTCTTAAAGATAGAGGCTATGGTTGACTTCTAGAAATTTAGCTCATCAGTTTCCTGTCTGACTTATCACATCCTTTCTCTTGCCTCCACTAAAATCCCCTTGCTCTTGATATTCCTGATGAAGATAGCTTTTTTTAAATTGTGAAAATACTGTACAGAGGAGTTATAATTACATGGGCAAGATAATGAGTACATTTCTTATCAAGCATTGTAGCCTCCTCCTTTGTTCCTCTTCCCATCCCCCTCCCGCCCCCCTCACTCCCCCCGCGGGCCCCCGCACGAAAGTTGTAAAGTTCGTTTTCTATATAAGGACTTGTACATCTCATTGTTGCAATGGGTCCACCTGTATCCCTATTTAAACGATTTGTTTTTCCCCTTCCCCTCCACAAATTATACCAACATCAAATACAGTGAAAGCGGGAAGATAGCTTTTTCTTTCATAATTCTTCCTCTACCTGCTTTCAATGATTAGGCATTTCTTAAACATGCTTTAGGGGCATTGGTCCATCTCCCCTTCCACATGTCACCTGCTAATGTCACCTGTGTTTCTGTTAGATGGGTTGGTGTTTTATGGAGCAGAGCCCCTAAGGACATGGGCACCTTGCTTTCCCTTGAAAGATTGTGACCTTTACTCTTGTAACATTAACTTTCCAATATCATGGGCTCTTTTGTGTGCATGCTGAGACTATCAGTTTGCAATTACAGCTCCATAAATCCTGAGGCCTTGAGTTGCCCCCAGGCTATTGCCGTCTACCTCATAAAACTATTACTTAATTAAGCTCTGTGTAGCACAATTGGCAGCCTCTGCTTCTGGCACTTGACCAAGCACACCAATGTACTCTTTCTGGGCTTGTGGCTCAAAGCTGCTTGTCCCTTGCATGGTGTAGGGGGGCCTTTTTCTTCTTCTTTTTTTTTTTCTGAAAATTTGCATGATCACTACAGAGATGCCTCTATAAAAACTCAGGGCTTGAAGGCCTCCAAAGGGCTTGCTTTTGACAAAATATGGTTTGTAGATGTCATAGGATTAAAAAATAAAGAAGAAAGAAGAAAACAGCATCTTTGGCCAGAATGATTCCAGTTTGATGGTCATTTCCATCAGAAGTGTTTTGGATTTTTTAAAAAAATTTTCTTCACATTTTAGAGTATTTGCAAATACATAGTATTTTAGAGTATTTGCAAATACATATTTTGGTTATAGAGCCCAAGTTTATATACAAAATTGTTCTGTTTCTAAATACCTTTTCTGTAAATCATATCTCTATATACCTTTCACATAACCTAAAGGTAAATTTATACAATACTTTAAATGAATTCAATCATGAAACAAATTTTCATGATGTGGAATTTTCCACTGTGTATCATTTCAATGCTCAAAAAATTTTGGATTAGGAGAATTTCAGATTTTCACATTAGGGATGCTCACCCTGTGTGTCTTTTGTATCAGCAAAGAGAATCTTGAAATTTAGACTGCAATCAGTTGAATTAAAAATAATAGCTTGCAAGTTTTCTAAAGATAATAGTAAGAGGCAGCAATAAGTATACATGAATAACTCCAGGTGACAACTTTCAACTGCGAGTTTTAGCCACAAGACGATACTTTATGATTAAAATTTGTTAAAATGAAATCGGTAGGATAACCATAGGGCCATGTGTTGAGAGAGAGGGGGGAGCTTGGGATTGAGTTCAGGGCTGGCAAAAGGCTGATGCAGATTCAAGACTATTACAAGTGTCACCATGACCATCCTGGATCATGGGATGGATATTATTTATCAATCCATGCAACTGAGCCCTACTTCAGTTTAAATCAAGACTTTAGTTTATTGCAAAAAGAGAAAGACTTCTAGCTGGATTATCCAGATGGTCTTTTACATATATGAGTACTGTTTAGCACATGATAATAGTGTGTGTGTGTGTGTGTGTGTGTGTGTGTGTGTGTGTGTGTGTGTGTGTGTGTGTGTGTGTGTGTGTGTGTGTGTGTGTGTTGGTACTAGGTTTGAACTCAGTGCCTGGGCACTGTCCCTTAGCTTTTTCACTCAAGGCTGCTACTCTACTATTTGATCCACAGGTCTACTTCTGGATTTTGGGGTGGTTAATTGAAGATAAGAATCTCAATGGACTTTCCTTCTGGGGATGGCTTCAAACTGGGATCTACAGAGCTCAGCTTCCTGAGTAGCTAGGATTGTGAGTATGAGCTACTGGTACCTGGCTAAATACTCTTTTTGCTGGAAGATGCAGCCCATAGTGGGACAATACAAATTTCAGAGTCACGTAGAACTTAGTTCTAGTCCTAGGCTTACTAAATCTGTGGTCATGTGACTTTATTGCTCCCTCTCTAAATATCTCATTCACTCAAAAATAATCTGTTATAAGCTGGGGGTGGCCTATACCTGTAATCCTAGCTACTTAGGAGGCTGAGATCTCAGGATCATGGTCCAAAGCCAGCTTGAACCCTGTCAGTGAATGTTTGTGGTCTGGGACTGAACTGTCCACTGCTGAGTTACCATACTTGAATAGAGCTCTAACCCCACATGGTCCTCATTCTCCTCTAACTGTTCTTATGCAAGACCTGAAAGGTTTAGGTGGGATGCTGATGGGCAGAGGATGATTCCAGGTGCAACAGCCTGGAACTTCACCCAGAAGCCATTTTCAGAGAGGAAGACCTTGATATGCACTACACAGAAATTCCATAGGTGGGACTTCCAAAAGGTAAGAGTAAGGAGAAAACAGACTCAATCCTCAGCAAAACAACCATTTAGTTGGTAAAACAAACATTTAACTTCATTTCAAAACATGCACCCCAATAGCCAGTTGTTGGGTTAATTAATTAATTATGTGACAGGGTCTCAGTATGATCAAGCCCATCCTGGCATTGATCTCATGATCCTCATGCCTCTGCCTCCTCTGGAATTATAGATGTGTGCCACCATTTCTGGCCCCAGAAACCAGCTAAAGGCTCTATTAAGAAAGTAGAAGAGAGGTCACTAGGACTAGAAAGCAGAAGAAAAGGGTGTCATAGAGGTTGGATAACAGGTACCAAAATATACCTAGGAAGGAGGAAAAAGTTCCAGTGTTCTATAGCATGATCAGTGGTTGTAATTCACATCAATTTACTATATATTTTATAAGGAACAGATGAAAGGAGTTCAAAGATTCCCAACATATATAAATGATAAATGCTTGAGGTAGAAGTGTTAATTGTTCTGATTCTGTGCTTATACATTGAATATGTACATTAAATTCTCAAACAGCACTCCATAAATATGTATTATTATTATTATGTCATTTTTATTGTTATCAGTTGTTCAATGGAGATACATTGTAACATGCCCTTTTATGCATACAATGCATCATGATCAAAGTCATCTCTTTATTATTCTCCTTACTCCTCTTCTCCTTTCTCAGACCAGTCTCAGAAAGCTTCATCATTCTATTTTTACACATTTGATATATGTACATATTTAGTGCCAGTCCTGGAACCTGAATTCAGGGCCTGGTTGCTATCCCTGAGCTTTTTTGCTCAAGATTAATTCTTTACCACTGAGCCACAGCTCCACTTCTAGCTTTTTTGGTAGTTAATTAGACAGAAGAGTGTCACCAACATTCCTGCACAGGCTGGCTTCAAATCATGATTCTCAAATCTCAATCTTTGGAGTAACTCAGATTACAGTGTGAGCCATTGGTGCCTGGCAACATATGACATATTTTGATCATATTCATCTTCCTTCACCCTTTCTGTTTATTTTCCCCACTCTCTCTACTACTCATGCGCCAGAAATGACATGTTTCAACTTCCAAATTTTTATTTTTGTTCAAGTGCGTGCTAATTGTTCAAAGAGAGTTTTCCATGCTGTCTGACCCAGGCATATACTATACTTTAGTCTGGATATATGCATATGTATATTATATATATATCACATGCATTGTATAAGTTATATAAACAATGTATATAATATATATCACACACAAATATGTACACACATAAATAATCCTATATATTATCTTTTAGGTCTAGCATCTGCATATGAAAAAAAAACAAATAACTTTGTCCTTCTGAATTTGGTTTATTTCACTTACTTTAGTAGTTGCCAGATCCAGAAAATTACATAACTGCATTTTTCTTTATGGCTGAGTAATACTCTATTATATATATGCATATCCCACATTTTCTTGATCTGCTCTTCAGTTGTAGGATATCTAGGCTATTTCCATCGATTGGCTGTTGTGAATAGTGCTGCAGTGAACATGGGTTCATTTCAGGTGCATTTATTACATCCTCACTTACATTCCTTCAGATAGAGCCCAAGAGTGGTATCACTGGATAGTGTTTGCACTGGTTTATGTGCCTATCAACAATGTATAGGGTTTGGTTTATTTCCTAACCGTGTCCTTTTTGAAAGCCTCTATTAATGGTTTCAAGGGAATATAAGTGAAGGAAGATATTTAAGAAAATCTGTTTGTTCCCACTGACAGCCTGCTAGGTAACCTCTTATGTCCTAGATACCTGTGATTTCCATTTTTGGTGTGTTTAGTCTGATCAAGGAGAATTGAGGCTGTCCCCCTTTGAGCTCTGCCTTGTTACTGAACAGAAAAGACTTTCTGCAACTGTTTTCTGGTGTCTGCTAAGCTCTGAATCCTGGGGTAACACAGCTCCCCCAAACCACTGGTAGGTGTGCAAGGCACCACCAGCCCGTGCTGTTGTTGCCCTCTGCTGTCCTAGTACTGCTTCTAGCTCTTGATATCCCATGTCTGATCCCTGGTAGCCCAGTACTCTGTTTCTCTAACTCAGCATTGGTTCATTTCTGGAAGAGGAGGCAATGAAGTTAGTGCTCTACTTTTGAATAGTCTAGCATTCTAGTTTTGTTCATCCTTTCAACATATGCTACACATTTGTGCTCTAAAGGGCCCATATTTGTATAGCCAGCAGGACTGAATGATCCAAACATGAATTATTTGGCTCTGATAGCTTCTCTATAACATGCTTAAACAGAGCCCCTTTTAGTTTGTTACACTTTCCTCACAGATGAATCCTGGAAATCTTCGCTTGTCCTGGGCCCTCTGTGAAGATCTGCCAGGTGGTTAAGACAGTGGCTAAGGAATCTCTTTCCTGAATCTCAGTGAAATATAAGTGCATGTTTTTGTTGACTGAATAGGCTTAGGCCACTCTGTTTGCCCTGAAAACTGTGCAGCATGGATACTTTCTGCTAGGTAGAAAACTGAGACATCTGCAGTGGACGTCCTTGTAAAGAAAACCACATGTTCCCATTTATAGGTCAGTTGAGATCCTCCTGGGAAGCTGGCCGCAGTTCTGGCTTGGGTGTGATGATCCATCAATGCCACATTCGTCAGCACTGTGTGGGGACTCCAGTGGAAGGAGTGGTCCCAGGGCAGCAGGGTCTCTGAGCTCTGAATAGTCCCTAACCCAAAGTATCCTGGGCTTTCTCACTCACGTTTTGATTGTAACAGCCCTTTGCTGGTGGCTTTTTTGAGTAAGTTGGTCTAGGGATATCACTATGGTCTCATCAAGGCTAATCCAGACCATGCTTTCTCCTGTGGAGTTCATTATCTGTATCTCAGTGAGATGTGAATGTATTATGCATTGATGAAATGCATTTACATTACAAGAGATGAGATGAAGGGGCTTTCCTGCTGTGGAGTCAGTCTGCTGTGGCTCCTGGGATTCCTAGCCCACAGGCTGCACCCAGATCCCCTGTGATTACTGGGAACAAAAACTTCAGAAGCTGGCCAGAAAAAAAAAGTCAGAGGCAAATAGCCAGACTTCTTTTTTTAATAGACTTTGCTGACTTTGGCAAACTCTTCTCCTCCTAACACTTGCTGCATTTACAAATAATGGAGTGAATTGTAACAGGAGCAAGTGCTTCATGGTGATAGAGTCACATTTCATTGGTTACTCTATCACAAAGGTGATCCAGTGTTTGCACAACTCCAACTTGTGTTGCTTCAATAACATGCTTTCTCTGAATGAATCTGCAGCATGTGGAGATGGGTGGGGTGGTTTATACTCTCAACTGGACTATTTGAGGTTGGTAAACAGGAAGTGGGAAAGTACTGAGATGAGACTGATAGAGATATTTTTAAAAACAAACATACAAAAGCATTTTATTGGAGAGGTAAGCAATAAAATGAAAACAATAAAATAGTATGAGATAGAATCATGTTTTTTAGGAGACAGTCAAGTCATTTTATTTGTTGTTATTTGTAAAATAACAGTGGATCCCAGCTTTCCTCTAGTACACAGGGTTCAAATGAGATGATTTGCTTTGCAAAGGTACAGAAAAACTTGAAAAAAAGCCAAAGCCAACTGAAGTCTCAAAATATTATGAAGATCTGCAAAAATGTCACAGATATGAAGTTTTTTTCACCTAGGCTAGCCACAGTCACTGATCAAGGAAATTCATTAGGTAAGAGTCATGAGAAATTCAACCACATAGCTTGTGCCTATAATCCTAGATACTCAGGAGGTTGAAATCTGCGAATCATAGTTCAAAGCCAGTCTGTGCAGGAAACTCCCTGAGATTCTTCTCTCCAATTAACTACCAAAAAGCCAGAGGTGGAGCTGTGGTTCAAGTCGTAAAGCAACATTCTTGAGTGAAAATATAAGGGAAAGTGCCCAGTCCCTGTGTTCAAGTCTTAGTACCAGCACATATGTGCATGTACTCACACACACACACATACATGCACTACATATATATATATAATATATATATATATATATATATATATATGAGAAGTTCAGATTGTGAGAGCTGCTTTGAAAATTTAGAGTCTCAATTATGTTTTATAAAATGTTTGTAACCATTTCTTTGATTTTGAGCAGATACTTTTTTTCTCTATGCTAGGGCTTTTCAAGTCCTAGGGCTGGAGCTTTCTTGCTCAAGGTGCTCTACCATTTGAGCCACACCCCCACTTCCAGCTTCTTGGAAGTTAATTGGAGATAAATATCTCATAGACTTTGCTGCCTAGTCTGGCTTCAAACTGTGAGCCTCATGAGTATCCAGGATTACAGGTGTGCGTCACTGGCACCCAGCTTGCAATTTCCTTTTTTACAGTGATATAAGGCAGACTCCACATTTTAATCTGCCACTAAACCTTGGTGGCTCTCTTTCCTAAATATTACTTAAACATCTCAATTACTCCATCCCTACTGGCATCATTAAGATGTCAGGCAATCAGCTCTTTCCACAGTAGTTGCCTTTCCTCTGGTCTTACTTCTCTCCAGTCCATTTTGTTCTCTGTTGCTAGGGTAGGACATGCTCATCACTTTGAGTTAAAGCTTTCTAGGCTTTCCCAGCTGATTGAGGATAAAGGGACATTTTCTACATGCTTTCACCTAGGATGAATGATTTGGAATTATTTTACATTCAGATCCAATAAACACACATACATGTGGGAGAATGCATGTGCATTCACATTGTCACAATTGATGAGAGGTAGGATTTAGGTCAGTGGTATAGAGAGATTGCCTAGCATAAATGAGACCCTGGGAGTCAAACTCTGGCACTAGAAATAAAAAAGGTTAGAGATGAATAGATTTAAGATATATAAGTAATATGTCATGGTTTGGAAACAGTTGTCCCTCAAAGGTTTATATATCAGAAGTGTGGCTCCCAATGTAGTAGTATTAAGGTAAGGTCTGGTATGAGGTAATTAGGCCCTTGAAAGGAATTAATGCTCATCTGTAAGAGCGTATTAGTTCTCAGAGGAGTGTGTAGTTATAGTTGGGCACAAAAGTATATGCTTTTGTAAACCTAGCTGCTTGGAAATTAAGTCAGGAACACCTGTAGCTTGAGGCTAGCCTGGATAATACAGCAAGAAAATCTGTCCCCAAAACTACGAGAGTGGGTTGTTATGAAGCAAGGCTGTCCTACAAATGTTATCCTTTCTGCTTGCATCTTTTTCTGCTGAATTTTGACACACCTAATGGGATTCCCACCAGAGGCAGAAGAGACAGAGCCATTAATATTGGACAGCCTCCAAAAGTGGGCTAAATGCACTTTTTTCCTTATAAAGTGGCCTACCTCCACTACTTTGTTATAATCTAATACGAACACTAATACAATACTTACAGACAGAGTAAAGCTCATCAATCATCTGTTTTTGTCATTCTCACCCACTTTGGCCTCTTCCTCTTTCATATCTGAAACATTCCAGATCATTGAATGTTCTGGATTTTTACATGGTATTTCCTCCACTTACCACAATATCTATTCTTTTCCAAATGTCCCTTTCACTTCTTTCAGACCAACCTTAAAGGCTCATCCTAAATATTACAAAGGGATATTGTCTGATGCTTCCTCCTTCTCCAGGTCATAGCTCTGGCAACCCTAGTCCCACCCCCACTAACTTTCACAGCACTGCATGTCATTAAAGAATGAGATCTAATATTTCTTACTCTACACAAGGATAGGGGCCATATTTGTCTTTCTTGCTACTATATTCAAAGTCTCTGGCAAAGGTATGCAATAAATATTAACAAACTTTTCTGTGTGTAATGGTCAAGCTCATTAGCTTAAATCAGTGAAGAAAAAAGTGCTGCTTTATGATGGAAAAATAATAATTTGGCAGTGTGAAACTGAGTTTGAATTTGTCAGCTAGGTTTCCGGGAGAACTATATCTTAAACAGTTCAAGAGGACATTTATAGAACCATAAATTCATGTGCACTTAATGCTAACTATTTAATAGCCTCACAGTAACTTTAGTGCATCATAAATGTCTTAGTTAAACAGCCCCAGGGTTCCTAAGATAAAAAACAACAAATGAGATTTTAGGACCAAATTGAAAATTAAATTGTAGAACTATGCAATATATAAATTCTGGCAATGCTATTTTTTACCTTAATTGAAAATGCATTTTTCTCATGTGGTTTGTTATATTTAGAGTACCAACATAACTAAGTTTCTCTTGTGATTTTATCCAGCTGGATATATTACACTAAAGTATTAGAAACTGGAGAGAGTCTTTTTTATAATGACATTTTATTAATTGCAGCCATGTTAAAATGACATGAGACTCAGGTTTAGAAGAAAGATGTGTTAATGTTACTTCTCAGCCTTTTTTTATTCTTTGCTGTTTGCAGTACCCTGACTTGTACTTTGTTATCTCCATTCAGAGTAATAGATCCTGCCAGGCCTTGGTGGCTCATGCCTGTAGTCCTAGCTACTCAGGAGACCGAGGATTTTGGTTCAAACCCAACCAAGGCAGAAAACTCTTCTGAGACGCTTATCTCCAATCATCCAGCAAAAAAGCCAGAAGTGGAGCTGTGGCTCAAATGATAAGAATGCTGCCTTCAGTGATAAAGCTATGGGACTGGTACTAAGCTCTGAGTTCAAGCTCCAGTACACACACACACACACACACACACACACACACACACACACACACACACACACACACACACACACACACACACACACCATTCTCACACCACCTTTTCTAGCAACTGCCTAGCCTGTACCTCGCTTATCAGGCACTTGTATCAGGACAGATGTTGACCTGGTTGGAGCAGGGCATTTTGTGCCCAAACAGCTGGAATGATTAGAAAGTCCCTAGTACTTCTTCTATATATAGCTTTTGCATTTTGAACTATCTCCTTATCTGAATTCTTATAGACTAAGGCAAAGACTAGTTCCATAAATCAGCCATCAAGTCCTCAATGGGAGAAGCTTACATGCTTCATCTGCCCTCCATGGGATGTACTTGTGTGTGTGTGTGTGTGTGTGTGTGTGTGTGTGTGTGTGTGTGTGTGTGTGTGTGAACTGGGATGTACTTGTGTGTGTGTGTGTGTGTGTGTGTGTGTGTGTGTGTGTGTGTGTGTGTGTGAACTGGGGCTGGAACTCAAAGCCCGGGTGCTGTCCCTTAGCTCTACTGATTAGATTTCCACTACACCAGGAAGTTCCTGTCCAGGCTGATTCTGAACCATGACTTTCAGATCTCAGCCTCCTGAATAGCCAGGATTACTCATGTGAGCCACCAGTGCTCAGTGCAAGTATACTTTAACACTGCCTGAATTCCTTCACTAACTTTCTCTCCCTCTATATTTATACAACTGTGTTGGTTTTGAGGCAGAAGATAGGGCCACTGAGGCAATTGATCAGCTAGGACTAAATTTGGAGACAAGAACCACTTACTAATTTTCATAAGGAAAGCTTAGCAAAAAGAATTACTAACTGTAACAGAGGATTAGAGTCTTAAAAGATTAACTTATTAGAAGTGAAAAGAATGTAAAGAATAATTAAATAGCAGATATATAAAGAGTGGTCATTACTCCTTGAGCTATAATAAAGTGCCCAAGAGAGGGACCCTACTCTCCAAAGTGAGGTCCAAACCTGATTTGAAAGAACATAGGTCTGGCTCCTTGAGTGTCAAGGAACTGCTTGAGTGCTATGTGAGTAGAATTTTCTAGAATTCTGCCTTTGAGCAGCCAGAGAAAGCCAATTACAAGAAACCATCTCTCCACGGGCTTGAAAGCAAAGCATAGGTCTCCTTGCTGTTATGGGATGGGAAGTGGGAGGGGATCTATAGGAGATTCATGAGAGAGCATCCATGAGGACAACTCCTTCCTGCAATGTTTTTCCAACACTCCTTATGATGAGACTTCTACTACACAGATTGCTAAGGAATATGTAATGGGTCCGTCTGCCCTATTCATAGGCAGGCTGAGATGGATGAGTTGGGAGCTGTTGATAAACTGACACTGGGTGCAGTTCAAGTGGTGGGCATCAGGTCAGATGACATCCCTGAGTTTGTCTCTGATTCTTCCTGGGGCTATTACCTTTTGGGTTATTCACTAGGCTAGGAGGGAAACAGGCCTTCAACATGTCACTGCCTAGTGGTGGCTTGCCGTGAGACCCAAGTGAATCAGGTGGCAGATGTCAGGGAGGAGTCTGTGCCCACATCCCTTCCTCTCCTCACCCTTCTGCTTCATACTCAGCTTGGTTACTTGGCAGTGGCCAGATGCTTGACTTCTATAAAAAGAGCTGAGGCTTATTCTACCTTAGTTAAGGTGGAGATGGAGGCCAAGTAGGAGTGAGAAAAGCACGCAAGGTGTGAGGTTCTGGCATAATTAGTTATTATTAGTAATATAATCTTCCCTTTGTACTTGTGGGGAATTGATCCCAAGATTCTCCCATTCCTATAGGACACCAAATCTATAGTTGCTCTTACTGAGGATAAAGTTCTTATCCAGGATTCCTTTGTAGTCTGGGATTGAGCATGCACTTCTGGGCATGGGAGCTGTTTGTCAGTGTGTTTCTTGCTCTACATAAACAGACACAGGCTCTGCTCGCCAGAACGACTCTCATGGGCATAACAGCACAGGTAAAGGTTCTATAGTTAACATGGCAATCGAGTGCCACCCCAGATTGAACCAGCAATACCCATTATTCATGACAAGAGCCTGCAGAGTTATGGAATAAAATGTGAGCTCTTTAGTGAAATGCTGAGTATTCTGATTTGTCCCTGGTTTCAGCAGGTGGGATGCAGCCTGACAATTGGAGCCAGGTTCATATGAGAACTCTATGGTTGTTTCTCAGCTCTGATATCTCTGACTGAGAGAATGGAAAGGTGGAAAGCCTGTCTGAAAAATGTCAGTGCCTGAAGAGTGCCAGTGCCTCCCAAGGGCTTGAAAAAGGCCTCAGGATGGCAGCCTCCTTGGCCAATTGTCATTCCAGTTCTAGGGCTTTTCTTACTCCTGCTGTGGAAGGGGAACACTTGTATTCTCATGGTACCTTATCAAGAGCTCCTGTGATCATTATTGATTTTCTTTCTTGTCTCTGAATATAATTTCAACTACAGCTTAGTAATCTTGTTATTTGATAATTCCAACAAGAATATTAGTGCATTGGTCATCTTATAGAGTATTGAGAGGTAAATTTTTTCCCCTAAACAACAAAATAGTATAGAGTAGTTGTTATACTATTTTATTTGAAGAATACAATACTTATGCAGTATACTTACGTTGTACACTTACGTTACAGTAGGTATTGCAAGCAATGTGAGATGATTCAAGTGTACAGAAGATTGCATACAGCCCTGCAGTACTGCACCTTGCTATATGAGAGTAATGAGCTTCTGTTGATTTGTGTGCTCAAGGGTTCTGGGTTGAAGGGTGGGGCTGGAACCCCTTTTCCAGAACTACTGAGGGATGACTGTACTCCAAAACCTAATAGCTAAAAACAGCAATGATTTATAGCCTGGGACTTTGTGGGTCAGGTATTCAGGCAAGGCTTATCTGGGTAATCCTTCCACTCTGTACAGTTGACTGAAGTCTTGATGCTGTTTATCTGGTGATGGGCTGGTCTAGATTGTACAAGGGTCACATGTCAGACTCCATGGGAAGGTTGGGGATGGTGAGACTGCTGGCTCAGCAGGCATGAAGGCTAAAGTGTGGACACATTGCCTTCTGAGTCTTAGTGGTGCTAGCCTTCAAATAAATATTACAGGGATCTAAGAACAAACTATTCATGATCTAACATCTCAAGCAGCTTGCTTGTACCATACTCTACTGGTCCAAGGAGACATTAGCAAACCATCTAGCTGAGCCTCACTTCTGAGTAGGAAGACCAATAATAGCTATATTCCACAGTTGTCCCATGTGACCCCCTTGGGAGGAAATGGGGGTGTGTTGGTGCAGGAAGTATCCCAACTCTTGTGAATTCAATGACAAGCTGAATGGACTTGGGCTTTATTTATCACCTGGTAAAAAGGATTAGATTCCAGGCTTTCAGAGATATTTCCAATAGTGTGATTCCAAAAATGAACCAACCTCTGTGGCTCATGCCTATAATCCTAGCTACTCAGGAGGTTGAGATCTGAGGATCATGGTTCAAAACTAGCCTTGTCAGCAAAGTCCATGAGACTCTTACCACCAGTTAACAACCAAAAAGTCAGAAGTGTGGCTGTGGTTGAAGCATCAGAGTGCCAGCCTTGTACAAATAAAAAGGTAAGGGACAGTGCCAATGCCCAGAATTGAAGCCCCAGTACTGGTGTGTGCATGCATGTTTGTGTGTACACATATGGAGACACACAGAGTCTAGGAATGATATACACATCTAGAGTCACACTGTGTGGATACTCTGCTATGTGTATAAATGCCTATGGGGAAGTCTAAGCCGTGGCCTCTGAAATGGATAGGTGCATTTTGCCTAGTGTTTGTGTTGATTAGAGCTGTTTTTGGCAGGGTTTGCTTCTGGTAGTTTCTTTGAGCTGGTGTCTCTGATTTCTCAATCAGAGTGGAAAGGTGGACAGGCTGTCTGAGCCAGCCTAGAATGTATGAGCTCTGGGACACAGCACAGAAGGGCAAATATGAGTCCCAGAACAATGGTCAGGATGAACTAAGATGCCTATGAAGGTGGGGTCAAGTGAGCTATGTGAATAGATGGTTTCCGGGACACCTGAGTAGAGGGGATGTTCTCTGAGCAAGGAAGGGTGAAAATCTTCATTGTGCTTGGTCTTGATTAATTTAGCTCATTAGAAAAATGATTGCAATCATAATAGGGTCCTTGCTATGGTACAGCATGGTTTGAGTGTGTTTCCTTAAGTGTCTACTTATTAGGGGCTTGGTTTTCAGGGTATTAGTAGTGGGAAGTGCAGTGGAACCTTTAAGAGATGGGAGGAGTAAGAGATCCATAGGCCTCTTGGGCTGTGCTTTCAGAAGATAACTTTCCTGGGACCGTTCAAGTTCTTGCACAAGAGTTGTTAGAAAAGAAGCAAGTCAAGTCCCTTCTGTCTTCTTTCCTTCTGAACTTCCTGGTTGGAGATATGACCACTTGTCCCAAAGGGGTTCCACCATTTGTCATTCACTCTAAGGCCATCACCATTATTGAGCAAAAGCAAAGCATCCTGCACTTGAACTCCCAAAGCTGTCTAAATAAAACTAGTTGTTCTTGTGCAGTGGGAGGGACCTTTTTGCTGCAAGTTTCAATGCACTTCACTTGTGCTCAGAAAATCTAGGTACCAGTGACTTAGCCTGTTAATCTCATCTACTCAAAAGCCATATCTGGAGAATCAAGACTCAAAAATAGCTCAACTAGAAAAGTTTGCGAAACTCTACCAACAAAAAACCAGGCTGGAGGAGTAGCTCAAACAGTAGACTGCCAGCTGAGCAAGCATGAGACTCTGCCTAGCAAGCACAAATTAGTTCTAATTGTGGTTTCTTTTTTTGTGGTTTCTCTGTCTTCAAATAGCACATGTCAGACCTGCCTGGGTCTGTATTTTCAATCCAGTACATATCTTCTATGTAACTGGTTTTATTACTTTGACCTTCATTCTCTATGAGCCAGTTTTTGTCACAGTTTCTGTTGCCACTTTATTTTTTTAACTGCATTTAGGATAATACTGGTCATAGCCTACTAAACTGTTTTTTTTTTTGTAATGAGCAGATCCTTAGTTGGAAATTCCAAAGTCAATTCTCAAATTTAGGCATACCTATTTTATGGAACAGAAAAATAGGCCTTGATGTTGAGAAGGTTGTCAAAACTATCAGGTTTGTCACTATTACTTAGAGAAATGAGTTCCAACCAGTATAACTTGTGGAGGAGATGGGGAAAAACCAGTTGTTTAAGGATACAGGTAGACCTGTTGCAACAATGAGAAGTACAAGTTGTCATGTCCAAAATGAGCTTTACAATGTCGGTGCGGGGGGGGGGGGGGAGGGAAGGAGAAGGATTGGGATTGGGAGGGAGGGGGGAGGCTGGGAAGGGATGTGAAGGGTAAACCAAAGGAGGAGGGTGCAATGCTTGGTAAGAAATGTATGCATTATCCTGCCCATGTAATTGTAACCCCTCTGTACAGTATGTTCACAAATAAAAGAAATTTAAATTAAAAAAAAAGAAATGAGTTCCAAGAAGCAGAGACTAATTTACTTATGTATATATGTTTGCATCATTTATTCATTTATCCATCAGTATTTACTATTTCATTTCCATGTGCCAGGCACTGCTCTTTAATAGATACAAAAAATTTAGCAATATCACATAATCTCTCTCTTCAAGGATCTCACAGACTAGGAGATGAGAATGAAGTCAAGATTAAACTTTTATTTCTAGAGTTCACTGACCATTAATTTGGGAATTCATATCTTCCCTGGTAGAACAGGGAGAAGGGATATTGGCAAGTTAGTGTCCTGTTGGCCATGCCCGGATTTTCATAAAAGAAATAACATTGCTATGGTTTGAATGTGTCCCCAAAGTTCATATGTTAGAACACCATCTTCTGATGATTGTTGGAAGGCTTTCACCATGGGATAGTGCATTAAAACCTCTCTCACCAGATGTGGCTGCTTTTTCTTTACTTCCCAGCCTCCAGATTGTAAAATCTGTCTCTGTTGTTAAATATAAGACTCAGGTGTTCTGTTATAGGAACACAAGACAGACTAAGTACATTGAGAGGATGTAAAAGGTTGGGAGAGATGGGAGACAAGGATGAAAGGAGTAACACTAATCAAAATGCATTGTACTTACAAACTGATATGTTTAGTCTAAACCCCTTTGTACAACTACTTAAGGATAATAATTGAAAAATACTAAGACACTGTCCCATCTGAACCATCTCATTCAGAGCTCCAGTCCTACTATTGGTATACCACAAGACATGGTATGATCAGGAAGCAGTGGGTCCTTGTCCTCCGTTTTGTGTTTCCTGTGCCCAGACAGAGGTCAATGGCTACATGATACTTCTCATGTGATGGAAGGTGTGAGATGATGCTGAGGCAGCATCACTTCCATCAGGAAGTGCCTGTGGCTGCCTGGCTGTAGAGGCTAATCAGGTACAACTAAGCTGAAAGGATTTGGTTCTTTTCCAGTGAGCTGATTGAGTAAAAAGAACCTGTAGGCTCAGAACAAAATAAAAGTGCTGTGATGTTAGGAAAATGAACCCTTAAATATGTATTTTAATGTTTTTGTTTCTTTCATGCATATGTTTCTAACGCATTTATAAGATTATTTCTTTGTTGCTTTGTATGTCCCTCCCCCACAGTGTAACCCCCGCTTTCACTATATTTGATGTCAGTATAACATGTGGAGGAGATGGGGGCAAACAAGTCGTTTAAGGATTCAGGTGGACCTGTTGCAACAATGAGAAGTACAAAATGTCATGTCAAAACCAGCTTTACAATGTCGGTGGGGGGGGGGGAGGGGGGTATAATTGGGTGGGGGGAGGGGGGAGGCTGGGAAGGGAGGTGAAGGGTAAACAAAGGAGGAGGCTGCAATGCTTGGTAAGAAATGTATGCATTATCCTGCCCATGTAATTGTAGCCCCTCTGTACAGTATGTTCTCAAATAAAATAAAATAATATTAAAAAAAATAAAAGTGCTGTGCACTGTGCTTTATGCAGTCCACACACAGCTCCTTGAGGAAAGAGTACTGAGTTACAATTTGAAGATTAATTAAATTAAAATAAAAGAGGATACATCAGCCTTTGACATCTATAAATTCTGCATCATTGGATTCAATCAGCCATGAATAGAAGATATTGGAAAGAAAAGCATGTATAAACTTCTTTTCATTATTTTCTAAGCAATACAATATAGCAACTATATGCATAGCATTTATATTGCATTAGATATTCTAAGTCATCTAGAGATGATTTGAAGTGTCCAAGAGGATGTGTTCGCAATCTGTGTAAATAGATTCTATTTTATAAAAGGAATTTGAGCATTCATTCATGGTATTCTTGGACAACTGTGTTGCCTGAGATCCCACAGCTAGTAACTGGAAGAGGTAGTATTTGAACTTGGATCTTGATTCTGAAGTCTGCTTCAAGGGTGGGGCTGAGGCTGAATCCATGAAAAGAAGCAGCATGCTATTTGGTTGGAAGCCCTCAGAGAGGTGGGGGTTTCACAGGTCATGGCTCAGTCTTTATCCTCTATACCCTGAACTCTACTGCCTCCATATTTTTCTCCCTCAGTTTGAATAAGCACATTTAGGGTCATCTATGCAGCTCTGAATATAGGCCCTATTAGCTTGCAAACACTAGGTCTTTACTCCATTTGGCCCTTGGCCTACAGAGCAAATGTTCTTTTCTTCCCCCAAGGTCCTACCTTAATACATAGAAATGCACTGGTAGAGGCCCCCAGCACTGCAACCCACAGGAAGGACTTCCTTCCTGCTGTCCTAGAAATTTTGCCTCAGACTCTGCTCTTGTAAGTGCCTCCTGCGGACGAGGGATGCCCAAAGAGCTCATTTTATTCATGATGATACATTGCTGCAAAACTACCTATCCTCTGGGCCCATGATATTCTCTGGGCTGGGCTCTGGGGCTTGCTTGGGTTAGTCATTTTCTCCTTGGCTTGCAATGGGAATACCTGGACAGAGAGTCTCCTATAATATGCTCATGAAAAAGCATTGGTGATATGTAAGTACCCTTTTATTTCTACATCAAAGTATGCATAAAAGGAATTTTTCTCCTCAGGGAGACCACAAAAACAGAAGCCAGGGTCCTTTCCCATTTCCCACAGATAGACAACTTTGCCAGAGCCTTGCTAGGAAAGAGGTCATTTCAGATTCTTGAGTCTGCACTGCTTGGCCCTTTATCAAACTAACAAGTTTAATGTGAGAATCCAACCATTATTGCCAAGCAAGAACAACTGGTCTAGGTCCCAGACAAAGGCTTCTTGAGTTTCACAGAAGAGAGCCAACATTATGCAAAGTAGAACACCCCCACCCTTAATTCAATTTATTTATTCAGTCAGGGACTTGGGGAATATACACTTTAGGCTGAAAAACAAGACTCTGAAGGGTATTATATAGCAATCTGGTTACCAAAAAAGAGGCCAGTGTCCAGCTTCTCCTTGACACCATGGGGTGGCTTTCTCCAGGGGCCCCTATGTAAATCCAGAGGCTTTGTGCTGACAAAGCCTTTTGATAAGATCAACCTTAGATCTGACTAGGAAAACTTTTTTGGAAAAACAAGAGAAGGCTTTGACTTGAATAAGCAGTGAGTTTTGAAGAGTCTGCCATTGTGCAAGATCTGATAGGCAATGCCATTCTCTGATAGAGAATGTTCAGTCACCTTTGCAAACTTTCTTCAATGCCAGAGAGGAGCAAGTTTAGAAAACTGAAGTTGTGAAAGACTTTGCTGGAGGTTGGTCTGAGTAGATATAGATTTCCACGGAGGGGCAGGCTCTCAGGGTCCTTTTCCTGTGTTATGGGATCCATTGTGACTTCTATTGTTAAGCATATAGTAATTTGATAAACAAGAAATGCGTTAGTGGAAATAGATGAACAGAAGGCTATGAGTAAAAATACATTTCTCTATAGATGCTGTCTCAGCCTCATTTTCCCAAAAGTTATGAATCTTTCTGGCATCTGCTCCTGCAACTCACTGGATGAAAAGAACCAAGGGTGTGGGGGAGGAGTGAGGGAAGGCTCTAAGCATACATTTCGGGGAAAATATATCAGTACTGGGACTTGTAAACCTAGATTTGTTGAATGCTTGAGATGACCAACAGGTTTAGAGCTACTTTGTGCATCCATGGACTAAGAGGATGCCATGTGTAGTAAGTAAAATCAGAGTCTAATCCAATAATAGTAAAGACTTCTGTTCATCCAGCATCTGCTTCTGTAGGCAAGACACTGACTTCACATCATTCTAGCGACTGTGATTGAGGAACCTACATTATCACATCACTACCATCCAAATCCATGACCCTGGTAAGGTTTGTTTTTGACATTTGGCAATCTATGGCCTCTGGCCATATGAGCTCTGGCCTCCTCCTTGAGTCCACAGATATTATGATTGTGGAGAAAGACTTGATTTAAAAATTAAATTTCTGAGAGCTGGGAATGTGGCTTAGTGGAAGACTACTGGACTAGAATGCATGAAGCCCTGGGTTCAATTCCTTAGTACCACATAAACAGAACAGGCCAGAAGAGGCACTGTGGCCCAAGTGATAGAGTGATAGCCTTGAGCAAAAGAAGCCCAAGGACAGTGCACAGGCCCTGAGTTCAAGCTCTAGGACTGGCAAAAACAAACAAACAAAAACCAATATAAAAAGTAAATTTCCTAGAGAAGGAGAGGTCAGGCTTTAAGAGAAAGGAAAAACAAACAGCTACATACACAGGAGGAGGGAAACTAGCCTGGAGGAAGGGATCTAAGATAAAGTCTTAGGAGCTAGGTTTGGAAACTCTTTCTCTTCCTCTTTCCCAGTACTCGGTCCTGCTGCTTCTATAAATGCCTACCACCCTAAAATCATCTGAGAGATCTCTGTATTTAGGTTGGACCTCAGATAAGCTTGAATGCAAATGGATGTATGTAAAACATTCTCAATATCACTGGAACACAGAAATGGGAATAAATACAAAGAGGAAGAAAAATGGATGCTGGACAGAAAAGTCCATAAATATTCAAAGTCACTTGTTTGTAAATGTTTCTAATGATGTCTGGGGATCTTAAAACCTTAAAGAGCTGGGTGCTGGTGGCTCATGCCCATAATCGGAGCTACTCCTGAGACTGAGATCTAAGGATCTCAGTTCAAAGGCAGCCCAGGCAGGAAGTATATGAGACTCTATCTACAATTAACCACCAGAAAACGGGAAGTGCAGTTGTGGCTCAAAGTACTAGAGTGCTAGCCTTGAGAAGAAAAGCTCAGCGACAGAGCTCAGGTCCTGAGTTCAAGCCCTCCTCCTCCTCCTCCTCAGCCCCCTCCTCCTCCTTCCACTCCTCCTCCTCATCACTCCCCAACCTCCTCTTCCTTCTCCTGGATTAAACTCGGGACCTCACACTCTTACTTAGCTTTTTTTGCTCAAAGATGGATGCTCTAACACTTCCTATTCTGTCAGAAATAGCAGATCTATAGAGTTGGGAAAATAAGCTGTTGCTTAGACATGGTAAAGAAGCAAGGATTGAGATACATATGGGCACAAAGGTAGAGACATTCTAAAACTGCACTTTGGGGAAAACTGCATGACTGTACACTTACTAAAATTGTCATTGGATTGTATACTTATAGGTGTAAATGTTGTGGTGTGCAGCTTATATCTCAATAAAACTATTTTTAAATAAGAATAAGAATTGATAATAAAGAGAAAAAGGAACAGAGCAATAGCTACATGAAATTTAGTGAGACAGCACAAGTAAAAGCAATTTTAAGCCAATTATAAGGATAAATTGTAGCCAGGATGATGATGATGATGATGATGATGATGATGATGATGATGATGATGATGATGATGATGATGATGATATGAGATACTATGTTTACACAAAACAAAGCTGAGCACCAGTGGCTCCTGCCTGTAACACTAGCTACTCAAGAGACTGAGATCTAAGTATTATGGTTTGAAACCACCTGGGCAAACAAATCTGAGACTCTTACCTTCAATTAACTAGCAAAAAGATATAAATAGAAGTGTGACGCAAGTGGTAAGCTTTCTGCACTGAAACAAGTTCCTGAGCTAACCAACTTACAAGATTCATTTTGCTCACAGTTTTGAAGGTTCGATTTCTAATTGGTTGGCCCCATTGCTTTGGTGAGTGGGAGCATATGATACCACAAAATGGCACACTTCATGGCCAGGAAACTGGAGGAGACAGAAATCCGATTATCCTTTTCAAGGGCATGACCCCAATGATGAAAGACTTCCCACTGGGCCCTATCTGTTAAAAGATCCACCACTCTCCAATAGAGCCACAATGTGGTCCAAACCTTCAACTTGTGGGCCTTTTGGGGGACAGTCAACATACAAATGATGGCATGAATCATGCAATATGTGACCTTTTCTGCCTAGCTCTTCTTTTGTCTTAGTATAGTGTGTCTGAGATCCTGTGTATGGTATGGACAAATGACATTGACTCTCTTTTTTTGTATTATAAGATTCTATTGGCCTTGTAGCACTTTTTATGGGTTTATTAACCATTGATATTTCTTCCTTAGTGAAACATTCATTGGAATATTTTGCCTATTTTAAGATTGAGGTTTTTTCTTTTCTTTTCTTTTCTTTTTTTTGTCAGTCATGGGGCCTGAACTCTGGGCCTGGGTGCTGTCCCCCAGCTCTTCAGCTGAAGGCTAGCACTCTACCACTTGAGCATCAGCCCCACTTCCCGCTTTTTCTGCTTATGTGGTGCTGAGGAATTGAACCAAGGGCCTCATGCATGCAAGGCAAGCACTCTACTACTGAGCCACCTTCCCAGCCCTGAGGTTTTTTTCTTTTAAAAATTAAGTTGTAGAAGCTCTTCACTATTTTCTAGAGAGATCTTCATTAGATATATGACTTGTAATTTTTCAAAATGTCTGTGGTTTATCATTACATTCTCTTAATAATGTCTTGTTAAGAGCAAACTTGTTTTGACAAAAACCAATTTACTAAAATTGTTTCAGTTGAATTTTATTTTAGATTATTTTTAACTTTTAAAAATTGTTGTACAAAGGATGATAGGGGGAAAACAAAGGAGGAGGCAACAATGCTCAATAGGAAATGTACTCATTACCTTGCTCATGTAACTGTAACCCCTGTGTACAGCATTTTTTACAATAAAGAACGTAAAAAAAATTGTCGTACACAGGGATTACAGTACCATAAGTCAGGTTCTGAATGCAATGGTCATAAATTCTTTGTTCTACCCAACTTTTCCCCTCCCTTCTCTACCCTTAAGTTACATAGCTTATTTTTCAATTGAACTTTTGATGTCATACTGGAATATTTTTGCCTAGCTCACAATGAGAAAGATTACCCTCTACTTATTTTGTAGAATTTTTGCAGTTTTTACTTTTATTTGATATCTACTCTAAGTTGATTTTTGTAAAGGTCCAAGTTTATTGTGTGTGTTTGAATATCTAATTCTCCCGATGACACTTACTAATAAACTATCTTTTCCTCACTGAATTGCTTTGGGAGGGTCATTTGGAAATATTTAGCTCTTGAGTTTTTCTCTTTTGTAACATTATTCTATGTGAATCTTCCTTCTTTCCATCCCTTTCTCCCTTGCTTCCTTCCTTCCTTCTTTCCTGCCTTCCTGCCTTCCTGCCTTCCTCCCTTCCTCCCTTCCTCCCTTCCTGCCTGCCTGCCTTCCTCCCTTCCTCTCTTCCTACCTGCCTGCCTTCCTGCTTTCCCTCCCCCACACTCTTTCTTTTTTTTGTACCAGTTCTTAGACTTGAACTCAGGGCCTAGGTGCTGTCCCTGAGTATTTTTACTCAAGGATACTGTTCTGTCACTTGAGCCACAGTTCCATTTCTGGCATTTTGCTGATTAATTCTGGCTCAGGCTGGCTTCAAACCTCAACCTTCAGACCTTAGTTTCCTGAATAGCTAGAATTACAGGCATAAGCCACTAGCACTTGGCTTCTGTATGCGACTTTACATCAGTTCTGCTCTGTATTAAACCCTGTAGCTTTGTGGTGAGTTATGGGATTGGATAGAAGCTATTTTTGAAAAAATACATTCAGTTTACACACTTTGACCTAGTTTCTGGAACTATGAATCTATCTACATGTTATCTCATAGGAAACTTGGGGTCACTTACAAATTACTTATGGTCTTATTTTTTTTCAAGCACAAGCCTACTTCTGGGAATAGATAAGCTTAAACCATTAATAAACTTACATGTAGAAGAAGAAATTTACTAGGAAATAGTACTAAGGATTTCCATATTTTGTTTCTTTATCTTATCTGTTGGAATCCATGTCTATCGTAGTTCTATCTACAACGGATTACAGAGTCCAGACCCTTCTACTGTGTATTTAAATAGATAGGGCCAGAAAGCTATTGTTTTTACTCTTTTTTTTTTTTTGCCGGTTGTGGGGCCTGAACACTGGGCCTGGGTGCTGTCCCTCAGCTCTTCAGTTCAAGGCTAGCGCTCTACCACTTGAGCCACAGGGCTACTTGTGGCTTTTTCTGCTTATGTGGTGCTGAGGAATCGAACCCAGGGCCTCATGCATGCAAGGCAAACACTCTACTACTCAGCCACCTTCCCAGCCCTATTTTTACTCTTAATAAATTAGAGCCCTTCCTGATTACCTATGTGGAAAATGTGGGCTATTGACCTGAAATTTACATTATAATGATTCAATGATTAAATCATAATTATCAATCATATTGTGTGCAGTACACACGCATCCAGTGTTTTTTAAAATAATGTTTCCAGTTTTTCAATTTGGATAACTTCTGTTAAAATTATCTTTCTAAGCACAGTTGGTGCATGCCTATAATTCTAGCTACTCAGGAGACTGAGATCTGAGGATCACAGTTTGAAGCCTGGGCAATAAAGCTTGTGAGAAGGCATGGATCTCGCAATATCAGGAAGAAAACCACAGTACATAGAGTGAGCACAATATAATTGGTAATGATTAATCTAATCTAGATGTTTTGGCATCAGTATATTGTATATTTAAGATCAATATTCAACATGAGAAGGCATGGATCTTGCAACATCAGGAAGAACATCACAGTTTATATAGCCCATGAAGGAAAGTTTATGAGACTCTTATCTTCAATTAGCTACTAAAAAGCCAGCAGTGGAGGAATGGCTTGTGTGGTACAGTGCTAACCCTGAGCAAAAAAGTTCAGGGACAGTGCCTAAGCCCTGTGTTCAAGCCCCAGACTGGCAAAAAGAAAAAAAAAATCTATCTTTAAAGTCAATGTTCTTTTTTTTCTGAACTGTGCAGATTCTTTTTTAAATTTCAGGTACTGATTTTAAATTCTAGGAAATTTATTTATTCTCCCATTTTGTGCATTATCTTGGCATTTCTATTTCTCTCTTAACATGCTACACTTTTCTGTAAATCCTTTGTTTATATTATTTGCCATAAATCCTTAACATCTATATTATTTGCTGGTTTGTTTCCTTTTTATGTCTAGTAATTCTGACTGTATGTGGCATTGTAAATAAGAAGATAGAAATCCTACCTTTTTTTTGTGTGTGCCAATTCTGGGGCTTGAACTCAGGACATGGGCACTGTCCCTGAGTTTCTTTTTTTGCTCAAGGTTGAGCCATAGCACCACTCCTGGCTTTTACTGTTTATGTGGTACTGAGAAGTTGATCCCATGCATGCTAGGCAAGCACTCTAACACTAAGCCACAGAGTAGTCAACTGATTTCCTATGTGACAGCTGATTCCCTATGTGACTTCCTCTTTAAAATACTCCTCATTATCTTGTTTCCAGCCACTAGAGGAGTCCAAACTATGATGCTGACACATTAACTCAGTGAGACTGCTCCTTTTCTGGAGCTCTGTTCCCTTGTAACTATAAAGGAACATCCTCAGGAAAAAATAATTGGATAAATAAATGTAGATTTCATATTGTATACTTCTTTAAGTGTTAAATTCTTTCTAGCTTTATAATGTTTGAAAGTTCACCATAAGCTGGATGCTTGTGGTTCATGCCTGTAATTCTAGCTACTCAGGAGGCTGAGATCTGAGGATTGAAGTTCAAAACCAGCCCAGGCTAGTAAGACTCTTATCTCCAATTAACTACCAGAAAACATGAAGTGGTACTGTGGCTCAAGTGGTAGAGCATTTGCCTTGAGCTGAAGAGCTCAGGGACAGCCCGTATCTGACAAGAATAAATAAATAAATAAATAAATAGAAGTTCATCATTATTTTTAATGGGAAATGTCAACAGGTAGAAACCTCTATAGCTTTACATGGGCACACTTCTGTGGTCATGTTTATATTGATCACCAACATATAATTCTCTATAAGATGACTCAGCAGATCAGGGCTTTTAAACTACATAACTGAACTAAATTTCTCCTTCAAAAGGGAAATTTGAAATTTCAATTTGAAATTGAAAATGAAAATGGAGTCACTAAGCAGACTTGATAGAACTAGAGCTGAGAAGATATAACAGTTTGGAAACAGAGGAGCAGCCATCTTTAACTATGAATTGAATTGTGCCTCCTCAAAATTCAAAAGTTGAAGCTATCACCTCCAGGACCTCAGGCAGTGACTATATTTGAAGAAACACCAGGGATTGAGTCACACAGAGAAAAGGCCAGGTGAGAAAGTATGTAAATCTATCTACAAGCCAAGGAAACACAGTAAATTCAATCCTACTTACTTATACTTTAATCTTGGGGTTCTAGCCTCTAAATGTGAGAAATACATTTCTGTTATTTAAGCCACCCAAACAAAATACCCAGATATTTATTTTATGATATCACTGGTAGACTAACACAGAGACAGGGAGAAATATTGGGCAGAGAGAAATAAAGAGAAGCAGGAACAACAAACAAACAGTGGAATATCAGAAAAATGGAGAAAGTGACTTACCCAGTTTTAGGTGATTTCAGTTTCCCATTTCTTATCCATTATGGGTCTCAACTACACTTAGTATCACAGGACTCTTATTTTTTGTATTCTTATGATAACTGATCGTTTCTTCTCAAGCCTATTGTAATGACTTTCAATTATCTGCAAGACAAAAGACTTTTCATCTATTTTGGGTTACTATAATGAAGTGCTTGAGGTTAGGACTTTTTTATAAAAGAAGTTTGTGGAGACGTGACTTAGTGGTAGAGTGCTTGCCTAGTATGCATGAAGTCATAGGTTCCATTCCTTAGTACCACAGAAACAGAAAAATCCAAAAGTGGCACTGTAGCTCAAGTGGTAAAGTGCTAGCTTTGAGCTAAAGAAGCTCAGGGACAGTGCCCAAGCCCTGAGTTCAAGGCCCAGGACTGGCCAAAATAAAAAAAAAAAGCAACAACAACCTACAAAAACCAAAAACAAAACTAAGAACAGAAAACCTCCCCTCTGAAAAAAGAGGTTTGTTTGATTTGTGAATAAAAAACTTATAAAACATAACATTGGTATTTAGAGATTCCAGAAAATTCCAGGATATTTCTTTTCCTCCTTTCTAATTTTCCTCATGAGATCCCCAATAATACTTAGTTTCTGCTAAATTTTCAGTCTTTCCTGGAAGTGGGAGAACAGAAGTTCCAACCCAAATTATTTTAAGCATTTCATATATATATACATCAATGCACTTGCACTCTGGATTGTTAAGCTATTTATTTTGAGGAATAATAATAATGTTAATAAAGAAAACCTCATAACCCTTTTGTATACCACCTTTCCAATAAAATTTAAGTAGAAAAAAAAACACCTCAGCGCAGGAATGAATGAAGTTTATTTAAACTACATTTTAAGCTGTTTATTGAATTTGCAGGTGTTTTCTCTTTGGACCTGAGGACATGAAATATAATTTTAGAAACAACCAGGAGGCATGTCCTTGCAAGTTTATTTGGGAGCAAGGATTTGGTTGTATCCATACTTCTACAAACAAATGTTCTGAAGGAATAGCTGAGGAAGGAGATTAGGGAGATCAAATAGTGGAAGTAACTGATTTGGAAAAAGCTTGCATGGATGATTGAAGGACCCAGTGGTTGTGCTGAGGATTAAGAAACATAGTGATTTTAGTCACTTTACTTGCTTTGAAAACCACACAAGAAGTTTTTCCACTTTCTTAAAACTTGGAACCTCTATGTTCAAAATAACTTTAAACAGATGTATTTGAATTAAAACATTCTCCTAAATGACCGTGCCTACACCTACTGTAGAGTAAAATAAATTCTACCCCTGTGTCACTGGGACCCTGTGTGAGAATGTCACTCCCAAAGAGGAAAGAATCAAACCCCAAATAAGATTGGCAACAAATGGCTTTGAAAACTTGTATTTGTTCCATAAAATTGAAATGGAAAATTCAATGCAAAGATGTCATGGAGCTTCAAGGAAGGAGAGGTAGAGAATGGGAAAAAGAAGTCTAATTGAAGATCCCTGGACTTTAACTGTTTTACTTGATATTTTACTCTCTGCAATTATAGTTTGTATATCTTTGTAATGAAGGTATGTTATTAGTCTCATTCTAAAGGCTTGTCATAACATGTATAAACACAGCCCAATACTATCTTCATCAACACTACATCATTGCCACCAGACACTATTAAATTGCTGCTGCCATCATCACCATCACCACGTCATCAACATGAACATCACCACCATCACCAACAACATCAACATCACCACTATCATCAACAACATCACTGTCACTACATCACAATCACCAACAAAAGCAACATCAACATCATCATCACCAGCAACACCAACATCACATCAGCAACCGAAGCAGAAAGGGGAAAGGTAATTTTCATGACAGGGCAAGTGATGTCATAGCCTTGTTTTAACAAGCAATTCTTGAGAGAATCAAGTCACAGGAGACCCAATCTAGTCCATAGAGACAGCATTAATTCATTCATGACAATGGAGCCCCTATGACCTAATCACATTCTACTAACTCCCTCAACATGATCACACTAGGGACCAAACTTCCAGCACAGGAACCTTTGGGCTCAAGGATCCCTATCAAGGTTACCCATTGCTACCTTAACTTCAATATAGGAAGGCAGATATCAATAGGCTAAAAGAACAAAATGTTAGCATGTAACAGTTAGACCAATTTGGTTTAAAATATAGCTACCAATTTGCTTTAAAAAGGATTAAAATCCTATATTTAACAGCCATCTGTTACCAAATTCCTCCAAGTCAACCCTATTCCTATCAGGGATTATAGATCAAAGTCAGGTCTTGCTTGGCATTTTATTCCACAGTTCAGCCAAATGCTTACTTGAGGAATTTAATTTATTTCAAATCTACATTTCATTGATGTTCCTTGCATTTTTTAACCTAACTATGTTCTTTGTGTTTACCTTGGCTGGTTTACCATTGCATAGTTAGACGAAAGGAAATAGCTCTACTTTCTGAGTATTTTTAGGAGAAATCTAACTTCCAGACACATGTCAGCAACCATATAGATTCTTTATATTGAAATTTTCACAGATCGTGACTAATATCCAGTGCAGAACACACTTAATGGATTGAAGTCACATACCAGAAGTAGCCTTGTTTCAATATTTGAAAATGAGCTAGTAGTGCTTCTTTGAGAATCTTCATGGTCTTTAATTAGTAAAATTTGTAGAATTTAACCTTTTGTTTTCTACAAGAAAGATACCTCACAAGCAAAGACATACATAGACTAAAAGTGAAAGGGTGAAAAACGATATATCAAGCAGCAAAAATCAGAAGCAAGTAAGTATAACTATAATGATTTTGGACAAAGAAGACTTCAGGCAAAAATTAGAAATATATATATATATATATATATATATATATATATATATATATATATATATATAAAAGAGGCAATCCCTAAGTAGATACAATGAGCTGGGTGGCTCATGCTTATCATCTTAGCTACTCAGAAGGCTAAGGATCCCCATTTGAAGCTAACCAGGGCATAAAATTCTATGAGACATCTCTAATTAACCAGAAAAGAATCTAGAAAGCGAAGTGTTGCTCAAGTGGTAGAGTGCAAAAGTCAAGGAAGAATGTGAGACCTTGAGTTTAAGCACCAATACTGGCAAAAAATGAAAAATGAAATGAACTGGGTGTTGGTGGCTCATGCCTACAATCCTAGCTACTCAGGAGGCTGAGATCTGAGGATCATATTTGGAAGCCAGCCAGGCATCAAAAAATCTATAAGTGGAGCTATGGCTTAAGTGGTAGAGAGCTAGCCTTGAGCAAAAAAGCTCAAGGACAGTGCTCAGGCCTTGAGATCAAGCCTTGGACCAGCACAAAAATAAAAATAAATACATAAAAAAGAAGATACAGCTGGTGCCAGTGGCCTATGCCTGTAATTCTTGCTGCTCAAGAAGCTGTGATCTGAGGATAGAGATTCGAAGCCAGCCTGGGCAAGAAAGTCTGTGAGACTCATATCTCTAAAAGCACCGAAAAAAGCAAGAAGTGGAGCTGTTGATCAAGTGATAGAGCATTAGTTTTGAACAGAAATGCTCAGGGATAGCAGCACCCAGGCCCCAAATGCAATTGCTAGGACTGGCACACACAATACACACACATACACAAAGACGGTTCAACAAATACAAATCAACAAATGCAATGCAACAAATAAACTAAAGCAAGGGGGAAAAAAGCCTTTGACAAAAAATTCAACACTGTCTTATGATAAAATCTCTGAAAGAACTATGAAAAAAATAACATAACAACATAATAAGGGCTATTTATGGCACACCTACAACTAACACCATACTAAGCAAGGGGCCATTTTCTCTAAAGTCAGGAATGAGATAAGGGTATCTACTTTCCCCACTCATGTTCAATGTACTGGAATTACTAGCCAGTACAATAACCCAAAAGAAATAAATAAAAGCAATTCAAATAGTAAAGGAAGAAGTCAAATTATCCATAATTGCAGATGACATGATCCTATATCTAAAAGACCCTAAAAAGGGGCTGGGAAGGTGGCTTAGTGGTAGAGTGCTTGCCTTGCATGCATGAGGCCCTAGGTTCGATTCCTTAGCACCACATAAGCAGAAAAAGCCAGAAGTGGTGCTATGGCCTAAGTGGTAGAACACTAGCCTTGAGCTGAAGAGCTAAGGGACAGTGCCCAGGCTCAGAGTTCAGGCCCCACGACCACCACCACCACCAACAACAAAAAGACCCTAAAAACTTTACCAAAAAACTCTCTGACCTCATTTTTAATTTAACCAAAGTAACAGCATACAAAATTAACATACAAAAATCAGTAGTTTTTTCACATGCCAACAATGAACAGAGAAATCAGGAAAACAATCACATTCACAGTAACCTCAAAAAAGTAAATACCTAGGAATTAATTTAACTAAGGGGGTACAAGTCCTCTACAATGAAGACTAAAACACTGAAGAAAGAAACTGAAAGATACTAGGGGATATAAATACCTCCCATGTTCATGGATAAGCAGACTAAACATTGTGAAAATGGTTATACAACTGAAAGCAAACTTAAACGCAGAAATTCCAATCTCATTCTTCACCGATACAGAAAATCAATCTTAACATTCATATGAAAGCAATGAGACTTGCCATAGCCAAAATTTTCTGAATAGAACTCTAATAGCTGAGCAAAGATTGACAAATGGATTTTATCCAAAAGCTTCTTTAGAGCAAAAGAAACAGTCACTAGATTAAAGAGGAAACCTGAAGAGTGCACCAAGAAAATGATGAGTAAGGAGAGTGACTCACACAGTGCCTGACACAGAAGATATTAGAGAAGTATGTTATGACTGCAAGTATTATAGTATTGTGTTATATTAGATATTATAATAGCATAGTATAGTACAGTACAGTATAGTATAATTTTATAATCTAACCCAGTGTTCCTGGTCTAACAGCTAGTGTAGAATTGAAATTCAGTTCCCTATGGCTCTGCAGCCCATCTTTCCAACACACCAGCAAACCTTTTCTGTTAGTTCATAACAGATCTCAATTGTGGGTTAACAAAGGATTAATTGGACACACTTTTATTCCATTCTTAGACCCCTTTTGGAAGTGAGCATGAGAGGACATTCCTCTGGTTAGGAATAAAACTGAGTTAGACCCAAGGGATAACACCTGGAATCTTGAATGAATCCAAGTGGTACTGGTTTCTACTGGAGTCAGTTCTGGGAAAACCAGGTAACAGGCAGCTATCAGTGGCAACTTCTTTCTTACACATTTAATGTATACAAACACTTATGCCTGCTTTCATACTAACAAAGTCTCATACCTACCCTTACCCTGCCATGACCTGCTTTTCTCTTCTCTGACTCCCAAGTCCTAGTTACTACTCCTACTGATGATAAGATGGAGAAGCTGGAAATCCTTTTAAGAGGAAGAATTTCTGCCAGCCCAGAGTAGCTTCTGCTGACTTACAGCTTCAGGGAGCAGGAATTAACAGTGAGTGATAGAAAGCTTAGGCCCTCCTCTTATGCCCTGGAGGGGATGTTCTTCTTCAGAATAAGATACCTCATTCAAAAGATCTTGACCTATTTCATAGATTACTGATTATTTGGCCAATTTGATTCTTAATTATTTTTAAATGACTCACAGAAAGTTACAAAACAATGAGTACTCTCTCTGTATTTTACCATCTTCCCCTATGGTAATCTTACATAATTAGAGTATTATATAAAGCCAATAAACTGATATTTGTATAGTACTATAAACTATAGACCTGTGACAGATTCAGCCAGTTTTTGGCTACACTTATATGTTTTAATGTATGTGTAAAATTCTTTGCAATTTCATCCCAGGTCTCGATTCATTTAACCACTATCACAACTTAATTCCAATCTGTTCTATGCACACACAGTAGCTTCACCCTTTCCCTTCCTCCTGCATCCTGTTCTCTTAGCAACTACTAATTTCCCTCCATCTTTGTTGTTCTGTCATTTTGAGAATGGCATATAACTAGAATCTTAACTGCTCAAGGTTGACTTTTTTTCACCCTCAGCATAAAGCCCCTGAGATCTGATTAGGTAATTGCATGTATCAGCAATTTATTCCACTTCATTGTTGAATAGAATACCATTGTCTAGCTATGCCACAGTTTACCAATCCACCTTTCATGAGATGTATTTTTCCCTATGGTTTGGTTGTCACAAATAAAACAAAGGAAATATAGGGTGGTTTCTTCTGAATAAAATATGAGTGTTCATGGCCCAGGAACACAGACTTAATTTACCCTGAACAATGTGCTCCTTTGTGGAAAGGGTTACATGAACCTTTAGAGTCTGCAAACAAAGGAAGTCATAAATCAATACATTTACCAATGTTCCAGTGGAGGATCAGTTAAGAGGTGTACATTGAAACAAGGAAACCTATAGGTTTCAAATCTTATGGCCTTCTTATTTAGGATTGGTTAAGGCTAGAGACACTTAAGGTTAGCCATGTTTCCCAAGGCTTTTACCTCTTAATCATGAGGACTGTAGGTCATATACATAAGTTGGATATAAATGAGTATTAACGGGACTAAGATAGCACAAAGTGGTTTGGGCTCTTAACCCGAAACATTTATCTCTCCATTATCATAATATCAGCAGTCTGCAGGGTGTTCAATATAGATGCAGCTTTTTCAGATAAGTACACTTTCTCATGAGGGAATCCTGACATAAGCCCTAAAAAAGAAAAATGTTCACCTAGCTTGATGAAATCACCTCTTGTCTCCATTAATACATATTTGTGTACACTGGAAAACTTCCTATAGTTAACTCCATAAAGAAAATTGAGTATCATTGCTAAGTAAGTGACTATTCACAGAGGAAAGGATGGATGAATTGTGTTAACATAAATGGAGTTTCATGCTGCCACTAAGAACAAACGATAGCTGCCCTGCCAACTTACCTGGAGGAATTTTCATGGACAGTGTGTGAGTGAAAAGAGTAAACCATGGATAAGTAAATACTATGACACTGTATTTATAGAACAAACACAAGTAGTTAAAGAGCATGAGGGGCAAGGAGAAAAAACAGATAGAGGAGCAAGTAATAAAAAGAAGCCAATGTCATGCAATATAATTTGTTATTTTAATGTAGTCCCATTTATGTAGAATTCCATCTATTTTCTCCATCCATCCATTCTAAGAAATCAAAAGATCATAATCTCTCCAAATTGATAGGAGTCAAAAAGGCTGATTGTAAATTAATGTTTATACAACAAATCTAGTTGTATAAGAATGACAATATTTGGGGCTGAGAAGGTGGCTCAGTGGTAGAGCGCTTGCCTTGCATGCATGAGGCCCTGGGTTTGATTCCCCAGCACCACATAAGCAAAAAGAAAAAAAAACCGGAAGTGGTGCTGTGGCTCAAGTGGTAGAGTTGAAGAGCTGAGGGACAGTGCCCAGGACCAGAGTTCAGGCCCCATGACCGGACCAAGAAAAAAAAAAAAGAATTACAATATTTTGTTGGTCACCATGCATTAATATAAACTCCAAGTGGATCATAGACCTCAATGTGAGACCTGAAATTGAAACTAGTGCAAGAGGGAATCAAAGAAGCACTAGAACTTACAGACATAGGTAGAACTTTTGAAGAGAGTCTCAGGGGCACAGAAGATAGGAGAGAGACTTGACCAATGGGGCTACATCAAAATAAAAAATTCTCCACAGTAAAGGACCTTGTTACTAAACTAGAAAGACAAGAAAAGATCTTTACCAGCAATACACCGACAAAGGCCGAATATCCAAAATATCAAGGAGCTCAAGAAACTAACCCCTCCCAAGGCTAATTAATAAACTAAATGAAAGGAGCTAGGGGAGAAACTTCTCAGAACAAGGGGGTAAGAATGGCAAAGAAGCATGTGAGGCCATAAAGGAAATGCAAATCAAAACAATTCTGAGGTTCCATCTCAGGCCAGTTAGATTGGCCAACATTGTGAATTTGAACAAATCTTGGCTGGGATTTAGGGACAAAGGAACCCTACTGCACTGTTGGTGGGAATGTAAATTAGTACAACCACTCTCGATAACAGTCTGGAGGGTCCTCAAAAAACTAAACAGAGGTCTTCCCTAAAACCCAGTCCACCACCCCTGGGCATCTACCCAGAACATCACAAGCCAAGATACCATATAGACACATCCACACTCATGTTCATTGCTATGCTACTCACAATAGCCAAGTTATGGAAACAGCCAGATGCCCTACAGTGGATGAGTAGGTCCAAAAAAAGGTGGTACTTAAACACAATGTAAGTTTACATAGCCATTAGAAAGAATAATATTATGTCAATGGATGGACCTAGAACAAATCATGTTAAGTGAGGTAAACCAAGTTTAGAGGGACAAATAGTGTATGTTTTCTCTCACAGGCAGAAGGTAGATCTAAAATACACTGGGGCATGATACATTATACAGTTCTCCAGGCATTCACACACAGTGAGACCAAAAGAGGATACTCTCAGGGGAGGAACACAAAGACACAATGCTTATGTGCCTCTGATCATATAAAATGATATTTATTGAAATGAATTCCACAAAATGGAAACAAAAGTTTTTTTCTTTGTTGCTATTTTTGTTTTCTTTTCTTTCTGCCTTGTTTGTGTATCTGTCTTTGGGAGAGTAAGGGGATACAGAAATGGAGGGACAAAAGGTGAACAAATTCAGTAGTAATTCTCATTAGACACTATGTTAAAAATGAACTTTAGAACTTGTGGGTGGGTCCAGGAGGGAAAAACTGAGACAGTTTGGGAAGGGATGACATTGTCCAAAAAGAAATGTACTCATTACCTGACTTATGTAACTGTAACTGCTCTATAAATCATCTTTATAGTAACAATAAAAATAAAATTAAAAATGATAATATTTCTGTGTATGGATAATTATTTCTATCAATCTATAAGCTAAGACAGTACACTTCTGTTAGGATTTTAAGAGAACATTAGCTTTGCTTTAATCGGCCTGTGTTCTCCAAGTTGGGGGAGAAGTCTTTGAGGCACATGAACAGTTCTACCCATTATCTGACCATCTTTCCCTGAAAGAAATCATGGCACAAGGTTCCTAAAATCTGACATATAACAGCATGTATAAGTTAATTAAAGAGAGTCCTTGGGCTGGGAATGTGGTTCACTGGTAGAGTTCTTGTCTTGCATGCATGAGGCCCTGGGTTCAATTCCTCAGCACCAGATAAGAAGAAAAAGCATGAAGTAGCGCTGTGGCTCAATTGGTAGAGTGTTAGCCTTGAGCTGAAGAGCTGAGGGACAGCAAAAAAAAAAAAAAAAAAAAGAGTCCTGTGCTGACAATCATCCCTTTATTCATATTCCCTTTTTTTTTTTTTTTGCTGAGACTGTCCTATTACAGTTCACACCTCATTGTGAGGATCACAGAGGAGGAAGTGGTGCCAGATAAACTGAGCCTCTTAATAAACAAACAAATAGACCATTGGCTCCAGTCCTTTTGGACCTGATGACTTGGATAAGACTTTTCCATTGACTACTTCTTAGCCATGGGAGCTTCTGGGCTGGCATTTAAGCTTGGTTCACCAGGGTATTATGTAGCTGATCCTGACAATAGACATCTGAAAATTGGACTGCTAACATGGAAAACCTGGCATTTTTGTGAGATTGGAACATGACTGTTAGTATTACAGCCGATATTTGGAACGTTCCTACCTGTCACTGTGTGGGGTTAATGGGTAGTCTCAACAGAAACCAGGTCTGCCCACATTTTGAGCTCAGACTTTTAGCTTTTAAATCTATGAGAAAAATAGATAATTCTGTGTAATCTTCTAGCCTGAGGCATTTGTTACAGCAGAAATAGATCATTCCTATATAATCTTCTGGCCTATATAATTGTTACAATACCTACAGCAGATACATGCAGACTGGATACACTTTTTTGCTGGGTGGGCCTTGGATACCTAGGGCAAACTTGGAAGCACTGTTGAAGATGGCAGCTACTTCATTATCCTGGGTCTCTCAACAACTCTGTGTTTTGGAGCCTGCCATTGATGACAATCAGGAATATCCATCGAATACTCCAACTAAATGAGAAGTAAACTTGTATAATATGAAACCATATTGACTGTGAAAATTATCCTCCATCTGGAGTTGATTCCCAAATAGAGACAAAGGGTCATACCTGGAAGAGAAATAGCAATTTAATGTGAAGTGGTATCCTCAATCGCTGCAGTGCATTCTGGGATGGCCAGGAAAAGAGGAGTTAAAGTAACCAAGATACTTCATTGATTCCCATATGGTCCTAGAAGGAGGATAGTGGACCACCCTAAGAGGGACCACAGAGGCAAGTATTTGCAGCCACATGATGCCACAAGCAAAATGTCATGACAGAGGACTACAAACCTTGCGTGAATGACTCTCATTAGAAGAATGATGGCTTCTATGATGATAGACAACAACTATGGCAGAAGATACAAAAAAAATTCATGTTTATACTGTGAGGACTTTTTATATGGAGTACACTGTGTGTAATGTTTTCTGACCTAGTCATTTAATTAGTTACCAAAGTACCCCAGTAATTGAGTGGTCTATCTTGAAGGGTAAACAATGTAATTTATCTGTGATTCTTTTAGTTTCTGTTGTTGGAATGAGTTCCAAGTTCACAAAATTCATTCAGAGTGAAAATTGTTCTTAGAGATACGTGAACAATTCCTAATCCAAACCTGAGAAACCCTAGCAGCTAGCATCAGTGTGCATGGGCCAGCATTCAGGCTAGGTAGGGGGACCAAGCTGGGATAGTCAGGAAACATTTACAGGTACCACACTGACTCACCACCTCACCATGAATGACTACTGTAACAGGTTTACCTGAAGCCTCTCCTGATATCACAGTGTTCTTTCTGGTGTGTGTGTGTGTGTGTGTGTGTGCGTGTGTGTGTGTGTGTGTGTGTGTGTGTGTGTGTGTGTGTGTGTGTGTATGTGTGTGATGGAGGTGTTATAGAGGGAAGTGTTGAATGTGAGTCCATGTCACTTGCTTTTTCTGTGTGTGTGAAACTGAGATTTTTTAACTCAGGGCCTTATACTAGCTAAGCTGGCACTCTACCACTTGAACCACAACTTCAGCCCTGTATGTTGCTGGTGATTTCTGAGGTAGGGTCTCTCAAACTTTTCTGCCCAAGTTAGTCTTTTTTAAAATTTTTTATTGTGAAAGTACTGTACAGAGGGGCTACAATTACATGGGCAAGATAATGAGTACATTTCTTTTTTTTTTAATATTATTTTATTTTATTTGAGAACATACTGTACAGAGGGGCTACAATTACATGGGCAGGATAATGCATACATTTCTTACCAAGCATTGCAGCCTCCAATGAGTACATTTCTTATCAAGCATTGTAGCCTCCTCCTTTGTTTCCCCTTCCCAGCCTCCCCCGCCCCCCAATCCTCCCCACTCCCAAAGTTTGTTTTCCACTTGACAACTTGTACTTCTCATTGTTGCAACGGGTCCACCTGTATCCTTATTTAAATGACTTATTTTTCCCCTTCCCCTCCACAAATTATATCGACATCAAATACAGTGAAAGCAGGGGTTATACTGTGGGGGAGGGACATACAAAGCAACAAAGAAATAATCTTATAAATGCGTTAGAAACAAATGCATGAAAGAAAAAAACATTTGAATACATATCTTAGGGTTCATTTTCCTAACATCACCTTATCTGACCTTTTCTGCTTGACTCATACATATACTAGATATTGCAAATAAGGGAAACCATGGGACCTATGTTTCTTTGGGCTTGGCTTACTTCACTTAATATAATTTTTTCCAAGTCTTTCCATTTCCTAACAAATGGGGCAATGTCATTCTTTCTGATGGAGGCATAGAATTCCATTGTGTATATATACCACATTTTCTTGATCCATTCATCTACTGAGGGGCATCTGGGTTGGTTCCTTATCTTAACTATAGTAAATAATGCTGCAATAAACATAGTTGTGCTGGTAGCTTTAGTGTGGTCTTGTTTGTACACATTTGGGTAAATGCCCAAAAGTGGGATTGCTGGGTCATAGGGGAGCTCTATGTGGAGTCTTTTGAGGAACATCCATACTACTTTCCAAAGTGGTTGAACAAGTTTACACTCCTACCAACAATGAAGTAAGGTTCTCTTCTGTCCACATCCCCTCCAGCATCTGTTGTTATACAGACCTATAGCCATCTAATATTCGATAAGGGAGCTAAAAAAATAGAATGGAAGAAAGACAGCCTCTTCAGTAAATGGTGCTGGCAAAATTGGTTAACTACTTGTAGAAAACTAAAGCTAGATCCTTATATATCACTCTGCACCAGAATCAACTCCAAATGTATCAAAGACCTCGGAGTCAAAGCAGACACTCTGAAAACATTACAGGATGGAATAGGAGAAACCTTAGGTCTCCTTGGTGCAGGCCGAAATTTTCTTAATAAAGATCTGGAAACACAACAAATCACAGAAAGGTTGGAAAAATGGGATTGCATAAAGTTGCAGAGCTTCTGCATGGCAAAGGACATAGCTAGCAAGATCAATAGAAAGCCTACGGATTGGAACTCAAAAAATTAAATCCCCAACAACAAATCCTCAAAGAAACAACTGCCCAATAAATAAGTGGGCTAAAGACTTAAAGAGAAACTTCTCTGAAGAAGAAAGAAGGATGGCCAATAGACACATGAAGAAATGCTCAACCTCCCTAGCCATAAAAGAAATGCAAATCAAAACAACATTAAGATACCACCTCACCCCAGTTAGAATGGCAAAAATCAAGAACTCCAAGTTAGTCTTGAATCACTCCTTCTACTCCCAGCCTCTTGAGTACCAAAATTACAGACGTTAGCCAATGACACCTGGCATCACTTGCTTTTGCCAATGAAACCTAAGCAGACTTACATGGTGCCACTCCTAAGGAAGCTAGTGCCTTCTCATCTTCCCTGTCAGTGTGAAGATGGAGCACAGGCATCACTCAATCAGGATTGGGGAATTTTCCCTCCCAAGGGCCAGTTGGATATTGCTAATGGCATCCTACGGCCATATAGAATTATCCATATAAGCAAATGAATCCTTGACAGCTGACAGACATACCTGTCTTGTCATGTACCCATTCTACAGCCTGTTGGCCAGACATTTCCCACCTCTGGTACATATGAAGCAGCCTGCAATGCTGAGCCATACAGGAAGATGGTTCGTTGAGATGTCCAGACCTGCAAGAGGTCAATTTGTTCAATTAACACTGAGACGCTGAGTTCTTTTGTTGTACCTTCAACTTGCCTATCTTGACTAAAGCTCCACCATACTTATGCCTATCTCTGAAGGTTTATGAGACTGCTTTTTCATCCTTCAGTGAAAACCACCTTTTCTTCAGATTAATAGGTGGACATACAAAAGCATAACTGAAGATGACTTTTCCTGATCTCCTGACTGACTAGAAAGTAGCTATGCAACTATTGTGGCAGCCTGCAAGCTGATCTGGAAAAACTGAGTTTGTCTCCATTGGGCCTCACCTTGGTTCTGAATGGAAAGAAAATACTACAAGGCTAGTAGAACACCTCCTTGGGTGTTCCCTTGCTTGCTTATTCTCAGGGAAGTTAGTTGCATTCTAGGAGCTGTTCTATGGGGTAAGGAATTGAGGGCAGCCTTTGTCCAACAGTCAGCAAGGATCTGGGGATCCCAGTTCCAGTCCTCACAAGAAGATAAGTCCCACCTAAAACCACCCAAGTGAGCTCAAATGTGTGCAAGAGACACAACTCTCCTAGGCAACACTGCTGGTGGGACTGAATTTTAGCTGAAAGTTTGCCTGTGATTTAGGAGAACTTGAGCCAGAGGCACCCAGCTTAGACCACACCCAGAAAGTGTGGAACAATAAATGCTCCTTTGAGGATGTTTGGGGACTGTGTGCTACACAAGAATATACCATAGACACACCAGTTAAAAAGATGGCAAAGTGGTCTGAGTAGTTCTGATTTATGCCATAGCAGGCCTTCCCTTTCCTCTCCTGTCTGCTGCGTAGCTGGAACATCACTGTGATGTAGCACTGGACCATGGACACAGCGGAGACACCTAAAAGATCATAAAGCTCAAAGCTCAAAGCTTGGCTCCTTGCTAATTTTGTAGGGCTGAACCATCATGTCAGCTGGTACTTTTATATTAAAGAGAAATAAACTTCTCTCTCTTGTAAGTTAGTGGCCCAAGACTTCATTGTAAGGAAATTAAGCCTCCATCATGACTGAAACATGTAAAATATGCATGCACTGGAATTCTGTTGGATGAAAGCTTCTGGGAAGCAAAATGTCCTTCATCAAAGAAGCTGACACATGCACATACACATACACCACACATATGTATAACCAAAAGTTGATTGAGGGACTAGAAATCTGAGTCACTTGCTTCCTTCCAAATGTAAGTTTATAGAAATTGCTCTTTCTCTCCCCACCTCCCACCCTTGGAACTGGTGCTTGAACTCAGGGCCTGGGTGCTGTCCGTGAGCTAGTTTGCTCAAGGGTAGTGCTCTACCACTCAAACCACAGCTTCTCTTCCAGTTTTTGGCTGGTTAATTGGAGATAAGAGTCTCATGGACTCTCCTGCTCTGGCTGGCTTCAAATTACCATCTTCACAATTCAGCCTCCTGAGTAGCTATGATTACAGGTATGAGCCATGGCACCTGGCCAGCAATTGATCTATTGAAAATGAGATCAAAGATATGTTAGGAAAAGGAACCTGGAGATTGTGCTGGTTACTTTGCATGTTTTGGTAGATTACAGAAAGTTCCACATGCAGGCTGGTAAGTGGTATTTTCATTCCTCAAAAAATCTTTTGTAGAATTCTTGCTAAATCATAAAGAACTACATAGCTCTTTGCAAAAGTGAATAAGTGTGTGTGTGGGATTATATTCATACATTTCCTCTTGTGTCACAAATAAGTGACTACCTAGGAGCGGGGGAGGCCCACAGCAGTAGTGAGGACCCTGCTGTGAAAGGCTGGCTCCCCTCAGTGAAAAATAGGCTGAGAGCTCAGTCACTGCAGTGAGTTACGGGCTGTGTCCAGATGGAGCCTTCACTGTAACGGGCTATTTGCTTTCCTAATCCGAAAATTTAATGCTGTACATTTTACAAATAGCTAAAATAAGACAGATGTAGAAACTTCCATTGACAGCGTGTGGTCTGCAGCCCATCCAATCCTCTGCCGGGGCCCCTTGCTCTCACTTGGGATCAAATCCCAGTTTCTGTGACCATGCAAACAGGCTGAGTCCAAATAACTGAGAAGAAATGCCCTCCCCCCCTTTAACTAAAGGGATGCTCTGTCCTTGGGTTGGAAGGCAGTACTATTATTCCATTTAATTCAGGTAAATATCTCAACAGAATTTGGGAAGAACTTGACAAAACTATTCTCTTGTTGAGCTGGAAAACAAATATTTGAAAATGAAAAAAGAACAAGAAACTTGTTTCATACCAATGAAGTAGTATGCTTACAGTAATAAAACATTTACAATAATAATATTATTAATAATAATAATAAAAACAGTGTGGTCCTGGCCCAGGAATAGTCATGTAGATTAATGGGCTGGAACAGAGAATCCAGAAATAGACTCACATAGATCTCACAGTACGTAAGAAAGGCACCATGTCCACTAAAAATTTCAAATATAACCTAATAAAATTTTAGCACAGAATTATAAGGGACATTTCACCAAAGATATAAAAAATGGCAAACATGTAAATAGATGCTTGTCATTATTGGCTGTTGGGGAAAAGTGATTTAAAACCAGAATGAAATGTCATTGCACATCTGTTAGAATATTCTGGCTGAAAAAGTTCAGAACATACATCTTCAACACCAAGTACCCACAAGAGGCGTGGAGCAAGGGCAGCAATACCAAGGACACAGCTGCTTTGAGCCCAGGGCAAGTCTCTTTTAAGGGTAGAAGCATTTGTGTGTGATATGATCCAGTTATCCCACTCCTAGAATGAGATTTGCTCCAAAGAGATGAAAACATGTGTTCTCACAAAAACCTATAGGCGAACGTTCTTGATAATGAAAAACAGAATTGTTATACTCCACATTGTCCTACCATTGATGAATAAATTAACACAATTGTGGGTCTTTAAAGTGTTACTTGGCAATCATAGGATATAAGTGTTCTTCCATGCATATACTCGTGGCTGGATCTTCTCTGCTGGGCTCAACAAAAGAAGCTGCTTTTTTTGGATACTGAATATCCTCCAGAGGCCCGTGGGCTAAATATAAAGGCATGGTCCCCAGCGTGGTTGAGCTATTATAAAAGGTAGGCCTAGTGGGACTGTCCCCTCTTCCTCCTTCTCTCCTTCTCTGCCTCCTCCTCCTTCTTGTCCTTTTCCTCCTCCTTGTCTTCCTGCCCTGATTGATTGATTGATTGATTGATTTTTCTTTCTTCTTTCTGTTTTTCTTATTTTGTTTTAGATTTTATTGCAAAAGTGATGTACAAAGGGGTTACAGTTACATAAGTCAGTCAATGAGTACATTTATTTTTTTAAATCTTTATTGAAAAGGTAATGAGCACAGGGATTACAGTTACATAAGTAAGGTAATGAGTACATTTCTTTTTAAACATTTACCCCATCCCTCATTTTCTCCCGATTACCCCACCCTCCTCCCCTCCTCCCCATGTTGTAAAGTTCATTTCAAACATAGTGTTAAGTGAGTATAAATGTTGCATTAGTTCATTCTTTGTCTTGCAGTTTCTGTGATTCTCTTTTTCTTCCACCAATTGGATAAACTTATGTACAAGACAAAGGGTACAGAAAACTAAAACAAAAAATGAAATAACTACATACAGGACATAATAAGAACTTTTTATTTCCAATTCTTGGAGTTCGTGTTAATACACTTTAGTATATATAGTCCTATGCACTTAGCAATTGGACTATTGAGATCCCCTGTTAAGAATACTATAGACATTTTCTAGTTATTACAAATGAGAGAAAGCATGCAACCTATTTTTCTCTCAGCCTAGCTTGCTTCTCTTAATATAATTTTTTTCAGGCCTTGCCATTTTCTTATGAAGGGGGCAATGTCAGTCTTTCTGATGGAAGCATAGAACTCCATTGTGTACATATCTTCTTGATACATTCATCTTCTTGATACATCTTCTTTTTTATATGTTTTTTCTTGTAGAAGTACTGTACAGAGGGGTTACAGTTATATGAGTAAGGTAATGAGTACATTTCCTATCGAGCATTGTTTTACCTCCTCTTTTGTTTTTCCCCTACCATCCCTTCCCTCCCCACCTCCCCACCTTCCTACCTCCTCCCTCCCCCGCCCCATGTTATAAAGTTCATTTTCAACATAGTGTCTTGTACATGTCATTGTTACAATGGGTCAACCTATATCCTTATTTCAACATTTTGTTATTTCCCTTTCCCTCAAAATTAGAAAAATGTATATACAAGATTCAGGACACTGACACCAAATATGGTGTCATACCATAGGGCAAGGACATACAAAAGAAACAAAAATATCACATAATACATTTAAAATACAGTAAAAACAATAGCAAGCAAGAAAAAAAATCTCTTGTGTCCCTATCTTGGGGTTCATTTCACTTAACATCATCTTATATAGTCCTATGTACATAGCATTTGACCTTTTCTTTGTCCTAGACATATACTATTGCAAATAAGGGAAACCATGGGGCCTATATTTCTTTGGGCCTGGCTTACTTCACTGCATATAATTTTTCCAGGTCTTTCCATTTCCTAACAAATGGAGCAATGTCATTCTTGCTGATGGAGGCATAGAATTCCATTGTATATCTATATGGATCACATTTTCTTGATCCATTCATCTAGTGAGGGGCATCTGGGTTGGTTCCATATCTTAGCTATGGTAAATAATGCTGCAATAAACATAGTTGTGCTGGTAACTTTAGTGTAGCCTTGTTTGTGATCATTTGGGTAAATGCCCCAAAGTGGGATTGCTGGGTCATAGCGGAGCTCTATGTAGAGTCTTTTGAGGAACCTCCATACTGCTTTCCAAAGTGGTTGAACAAGTTTACACTCCCACCAACAATGCAGTAGGGTTCCCTTTTGGCCACATCCCCTCCAGCATCTGTTGTTATTAGATTTCTTGATTATAGCCATTCTAATTGGAGTGAGGTGGAATCTCAATGTTGTTGTGATTTGCATTTCTTTTATGGCTAAAGAAGTGGGCATTTCTTCATGTGTCTATTGGCCATTCTAAATCATGCTGGCAAAATTGGTTAAATACCTGTAGAAAACTAAAGCTAGATCCTTATACATTACCCTGTACCAGAATCAACTCCAAAAGGATCAAAGATCTTGAAGTCAAAGCAGACACCCTGAAAACATTACAGGAAGGAATAGGAGAGACTATAGGGCTCCTTGGCACAGGCCAAAATTTTCTTAATAAAAACCCAGAAACACAACAAATCAAAGAAAGGTTGAACAAATGGGATTGCACAAAACTGCAGAGCTTCTGCATGGCAAAGGACATAGCTAGCAAATTCAATAGAGAACCTATGGACTGGGAGAAGATCTTCACTAGCCATACAATGGACAAGGGTCTTGTATCTAAAATATACTTAGAACTCAAAAAACTAAATCCCCCTACAACAAATCCTCAAAAAAAAACAACTGCCTGATAAATAAGTGGACTAAAGACTCAAAGAGAAACTTCTCTGAAGAGGAAATAAGAATGGCCAATTGGTACATTCATCTACTAAGGGGCATCTGGGTTGGTTCCATATCTTTGTTTTTTATTGTGAAAATACCGTACAGAGGGGTTACAATTACATGGGCAATGTAATGAGGCATTGTTGCCTCCTCCTTTGTTTCCCCCTCCCATCCCTTCCTATCTCCCCCCATCCCCCCTGCCCCATCCCATGCCACATCCCATGCCCCACCATGTCTTAACTATGGTAAATAATACTGGAATGTACATGGTTGTGCTGATATCTTTAGTATCACCTTGTTTGTGGTCATTTGGGTAAATGCTCAGGAGTTACTCTCCTGATTTCTATGGTGCTGGGGTAGTGGGAAGTTGTTTTTGAAGACATGCCCTCAAAGGCAATTGTTGGTTCCTAGTTCCTTTCCTCTTTTCCTTGTCATGAGGTGAGTAGTTTGCTCTGCTCTACGGTCCCCACCATTGTCATCTAGTTCCTGCCCCTCAAAGGCTGTAAGTAATGATTTCACCCAGTCTTTGACTGGAGCCTTCCAAACTGTGAACAAAAACAAAGTTTTTCTCTTCATACATTTATTATCACACATTTTGTTATAGTAACATGAAGCTGACTAACGTAGAAGCTACACCCCCAAAGCCACAAATGAGGTCATTCTATTTTTATGATATTCCAGAAAAGGCAAAGCTATAAGTACGGGGAAAATGTACTAGGTTGTTCTGGGTTTGGTAATGGGGTGGGAATTGATGACAAAGAGGTTGTGAAATGGAACTGGGGGAAAGTGGGACTGTTCAATACCTTGCTCATGATGATGGCTGTGTGGCTCTATACATTTATTCAAAACTCTATACACAGGTTTGGGGTATAATTCAGTGGCCTCTTATCTAGCCTGGCTGAGATCCTGTGTTCTAACTGCAGCATTGAAGAAAAAAAAAAAAAAAAACCAAAGCAGTATTCCGGAAATGAATTTTACTGTGTGAAATGTATTAAAAAATTAAAAGGTGTCCTCCATCTTGGAGTTAAAAATTAATTATCTAAACTATGGTAAGCCCTTTTTGAACAATTAAGAGATAGTTTAACAAAATGAATATTAAGAAATTGAAGCATAGCCGGGCGCTGGTGGCTCACGCCTGTAATCCTAGCTACTCAGGAGGCTGAGATCTGAGGATCGCGGTTCAAAGCCAGCCCGGGCAGGAGAGGCCGTGAGACTCCTATCTCCAATAAACCACCAGAAAACCGGAAGTGACGCTGTAGCTCAAGTGGTAGAGTGCTCGCCTTGAGCTGAAGAGCTGAGGGACACGCCCAGGCCCAGAGTTCAAGCCCCACGACCGACAAAAAAAAAAAAAAAAGAAATTGAAGCATATCTTAACTGGGGTATGGATGCGAGTGGGAGATGGCAGGAGAACAAAGGGGAAAGAGGAGGACACGGTCATCACCATACATGTATATTCATGAAAATGGAACAAGGAAGCTGGAGGAGACTGGAGAGAGGGGAGAGAAGGAGAATGGTGGGTGAGATGACTGACCAAGATGCATGCATCCTTAAATGGACATGCTAAATAAACCCTCTTGTACAACTGATTGATGTCAATAAATTTAAAAAGGGAATTTCTGACTATAATTCTAGCTACTCAGAGGCTGAGATATAAGGATTGAGGTTTGAAGCCAGGGCAGGAAAGTCTGTGAGATCCTTATCTTCAATTAACCAACAAAAAAACAGGAAGTAAAGGTGTGATATAAGTAGTAGAGCACCATCCTTGAGTGGAAAAAAAGCCAAACAAGAGCTTGAGGCCCTGAATTCTGAATTCAAGTCCTAGCATTTCACACCACACACATACACATACCCTTAAACATACAAACAAACAAACAAACAAAAACCCTTGATATAGCAAATGTTTGTATTCTCTGTGACCTCCAGGTGGGACAAGAACATGAAGTAGGTTCCCAGAATTATTTGACCTAGCTACCCGTACTTCCTCCATTTATTCTTTCTCCCCAAAGGGTCACTCTGGTGTCATAAAGAGGTGGTTGGAAAACTTGTCATAAAAATGTCAAGGAGGCTGCTTCTGTGACATGAGCTTTCCCTCACTTCTTTATTCTCTTTGCTTTGCTGAGACCCTAAACAATAAGTGTAAGAAATATGCATTTGTTGACAAAAAGGAAGGGAAAGGAACTGACATTATAAAAGAAGAGTAGCTAAGACTTCACTGACAGGCAAAGCTTTTCGTAAGTGTAAGGTAAAGACAAGAGCCTAGTGTGGAATACTTTTCTTATACTCAAGTGAGCCAAGACATGGAAGCAAAGTTCAAGCCTTGTTGTGGCCTTCTGGCTTTGTGACATTAGATAGTGATTTAATCCCTCACTGTGAAAGGGATAAATACCTTTTCAGCTTCACTTCTCACAAATATTGATAGCACAGGACCTTCAGAGCAAGAGGACTTTTCTTCAACTCAAAATCTTGGGAGGAAGTCTGATGTGTCTCGCACCTGTAATCCTAGCTACTCAGGAGGCTGAGATCTGAGGATTGTAGTTCAAAGCCAGCCAGTCAGGAAAGCCTACGCCTGAGAGACACTTATCTCCAATTAAATCACAGAAAAAGCTGAAAGTGGGGCCTTGAACAAAAAGTACTAGCCTTGAGCAAAAGGAGTTCAGGGGCAGCGCCCAGGCCCAAAGCTTAAGCCTCAGGGCTGAGAAAAAAAATCACTGGAGGAAAAGGTGCCCTAAATAATCAGAGGCTCAGATAGTATTACAAGGATGGCCACTAAGTAACGGGTCTAACACATTGGAGAGACTGCAAGATGCTGGTGGCTCACACTTGTAATCCTACCTACTTGGCTGAGATCTGAGGATCAAGAAAAATCCATGAGACTCTTCTCCTCAATTAACAAGCAAAAATCCCAAAGTGAAACTGTGGCCCAAGTAGTAGAGCACCAGATTTAAGCAAAAAAGCTAAAGGATAGTTCCAAGGCCCTAAGTTCAAGCCCTAGTACCCATATAAAATAAATTAAAAAAAAAGATTGCCTGTAGCTCATGCCTGTAATCTTAGCTACTCAAGAGGCTGAGATCTGAGGATCGAGGTTTGAAATCAGCCCAGGCAGAAAAATCTATGAGACTACTATCTTTAGTAAAGTACTCAGAAAAAGCCACAAGTGGCACTGTGGCTCAAGTGGTAGAGCACTAGCCTTGAATATAAAGGGGCTTAGGGACAGTGCCCAAGCACTGAGTTCAAGCCCAAGACTGGCAAAAAAAAAAAAAAAAAAAGAAAAAGAAAAGATTTCTCTGTCCATTCACTATAGACATTTAGATTGTTTCCAGTCTGATTTCTTACAAGTCAAGCTGCTGTAAGCCTTTATGGATGCATATCTGAGGTGTACATTTGCTTTCATTCTTTTGGATAAAAGTCAAGAGTAGAGTCTCTAGTATAGGGGCTGCACCATTTTAAATTTCCATGTTTGGCTCTTTTCACCCGTGTCTTCATATCCAGTCTATATAGTCCATGTGCAGGACATACATGGCCTTTCAGTGGTTTTCATTTGTATTTCTCTAGTGATAAAGTTGTTGAGCAGATTCTCATTCTTTATGTTTGCTTACATGTTTATCCAACTAAAAAAATTAAGAGTGCAGTAGCTCATACTTGTCATCCCAACTACTTGGGAGGTGAAAATGCAGCCTGGGAAAAAAGTTATCAAGAGCCCCAGCTCAACAAATAGTTGTGGGTGGTGGGGTATACCTGTGGTCCCAGCTACTTAGGAGGTAGAAGTAAGAGGCCGGAGGTCTGAGGCTGCCTGAATTGTGGGTGGGGAGGAAAATGATAAACCCTATTTGAAAAATAAGGCAAAAAGGCCTAGGAGTGTGATTCAAGTGGCACAGCACCTGCCTACCAAGCACGAGGCCCTAAGTTAGTACCACCACAATTTTTTTAAATTAGTAAGTTCTAAGGACTGTGTGTGTGGGTGTGTGGGTATGGGGGTGTGCGCGCGCGCACGCGTGCATGCATGCACGCACGCTTGAACTCCAGGCCTATATACTTATCTCTTAACTGTTTTTGCTCAAGGCTGAAACTCTACCACTGGAGCCACAGCTCCACTTCCATATTTTAGTGGTTTATTGGGGATAAGTCTCAGAGACTTTTCTGCCTGGAGTGGTAGATTTTTGCCTCTTTATTACCTAAGATTACAGGCATAAATCACCAGCATCTGGCACCCAAATTCTGTATATACACTAGATACAAGTCTTTTAACATATAATACATATATAGATATACATATATATGTATATAATTTACAAATGTTTTCTCTCAATCTGTGGCTTGTCTTTCCATCTTGCCAGTATTCTTAGAAAGTCAAGTCTTCAATTTGAATTTAATTAATTAATTAGATCTTTGAGGATCATGCTTTTGATATTGTGTCTCAGTGACCTTTGACAAATAATCACTTGTGAGACTCAAACTCAGACCTTAGCCCTAAAGGTCATGCATTTCCTATTGTTCTGTTTTGTGTGTAAACCAGCCAGTGGGTATTGGTATAGTATTCAGCATTGACCAGAGCTGCTTTGCAGCTGGATGCCAGTGGCTCACACCTGTAATCCTAGCTATTCAGTAGGATGAGATCTGAGGATCATGGTTCGATGCCAGCCCCAGCAGCAAAGTAATCTCCAATGAACTAGCAAAAAACCAGAAGTGAAGCTGGGGCTCAAGTGACAGAGTGAAAGTCTTGAGTGAAAAAGCTAAGAGATAACGTGCATGCCCTGAGTTCAAGCTCCACGATCAGCAGCAAACAAAAACAATAACTGTTGTTGAAAATGCCAGCCTCAGGGAACAAAAGGAGGGCTGAGGCTTACACTTGTGGTATGGGAAGGAAGAAAACAGAGAAAGTGTGTTTAGTTGGGGACGAAGAAGGTGGTTCTGAGTCTGTAGGAGATAAGGTAGTCTCAGGGAGTCCATGGGAGGTCTACCTTGGCATGCCAAGCAATAGCAGCAGCCTGGAGAGGACTGGTCAGGGAAGTGATGCCAAGGTGTAGGTAAGTCTTGGGGAGTGGCTCCTGTTGGCCTTGTTGGTAAAACAAAGACATATATTTTCCCTGAGAAGAGGAGCAACCATAGTGGACCTCAGGCAGGGACATTAGAAGCTGTGGCTGTTTTACCCAGAACAGGTTAGAAAGTTGAGGAGCCTGAAAGGTGATTCTTTGGTGATCATGGTGCCTTGGGATAGGATAACAAATATGATGGTGAGGTGGGGTAGAATTCACATCCATCAGACAGAGAGAGAGAGAGAGAGAGAGAGAGAGAGAGAGAGAGAGAGAGAGAGAGAGAGAGAGAGAGAGAGACAGAGAGACAGAGACAGAGACAGAGACAGAGACAGAGACAGAGACAGAGACAGAGACAGACAGACAGACAGACAGACAGACAGACAGAGAGGAAGAGAGGTCAAAAGTGGAGCAAGGCATTCTGAGGGAAAGAGCAGGGCTTGAACTTTAAATGTGTTACACTTGGGGATTTTTGCTTTTATTTTTCCTTTTGCCAGTCCTGGGGCTTGAACTCAGGGCCTGTGCATTGTCTCTGAGCTTCTTTTGCTAGCACACACCCCCACACCCACACACCCACACACACAGTCCTTAGAACTTACTAATTTAAAAAAATTGTGGTGGTACTAACTTAGGGCCTCGTGCTTGGTAGGCAGGTGCTGTGCCACTTGAATCACACTCCTAGGCCTTTTTGCCTTATTTTTCAAATAGGGTTTATCATTTTCCTCCCCACCCACAATTCAGGCAGCCTCAGACCTCCGGCCTCTTACTTCTACCTCCTAAGTAGCTGGGACCACAGGTATACCCCACCACCCACAACTATTTGTTGAGTTGGGGCTCTTGATAACTTTTTTCCCAGGCTGCATTTTCACCTCCCAAGTAGTTGGGATGACAAGTATGAGCTACTGCACTCTTAATTTTTTTAGTTGGATAAACATGTAAGCAAACATAAAGAATGAGAATCTGCTCAACAACTTTATCACTAGAGAAATACAAATGAAAACCACTGAAAGGCCATGTATGTCCTGCACATGGACTATATGGACTGGATATGAAGACACGGGTGAAAAGAGCCAAACATGGAAATTAAAAATGGTGCAGCCCCTATACTAGAGACTCTACTCTTGACTTTTATCCAAAAGAATGAAAGCAAATGTACACCTCAGATATGCATCCATAAAGGCTTACAGCAGCTTGACTTGTAAGAGATCAGACTGGAAACAATCTAAATGTCTATAGTGAATGGACAGAGAAATCTTTTTTTTTGCCAGTCTTGGGCTTGGACTCAGTGCCTGGGCACTGTCCCTAAACCCCTTTATATTCAAGGCTAGTGCTCTACCACTTGAGCCACAGTGCCCCTTTCAGCTTTTTTCAGTTTATGTCATACTGGGGAATTGAACCCAAGGCTTCATGCATGCTAGGCAAGCACTCTACCACTAAGCCACATTCCCAGTCCACACTTGGGGTTTTCTATTGCACAGGTGAACAGAGATGCCAGATTGGCAAGTGATATGGTGCTGTGTTCTGAGTTCCAAGAGTCATTAGCACACTGAGAGGCAGAGCTGGAAGGGGCTATGGCCTGGGAGATGGTGGTACAGCGAGAAGCCTGGCCCCCAATTCTCCTCAGTACTGACTGGTTAGGAAAACAAAGCAGAAGAGGAGGTCTAGGTAAGAGCAAAAGAGACAGGAGGAAGCCCAAGAAAGGTGCAGTCCTGGAGACCCAGAAGCACTGGTCCCAGGGGGAATAGAGCCCAAGACCAAGACAGCCCAGGCCATGTGGGACCATATGATCTGCAGGTACCTTGGAAGGAAGGTTAGAAAATTTGAGAAATCTCCTACAGAGAGGAGCAGAGAGTTGAAGCTGGGAAAAACGTCGTAGGACATGGGCAGGGAAAGAACTCCTACTACCCCCACCCCACTTTTATTCCAGATGGGAACAGGGGTTGAGTAGAAACACCAAAGAGGAAAAAGCAAACCCTATCCTGACATTCAAGTGCTGAAAAAAGTTGTTTTAGTCTTAAAAGGGAAGTGAAGACTATGTGAGAATCTGATTTTGTCCAAAATATTTAGCTTTTAAAGGTTCTCTGCAGGCTTGAATACCAGGCATTTAAGGCAGAAACTGTTGAGAGAACTTTATGTCATATAAGCTTTGTCCATGAGGTGGCACAATTGTGCCACAAAAGAAAATTTGCTTTCTAATTACTGCTCTGCAAAATGGGAGACTTTAAAAGAGATCATCCCGTCCCTCCACTAAAACTAGGAGACTTAGACCTTCCTCTCCTAACTTCTCCTTTGAATAGACACACTGCACACACTCTTTTGGTTCCAGTTTGTGAAACATATGTTACTACCACTTATTTTCTCAATATCATCTCCATAGCTAAACATGCATACTAGCTCTTTAGAAAATAATTCTGGGGTACCAGAAGGAACAAGGGCTTTGTTGTGGAGTCCAGACCCATTGAGTGCTCCAGAGTCTCACCCAGCCTCAGGGACCATTGATCTTTTAGGTGGGACTCTCAGAAGGTAGGGAGGCAGGCTACCTCACAATCGTAGGTCTTTGTTTTTATTTTTCACACATAGCACAAATTTATTATCTCTCTCTCTCACTCTCTTTTTGGTAGTATTGGAGTTTGAACTTACAGAGTCTCACACTGAACTTAGGACTTCATGCTCACTCAACTTGCTTGCTCAGGCTGGCACTTTACCTCTAGCCTTGCTTTTTGCTGGGTATTTTGGAGATAAAGTCCCATGCAGTTTTCTGCCTTGAAAAGATATCTTATAGATCTTAGCCTCTTGAGTAGATAGAATTACAGAAGTGAGAGAGTAATGTCTAGCTCATTTTTACCAGATTTTTTTTGCCATTCCTAGGGCTTGAACTCAGGACCTAGGTACTGTCCCTGCATTGTTTTGTTTAAAACTAGCAGTCTACCATTTGAACCAAGCTCCACTGGCTTTTGGATGGTAATTGGCGATTTTGGATGGTAATTGCCCAGGCAGGCTTTGGACCACAATCCTCAGATCTCAGCCTTCCGAGTAGCTAAAATTATAGATATGACCCACCTGTGCCCAGCTCATCTTCTCCATTTTAAAGTGTATTTGGAATTCACTCACATTATTGTGTGACCATTACCACCGTCCATTCCAGGATTGCAGTTCAAGCCTAGCTCAGGCAGAAAAGTCCACAAAACTCTCTCAACCAAAAAGCTAGTTTTGGTAGCACCCACCTGTCGCCCCAGCTATGACAGAAATCTTAAACCAGGTTGATCGGGGTTCTGGCAGGTGCCCTGTGGGAAGCAAGATCCTATCTAAAAGATAACAAAAGCATAAAAAAGGGCTGGGCATGTGGTTCATCAGTAAAGTGCCTGTCTACCTAGCTTGTGGCCTGAGTACTGCCAAAAAAGAAAGAAAGAAAAGAAGGAAGGAAGGAAGGAAGGAAGGAAGGAAGGAAGGAAGGAAGGAAGGAAAGAAGGAAGGAAAGAAGGAAGGAAGGAAGGAAAGAAGGAAGGAAGGAAGGAAGGAAGGAAAGAAGGAAGGAAGGAAGGAAGGAAGGAAGATTGATTAAGCAGTTAAATCATAGCCATGATTAGCATCCTGTAAAAAGCACAAATGGCCAATAGAAACACTCAGCGTTGTTTCATTGGGTAATAGATCAGTGTTCTGACTTAAGGGAGAAAAGTTCATTTACATTGTAACTTTTCAAAGAATTGCCCTACAAACAACTAGACAATTCAATCTACATGCTGTCAACTTTTGTTTAGACATTGTATTTCAGAAGGTAGCGAGGAAGAGGGGGAAGGGCATGAGGTGCTGCCATCAACCCCTTGAGTTTTATGAGTTGAGTTGACATGCATCTGGTCTTCCGTAGAGGGCAGACTTCCAGAAGTGATTCCACACTCCTCTGGGTCCCTGGAAAGGCAATGCACAAATGCACACAGCTGTCCTGTGGGAAGAATGACATCTGGAACCCAGGATACCTTCTGTTCAGCTTGGCCGCTGTCAAAAGCCTCTTTCCTTCCTCGGCTAGACCAATGGTGGCAATATAGAGTGTAAACATCTGCAGATGGCTTATCACCCATGTGACTCCATTGTCTTATTTATCTCTCCCCTGAGTCCAGCTATTACCACCCAAATGCTATCCCTAGGCTCCATACTTTGGTTCAGGACCACCCAGGTATGACAACCAGAGTTCTGCATCTTGGGCAGAGGTCTGCCTGTCCTTTCAAGCTATTAGCAATAACATTCATAAAACTCTTTGTGTACACAGTGTTCTAGAGGTTTGATATGTGCGTGAAGTCCTTAATCTGTATAGTTTTTCTATAAAGCAGGCATTACTACCAATCTACTTTATCAATGAGAGGCTGAGAGTCTAACCAATAGTTAGACTCTAAATGAAATAGTGACTCTTATTCTTTCTATTCTTTATTGTCACTAAATGAAAACTAAATTAATATTCTAATCCAATTTCATTATTCTAACCAGACTACATCAATGTAAATGGAATCCTGTCACCTAATGGCACTGCCACTAGGGGGCAGTCAAGATGGCAGCTCTGTTTTCCTCCCTTTCAGTTTTAGGAGTCTGGCTAGAAGGCTGGAGAAATGTAGAGAACCCTCCAGCCCGGGGTCTATCCAGCCATGTGGTGTCCTCAACTTCTGATACAAACATTCAGGTCACGTGGGCCAGGCTCAAAGGAAAGACACAGATGTGAAAGAATTGTTTGTGAAACAGCAGTTCTTCAGGAAGCTCTGGGCAGAAAATACATCTTCGATACACTAAAACCTGGACAAAATAGTTTCATATTGAAAATATTCAATGAGAAGACACATGGCAATTATGAGCTGTATGTAGAGAGACGAACATGCTCCTATAGTACACTGGGCCCTGGCCACAGTGACTTGCAGGTTCCCCGTACTGACCCACATTGGTCTGGCTTGTAACCTGTATTCACCAGTGGATGGGCAGCCTCAAAGTAATGGCAAGGCCTTAGCTGTTCTTCCATTCTGCCCCTTGGAATAGTCTGTTCAGAAGCTTCAGGCCTGTGAGGCCCTTCAGATCTTCCCCACCCCCCAACACACCTCAAGGAGCCCAGGAACCCTCTAAAACTATGTGAATGAATGTAGTCATTCCTCTGCTTTGTCACCTTCTATCAATCTTGAATCAAAATGATTTAGAAGGTCCCAAGTGACTGTGCTTACTCTACAGCTCCTCAGGAGGCTGAGATCTGAGGATCATGGTTTAAAGCCAGCCTAGGCAGACAGATCTGCCCAGACTCATATCTCCAATTAACCAGCAAAAAGTCAGAAGCAGAGGTGTGGCTACAGTGGTAGAGTGCCAGCCTTGAATGTAAAAGCCAAGCAAGAATGCAAGGCCCTGAGTTCAAGTCCCAATATGGGAAAAAAAGGAAAATCTATTCAGAAAAAAATGTATGTGTACTGAATGTTGACAGCTTTTGTCCTTTTAATTACTTCCTAGACACCTCAGTACATTTGTTACACAGCATTTACACTGCCTCTGATATTACAAGTAACTTAGATGCGATTAAAACACAAGAGAGGAAGTGTTTAGGTCCTGTGCAAACACCAAGCCCTTCCATACGAGGGACTTCGGTGCTAGTGGATTTTGTACCTGTATTAGGTTCTAGAGCCAGTCGTTTGTGAAGACTAGAGGAGGACTGTACTGTGGTTCTAGGCTACCTGGCCTTGTGATTTGTGTCTTTTCAGGTTAGCCGGCCACCTCTCTGGAATGAAACTCTGGTATACGTACCTGTGAAGATCTTTCCACTAATAAGGGTTGTCAAGAGAAGTGGAAGAAACCTCAGCCCTCATATATCCATACATTCTGGTAGAAGTATAAATTTATGAAGTCACTTTTGAAAACTTTCTGACTGTTCCTCAAAAGGTTTACTGTAACAGCAGTCCCAGTCTCAGCCATGTGCCTCCAAATGATTTATATATATATATATATATATATATATATATATATATATATATATATATACACATACACACACACACACACACACACACACACACACACACACAAACGTGTACATGAAAACTTAAAACACTGTTGTTCATAATGGTCAAAATTGAGCTACAACCCAAACAGTGGATAGTTGGTGAATGTATAACTAGAATGCAATGTGTCTGTTATCTGGTAGAGTATTACTTAACAATGAAAAGAAACAAACCACACTACTACACAGATGAGCCTTGAAACATGACACTAAATGGAAGAAGCCAGACAAAAGCCTACAATTTGATCAGACTATTCCACATGAAATACTAGGATAGATAGTGGATTGGGCATTGCTTAAGTCTGGGATCAGGGTGCTGCAGTAGGATGAGGAGAGAGACTGTTACTGGGGATGAGGATTCTCAGTGGGGTGATGAAATAGCTTCACCTTGCTATGGTTATGTATGTACAACTGTGAATGTCCATAACTGAGTTGGTACTAGGATGAATCATAAACAGAGCTGTTGAACAATTTAATTTCTGCTAGTTTGTTCTTGATGCCAGCTGCGTAGCTTTGTGATGGGTATCTTTACATGGATTATATAATTTGGTCAAAATTCCCAAAGGAGCAATGGTTTGCCTCACACTACAGATAAGGAAGCAGACTTATGCCCAGCCTCACACAGCTGTGTGAGGCAGGACTGGGGGCTGCCTCTGGTTTCCATCTATATTGGGCAGCAGCCTGATGGTGGACTCTGAAGTCCTCTGCTTTAAGAGACCCCTGCTGACTCTGGGAAAGCCAGCTGCCTTCTCGTGAACCTCAGTTTCCTCACCTGTAAAACCCAAGTACAGAAGTGATAGTTTTGGAGAGTTAGTGTGCAGTTTAAAACTATAAATTTCCCAAGTGTCTATATAGAGTCTTAGTTTTGTAGTGCTATAACACAATCCTGGGACTGGGTCATTTATTAACAAAAGAAGTTTATTAGGCTCACATGGAGGCTGGGACTGTCAAGGTAAAGACTGTGTCTAGTACACAACATGGAAGAAGGCATCACGTAGCAGAAGGTAGGCAGGATGACAGGGAGGAGGAAGAAGTAAAGCAGAGGGGGGGGGGAGGAGAAGAAGAAGAGGAAGAGGAAGAAGAAAGAAGGAGTCTGAAGGCACCTTTTTACCAGGAACTCACCAAACTACCAAACCATGATGACATTAACTCATTCATTCTGATCAAACATATATAACCTATAACCTAATCCATTTATTTTGTGTGGTGTGTGTGTGTGTGTGTGTGTGTGTGTGTGTGTGTGTGTGTGTGTGTGTATGTGTATGTGTGTACTGGGGCTTGAACTCAGGAGTTCACTCTCATTCAGCTATTTTGCTCAGGACTGGCACTTTACCGCTTGTGCCACAGCTCTGCTTCTGGCATCTCATTGGTTAATTGGATATGAGTCTCTCAGATTTGTTTGTACAGTCTCTTGGATTTGCCTGCCCAAGTACCCTTTGAACTGTGAACCTCAGATCTCCAATTCCTGAGCAGCTAGGATTACAGGCATGAGCTACTGGTGCCTGGCTTCTAATCACCTCTGTGTGTGTGTGTATGTGTGTGTGTGTGTTTGTGTGTGTGTGCATGCGTGCGCACATGTGTATGTATGTATATTCTGGGGTTTGAATTCAAGCTTCACAGTTGCTTGAATGGTGCTCTACCCTTGAACCACACTGCTAAACCTGCTTTTTATTTTAGTTTGGAAATAGTCTGTCCTGGAACTTCAATCCTCTAAGTCTCAAGTTCCTGAGTAGCTAAGATTACATGAGAGAGCCACTGGCTCTTGGTTCTAATTATTTCTTAAATATTTCACCCCTGAAAATATTTGCATGGGAATTGTTTACAACACATAAACTTTGGGACATGCATTGAAATAATAACATCCAGTATACAGTAAACACTCAATAAATGTTACCCATCAATAGTGTGAGCACTGCTGTCAAGTTACCTATTACATGCTCCATATCCTGGAGCATTCACATTGTAAGAAGGGGAGATATTTATGTGAACCTCCATACACATTTCCATATACATCCCAGTTACCAGTTAGCATCTGAAGTACTGAAAGCAGTATTTTGCACTAGGCAACTATTGATAGACCCCAATTAATAACTAAACACACTGAGCCAGGTGCTGGTGACTACATCTGTATCCTAGCTACTCAGAAAGCTGAGATCTAAGGATTGAGATTCAATGACATCCAGGGCAAAAAGGTCTGTGAAACACATATCTTCAATTACTCACCAAAAATCCAGGAACGGAGCTGTGGCTCAAGTGGTAGGGCACCAGCTTTGAGTGAAAAAGCTCAGGACCAGTGCTTAGGCCCTGAGTTAAAACCCTAGTACTGGCATGAGAAAAATGAAGAAGAAAAAACAAAACATCCACTAGTAGAAGCAGGCAAGGCCACTTTTATATTAAAAAAAAATACCAAAAATGTACTAGAAGATACCTATATCTGCTTATATATTATCTAAGGGTGCTTCTCTTGCAAAACTAAAACTATTTATCATTTTGCCCTTTGCAGAAAAGCTTTGCTAATTCCTATGAAAGAATCAGGCCTTCAAACATCCCCATCAAAATATACTCCTAAAGACCTTGTTATTTTGTCATAAAGATGTTAAAAAAATTAGCTTCCCCATTAAATGAGTATGGGTAAAGGTATATGCCAGAGAAGGACCTCAGAAGTTCAGTAAAGGATGTGGGCTGACATGAGTCCAGAAACCTAACACTATGGGAACACACCCAGTCTTTTTTTTTTTTTTTGTCAGTCAAGAGGCTTGAACTCTGGGCCTGGTTGCTCTTCCTGAGCTCTTCAACTCAAGGCTAGTGTTCTAGGCCTTGAGCCACAGCCCCAGTTCCTGTTTTCTGGTAGTTTATTGGAGATAAGATTCTCTCAAGATGTTCCTGCAGGGACTGGCTTTAAACCATGATCCTCAGATCTCAGTCTCCTGAGTAGCTAGGATTAGGCCTGAGCCACCAGCTCCTGGCATACCCCCAGTCTTATCTTTGTGTGGCCGTGGTCTCTGATACTCTCCATCATAGAGCAATCTGTCTTGGGACACTGAGGGGATTAAGAGGAGGTGGTGCCAAGCTAGAAAGACAACCAATTAATTGGGAAAAAATATTTACCAGTAATATATCAGACAAGGGGTTAACATCCAGTATATATAGGGAACTCAAGAAACTAATCCCTCCCAAACCTAACAAGCCAATTACTAAATGGGCAAGGGAACTAAAGAGGGACTTCCCAGATGAAGAAATAAAAATGGCAAAGAAACACATGAGGAAATGTTCATCATCCCTGGTAGTGAAGGAAATGCAAATAAAGACAACCCTGAGATACCACCTTACCCCAGTCAGAATGTCCCACATTCACAAATCAGCCAACGACAAAGCTGGAGAGGATGTGGAGAAAGAGGAACCCTATTACACTGCTGGTGGGAATGTACACTTGTACAACCACTTTGGAAAGCAGTCTGGAGGGTCCTTAGAAATCTAAAGATTGACCTCCTTACGACCCAGTCATACCACTTCTAGGCATCTACCCTGAACAACAGGAACCAATATACAAGGACACATGCACCTCCATGTTTATTGCAGCACTGTTCACAATAGCTAGGATATGGAAACAACCTAGATGCCCCACCACAGATGAATGGATCCAAAAATTGTGGTATCTATCCACAATGGAATATTATGCAGCCATTAGAAATGACAAAATAATGGCATTTTCAGGGAAATGGATGGAGCTAGAAGAAATCATGTTGAGCGAGGTGAGCCAAGAGCAAAGAGACAAACGGTACATGGTCTCCCTGATAAGTGGATGTTAAATCCAAAATGTTAGGTGATACAACAAAATTAACAGGACTTAAGAAACAAAGAACTTCCACTCATATGGTCGAACCACTACTAAATATCCCTATGCTGCTGATCACATGTATGGTGTATATGTGTACACCGTTATATGTTATAGACTGTGATGGACAATTTGCTCCAGGAAAGTTAGAATGAACTTGTGACTTTAAATGAGCATCATTATTCCACAATACTGTGAAATTCGGGAAATTATGTAATCACTTAATCACAATTAAAAAAAAAAGAACCTCGGGGGAACGTAGGGAGGGAAGGGATAGTAGGGGGAAAACAATGGAGGGGGTAACAATGCTCAATAGGAAGTGTACTCATTACCTTACTCATGTAACTGTAACCTTCTGTATAGTATCTTTACAATAAAAAAATTTAAAAAAAAGAACTTATAGTTCAAAGCAAACCTCTAGATTAAAAAAAAAAAAGAGGAGGTGTTGCCAGTCTCAGTCTCAAAGCACAGCTTTCATCCAGCGGGCTTTGTCTGAAGCTATAGAAACTAGGAGCTTCATTAAATCATAACATGCTCAAAAGAACTTGGTGGTACATGTCTGGAATTCCAGATACTCTGGAGGTAGAAGTAAAAAGATCATAGTTCAAGGCTGGCCTTGGCAAAAGAAAGGATTATCTGAAAAAAACAAGCTAAAAAAAAAAGACTTAGTAATAAACATGGGGGAGAAATGCATTTGGAGTAAACATTGGCTTAAAGAAAATTTGGCTCAGTGCTTACCATGTTATTAGGCACTGAGCACTAGGGTGGGGGAACTACTTCAAACTGTAAAATACACAGAATGCACTCAAGACCATCAGGCATGACAGTCTAGCAAGGCCAAAGCGCCACTGGGGAGCATTTCCATACCACCTTACTGTGTATATGCATGTGCACGATCCACCTTGACATGGGACCCAGAGAAGGCCTCTGGAGGATGGAGGTGGTAAAGACAGGGAGGCTGGGGAGTGACCTGGGGAGTGCGGAGATAATGGAGACCCCCAAAGAAGACAGAGCTTCCAAGGGTGACAAAAGACAACACTACAGGGAACAAGTGTGGTAGGGGCCATGAAGGGTCAGGAGCTGTGGTGGAGGTGAGCCCAGGGAGCTGGCTAGGAGAGGGACCAGGATCAAGTTTGAGAAGTTTTTGGGAGGGGTGTTCCAGAATCCAGAAGGGACAGGGGGCAAAGATCAAGATCAAGGTTTTTTTCTTAATAGCAAATTTTTCAGACTGGAACCCTAGCCCTGAAATGCCATTCCCCTGTGGGAAGATTGTAGAAGCACAGGCCATGCTGCAGGCACACATCTTTGGTTTGAATTAACCTGGGGTCTGTTGATTGTTTTTGTTTTCCTTCTTTCTCTCTCTTTCTTTCTCTTTCTTTCCTTCTTTCTCACTTTCTTTCTCACTTTCTCTCTTTTGTCTTCTCTCTCTCTTCCTTTCTCTCTCTCCCTTCCTTCCTTCCTCCTCCTCTTTTTTCCTCCTCCTCTCCTCTTCCTCTTTCCTTCCTTCTTTCCTTTCTTTCTTTCCTCTTTCTTTCTTTCTTTTTTTCTCTTTCTTACTTTCTCTTTCTCTCATCTCCCTTTCTCTCTCTTCCTCTCTCTTTCTATCTTCTTTTCTCTTTTCCCCTCGCTCTCTTCCTCTATTTCTCTTCTTTCTTTCTTTCTTTCTCTTATTCCTTCCTTCCTTCCTTTCTTTCTTCCTTTCTTCCTTCCTTTCTTTCTTTCTCTCTTTCTTTCTTCCTTCCTTCCTTTCTTTCTTCCTTTCTTTCTTTCTTTCTTTCTTTCTTTCTTTCTTTCTTTCTTTCTTTCTTTCTTTCTTTCTTTCTTTCTTTCTTCTCTCTCTTTCTTTCTCTTACTTTCTGTGCTAGATAGAGATTGAACCAGTCATCATGCTTGCTGGACATGTGCTCTGCCACTGAATCACCCCCACACAGACCTCCTTTTCTTTGATTATTTAGCTCTTTGTGTGTTTATATGTTTTCCTCTGGTCTACAAATGAGACTGTTGGCTGACAGACCAAGGCTGGAAGCCAGGTTCTACTACTTGCTTGCTCTGTGGCCTCAGGCAAACTAGCTCCTTCTCTGATTCTTTATTAGTTCACTTATAAAAGCAGTTATGACTCCTCCCTGTGGATGGGAGCCAGGCCAGATACAGAATAGGTGCTTGTAGAAGAACGTCAATGCTTTAGGCTTTGTAAAAGAGTCTACCAAAGGCTCTAGACTGGAAGTGAGGCCTATGGTAGTGCTAAGCTGGTGACTGGGCATCCAGGAAGGAAAGCCAGACTCTGCAGGAGAAGATGCTAGCTTCTGAGGATCAGCTTCCATACAGGACCCAACCAAGTGCCTGGGAGTCCCTCAGTCCCCTTCCTGAGGATGGCTTCTAGCTTCCAGGCTTCTGCTTCGAAGGGAGGTTTGGAAGGCATTTCACGGTGGTGACTTTCTCATCTTGTTGCACCCCGTGTCCTCTGTGCTGTGGGGCCTGATGCTGATTAGACTGCGGGTGGCCCCCCTACAGGGTTCCTTGCTCTTTGGTGGTGTATAATACCAGCAGCTTTGTTTTTTCCAACCATGAGAAGCCACACAAAGTAAAATTGGAGAGTAGCTTTTCTTTACTGTGCAGTCAGCATCTCGGGTCTCCCTGTTTACTACTGGGGGTGACAGCTATCCCTAGGGCTGTGTGTCCCTCTGACCCCTGCTGCCTCTGTGAGAGCTCTGGGCAGACAGTGCCCCCCCTGAAGAGTGTGGTATGTGCTTGCTCCCTGAGAACAAAGCCACTGAGTGTTTTGTTTTATCCACTTCCACACAAATTCCTGTTGTACACTCAAAAGACATATGAGGCACACGACATGATAAAAAAATGTGTGGGCTTTGGAGCTCACAGCACCAGGCTGAATTCTAGGTTGCACCATTTAGCACAAAGGCAAAAGCTCCAGGGCCCTGGGAAAGTTACTTGTGTTTTCTGAGGCTTGTTTCTTTATCTATAAAAATCTATCTAGCTTCAGGAGGGTGGGGAGGGCACAGAACTTAAGGGAAAAAGGGTGAAAAGTTCAACAGTAGAGCTCACTGGACACTGATGAAAGTGATCTATACAACTCATGGGTGGAGGGAAGGGCTGGGAGAGAGTGAGGGAACAGAAGACACTGTGTGGAAGGAAATGTACTCATTACCTGACTTGTGTAACTGTAACCCCTCTGTACATCACTCTTTAAAAAATTATATATATATATATATAAAAAAATGTTGTACAGAGGGGTTACAGTTACATGAGTCGGGTAATGAGTACATTTTGAAGCAAGCATTGTTACCTCCTCCTTTGTTTCCCCCATACTGTCACTTCCCTCCCCACCTCCCCAACTCCTCCCACCACCCCCTACTCCAACATTGTAAAGTTCCTTTTCAACATAGTGTCCTGTACATCTTGTCGTCACAATGGGTCAGCCTGCATCCCCATTTAAGCATTCTGCAATATCCCTTCCCCTCCCCAAATTACAAAAACGTATATACATGATGCAGAACACTGGCATCAAATTCAGTGAAAAGCTGGGTGCCGGTGGCTCATGCCTGTAATCCTAGCCTCTCAGGAGGCTGAGATCTGAGGATCTCCGTTCAAAGCCAGCCTGGGCAGGAAAGTCTGTTAGACTCTTATCTCCAATAAACCACTTGAAAACCAGAAGTGGCGCTGTGGCTCAAGCAGTGGAGCACTCACCATGAGCTGAAGAGCGCAGGGACAGAGCCCAAGCCCAGAGTTCAAGCCCCACGACCGGCAGAAAAAAAAATCCAGTGAAAACAGGGGTTATACCATGGGGGAAGAACATACAAAAGAAACAAAATAATCACATAGTGCATTGTAAGTATATTAGAAACATTAGCAAGAAAGGAAAAACCACTTGTGTCCCTGTCTTGGAGTACATTTTGCTTAACATTATTTCATGTGGTCATATGTACATCACTCTTATAATAACAGTAAAGTAAATAATATTTTTTAAATATTTTTTAAAAATAATTTTTAAAAAGAATATTTTTTAAAAGAATATTCCACTCATACTTAAGGGGTTTGGGAGAGTCTAAAATCAATCACATCCTAACTCCCAAATAAATTTAGTTAGAGGCAATTATAAAGTAAGCCCATTGTTATCTATATTTTGCAAGATGAAAGAAATATCTCATGAAGCTCAGAAAAATTAGATTAAAAAATCTAAATGGCCAGGAATTGATCTCACACTTGCAATTCTAGCTACTCAGGAGACTAAGATTCAGAGGACTGAGGTGTGAAGCAAGCCTAGGCAAAGCAAAACAAAACTTGAGATTCCATTTCTAAATAGTCAGAAAAAAGTCAAACTTGGAGGCATGACTCAAGAGGTGCAACGTGAATGAACAAGCCTGAATCCTAGAGTTCAAGTCTCAATACCAGAAACAACAATGTACCTACATGGACATTATTAGAAAGAGTGGAGAAAATGTATAGAGTATCAAACACATATAAGTGTTTGATAATGATAACTATTATCCAAGTAAAGACATTATTGATTATTTCTCTTACCCAATGGACATAAGATGGTAAATATGTTCTACCTATGACCTGCACTGGCTGAGGGCCCAGTGAGTTTGAGGTGGTTCCAAACCTCATCAGCAAATGAAGTTGTTTGAATCACACAACATTTTATTCTGAGCTTCAGATCTTGCACAGAAATGGACTCCTAAACTTTTTTTTTGCAGTGTTGGGGATGGAAGTTATGTCCATGCACATGATTGGCAAGTGCTCTGCCACTGAGCAACATCCCACTGCTACCCTTATAATCTGTTCTGAAAAATTTTGAAATAAGCTCTCATCCTTTCCTTGAAGCATTTTTTGAGAGAAGAGACTTTACAGAGTAACCTGGTCCATTCTCTCTGGTTTTGATTAGGAAGAGCCCAGGAAAGGGAAATGACCAGCCAGCAAGTACTAAGTAGCAACTTAGAACAGTGTCTCCATTTACTGAGCATTTGCTCTATTGCCAAGAGCTATTAGAACCCCTAGACCTGAATGATCAAATTGCAACTTCCCACCACATTTCTCATCCCTATCAGAGATACCAGCTATGTGGAAAGACCAATATAGAACAGTTGGTCAGAATCCAGAGACTCGTGAGGATCCACTATAGCAGAGGCTGGGCTTTGTAGCTGCTTTCTCAGCTTCCCAAGCCCATGAGTGGGACACAAGCATGGGAAGAACATGGAAAAGTCAGAATCTGCATGTTTTCTGGCAACCCTGAGAGGATCATATTGTGATTGGCAATGAAGCAATCCAGAGAGAAAGCAGCCAGGTTTTTGGTTCAGATCAGCCTGGCCTGTGTAAACCACACAGACCAATTCTCACCTTCATTCATAAAGAATGCAAGGAAATTACAGAAAGAACTTCACATAGCAGCCCTTCCTGTGCCTGGAATTGGCTCTAGGAGGCTTTAGAGGTCTGACACTTGCCAACACCTCATCGACAATCTGTAAGTCTCTAACTCAAATCATTTGGGCAGGAAACACAAATAAATCTTTATTTGGGCATGCCCCTGGTTGATGATCAGGAGTTCATTGTCTGTGTGTCCTCAGTAGCAAATCATTTTGGTGATGATAGATCATAAACTCAGGGGAAATTGCCCCAGAAAAATAGGTACTTAATAAATCATCTGGGGGTTGGATAGAGGTTGCCTTGGTCTAGAGTCAGGGTGTGGAGGTGGTGAACTCTACGGTCCCCTCAGGACCAGCAGTCTATTTATTAAATACCAGCCTGTGGTTGGCTTTCTAAGAGTCCTACTTACACTCTCTCTGTGCGTTATCATGGTTGTGAAAGGCTTGGATCCTAACATCCTCTTATTAGGGAATCAAATGGTATCTATGCTTTAATAATGGCATTTAAATAATATATGTGAATACAAAGTTTTATATTAAACAAATTTATTAACTAAAATATGGTATATGCAGAGCATATTTCTATTCCTTTGAAGAACTCATTTACAGTTTAACAAAATGAACTCTAGGAAGCTGGTACTTGAGGGATGTGTGTGTGTGTGTGTGTGTGTGTGTGTGTGTGTGTGTGTGTGTGTGTGCCTGCCTATATTAACTTGCCTTTATCTGCTCAGGCTGGCACTCTCTTACTGAGTCACAGTTCCAATTCTAGCTTTTTCCTTGTTAACTGGAGATAAGAATCATTCAGATTTCTCTGCCAGGGCTGGCTTCAAACCTTAATCCTCAGATCTCAGCCTCCTGAGTAGCTAGGATTACAGGTATGAGCCACCAGCACTCAGCCTTGTTCATATTTTGAAAGTTCTCTTACTTTCTACTTCCTCCAAGAGTCTGGGGCCCCCATAGCCTTCATCACCAATTTGCTGGTGGCCTTTGTGTACTAGTCCTAGTACTTGAACTCAGAACCTGAGCACTGTCCCTGAGCTTTATTGTTCAAGGCTACTGCCACATCTTCACTTCTGGATTTTTGATGGTTAGAGATAAGAGCCTCTTGGAATTTCCTGCTCGAGAGGCTTTGAACCAAGATCCTGAGATTTCAGCCTCTTAAGTAGCTTGGATTACAGATATGAAGGCTTATGTAGATAGATCTGTGAGTATTTCTGTAGACTGCTGGACACCTGCATTGTCTTCTCACGGTTTCACATTTGCAGGTGTTTATTTCCCTCTTCCTATAGTAGACTATGTGCTCTGAGAGGGCAGGACCACATTGATTTTGCTCATCTCATTTCTGTATTCCCAGAGGCAAGTGAACTTAAATCATGAACAAAGAAACAGAGCTCCAAGGTATGGCGGATTCTCTTGTAATGATGGTTCTTTGAGCTCTTTGTAGCTGTGACCTTGAGACACCCTACAGTTACTCAACTGGCTGGAGCTCAATGTACTTTGACTATGTTCATCCCCTCTATACTCTTCACTATCCCCCTCCCAACTTTCCCCTTTTAGTTCCCCCCATTTCACTTTCATAATCTTGCTTAATTCCCCCAACCTCCATAAATGAAATCAAATTTGTGATGTTAGTTGGTGCCAGTGGCTCATGTTTACAATTCTACTCAGGAGGCTGAGATCTGAAGACTGTGGTTCAAACCCAGCACAGGCAGAAAAGTCCATGAAAAGTCTACTGTTATTTTCAATTAACTAGCAAAAATCTGGGAGTGGAGCTTGGCTCAAGTGGTAGGATGCTAGCTTGAGCTAAAAAGCTAAAGGACAGAATTTAGGCCCTGAGTTCAAGCCCCAGGACTAGCATAAAATAAAAAACAAAAAACCTTGTTATTTTAGTCTTTGTGGGACTTGCTTATTTTACTTAATGTGATGATCTAGATTCATTCATTTTTCCAACAAATAGCAACTTCATTCTTCTTCATGGCTGAGTAAAACTCCATTGTATACACATACTGTATTTTCTTTACACATTCATCCATGGATAGGCACTTGGGATGAGCTTTAATTATACAAATACAACTGGCATGGATTGAGATGTTTCCTTGGTGAAAATGTAAAAGGAATTTTCATTCCCCAATAGCTTTTCTTTAGCTACATTATTATTTCAGTATCCCCTCAATAAGTTCACAGTTCAAAGACTCATTAATATTATTGAGAACATTCCTTTAAATATGTTCTTGTTAAAAGTCTGAAATATTCTGGATGCTGGAAGCTCATGCTTGTAATCCTAACTACTCAGGATGTTGAGGCAAAGATACTAGTTTGAAACCACTTCAGGAATAGAAGTCCTCAGAATTCCATATCCAAAATAGCCAGCAAAAGCTAGTCTAGATGTGTGGTTTAAATGGTAGAATTAAGTTAAGAGGCTCTGAGTTCAAACCTTGGTGCCAATTTTTAAAAAGCATGAAATAAATACATAGACTCCTAACAATTTCTTCTGTTATTTTGGTTTGGAAGCAAAATATATAGGCAAAGCTTTTAATAGGATGGCTTGTCATTTGCATTTAACCTACAGATGTGTTTTATATAGCTGGAATAGTTCTTTAAAAAATTAAGCCAAGTCCGGAGGAAGATGGTAGAGAAGCTGGAGGCTAAACAAGCTCTCGCATAGAAAGCAGTTTTAGTGTTCCAACGAACAGTCCTAGGCTAGTGAATCACACCAAATGTGCCATCACAGCACAGAGAATTTGGCCAGGGAGGAAAAATCCAGGCAGCTTGGTCAAGGAGACTGATCTGAGCACTTGCTGGTGTCTGTGCTGGCGGTGGCAGCAGCAGCAGCTGCCATGGCCGCCATATCAAAAGAGAAAGCCCAGGACAAAGGCACCAGATGCGGTGTGCAAGTGGATTCTACTCACGACCAGCAAAAACTGACAAGGAGCAGAAATCTTCATCCTGCTGATCGCAGACCAGGGTTGGCCCAGAAACCAAGAGGCTTGTGTCAAGTTCCCTCTTTCTATGAAGCCATCATAACCCTCATCCAAAGCTAGGCAGGGACTCATCAAAGAAAGAGAACTATAGACCCATCTCTTTGATCAACATCAATGCAAAACTTCTCAACAAAATTTTGGCCAATCGACTTCAACAATTCATAAAAAATCACACACTATGATCAAACAGGATTCATTTAGGGATGTAAAGCTAGTTAAATATACGTAAATCAATTAATATAATTCATCACATCAATAAGAGCAAGGATAAGAACAACATGGTTATTTCAATAGATGTAGAAAAAGCATTTGATAAGATCCAACACCCCTTTGTGATGAAGGCTCTGGAAAAACTAGGAATCCATGGAACATTCCTCAATACAATAAAGGCTGTATATGATAAACATACAGCCAGCATTATATTTAATGGAGAGAAACTAAAGCCATTTCTTCTAAACTCAGGAACCAGACAAGAATGTCCACTCTCTCTACTTCTCTTCAATTTAGTATTAGAATGCCTAGCAAGAGCAATAAGACAAGATGCAAATATAAAGTGGATTCAAATAGGGAAAGCTGAAATAAAAATCTCCCTCTTTGCAGATGGCATGATCTTGTATTTAAAGAATCCCACGGACTCCACTCCCAAATTACTAGAGCTGATGTGAAACTTTGGTAAAGTAGCAGGGTATAAAATTAACCCTCAAAAATCAATGGCTTTTCTGTATGCCAACAATGAGAAGAGTGTGGCTGAAATCAGGAAAGCAACTCCCTTTTTAATTGCCACACAAAAAATAAAATACCTAGGAATTAACTTAACTAAAGAAGTGAAGGACCTCTATTATGAAAACTTCAAAAACCTGGAAAAGGAAATGAAAACAGAACTTAGGAAGTAGAAAACCCTCCCATGCTCCTGGATCAGAAAGATCAATATCGTGAAAATGGCAATATTTCCCAAGGCTATCTACAAATTCAATGTGATACCTATTAATATTCCAACCTCTTTCTTCAATGAAATAGAAGAAACAATTCAAAATTCATATGGAACAATAAGAGACCCTGAATAGTAAAAATGATCCTTAACAGAAAGAATAGTGCTGAAGGAATATCAATACTAAATTTCAAACTCTACTACAAGGCCAAGCTTGGTACTGGCACAAGAACAACCTGAGGACCATTGGAACAGAATTGAAAACCCAGAAATGAACCCACAGACCTATAGACACCTACTCTTTGATAAAGGAGCTAAAAAAAAAAAATAGAATGGAAGAAAGACAGACTCTTTAGTAAATGGTGCTGGCAAAATTGGTTAATCACCTGTAGAAAACTAAAGCTAGATCCTTATATATCACCCTGCACCAGAATCAACTCCAAATGGATCAAAGACCTCAGAGTCAAAGCAGACACCCTGAAAACATTACAGGATGGAATAGGAGAAACCCTAGGTCTCCTAGGCACAGGCCGAAATTTTCTCAATAGAGACCCAGAAACACAACAAATCAAAGAAAGGTTGGACAAATGGCATTGCATGAAGCTGCAGAGCCTCTGCATGGCAAAGGACATAGCTAGCAAGATCAATAGAAAGCCCACGGATTGGGAGAAGGAAGATCTTCACTGGTCATACAATGGACAAGGTCTCATATCTAAAATATACCTGGAGGGCTGGGAAGGTGGCTCAGTGGTAGAGCGTTTGCCTTTCATGCATGAGGCCCTGGGTTCGATTCCTCAGTACCACATAAGCAAAAAGAAAAAAGCCGGAAGTGGCGTTGTGGCTCAAGTGGTAGAGTGCTGCCTTGAGCTGAAGAGCTGAGGGACAGCTCCCAGGCCCAGAGTTCAGGCCCCACGACCAGACCCAAAAATAAATAAATAAATTAAAATAAAATAAAATAAAATATACCTGCAACTCAAAAAATTAAATCCCCTAACAACAAATACTCAAAGAAACAACTGCCCAATAAATAAGTGGGCTAAAGACTTACAGAGAAACTTCTCTGAAGAGGAAAGAAGGATGGCCAATAGAGAAGAAATGCTCAACTTCTCTAGTCGTAAAAGAAATGCAAATCAAAACAACATTGAGATTCCACCTCACCCCAGTTAGAATGGCTATAATCAAGAAATCTAATAACAACAGATGCTGGAAGGGATGTGGCCAAAAGGGAACCCTACTGCATTGTTGGTGGGAATGTAAACTTGTTCAACCACTTTGGAAAGTAGTATGGAGGTTCCTCCAAAGACTCCGCATAGAGCTCCCTTATGACGCAGCAATCCCACTTTTGGGCATTTACCCAAATGACCACAAACAAGACCATATTAAAGCTACTATCACAACTATGTTTATTGCAGCATTATTTACCATAGCTAAGATATGGAACCAACCCAGATGCCCCTCAGTAGATGAATGGATCAAGAAAATGTGGTACATAGGATGGAATAGGAGAAACCCTAGGTCTCCTTGGCTCAGGCCGAAATTTTTTGAATAGAGACCCGGAAACACAACAAATCAAAGAAAGGTTGGACAAATGGGATTGCATAAAGTTGCAGAGCTTCTGCAGGGCAAATGACATAGCTAGCAAGATCAATAGAAAGCCCACGGATTGGGAGAAGATCTCTACTAGCCATACAACGGACAAGGGTCTCATATCTAAAATATACTTGGAACTCAAAAAATTAAATCCCCCAACAACAAATCCTCAAAGAAACAACTGCCCAATAAATAAGTGGGCGAAAGACTTAAAGAGAAACTTCTCTGAAGAAGAAAGAAGGATGGCCAATAGACACATGGAGAAATGTTCAACATCCCTAGCCATAAAAGAAATGCAAATCAAAACAACATTGAGATATCACCTCACCCCAGTTAGAACGGCAAAAATCAAGAACTCTAACAACAACAGATGCTGGAGGGGATGTGGACAGAAAGGAACCTTACTTCATTGTTGGTGGGAATGTAAACTTGTTCAACCACTTTGGAAAGCGGTATGGAGGTTCCTCAAAAGACTTCACATAGAACTCCCCTATGACCCAGCAATCCCACTTTTGGGCATTTACCCAAATGTTTACAAACAAGACCACACTAAAGCTACCAGCACAACTATGTTTATTGCAGCATTATTTACCATAGCTAAGATATGGAACCAACCCAGATGCCCCTCAGTAGATGAATGGATCAAGAAAATGTGGTATATATACACAATGGAATTTTATGCCTCCATCAGAAAGAATGACATTGCCCCATTTGTTAGGAAATGGAAAAACTTGGAAAAAATTATATTAAGTGAAGTAAGCCAGGCCCAAAGAAACATAGGTCCCTTGGTTTCCCTTATTTGCAATATCTAGTATATGTATGAGTCAAGCAGGAAAGGTCAGATAATGTGATGTCAGGAAAATGAACCCTTAGATATGTATTTTAATGTTTTTTTCTTTCATGCATGTGTTTCTAACGAATTTATAAGATTATCTCTTTGTTGCTTTGTATGTCCCTCCCCCACAGTATAACCCCTGCTTTCACTATATTTGATGTCAGTATAACTTGAAGAGGAGATGGGGAAAAACCAGTTGTTTAAGGATACAGGTGGACCTGTTGCAACAATGAGAAGTACAAGTTGTCATGTCCAAAAGGAGCTTTACAACGTCAGTGGGGGGGGGGAAGGGGGGGAAGGAGAAGGATTGGGATTGGGGGGGAGGGGGGAGGCTGGGAAGGGACGTGAAGGGTAAACAAAAGGAGGAGGCTGCAATGCTTGGTAAGATATGTACGCATTATCCTGCCCATGTAATTGTAACCCCTCTGTACAGTATGTTCACAAATAAAATAAAATAAAATAAAAAAGAAAATGTGGTACATATATACAATGGAATTCTATGCCTCCATCAGAAAGAATGACATTGCTCCATTTGTTAGGAAATGGAAAGACTTGGAAAAAAATATATTAAGTGAAGTAAGCAGGCCTAAAGAAACATAGGTCCTATGGTTTCCCTTATTTTCAATAACTAGTATATGTCTGGGACAAGCAGAAAAGGTCAAAAGCTATGTACATATGACCAGATAAGATGATGTTAAGTGAAATGAACCCCAAGATAGGGTCAAGAGTGTTTTTTTTCTTGCTTGCTATTGTTTCTAATGTATTTATAAGGTACCATGTGATTTTTTTGTTGTTTTTATGTTCCTCCCCCATGGTATAACCCCTCTTTTCACTGTGTTTGATGTTGGTATAATTTTGGGATGGGAAGGGAAAAAATGTTTAAATGGGGATATAGGTTGACCCATCGTAACAATGAAATGTACAAGACACTTTTGAACAATGAACTTTACAATTTAGGGGGGTGAGTAGTGTAGTTGTGGAAGTGGGAGGGAAGTGATGGTAGGGAGAAAACAAAGGAGGAGGCAACAATGCTTGATAAGAAATGTACTCATTATCTCTGTCATGTACCTGTAACCCCTCTATACACTATTTTCATAATAAAAAGCTTATAAAAAAAGTAGAAAATGTGGTATATATATATATATATATATATATATATATATATATATATATATATATACACACACACACACAAAATGGAATTCTATGCCTCAATCAGAAAGAATGAAATTGCCCCATTTGTTAGAAAATGGAAAGACTTGGAAAAAATTATATTAAGTGATGTAAGCCAGGCCCAAAGAAACATAGGTCCCATGTTTCCTTTTTTTGCAATAACTAGAATACATCTAGGGTAATGTTACCAGACAAGCAGAAAAGGTCAAAGGCTATGTACATATGACTATATAAGATGAACCCCGAGATAGGGGCACAAGAGGTTTTATCTTTGTTGCTGTTTTTTATTTCTTCCTTTTTTTTTTTTCAATTGTGAAAATACCATACAGAGGGATTACAATTACATGAGCAAGGTAATGAGTACATTTCTTATCAAGCATTGTTGCCTCCTCCTTTGTTTCCCCTTCCCATCCCTTCCCATCTCCCCACCCTGCCTCCTGCCCTGCGGCCCCTCCACCCCCATGCCAAAGGTGTAAAATTCGTTTTTCGACATAACGATTTGTACATCTCATTGGTGCAATGGATCGACCTGTATCCCTATTTAAACAATTTGCTTTTTCTCTTCTCCTCCACAAATTATACCAACATCAAATATGGTGAAAACAGGGGTTATACTGTGGGGGAGAGACATACAAAGCAACAAAGAAATAATCTTATAAATATGTTAGAAATAATTGTTGCTGTTGTTTTTAATGTACTATGTGATTTTCTGTTTCTTTTGTATGTTCTTCCCCCATGGTATAACCTCTGTTTTCACTGCATTTGATTCTGATGCCCTGCACCTTGTATATACATTCTTTCTAATTTAGGGAAGGGAAGGGAAATAACACAATGCTGAAACAAGATATAGGTTGACCCATTGGAACAATGAGATGTACAAGACACTATGTTGAAAAGACACTTTACAACTTGGGTTGGGGGGAGGGAGGAGTTTAGGAGGTGGGGAGGAAAGGATGGCAGGGGGAAAAAAAGGGGGGATAATGATGCTTGATAGGACTGTAACCCCTCTGTACAGTATCTTTACAATAAAAATATGTATTAAAATCATTTAGGGATACAGGTGGACCCATTGCAACAATGAGATGCACAAGTTGTTATGTCGAAAAACAAACTTTACAACTTTGGTGGGGGGGGAGGATCAGGTAGGGGGAGGGAGGGAGTATGGGAAGGGATGGGGAGGGGAAACAAAGAGGAGGCAACAATGCTTGATAAGAAATGTACTTGTTATCTTGCCCATGTAATTGTAACTCCTCTGTACAGTATTCTCACAATAAAAAATATATAAATAAAATAAAAATAATATGTATTAAAAATAAGCCAATATTTAGAAATCAAATCTAGATTCCTGGAAAATCAACATACATGCCCACATCTGGCTGTGGCTGAATGGGATTTTCTGCCAACCTCCTTCATTCATTCTGAGTCTATTGTTTAAGTTTCTGGAAATGTGGTATTAGAGATAATCTCTTTCCTTTTTTTCAAATTGTAATTAATGTAGTTTCAGAAATTTTGTATAACAAAACATAACTATCTTTGGATGAGCTTAATTTATTGCTAGAAAGATTAATTTGTGTATATTCTTCTTAGTCAAATTGTATTTCCAGAACTAGTGAAACTTTTATATAGAACAGCTAGAGAAAGAGAAATGAAATAACAGTGGGTTCAATTCAGAGTCTTTCTCCATCATCCCTTTGTAGTCAGTTGAGTTATTCTGTGTTGGGCTTGTAGTTGCTGGTGTTGCCAGATGTAAGAATGTCCTGGAGTGACAAAGCAGAGAAGCAGTCACGTTACAAACATCTCCTTTTTCATCTGGGGAAAGATGGCCGTCATTGAGCTAGGCTGTTCTCAAATCCCTGTGGGTTTGTTCAACTCGAGTAGCATCCAAGTCTGGGATAGCTATGAAATAATGATGAACAGGCTGTCATTGAAAAGAGATGTTAAGACTCATATTAGCTTAGGGAACCTCTCACCAGAGTCCCAAGCAACTGTTCTCATTGGAGGCTCCAGTGTGTTGGTCATTATGTTCATGGGCAAGATGCACCCTGGGTTTATGTCTCCTCTTGCTCTTTTGCTGAATGATGCAGATCCTGGCCAGATGTCATCAACAGTCATGTGATGCCTCACCTTAATGTGCTTTGACAATGTTTTTAGGTGGATGTTATTGAAAATACATACATCTTCTCTTGTGTAGTCTCAAAAACTATCTTCCAAGAGCCCCCACAAATGTCTGCAACTGCAGATAGCATGCCATCTCATTACATGTGCATTTGTATGATAAAAGCACAGTAACTGATTAACAAAAATAACTATTAATAAAATAGAACAATTATAAAAATAGGCTGTAATAAAGTTGCTAACATCTTTACTCTAATTTGCAACTATTACCAAGTAAAATAAAGGTTACTTAAACACAACATTTCATTTCTTCTGCTAGCTATTGTGACTGTATACCCCACCTACCATGACTACCAAGGTGTAGGTGGATGGGGTATGTAGAGCAGATACTCTGTAGAAAAGGGTGGTTCACATCCCACGTGAGAGGAGGAAAAGGGCTGAGTGAGATCCCATCATGCAACTTAGAAATTGCATGTAAACCCAAAATTTAGAAATTATTTATTTCTGAAATTTTCCATTTAATATTTTCAGATTGTTGTTGACTGTGAGGAACTGACGTTTTGGAAATCAAAACCATGGATAAAGGGAATGACTGTACAATTATTTGGACAATATACAAGCTACCAAAAGTTCACCTTAGGTCAAGGGACATAAAAAGTTTGATTTGGGTGGAGGACAGTGAACCTACAGAAAGTATGCTCCCTTTGAACATTTATAACACTTCTTAAAAATAGGCATAAGGCTTGCCTTTGTAATGCAACAGATAACAATGCATCAATCTCTGATTGATATTGTGATACAGTGATATTTTGGGACAAATTATTCTTTGTTGTGGGAAGCTGTTCTGTGCTCTGTGCACTGTAGGATCTTAGCAGCATCCCTAAACTTTAGATGTCAGGAACCATCACCTTTCCCTATAATGACATAACCAAATATGTCAGCATTGATGGATGGCTGTGTGGAGCAAATCACGCTCAGTTGAGAAGCAATGCTCTGGATTTGCTGAGGTTTTTGGTTTTGTCATAATGATTGATCAAAGATCTCAAGAGATATTTAGAAGGCAAGAAACTCATGTTTGGTTCTGGGTTTCTGAAGCGTGTGGATCACTTATAAAATTTTAGCATAGAGACTTTGTCCCTCTATCCCTTTGGTAAGTGACTTTATATTTCTTAGACTCATTATTATGTAGCTATAAGACAATTCCTTAAGGTCTACTAAGGTGGTGAACCAGACAACCTATAGGAACATGCTGTTCTGAGCTCTTCTTATCATTACCCACTTCCCAGCCCAGGGGCTTCTGCACAGATAGCCTCTGAGGTTTTTTTTTTGTTTGTTTGTTTCATTTTGGTTTTGTTCTGTTTGGCATGAGGGCTTGAGCTCAGGGCTTCATACTCACTTGGCTTTTTGACTTAAGACTGGCATTCTAGCACTGGAATCACAGCACTACTTCTGGCTTTTTACTGGTTAACTGAAAGCAAGAGTCTCATAGACTTTCCTACCTGGGTTGGCTTTGAAGGATGATCCTTAGATCTCATCCTCCTGAGTACCTAGGATTATAGGAGTGAGTCACCAGAGCCCAGCTGAAGGTTCTCTTTTTTTTTTGTTTTTGTTTTTAATAACTAAAACTAAGACCAGCTGTGTTAAACAAGAGTTCTGTCTCTAATTCCTGGCAGTCACCTGGCCTGGGGCCTTGGTTGCTTGGACACTTAGAACCAGATAGCTTGACTTCTCTCCTTCAACCCTGGCAAATTTGTTATTTTCTAAAAGGGTAGAGTAGGCGCTACTTGCCTTCTGAACTCACCTGAATGGTGCCACAGTGACTCTGGGCTCAAGCCACTAGCCGCATAGATGAGGCTTCTTGCCTTTTCCCAGATTTTTTTCCCTCCCATTCCCTTCCCCAGATTGCCATTTTCTACCACAGTTCAATGGTTCTGCATCTACATATAAATAAAATGTATTTGTTTTTCTGATTTTTGTAAGAAAACCCAAAGCCACAAGATTGTGTTTGAAGCTCAAAACCCCATGGCTTGAGGTTTCCCTCCCGTAGTGCATTCCCTTCCCACCACAGGGCACAGCAATTCCACAGACTGCTCAGATCCCCCAGGCCAAGAGCCAGGCAGCTAAGGGGATGCAGTGGCCTATAAAGGTCCCTGTACTTAGTTCTTCTGCTCCTGCAGAAAGACCAAGTAAGCTTTTTGAAACAAAATTGCTTTTATAATCTGCCTTACCTGTACCAACTCTAGGACTGTTGAGTTTTTCTGCCCAGTTCCTCTCCTGCCCTTTAGGTTTGGAATGGAGTCCAGGTAATAGTTCAGGCAGAAGGGGCCCTCATTTCTATGCACAAAGAAGGCAATTTGTGTGCAAGTGTAAGTACCAACCAAAGTCACACCTCTTGTCAACAAGACCTGAAAATTATAGCAGAGAATGCATAAGAATAAAAAGGAATTTGCCAACTGGAAAAGTTGGGTACAGTTATTCTTTAATTATAATTACCTGGGTGCTAGTGGCTCATACCTCTAGTCCTAGCTACTCAGGCAGACAAGATCTGAGGACCATGGTTCCAAACCAGACCAGGCAGGAAAGCACATAAGAGTCTTATCTCCAATAGCCAGAAATGGAACTGTAGCTCAAGCGTTAGCCTTGAGTGGAAAAAGTGCCTCAAGTTCAAGCCATAGTACAAAAATACTCAAACAAAAATTAAATTTATGGGCTGGGAAGGTAGCTTAGTGGTAGAGCACTTGCCTTCCATGCCTGAGGCCCTGGGTTCGATTCCTCAGCACCACATAAGCAAAAAGAAAAAAAAGCCAGAAGTGGCGCTGTGGCTCAAGTGGTAGAGTGCTAGCCTTGAGCTGAGGGACAGTGCCCAGGCCCAGAGTTCAGGCCCCATGACCAGACCCCAAAAAAACAAAAAAAAAAACTGAACAAAAATTAAATTTATTTAATAAAATTTACATATATATGTACACATACACACACACACACACACACACACACACACACACACACACACACACGGTCCTCACTTTACAATGGTTCAACTTATGGTGCTATGACAAACGCTCCATATTCAGTAGATACCATACTTAGATGTTTGAATTTGGATCTTTTCCCAGCTTCATGATGTGGTCCAAGCCTTGTTCTTGATGTTAGGCAGCCACAGTGACCACAACTTTCAGGATGCCCGGTGACTGCCAGAAAGAACATTGAACACTCTGCAGTGGGTTATATGGTAGAGCTGGGACTTGCAATAGGTTAAGTGGATTCAGTGTATTTTTCGCTTACAATTGATGATGAGCTTTTCAAGGTGTGAATACATCATACGTTGAGAAACATTTCTAAACACTTCTATACCTGTGTCCTGTTGCACAGCACCAAGGCACACACATAGGATGGCTTCTGCAGTGGATGGTGGTAGAGAGAGACTCATATACACAGTTCCACAATTTGTATTTGTGCATATAGACCACTGCATATTTACTATGTGAATGTAGCCATTAAATCAGGATAAATTTTAAAGCAAATGGACAAATTAAAAATTAAAAATTGGCACAGATAAGGGGGGAGTAAAAGAAATTAAATTAAAAATTAAAGCATTTTGCACAGATATATTTAACATGAGATTAAGTTGGAGGTGAGGGAAGAGACATAAGATCAATGTTCTAGAGACATAAAAAAGAAAGTGTTCTACAGCTTTGGGAGGTGGGCGGACCAGGACTGAGTTTAGAAATTTTCTCACAGCCAGAGCTAGGAGTGAGATGTGACTATACTTACATGATTGAAGTCCATCAGTAAAAAACCAACTGGTGCCCGGGGGATGCCCTAAAGGAACCAGAATATGACTCTAAGATGTCTCTTCTAGTAACCCGACAAGTGAGTATTAAGTAGCCATGCGCTGAAAGAACCATTGGTGTGGGCATCTGGCTCGTGTACACATGCCACTCAGAGGGGTAGCAGCAACTCTGTGGGTGTCACAAGACCTTCCCATGTCTGGGTATTGAGGCTCAAGTGGTAGAGCTCCTTCCTAGCAAACAAGAATCATTGAGTTCAAACCCAATACACACACACACACACACACACACACACACACACACACACACACACACACACACACACACACACAAAGTCCTTCTCACCTACTTAGTTCCCTGGTAGATATGGTAGATATATGGGCCCAGGATGGAATTTTGAGTGGATGGACTGCAATTCTTAGGGTAAATTTTTGTGAAAGTTCTCTCAAAAATTAGGTTTAGCTGGGTGCTGGTGGCTTGCATTTATAATCCTAGATACTCAGGAGACTGAGATCTGAGGATTATGATTCAAAGCCAGCCAGAGCAGCAAAGTCTGCCAGACTCTTATGTCCAATAAACTGCTCGGAAAAGGCCAGAAGTAGTGTTGTGGCTCAAGTGGTAAAGCATTAGCCTTGGGCAGAGGAAGTTCAAGGACAGTACCTAGGCCCTGTGTTCAAGCCTTAGGACTGGCAAAAAATTATAAAGCTTTACAAGGATGTGGTATTAGCCTTGTCCTTGCTAATGGGGAGGCTGAAAGAAGAGGATTTTTTCTGAGCCTAGAAGTTTGAGGCCATACTGGGCGACATCATAAGACTGTGTTTTAAAAGAAAAAAATGAAGTCAGCTTTGTGATAAGACTTGAACAACAGCATTTAATGTTGTATTCTCTGGCAAAAACTTTAGTGCAAAGACTGAATTATCAAAGGAGTATACATTCTTATTCTTGGATAACTAGCCATGGCTCTGTCAACTCTGCACAGACAAATGTGAAGTTGCTGGATTTTCAAGAAGGTTCAGGGTTTTGACCTGTCAAGGGCAGGCTTCAGAGAACTTCTGACAACATGAAAAGGCCATGTGGACCTCTCTCTCCCCAGAAACCAGCTTGCCTCTGATGCAGGAAGCTGTGATGTGAGTAGTGAGTTTATACAATGCAATCTCCTTTGACGTGAGTCCCTTTCCCAGTCAACATTTTGACTAAGCAAAGCCTGGCTCTCTATCAGTTAATCAGTATCATACCCTGCTTTCCCATGCACGCACCTTCTGTCAGTGCAGCTGTGTTATGAATCTCAGATCCCACCAACATCAGGCACCCCAGCTCTAGAAGGAGGGCCTTTTGCTGTGTATCTGCAGCTAGTGTGTGCTATGAAGTCACCACACCCTTCAAAGTGAGAGTGAAGCGAAGGTCTCATAGCCTGAGGGAAGTTCCAATGCTTAGGGGTAGCTGGAGGACTGAGCTAATCTTAGTAGCCATTTGCTGCTTCATATATAACAAAGCAGAAAAGATTATGTCTTAATTACACGCTCTTTATTCTGAAAAGCTGTGTTCATCTGTGGTGGTCACTAGCATTAGGGAAATCTATGGAAAACATGTGTCTGGCTTCTGAAGTTAATAACCTGCTAGTGATTTTTCCAGGAGCTGAGAAGTTTTTTGTAATCACACACAACTGTTACAAGGAATGCTAAGCAGAGTCACTGGACTGTAAAAAATGTGGTGGGAACATCTGGGCTTATCTTGGGTTTTTCCAGGGTGCTGAGGGTAGGGATGTGGGTGGGGGGCACCAGGATCCTGTCTTGGTGAGATGGCTGCAGAGGAACTGGGGACCCTGCAGAGCTATGACCAGAGTACTGATCTCTCTCTCTCTTTCTCTCTCTCCCATGGGTCCTGGCTTCTGCCCTCTTGAAGGAAATGCAGCAGACATTTAGTGAGTTCCAAGGCAAACAAGACACCCTGAAGGATGCTGCTTCTGTGGTCCGTCATCTGCTTCAGGCCGGATTTGAAAATATCAAACTGGGCAGTGACCGAGCAACTCTGCTCTGAAGGGGACTGGCAGAGGAGACAGGAAAACAAAGCTGGCTGCCCTGCTGCCCCTGGACTCGCGGGCTGCTTTCAAAAAGTGCAAAGTCAAGAACGTGGGGTGGTCTCCAAGTCACAGTTCACCGAAGGTCTGTGACTCTCATCTTCCCTCCAGGGCACAAAATAACAACCCAGGGTGGTCAGGAGGATTGCCATTCCTTGTAGCGGTTCTTTCTCACCCAGGAACACTTGGTTATAGTTTTAGTTGTTTTTTTTTTTAATTTCTCAGAGAGCATCTTTGTACCCTAATTCATTGTAAAGGCCTGGTAAGTTTAATCAGAGTTAACGTGTTTCATCTGGGCTTTGATGATAACTAAGAATGCTGCAATCACACAACCTCAGCCCCACCCCCACTACCCTTTGCAACCCGAGAGTCACTCTTGTTTCTTCCAGGACACTGGAGTCTGCCTGGAAGTTTGGAAAAGCCTCATCTAATGACAGCATTGAATTTGGGGAAGAAAAAAGAAAGTTGTAACTCTCGCCTTCTTCTGCATATAATTGTTAATAGAATTGTGGTTTCTTTCTTTCTTTTGTAATCTTGTTTTCCCAATTAAAAACCTTCAGTGACTCAATCTCTGCCACAGCCTGAGTTGCAAGAGAAGTCAAGAGAGATTGCTTGGGAAAATGCTGGGGAAAGCAGGAAAGCTGGTGTCCTAGCTAAAAAATCCTAGCAAGCCTACTGGCTGCCTATCACTGAGGGCCTGGCAGATCTCACCTCTACAAACTCTGAGGGGGATGTTTCAGTTCTCTAAAGGTAATATGACAGACAATGACAATCTTGGTACACCAGTAGGACTGGGGCTGGAGCTGTGTTCTTATTTGTAGACTTTGAGGTAGTTCTTTTTCCTCCTTGGTACTCCATGCACTCAAGAGTCCCTTTTCATAGTAAGTCTGCTCTGTCCAATGGGATCTCCTGTTCTCTTTCTCTTGAGTGGTACCATTATGATCTGGGTTGGAAGTTAGCCACTGAGGGCCCAGCAGAGTTGTTTAGTGTGTGCTCCCATTGCACTGGCTTTTGACTCTGGAAGTTGAGTCTGGGCTTGGATGTGCTTTGTTTTTAGTCAGGATGGACGTTGATGGTTGATGGCACAGATTAGGGGGCATTTGGTTCTTGGTTGGGTCTTTAGGACAAAGGATGGGAGTCCTGAAAAATGTGCAAGCTGTCTTGGTTAAAATCTATTTGGGGAAGGGATGTGAAGGGTAAACAAAGGAGGAGGCTGCAATGCTTGGTAAGAAATGTATGCATTATCCTGCCCATGTAATTGTAACCCCTCTGTACAGTATGTTCACAAATAAAATTAAAAATAAATAAATAAATAAAATCTATTTGGTTCCTATGGGCCAAGCCTTGGCCCTTGGATGCTCAAACACCTGGCACATGCCCAGTGTGTTCTGTGCCTTGCCAGGGTTTGTGCAGACATATCAATCCTTCTAGGGAAGCCTCCCCCACTGTGGTTGCCAATCTATTCTCTCCCCGATCAGCCTGATTCTTATGTGTGGCATTGCAGTGAACCCAGTTTCTAGCTGTGTAATCATAAGCAAGTCAGCAGTCTAAGAAATGAGCTTCATAACTCCTCCCTTGTAAGAGTGTTTTAAGGACAGGGCTGAGTCTTAAGATTTTGTACGTGCCACTTAGAGCCTAGTGCTCAGATCTCACTGTTGATGATTTTATACTAGCAGTGCTCCCTAGGCTCAAAGGGGAAATGCCTTTGCCCTGATCTACTTTCTTTTGGGGGAAGGGACTATGTGTGGCTCATTGCAGGCAACACAACTTATCTCATGGCTCTGTGGAGTTGGTAATTTGCAAGCTTTTACTTTCCTGAAAGAATGCAGCCCAGGAAGCACTGAACTCAGCTGTGATGGCTGGAGCTCACCTGGGCCCTATTTGCAGAGTGTTTTCTCTTTAGGAATCAGTTTGTGGCTAATCACTGGAGAGGAAGGAGGGTCTCTTCCCCAGTGGCCTTCAGAGTCCTTGTCCAGGGCTATGCAGAAAGCTTTGTAAACAACCATAGAAATCAGGCATCAAAGGCTGGGAAGGTGGCTAAGTGGTAGAGCGCTTGCCTTGCATGCATAGGCCCTGGGTTTGATTCCTCAGCACCACATAGCAGAAAAAACCAGAAGTGGTGCTGTGGCTCAAGTGGTGGAGTGCTAGCCTTGAGCTGAAGAGCTGAGGGATGGTGCCCAGGCCCAGAGTTCAGGCCTCACAACTGACAAAAAAAAATCAGGCATCATTTATCATTGTTATATCTGTTATGCATATGGTCATTGTAGGACTACCCAGCCTCTAATCTAATGATTACTTTATAACACACACACACACACACACACACACACACACACACACACACACACACACACACACACACACACACACACACACACACACACACACACACACACACACACACACACGAGTCCCAATTCTATTCCTCTGAAGAACCCTAGGACAAAGTCCTAGCCCTCCATTGACCATATTTGGAAATAGGGTCATTACAGATGCAACCAAAGTACAATGGAATTATTAGGGTGACCCCATCCAATCTGACTGGTGACCTCATAAAAGGGAAATTTGGACTGTCATAGAGACATGTATATGGAAAGCTGGTTTAAAGCCATAGGGAAAAGACATCCACACAGATTAGGGAAAGACCTGGAACAGACTTTTCACTACCCTCAGAGGAGGACTCCTAATGATTCCAGGACTTTGGACTCTGGCTTCAGCTAACTCCTGCTGTTTCAATATCCTGGTTTGTGGCACTTTTGGTGCAGCCACCCTAGCAGAGTGATGCAGGAGCACCCCAAGTTTTCTGCATCTTGATTCTCCAGGCTATGAATTCGGCTCATAGCTACTTTTCTCCACTGGTGTGGAGGGCTTCTGTGGGGCTCTACTTGTGGCGGCATGGAAGATGAATATGGTCTTTTTCAGCTTTTGCATTTCAGATACAATGCTCATAGACACCTAAGAGACATCTCTACCTTGACCCCCTATTTTCAGTTGGAAACAAACTACTAGGTTCCCTGTCGGTGTTGAAGCCTGGTGTTGTTCCTGCTGCCCAGCTTGGGAAAGTGAAGCTCTACTGTGGTTGGCAGGATGAGGATTTCAGTAGAGCCAGCTCTGCTTGCCTCTGGTAATGTGATTTCTCTTTGGTAACTTGAGTACTGTTTGGAAGGGACTGTGGGAGTGAGGGTAGGCAGTGTATCTGCAGGTAGTTCTGGGACATCTTCAGTATATACACTTCCTCCAGGAGCTATTTCCTGGGGTGGACAGACAGCCTTGAATGCATGAGTGCAGGATTTTCTTGATGGGCAGCCTGCCATTTCCCCAAGCAAGATGGAAAAGATAGAAGCAGGAATATCTCACTAAGGGCAGTAAGAGGGTTGCTGAGTAAAATGCTCACTGGCAGAGATGCACATCCTGCCTGAGGACTCCCACCTGGGCACCCACCTAATATCTCTATTCTGAAAGAAGAGACCATCCAAAAGAAAGTGGAGCTTCCAGCCTATTCTTATCACTGCTGGGCCTCAGAGGCTGTCAGAGCCCCAGGGCCTCACAACAGCGATGTCTCCTTTCCGAGGTCCCAGGAGCCCCCGGTCCCTATTCTTAGGAAACATTGCTCTTTGCATGGATTTCGCTGGTAGACTTTTCCATGGCAGAGGGCTCATTTTTCCCTAAGAGTGAGTGTCTGATAGGTGACATGTGTTTGATTCCGATACCAAATCCAGGCTTGGATATCTTGTGTTTCAACCAGGTGGAACAACACTGTTCCAACACGAAGTCCAGCTCCTTTCCTCCTTAGAAGAATGGCCACTAGAATGAACTGTCCTGTGGCTCAGCCAGTCAGTGCACAATCCCATGGCATTCCCTGCGTGCTCAGTATCAATGGATCTGCTTAAAGTGGCAGCCCAAGCACCTGGAGAAGAAGCAGCTCTTCTCCAACCATTCCAGGTTGGATGTGACCCAATCAAAAGCAGTTTATAGGGGGCTTGAGATGTAGCTCAGTGGTTAAGCCCTTGCTTAAAATGCTTGAGGCCGTGAGTTCCATTCCTAGCCCCAGAAGGAGGAGGTGATGACTTGGCCAATGACTCCAAGCGTCACTGCCCAGATATTGCTGAGGTCCCTGGGGGATAGCAGTTCTAGGCAGCCAGTCCCAGGCTAAGGGCTAGGATGGGGCCTTTCTAGAAAGAAAGCTGTGGAAGGCACTTGCTTACCCCTTCCTGCTCCTAAGAACTACTCTTCTCTGTTCTCCAATGACTACACTTATGCCAAGAGGGCTGGACATTCAGCCATGGGGGCTGGGCAGAGTTCCATATCCCACATACATCACACACATCCCCAGGGAATGGAGAGCTGAATATTTATAGGTTGATTGCTGTGGCTTCAGGGTGTTCTGAACTCCAAAGTAACTTCCAAGACTTTTATTTTCCCTCAGTGATCCTGCTTTCTGTCTGCCATGGCCCTCTTTGGCCTAGTGTCTACATTTGTGGTGTTTTCCCTTGCTAAGATAGTGTTTCATAGAAGGCAGGTTTGGTAAAATGCATTTCCGTTCCAATAAAATATATTAAAATATATTTCCATCCTAAATAAGTCTGTGCCTGTTTTGAATTAATCACCATGATTCCCAGTAATTAGGTATACAGGAATCTGCAGAGATTTTTCTTTAGGGAAGGAGCTTGTAATCCCACTTAATGACATACAGTGGCATATCTTGATGGCCTAAACTTTCCCCTGAAATCGAACTTCCACTTTCTCCAGGAGAAGTCAAAGTTGTTCTTCCTGAAATCTCTAGAAGTTGTTACAGCAGTTCAGAAAGTTTGAGCATGCCCAGTTAGCATTCAGTTCTTTAAAATCCAGACAGCAACCAAGGCACACGGGAGTGCAAAGGCCATTCAGCCCCAAAGACTTGGCACTGGAGGCTGAGACAGTGGTAGCCTCAGGGGACAGAAGTCTTGGCTACCAAGCTTGCCATACATCCTCAGTCCTCAGGTTCCTTCTCTCCAGACCTCTCTCCCTCCTTTTCTTCTTCCCATTTCCTCTCTTCTTTTCTTTTCTCTCCTTCTTTGCCTTTGTGTCTCTTCCTCTTACTCCTCCACTTTCATTTTTTCTCTCCCTTCTACTCGCTCTCTTATCTGCTTTCTCTCTTTTCAAATTTTTTCACAATGCCCGTCACTCTTTCCTCATTCTTTCTCCCTCCCTCCCCTTTCTCATTTTTCCTTTTCCTTTTCCTTTCCTTTCCTACACTTATTCTGCAGCTCTTTTTTTTGGGGGGGGGTTGGTCGTGGGGCCTGAACTCTGGTCCTGGGCGCTGTCCCTCAGCTCTTCAGCTCAAGACTAGCGCTCTACCACTTGAGCCACAGTGCCACTTCCAGCTTTCTTTTTTCTTTTTGCTTATGTGGTGCTGAGGAATCAAACCCAGGGCCTCATGCATGCAAGGCAAGCACTCTACCACTGAGCCACCTTCCCAGCCCCTCCTACACTTATTCTGATTCCTTCCTTCTTCCTCACTTTTCTCTCTCCTCTCTCCCCCCTTAGGTCTCTCCCCTACCAAGGTCCTGCCTGACCTCTTTGCACCTAGCTGGCTTTTGCTGTCACAGTCTCCTTTCTATTCTCAGAAGTTTTTACGACCAGTAGGATAATTTTTTCAACTTCTGTCTGGAGAACTCCAACTTTGCTGCTGTGTGCAAGTACTGAGACTAAGTGATTTTAGTGACACTATCCGACCCCTCTTTGCAAGATTTACTGGAATTAAATAAAAGTGCTTTGTGTTTAAATAAAAATAATTCTGGGCATATATCAGAATGGTCTGGAGGACACACAAATTTGAGCTTCCAAATGAAGACTTACATACACTGAATAAACTTAAATCAGAAGATGTGGGCCAACATAGTGGTACCTTTAAGATATAGGACCTAAGTGGGAAGTCTTCAGGGGCAGGGGCAGGGAGGGGAAGAAGTTTCCTTAGAGAGGATTGTGGGATCCCATCTTTTCCTCTTTCTTAAACTCTCTGGTTAAAGGTTGGGAGTTTCCTCTACTATACTTCCATAATGAGGTTCCACTTTACCAGAAGCCCAATGCAATGAGGTCAAAAAACCATGGACTAAAAATCTTCAAAACTGTAAGCCAAAATAAATCTTTCTTCTGAGAGATAGTTTACTATCACAAGTATTTGTCATAGTGATGGAAGCAGAACAACACTTGAAATTTACTAGGATAACTTAGTTACCCTTAGTTAAATTAACTTAGGTAGTAAAGATACTCACATAAGGCTTAGTAAGAGTACAATGCCCAGATAAGACAATGGCACAAGTTAGTTCGGTTTCTTCCTTCTTCATTTATAAAGTCTTAATAAACAAATAAACAAAACCTAATAATTCTTCCATAAAATAAGCAAGTATCCTTTTATAGATCATCTTATTCTGCCAAGAAAAAGGAAATCTAAGTTTCCAAAATACATTTGATGAAACAGTTATCACATGGACTTGATTGTAGCTCAGTGGTAGCACAAGTGTTTAGCATGTTCAAGACCCTGGGTCCATTCTCCTGCATGTGTACCCATGTGCGCACGTACACAGACACACACACATACAGAGACACTCAACTGAAGATTTACCCCCACTTTAGTTAGTTCATTTATTTTCACTTCTAACAGTACTGAAACACTTAGCTTATTTTTAGAATTTATTACCAACATTTGAGCAACATTAAGAACTGTATGTTCTTGATAATAAAAAAAAAGACAGAAAGAAAAGAAATGAATATTAACATGTCTATCTGTGTGTCTTTGAGGGAAAGGCAGTTAGGAGAGAAGCAATTTTGACTCAGAATAAAGTAAAACAATGACTTTAGTTGGAAATAAATCCAGAAATTAAGTATGAAAGTACAACATGGGCGAGTCTAGGCTGTTAATAAATCTTGATCAGGTTTCAGGATAATAAAGTAGATAAAAAGAATAAAATAGGAAAATTCAAAAGTCTGGCCTAAAACTAGGAAGCCTAGTTCCTGAAAGTGAGATATTCTGAATGTCTACTGGTAAGCGCCACCATGGAGGAATTATTTTGTAGTTTTTTGTATTTTTTTAAGCCCAGTTCCCATGCACTGATATCCTCAGCCACCAGGGGGCACGCTGGTCCTCCCGATGTGGTCACTCAAACAGACGCAGTTTTTGTCTTTGAGGTCCTGTCATTCTCTGTATAAACAAGTTACGTTCAAGTGTTTAGGATATAAATTACGACCATGCCGACTGCCTCGGGAGGAATGTAAACACAGCACTGTGGTCGGAGCAAACTCTGAGACTGACTTCATAATTTATAGCAGGCCTGGAGTAGCTTGGTAGAAAAGAAAAGACAAAAAGAAAGAAAAAAATCTCTATTTAACTGAAAATATAATAGACTAAAAAAGTTGCTTAACTCACTGCCTAACTTTGGAAAACACTGGAAGGAAGTCTAAAGACTAGGAAGGGTGTTAAGAGTTTTTGCAACAAGGTGTTTTACTCAGGAACACAGAGTCTAACCAGTGAGTTATCTCCAGGGAAGCAGTTATTGTCTCACCCTTTTAGGGGATCAGAAGCAAATGTGGGTTTCCCATGTTAAAAAAAATCTATAACAAAAACAAGACATTGACTCTTGATTATGATTGAGGGTTTCTCTGCTGCTGCTGTCAGGTCTCTAGTTGCCAGCACTGATGAGTTTGAAGGTTGGGCACACAGAAGGGATGGGTAAGTCCTGTTCTTCCTTGCTCTATTCTCGCTGTAATTCTCAACCTCCCCAGCAAGAAAGGAAACAAGGGGTGCAGGTACCTGATCTTTGGGCATCTCACCCACACTTGGTGGTAAGCTCAACCCAGGCAGGCTCTGGGTAGTGACTCTCCCTCATCTCCCACATCTATAACCAGCACTGGTGGGAAGAGGTAAGGGCAGAATTGTTTGGGGGCACAGGAAAGAAAACAAAAGCTACACAAAACTTGGGTCCTCAGATCTGAACCGTGGTTAGCTGTACCTTGCCTAGTTTTTTCACCTTCTGTTTTTGCTTTGTCCAGGAGACATGAGGGTAAAGTAGAGAAAGAATTCAGAGAGTATTCTCTCTTTTCTTTCTCTCCTAAGAAGATCCACATCGGAACCTGGCCTGAGTTACCAAGACCCCACACCGCGGCAATTATACAGCTTAGAGACAGGGAGTATAAAGTTGCAATGCTCGCTGGGAAGGGGTGTCCTGGACATCCAGTAAAGGAAATAAGTTCCTAAAGCAATTATTTGTTATATACATTTTATTGAAAATTTTACATCAAAATATTTTGGCAAATTGTAAAAGTATACATAAGTGCAAATATATCCTCCTTTTAAAATACAAGCAAAGTGTGAGTATACACGAAGATCATAAAAATAACTTTAAAATATGGTGGTAGAAAACAACTTTGTAAAAAATATCGTTGTATTGTCACAATACTGAGAACCATTTTCTTAAACTAGACTCACTAGTTCTAGATCATTTCTTCATAATGTTCTTTGGCACCTGTGTCCAAACATAATATTTGGGGAAAACAATTCTCTACTGAGCTAGACAACACAATGAGGCTCTCTTGAAGTCTTGTGCTTAGCACTGCCTTTTTTAAAAGCACACATGAGAAAATCACACAGAGACACACAATTTGTCTTCCTTCTTTCTGTAGACCCTGACTACTTAAGGTAATGGCAATCCCAGAGCTCCATGTTTATGTTTTACACGTGGTTAAGTTTTTAGCATATCCTTCATATGGGACATTACCTTAGCAAGGGTTTCCTCTTCCAATTGTAGGCAAATACTGGTGAGCAAGGCTTGCCAGGGCTTTCTGGCTAAGTGATAGCATGCTACTTACTGCTTTCCTAGTGCACATTCTGTGAGTCCATTGCAGTTCCTGTTCGGCCTCTCAAGAAAGAGAGGAGGAGAATAGCAGGGAGAGCGGCCTCCACATGGCCTCTGTCCATTCACATGACACATGGCTTAATATCCTGGCACACACTCTGATGGTGATGGTGATAATAAGAACCACTAGCGGAGGGGTGGAAAGAAGAAATGCCATTGAAATTGAGGACAAAATCTTTTCTGTCGCACACTGGAGTAGAGTGATGCTGGTAACGGGGAAGTCCCACTGAAAGAAGAGAGAAAAAGAAAAACTCAGACACAAAGTCATCGAGCTGATGTTGAGATCTATTGTTTTAATTTCAATTTACTGTGTCTAATTTTGACTAAAGGTGATTAGTGTACTTTTCTCTATACTGCTATAAAACAGGCAACAGAGAAGCTAGCTCTAGAAGTGTGTCAAAGTTTCAAACTGTCGGCCCTAGGATGACTGTGTTTTGTTTTGGTTTTACATATCCAAATGCAAAGCAAGATCCTGGGGCAGGGGTCCCAAATTCCCCCCTTTCCCTCTCAGAGGCTGGGCAGGGATGCTGGGTGTGCAAGGCTGGGAGACCACACTAGCGAGGCCCAGAATTCTGGCTGCAGGGAGGACCAAGTGTTCTGCCCCAGAATGTAACTGACATCTTCACCTCTTCACTTTAAACCTTATTTTCTAACTAAGTAGCTAGGTGAGATTCAGGGGAAGCACTGGTACGTTCTCCATGCTGTGAAGCGAATAAAAAATAACCGCAACAGAAGTGCTGGGAGGAAAGCCAGTCCTCTTCCCCTCCGCATGCATCAGCCTAAGCCCAGAACGTGCCTTGCTTCCTCTAGAGAAGCCTGGGCAGCGGGGCACCGAGATGTTCTCCAGTAAGGGGCCCTGGCAATGCCAGGAGTCCCACTGAGAACTTCAGGCCGGCTGCAGAAGCACGGTACTAGGCTTCCCAAGGGCAGGAGCCAGGCTTCTCGCGGTCGTCGACCTAGCACCCACTTTTGCTTTTACTTTCTCTGCCCTGAGCGTGTCCGGCTCCGCATTTCCCAGGCTGGGTCATTTTCGGTGAGGTGCGGGGCTAGATGAGGGTTGTTTGCTGGTCCTTTCAGCAGCGGGATATTTGTGCCAGATCTGGCCCAGCAGGGCTTCAGCCGGGCTCCAGTGCCCCATCGCCCACTGAGCCGACCAGCGTCGGGACTTCGGCTGGGGCGCTCAGCATGCTGCCATCCTAGGAAAGCTAGCCAGTGTCTGCGGTGTGTGCCCACCACTGCACACAGGTGCGTTCTCTTGCGCCTGTAGTCCAGCATGGCACCGGCTCCTGCACCACAAATAGCAGGCCAGGCCCCACCAAGAGCCAGCGCCATTGAACAGAGTCGCTGCAGTGCCGAGGGACCACAACGCCCTATCTCCTAATGAAGAGCCCTGGCGGGTCTGCTTAGTTTCTTTCCTGAGGATCGCGGGTCCAGGCAGGAGGGTAGGAAGCTCGGCCTGCTGGTAAGGCTGGGACGCAGGGCCACGCTGGCTTGTGCTTCTCGGAAGGTGTCCTAGGATCCCTATGGGGCCTGGCGGAGCCTGGATTTCAGGAGAGGCCAAGGCCTTGTGGGCTGCACTTGGAGAGCTAGGCCCCCACTGGCCAGGGACACCGTCTGGCTCCTTGGAAGCCTAGGTCTCAGACTCACCAGGGAGATAACAAAATGGGGAAGAATAATCTAGAGAGGTTTGAGAGTTAGAGGACAAGGGAAGAATGAACAGCCCATTGAGGTCGGCAGTTTCCCAGACCAGCCTTGCTAGCTAGGAGGATCCCACAGGGAGGAGAGGCCTGCCTGCTGCAACTGGGCAGTTCTCTGCCACTTAAGACAAAGGGTCTTGCCTCCAGATCCTAGGATTTCTGAGAGCTTGAATGTGAGCCTGCTGTGTGAGTGGGATGACAGTGTCATGCAGAAAAGTTTGTTCTGTGATTTTTAATTTCATGTTTGTTGCAAGTCTCGGAATTGGGGTTCAAGTTGAGTAGAGCCTGCCCCAGGAGAGGCTGACCAGAAGGGACTTAGGAGGTAGAGAAGTGGAGAGTGATCGCCAGACCTGAGCTTAAGAGAGATTGACAGGCGGTGGAAGGGGGAAATAGGAGGGGAGGGTTGTCAGCATTGGTTACTTGTTGAAATTCCCATAAAATTGAACAAGATTCTGTTCTCAGTGGGTTAAGTCAGGCTAAAATCCTCTCCAGTGTGGTCCTGCCTAGACTGTCTTTGTTTAGTTAACCTCTAAGACCCGAATTTAAAAGGTCTATTTGGAAAATTTCCCCATCCTTGAAACCAACATCTTTTGCCCATTTCTGGGCTTCCTTCTCCCCCAATGCTCTTGTTGCACACAAGCAAATAAAGTATGCATCATCCTTTGAACCATTTTCTAGCTGGGGTGGGAGATAAACGTGAGGGGGGGAGGCAACCTTTGGTCCTTGCCTGTGACAGGCAGGCTAGCTGATTTTAATCTGTATCCTTGTGGGAGCCTCGGAGAGGTTAATAAGGGTTTATCTCTGCTCTCCAGATAATGCTGGCCAAACACTCCAATTCTCTTATACCCCACTCTCACTGCTTCCCACAAGTCAATAAATTTTCATAATCTGCAACCCACACAATTAGGCCAGTCACATTGCAATTGACCTCCAGGCATATTTCTCAGGGGAGTAGCAGGACCCTCCTGCTGCCCAGGACAGACTGTATCATCATCATGGTCTACTGGGCGTAGTGTGTGTGTTTGGGGGGGGGGGTCTTGATGCTTCCTGATGAGACCTTGCCCAGCTTTTTCCTCTGCCCTTCCCTCTCTTGTTCCCTCAATAATGGCTCAGCTAAGAACCCTTTCCCACTTATACCCTAGGGTACAAGTATCTGACATTTACTTTTGAACAATAGTACAACCAAGAAACTCTGAAAGAACAGAAGGATTAGACACAGTTCCTAAAGTCCACTGCCTCCTCTGTAAGTTGTTCCTTTTAAATTGGGAGAAATCCACAAGGATATCCTTAACGGCTAGGAAGGCCCCAACTTGGCACCATCCTGGAGGCTAGGCAATTCTGGAGGCCCAGCTCCTGGCCAGGGATGCCAGGGTTGGCAGTAAGTCCCATCCTCTTCCTCCCACCCACAAGATATCAGCTTCCCCCAGCATCCTCCTCCCAAGAACCCTCAAACCTGTCCCAGAGGAGTGACAGGGGCCATTAGGCCTGGAAGCTTTAGAAGTGGCATCCTAGGCCAGCCCTGAGTATGCCATACCTGAGAGGTCCTCACGGGTGTTCTGGTGCAAGTAGCTCTGCTCCAGAGAGTAGGAAGACATGCTGGAGTGCAGGCCTCCCGCGGAGGCCGCGGGGTTGCTGCTGGGTGTCAGGGCAGCGGGCTGCTTGAGGTAAGGCGAGGCGCCAGGCGAGCTCCAGTGTGCAGCAGGGCTCGTGTAAGGAGAGTGGCACTCGATAGCACTCGCCATGGCCGGGGATGAGGGCACTGGGCTGCTGCTGCTGTCTGGCCCATAGTCCCCACCGCCGCTGCTACCCCCTGCCGCACCGACGCCTCCAGGACCCGTAGGCACCGGGCAGCTGGCCATATAGGTGGAGCCCGGGTTAGGCGACATGTGCGGGACGTGGTGGTGGTGATGGTGGTGGTGCGGATGCGCGTGGCCTGGGGCCCCTGCACCGGCATCGTAGCCCGCGGGCATCATGTCGAGGCCACCATAGCCGCCCTGGCCGTGGCAGCCGAGCGGCGCCGACGGGGGCGCCTGGAAGTCGAAGCCCTGGGGCAGCAGCGAGGCCCCGAAGCCCAAGCCGCTCACCACGCGGTGGTACATGGGCTTGAGCGCCTGGCACTTTCTCCTGAAGCCGCGCGGCCGTCGGCGGAACGAGCCCTCCTCGAACATGAACTCGCTGGCCGGGTCGATGGTCCAGTAGTGACCCTTGCCGGGCCGCCCGAGCCCCTTGGGCAGCTTGATGAAACACTCATTGAGCGAGAGGTTGTGGCGCACGGAATTCTTCCAGCCCTGGTAGGCGCCCCGAAAGAAGGGGAAGCGCGCTTGCAGGAACTGGTAGATCTCGCTGAGCGTCAGGCGCTTGCTGGGGGAGCTCTGGATGGCCATGACGATGAGCGCGATGTACGAGTAGGGCGGCTTTTCGGGCCGCCGCAGCCCCGAGTTCGCCTTCTTGGTGCTCCCGCTCCCGGCGCCCGCGCCGCCGGCACCGCCAGACGCGCTCTTGCAGGCGATCGAGGAGGCGCTGGCCGAGTTGGAGGAAGACGAGGCACAGGAGACGGAGGAGGAGGAGGACGACGACGAGGTGGTCTCCAGGGCTGCGGTGGCGGCGGCGGGCGGCGGGCTCATCAAGGCGGCCTGCAAGGCGCTGGGGGCCGGGCTGCACGCGCGGCGGAGCGGGGCTGGCGGCGGGCGCGGCGGGGGCGGCGGCGGCCCGCCCTCGGTGGTCATCTGGGACCTGGGAGCGAGGCTGGGCCTCGGGGACGGACCCCGGGCCGGGAGCTGAGGCGCAGGAATGAGATCGGCCCAGAAACAGGGCGAGCGCCCTAGCCCGCCACCAGGGCTGCAACAGTGGCCACTCCGGGCCAGCGCTTCGGCGTCGCCTCCCTCAGCTCCTCTGGGGTTTCTGGCGGCGGCCGCCGCCGCGGGCCGAAGACAACGCCTGGCGCATCCCTCTCGGATCCCGGGTCCCCGCCTTGTGCAACCCGCTTCCCTGGCGGCGGAGGCGAAGCGGCCGGACGCCCGGCAGCTGCGCCCGCCACCTGGTATCGTGGCCCGGACCCCGGAGACGAGCTCGACGTCTTCCTTCAGGAGCGCTCCTTGCTCTGTCTCTCGGACTTCCTCCCTCCCGCGCCCTCCCCGCGGTCTCCCCCCCTCCCTCCCTCCCTCCCACGCTCTCTCCCTCCACCCCTACCCCGCCCTGCCCCCTCCGCGCTCGACGCTGCCCGCTCCGGGGAGGGCGCCCAGGCCGCTTTGCTCACTCCCCTCCACCCCTTTAACCTGGCCGCTGCCTTCCTCTCTTATCTTCGGCCTCGCTCTCTGGGGTTTGGCCTAGTCTTTGTAATTCCTCTCTGGGACCCTTTCCCTTTCCCCATCCACCCTCTTGCAAACGGAGGCGTCACACACTAACTCACATTTTGGTAGGACAACCCCCCACTCCTAGCAAAACTCGACTATCTATGACCTCAAGAACTTACTTTCTGTGTTCTTTTCCAGCAGGCCCAGATTCCCATCCCAGAAACCAGCCTCCCTCCCCCCCCCAACCCCTACAGTAGACCCACCCCTCCTCTCCTTTCCCTTCGCCTTTCCCCACCCTCCTCCCAGCCTTCCTCTGGCCTTGCTGTCTGGCCTCGAGTGCTGTCAGGACCCTCCTTAGCCGGCTTCCCCAGGGCCCGAACTGACACCATCTGTCAACTTTATTTAGAACTTGCCGCCCTCAACCGCACGCCAGGGTGCCAGACGCCCAAAGGTAATGTGCCAATACTCTCTCTTTCTGGCAGAGCCTTTTGGCCCTGAGATTGTCCATAAGAGAGTGAGCGCTGGGAGTCCCAGAGTGTTGGGCCTCAGGAAATCGTGGACGTTTTCAGAACTTTGAACAGAGGAGTTTGGATGGAAAAACCTGGGCCAAGTTTTAGAGACAATGAAAATGTGGGGCAAATAGGACTCAAGTTTGTATTAGCTGCCACTTCTTTTTAGTTTTGCACTTAAATGTTTTTGTGGGGGAAAGAAAGGGTGGAAAAAAGAAAATTAAAGCAACAAGAAGGCTGAGCCTGAGAAGAGGGAATATCTGTATTTCCATTCAACTCTGGAGAGTGCTTTACTGCCAGTAACTTCACATCCTCACTCTCAGCATTGTTTCACTCAAACTGTGCCACGGCTAAACTAAGTTCTGTTAAAAAATTTTGATGCCCAGTTGTGCTGATCCCTCTCTGTAAGAGCCTGGCTCAGGGAGAGATGTACCCTCGGGAGAAATCACTTGCAATGAGAGCCGACAGTTAGTTATTGGATTACACGTGCAGGGAAATGGAGTCTGACTAGGGATAGGGGCTGGGAACAGGGAGGAGAGCTGAGGGCTGAGAGCAGGCTGGGCCACACAGGGACTGATGGAGAGGCCCAGAGGGAAGGGACCGGCTGGAATGCAAAGCTGGTGCATCTTGGTCTCTAGAAATCAGTGCAAGGATGTGTGTGCTGAGGAGCCTGCAGAGGTGTAAGGCTAGACAAGGGGCATTCACACAGCAAGCCAGATCAAGAGCATAGCTCCTCTACTCCTAGCTCCACTGGGAATCCTAGTGGAACAGACCTATGCCCCTTGGGGGCTGTCCCAGCTCTTGGTGCCTCTGGTGGTGCAGTCTCTGTGTGTGTGTGTGGGGGGGGGGGGTTGTCCCTGGCTGAGAGCGCTGTTGGGTCTGCAGAGAAGAAGAGAGGTGGGGTGGGGAGGAGGGGGCTGGGCTGGGACTGGCCCCAGACAGTGACCTGAAGTTGAGTGGAAGCAGGCTTTTTCCATCAAATCCTGCCTGGATACCACACACAGAGGCCGAGTGTCAGTTTACTGCCCTGAGCCGGGCTCCTTTTCCCTAAGCTCCACAGTAATTAGACAAAGAAAACCTAAATTAGCTGAACAGGCGTCGACAGCTTCCTCCAGAGCACCCCTGGTACCTACATGGGAATGTGTCCGAAAATGGCCTGATTGTAGCCTAGAGTCAGCTAAGAAAACACCACCAAGCTGAACTCAGTTTACCACTCATTTCCAATAGAAAAAAAAATCCGAAAGAAACAAGTCACTCTGTTCCGGCAGGGATGTTTTGATTGGATTGGGGAGGGGGTTTGCAGTTGTTCCTACTTTCTAAGAATTTCTGTCTGACTGACTGCCTAGCATTTGGGGGAAAACAGGTCCTCATTTATATCATGATGTGTTCCCCTTGTTCTCTTTTGTCATTTTGCATGGAATAATTTTAAAATAAGTGACTCAGTATGGAAGCAAATATGTGCTCACTAAATCAAGGCTCTTGGTGTCTGAAAATAATTACTTAAAAATAGAAACGTGCTGGGCACGGGTGGCTCATGCCTGTAATCCTAGCTACTCAGGAGGCTGAGATCTGAGGATCGAGGTTCAAAGCCAGCCAGGACAGAAATTAGAGATTAGAAATTAATTAGAGACTCTGGTCTCTAATCACACACACACACACACACACACACACACACACACACACACACACACACACACACACAGAAGTAGAGCTGTGGCTCAAGTGATAGAGAGCTAGCCCTGGGCAAAACATGCTCTGGGGCTGCACCCAGGTCCTAAGCTCATGCTCCAGGGCTGGCACAAAAGGAAGGAATGAGGGAATGAAGGAAAGAAGAAGGAAGGAAGGAAGGAAGGAAGGAGGAAAAAAAGAAAGAGAAAAGAAAGTGGTGAGGAAGAAGGTAGTATTCAGTAGGAGCCTACTGATGGAGATACTAGTACTTTGTGTGTTTTAAGAAGGAAGAGAACATTGGCCCAAGGGAGAAATGTGAAGACAGTCATCTCACTGGTAGGCAGGAAGGATAGATAATAAGTTGAGATCAGTGTGACTTGGCTGTAGACCTTCTGATTCCTTACACCTTGGAATTGTAAATATTTTGGGTCTTTTGTGAGTATTTGCTTTAAGAGTTGATCTACAAAGGTTTTGGAACACAAGAGATGATTAGCAAGAGCTAAATCTTAAAATCCAGGCAGGATCACATAGCCTTCTGTGTCAGTAACTTCCAGTTTGAGGGTCACAAGTACTTTGAAAAGTGGCAGAAGCTATGGAGCCTGTCTCCACAAAAACTACTGTCAATCTGCTTGAGATTTTAGATATTCATATTTAAAATAATACATAGTTTTTGCTGCATTCAATTCAACTGGTTAAATTGTGAATTTTGTGAAGGTTTTTTTCTCCATCCAACCAACAATGTTATGACTTTTACCCAAAGTCTCCATGTTCAAGAAAAACTATAGTCATGCTGAGTGTTTTCCCCACTTGGTGACCTTCTTAAACTGTTGAGCTGGAAGGACTTTCCTCTAAACCCTTCTCTTGGAAATCTCATTTCTGCCTGTTCCCCAGGCACAAACTGTCCAGGATGACTTCATATAAGTTATCTATAAATGCAGCCAGCCTACAGCAGTGCTTGGGACTCCAAATTTAGTGCTCCTTTCACTACATTGCCTCATGGGCTGTTTTCAATGTACAGGCTAATCAAATTATGTCAAATTCTTTCTCTCTGGCAGTATGAATTTCGGTTGTTTATTTACTTATTTATTTTTCTTTCTCTGTGTGTGTACCAGGGCTTGAACTCAGGGCCTGGCCACTATTCATTAGCTTTTTTTTCCCCCCTCAAGTCTAGCACTCTGCCACTTGTACCATACCTTCACTTCTGGTTTCTGGCTAGATAATTGGAGATAAGAATCCCATACACTTTTTAGACCAGACTAACTTCAGGAGGATCTGGATCTCAGCTTCCAGAATAGCATGGGCCACTGCCTGGGTATTTATTTTTCTTGTAGTGCTGGAGATTGAACCCTCAGTTTATTGCATACTAAGCAAGTGTCTCTCCAGAGCTACATTCCCAGTCCAACAGTCAAGAATTACAAGGAAAGCTATGTTTCTGACAGTGTGCCTTGTTTAGTTCAGGTTCTCTCTCTAGGGGGTCCTTTCTGATTGTGATGGTGAGCTCACTCGCTTTCACTCCCTATAAACACACAAAAAAATATTGAACTTTTTTCTAACGGGAATATAAGGTATGGCTCACTTCAATAATTCTAGAGCAGCCCAGGCACTGCTTCTTGGTTAACCAGAAATATACAGCCCCGAGGAGATCAGCGGTCCTCTCCATCCGTCTTTGGTAGACTGTCTCCATCTGGGCTGCGGGTTCCTTTCCTGTTCCAAACCTTTAGGTCCCACCGCGGTTCCAACTCAAGGGAATGTAAACTTGGGGAAGCTTGGGTTTCTCTGATTTTGTTCTGTAATCGGTGTTTTATTCTAGGAAACCTCTCCATTAAGGTGGTTTAAATCTTATGTTGTTAGCCTGCTTCCTCTGTTTCATGGATTTTATATGAAATGGCTTAGACTAAATAGTTAGCAGCAGGAGAGACACATCTGCATGGATAAAGTTTACGACCATTTAAGACCTGTCCTGGGCTGGCTCACATGCGACAGACACATCCCACTCTTCCTTCCTTATGGCCCAGTAAAGGCTCTTCCCAGTTGAGTCTAAAACTGACCATCATCTCTACCCAGTGTTTAGGTACTAAGGTATCATGGGCGGAGTGTTCTGAATGTTCACAGTGCAGGGGTCTAAGTGGATCAATGCAATTAAGGAAACCAAAGAAGAGCACTATCCTGCAGCCACAGAACATACTTCAAGTTACAATCGAAAATCGTTCCAGGATTTAAGGAGTTATCATTAGTGGGTATGCCAGCGAATGTGGCTTGGAAGGTAACTGGGAATTGTACACCTTTCTTGGCATTTGCTCTGCCCCTCTGCCCAGAACCTCCCCATACTTCCAGATCTGAAAACCAGCCGTCCCAATTTCCAATGTTTATTTGGATAGATTCTTCCGCTCTTCAGACCCCTGTGAAATAGGCAGGGCCCGTTTTATTATCACCTTCCTGAGAGATCTGCAGATAGCCCCACGATTTCCTTGGCCTGGTTGTATGCATGACTCTAGGACCCACTTGGCCAGTCTGGTAGCGCTGAGAGAGCGTGGAGAAAGGTCAACCGACCAGATTCACATTTAAAGACATGGCCTCTTCGTAGCTCACATTTCCAGACCTTGAGGCCTGGCTCTCCTGGATTGGGAGTCCGAAAACCTCCAAGAGCCAGCCCACCCGCCTGCAGTGCACCGCACAGATTTCACTCGTACCCAGCTGCTGTTAGTGGTGAAGGCGCCAGGGGTGGAGAACATGGTTTTATGATGTAGGCAGTCTGCACTTCCTAAGAGTCGAGAAAACCTGCCTGGTAGGGGCAGAGTTGACTAGAGAGATTGGGGCAGCGGCGGCGGGGTGTGTTTGTGTGTGTGTGGGGGGGTGTCCTAAAGGGGCTCCGGCCGAGGAGGAAAACAGCTAGGGAGATCTGTAGCACACATTCCTGGGAGCAAGTGCAGGCGCAGATGATGCCGCACGTTAATTTTGGGTCCACTTCTGCAGCTGGGAGGGAAGTCCCTCTGCTTTGGCGCTCAGGATCAGGTTTTGAGGTGAAATGGGAATCGGTGGGAGCCAGGCTATGTCTTGGGAGAAGGTGTGCAGGAAGCTGCCCGCCCCCCCGCCCCCCCCCCTGCCAAGCACCCCAGGAGTCCTGCGCCACTTCCCCGTGGTTCCCCGGCTTCGTGCCTCAACAGCCAGCGAAGCACCTCCCAATTCTGTGCGACCTTCCCAGGCCTCGCCCCCAGGCTGGGCAGAGCTGGCGGACCAGAGGAACCGCCGGACCTGGAGGGGTCACCCTGGCATAGAGTCGGAGTGAAGGCGCTTGGAGGGCTTCGGAAGGCATCGAGCAAATGCGCCCGGACTTGGCGAGGCCGCGGCTCTGGCGTGCTCCGATCGAGAGCGGAGGCGGGGTGGCGGCGTTCGCCGGATCGACCTGGAGGCCCAACCCCGCCCGGTTGGGGTTTTCTTCTCGACCCAGGCTGGTCTCCTCTTCCTCTACTCCACTCTCCCCACCCCCCAAATAAACAAATATCTCCTAGGGCAGCGAACTCCGCGGGGCGCCGGGCTCTGCGTGCCGGGGGCAGAGATGAATTTCCTGCGCTTCAAAACGGCCCCGCAGTCCACCCCGCCGGGCGCAGGATACGGGCGCGCTCGCCGCTCTTAAGAAAAGGAAACGCAGCTCTTCCAAAAATATAAATCAGCTCTGACGTCCAAATATTTCTTTTGTCCTCCAGCATCCTCTATGGGGATAAATAAAACGTGCTCGGCGCCCAGAGGCCGATGGGGACCTCGGGGCGCCCAGATGCCTCCTAGGAAGAGCCTTTGCCTTTGGGGAGTCAATCCGGATCCCGTTTCCTCCCCCCCCCTCCCCATCACGGACATAGGTCCTGAGAAAGGGAAAAGAGAGCTCTTAAGTGGAGCCCGGGGCTCTCCACAGCCCAAGGCCCGCTAGTTCGCCCAAGAAGAAGGGATTGCTCGCTCTTGATGGAACAGAGAAGGAGGCCCGAAATCGAATTAAGGTCACAGGCCGTCTCTCCAGGCTGGCCAGGCCTTCAGAGTTTTCCGATCTTCCCACAGAGAGTGGGAGGAGGCGTGCGTCCACTCACTCCCGGACCTGGCTCCACATCTCAGGGCAGCTTGAGACTCCAGCAGGGCCCAGGCTTGGGTCTGAGGGGACTGCGTGGGAGATCTGGCTCTACTCGAGGCAACTCAGTTGCCTTGAGCTGGGCCATCCTTAAGCCCCATCCCACCACGATTTCTTCCACCAGTGTGAACAGGGTTTGGGGTCGGGGCTTGGGAAAAGAAGTGTACACCGAGGTAAACCACTGGCAGCAGTGCTGGCAGTTGAGGGAGGGAAGAATACTAGAAGAAAGAGGTGGTCTAAAAGTATGTCATTTCCCCTGACACTAAAGCATTCAGGAACCTACTGGCCTTTCCGGGTTTTTTCCTCTGTCCCAGTACATCACAGTTCTAACACTCTACACATCTACCCAACCAGCCCCAAAAGGCTTGGAGGGAGATGTGGCGCACGAACTGGTCTAGGGAAGAAGTTTCCACCTGCCCCGGCTGCAGTCACCTTCCCTTCTCTTCTGCCCTCTAGCTGAGGATTCTATTCCAGGCTTAGGCTTCGTGGTGGGGCTGGTTTAGCCACCCCCCTTTTCTCCAGGGGGTCTTTATTGATGAGCTGCCTCAAAAACCCCCGACCTAGAAAGTCCCAGAAGGGTTTAGACAATCCATCACCCACCACTTCAAGAATGCTTCCTGTCTTTCAAACACAATCCTAGCACACCAGACGGGCTGCGGTGGGGAGGGGGGTGCACTTGAAAAGAGAAAAGCTATATAATCAACGTCAAAGTCGTCCCGCAAACTTTCGGAAACAAGGACTCTGGCCAGAAATCCCCCCAAATGATTAACGCGACCCCCTCCCTCTTCCACTTGTTTCTCCCCCAGCAACTTCAAGCCCGTGGCCCTAGGGCCCTAGAGCCCTGTTGGGCTTTGAATGTCGGCGGTGAATGTTCTGTATTTTAGGAGAAATCGGTTTTGGGGGGTTTTCTTTGGGGGGGGGATAAAGGGAAGGGGTAGAGGTTATGGCTTCGATTATGTGCTTTCAGGCTCTTGTAATGGTGTCCTTGGGTAGAGGAAGGGTAAACTAGGAAGGTCACCCAAGGCCTTTTTGAGGATTTAGATTAATGGCACATTTGATTGTTTTTGCGATCTTGCGATCGCCGTAGGCGCCAGGAGTTCCTCTGGCTTCCGCTGGGTGGCGCCAGGCTCTCGGAAATCGCTGCCCTCAGGGTAGAGCAGCCCGAACGGACGCCGTGGGCCTTTCCCCCTACCCCCACCCCCCCACCCCCGTCCCGTGCCCCGCCGCGCCCTAATAGCTAACTCCTGCAGACACCCGCCCTGGGGTTCCAGCTACCCAGGTACACACCTGCACACGAGAGGACAAGAGTCTGTGGTTCCTACCCTATTCTCTCCATTTCCATTTCCATATGTTTACTTGTCTATGGGGTTTGGGAACTGGCTCTAAAAGAGGCTCGTCGGTGCCTCTAGGCCTCCACCCCCCCACCCCCCACCCCCCAAAAAAGAATTTCAGTTGTTTTGGTTACTGGAAGCCGGGAACAGGCGTCGCGGCTTCCTTTTCTCTGCTATGCCTGAAGCCTTCCGTCTAGGAAGGAATGGTCAAATGAATGAAGCACGGAGACACGGGTTCGAGTTCGCTCTGCTGTGCTGGCACTGGGCAGGCGCGGCCCGCTACGGACCACAGCCCTCTCTTATTCCCGAAGCAGCTCGCCGTCTTCTGGTGTCCACTGCGACCGAAAAACAACGATTCTTTTGAAAGCTTTCACAGTCTGGTGAAATGCTGCAAGCGATAAGGAGCTGGAGGAGTCCTTTTTGGGTCAGCTGGATCCAAAGTGTCCTCGGAACCCACGAGCCAGGTGTCACTCACCTTTTCTCTGCGGCTTGGTTTTTGAAAACGAACCGGACGTTCTCAACTGAATTTAAAAAATAAATAAAACTTCTAAAAATTAGTTTTATCAGGCTAAACATAACACTCAACAAAAATCCATTTTAAGTGAAAGCTTTGAATTTTTAGTTTTTACCTTTTTATTATGAAGTGCTAAGTGTGCAAATAAGCCCTACATGCCCAGCACCTAAATGGAATAATTTTCAACTTTTGCTACACTTGACTTCATTCATTTCTTTCTCCTTTAGTTTGATTTCTTGCTGAAATCATTTTACATTTTATGTGTTACTTCTCACACCTTCCAGGTCTCTCATACCTTCTTTTGGAGAAGTTTAAAATTAGAGCTGGGTCATTTATGTGGATCTATATTTTGCTAGCTGAATTTCCTATTCCAGTACTTAGTCCCTTCCCTAAGGGACTTTAAGTCCCTGTTGTCTTGGCTTTCCCCTTGCTGCTGAGTGGTGGGAAGGTGGCCACATTCACCGAAGGCTGCGTGTGTGTGCTGTTGCCTAGGGAAAGGGGTGCTTGGTTTTGTTTTGTTCAGTCTCCACTGACAACCCCACAATACCTTCTATGAACACCTACCACAACTATGTCAACATTTAGCATCATTATGTGTTTCCTTTGTCTATAAGTGTGTGTGTACCCCTGTGGACCATATAACACTGCCCAGATTCTTTAGCTAGATAGTAGCTAGCTATTGAAGATAGTTTTCATGTTGTTTAAAGCACCTGTGGGAGAATTTAGTCATTAGGTCAAAGGGTTTGGGGAGAGTATGTGAAGGCTCTGACAGGCCTTACTTATCCCCATCCTCCACCCCAACTTCCAGAACATACCAGGACTCTGCATCAATGTTGAACAATTATTTGTTGATATGGTTGGCTTTACCACTCCCCAAATCCTGTGTGATACCATTCAAAGGATTTCCTTCCTTCCCGATGCAATCCTTAGCAGACAAATAGCAATGTGGTGGTCATAGGCTGTCCTAGAGTTACACTTCCACATTTGTACCTGCTTCTAGTGACTTTGGGTAAGTCATTTCATGTCTCTAAACTTCAGTGTCTACTTTTTTTTTGTAAAGTGGGAATTAAAAATAATAATGTCCTTTCCAACAGTATCTATACATATGAAGTAATTATAGTAAAAGGTATTAACATTCTGCCTTTTATTCTGTTATTTTTAGCCCAACCCAGTGAAAGTACAGTTTGCTTTTAAGACCCTCCATTTCTTCCCAGAGCAATCTTTTGTATGCACATTTAGATGATTTGCAGCCATTGTCTCAAGGTAGCTTCTGCAGGCCAGGGTCCCGGCCCTCCTGGAGCTTTTGGGCTGTGGGCAAACAAAGGGCGAGCTTTCCAGGAAGGAAGGGGTGCTCCACTTCGTGCAATCCTGAGACTCTTGAAGATACCTGACTCTTTCTTCGCAGCACCCGGGCGGTGAAGCGCAGCACTCTAGGTTAGGTAGGTGGTGTCCTAAAGGCTTGCTGCGGGCGCTGTGACTAGGGCGCTGGTGTGCCTGGTGCGTGCGCGGTTGAGTGTGAATTGTGCACAAGGGTGCCACAAGGGTGGCAAGGATCATAGTTCGAGTGCTCAAGGCAAAAGGCTGCAAGATAGAAATCCCTGGAAAAAGAAAAAGCTACAAGCCTGGGGCATGTGGGGCGGGAGTTGGTGAGCCCTGGGCTGGCCCGGCGGGAGGCTTAGCCCTAGATCTCAAGTCTGTATTTGGTGACTCCTTCGCACCCGGTGGCCGCATCTCGGAAAAGCCAGGACGCGCCCTCCTGCTTGAAACTAGCCCGCGCTGCTGCGGGAGCGAAAAATAAAACCGCGGATGTGGCCGCTCGTGTTTATTTGCTTCCGGTGGGCATTTCCTCCTTTCTTTTCTTTTTCTTTTTTTTTTGGGGGGGGGGGAGGATTTCCTCCTTTCTGCCCTATTTTCCGCAAGCAATCGAAGTCGTCCCTGGACCGCCAGTGAGCGATCACCAACGGGCCGAGCACCCGAACGCCTGCAGGTCCTTCGCAGCCGGCGGAGCGCGGTCTACCGCACCCGCTTACCGGAGCCGTCGGGCACCCTCTGGAGGCCCACCGCGTTGGCACGATTTGCAGTAAGAAAAGATTGAAGGTCGGTCGTAGACAAGGTTTTGCCCACTTGATTTTTTTGGTTTCTGTACTGTCTGCGCTCCCCTACGTGGTGATTTGGGACAAGTTACTTTATCCTTCTGCACCTGTTTGTCCTGTTAACAATACAAGGTAGAAACGGAGTTAGCGAGAGCGGCAACGAATTAGTACCAACCGAGAGCAAACACAAGCGTGTGGCTCGTGGACAGCCCTCACCCGAGGCCAGCCGGGCTTTGGCCTGCGATCCCGCTGACTTTGGACTCCGGGAGGCGGCCGCGGCCCTAGGCTTTTCCTGGGGGTGATTTCCTAATGCCGCCCGTCACTGCTTGGGAGAATGGGGCTCTTGGGCCTGTCCCGCTACCCCAACCAAACTCTAGCGCTTTGTTTGGTGATTTAAGAATTCAAATTTAATAAGTCCGGAGAAAGTGCAAAAAGCCCAGGGCAGATTCCAGAGGGTCAAGGTTTCAGCCTTGAGGCAGGGCCTGGAGAAGCAGGTGCGCAGCGCGTCTTCTGCTTGAAACAGGACAGCGGACGAGTGGCTGCTTCTGGCCTCCGAGACACCAACCCGCCGGCTCCATATCAAATTGCCTGGGGGTGCGGGGTACTTTGGAAATCGCGGGGCAGGGGTCTCTTCAAGGCTGGGAGGGTGCCCTGCACGAGAGGTCGGGGGAGAAGACTAACAACTAGAGACAGCAAGTAGAGAGCGATCCTATCTTAATCTCTACATGTATGACCGTGGACAGCAGCTCATTCTCGACTTGAACTTGTCACTAAACATTGCTCGGAAAAAAGCAAACAAACAGTGGGCTGGCGGTCGGCCTCTGCCTTGAGGTCAGCGCGGGCTCCTCCGGGGCTCTGGGGGCCGCAGGCAGCCTCTCCGAGGGAGAACCCACCCGGGCCGGGCCGCGAGGGCGCGGTGGCGCGGTGGCTGCAGGGCTGGAGGCACGGAACCACAGGTAGAGCTACAGTCCGCACGCTGCGGGCGGCCTTCGCCTTCCGGGCGCCAGGACGCGGCTGCCCAGCCAGTAGGGGCTGAGGGAGAGGGAAGGCGACCTCTTGAACCGCATCCAATGTAAATGCGGTGACTTTTTAAAAAATTATATTTAAGTAGCTGTACAAAGGCGTTACCATATCAATTGGGAAGTATGCATCTTGATCGATATGGTCTCTTTTATCAATCTTCCCCATCTCTCCAAACCCCACCCTCCCCTTATTTTCCTAGTCTCATAGAGGATGCGCATTGAATATTATGACTGCATGTTTCACACACACACACACACACACACACACACACACACACACACACACACACACACACACGCACCTGTCCCAATGGAAGGATAGGAAAATACAGAAACCAGGAGTCCTGAATGGTCTTTTAAGAGTTTCAGGCCTCTGGGATTTGCAGACTCTGCGGTAGACCGACTTTTGGTAATGGGTTTTGGATTTTTCCTGAGGAAGGGGAAACTACCAGCTGACTTCCTCCAATCTGTATATTTTACATATATAAACACCTTTGCAGTTTTATAGCCATTTAAATAAATCATTCATGTGAACTCTTACTCTTAAACCAACCTAGCACAAAATAATCTTTTTCTCTATTTCTTTCTTTTAGTTACTGGCTTTTGCAGCTTGGTCTTCAGGTCCAGGATAAAGACCAAAGACTTCTGTCTAATCTATGCTAACACCTCCACATGGTTCCCCTGTCAAGGTGGACAGGGGATAAATGCAAGATTTCATTTCCCCAAGTGCTTACTGTGATTTTGGGGAAAAAGCAAATCTTTCCCCCCCTCTCTTTTAAAAAAAAATCAGTATCTGGTTTTTGTTGTTTGTTTTGCCAGTACTGGAGCTTGATCTCAGTGCCTTATATTCTCCTGGTATTGGCTTGATCAGGTAAGATGCATTACCACTTTAGCCACACCTTCAGACCAACATTTTGCTGGTTTTCTGGAGATGGAATTTCACTGACTTTACATCAAGGGCAGAAAAGTCTCAGCCTCATGAGTAAATAGGATTTCATGTATGAGCCATCAGCAGTGGATCCTTGTTTTTTTTTGTTTTTGTTTTTGTTTTTAACCTAGGAAATGGCATGCTGGTGGGCCATTTGCCTTAGGAATCTAGTGAGAGTCACAGTGAGTGTGGCAGTTATGACTAGATTTTTAAGACTCTGACTTTGACAAAACAAATATTAACTTATTCCTTCTCCAAGTCTCTGAATGTAAAATATGTCAAGAATCTGAAAAAACTAGGTGTTGTTTCCATATGTCATCTTTTCATTCAGCAAAGAGAAGGGACTCAAACATTTTTTTTTTCTAGTTCCATCAGAAGAAAAACTCTTTGGTGACATGAAAATATAAACTAAACCTCCAGAATTCATGCCTTAGGGGAAAGAAAAAGGAGCTTGAAAAACGATGTAGACAAACTGAGCAGACAGGATTTAGGGATGCAGGCTGGAGAAGTCAGGAGCTATGTGTATTCTTTCATCAGTGATGCTCATTTGTTAAGGAGACAGAATACATTTGGAGCTATGTACTGGAGCAAGAAAGAGAAGCAAACTTATGAGGTAGGGAATGGGAGAGGGTGTTTAGGAAGACGTTTCTCCCTGGGAAACAGGGCCCAAGCATCACTCACACACCTCTATAGTATGCTTTGTGTAGGTAGGTAGAAGGGTGCATGTTGGTGGCAGACTTGGAGAATCTGAGCTTTAAGATAGAACTCAAATTTTGTTTTATAGTTTCTGCCTATGGAAAACTTTTCTGTAGTTGGAGAGCTCTCAGAAAAGACCTGACACAAAGAATCTTTCCATTCACAAATAAAAATGTAGTTGATATATAAGGATTGTAGTTGTACTTGAGGCCATAGGGAGTTAATAAAAAGGAAATAGAATAAGTTAATTTATTTTGTTTTTATTTTCTGACATTAGAATATATAAATTCACAGTAATGTGAAAAGAGTGAGACTGTGTTGTGTTTTGAATTCATTCTAGTGTACTCATGATCTCTTTCTAACTAGAACATTATTTCAAGGCCAATGTTTGATACCTAGACTTTCGATGTCCTGAAATGTGAAGATTGGAGTTGGCAGTGTAGGTAACACCTGTTAAAAATTCTTTCTGGCCTCTAGGATTTGTTCAAGTTTTCATTTATCTTTCTGGCATAAATGACAATGTGTCAATAGTTTGCTTGCCTTGAGTTAATAGTGACATTTTAGTTGATGGAGTAGAGAAAGTCAGTTTACTAAAATAGTGCAGGGAAGTTCATTTGCATCATTAAAGCTACCTTTAAGGCCCCATTTAAGCTACTTTTAAAGTTAGCTTACATTTTTTTTAAATGTTACTTTCAGAAAACAATACTTAAACCTTGAAATGTTAATGCTGTTAAAAGATTATAGATTTCCTTTTTATTTTTGTGTGGTGGCCAGTATTGCATTTGCTTGGGATCCACTTTGTCTTTTCTAGAACACTAGCACAACATGGCTAATCTGCTGACCTCCCCAATAGTCTTGTGAAGGAGAGAGGGCAGCATTCTTCTCAGTTTGTGAACTAAGAACATAGAGTTGTTGGAAGATGAAAAGTAAACCTTGAGGTTAATACAGCTCGACACTATCATTAATGATTGGGAATTTTGAGATTCTGTTGTATAGTGGAAGGTAGAATTAAAAAGAATTTATATCTGGAAAGTTATTTGTTTTTATTTTTTTTTAAGAAGTACTTGTATTCACAGGGATTGGTTCCAGGACTCCATGAAGAATCAAAATTCTCAGGTGCTGAAGTCTTTTTTATAAACTGGACCTCAAAAGTATAATCAACAGAAGCAACAATAGGCAAATGGTATTATATCAAACTAAAAAGTTTTTTACACTGAAAGTGTATCAATCAACCAAGCAAATGTATAGAATCAACAGGGAAGAGCTGCAGAATGAGAGAGCTAATTAATAAGTTAATATTCAAAGTATTATTCAATAGTAATATTTAAAATATTCACAATAATACTCAAAATTAATAAGAACATTCAAAATGCATCAAGAATTCACACAACTCAATGCTCCAAGTCAAGTAATTCTATCTAGACATTGCCCATAGTAAACATTCCTCAAAAGAAGACATACAGATGGCCACCAGGTATATGAAGAAGTGTCCAAAGTCACTAATCATCAGAGAAATAAAAATTAAAAGCAGAATGAAATGCCACCTTACAACAGTTAGAATGGCTGTCATCCAAAATACAAAAGGCAACAACTAACTGTTGTTAGGATGTGACAAAAGGAATCCTTGCATCATGTTGGTGGGAATGTAGGTTAGTAGAGTCACTACGGAAAATAGTATGGAGAATCTTCAAAAAAAATTAAACACAGAATTACTATAAGACCCAACAATCCCACTATTAGATACACAAACACATGCACACACATATATACACACACATGCAATGAAGTCAGTAAGTGGAAGAGACATTTGCACTTCCATGTCCTCTACAGGTCTGTTCACTATAGCCAAGATGTGGAATCAATGGTGGATGAATGGATAAGAAAAACAAGGTATGTATAGTCAGTGGAATACTATACAGCCATAAAGGAGTAAAATACTGCCATTTGTGACAATATGAATAGGCTAGAGGATATTATGTAAGTAAAATAAGCCAGCTAGACACACAGTAAGATAAATTTTATAAGATCTCACATAATAGATAGCAGAGACTAAAGATAAGGAGTGGGGAAATAGAGGATATGGACAAGTTGGTCAACAAGCACAGTTCGGAGAAGTAAGTTCTGGAGCTCTATTTCACAGGGTTACTTCAGTTAACACTAATGGATTCTAAGTTTGAAAATAATGAGAAGTTTTTGAAATGGCATTACCACAAGAAATAATAAGAATACAAAGTTTTAACTATGCTAAATACCCGGGTTCAATCATGTGCAATTCATGCAGGTATCACAACCCCAGAAATGTGTACAATTATTATTCAAATTAAAAATGTTATAGTTTTGCACATAACCTATTACATCCTCATATATACTTAAAATCTTGAGATTACTTATAATGCCTAATACCATATACTTGTATACATTTATAGCTACTGAGGGAGTAAAGACAAGAAATGTCTATATTTTCAGTACAGATGCAATTATACCTTTTTCTTTTCTTTTTTTTTGTCGGTCATGGGGCTTGAACTCTGGGCTTGGGCACTCTCCTTGCACTCTTCAGCTTAAGGCGAGCGCTCTACTGCTTGAGCCACAGCACTACTTCTGGTTTTCTAGTGCTTTATTGAAGATAAGAGTCTCACGGACTTTCCTGCCCAGGCTTACTTTGAAACGCGATCCTCAGATCTCAGCCTCCTGAGTAGCAAGGATTACAGGCGTGAGCCGCAGGCGCCCGGCTATATTTTTCTTTATACTTTGCATTCAAGGTTAGTTGATTTCTGAAGCCTCAAAACTTGCAGATATAGAAGGCTGTGTGTTTCTGTGTGCCAAGTTTGCCTGACATTTCTTTCTTTTTTCTGCTGCTGACAGCATCTCAACAGCTGTTACAACTGTTCCTCTCTCCCGTGTCCTGTGGATAAAGTGGACACGTAACTTTTGCTTGCTGTGCTACCATAGTTGCTGGCCACATACCAACACGTTATCAACAAACATGTGTAGTTGCTTCTCTAGGCTAGTTGGTAAAAACACATAAGAGGATCTTTCTCCATCTCTCCTTCCTGGATCATGAACTGATTAACACACAGGTTCAAAAGCCTCACTTTTTCAAGCTGGGTGCTGTTAGCTCATGCCTGTAATCCTAGCTACTCAGGAGGCTTACATCAAGGATTTTAAGTGGTTTGAAGTCAGCCAAAGCAGGAAAGTCTGTGACACACACTCTTTTTTTTATTGTAAAAATACTGTACAGAGGGGTTACAGTTACATGAGTAAGGTAATGAATACATTTCCTATTGAGCATTGTTAACCCTCCTTTGTTTTCCCCCTACCATCCCTTCCCTCCACACCTCTCCAACTCCTCCCTCCCCCACCAAAGTTGTAAAGTTCGTTTTTAACATAGTATCTTGTACATCTCATTGTTACAATGGGTCAACTTGTATCCTTGTTTTAGAATTTTGTTATTTCCCTCCCCTCCCCAAATTAGAAAAATACATGTACAAGATGCAGGACACCGGAAACAAATACAGTGACACAGACTCTTATCTCCAATTAACTACTAGAAAGCCAGAAGTGGAGCTGTGGTTCAAAGTGGTAGAAGGCTAGCCTTGAGCAAAAGAGCTCGGGGATAGTGTCTAGGCCCTGAGTTCAAGCCCCACGATGGACAAACAAAACAAAACAAAAAACTCATGTCTTAGGCCAGAAAATGAAATCTCTCAATAAATTTCAGAGAATTAACATAACACTCACACAATATAATACATTTAGATATTTATAAGATATTTATAACAAGGACACAAAAAGGACAGCTTAAAATATATTTAGGGACACTCTTTCCCCATAAAAATAAACAAGAATGTAACAATTGGTTTTGAAAGCTTATTATAGAGAAAATCACAAAATATTGAGTCCTAAAACACAGAAAAAGTGTTCATGTAAAAATGCAGCTAAAGGGAAATTTATAGCTTTGCAACCAATGATCAGAAATTTAAAAAGATTAATAGCAAATAAGGTAATGTTTCAGTTACAGAAAATAGAACCTGGGTAGTAGAACAAATCTATAGAAAATGTGTTAGACTGAGTTTTTTTCTTTTTTTTTCTTTTTGTTCTTTGATATTACAGAAGGAGGTTACTCATTTCATTGGTTTCTGTATAGGGATCAAATCCAGGGCCTCTATCTTAGGCAAGCAATTTTGATTTTCTTTCCTCCATCTTCCTTGGCATCCACAGAGCCCCCACTGGCTAGAGTCTGCAGAAAAAGTATTACCAAAGGATATTTAAGGATGATTGTACTTCCTTGAAAGGATCAAAGAGTCAATTTTGGAGTCTCCAACATCAGGAACAGCAACCAACTCCACCACAGCATCAAAAAGACGCCCTTATCCTCACCCCTCTTGTTGCCACCATTCAACATTGGTAACTCTGGCTGTCATATAACAGAGTTACCTGACAGAATCTCTGGGATCATCCTGGCCAGAAGGAAGGTTTGTATGACTTTCAGAGGTGCTGGCTCCTGGTAAATTCTCAAACAGAATTCTCCCATGATTATAATCGGTGGAGTCTGGGTTGCACATGTGAACTTCTGGTACAGGGAGTCTGGGAATATAAATTTCTGGTACAGGGAATCTGGGAAGGTGAATTTCTGGTTTCCACATTGCTAGTCAGAATTCATTAAATAAGAAGTCTTCAAAACATGGAGGTGTTGGTAGGAAGGAAATAATGAAGATAATGGAGAAACCAAGGAAATGGGTAACTTCTGAAATACTGAAATAATTGATAGAATCAGAGGTGTTTCTTTGACAAGAACATGAGAGAACATCTCTGGTGAGATTTTGAAAAACACTGATGTTACGTACACAGATACAGACAGACCAACAGACACACACGGAGCAGGAAATAGCTAGAGAATTTATATTTTTTATTTTATTTTTCATTCAGAGGATTGAACCCAGAACTTATACATGCTCTACCTTGGAGTTATGTTCCTAGCCCCAGTAATTTATGAGATGATAATTCTTCATTTGCTCGTCAACATGCCAGGATGGAGGCAGTGACTAGGCAAGTCTACCTTAGATATTTATTCCTCCCCACATTCTAATTTCTGATTGTCAGACACTGTCTCTCAACAAAGTCATATATATTAGGAAATACCCACAAAGGGGTAACCAATGAAGAAATGAGAAAATATTCAGCCTACATGATGTGAGCTATGTCACTATTGATAGTCATTTATGTTCTTTATAATATTTAGTAACACAAAAAGTTTGAATAAACAGCTTTATCATATTTTTTTCCTTTATTTTATTTTATTTTATTTGAGAACATACTGTACAGAGGGGTTACAATTACATGGGCAGGATAATGCATACATTTCTTACCAAGCATTGCAGCCTCCTCCTTTGTTTACCCTTCACCTCCCTTCCCAGCCTCCCCCCCCCCAAGCTTTATCATATTTTTTATTTCCCAAAAGTGAAATGTTTGGATGAAAAGATAGGAATAATTTTGTCTTTTGATTAATCAAGTCACTTCCTTTGACCACTGCAATAATTTATAGCTTCATGGGCCACGATCAGAGATAATCCATCTACCTGTATTCTTTCCAGATTGATTATTTCATAACAGAAATGATGTCTTATGATGGTTTTAATTTTATGACTCTGGTGGCTCATTCCTGTGATCCTGGAAGAGGCTGAGATCTGAGGATCATGGTTTGAAGTCAGCCTAAGTAGGAAAATCCTTGATACTCCTATCTTCAACTAAGCACCAAGAAAAGCCAGAAGTGGGACTATGGCTCAAGTGATAGAGCACTAGCCTTGAGTAAATAAAGCCCTGGGACAATGCCCAGGCCTTGAGATTAAGCCCCAGGACTAGCACACATACACACAAAAATGCCTAAAAGGTAAGCAGTTTTCTATGTATCAGCTAATTTAATATTTACAATATTTTGTAAGGTAAATACAAAAGTCTTCCATTTTATTGATGAGAAAGCTGAAGGTCAAGGAAAAGAACTTTGTCTTAACCCCTAAGCAGAAATATAAAATTCATATCCAGATTTTTCTGTCTAAAGCCTTTGTCTATAACATGTTTTTACTCATGGGTGATAGACATATTTTACTAAATACATAACTTGAAATATCTGAAGATCAAAAAAGTATTTACAGGGCTAGGTGCTGGTGGCTCACGCCTGTAATCCTAGCTACTCAAGAGGCTGGGATCTGAGGACCGCAGTTCAAAGCCAGCCGGGGTAGGAAAGTTGAAGAGACTCTTATAGCCAATGAACCACTAGAAATCTGAAAGTGGTGTATGGTTCAAGTGGTGGAGCACTCGCCTTGAACTGAAGAGCTCAGGCCCAGCGTTCAAGCCCCACAATCCACCAAAAAAAAGAAGAAGTAATAATTACAGGTTCCCAAAGAGTGTCCCAAGAAACCCAAGATTTAAAATTCTCCGGGAGTAAAACAATTCAATATGCAAAAAGTTGGGAGACACTAGATAATGTTTCACCTCTTAGAAACTCACAGTGAATGTCAGGATATTTAAGGCTTTCAGAAGGCTGACAACAAAGAAACTATTTGACCCCATTTAACATTCCAGAAAAGTAGTGTTCTAAGGAACAAGTCTTGAGAAATGCTGCCAAGTATATCTCTTATTTTTGTTTCATGTTTTATTACATTGGCTGGCTAGAACATCTAGACAGCAGTAAATGGTATTGGTGATAGTGGATATTTTATTGTCATCCTGCTTTAATGAGAATGTCCCTAGTGTTTCATCATAATAGATTATATTGAGCATGAGTTAAGGTTAATTTAGATACCATTAGTTATTTTATGTAAGAATTCTTTATTTTTTATTTTCTTATTTAAAGAACCACAAATGGGAGCCAAGAGTGGGTCGTGCTGGTGACTCATGCCTGTAGTCCTAGCTACTTAGAAGGCTGAGATCTGAGCATCGAAGTTTGAAGTCAACCCTGGCAGAAAGTTCCATGCAACCCTTATTTCCAGCTAACAATCAAAAATCTGGAAGTAAAGCTATGGCACAAGTAGTAGAGCACCTATCTTGAGCAAGAAGGTTAACCCAGTCCCTGAGGTCGAGCGTGGACACACACACACACACACACACACACAGAAATAGATGTTGAAGACAACAGGTTATTTTTCTTTACTTTTCCATTCCTTTCCTTTCTTCCCTTTCTTCCCCTTTCTTTCAATTCTCCTTTCTCTCATCTCTCTCTTTCTTTTTCTTGCTCTACTTTCTGTCTGTATTGGTGATTGAATTCAACTCCTGAGCTATATTCCCAGCCTCTAAGCAGTATTCTTAAGGCTTTTTTTAAAAAAAATGTTGTTCCTGCAATGGGTAAAAACTCAGAAGAGTTCCTTCAAGGGTTCATTAATCACTTAATTGCATTGGCAAATAGTGATAACATATCCCTTGTGCATCACTCACATGACAAGTAGTTTTGGTGAGACTCTAACAGCATTTAGCTGTGTGGTACCTAATGCTGTCAGTTTTACCCAAGTTTTAAAGAGCTGGTCTTGAGATGGGGCTATTTTAATCCTCCACATTGAAACGACTGATCTGGTCACTTCTTTAGTTTCCCTATTGTCTCTTCCTTCTTCTTTCTACCTTAGCCATGATGGGACAAGGTGTTTTACCTTCACACTGTGCACTTGTACCTGTAGTCAACATGGGCTCAGAAGTGGCACAAGTATTCAGAATAGATCCAGGACAGGGAGGCTTTTCATCCTGGATTCAAGATTTTGCTTTTGGCTGGGAAACCAATCGATGCTGGATGCTGATGCACTTTGGGGAAACTGCTGAATGAGCAATTGCGCCTAAGTTTTGGAAACCAATTTTTTTTTCACTAACAATTTCCTTGTCTACAAGTTTATGAGGCAGTAAATTGCCCCTGTGTGCATAATGAACTCTGACATCATGGGTCCATGACACTTACAAATGGAGGCCAGCCAGCGCTTGCTTTTTTAGTAGTAGTATACAGCGACAACCGCTCCCCGCCCCCCACCCCCCTGCACCAGGCTGAGCAAGGAGCCCATCCCTGCTGGATCCCTCTATTGAGAGGTTTTCCCAGCCTTTCCCTGTCTTCAGTGATGCTGCTTTTTTTGGTCCAAGTAATTTCCTCCCACCTCTCCTCCTGGAGGACCATTAGAATTCAATGCAATCAGATTACACAGGCATGGCTCCTACATATGTCTTCAATTTGACTATGGCTGCAGAACAATCCTAATGCAAGAGGCTGTTAGAAGGAGTTAGGTTTGTTAGGTCTCTTTGACTAAGCTTGGTGACTCCTGCTTTCCTCATATTTACCACCAGACTGAGATGCATGAAAATTTGAAAAAAAATTATTTATTTACTTTTTTTTTAAATTTTTTTATTGTAAAGATACCATACAGAGGGTTACAGTTACATGAGTGAGGCAATGAGTACACTTCCTCTTGAACATTGTTACCCCCTCCATTGTTTTCCCCCTACCATCCCCTCCCTCCCTCCCTTCCCCAAGGTTCTTTTTTTTTGTTTTTTTGATTGTGATTAAGTGATTACTTAATTTCCGGAAATTCACAGTATTGTGGAATAATGATGCTCATTTAAAGTCACAAGTTCATTCTAACTTTCCTGGAGCAAATTGTCTATCACAGTCTGTAATATATAACAGTGCTCACATGTTATATACCATATATGTGATCAGCAGCATGGGGATATTTGGTAGTGGTTCAACCAGATGAGTGGGAGTTCTTTGTTTCTTAAGTCCTGTTAGTTTTGTCATATCACCTAACATTTTGGATTTATCATCCACTTATCAGGGAGACCATGTACTGTTTGTCTCTTCGTTCTTGTCTTATCTCGCTCAACATGATTCCTTCTAGCTCCATCCATTTCCCTGCAAATGCCATTATTTTGTCATTTCTAATGGCTGCATAATATTCCATTGTGGATAGATACCACAATTTTTGGATCCATTCATCTGTGGTGGGGCATCTAGGTTGTTTCCATATCCTAGCTATTGCGAACAGTGCTGCAATAAACATGGAGGTGCATGTGTCCTTGTATATTGGTTCCTGTTGTTCAGGGTAGATGCCTAGAAGTGGTATGACTGGGTCGTAAGGGAGGTCAATCTTTAGCTTTCTAAGGACCCTCCAGACTGCTTTCCAAAGTGGTTGTATGAGTGTACATTCCCACCAGCAGTGTAATAGCGTTCCTCGTTCTCCACATCCCCTCCAGCATTTGTCGTTGGCTGATTTGTGAATGTGGGACATTCTGACTGGGGTAAGGTGGTATCTCAGGGTTGTCTTTATTTGCATTTCCTTCACCACCAGGGATGATGAACATTTCCTCATGTGTTTCTTTGCCATTTTTATTTCTTCACTTGAGAAGTCCCTCTTTAGTTCCCTTGCCCATTTAGTAATTGATTTGTTAGGTTTGGGAGGGATTAGTTTCTTGAGTTCCCTGTATATACAGGATGTTAACCCCTTGTCTGATATATTGCTGGTAAATATTTTTTCCCAATTAGTTGGTTGTCTTTCTAGCTTGGTTGCGATAGATTTATCTGTGCAGAAGCTTTTTATTTTAAGGTAGTCCCATTTGTCGAGTCTCTCTCCAACTTGTTGTGACCCTGGGATTCTGTTCAGGAAGTTCCTTCCTGTGCCTATTAGTTCAAGTGTCTCTCTTACTCTGTCCTGCAGTAGTTTCAGAGATTCAGGTTTAATGTTAAGGTCTTTAATACATTTTGAGTTGATGTCGGTGCATGGTGATAGGCTGGGGTCCACTTTTAGTTTTCTGCATGTGGCTGCCCAGTTTTCCCAGCACCAGCGGTTGAAGAGGCTGTGTTTCTTCCATTGTATGTCTTTGGCTCCTTTGTCGAATATCAGCTGGCTGTAGGCCTGTGGATTTATTTCTGGATCTTCTATTCTGTTCCATTGGTCTTCGGGTCTGTTTTTGTGCCAGTACCATGCTGTCTTTGTTATTATAGCTTTGTAGTAGAGTTTGAAGTTCGGCATGGATAGCCCTCCCATATTGTCTTTATCCCCTAGAATTGTTTTGGCTATTCTAGATCTTTTGTTGTTCCATATGAATTTTTGGACTGTTTTCTGTATTTCAGTGATGTACGTCATTGGGATTTTAATAGGAATTGCGTTGAATTTGTATATTAGTTTTGGAAGTATTACCATCTTTACTATATTAAGTCGGCCTATCCAGGAGCATGGGAGGTCTTTCCATTTCCTAGTGTCTTCTGCAATTTCTTTCTTTAACTTTTTATAGTTCTCATTAAATAGTTCTTTTACATCTTTGGTTAGGTTAATTCCTAAATATTTTATTTTTCGGGAGGTTATTGTGAATGGGGTTGCTCCCTTTATTTCCCTCTCTTCCTGTACATTATCAGTGTATAGGAAGGCAACTGATTTTTGTGGGTTTATTTTGTATCCTGCTATTTTGCCAAAGTGATTTATGATTTCTAAGAGTTTGGGGATGGAGTTTTTGGGATTGTGGAGGTATAGTATCATGTCGTCTGCAAAAAGGGATAGCTTAACTTCTTCTTTCCCTATGCAGATCCCTTTAATGTCTTTTTCTTGCCTTATTGCCCTGGCTTAGGGTTCTAGGACTATATTGAAGAGGAGTGGAGACAGTGGGCATCCTTGCCTTGTTCCTGATTTTAGGAGAATTGGTTGTAGCTTTTCCCCATTAAGTATAATATTGGCTATTGGTCTGTCATAAATGGCTTTTATTGTTTTTAGAAATGTTCCTTCTATTCCTATTTTCTCCAGAGCTTTTAGCATGAATGAATGTTGAATTTTGTCAAAGGCCTTTTCTGCATCTGTAGCGATAATCATGTGATTCTTGACCTTGGCTCTGTTGATATGTTGGATTACATCCCTGTGTCTCTGGGATGAAGCCTACCTGGTCATAGTGAATTATTTTTTTAATGTGTTTCTGGATTCTGTTAGCTAGAATCTTGTTAAGGATCTTTGCATCTGTGTTCATCAAGGAGATTGGCCTGTAATTCTCCTTTTTGGTTGGGTCTTTGCCTGGTTTGGGGATGAGTGTGATATTGGCTTCGTAGAATGAGTTTGGGATAGCTCCCTCCTTCTCTGTTTCTCTGAAGAGCTTGAGGAGTATGGGTATTAGTTTTTGTTTAAAGGTCTTACAGAATTCTGCTATGAATCCATCTGGTCCTGGGCTTTTTTTTTGTTGGAAGACTTTTGATAGCTTCCTGTATCTCATTATAGGATATTGGCTTATTTAATTGGTTAACTCCTTCTTTGCTCAGTTTGGGCAACTTGTATTTCTCTAAAAATGCATCCATTTCTGCCCGATTTTCTTCCTTTAGAGAGTATAGCTTTTGAAAGTAGTCTGTTAGAATTGTTTGGATATCTTGGGTACGTGTTGTGATGTTTCCCGTGGCATCCCTAATCCTATTAATATGGGTTTCCTCTCTTCTTTTTTAAATTAATCTAGCCAATGGGCCATCAATTTTGTTTATTTTTTCAAAGAACCAGCTTTTTGTTTGGTTTATTTTGGTTATGGTTTTCTGATTTTCTAATTGGTTAATCTCTGCTTTTAATTTGGTTATCTGGCTTCGTCTAGTAGCTTTAGGTCCCATTTTTTCTTGTTTTTCTAACTGTTTTAATTGCAACATGAGATTATTTACTTGGTCTGTCTCCATTCTCTTGATGTGGGCACTGAGGGCAATAAATTTGCCCCTCAGGACTGCTTTTGCTGTGTCCCACAAGTTTCTTTGTGAGGTGTTTTCATTTTCATTGAGTTGTAGGAAATGCTTTATTTCTTTGTTTATTTACTTTTGTGCTGGGGTTAGAGCCCAGGGCTTTGCACTAGGCAAGCACTGTACCACTGAGCTACATCTCTAGCCCTGAAAATTTTATTTGAATGGGTAAAAAAGATATCCCACAAGTGACAGAGGAAGGCTTCGAAAGTGAAATAATTAAGTTTTTTAATCTTTGTAGGTTTTCCCCTTCCTTCCTTCCTTCCTTCCTTCCTTCCTTCCTTCCTTCCTTCAATCGTTCTTCCTTTCTTTCTCTTGAGTTTGTAAAGGTTTCAGAGAAACAAGAGCAGAGGGGTTGGGGCATATGCCTGGCATAGATGAAGACCTGGGTACCGTCTTCAGCATCAGAAACCAAACCAAGCCAAACCAAACCAAAAGTCTTGTGAATAAAAGAATTCACTACCTCTAGAATAAAGATGTAATAAAAGTTCAGAGAGAGTCAATAGCTTATATTTTCTATCACTGCCTTTGGCCTTCCCTGTGGGTCCCTGGCACAGGAAGGACAGTTGGAATGATAGGTCAGAGTTTACAAAAGTGAGAGTTATTGGTACCTCTGAGGCATTCACAGGGCCATCTGGATTGATTTCTATAATCTAAGGAAGATTAAGGGAATAATTTTATGGTTCTTTTTCACAGGATGGACCGTTGATGACAAAATGTCTAGCAATTACATAGAAACTGCTTAGGATATAAACACTGGTTTATTGTGGACCAAGCATGCATTCTCTTTTTGTCTCTTGTCCAACTTGATAGTGTTTCTCATTTAAAATGTTATCCAGAAGGTCTGTTCTCTGCAGTTCCAAGATTATAAAATAGTCTTTTATCTTTCTTTTAAATAGCAAATGCTTGCCCAAGGGTCCATCCTTTGAGGAGATGTGGATGGGCAGTAGGCCAAGTCAAGACTTGCTTTCACCACAACTAGGAAGGGAAGCCTTGGGGTTTTCAGTCAGCACTGGCCCCCGTGGATGGGGTTGGCCTTGGGTTGACCCATGTTCTCCTTCATGTGTTTCCATTAGAGCTGGTTATCTGTAGGGGAGGGTGTCACAGTGACTGGGCTCCTATCATGCTAGAGACAGTCTGGAAGGGCCCAATCCATCTTTTATGTGGTTGCAGATGACAGCAACAGCGAGCCTGTTTGTCCAAGTTCTTCTCAGTTCTCTCCATATCCTCATCATCTGTTGTCAAAAGCCTTCTTTAGAAGATGATTGTGGCTCCATTTTGATTTGGAGGGACCACTAGTTCTTCAAGGTGGTGAGTCCAACCTTCTTCACTTTGGTTTTAATACAATGTTAAATTCTTTATGGTCAAAAAAGCTTTGTTATCTCAGGGACATAGAGAAATATAAGAATCAAACAAAGTAGGTACTGGTGGCTCACACCTGTAATTTTAGCTGCTCAGGGCCCTGAGATCTGAGGACCATGGTTCAAAGCCAGTCAGGCAAGAAAGTCTGTGAGACTCTTTTCAGTTAATCAGCAAGAAGCCACAGGTGGAGCCATAGCTCAAGTGGTAGAGGTCCAGCCTTGAGTAAAGAGGTCAGGCAAGAGCCTGAGATCTTGAGTTCAAGCCCTAGTGTCAACACACATGCACACACACACATGCAACTACACATGTGCACATACAAACACAATCAGACAAAAAGTACAAGTTTTCCTAGGTTTCTATAATCTGAATTTGAAAACAAAACTTTCAAGTTACTTTCACCACAACTAGGAAGGGAAGCCTTGGGGTTTTCGTTTTGGTTTTCATTTGGTCATAGTTTCTTGCTTAAAGTAGACGGTGGGTTCTCGGACAATTTCTCAACACCTTCAAATTCCTTTCCTTTTTACCTGAATCTTTGTATCTTTAAGTCTGCATGTAACTACCACCATCTTTCCTTTCTCTGAGAATTTCCAACTCGAAAGACCCAAAGACTCCACAGATTTTTCTTAAATCCTATAGTGCCTAGCAGGTCTCTATTGCTCTGTGCCACCTGTGTGAGGTACTTGCTGCATTTAGGAGTAGTTGGTTCATACCTTAGTAGGAGCCCACCTTCATAGTTACTTTTGCTTTGCAGGAAAATAACCCCAACAGGACTTCAGAGTCAGGCCCATCAGGATAGGGATCTGATGAGATGTAAACTCATCTGTATAGCTCTAAAATGAGGGAACTTATTTTCCCCTTTACAGGTTTCTTTTCCTTTTTCTTTTTTTTTCCCCTCTCAATTGAAATCCTTTTTCATGTGGCATTGTTGCTGAGTAGGTTATCCACAGGTCAGTGGGTTCACAGGTTGTTTGCACTTCCTAAAATTGTGCTTTTTCCCCTAGATGTGGTGGACAGATTGTTTGTAGATTGCAGAGTGAAGCCATCTGACCACTGAGGGTGACACAATGTTGCTATTTCTGTCTCTCTCTCTCTGTTGTCCCCAGTGAAGGAGTCTGAGGGCTCCCTGGTATTTAAGACTGTAACCAGCAGGGACAAATGCTGGATTTCTGCTTCAGTCTCCCTCACCCTCCCTTCTTCTCCCCCCCCCCCTCTCTCTCACACACACACACACACACACATCTTTTCCATGGCCTTCAGCAGGCAGTTAAATTTTGCAATACTCCCCCCCCCCTTTTGATGAATAGTTTTCCAGATCTAGTGAGGATGATTCTTTGGTTTGGATAGTCAGGCCATAGAACACCAGATGCAAATGCAGATGTGTATGAGTTCATGGAATAGAGGATAAAACTGTCCCAACTTTCCTGTATGTCTTGGGACTCATCCATTCTTCATCCATTTTTAGAGAGTGGAACAGAAAAAAAAAACCATAAAAAATGAACAATCCAGATTTAATTTCCTGCTTCAAACACTGATGCGTTAAAGGAGCTCATTTGCATATGAAATTGAATGGTGTGATAGCATATGTGGAAATTTTGACCCCCAAAGTGTTTTTCTTTAATGTGCACATGCTGTGTTTTGTGAAAATGTGTCCACATGCAGCCTTACTTATTGATGTGGAAAAATTCAGTTCACATATAGCTAAACTTCTCCTGGTAAACATGGCAAATGGTCCTAAGCCTCATCTTGAAGATCGCATTTTAAAAGTTTATTTAAGGGATAATAATGATCAAGATGCATTGTACTCATAAACTGACATGTGGGATTAAAACCCTTTGTACAACAACTTAAAGATAATAACAAATACAATTTCAAAAAGTTTATTTAGCTCTCTTATCTTTTAAAAATAGGCGTAAAATAGCAAAAACCACAGAATATTGAGGTACCACTCAGAAAATAATTTAAAGCTTAAAATGTTTGCTATGTAGGCTGGAAGTAATCCCAACTATCAGAAGATAGAAGCAGGAGACTTGAACATTTGAAGTCAATTTGAGCAAAGGTCTCAATACCCCCCCCAAAAAAAAAAAATAAATAAAAGAGAGCTGGTGTTGTTGGCTCATGTCTGTAATCCTATCATGTTTCAAAGCCAGCCCAGACAGACAAATCACAGGCACTCATTTCCAATTAATCAGCAAAAAGCCAAATGGAGCACTAGCCTTGAGTAAAAAAGCTAAGGTACAGTGCACAGGCTCTGAGTCCAAGTCCCAGAACTGTCACAAGAAAACAAAAATAAAAGCCAAGGTATGGAATCAGCCCAGATGTCCTTCAGTGGATGAATGGATCAAGAAAGTGTGGTATCTATACAAAATGAAATGATAAACAATTTAAAAAATGATATTATACTATTTGTAAAGAAATAGAACTGGGTGCTGGGGGCTCATACTTGTAATCCTAGCTACTCAGAGGATTACGGTTTGAACCAGCCCTGGCAGGAAAGTCTTTAAGACTGTTATCTCCAATAAACCATCAGAAAACTGGAAATAGAGCCATGGCTCAAAGTGATAGAGCACTGAGCAGAAAAACTCAAAGACAAAGGCCAAGCCCTAAGTTTAAGCCCAAACACAGACAAAATAAAAAATAAAATACAAGAGAAAAGAAATGGAGGGGCTGGGAAGGTGGCTCAGTGGTAGAGAGCTTGCCTTGCATGCCTGAGGCCCTGGGCTGGATTCCTCAGCACCACATAAGCAAAAAGAAAAAAGCCGGAAGTGGCACTGTGGCTCAAGTGGTAGAGCGCTAGCCTTGAGCTGAAGAGCTGAGGGACAAGCGCCCAGGCCCAGAGTTCAGGCCCACGACCTGACCCCCCCCCCAAAAAAAAAGAAATGGAAAGTCTTGGAAACAATTATATTAAATGGAATAAGGAAGACCCAGAGAGACAAAGCATGCATGTTTTCCCTTATGTGCAGCTTACAAACTCAAAAGTAAATACATTGGGTGGTATGAAAATGTATGCAAATGTATTAACAGAAATATGATAAATTCAAAGGAGATCTCAAATAATGTCATTACTTAGAAAAGCAAAATCAAAGTTCAGCAAAATAAGATACCAGAAAGCAGGCACTGAAGGGGAGGGTTGGGTTCAAGGGGAAAGGGGTAGACAAATGAGAAGAGGGGGAAATGCAGTGAAAATGAGGGAAAGGTTGTGTAGGGGATGGATGGTGGGAATGTTGAAAGGGGTGACATTGATCAAGATATATTGTATTCAAAAACTACTTTGTTAAATGGCAACTACTATGTGTAACTACTTATTAAAAAACAAAATAACAAAAGAGCTGGAGACATGGCTCAATACTAGAATGCTGGCCTAGTTAAGCCTCAAGGGTTCAATGCCTAGTGCTGACAAAAAAAATTATATCATGTAATGTCTTTGTAGTGTTATGCTTTAGGAGTACTTTGTATGGGAATAAATTATTATGATGTAATAGTAGGACTGAGTCACTTTGGAATTCATGTGAGAGAGAAAGGAGAACTGTTAGGTAGATAGGGATAAAAAGTGGTGGATATAACACATGGCCAGGAACCTGTCCCATCGTGGCATTTCTTGTTCTCATAGTGCTTCCAGCTCCTGTTCAAATGCTTCTTCCTGTTCAAACTCTTTTTCCCATAATGCCCTGGGTGCCCACTCAGCCAATGAAAAGAGTTGGGGAGCTATGGAAAGTGTCCCTTACTATGAAGATTGCCTTCTGAGAGAAATTGAACTCCACTCTAGCCTCCTTCCTGATGGGGAGTTTCTGTTACTCTCTTTCCAGGCTTTACTTTCACTTTCAAATAAACTTATTCTTTACCTTATTTTCCTGTCTTTTAATCCTTTAATGAGTAGAGAAAATGAACCTTCTCCTAGATGATATCAAATGTTTAACTTTTAATAGTTTTTGTCTTTGTGATTCTGATGGACCTGCATTTTTGAACTATTGTCTTGTGCAGGAATCTGTGCATCAGGGTTGTGGATGCCGAGGGTAGTGAGGCAGCTGCACCTGCTTCCTAGTCACATTGAAAGAATGCACACAAGCACAAAGTGACAGAGGAACAGCTCAGACTAGTTTGAATCTTATACCTCTCAGTTTGTATGCTGAAGTCCTCACCTCTAACAACTCAGAATGTGACTAAATTTGAGACACGAGTTTGAAAGAGGTCATTAAAGTAAAAGGAGACCTTTGGATCAATCCCCAAATCCAATGATTTGTCTTATAAGAAGAGTTGACTTGGACACAGATGCACACAGGGGGAGGCGACTTGTGGATGCAGAAAGAAGACTCCAAGAACAGTAGATTTGGAAACCAGATCTGTCCACACCTTGACCTCAGACTTCAACCTACAGAACTATAGGGAAATAATGCCTGGTGTTTTAAGTTGCTTTGTTGGCACTACTTTGTATGGCAGCCATACTGAACTGAGATTGAATGCTGTTTAATGAAATGGAAAAGGGAATAGTTCAAGGGTATCGGCTCAAATGTCAATCCAGTCATGGTGCTATAGGGCCAAATAACACTGAATTTAAAAAATTATGTGCAGAGGATCTAGAGGTGTGGCTCATGTGGTAGACCAATAGCTATGAACCCAAAGGCCCAGTGAGAACATGCAGTCCTGAGCTCAAGTTCCAATATGGGAACAACAAAAAAGTATGTATAGAATAAAATGTGATTTTTTTATGTGTGTGCCAGTATTGGGGCTTGAACTCAGGACCAGGGCACTGTCCCTTAGCTTTTTTGCTTAAGGCTAGCATTTAGCCACTTGAGCCATACTTCCACTTGTGGCTTTTTGCTGGTTAGTTGGAGATAAAAGTCCCATGGACTTTTCCGCCCAGGCTGGCTTTGAACTGTGATTCTCAGATCTCAGCCTTTTGGGTAGCTAGGATTATGGACATAAACCACTGGCACCCAATAAAAATGTACCTATAATAACTAATGTCCTACAATAAATGAGGCAGACATATTGTTATTCCTTTTATTGCTATACCTGTTATTTGCAAGACTCAAGAATCTGGCAAATGACTCCTTCCCCAAGTTCTGGGCTGGATGGCAGAGCATGGAAGTAGTACTTGACCCTAGTGTTAAACAAAATCATTTCTACAAGTGAGAGTTTCTGTCTTGAGCTTGAAAATTGCTTATAAGGCAAGAGAAAGGCAGGTTTTATATCATGAACATGGTTCTCATCCTTCTATTATCTGGGAGTAAGCAGAGTTCTGCTTTGCAGTCACATTTTCGTCCATGGTAAGTAGATAAATGTGGTTTGCATCACTCAGTGCCTTGGGAATGTCTTATGGGTTATTTCTGGAATGGGCAAAGTTCAGCATAGTCTGGAGCCAAAATGTCCCCATTACTGAGCCAGTATAGTTTGAATGTTTATGACCCATCTCCAGAATGGTGTGCACATGTGAGAAGTTGACAGTAGAGTTTGAAAATACCCTCAGGAACAGAGGGAAATGCACAGAGAAGAAAAAAAAATGATGAGCAGGCTGTCCATGAATGCCTTTTCTGTTTTGGAAGCCAGTACTGTTGGTGTTTATGAGACTTTTCCTGTTCAAAGAATCAAACCTTCCAAGGTTGGGCAGAAGCCCCAGTCTGTCCACAAGCCCCAGTTCCTCATGCTTTGATTTTGTCTCTTTTTTTTCTTGGATTCCACCTTCAGGACCCAGCTCAATCCAGGATCCCTGAAGCTTCCAAAGAAAACCATGTAGGATTGTGGTTTTCAAAATGTGGTCTGGGGACTCTTTCAGGGAGTTTGTGAAACCACTTTCATAAAAATACGGAGACAAGATTTCCCCTTTACATGAGAGCTTTCCTGGAGCTTTGTATATTCAAACAATAGTTTGAATGTGAAAATCAGTTGCTCTGGTGGCTAATGAAGCATGTAGATATTCTCCAGCATTTTCTTAGTATGAGGTGTAATATGTCCTACTTGTGAGATTAATTTTCTTCTCAGTGTTTCTCCTATTGTCTTGTTTTTGGTACCAGAACCTCAAGCTCTCTCTTGGCTTTTGTGTTCACAGTTGATACTCTTCTACTTGAACCACTGCTCCAGTCCAGCTTTTTTCTGGTTAATTGGAGCTAGATTCTCTTGGGCTTTTCTGTCTGGGCTGGCTTCAAAGCTCACACCTTAGATTTCATTATGCTGAAAAGTTAGGATTACAGGTCTGAGCCTTATACTTAGCCCTGATTATGTGTGTTATTTTTGGAAATGGAGTTTTGAAGAATTTTCTGCCCAGGTTGGTCTTGAACCATGACCCTCCAGGTCTCAGCCCCTTGAGTAGATACAGGTACGAGACACCTAGAAATTTCTTTTTTGTTGTTGTTAAAGTTTTATTTAGTTTTTAACATGTTGGCATTCTTTCAAAAATGTCTGAACCTACATATCTTACTTTGGAACTTCCAGAATTTTAAAATGACCTCACTCACCAAAATACAGGATCTGAATATTTTGTTTTAAAATGCTACCAATAATTTCACTTTTACAATCCTTCCAGACACCCACAAACCTCAAACACCAACCAGATTACATTATTCTCTCTTTTTTAAAAATTATGTTTTTTTATTGTAAAAATACTGTACAGAGGAGTTACAGTTACATGAGTAAGGTAATGAGTACATTTCCTATGGAGCATAGTTGTCTCCTCCTTTGTTTGTCCCCTACCATCCCTTCCTTCCCCACCTCCCTAACTACTCTCCCCACACACACCTATGCCCTCTTTTTTTTTTTTTTGTCTCTCAACAGTTTGCCACTGTCCTTGAGCTTTTGTGTTCAAGGCTAGTACTCTAGCACTGAGCTACAGCACCATTTCCAGCTTTTTAGTAGTTAACTAGAGATAAGAGTTTCACAGACTTTCTTGCCAGGGTACCCAGCAATTTCTTTTTTTTTTTCCAGCAATTTCTTATCTGATCTTACCAGCAATGTCACCTGTGTCTATGACAATCTTTTTGGTTGTTAGTTTGAAATTCCAAAAGTTTACTTCCAGATATACTTAAAACAACAAATGTAAATGTAATTTTCATTTTGTTTTAGCACTTTTTGGAGAAAAATTCATTTGAGATTGTTACTATTTTAGAATCTAATATTTTACCCCAAAGTAAAATAAATTTTTTAACATTTATTCTTATTGTATTTAAGGATGTACCATTGGCTTTAAGAAAGAAGATTAACTGGGCTTTGACGGACCTGCCTGTAATCCTAACTAGTCAAGAGACTGAGATCTACAACAATCTTCTCCAACAAAATCTGTCTTTTACTTGAAAGAATGACTGTAGAATTGTGGTTATTCTGACTTAAGTATTTGGTAGACTTTTCCTTAAAAAGTAATGAAGTGAATCTAGGTGCCTGTAGCGCATGCTTGTACTCCTAGATACTCAAGAGGCTGAGATCCAGATGATCATAGTTCAAAGTCAGCCTAGGCAGAAAAATCAATGAGGTTCCATCTCGAATTAACCAGCACAATCCAGGCTGGAAGCATAACTCAAGTGGTAGAGTGCAAACTGAGGAAGAGAGCTGAGCATGTGTAAGGTTCTGAGTTCAAACCTTGGTACCATTGGAGTAAAAAAAAAAGTGAACTTGTTACTCAAAGATGCAGTAACATATCATTGTTGTCAATGGTAAAATTAACAAAAATTAAATATTAAATAAGAATTAATTAAAATTATAGTCTGATAGATTCTTAAAACACAAGGAAATTTCAGCTAAAATCAGTGGTGATATTTACAAGTGTGTATTATAAAATGTGTCATTAGAAAAATATGTACGCAACTCTCAGTGCATGATGTTACAAAGCCATTGCAAGGTAGACAAGTGGATTTTTATACACTAGAGTTAACAAGTTCACTAAGTGGGTTCAGATTCCATATAGTAAGAATATGGCAGCATTGTTGTGTGTATTGAGGTATAGGTTAAATACTCAGGATTTTGCATGTATGTTTGAGTCAGGCCTTTAATATTCAGCCATGTGTGTATATGTGTCTTTGTTGGGCGGAGAGACCTCTAATACTAAGCCGTGTGTGTGTGTGTGTGTGTGTGTGTGTGTGTGTGTGTGTGTGTGTGTGTGTGTGTGTATGTGCATGTGCATGTGTGGATGTGGATGTGTGTTTGGATATTGGGCCAGGTCTTTAATATTCAGTCATGAAGCTGACATTTCTGACTTGTCCATCACTTGTGTTTCACAGTGCTTTAAGGTCATGCAGAGGTTAGAACTTAGGAAATTTTCAATTTTTCTTAGCATGGTCACAGCCCAGACCAGAACACAGTCTTGCACATACCAATGATGTTCTGGATTCCTAAGAATTTTTTTAAATTCTTAGACATTTTTTTAAAAAGCCTTCCATATAGAGATTTCATTGTCTAGCTTTTTTCTTTTTTGACTAGGTTTTTCTCCATCACCCACATACTGGAGTTTGAACTCATGGCTTCTTTGCTTGCTGGACATGTATGTTGTACTGCTTACCTCCCCCCCCCACCCAATACACCCACACATGCATACACATGTGCACACAAACACACACATGCATACATACACATGCTCCAGCCTGATTGTTTTGTTTTTGCTCCCTTGTGGCTAGTGCTTCAGGCAGCCATGAAATGAAATAATTGCTATTGATCAGTTTGCCACAACTGTTTCCTCATGCTACCACCCAAATGGCTGTTTACCTTGTTACCTTTTATTTAGGACAGATCAGCTAATGGTAAGCTTTGTGGAGTGGTAGTTTTAGGAACAATCTGAGAAGTCTCATAATGGCAATTCTCTGGGGATGGGATGTTTTTCATCCTCAGTGGCTGTAGGCTGATGTTTTACTGTGGCTGCCAGATATTGACTTTCAAGGTACCAGGAATTAGGGAAGAGAAGGGAATACAGCAAAGTACAATGCCACAGGCTTTCTGTTCTTGCCAAGACTCAGTGGTTTAACCTAAATAAAGAATCCCTGGTTGTTGCAAGCCTTGATGATATCCAGAAGTCAGGAAAGCTGATATGACAGCCTTGGCCAATGCATTTATTGCTGTTCAGTACCTGAGAGAGGATTTGTAAAGTCCCTCACTCTGCAATACACAGTGATATCTGCATTATTTTTTGGGTCCAGTCGTGGGGCCTGAACTCTGGGCCTGGGCGCTGTCCCTCAGCTCTTCAGCTCAAGACTAGTGCTCTACCACTTGAGCCACAGCGCCACTTCCGGCTTTTTTCTTTTTGCTTATGTGGTGCTGAGGAATCGAACCCAGGGCCTCAGGCATGCAAGGCAAGCACTCTACCACTGAGCCACCTTCCCAGCCCCATCTGCATTATTTTTTAACCTGAGGCTAGTCTCCCAATGGGACAGTCCATCAAAATGAGTTTAATATATGATGAGACATCGATTCCATGGAATATTGTGAAACCACTCAAAAGAATGTTTTATGTCTCTTGAATTGGTGTCCTTGATTTTTAAAATTTTTTCTGTGATTGAGTTGGTTTTTGTTTTCTTTTGTGATAGTTTTACTATGTAGCTTAGGCTGGTGAACTTGTGAATTTTCAATTTTTCTGCCTCAGACTCTTGAATACTGAGATAATAGATGTACACCATTATACCTAGTGTTCATGATGTCTTAAATAAGAAAAGCTGAGAGACATAGAGAGAGATAGCAATATCATTTTTCTAAAAACTTAAATCCTTTCTGTGACTATATTTTCTTTCCAGTGTAGCAACATGCATGTAAGTATTTGAAGAAAAGAGAAAGACTGTATCAGCTTACTGGATTTCCCTTGTTCTCTTTTAGTTGTTTCAGAGATTATGGTGTGCACATATTTGTCATTTTGGAAGATGACATTATTTGAAGATAAATTTATGGGAACAGGACTATTCAATGCTAAAGGATGTTGCATCCAAAGTTTTCTATATTTTCTTTGTGCTCTCTCTCTCTCTCTCTCTCTCTCTCTCTCTCTCTCTCTCTCTCTCTCTCTCTCTCCTCCTCTCTTCCTCTCCCCTTCCTTCTCCCTCTCCCTCTCCCCCTCCCCCTACCTTTCCCCTTCCCTCCCTCCCTCCCTCCCTTCCCCTCCTCCCCTTGCATGGGTGCATGACCGTGTGTGCATGTGCTAGTCCTGGGACTTTTACTCAGGGTCTGGGCACTATCCCTGAGCTTCTTTTGCTCAAGGCTAGAGCTCTAACACTTGAGCCATAGCACCACTTCTGGATTTTTCAGTTTATGTGGTACTGAGGAATTGAACCCAGGGTTTCATATATGCTTGGCAAGAACTCTATCATAAGCCACATTCCCAGCCCTTTTTTTGCTCTCTATGGCCATAACCACCATCCATCTTCACAGTCTCAGCACAGATGAACTTAAAATCTTTTGTATGTGCACCAGAAAAACCTCATGGTTAAAAAGAAATCACCACTTCCCTCACCTTCTCCCAGTTTTTTCGCTCCTGACTCCCTTCCCTCTTAAGTTGTATAGTTCATTTTCAACATATTATCTGATAAATATCACTGCTGCATTAGTTTAGCCTTAGGTGACACTGTTCAAAAGGAAATGTACTCATTACCCGACTTATGTAACTCTAACTCCTCTGCATATCACCTTTAAAATAAAAGAAAAAAAAGTCGAATATTCTGCTGGCTGTCTGTTTGCTGGGTCCAGCTTTTAGACTCAAGAGAGAAGGGTGTTCTGTGGATGCCAGAACATGCAGCTGTGCTTATGACCATGTGCTGCTGGCTGAAGCCATTGGCAGGGTTTCTTGTAGACACCGAGTTCTGCCAAGCACACAAAATCTCCAGGAGGTGATGAGAGGGAAGGGTAGTCCTAGCTCTATGCTGTGGAGGCCTTTGGGGAGTCTTAAGAGACCCAGATTCAATCCTCAAGTGACCACGATAAAATCTTTAATCATATAAGACTTTAAACAGATGCACTTTAGCTTTGAGAGTGGGTTGTGGGAGAAGCCCATGTCCTCTACTGTCTAATTAGCACTTTGCCTTGTCAGGCCCTGCCCATGAAGAGTGACTTGCAAGTTCAAGGTGAGTTGGAGAAAGTGGTGCTTTGAACCCACTACAGCCTCTGCACAGCCAGTGGGCATTTCTGTGGAACCTGGTGGGTGTTCTTCCCCTTGAACAGTTTGTGCTTTCCCCTAATTTTTTAGTTAGTAAGGGCAGAAATACTTCCCAGTCTCATTGCCATTTCTTCTTCACAGGTGTGCACACAAGATATAACACCCAGGTCAAAACTGGCATAGTAGTGTGGTGTTTGTGTTTGGGAGTCATGAGCATGCTATCATTTTTCATGTTGCTTTTCTTATACCTTTTCTTTACTTCCTCCAAGCTTGTCTATTTCATTCTTGTTTTGTTCTAGAAAAGGAATTTAAATGGTGCCACCTTGGGACAGTGATGCTATCTTATGTTTCCTGGAGCTTGTCCCTCATCTCTGATCCTTGTAATTTTGGGAAGGGAAAAGGAAGAGCTTTGGATTGTGGGGTGAGGAAATGAAAGTACCAGTGTTGGCCTTTCCTGAGTGAAGCTGGGATCTCCATAGCCCCTTCAAGAGCATAGACCCAATGACCAAACTGCTTCTACTAACATCTCAGACTAGCACTTGGGAAAAACCTTCACTTGGGCCTATAGGGACACCTTAGGTCCAAACCACAGCAGGCAGCTTTTCTATCCCCATGTCAATGTAAAATTTAAATATAGTTCTTGAATATCTGTGACATTAAAATATCAATAGTTAGGTGAGAATACAGTGTATTTTAAATTAAAAAATACCAGCCATTGTATACTATTTAAAGTAAAAAAAAACAAGTGAATGAATTAACTAATATTATTTTATTCTAAAATTCTATTTGTTCTGAATTAAACCTAACTTTGTTCAACTTTGGTGTGGATGAAAGAATAGCTTGTTATGAGCTAAGACTTTGGTAGATAGAGATGTCAGAGCATAGGTAGGTAGAGATGGCAGAGTAAAACACAGGTGTTAAGATTGTTGATCTCCAACAACCTTAACAACAATGGGCAGGAGGCTCAGCAGAAAGAAACAAAATTTTTCACATTTTATTTATAAAGACACAAAACTTTACATTTCATAAGATTCAAATTAAGCCTAAGTTGGTAGACACAAAAAGAAATATTTGCCCACAGAGTTCCAGCTTATCATGTTGATTATGATTTTGAAAGTTTACCACAAAACCTTCTGTCTTGGTGATGTTAATATGTTATAACTTTTATTGTTTAGACAGTATTCCTTCTGTAGTTGAAGATGGCTTCACATTTTCTTGGTTTCTCTTATTTCTTTCTGTTCTAAAATTTCATCCATCTTGATCAATTTGCACCAAAGCGATTCCTTTCAGCTTCCAAAATATGATTCCTAGGCCCAGCTAATCTTCATCATTGAGAACCAGGTTGAAATTCAAGCTTTGGGTCCATGACTTCAGACCTAGTAAATCTGAATTTCTGCAATGAGGCCCAGTAATGTTTTTGTAAACCCTCCTACTGGTTTTTAAGCCATGTTTTAAGATCTATGAGTCTAGAGAATAAGTCTAGAGAATAAAAATAACAGAGTACAAGTAAGAGACAATGCTTTTGCTATTCTGATATCTATTTATCTAACTATCCATATAAACATATGTATATAAACTGACTTAACAAGTATTGTTCTTTCATCTAATCATAAATGTCTCAATGATAGAAATGTAAATAGTGAAGTTTCCCCTGTGGATCTATAGGTTTCTCATTCAAAGATTCAACCAAGGATCAAAAAATATTAAAAGAAAAGAAGATGAGATCTGTGCTGAGTATGTACCAACTTCTTTCTTGTCATTATTCCCTGAAAAATACAGCATGACAAATATTGACATAACATCTGCAAGGTATTAAAAGTCATCTACAGATGTCTTCAAATATACTGGAAGATATACATATGCTTTATGCATCACTGAACCACATTATAAAAGGGCCCTGAGCATCTTGGGTCAAGATATCTTAAGGGGTCCTGGAACTAAGTTAGGATGTCTAGCTCTAAGTCATGGGGAGGACAGTAGTGCTGGTATTTCACAAGTCAATGGAAGGGGGGAATAATCATGGGAATAATGGATAAATTTATTTAGAGTTCAGTATGATTCTGTCAGAGAAAAGACCTTTAGCTGAGTGCCAGTGGCTCACACTGGAATCCTAGTTGCTGAGGAGGTTGAGATCTGAGGATTGAGATTTTTATCTCACAGATAAGAATTTTAATCACTAAAAAAGCTGCAAGTGGACCTGTGGCTCAAGTGGTAGGGTGGCAGCTTTGAGCGAATAAAAAAGAGGATAATCACTCAGAGTAACCTATCATGGATAATTTTTAAGATCCTCATTGATTATAAGCTTTGGTTTTTACGAGCACACATGTAATGGAAGTTAAACTATCTGCACTGGATATTTTAAGAGTTGTAAAGACATTAGAGTCTGGCTGAATAGAGAGGGGAAAAGAGAAGTGGTTAGATGAGACATGAATGTCTACACAGAAATGTGCATGTCCATTCCTGCTTTAGAAACGAACTGGATGTACCTATGCAATTTGCAAGCCAGCTGTTGGGAGGACTAAGCAAAACTTTCATTTTTCAGGGGAAAGCCTATGGGGCAAGAGAAGAAGGTAGTAGCAAATCTACCTTTCTAGTTACGTAACTTGTCCAACTTGCTAAGTTGACAGGATTTGTTGAATATGTAGTGATCTTTTGAAGGGACATTTTGGTTTCATATGGAGCTTGGTCATTAGTAGTTACTCACTTCTCAGATCTCAGCCTCCTTGGTAGCTAGGATTACAGGCATGAACCATTGGTGCCTGGCCTAGTATGTATTTACTGGCAGCCTTTATTTAAACTTAAAGACTGAAAAGTGCATATAATAAAAAATGCATAAAATTATCTTCAAAGTATATTCATAGCAGGGATAAATGAAGGGTCTAATTGTTAATAGTTTGTTAGCTTTTTTTTCTTGTTGTGAAGATAGAAGTGATTCTCAATATCCCCCAAGGGATATTGGAAACTCTCCTCTTGACTGCACTTTTAATAGTATGAACAAACAAAATTTGTTGCTCATAGATACTTGTAATATTTTAATTTGTACTTAGAACATTCTCTAAAATTAATATGCCTACTGATATGAGCTTTTCACAGCAATTGAGAAAGATATCAGAATATAAAACACAGAAATGAGCACCTTGTGTACAAGTGTGTTGCTTAGGCACACTAGCAGATAGCAAAGAAATTATTTGATCCCAGGGACAAGAGGCTTCTAAGGCTTTGTGATATGAGAAAAGAAAGATAAGAAGGTGTCTTTTTTCCTTTTTTGAAAGTAGAAGAGAGAAATTATTTTTTAATTTTATTTTTATTGTGAAAATACTGTACAGAGGGGTTACAATTATATGGGCAAGATAATGAGTACATTTCTTATCAAGCATTGTAGCCTCCTCCTTTGTTTCCCCTTCCCATCCCTTCCCATTCTCCAACCGCCCCCCCACCCAATCCTCCCTGCCCCCCCCCACCAAAGTTGTAAAGTTCGTTTTCGACATAACGACTTGTACTTCTCATTGTTGCAATGGGTCCACCTGTATCCCTATTTAAACGTCTTGAAAGAGAGAAATTATTATAAACAGACTCTTTATGTGTACTTATATTTTAGAGGGCATGAATAATTCTCAAAATAATGATTAAATAATAAAACAAATATAAATTAAACTATACTTGATACAAAAATATGGTTGTTACAAAATATATATGCTATAAAAATCCTTTTTCCTCTGAAGAAATATTTGGGTAAAATAGATAGGTAAAAGATTCATTTTACTGATGTCTCAATACCACTTGCTTTGCTTGTTTGCTTACTTGGCTTGTGTTCTACCACTTGAGCCTTTCCTCTAGCCCTGAGTTTTTGCTGGTTATTTTGGAAATGGAGTCTTAGAATTTTTTGGCCTGAATTGCCCTCAAAGCACCATCCTGTCTCAGCTTCCTGGTGCCTGGCTGGTAAAATTTTCATTTCAGTTCTGTCATACATGATGATCATATATGATGCAGGTCCTACTGGTGGAAATGAATATAGAGTCAGAATTTCAGCACAACTTAAAAGCAGTATGATTAAAAGGAGCTATGGAGACAGATGAAGCAACAGATTCCCATCTCTGAAGCTTTAAGGTTTTTATTTGGGAAGAGGTGCAGAGGAAAAGAACTGACCAAAAGGCATAGAGTTCTAAGGAAATGACTGTCCCTTAGCTTTTTTTTTTTTTTTTTTAATATTTTTTTCTCAAGGATGGAGTTCTACCACTTGAGTTTCTCTTCTAGCTTTTTGCTGGTTAACTGGCTATAATATTCTTGGGTACTTTTGTGATTGGGTTGGTTTCAAATGGTGACCCTCAGATTTCAGCCTACTGAGTAGCTAAGATTACTGGTTTGAGTCACCAGTGCCTGGCTCAGATTGTTATTTTTATTCCTCTTAGCTCTGATTGATGACTTCAGTGATTTTCCACAATAATACTCGTGTCCTGCTTCTGATTATCTGCCTAGTATTTGGCTCAGTCTTTAGACTCTTTAATGTTTATTTTATTTATATATTAATTATACAATGTTTCATTGTGATTTGTCTGTACACACACATAATGTACTTCGATCAAATTTGCCCTCTCTATTACTTTTTTTTTTTTTTTTTGGTGCTGGTCCTGGAGCTTGAACTCAGGGCCTGGACACCATCCCTGAGCAATTTTTGCTCAAGCCTAGTGTATTACCACTTGAGCCATAGCTCCACTTCCAGCTTTTTTAGTGATTAATTAGAGAAGAGTCTCACTGAATTTCCTATCTAGGCTGGCTTCAAATTATGATCTTCAGATCTCAATCTCATAAAATAGGTAGGATTACAGGCATGAGTGACTGGTACCTGGCCTCTCCCTGTCTTTTAAAAACAATTTCAAGAGGCTTTGTTCCTCTGTTCCTCCCACCCCCTTCTTCCTTCCTTCATTCCTTCCTTCCTTTCTTTCTTTCTTTGTTTCTTTCTTCCTTTCTTTCCTTCTTTCCTTCTTTCTTTCTCTTGCTTGCTTTCTTGCTTTTTGTCAGGTGTGGGGCTTGAACTGGTGCTCAAGGGTAGTGCTCTACCACTTTGAGTCAAAGCACTACTTCTGGTGGATAATTGGAGATTATGCACTTTTCTGCCTAGGCTGGCTTTGAACAGCAATCCTCAGGTCTCAGCCTCCTGAGTAGCTAGGATTACAGGTGTGAGCCATTGGTACCTGGCTTTTTCTCTGTTATCATACATGCAGATGAAATACTCTAATCATATTCACCCTCTTCATACTCTCTTTTCACTTTCCATCCTTCTGCTGCTTCTACCCCAAAGCAATCTTTGTTTTACCTTTCCCTCTTTCTTTCTTTCTTTCTTTCTTTCTTTCTTTCTTTCTTTCTTTCTTTCTTTCTTTCTTTCTTTCTCCTTCCTTCCTTCCTTCCTTCCTTCCTTCCTTTCTTTCTTTCTTTCTTTCTTTCTTTCTTTCTTTCTTTCTTTCTTTCTTTCTTTCTTTCTTTCTTTTTTTCTTTCTTTCTTTCTTTCTTCCTTTCTTTCTTTCTTCCTTTCTTTCTTCCTTTCTTTCTTTCTTTCTCTCTTCTGATTTTTTTTTGTGCCAGTCCTGGGGCTTGGACTCATGGCCTGGGCACTATTCCTAAGTTTTTTTTTTTTTTTTTTTTTTTTTGTTTTTTTGCTCTCTACCATTTGAGCCACAGCTCCATTTCTGGCATTTTGGTAATTAATTGGAGATAAGACTTTCACTGGTTTTCTTGTGAAGCTGGCTTTGATCTGTGATTCTCAGATTCTGCCCGGGTTGGCTTTGAACTGTAATCCTTAGATCTCAGCCTCCTGAGTAGTTAAGATTACAGGCAGAAGCCACTGGTGCCAGGCTGTTTGTGTAGGTAATACTTGCACATGGTGCTAAATTCTAAAGGGGTTATACCAATTTATAGTCATACCTCAAAAAAGCTGGAAAAAAATTAATGAGTGAATCATGCCAACAAGCTCACTGGGCTGTGTCATGTCGTCCTAGTTACCACTATAGCCTTCTATACCCAAAACTATGCCTGGAAGACATAAACACACATGACACAATAGTTATACATCCAATGGATAAGTGAATCAACAACTGGGGGATGTGTTTTAAAAACAAACTAGAATGATGTAATTAAGTATTAGGTAGTTTAAAAGTGCTTAATAAATTTAGTCAGTTAAGTACTTAAAAGTCTTTATTGAAATCTAAGTAAGTTCTGGAAATGGCTACTGATTGATGACGGTCGCACAATGTATGTGTTTACATAATGCCATTGGTGCTGCCATAAACGTGGTTAAAAGGTAAATTTATGTTAGGTGTAATTTACCACAATAAAATATTTACAAATAGTAATTTCAAGATGACAGCACTCTGCCAGTCATGATGTTTTATGCTCATAATCCCAGCACTAGGGAGGTGAGGGCAGGAGGATGGAGAGTTCAAGGCCAGTCTGAGCTAGATACCAAGACCTTGTCTTACAAAGAAAAAAGAAAGGAAGAGAGAAAGAGAGGAAGAAAAAAGGATGGAAAGAAAAAAAGAAAAAGAGAGAAAGAAAGAATGAACGAGAGAAAGAAAGAAAGAGAAAGAAAGAAAAGATGGTATTTCTCAATCTTTAACATGTATAGGAATCACTTGGGATCCTGATCATCAGCAGACTATTACAGTAGGCCTAGAACAAGGCATTTTAACAATCATCCAGGTGATCCCCACATTAATGATCAGGGGTTTCCCTGAATAAAAATGGCCCAAAATCGAAATTAAACCTGCTATTTATTTTCCTTTTTGTTAAGCCCTTCTACCCCTTCCTCTAAGCCTTAGAGATTGCAACATTAGTGTGTTAAGTTTTCCCTTGGCCATTTATGGATGTATTCCACATGAGGCAGAGCCTTCCCTCCCTAGCCATTCCTTATTAGACACGGAGGTGGTTTTGTACCTTTGCCTTCACACACCAGGCTACAATGAAAACATCATTCACATGTGTGTAGACATGAAAAGATGTGAGTTTGAGAGAAGGAATGCCTATGAACCCACTTGTGCATGGGAAACTATGATTATTTTAATTAGCGATGACACCAATGCTCACACTATTTTTGACAGGCTGGGTTTATTTTTGAGTCAGATTGAGCTGGCAGTCATCCGAACCCCTGTCATTTCTGCACGTGCTATTATTCAGCCACCTTATCTTTCCAATCTTGTTCTTGTGCAATTGTTTTTCTGAAATCTAAGTGTGGGATTGATTTACAGAGCCTGTTAAACTTCACCATGCTGGCTTTAGACTCTTGTTATCACCTATCAAGATAATTTTGGTTGCTGACTTTGCCATCTAGTATTTCTCCTGATCTCCCGAGATCATGTAGTGTTTTGCATGCTTGTGTATGTGTGCTGTCTTCATCCATCACTACTTCTGTGACTAGTTACTGGGTATTCTTGAATGTGTCAGACATTATTATAAGCACTGAGAACATGACAGTGAGGTATAAGAAAAAACACTAAGTAAGATTTCATACATTACATGGGTACTTAGTTTGGTGCCAATGGTCAAGGAGAAAAATAGAGCAGGGAAGGGGACAGGAAATGAGAGAAGTGAGGCTAGAGTCCTCAAACCTCTGGGGAAATGGTGACATGTGAGTAGAGATCTGAAGATGTTTATTTTTATTTTTATTCTTTTTTATCTTTAAGTAGTTGCACAAAGGGGTTGCCAGTCAACATGTGAGTTTATGAGTACACTACTCCTTGATCCATGTCACTCTTTTCATCATTCTCCCCATCTCTCTCAACTCCACTCATCCTCTCAAAGCACATGTTCCAAAGAATGATTGGCCTGTACATAGAGCTCTCCCAGTGAGAGCGATTCATTAGCTGGCATTGTTCGTGAATTTCTCTTTAACATAATTACCTAGCCTCCATTTCCCTATAGTTTTTAATGTATATTTTTATAGCTATTAAAATCTAGATATTTAGCATCTGTGGCATTTCCCTGGAGTGAAAAGATAGATTTTCTTGTCAAATTGGGGGAGCTTTAGTGATTAGCAAATACCAAGCCTGAAATGCACTGAATATTATGGGCAGAGGAAGACATGATCTAGGGACTTTTTCAAAATATTTTTTTAACTGTCATTAAACAGTTGTGCAAAGAAATTTCAAGTCAGCATGTCAATTTATGAGTACAATGCATCTTGATCAATTTCACCCCTCCATCATTTCCCTCCTTATCTATTCCAATTCCACCCAACCTTTTCAGTTACCTAGTTCCATTTTCACAGGTGAGCATTGTATAATGTAAAGAAAAAAAACAAACAAACTTGAGCCAGGCACTGGAGGCTCACGCCTGCAATCCTAGCTCCTCAGGAGGCTGAGATCTGAAGATCATGATTTGAAGCCAGCCTGGGGAGGAAGGTCCGTGAGACTTTTGTCTCCAATTAATCACCAGAAAACTGGAAGTGGCTCTGTGGCTCAAGTGGTAGAGTGCTGGCCTTCAGCTGAAGAGCTGAGGGACAGTGCCCAGGCCCAACAAAGTAAGAAAGAAAGAAAGAAAGAAAGAAAGAAAGAAAGAAAGAAAGAAAGAAAGAAAGAAAGAAAGAAAGAAAGAAAGAAAGAAGAGAGAGAAAAAAAGGGAACAAAAATCTTTTGTAAAAACAGATACAATTTCAGGCATTGGTGGCTCATACCTGTAATCCTAGCTACTTAGAAGGCTGAGACCTAGATGACTGAGGTTGGAAGCTGGCCTGGTTATAAAAGCCCTCAAAACTCCATTTCCAATTAATCAGCAAAAATCCAGACTTCATATATAAATTTTTGCCCAAAATGTCTTAAGGAAGCTGAAAAAAATTAAGTAATTTACTGGATTCTAAGATTGAGCAATACTGTAATTACAATGAACAAGACGAATAAATGAATTTATCATTTTAAAAATGTTGTTTATTTGGACAAAGAGACAGAGGTTCTTGCAAGTGAGGGGAGGCCTGATGGAGTTGACCTCAGGGAACTTTTCTTTCTCCACAGATTTTGTTTAAAAAGTGTGGATTAAAAAGATGTGCTTTTCACTGGAAGTCCTTGGCTTATGCCTGTAATCCCAGCCACTCGGGAGGCTGAGATCCGAGGATCATGTTCCATGCTAGCCCGAGACTCTTATCTGCAATTAATCACCAAAAATTTGAAAGTCGAAGTTGCAGTTCAAGTGATAGAGCTCTAGCCAGACTCAGGGACAGCATTCAGGCCCTGAGTCTAGCCCCAGGATCTGCATGAACAAAAGAAACAAACAAAAACTGGATCCTCTTAGTAATAACTAAGGGAGCTGAAACATTACCCCAGTGACCTTTGCAAATGCCATTCCGAATAGCAACCCCTCCATTGGCTTCATCATTTCTGTCTAAGCCCACACTGTGCTTTTAAGTTGACCACTCACCTCCTGGGCACATCATTCTTTGGAAGGGATTGAGCCAGCAGAGGCTGGTGCACCTCTGCTTGTGGCTTTTACCTCCCAGGTGACTGTCTCCAGGTGTGTTGCTGTGATCTTCACACTCACCTGCAGGCTGCACTGTTGCCTGTTTTTTTCCCAGTTCACAAAAAAGCTGGGCCGAGGTACAGGTAGGCATTGAAGCACTGAGCAGACAAGGAAGGCAGCCAGTTGAGCTGTGAGATTCAAGAGTCAAAGAAAGCTGGGACTTCACTAGAAAATTCCCCTCCCCATGTCTCTGCCTGCCTTCAGTTTCTCTGCTTGTAGAAGTAGCCATGTAGCCTGGGTACTTGTCAGGCAATACCACTAAAATTCAGGTTCTTGGTGTACATTACACTAAAAGCAATCAGGAAATTGGGAGTTTAGAACTCACGCCATAACTGTTGAGGTTGATACAGCATAGATATGTGGATATGAGGTCAGCAGTCACACAAAAGAAACACCTGGGGCAGGGCTGGGAACCCTGGAATATCAGAGGTTCCACGGGAGATGCCTTCCACCCACCAGCAAGGCAGAGAGGGTGGGAACAAGTGGCTTGGGGTGTTTGAAAATAAAAAGTAACAGTCTGAATAGGACATCAGGAACAAAACCTCATAGGAATCTGTGTTCCTCACTCCAATCTTGGGCTCCACCCCCTTTTATTTGTGCTTCTAACTTCATCTAACTTCCACTACGGGGCAGAATGTGCTAGAAATGTCTCCTCCCCTGAAGGCAAATGCAGACACTATTAGAATGCCACTTAGCTCTGTGGCCCTTTGTTCTGCTTCTTAATGACTAATTATCATTCTATGGAAGCTTATGCAACTCTAGGGAGTGGGCCTTACTGCCAGAGTGGCTGGAAGTGGGTAATCTTCAGAAAGCTGTGCCTGGGAAGGACTTGCGTAACACATAATTACAGCATCCAGCCGGGGCTTGCTGCTCATTATGGCTTCAGGCGTTTACCCCCAGTAGCTCCACATGCTCGTTAATGTTTAAACTGTGAATTGCCGCAGAATATTTTGTAAGCTTCAGGAATGGCTATAAGCACCCTTGCTGGAGCAAGACCCAGGACAAACCTTGCAAGCAGAGTAGAAACATTAGGACTTTAGGTCCACATTTTCCTCTCTTTTTGTTTTTTGTTTTTGGTACAGGAACTGAGGCTTGAATTCAGGGCCTTGTGGTCTTGTTTGGCTTTTTCACTCAAGGTTGAGGCTCTACTATTTGAACCATTCCTTCACTTCTGGCTTTTGCCTTTTAGTTGGAGATAAGAGTCTCACTGTCATTTTCCTGCCCAGACTGGCTTCAAACCACAATCCTCAGATCTCCGCTTCCTGAGTAGTTAAAAATACAGGCGTGAGCCATCAGTGCCCAGCCCACATTTTTTTTTTCATTGCAATAGAGCAAAAAAATGTTGAAAAGGATCATCCTTCCTAAAACCTCTCAATTTTTAATTTAATATAATTTTTCTGTGGGGCTAGGGATGGAACTCAGGTACTCCTGCTGTGCCATCGAGTCACACTCTCATTTTAAAAATCTAGTTCTTGGAAAAAAAATCCCAGACTATCACTCATTATCTTATTAAATAGACTTCAAATGTTATTTTCACTTTACAAATAATAATAAAAAACCCAATTCATGTACCTTCTGGCCAGCTACCAGAATCTAAGCCTGACATTCAAATCTATCTCTGAAGGCCCAAGCTCTGTGGCCTTTGCAAAGTCAGCCTCTTGACCCCTGAGTATCTGTCTCCTGCCTGCAGAAGTGGTCTCGTCCTGTCCTCTGTCTGTCTGTGTGCTCGGTGGCGCCTATCGCTGTGGGATCTAGGCACAGAGACAAAAACATCAGGCAAAATACACATTTGTATGTTGTGGGAGGAAATGCCGTCTGGCTTCCTGGAGTCACCCTGGGCTTAGATTCCGGTGAGGACTTTATCCCAGACACTAAGAAAGATTAGATGAAGCCAGCTGTGGAGGGCTTCCTTGCTTTCATTTATAAAAGGAACAACAAGCTGGAGTTTGTGAAGTTTGGCAAAATTGCTAATTTTTAAATGTGCCACTATCCTCCATTGACAAAGGAAAAGGTTTCTATTCAAAATGGTGAAAGAATATTTACTCCTCTCTTTATTCTTTCTCTATCCCTTTTCCCTCCTTCACTCTGTGTGTGTGTGTATGTGTGTGTGTGTGTGTGTGTGTGTGTGTGTGTGTGTGTGTGTGTGAGAGAGAGAGAGAGAGAGAGAGGGAGAGAGAGAGGGAGAGAGAGAGAGAATTTAATTGGAGATAAAAGTCTCACAGACTTTTCTTCTTGGGCTGGTTTCAAACCTAAATATTGAAATCTCAGCCTCCTGAATTGGTAGGATAACAGGCATAAGCCACCAGGCTGATCTGGGGTTTCATTTTTAACACATCCCTTATTAATACAATATATCTTTATCATGTATCCGCTCTATCCTTCTTTTTCCTCACCCTTTTTTCTTTCCAAATCAGCTTCATTAAGTTTCCTTTTTCTATTTTCATGCATGTACACAGGTGTTTTGACTATATTTCTTTCTCTGCCGCCCCATCTCCATTCATCTGCTTTCATTCCACTAATGTCTGCATGATGGGACATTTCAACACCTTAACACTCATGTTTGCTGGAATGCATTTTAGTTGCTCAAAGGGACTTCATCATGGTATCTCACACTTGAATATACCATACTTTAGTCAGAATAATCATATGTGTGTATCTTATATATGTGTACATAAATGTTTATCTTTTAGGTCTAGAATTAACATATAAGTGGAAACACATGATCTTATGAACATGGCTTACTTCACTTACTTCCAGATTTATTTATTTCCCTGAAACCGACATGATTGCACTTTTTTCTTTTTCTTTTCTTTTCTTTTTTTTTTTTTTTGGTGCCAGTCCTGGGGCTTAAACTCAGGACCAGGGCCTGGTCACTGTCCCTGAGCTTTTGTGCTTACAGCTAGTGCTGGCTTGCTTGAGCCACAGCTCCACTTCTGGCTTTTTGGTGATTAAGACGAGGTAAGAGTCTCACAGACTTCTCTATCCCCAGGCTGCTGGCTTTGAACTATGATAGATCCTCAGCTCTCAGCCTCCTGAGTAGCTAAAATTACAGGTATGAACCACAGGTGCCTGAGTTAATTGCACTCTTTTATATGGTTGAATAATATTCTATCACTCACATACATATAAACACACAGATATACAGACACACATACACACTTCACATTTTATTGATCCATTTACCTATTATAAGGTAGGCTGTTACTATAACTTGGCTTTTGTGAATAGTGATGCAGTAGTGTGCAAGGGTTTTTATAATATCATTTTGTATGTGTGTGTGTGTGTGTGTGTGTGTGTGTGTGTGTGTGTGTGTGTGTGTGTGTGTGAGATGGTCCTGGGGTTTGAATTCAGGATCTGAACTTTGTCCCTGAGATTTTTTGCTCTAGGCTATTTTTCTATCACTTGAGCCATAGCTACATTTTAAGCTTTTCATTGGTTGATTGGAATCCTGCCCAGGCTGGCTGAACCATGATCCTTAGATCTCAAGCTCCTGAATAGTTAGGATTACAGGAGTAAGTCATCGACACTTGCATTATATCTAAATTTATATCTCTTGGATAAATGCTGAAGAGTAGTACCATAGAATTGCAGGATAGTTCTATTTTTAGTTTTTTGAGAAATTTCCATACTGGTTTCCATAGTGGTTGTAGTAGTTTATAGTTCCCTTTTCTCTTACCAAAACGTTTCTCCTTTTCCCATTGATTTTCTTTCTTTCAGTAAAGTAATGTGTTTAAATTATGAAGTAATGCACACTCATGGTAAAAGTTCATTTCTTCCCCAAATAATAAAAACATAAAATAAAATTTATTTTCCCATACTCCAGCCCTTTCTAGACCTGTGATTTTCCAGAGGTAACTTCAACTTAAGCCTTCCTTAGAATCTTCCTGAAAATTTTTCTTTCATGTGCAAATGTTAATACATATAGACGTAGCTATCAATATACATTTAAAGACCTTCAGTGCAAATGAACAATAGTGAACGTATTGTTGATTCATTGCAATTTGCTTTTCTTCATCTCACAGTATTTCCCAGACTCCTTCCCATAACAGCCCCAAAATATAGCCATGTATTTCATACCTCCTTAGTAGTTCACTACGTGGTTTTATTCTAATTAATTAAGCCATTTCTTAAATTGGTATTAAATTTTCTAGCATGGAGAGAGTTACAAGCAACACTACAACACAAATCCTAGTACACATGTACTTTTTGCACGGTTGAGAGATTATACCCTTAGGATAAATTCCTAGCAATGGAATTGCTAGGTCAAAGGGTATGTGCATTTTACATTTTAATAGATATTGCCAAATTGCCCTGCAAAAAGGTTGCATCAATTTACAACCCCATTAACATTTATGAACTGCCTATTTCCTCCAAACCTCACTGACTCTATGTTCTATCAAACTTTTAATCTTCACCAATAGGCAACAAATAGCATTTACTTGGCATTTTAATTAAGAAAAATGGAGCATGTTTCACATATTTATGACCTGTTTGCCATAAGCATTCCATTTCTTAAATAAAACTATGATCCTTCATAGTCTTTAGCCTTCACTTATCATATAGGCTACAAAATACTGTTTGCCTATATTTTAAACAAACTTTAAGCAAACTTAACAACATTCATGGACACAAATTCACTTGTATTCCTTTGGTAATATTTGTAGTTTGTGCCATGCTTCATAAGCTGTGTCTACAAAAATCTAAAAAAAACAACAACAACGAAAAGCCCCTCAAAAACCTTGAAACTCTTCTATAAATACCCCATGCATATATATTTTACTCTTTCAGTGTGGGGTGAGGTGGAATTTAATTGGAGGAGATCCCACTGGCTCAATATAGCAGTATTAGTTGACATGCTACCAAGGAGAGGCTCCCTCTTTCGAAGTAAAAACGGCCCCGGCAAGTTACTTGGTGCATTCTTTTTTCTTCTGAGTCTTCAAAGACTCTTCCCTTTTCCATCCAGAGAAGTACTTGACTGATCTTTGAAAAAGCCCTCAGAAAGTAAAGGAGAAGATGGAAAAAAGATTTAAAAACAAAACAAAAAATTTTGAATTCCTGGGAAAAACACAATTTTAAAATGAGATTAATCACTCAGATGCATAATATTAGAATTACTAGACCAAATAGCTCTAATATTAAAACTAGTATTAGTTCTAATAAAGTATTGTTAATGCTTTAACAATATGAATATGGAAGACAGAATCATTGAGATGAAAAAAAAGTGACAGGGGAGATGAATTCAGATTATATTTTGTTAATCTAGCTTTGCTAAAGGAAAATAAAACTTCTTTTTTTGCTATTTTTTCAGTTTACTATTTTTAACAGTTGAAAATTCTTATGGGGTATGGGAGCGATTCTTTTTTTTTTTTTTTTCCTTCTTAGCCCAACCCAGGAGAATCTTAAGACATTTCATCCAGGACACATCCAGTATATATGCATTTTTCAGTAGTTTCTAAGTATGTAGGGCATTTTTCCTTTTAAAGACCAAATAAGTTGATTACACAATCAGTAACAGTAGAGGTTTTTATTTCTTGGCTTGGGAAATATAATATGCATGTTTGCAAAGGCTTAAGTGAATTTGATTTACAACACGAATAATATAATCCTGTAGATCAAATTCCAGGTAATTTAGTTAAAAGATATTGAATGTTTAGATCATAGTAAATTTGTATAATTATAAGTTGATTAGATGAGGACTGATTTAATCATTAAAGGTGTAATATTACTGTTATTAATACTGAACCATCTGCTGAATATCTACAGATACACACATACTAGTATCCATTATGGATAAATTATAAATATATATATATATATATAATATATAATTTGATCCTCTTGCCACCTGCAAGGCTGGCAAACCCAGTTGTGTTCATTCCATAAATTGAAATAGAAATCCAGTCTGACCAAGTACCTAGAGTACAGTAACATATCTATTGGGTGCTGAGACCTAACTCAGAACTTTTTTGACCCTAAGCTGTTCTATTACCATGACTCTGTTTTGTCTCCTCCCATAAAGACAGGACCAGACATAGTGAGAGAGGCAGGGCCATTTCCAATGGAACTTTGTTTTGTCACCTTAAGGAATCAAAATCAGTGTTCCTTTCCTCTCCTGCTACTCCTTCATGAGCTCTGTTATCTACTTGTTGCCAAAGAGCCTCTATCCTTTCCTATCACTGATATTTGGACTGGTGTTCTAGCTATTCTAAGATAGTCCATAGACATCCCTGGGAAGGAGGGGAGCATCTCCTAGCTTGGCCACTTGTAGCTCAGTATACAATGACCAAATCAGGAGAGACCACGGAAGACTTCTTGGACCCCAATTTAGCAGCCTAGATGATTGCTGGCTAATTAGCAAATCCATCTTTCTTGATTTTTGCATATTTCTTATCTAGTATTTGTATCCTTTTCTCTCTTTATCTCATTCAATAGCCTTGGAGAATGGCCTTCTCGTGTGTGCAAGCACGTGCATGCACACGTGTGTGTGTGTGTGTGTGTGTGTGTGTATGTACAATTGTAGTTAAAATGTGCTTAACTTTATGTACTTCACTTCTCCATGTTTAGCTCAAATAGAACCTGTGGAAAAATTAGAAAATAAATAGTCTCAAAAATTGTTGTAATTGGGGGCTGGGAAGGTGGCTCAGTGGTAGAGCACTTGCCTTGCATATATGAGGCCCTGGGTTCTATTCCTCAGCACCACATACGCAGAAAAAAAAAACCAGAAGTGGCACTATGGCTCAAGTGGTAGAGTGCTAGCTTTGAGCTGAAGAGCTGAGGGACAGTGCCCAGGCTGAGTTCAGGCCCATGACTGGACCCCCCCAAATTGTTGTAATTGATATAATATTGATAATATATTAGTTATATAATTGTAGAAGCATTCTCAACTGGATGCCAGTGGCTCATGCCTACAATCCTAGTTATTCAGGAGTCTGAGATCTGAAAATCTCAGGTCAAAGCCAGCCAAGAGAGACACATCTTTGGGATTCTTATCTCTAATTAACTAGCAAGCATCAGGAATAGAGGTATAGTTCAAGTGGTAGAGCACTAGATATGAGCAAAAAGCTGAATGAAAGCATGAAGACTTAAGTGCAAGTCCCAGTATCAGCACACACAAAAAACCATTCTGACTGTATGAAGAACACCTCATTTATTTGTGTATGACATAAAGGACCTGAAAAACTTTACACACACACACACACACACACACACACACACACACACACACACACACACACACACACACAATGCCTAAGCAAAGTTAGTTCCTTGTGAATGGTATCTCTGACCACCCAGTGTCCTCTTCCTGACCTCTCCAAGTTCTGGGGATGTACCTCCACAGCATGTCAGAACTTGCTGGCTCTTCATATCCATTGTGGCTCACTGATTCAGACCATCTTGATTCACCCGGATCATTGCCACAGACTCCTGCCTCCTCTAGTCCTGTCCCCCTCCATTCTGTTCTTCATAGAGCAGTCAGTTTTCCTAGTAAAAGACAAGGTCTGTCTTTGGCTATCACTCTTCAGTGACTCCCCGTTATCCCCAGAATATAGACCAAGGTCCTTTATAATCCACCTGACATCTACCTGCCTTCCCTCCTCCTTTCCTACAACTATAGTTCTTCAGTGCACCACTTAGACAATGCAATTCTGAATGAGAGTGCTCCTGTCAGTTTCACACCAGTAGATATTTCCTCTGCCTGGAGAGCTTCCCTTCTGCTCTCTGGTCCTTTAAGGCCAATTTATTCACAGTTCAAGTTTCAGTGTAAATATTACTGCTCCCAGGAGGCCTTCTCTTTATTCCTGGTGCCTTAGAGCAATGTACCTATCACCTCATAGTAGCCTTCCTTGTTGGTAGGGAGATCTGCCGGAGAGGGGCTGTATTGTGCCCTTGGCTTTTCTTTTGTACTACAATGCCTGGATAGTGTTAGACATTCACAAAGTTTTGCAACTGAACCAAAATCCTGAGAATAACTTCTTATACTTGAGGTTCCTATCCACATAATTCAATTGGAAATTGTTTTTTATTGAAAATGTACAACAAAGGAAAAAGCATAGATGCCAAAAAAGATCTCTAACAACTCAATAACAAGGAAATACAAAATCTGATTTTTTAAAAATGGACAAAGAACCCAAATAAATTTTTTTTTGTCGGTCGTGGGGCTTGAACTCTGGGCCTGGGTGCTGTCCCTCAGCTCTTCAGCTCAAGGCAAGCGCTCTACCACTTGAGCTACAGTGCCATTTCTGGTTTTCTGGTGGTTTGTTGGAGATAGGAGTCTCGCGGTCTCTCCTGCCCGGGCTGGCTTTGAACCGCAATTCTCAGATCTCAGCCTCCTGAGTAGCTAGGATTACAGGTGTGAGCCACCAGCGCCCGGCCCAAATAAACTTTTTAAAAATGTGTGTGTGTGTGTGTGTGTGTGTGTGTGTGTGTGTGTGTGTGTGTGTGTGTGTGTGTGTGTGTGTGTGTGTGTGTGTGTGTGTGTGTGTGTGTCCTGAGGCTTGAATACAGGGTTTTGCACTATTCCTAAGATTTTGTGTTCAAGACTACCTTTCTACCATTTGAGCCACAGATCCACTTCTGGCTTTTTGGTGGTTAATTTGAGGTAAGAGTCTGACGCTTGGACTGGCTTTGAATCACACTCCTCAGATCTCAGCCTCTTGAGTAACAAGGGTTACAAGCATGAGCCACTGCCACCTGGCTGAATAAACCATTTTTTTAAACAGACATATAAATGGCCTAAAGGTATATGAAAAAAGGTCCATATCAGTAATCATCAGGGAAATGCAAATTAAGGCCACAATGAGATACTACTTCACATGTATGTCCGGAAAGTTATTATCAAAATTGTAAAAGGTAAATGTTGGCAAGAATGTGGAACAAAGGGAGCTCTTATATAGTCTTGGGAGAATTGTAAGTTACCACAGCTATTCTGGAAAACAGAACAGAGGATCTTGCATCAATTACTGATAGCACTACTTATGGTCCAGTGATCCTACTTCTGGGTCTAGACACATAAGAAATGAAATCAGCACACGAAAGAGACGGCATGTCCACTGCAGCACTGTTCATAACAAGCAACAGGTGTGGAGTCCACATAAGTGTCAATAGGTAAATGAATGGAGACAGAGAACATGATGTGTATGCTCAGTGGAATATACTCTAGCCATATTCCAAACAGAGAGGAAATCCTGTCATTTTTAACAATGGGGATGGACCCTGAAGAACATTATGTCAAGCATAGAAATGCAAACATTGCAGAAGTTCACTTGTGTGTGAAATCTAAAAAAAATGGTAACTCTATTAGGTGCTTCTTCTAGCTACTCAGGAAGCTGAGATTTCAAGATCACAGCTCAAAGCTGGCTGGAGCAGGCAAATATCAGAGACTTATCTCCAATTAATCAGAAAAAAGCAGAAAGTAGAGCTCAAGTAGTAGAACCCCAGCCTTGAGTAAAAAAAGCTAATGGATAGCTTCCTCCTCAGATCTCCACCTCCTGAGTAGCTAGGATTACAGGTGTGAAACACTGGTGCCTGGCTAGAGAGTAGATTTTTTTAAATTGTTATTTGGTGGTACAGGGTTTGACCTCAGGGCCTCCTATTCTCCAGTCCTACTTCTACTTTAATTAGCTTTCAGGCAGGGTCTTATGCATTTTTATTTTCTTTAAATTTATTTATTTATTTATTGCATGAGGCTGGTGTCAGACTAGAATCCTCCTATCTCCATCTCCCAAGTAGCTGGGATTATAGATGTAAGCCACTACACCCAGCTAAGAGTATATCTTGTGTTCTCACCACAAATAAGAAGCATGTGAGGTGATTGAGAAGCATGTGAGGTGATGGATATACTAATTAACTTGATTTAATCTTTTACAACATATACATTAAATCAAATCACCCAAAACAAACAACTTTTAACCTGAGTCCCTGTGCACAGGGACTCAAACACAGCAGATCTTCTTTTTCATGGTTCCTGAGTTGAAAAGATCAGCTTCATTTTTGTGCATTAAAAAGGTTCTCTCATAAAGGAGAATATCAGTTTCTTATTTCTTTCTCAGAGTGGGTTCTGGATCTCATTCATACTTTATGGAAACACAAAAATGAAAGAGAATAGAAGGGGTGAATTCAATCAAAATATAAAATATGTATGTATGGAAAATTCCCAATCCTAATCTCTTTGATTAACACAATTAACATGCTAAAAAATGCAGACTTCAGGATGAGCAGGGTATCTTCATTGTACTCGTAGGGACCTGGCATATCAACCACTAACAGTCAGTCAACGCTATTCAGTTCTTAATATGTGCCTGGAGCTGCTTTAAACACTGTGCATGTAGCAGCTCAATGAACCTGCACAAGAACCCTGCAAAGTCAATAACCCTGTGTTCTGTCAGTAAGGAAAGTAGGCATACGAAGGTTAACTGATTCTCTCAAAGTACAACAGATATTACATAGGCTGTAGTGGTGCTTCATACTTGTAATCCTAGCACTTGGAAAGCTGAAGCAGGAATACTGTAAGTTTGAGGCCAGCCTGAGCTATATAGCAAGACCCTAGCTCAAAACAAAAACAACAAATCCCCAAGTTAAGCCAAACCAAACCAACAAAAAATAGAGCTATGATTCTGACTTTGACAATCGGGCTTCAGAGATAGCTATCCTATCCTATCCTTATCAGAGATAAGGCTAAGACCAGCAGCAACACAGTATCTAAGCTCCTAGGGGGTGTTACAGGGACCTCAATCCATCTCATTGGTACACTAGAACACTATACTTCCTGCTCCTGAAGCAACTATCAGTCATTGAATATTTGGGGGTGGTATATCCATGTTAAACTGATGGTAGCTTAAAATTGGCCTTAATAGGAATGTTTACGTGGATATTGACAAGTGCTCTAAATCAAAGTTCCTGCTAAAGACCTCCAGTTGTAATTGGAAAAGCCTAGCTAGGCTTGACTCTGTGTGTGTGTGTGTGTGTGTGTGTGTGTGTGTGTGTGTGTGTGTGTGGCAGTTATTTGTTATGCTCAACCACTGTATTTGTTCCTGATTTTCTTTGAAGGCTTAAGAAGAATCATTGAGCCTAACGTATGACAGCTCAAGAAATGCACTCATTATTTCTACCAGTCCAAGTGCCTCTCAGTCAATAGTCTCCTGCTCTTCATCACTGGTGGGGTCATTTACACCATCTCCAGTGTCCTCACCATCACTTCTGCTCTTTGCAGTACTAGCTTACCCTAGCTGGCATGATAACCCACCTGAATTCTCATGTGCTCACTTTCCTTCCCCCTTACTCAACCAAATTCACTGATGTTCACTTTCTTTTCTTTGTATTTGCTTCTCAGGACACCCCAATTGAAAGAGGGGCTGAGTTGGCACATTTGTATGCCAGGGAGTCCTCTAGCAGCCCAGAGTGTGACCTGGCTTAGTTGCTGCTCTCTATTCCTGGCTAGGGAGCTTGGCAGTCTCAACACTTCTCTGTCCTGGATCCCTGGCTCCCTATCTCAGAGGCTGGATTCTGTGGCTTTGCTTGCAGGACCCAGCTTCCTGCAGGCCCATCCCACTCTTGTCACCCAGGATCATTACTCAAGTGACTGCCTGCCAGATAGCTGGAGGGTTACCCTTCTCTCCAGAGGAGGGAAACTTTTAAGAAGAGCAGAGTGATGTGGTGTCCTTGTCATTGTGCTGGCTGAGGGGGGACCTGAGCTCTAAGGAGTAGATATCATCTGGGTCTCTGTCCAGGAAAACAAGAGATCCTTGGCTGGGGTGCAGAATTGCAGAGTTCTCCAGTAAACTATTTCAGGACCGCTGTCCTTTAGATTGTTTATTCCCTAGGCCTGCAGAGATTTAGAGCTGATTCTTTTGAGTCCAGTGATCCCCTTTTTATCCTTCAGCTTGCTTCTGACTTAGAGCTAAATCCCATCTTTGGCTACAGGGTTTGCTCAGTGATAATAACATGCTTTTATTCTCCAAAAGGGCAAAGAGAACTAGCAAGTAGGGGAACTAAGGAAGCATGACTTCAGAGCAGCAGCTGGCACAGGAGCTGAGCTCGAGGGGTGTGCATGGAACCGATCTTCAACTATGCATTACTAGCATTGCTCTGGAGCCTGAGTTGGAAACAATAAATAGCATGTTGTTTTAAATCCTGTGTTTGCTTCCTAAGTTTCATAAAAAGCCATGGCAAGGGAAAAATAATCTGTTTAAGAAATTTAAAAGCAGGGGCTGGGAAGGTAGCTCAGCGGTAGAGTGCATGCCTTGCAAGCATGAGGCCCTGGGTTCGATTCCTCAGCACCACATAAACAGAAAAAGCCGGAAGTGGCACTGTGGCTCCAGTGGTAGAGTGCTAGCCTTGAGCTGAAGAGCTGAGGGACAGCACCCAGGCCCAGAGTTCAAGCCCCATGACTGGCAAAAAAAAAAAAAAAAAAAAGAAATTTAAAAGCAAATTTTTTCAAGTACATACCTTGCTATAATTCCACAAAAGAATAGTGATCACCAAAAGGGAAAGGTAAAATGATATGTGGTTGAACTTGGTATTGTATTGGCTATATAAATTCAGTTCCCTAAATTTAGGTTAGTAGATGGTCATAGATCATTTTATTCACATAGGTGTTAACAATTAGCAAAATATTAAAAACAAATTTAAGATTGCCATTAGGATTCCTTATTTATTTTTGAAGATTGTGGTTAGCATTTGCTTGGATAGATGTGTTTCTAAGTCCACCAAATCAGTCTTCTTATAGATTGCTAGTCTGCAACTAGGAAAGGAGGGAGGGAGGGAAAGTTAGGTTCATAATTCTCATTTTTCTCTGTTAGTAGAACCTTTGTTAAAATTATGTATCTCAATATGTATGTAACACAAATAGTGATATTTCATAAGAGGTATTGGAGTTAGTGAGGCAAACAGAAAGGTGTAGGGTAAATATCTTTCCTGAGAGTGTATTGGCTCCTCCATGAATTACAGTGTAAGCAATCAGGCATGGGCCCACAGGTCCATGAATCAAGGTGACTAAAGACAGTAGTTATCATATCCTGTGACTCATGAAGAGAGGCCCACTGGGAAATATTGGATTCCAGGGCCTGATCTGTGAAGTCAGACACTTCCACTTTGCTCAGGGACATAGATGGGAAAGGGGGACTAGGCACAGCAGACATTGCTGGAGTTACATTTTGGAAAAAATATGGGCTCGTTCATCTTTTCTGGATCCAAAGTGGCAGATTTATCTTACTGACACTAAGTCCTGTATAACTTCAAGTATTTCTGAAGTACATGCTGTCCCCATGGACAGAAATAGACAAGGAATAAAGCCTTTGGCTTGTGGTTTTGCTTCAACCCAAATCTAGAACAAGCCACATCATTGGGCATTTAACTGTGATGAGGTGTATGTTTTTTTTTATTACATTTATAAGTGTTCCTTGAGGCTATTACTCAAAAGGGTCCATCTAATAAATAGCAGAACTAATAATTATTCTGTTTCAGATTGCTAACTATATGTAACTTCTGTGAAGGGTCAAATGTATCCGGTTTACTCAACATCACCCGGACATTCTGACACTTGTGATTGCAGAATTTGGGAGCAGGTTGGGGTCAGGAAGCAGAGAGAATTGTGTCCACATGATCTGTTCCATATTGTGGCTGCTTTCTGAAAGCTGGTGTGGGTGGGTGAGTGTGTTTAGTCATTTGGAGATGCTGCAAAGCCAGTCCAGTTCAATCCCAGGTCTCCTTTTGACTAACCTCTCCTTGCAGGGTTCTGGACATTGATCTGATCTTAGAAGCTGGTGGACTCCCCTAGGAACTACTTAAGGAAGGATCCTGGGCTTTACAAGGCAGGCAAGATCTCTGAAATATGGCTTCTTCCTACTGAGACAGTGAGATCTGTGACTCTTGGTCTTTGTTAGGACAACGTGCTACTGAACAAATGTGTCCTATTTTGTAGTTGCTTCATGGTCTAGATTATGTATTAAAGTCTAGTGGGCACATGTTCTATAGACAGCTTTGACCAGAAGTGGGAAGGGACTGCCAGGTATGACATCTGACTTAAGAAGTACTGGGAAATTTACCTTCTTGCCAAAACACTCCCCTAACTAAAAACTTGACTAGATCCCACAAATGAAGCTTTAGTTCCTTTACCTTTGTTCTAATTGAGAACTATCACTAGTTTGAGTGACATGATAAGCAATGGTATACATTTTCTGTAAGAATGAGTTAAGTCAAGGTTATTGAGGCTTAACTCCTACTATGCCCAGGTACACACTACTGATTACTGACCAGCACACACAGTCATGACACTACCATCACAATCACCATGTAAAGTATTTCCATCACTGCTCAAAATCACCTTTGCCTCTTAGAGTCCCCCTATCTAGCTCCTGAAAAACATTCATCTGATTTTTTTCCCCTTATGCTTTTTTCAGACTGTCATTTACATGGAATCATGCAAAGCTCACCTTTCCCTCATCTCAAGGCATTGGCAAACCCTCTGCATCACCAAGCATCTTGTCCATGGTGTTTGGCTCCCAGGGAGAGGATGCTGCTATACTGCTGAGCCTCAACTTCTGTCTCATACTTCCCCTCTGACTCTGTGTCCCCGTTTGCCTCCTAGTTGAGGCACTGAGAATGTTAGAGGAATTCATGGGAGTAGAATGAGTTTTGAAGAAGACTGAGTTGTAAAAACTCTCCTCTTACTGTATTAGGCTAGCTGCCTGAGGTAGTGAGGAATTTCCAACAAAAGAGACAGATTGTGCCTTATAAGCAAATGTAGACTTGATAAGAAGATTTTCTCAGAAAGGAGAGAAGCATGGCAGCTGCAAGGCACCAGAACAGGACCTGTTGACCACTCAGTTGAGGCACAACTGTGTTTGATACTTGAGTTCCATGGGTCAGGTTTTGCATCCTAGAGAGAGGGCTATCTTGAGAGGATGGCTGCCCCAGTTTGCACTCCTGGGGGGCAAGTGCTCCACCAAGGAAGTCAGGACACTGTGAGCAGAGGATGCAGAGACAAATGTGGACTTCTCCAAATACCAGCTCTCCCAAACAAGGGCAGATATAGCTACAGGGATGATTATGTAAGTTTTGTTATTCATTCATTTCCCAGGCCACAGAACTTGTCTAAATGTGTTTTCCCAGGGCTGGGAAGGTGGCTCAGTGGTACAGCGCTTGCCTTGCATGCATGAGGCCCTGGGTTCGATTCCTCAGCACCACATAAGCAAACAGAAAAAAAGCCAGAAGTGGCGCTGTGGCTCAAGTGGTAGAGCGCTAGCCTTGAGCTGAAGAGCTGAGGGACAGAGCCCAGGCCCAGAGTTCAGGCCCCATGACCGGACCCCCCCAAAAAATGTTAAATGTGTTTTCCCTGTTGTTATACTACTAGGAATTGAATCTAAGGTCTCCAGCTTGCTAGGCAAGTGTTCTACCATTTGAGACATGCCTCTAGCCCTTTGGTTTCTTTTTCAATTTTGAGACTAGGGTCTCACTAACTTTGCCTGGGCTGGGTGGTTTCTAATCTGTGATTCTCCTACCATCTTCTGAGTAGCTGAAATTACAGGTGTGAACCAGATTTCCCAGCTTGGAATATACTTTATTAAATGATAATATTTGCTAATATTCAGGCTGGTTTCTGGACTTTTCTTTAGTTTCCAGTTTTCTTTAGTATCCTGTATCAGAGTTCCTGTTTAGTATTTAGTGTAATTGATTTAGTATTTTCATGTTATATTTGTAAACACACATATATGCACACATGCATTAGATTTTATCAACACTATCCTGAGAAGTTCCTTTCAATTAAACAAATGAAAGGCTGATCTGATCTGCTTGGTTTCGTGGCTGTGCCATGGCCAGGGAGCCACCATGGGACTCAGGAAAGCAGCCCTACGTGCTTTATTTTTTTTAATATATGTTTTTTATTGTTACATTTTACAGTTACATGAGTAAGGTAATGAGTGCATTTCCTGTTGAGCATTGTTACCCCCTCCTTTGTTTTTCCTTTACCATCCTTCTCTTCCCACCTCCCCAACTCCTCCCTCCCCCCACCCCCGAAGTTGTAAAGTTTGTTTTAACATAGTGTCTTATACATCTCATTGTAACAATGGGTCAACCTGTATCTTTATTTCAGCATTTTGTTATTTGCCTTCCCCTCCCCAAATTATAAAAATGTGTATACAAGATGCAGGGCCCCAGAATCAAATACAGTAAAAAAGAGGTTATACTGTGGGTGAAGAACATACAAAAGAAGCAAAAAAAATCACATAGTACATTATAAATATGTTAAAAACAATAGCAAGAAAAAAACCCTATCTAGCAAGAAAGAAAAACCTATCTTGGGGGTCCCTATCTTGGGATTCATTTTGCTTAACATCATCTTATATGGTCATATGTACATGTGACCTTTTGACCTTTTCTGCTTGTCCTAGACATATACTAGTTATTGCAAATAAGGGAAACCATGGGACTTGTGTTTCTTTGGACCTGGCTTACTTCACTTAATACAATTTTTTCCAAGTCTTTCAATTTCCTAACAAATGGGGCGATGTCATTCTTTCTGATGGAGGCATAGAATTCCATTGTATATGTATCGTATATCATATATATATATCAAGAAAATGTGATATATATATATGTATTGTGTATCATATATATATATATATATATATATATATCACATTTTCTTGATCCATTCATCTGCTGAAGGGCATCTGGGTTGGTTCCATATCTTAGCTATGGTGAATAATTCTGCAATAAACATAGTTTGTGCTGGTAGCTTTAGTATGGCCTTGTTTGTGATCATTTGGGTAAATGCCCAAACTATTGCTGGGTCATAGGGGAACTCTGTGTAGTGTTTTTTGAGGAACCTCCATACTGCTTTCCAAAGTGGTTGAACAAGTTTACACTCCCATCAACAATGCAGTAGGGTTCCCTTCTGTCCACATCCCCTCCAGCATCTGTTGTTATTAGAGTTCTTGATTATAGCCATTCTAACTGGGGTGAGGCAGTATCTCAATGTTCTTTTGATTTGCATTTCTTTTATGGCTAGAGAAGTTGAGCATTTCTTCATGTGTCGATTGGCCATTCTTATTTCCTCTTCAGAGAAGTTTCTCTTTAAGTCTTAGGCCCACTTATTTATTGGACAGTTGTTTCTTTGAGGATTTGTTATTGGGGGATTTAATTTTTTGAGTTCCAGGTATATTTTAGATATGAGACCCTTGTCCGTTGTATGGCTAGTGAAGATATTCTCCCAGTCTGTGGGCTTTCTACCTAAGTGCTTTATATTCATAATGAAATCTCCTAAAAATAGCCTTTCAGCCTCTGCCCCTGTCTCTGAAATAAGCATGTTAATGTGTTAAACCTAATCTGAAAGGTAGGATTCTAGTGAGGAATTTAAGTTTTTGAGAATAAATTTACTAGAAATATATGTTGTGATGCATCAGAATGACAACTTAATATGTCTATTATATGCTAATTGTTTCTAGCATGTCTTGCAATATCTGTAAGAAATTAAACTAAGCTGAAAAAATGATGTAACAAAACTTTTTTCTGAATTACACATTTTATCCTACGTTGATTGAGTGCAGGGGAAAAATTATCCAGTAGTATATCTCCTTGACATTACTTGAGAGTTTCCATGGTATGGTCTGATACAACCCATGTCCTGTTGAGACCCATCACACGCATCCATGGACAGCTGTGTGAGGCACAGCTGTAATCCCAATGAAGATTTCCTTAGCATTTTCATTCTGAGTTTTTTCTTCAGTGGACCATTTTGTGATGTGTGTGTGTGTGTGTGTGTGTGTGTGTGTGTGTGTGTGTGTGTGTGTATGTGTGTGTGTATGTGTGTGCCAATACTAGAGTTTGAACTCAGGGCTTCATAGTCTTGCTTAGCTTTCTTGCTTGGTTTTCTACTACTTGAGCCACAATTCCACTTCTGTTTATTAATTAGAGATAAGAGTCTAACAGACGTTTCTGCTCAGGCTGGATTTGAATTGCAATCCTCAAAACTCAGCTTCAGAACTCAGCCTCTGGTGTAACTAGGATTACAAGCATAAACTACCAATGAATGGGACACTTCATGATTTGAGTACCATCAGACTTTTAACTACAATGGGGAGAGCCAGCCATAGGCTGCAAAATATGCAGGAGGCATCAGTAGGAGGATTTCTGTCCAAGGACAACCTTGGGAAAAACACAAGACCCTATTTGAAAAATAACTAAGGCAAAAAAGGCCAGGCAGGTGGTTCAAGTGCTTGCCTACTGAGGGGCATCTGGGTTGGTTCCATGTCTTAGCTATGGTAAATAATGCTGCAATAAACATAGTTGTGCTGGTAGCTTTAGTGTGGTCTTGTTTGTAAACATTTGGGTAAATGCCCAAAAGTGGGATTGCTGGATCATAGGGGAGATCTATGTGAAGTCTTTTGAGGAACCTCCATACTGCTTTCCAAAGTGGTTGAACAAGTTTACATTCCCACCAACAATGAAGTAAGGTTCCTTTCTGTCCACATCCCCTCCAGCATCTGTTGTTGTTAGAGTTCTTGATTTTTGCTGTTCTAACTGGAGTGAGGTGATATCTCAATGTTGTTTTGATTTGCATTTCTTTTATGGCTAGGGATGTTGAACATTTCTTCATGTGTCTATTGGCCATCCTTCTTTCTTCTTCAGAGAAGCCCCTCAGTAGATGAATGGATCAAGAAAATGTGGTATATATACACAATGGAATTCTATGCCTCCATCAGAAAGAATGACATTTCCCCATTTGTTAGGAAATGGAAAGGTTTGGAAAAAATTATATTAAGTGAAGTAAGCCAGGCCCAAAGAAGCATAGGTCCCATGGTTTCCCTTATTTGCAATATCTAGTATAGGTATGAGTCAAGCGGAAAAGGTCAGATAATGTGATGTTAGGAAAATGAACCCTTAAATATGTATTTTAATGTTTTCGTTTCTTTCATGCATGTGTTTCTAACGCATTTATAAGATTATTTCTTTGTTGCTTTGTATGTCCCTCCCCCACAGTGTAACCCCCGCTTTCATTATATTTGATGTCAGTATAACATGTGGAGGAGATGGGGACAAACAAGTCATTTAAGGATTCAGGTGGACCTGTTGCAACAATGAAAAGTACAAAATGTCATGTCAAAACCGGCTTTACAATATCGGTGTGGGGGGGGGGAGGGGGGTATAATTGGGTGGGGGGAGGGGGGTAAAATTGGGTGGGGGGAGGGGGGAGGCGGGGAAGGGAAGTGAAGGGTAAACAAAGGAGGAGGCTGCAATGCTTGGTAAGAAATGTATGCATTATCCTGCCCATGTAATTGTAGCCCCTCTGTACAGTATGTTCTCAAATAAAATAAAATACAATTAAAAAAAAAAAAGTGCTTGCCTAGCAAACTTGACGCTCCCTCCACCAAAAGAAATTGGCAATCAGAAACAGTAAATATATGTCAAAGATATTGGATCCATGCATTATTTCAAATTTCAAGAAGATATGATAAAGGAAAAAAATGGATAAAGGCTCAGGTAGAGCAAGTCATCAACATCGAACAGTTCCTGAAAAGAGCAGCAAAGAGCTCCAGGAATGGTTTGGGAAATGATGTCTTCTGTGAGTGTTTATGTTTGGCTGTAGTTCACCAGAAACAAAGGTTGATCCAGTTCTCTTCCCAGTCTCTGTATGAGTTGGCACACGACAGGAACCACATTTGCTTCTAATCACCCATCCATCAATAATGCTGAAAAGACACAGGGCAGAGGCCCACAATCACCAGCATCTCATAAAGCCCCACCCTGCCAATTTGAAAGAGGTACTCAAATCCAGAGAGAGTTGTGTTTCTGATCCTGGTCTTTTTGGAAGATACTTATTAAGGCCATTTGTTGACAACATTAAGAATTAGCAAACTATGTTGTTAAAGCATAACAAAAGTTAATGGTCTCATTAGAGAACTATAAAGTCTGTTACTTAAGAGAAATATTATGGTGTTGGAAAGCAAGAAATATTTACTAGAAGACCCATGAGAGTCTAATTTCTAGAGCTGAAGCAAAGCTCAGCTGTTGTGGTCAAAAGAATTAAAAGAAATACTAAATACTGAGGAGCAAAACCCTTGGATGTTGGATGCCAATTCAGTTCCCTCATTCCTAAGAATGTTATTAATCATGTGGATGCATTGAGTTCATTTTTTAAGCTAAAAAAGAAAGTGCGTTTGATTGTAAGAAGTATTGCTTTCTTTTTAAATGTAGAAAGGAGGCTAAGTTTGCTGGTTAGGGCCTAGTGTGGCTACGAAATAGGAGCATTGTTTGGCAAGGAATACCTATTGCTTGTCCCCAGAGGCATACCATTCAAATAGCAGACCCTCATTTCTGAGCAGAATTCTGCTCACATGTGGCTCTCCATCCTCTGCTCTGAAGAAGTGAGATAAAACAGTAATACACTACACGTGGCTGCCTCTAGAAAAGGACTAGTCTGGGTGAGGGGCAGTTTTGAAAATTTATTGGCCATTGTCTTAAAAAGTGGGTTGAGACAATTACCTGAATAATTCAACTAAGTTCAGTCCAAAGTGTGTTTGGATTTGAATTCTCTGGATATTTGTGTTCTAGTGGAAGGAATAGGAACTGGAAGTTGGAACCTCTGGGTTCCAGCCCCAGCGTCGCCACAGGTCTGTGGATCACCTTTCTGCTGGGTATAAAATTAGAATTCCTTAACCAGCAAGAGGGTTTTTGAGTATATTCATCAGATTCCACAAATTTAGCTTTGCATGTTGGCTGTGAACACACATTCACAGAGATAGGTAAATGTCAAGTGGGTGAAATTGCAGTAGTGGGACAGATTAGGTATCAGTGGTTCTTTTTAGGGGCACTTCCAAATTAGCCAAATTAACTGGGGATTCCGGGGAGAACCATCTTTAACTGATGCGTGTGGGAACTCCTCCACCACCTTGTTCTCCTTCTTCTTCCTCCTCCTTCTCTTTCACCCTTTTCTTCTTCCTCCTCACTCCTTTTTTCCTCCCCTATCTTCCTCATCTTCCTCTCCATCTCTTCTTCCCTCTTCCTCTACCGGCTTCCTCCTCTTCCTTCCTAATAGCACACCCTGGAGTCAGGATTCGGACTCACATTTCTAGAAATAACATCGATGAAGCTTCTTATCCCCAAGCTGAGGGTCTGGAGTGAGGCCACCCACGGCCACTGAAGCTCTTCCTTGTCCTGGCTCAGCTCAGGTAGCAGAGTTTGGATTATGGGCTTCCCTTGGGCCAGTCCCAACTGTCCCTGTTCACCAGAATAATAATGAACAGCAGGGCTTTAGACTGAAGGGACTGTTCACAGTGAACGAGGGTCAAGTGTCACCACCCAGTGAATGTCCTAGATTCCACCAACAGCCAACTAGGTGCCTAGCTGTGGAGGGAGAGGGCAAGGTAAGGCGACTTGGTGAGGCAGGCGGGCATTGATTCTTCTATTTTCCTCTGTCCACCCTGGGTTCTTTGCCAGCCTACAGGGGGTAGAGACAATTGGGTGAGGTCATTCAAAACCAACTTACTGAGCCTTTGCTAGCAGCCCTAGGCTGCAGACAGACCAGACAAGTGTCAAATGGCGTTTCCCAAATCAAACAGACCTCACACCCCTACTGTGCAGCCCAGCACATCCCCCTCTTCCAGAACCTCAGAGTCAGCTTGGGGTATCTTTGCAATGTGGTGTTTGCAAAGCTGGGCAGCGGCCCCATTGGCCAGGAGAGGAGCTCTGGACTGGGGCTGGGAGCTTTGGGAAAGACAAGGGCAAGGCATGGCCGGGAGGATGGGCTGAGGGAGTCTTAGGAGCAATGCCGCTGCATCCTCAAGGCCTCTGCGGCAGGCTGGTGAAGAAACGCATTTTCTCCCAGGAGCTGGAGCTGGAAGGTGCTGGTTTTGGTGAGCTGAGAGAGCAAGGCCCACACTGCCTGGGCCAACATCGGGACAGCAGCGGACTAGACTCCTAAGACCTGTCTTGATTACGACTGATGTTTCCTGCAGTGTTCTGGAATCTCCTGAACTTGTGAATTTTCTGCAGTACTTGAAGAAATGGGAGCTATGTTGTTAAGCTTCCTTTCTTCTCTGGATAGCATGGAGAAACAAAAATTCCAGGTCTGGGAGAATGAAGGAGAGGTGGAGAAAGCAACCCAGTCCCAGAACCCTGCCTGACCCCTCCAGCCCAGGATAGTGACTGTCCTTTGAGTCCTGGTTGGAACTGGTAGTGGAACTCTTAACTGGGCCAAAGGCTCATGAGACTGACAATTCCCTAGCAGTTGCTTCAAAGACAGAACCAGAACCAGAACAAGGATTTCAGTTTTCTGGACTCTGGGGTGTTCATGACAAAGGAAATATTTTTATTTTTTAGGGGAGATGAAAACAAATGTTAATTTTAAAACTCACTTTTCTTTTTTTCTCATTACTGTTTCTATGTTTACCATAAATGAACTAGCAGCAATTTTAGTAAGTAAAAGGCAAAACAATTACACAGCCAGACAGAAATCAGATTGTTCATGTATCAATGTGGAAATGAAAACAGGGCTTTACAACCAGGAGGCAAAGGTAGGCAGCACTCTTAAGGAGTGAGGCACACAGTTGGAGAGATGCTGGCTGCCTTCAGTTGCTCCCTCTAGCTTTCCTCGAGTAGTTTCTACAAGGAAAGCAAATGTTGAACCTAGTAATCTCCACCAAATAAACTCGTTGTCCCTTCCCTCCCAGCTGATCCGTTTCAGTTTTATCTTCTTGTCTAATTGTCAGCCTTGAGGGTACATATGTTTACCTTCTGTCATAATTCAACCCTGTTATTATCACTCTTTATGACGACTAAATAAGAAAAACCCAAATCATTCCCTACTAGTTACTTGTTAGTTTTTGGCATGGGCTTTCTTTTTCCATTCCTGACCCAAACAGGAACCTCCTTGAGTAAGCTCCATTCAATTTTCTGATTTCATTGGATGTAGATACCAGACAATCTTCACATCATAAGATGGGCTTTACTCAAGGATGGTAGGGGGAGAGGGGAGAAGGTCTTGGTTGCCTGTCTAAATTTCTCACCATTTGCATTACTTTTTAGAACTTTGCAATTAATAAACTCCTGGGAATTGTCCTGGGAAGCAGGTGTCCACCTCTAGCAATGAAGAAGACAAAATGCTGATTGGGTCACACCCAAATGAACTTTTGCACTCCTAAAAAGCTGAGTGGTTTTGTTTAGACAAAAACACTGACATTCATGTAGCTGTGGAAACTGCCTGAAGACATTTTTGGTGGTTAGCACAATTTTACGCCAAGATCAAGTTCCAGCTCTTTGAACCCAAATAAGAATCATTTAATTGAAAATATCTACTTAACTATAAGCTTGTTAGTACCTCAACCTGCCTACTAAAGAATTCTTGGAGAGTCATGAGCACTTACTTGCTGTGGTTACTCTTCAGTGAGGACTTAAAGAGGCAATTGGGTTCTTGTTTAAGAAATTTTGTCTGTGAAAGGCCCATTCTGGACATTTGTATGGCTTGTTTGGTAAAGAAACCTGAAGGCTGCTTCCCAATATTTGGGCTAATTGTGGGAGTGGTGTAAAAGTTTCTGTACTTCCAACCTGTCACTACAAAGCATATAAATCAACTGCAAATTTTATAAAAAAAATAAACACTATGCCTGGGTTTCATAAAATTTATACATGACTATGTACACAAAATAATATTAAAAATAAAAATCACACTTATTTTCATGTGGCAGTGGTCCTGGCACGCCACAAACATGTTAACTCTTCCTTTAAAGAAATTGCATGGCCCAAGGAGACCATAGTCAAAGAACCACTAATAAAGCTGTAGCCGTTGCCTGCAACATTTTCAATCCAGGTTTCAAAAATATATAAATAATTTAATTACAAAGTCCAACAACATCCCCCCTCTTATGGCACAGTGAAGCATTGGTCTTTAACAAAGATAACCGAAGACTGACACTTCTCACAGTCTATTAGTGAATGCCACATACGTACAAGAGCAGGGTCATTCAACCCCAAACAGTAGTCATATCATTTATCGAATAGAATGTTTCCCTGATGTGTTTCTTTTGGGGAGGGGAGGGGAGAGATTAATCAGTAGATGCTGCAACAAAAAAGGGTGGAATATAGGCAGTTTGGGAAGAAGGGAGGCAGAAAAGTCTTTATGAAGGAGAGGACAGAGTTGGCCAAGGAATGAAAAGAAGAACTGCTTTGGTCTCTGTAAAGTTATAAATGATAAAGGAAAATATTCTGGATTAAGTTAAAATACGCTATCAAAACGCTTAGCTTTAAGGCACGTTTGATGGAAGGTTTTGTGTTTTTAAAAACTTTTTCTCTCTATTAAAAGTGCACAGTCCTCCAGCCTTCGTTCCCTGCCCCCACCGCGGCGCCCAGGCGCCCACCCTGTTGGGTTCAGCGCTGGACTCACGCCAGAAGCCTCTCCTCTGGGTAGGGCAGGTGCGGACCCGGGCTGCAAGCCGAGGCCGCGTGCAGGGTGGCGGGCAGCCGCAGGGGGCAGTACAGGTGCGCGCCGGGGGCGGCTGCGGGACCGCGGAACTGCTTGGCTGGGGCAGCGATTGAGAGGGGCGCGAGTAGAAGATGCGGCGCGGGCGGCGGCGGCGCGGGCTGCACCTCGGTCCCCCGCGCACCCAGAAGCGCAGGATCGGCCCCGCCGTATGCACACAGCGGGAATAGGGCCCTTCCAGGCGCAGCGGGGAGGAGTGCGGGGTATGCCGGCAGCGGCGCGCACGGTGCGGCGCCCCAGGGCAGCTGTAAGACCTGCACTCCGTGGTCTGCGTCCATGTCGCGGCGGCTGCGGAAGGGCTTGCTGAGGATACTGTCGATGGCGAAGGAGCTGGAGAACTTGCCAGCGGGGCTAACTCGCTCCTCCTGGCGGACCGGCGAGTGTGCGCGCGGAGAAGCCGGGACGACGGGCGCGGACGTCTGGGGCGCGGCGGGACCAGCCGGGGCCTCCTCCGGCCTCAGCCCGGGAGTGGGGACCGCTGCCCGGTGGCTGAGGCGCTTGCGGCGGCGACGAAATACCCCGTCGGCGAAGGTGTACTCGCTGTTAGGGTTAAGCATCCAGTAATTGTCCTTGCCCCAGGGCCGAGAGGGGTCGCGCAACACCTTGACGAAGCAGTCGTTGAGAGAGAGGTTGTGGCGCACCGAGTTGCGCCAGCCTGTGTAGCTGCCGCGGAAAAAGGGGAATTTGCCCATGAGGTACTCGTTGATCTCGGCTAGAGTCAGGCGCCCGCCCGCCGAGTCGCGGATGGCCATGGCGATGAGTGCAATGTACGAGTACGGGGGCTTGGGCCGCCTGGTATACGGCTTGCTGCGCGCGCCCTCACCGCCCCCTGCGTCCCCACAGCCCCGTCCCGCCGCGCTGACTTCGGTTCGTCCCTCCGAATCTGGGGGGCTGTCGTCCTGAGCGCCTGGCCCGCCGCTGGCGCTCGGCTCGCAGCTACGGCTCGCTGGATCCCCGGCGTCACCGTTCGCCGGGCTGTTGGCTGCACAGTCCCCGTCCGAGCCCAGGGAGTCGTCGCCTGTCACCGATAGCGGGGAGGGAGCGTCGCTGCCGCCGGCGCCCTCCAGGTCACTGCCCGGCTTGTCCCCGTGGGTCGCGCGGGGCACGAACACTTCCAACTTCATGCCGCGCACCCGATCTCCGCTCGGCGTAGTACCCTTTCCTTCGCGCAGTCTCGGGGAGCCAGTGCCGGGTCGGAAGTGGCGGTCACGCAACGGGAGCCCAGGCCTCCCGCCCAAGACTTCTCTCTTCTTGGTCTCTCTTTTCGTAGAGTCCTCCGCGGAATTTACCTTGGGAGGGGTTGTGAGTGTTGGGTAAACTAAGAAGGGCGGAGAAGTAATCGGGTGGGTGCTGTCTTTAGCCCGAGGATTACAGACTTTGGAGTGAATGCGTGAGGGCTGCGGTTCTCCCTTTGAGCCCGGGCGGGTCGGGCTGATGAATTCTTGCTGGAAGAAGCCTGCGTATCCTTAAGTCCTGGAAAAGGTTCTTCTCTGGAAGGCGTCCTCAGGGCAGGGAGAAGATACGGGATGGTGTGTAAGCCACCTTTGGAGAGGAGCAAGAACCTTCAGCCTCGAGCGCTGGTAGAGCCGAGTCCTCGAGGCTGCTGCGCCCGCAGCCGCGTTCCCGCCCCCGGCCTCCGGGACAGCATGTCCGCGCTGGCCAGCCGCAGCTATCTCGCCTCCACCTTCAGCCTGGCCCAATATAACCCGGCGGCGGCCCACGGGGCGGGGCCTGGGCAAAGACCTCCAGGGGGTGGGAGAACGAGGTGGCCAAGGTATAGCCGAGGCTCCCTCACGGGCGCGCACCGGGGTGGAGACCACGCGGCTGCGCGGCCACGGGCTCGCTCAGCCCAGGTTGTTTGTTTTGGGTCTGAATGGCCCCACCCTCTTCTCTCACCAATGGGGAGCGCGCGCGCGGGTGGAGTGTGCGAGTGTCTGTGAGTGTGAGAGTGTGCGCATGTGTGGCTGCCCCGCCCGTCCACTTCTCGGCTCAGGTACGAGTGTCCGGCTTTCGGTAGCCAGAGTGAGGTTTCTGAGCCCTGGGTTCTCATAGGCCGTTGGGCAAGTGCGCCCGGTAGGTAGACACCCCATGATATACCCCTAGAGAGTTACCTGAAAGGGCTCAGAGTGTGGAGAAAGCTCAAGCTCGAGGCCTTCTTAAACTGCGAGAGGTGTACGTTTGCTTCTTTCCCTTTTCAATGTGGATGCTCTACAGACAAGTGCTATTTTCTTCCTATGATTTACTTGTAAGGAGTATCTGTGCCTTATTCCTTCTTTAAAGCTTGAAACTGGGAGCTCCCCTTTTTGGATGTCCTTGATGCTTGTTTGGTAGTAGAATTCCGAGTTTCACTTTTTTTTTTTGTCTTTACCTAGCTGGATGCTCCTCTGGACGGCTGTGTCTGGCGTGGGGTGGCAGGTTCTGCCTCCACTTGTATTCCTCCGGAACTCTGAAGTCTCAGCCACGGTATTCCGGTTCTGAGAGTCAACAGGAACGACCAGAAGGCGTGTCTTGACTGGGGCCAAGAGCCAGACGCAGTTGCAGTCATTTCTCCCCACCCCTCTTCCTTTAGGGTTTTTCCTGTGTGGTTCAGTAGTACCACCTTAGTACTCAGGAGACTTGGCGCCAATACTCGAGGGAAAGGGCGCCCTGGCCTGGGTAAGAGTGCACATATAAACCAGTTGCCTACCACTCTAGTTTCCTCCCTTTTTTGCCCCCTGCTTTGTTGCAAACAGTGACTGGGCTGCACATCTTTGATGTTTATTTTATTTCTTTCCACCATTTGTGTTGAAAGTGTACACAACCCTGTCTTATCTTTATTTAAGGAGTTTTAAAGGAATTCAGAATAGGGTGGACAAAATGACAGGCTCTCAGAAGACTGTTACTTCGTGCTTGGAGGAATGATCTAGTTTGAAGGCTAGACTGTTTATTTTGTGAGTTAAAATAGGAGGAAGGTGAAAAGGTTGGGGAGAGCTTCTTTTCTGTCCTATAGAGGTTTTGCTTAGCTCCAGACTAGGAATTGATGACTGTCTGAACCAGGCCAGAGTAGTGGGTTGGGACAAGAAATTAGCCAGGCAGAGGAATCGATTTGGCCAGGGATAAAAGACATTCTTAATGAATGTTATCCTTGTGTGAACTCTGGGTGGGCAGGACAGGAGAGTGCATGCCTATTTTATGGAGGGGATAAGTTCCAGGAGGGGTGAGGCTCTAAAACACCACTGGATGACTCCATGCCAAGAAATATTGGTTGCTGTCAGGCAGTTTGCCTCATCTCTATCCCCTTTGCCTCCTCCCCTCCCCATCCTTCTCCCCATCAGCTGCCACAGACCTCATTTTAATCTCTGGTGGGTCAAGGACCAACTTACTTGTCAACCCATCAAGATGGCCACTGTCAAGTTTGGATTTGGAAAAGGGTTGGGTCAATTGGGTGGGGGTGGAGATAAGAGAATTCTCAGCAGGGAAACTTTCTGTTTTCCCAGTGACTCAGAGCCCTCGGCAGTGGAACTAAGCAGGTGAAGGGGCAGGTGAGGAGCTGCTTGCATTCTTTCTTCCTCTGGAAAGGAAGCGCCCCCCTCAAGATAGAGTAGTGGAAGTGACCATCTGAGAAGTGTAAAAAGACCTCCGGAACTGAAATATAGGCCCAAGGAGGGTTGAGGTTTTGTTGCTTTTCTTCAAGGCTATTTGCTCCATCCTAGCCATATCTATGTGCAGTGTGATAAGGGTATGCTGTATTTGCCTTCAGTTAAATGTAGAAATAAATGGCCCTTTCCTATTGGGTCCATTTTGTTATTATTTTTAGCTTTTACAGACTTAAGAGAAAATAGGAACAGAAGAAGAAGGGCATCTAATCTCTGCATGTCTATCTGATACTCCCTTCCCAAAGCTTAGGAGGTGAGAAACTGGAAAACAATCATATGCATTATTTTGTTTGTATGTAAATGTCTTTCAAATACTTGGAGATTTCTGCTTCCTAATACTTAGTCTTTGGGGAATATGTTGTTTATCAGGTTAATAATGAATTCCTATAGACAGAGCCTGACCAAATATTTGTAGGTAAGATCCATTACCTTGCCATTTTGTTTTTCTTTCTTTAGAGATAAGTGACTAAAGTATGGCAAAAGGTAAATTCACAGTTCCATGATCTTGTGGACTACATAAAATGATTTTGAAAAGAGCTAATGCATGTGTCTTCAGCACCAAAACTAACTTACTAACTCTGGAAACTAACTAACTAACTTACTAACTAACTCTGGAAACTGAATATCATAATTTGATAGGTCTTCACTGCTCAGTTCCTAGTCTAGGAAGCAAAGAATTTAATTCATAAAGTACATAAGGTGACTTAGTATACTGGAATGAACTCCCCAGGGGGAATAATGATGTCTTATCCTGAATACTAGTAAAGCAGGCTGCTTCCTATACAGAGGACCACAGACTCATCCTGATAATAACACTCATCCAACAACCTAGAAATCAGTGTTTCTAGACTTGAAACCATGCTGCTGACTTCTTTATCTGAAGAGAAGGTAGATTTAAAATAGCATTCCTAGAGAACAGCATGTCTGGGTAGGGCTGTAGCATGTAGAGATTTAGAACTGAACAGCCCCAGGCATAGAGAAAGGGCTAATGTTGAGAGCTCCAGGGCAATTTTGTTGGCTTTGCTGACATCTTTCCTGGGGCAAAGAGAAGACATAATTTAGGGGCTGGGAATCTGGTGAAGTTACTATGCAAAAGTAAATCCCAGGTCCCTCTGTACCAATCAATGTCTCAGTGAAAAGAGGAGTGCTTTGTACTTTGTTCTAACCCACATTTTTCTCGTCTGGAAAATTTATTTGTAGATGTGGTTGCTGTAGACTTTGGAAGAATCCTGCAGAGATTGAGGTGGGCTGGGGATAGGTAGGTAAAACCTGGGCATTTTTTTTTAATTGTATTTTATTTTATTTGAGAACATACTGTACAGAGGGGCTACAATTACATGGGCAGGATAATGCATACATTTCTTACCAAGCATTGCAGCCTCCTCCTTTGTTTACCCTTCACTTCCCTTCCCCGCCTCCCCCCTCCCCCCACCCAATTTTACCCCCCTCCCCCCACCCAATTATACCCCCCTCCCCCCCCCACACCGACATTGTAAAGCTGGTTTTGACATGACATTTTGTACTTCTCATTGTTGCAACAAAACCTGGGCATTTTTACATATTGATTTCTACTTCTTTTCAAAGACATTTCAAAAGAGTCAGCCTCATTTATCTCATTTAAACAGTGTTTTCCTTTTGGTCCACTGGCCTATGAGCACAGTTTAACAGAGAGTCCCAGTAACTGAATTATTAAACAGGTGCAAACTCTAAGACTGTGCTTGAAATTTACTCTTAAGAGCCATGGGCCACAAGAAATATTTAGTTTCTTTTTGCAATGTTACCCAGTTCTCTCTTTTTAAACATTAAGGCTTACACTTTCAACAATAAATTAAACATCAGATCCTTCCTGATATTTGTCAAAGGATGGAATCTTTTTTTTTTTTTTTTTGCATGAGGAGAAATGACTCTTTCACTTTGGGGGAGAGCTCCATTATCATGATGTCATACAAATAGGGCAAAAGAGGGGCAGATGGGAAAGGAGACCTAGTTAGTATTTTTGTGAGTATAAACAGTAAATGTACAAATGTGTTGGGGGTGGCCTAGCGATAGAGCATACACAAGGTCCTATGTTTGATCTTCAATATTCCAGTATTCCGAACACACACACACACACACACACACACACACACACACACACACACACACACACACACACACACACACAGAGATGTACAATAAAACAAAGCAAATTCTTTATCTTTTTTTTTTTCTGGGGTGGGTCTTGTACCATTCCTATAGGCCCCAGCACCAGGACCCACATTTCAAGTTTTGTGCCTGTGGGGTGGATGTTGGATGGACTCTTCCACTTAACTCCACAGAGGGCATTGTCAAATCTTTGAATAGATGTGGACATTGGCAACAGATGAACTTGAGCATATACCTGCTCTGCCAGGCAAGTTGCCCAATCTTAATGATTTTTATTTAGTTGACATTTAAACTTAATATTCGTATAATTGTGAGAATCCTTGTAAGTACAAAATCAGAACCTCAACTCTCTAGTTTATGGGTTTTATTAGTTATTTGTCACTTCCTTTTTTTCATATTTCAGGCCACTATGAAGAGAGATTGGTCTTTGCAACCCTAGATAGGTAAATGCCCTGGCACTAATCAACTGAGCAAAATTTCCAGTTGAAAAGTAGAAAAGAGAAAAAAGTTTCTAGGTGAATGAGAAATATTCTGGGGCCACTTGATCCTAGTTTATGGTCAGTTCTGTAGCCTGCATTCCAGAAACAAAAAGTCATGAGCCTCTTGTTTAAAATCTGGACAGGAATTCACAGTTGGACAATCATAGGGATAAAACCCATGTTAATGAATTATATAAGAAATATTTTCTTTCTCTCTTTCCCACTATCTCTATCTTCTATTTTTGTCAGTCATATATCTGACACCTTTTAGTACAGAGAATTCCAACATACTGAATACAGTATAAAATCATAGAACCATCATCTAGATCAACATTTATTGATGAACAGTTACTCTTGTTTCATCCCATCTTTCCCACTAGATTTTCATGAAGTAAATCTAAGACATCATAATATTTACAATTGATATCTGTATTGATAGATTCTACATGTATGGATTCAACCAACCTTCAAGTGAATGTGTGTGTGTGTGTGTGTGTGTGTGTGTGTGTGTGTGTGTGTGTGTGTGTGTGTGTGTGTGTGTGTGTATTTTTGCTGGTCCTGCGGCTTCAACTCTGAGCCTGGGCACGTACCTAAACCTCTTTGTGCTCAAGGGTAGCACTTTATCACTTGAGTCACAATGCCACTTCCAGTTTTTTCTGAGTAGTTTACTTAGTAGTTTGCTACTGAGTAGTTTTCTGGGTAGTTTACTCACGGACTTTCCAGCCTGGGCTGGCTTCAAACTGTAATCCTCAGATCTCAGCCTCCCGAGTAATATGATTATAAGCATGAGCCACCAGTGCCTGGCTTGAAAATATTTTTCAATAAATTGCAAATAAGATGACATTAAAAAAATAAGATACTCAAAACTGCTCAGATTTTGATTATCTGTAGGGGTCCTGGAACTAATTTGTCTCATGGATATTGAATTTTTAAAAAGTCAACTCTACTTAAAGTTCAAATATTAAACTATCTCAAATGTGAAATTGATTAAAACTGTAAATATAATTACAGTGTCATTATAAAATATTGTGATTCTTTCCAGTATTTAATTATCTTCAAGGGTCTCATTTTTATTTTATTTTATTTATTTTTTAAGGGTCTCATTTTTAGTAAACAATTTATTTGATTGGTCCAAGGTGCAAATAAAATCCTTATTTTTGATTGATGAGGCATTTAAGGCTCTGGGTGTTGTGTTTTGTTATGTTTTACTTTAGTGTTGGGGATAGCTAAGCATGCTTTTTGCTACTGAGCTAGATACCCAGCAGCATCCCCTTCCCCCTTTAAATTTACTACTGCAATTAAATTGCTGAAAATCAGGTCATTTTTCATATAAGGTTTCCCTACAATTTGGAATTGTTGATTATCTGCTGTTGGTTAACATGTTTTTCTCTTTTCTATATTTCCAGTGAATATTAGAACTTTGACCATATTGTTTTTGCACCCCAAAGAATACTATGCAAGTAATAGCATCAGTTCTGATCAAGGGCCCATAAGATATTAAAATTAATCAATGAATTGGGTGTAAGCTTGATTTCTCTGAGATTTCCTATAGCTGTTTCCTTATGGTCTGGGAAACCGTGACACTGTTGACTCACACTCATTGTTGCAAGATGACATCTTAGTTCATCATATTCCCCCCAGACCCTCCCCCCCCCTCCGTTTCCCAGTCCTGGAGCTTGAACTCAGGGCCTGGGCACTGTCCCTGAGCTTCTTTAGCTCAAGGCTAGCACTTTACCACTTGAGCCACAGTGCCACTTCCAGCTTTTTCTGTTTATGTGTAACTGGGGAATCGAACCCAGGGATTTATGCATGCTAGGCAAACACTACCACTAAGCCACATTCCCAGCCCCCATCATATCATTCTTACATAAAGAAAAACTTTTGGGTATCAAATACAGTGCTACAGTTTGAGTATGGTTTATCCTCTAAATGTTTATGTATTGGAGTCTTGATCCTCATTGTGGAATGTGAGAGATGGTGGTACCTTTAAGAGGTAAGATCAAGTGGGAAGTATATAGGTCATCAGGGGAGCTACCCTTGCAAGTGGTTAAAGTAGTTCCTTTGGGATCCTGAGTAAGTTCTCAAAAGAGTGAGCTTTATAAAAGTCTGTATGTAACACCTTGAGCCCTCTCTGGCTTGGTTTCCTGTCCTGTCAAGTGACTTCACTTTCTCACAAGTGCTCCTGCAATGATGCTGTCCATCACAAAGTCTTCATCAGAATCAAACTAATGTTGATGCCATGCCCCTAAACTCCAGAACCATCAGCTAAAGAAGACTCTTTTCTTTATAAAATACCCAGCTACCCAGCTTCAAATATTTCATTGCAGATATGAAAAAATGGACTAATACATAATAGTTTGTATAGAAAAAGGCAATTTTTTTATTCCTTTTATTGATTGGTTTCCAACATAGTTTGGTGGTTCTCCTAAAATTCCAAAAGGACATATGGGCAGGCACACAGCAGTGTACCTGCATACTGCCACATCCTTGTATTATGAAGAAAACAGGCTTTTAATATATTTGATATGTTCAAATCAATTTGTAGCTTGCTGTATTTCTAGTACAACATAATAGCCAGGGTCATTTTATATTTCTTGTCTCAGATCTAGAATTATATTCTAAGAAGCCCCTTTAATAGGTAGGAATACTCCTTACAGTAAGGATCTGAGTTCTAGGTATGTTATCCATATCCTGATGACATCTTCTAGAGTTTAACACTGGACATGCTAGAGAGAAAAGAGTTTCTGAAAGAAAATACATGAAATTTCTAATTCAAGTAGAGATATACAAGTTTTAATTTTATATCTATGTCTCTATATTCTTATGATGAATATCACTTCAATGTAATTACTTAACAATGTAATTACTTTATTGTTCCCATTTCGATGTATCTCAATCTACTTTTATTTCAGGATATCATTCCCAATGTTATTACTAACAAGATGATAACTGAAAACATTTTAAGATTTTCAATTTTTTTGGCTTTAGGGCATGTATAACAATTTAAAGTAATTTGAGTTAATTGGTCTCTAGTGATCAAGCCATCAACTTGATATTCAATTAGCATTAGTACATTTCACCTTTCATTTCCTTCATTTGTTTTCAACTTGCTTCATAATTTTGTAATATTAAGTCAGTTTTATAGTCAAAACTATAATGTAAGTCTTGTTCAAGAAAACTTATTTTTTTGTCCTTGTGTTTTTCCCTTGTCCCTCTTCTACCTTGAAGGTAACCATGTGATAACAGGTTTTTCTTGGTTATATTCTGTATTGGTCTGCCAGGGCTGCCATAGAGAAGAATACTAGAGACCAGATGGCTTAAACAAAAGAAAATTGCTCTCACTTCTACTTCTGGGGGCTGGAAGTATGAGATCAAGACGTGGGCAGGATTGATTTATTCTGAGGCTGCTCTCCTTGGCTTGCAAATAGAATCTTTTCCTTGTGTTTTGATATAGTATCCTTTGCGCACATCTGTGAGCTAGCCTCTTCTTGTTAGGATACCAGTTGTATTGGAAAAAAGCTCACCCTAAAATAAATTCTTATTTTTTACTTAATCACTTCTTTTATGGCCTTGTCTCCAATATAATTACATGCCTAGAGGTACTTAAACATCCATTTTTTTCTTGTGGTTGGTATATCCATCCAATAATACATATTTTCTTTTTAGGTAAGAGTGTTACAATATTATGTACAAATCTATTTCCTGGAATCTCTTTATGGCAATCGATAGAGACATACCTATGTAAAGATAATATTTTGACTCTCGGTTGAGTGTAGACTTTTCTGAAATGGAAGAAAATACATGAATTTTTTAAATTCAATATTTTAATTTCAAAACTGGTAGAGATATTTGAGACAAAAATGGACAGTCATGTATGACCAGAAAGGCCTTGAGGTCCTCCTAGGTGCTGTCCTCCAACTCCTCACCTTCCTCTTACATGGCCGACGGAGGCTTCTTTTGGTAGGGACTGGTCTTCAGCCAGGTTAAACTTTTACACTATTAAAATGAGGCTGTTATTTCTAACTTTGTCCTTGTTTTCAAAATATCCGCTAGTTATTGATAAATGACAAATTGATATTTGAATTTCCAAAACTGGATATTTTTAACTTCCTCAAGGAAAGTTGGAAGGAGCCCATCTGGAAGGAGCTAGCCAGAATTATATCAGATCTATATGTTGTTCTCAAGGTTATGCCTTGACTGAAAATGGGGTCCAGTGGTTCTGCCTTCAGAAAAAGCAGCCTTAGCTGTACCTTACTGAGACAAGAATGGCCTTTCCTATCAGCCATGGGACAAAGATTCTTCTGTAGTTCTTAAGGATATATTAAAACCACTTGATATTTGAGTTTATTAAAAACCATTCAGCCATCCATATCCATGAGTTCTTCATTTGCAGATTCAACCAATATTTGAGAAAAAGAATTGCATACTGAACACATATAGGTATGTTTCTTCACATTATTTCCTAACCACTGCAGTATAACATGTATTTACATACTATTTATATTGCCCTGTGGAAGTGGAAAGTAATCTAGACATAGTTTTAAATATATAATATATGCATTTTTTACATACAAATAAAAGAAACTGAGCATCCTTGGAATTTTAGCATACATGTCATAAGTGCATTCACAGCATCCTGGTTTTCTAGTATGACAAGATATCTTGGATTTTCTTTGCGTTCCTTGCTTCAAAATTATCCATTTACCCATGGAACCTTAGTTCTTTATAGTCAGAAATCGTTTTGAGATTAAAGTCCGTATTCTAAGCTTTTTCATTGTTCCTGGATTGCTTATTGTTTCTAGAGCTTAGCAGTAGACAAGGCTAGTAGAAAAATTACCTTAAAGAAAACAAGTGATTTACAGTTCAATTATAGGCTTATGGGGTGTCCTGGAACCAATCCTCCATGAATGGTAAAGGGTAACTATATTTAATTTTATGCTAGTTTATGAAGCAGACAATATTAACAATGAACATAGGGTTTTAGAAACAAACTTGTCTGTCTTATCTTTCATATTGATAGACATGAAATGTTTTTATAAAGCATTCTTTCTTATGCTTGCTCATTGTTAACTCTTCAAGATTTTGTTAATTTTTAAGATTGTCCTCTGATTCTATCAGACCTAATTTTGTAAAACTTGGGAACTAGGGCACAGAAGAAAGATCAAGAGACTTGAAGAAAATCATTTAGACAAGACTTCTGCCTGTAACCCCTTAGTCCCACCTGTACCTGCATGCTGAGATATGGTAGGAAAGGTATTTTGGGTCTCTGCTCACTTTAGTTGTGGAAAGGGTTGTTTTTCTATGTTTTTTTTTTTTTTTTTGGAAAAAAGTAGTTTGCTTGTGCTTTGCTATGAAGTCTGCAATGCTGTGGAAACTCTATAATGCTCTTCTAGTGAGTTGGTTATCTTCACTGGTATGCCTCAATAAGCCATGTGTGTAGGTGTCCTTGACAAAGTGGTTCAGAGCTAGGCAGGCAGTCTGTCTGGTTCTTCACATAAAGTTACAGGTAACCCTTGTCCTTCTGGAATGTTCCCAAGATCTTCTGTATATTTGGTAAAGCACAATATTAGTTATGCAATCTCTATGTTGTTTATTTTTGGAGTACTGTGGAATTAATATTCTTTCCTTCACAACATTCCAGGTACTACTCAGAGGGCAATCTTCTCTTGTGAGGTAAAATATTTATTTAGTGTGGGATTTTGGGTTTCAACTTTTTGGAAACTGTTTTCAAAGCTATTTCAGCCATCTAAACTAAGGTGTGGTGACAACTTCTTAGCCTTGATGTGGCTAGATCTTGGCTTATTGCCAAATGAGACCTAATATTCTATGCTTCTTTGTCCTAGGCTTCTGGGGAAAGTAAAGCTAAACTTGATTTTCATCATTCCTGAGGAGTTTTGGCAGCTGCACTTCCCAGATTTGGGGAATAGCCTCATTTCGGAATTTCTAATTATTTACACTATTTCTAATTATTTAATTATCCATACTACCAAGGAGCTGCTTAGGAAATATATATACATATTTTAATATATTTATATATGTTTTTAATGCTAGCTCAGGTCTTCCAGGCAGCTTGCCTCCTTGAAGCAGAAATGGCACAGGAACATCTTTGGAAGTTCTCACATCTTATTTATTGATTTGTAAACTATGGTCACAGACTCTTACTGAAGAAGATGGTTTCCCTTGTCCTGGATCCACTGATAGAGAGTGGGAGTGAGGAGTTGGGAGAGAAGACAGGGGAGAAAACCCTACAGGGTGAGTTATAGAGACACACTGTACCCTGGACCTGTCCTGCAGAGCCCTGAAACCTACCTCCTTTTTGTTCTGTCATCTCACTGAGGGCATTTGAGGTGGCATTGAAGAATGGGCCCACCATAAAGAGGAGTCACATTTACTGAGCATTCTTGTGCTCATCAATGTGTTGCCTTTTCAGATATCTCAACATAAGTATTTCTTCCTCAAAATAATCTTGAGAATCATACTGTGCCTTGGTTTACAAATAACGGGAAGGAAGCTCTAAGACTTTGTCCAAGATTGCTCTGCTGAGAAAAGCTAATGGGGACATTTAGATATAGACCTGCCTGATGTCAAGCATGAACTTCTTGGTTTTTATAGCAACATAATATTGTTGTTTAATCTCTGGACAGCTGTTGTCTCATCAGGGAAATAAGATTTATAATGAAGATTAAATTAAATATAATGTTCTTGAAACAATCATCTTAGGACCATTGCTCAATAAGTGATGAAGACTTTGGAGGATAAAAGTATTTTACAGGAGTTGAATATCATCAAGTGCTGCATACTTGGCAGTTCCTTATGTTCTCTCCTGAAGGGCTATGTAGTGACTCAGTGAGACATGGTGTCCCCAAGGCAGATACGTCATCCAAGGTTTGGCTGTTTCCATAATGTTTCTAATTTGAGCTTAAAGATACTCAGATGGAGACAGGTGCTGGTGGTTCATGCCTATAATCCTAGCTACTCAGATGGTTGAGATCTAAGGATAACTGTTCGAAGCCAGCTTCAGCTGGAAAGTTCATCAAACTCTTACCTAAAATTAACCACCCGAAAGCCAGAAGTAGAGCTGTGGCTCAAGTGCTAGCCCTTAGAAAATTAAAAGAAGATGATTAGATGGCCAAATATTTTGTCTAGACATTTCAGACCAGCAAAACGTGTGTGTGTGTGTGTGTGTGTGTGTGTAGACATACATATGTACAGTGAAGGGCTCATAAAAGAAATGGAAGCCAAAGGGACACATTCTATCTCACTCTGCTCAGAATGGCTGTCATCAAGAGAACAAACAGCAAATTCTAGGAGAATGGGGATTGGGAGAAGTAACAATTGTACACTGTTGGTGGGAATGTCTATTAGTACAGCCACTATGAAAGTCAATATGAAGATTCCTTATAAAACTAAAGAAAGGTAGAAGTGACATGTGACTATGCTATACCACTTATGAGCATATAGCTGAAAGAAAGTAAGTCAGTATACCGTAGAGATAACTTCACATTCATGTTTACTACAGCACTATTCCAGACTATAGAATTATCATAGGGGCCTATTAACTGATTGATTAATAAAGAAAATATGATATGTAAAATGAAGTTTTAGAAGAAGAAAAGAAAAAATAAAATTTTGTTGTTTGCAGAAAAATCGATGGAACTGGAGATCATCATGTTAAGTGAAAATTCAGAAAGAAAAATAATACAGGATTTTTTTCATATGAAATATCTAGACTTAAAAGTGACATGAATGTAAAAAGGAGACATTTGGGAGGAACTCAAGGAGGAAGAGGGATGAATACAATTGAAGTATTTTATATGCACATATGATAACAGAATAATGAAACCCATTAACCTTGTAAAACAAAGGGAGGGATAAGAAAGAGTAATTAATAGAGGAAGTAGATTTAATCAAAGCATGTTATATGCATATAATTGTACAAATCCCTTTGTACAATTAATATATGTTAATAAAACCCCCAAATCATAAGCAAAACAGTGATGTCTATATAGAATGAGATGCCTCTCTTGCCAGCAGGGATCGTCTCTCCTGAGTTAATTCTCCCAAACACATGACTCTTCTGTCTCTCATCTCACTTGCTTCTAATATCCATACTTAGAGCTGACCATAGAGATGAGCATCTTCCCTTGGAACATGTCAGGCTTGTGAGTCTCCTCAAGCCCCCCAAACATGTTCTGAGACCAGGCCATTCTGAAGACTGTCTTCTTTGCTTCACCTGGTGGAATCTGGTCTCATGTTCTTGTTCTCTAAAGAGGACCTGACTCAGAATGTGTGAAATAAAGGGAAGTTATGATTGTCCTTCTGGCCACATTATTAACCACACAGCAAATTAAGCATTTGGAGAACAATGACTTTATCAGAAATTCATTAAAGAACTCATGGTTTCAGTCAAGATTAACTAGAATGGAGGAAAGATAATTCCAGCAGCAGGAACCTGAGTTCCTAGTGGGTCAATGTGTTCTTACAGCTGATAAGGCTAATTATTTCCTTCTACAGCATTGTGACCCAGTGGGAAGAACAAACCTAGATCAAATGACTTGAGAATGCTTAGAAAGCATCTTATGAACAAGTAGAAACGCTATTGCAAAGATCAAGTGCTGTTGTTTACCAGGCTAGAATCAATCAAGTCAGTTCAGAACCCCTTGGCAAAGGTTTCCTGATTAGGTGAATTTTGAGATGGTTTTGGAGTTTTCTTTCTTGCTAGTGGATTGAGTACTAACTCCACACCTTATTCAGTGCCGTGGTGCTACAAGATTCCTAAAGACCCTGAAGGATGAAACTAGACCTGGATTTTTTGGAAAGGAAGGATGAGATGGTACATTTTCCTATTACATGTAAAATTTAGCCCTACTTACCTTTTTGTCTTACTACTTGTTGATACAGAGACAGGCAGCCACATGAGCATCATCTCCTTCATTCTTGAGGAGCCAATGTAGTCATGGATGCCAACACTGGGAGGGCATATAGACCATGTTCCCAAATTCAAGAGCAGAGGAATAGTCTCTGCTCAGGGTGTAACCAAAATTCCATGCTTTTTACACTGAGGTCTTCTACCTGTAAGAAATGACACATCCCAGTTCAAGACCCACAACTGACAAAAAAATGACACATGCCAATATAGAACATGAGTGATAGTTTCTTTGGCATTTCAAACCAAGTGGAGCCCCTGGTAAACATTTTCTGTCATTTAATAGCCTTAAATCAGTGGTTAATTGGCCTAGCTGTCAATTAATATTAAATATGAAGCTGAAGGCAACTGTGGTCCCTCTTGATGCTTATGTTTTGTTTTATAAGCACCATGATCAGCCCTTTTCTGGAGTTAGACCCTTGTGTGGGTGTTGAATAGCTTGACAAGGATGCATGTACAGACTTAGGCATTAAGGAAGAGTTTGTAGATTCACATGTACACATATGTCCATTTATGAATATTCATATGCCTAGGCATGTATGACCAATGTGTATGGATTTCTGTGTATATTTGTGCATATACATATGCACAAAGGTGTGCCTACATACCTATGTATGTGTATGTGCATGAACATATATGGCATGCATACACATAGACACATGTCTCACTGGACATAAAGTTAGGAAGACTAATCTAGTCTTGTTGGCTTTAGTTGAAAATATGTATAACAGTGTTTTGGAGTCTTACAATTGAATCTTGGATATTTTTCTGTTACTGACAAGATATCTTTGAGCAAATTGGTGAACCTATTTGAACTGCAGGTGTTGAATATGAGAGATGAGACAGATTCTCCTGAAGATCTTCTTCAGCTTGAGAATTCTTTGATTCCAGTATGTATGCCCAAAGCTGCAGAAACACCTCATTGGAAGCAGCAGACACGGCTACTGCTGGCCTTCCTGATGCCTCATGTTGTACATGTTCCTACCCTTGAGTGATGCAGTGCATGCGTGTTCTATTGTGCCAGTTCTTCTGCTAGTTTTATTCAAATCCTTCATTTCAGGCAATATTTGTTTTGGTTGTACATTTATATTTCTTCTTTGAGAGATGTCCTTGGTTTTTCCTCATCCTGTGTGGCCCTCAGGGTCTGATTGTATTGATAAATGTTTACAAGTTAGCCAAGCTGTGACAATGACTTGTAGGAGAGGCTGAAGGCCCATAAGAGCAGCACTTTCTTGTTGAAGCAGAAGCAATTGCTTTGGAAGAGTAGCGGAGGGGTGCAGGGCCTCTGAACTCCAGATATTCCAGTGTATTTGTCAGTGTTGACTCCAAAGTTGAGTATTTTTGCTCAGAAAAGCTAGAAATATTACTGCTTTCTTCCACAGAAGAGTTAAGCTCTCAGATTGGCCACCCTCAGTCCCCTGTCCTATCTGTGGGAAGCTGGCTGTTGGAATCCCCACCCCCACTTGTCTCTTTGGTGGTGTGAAAATACATTCTGCATCCTCTTTGGGCTTCATATCAGGAAATGGGGGCAGGAGATATGCTGCTTTGCAGGATTTATGGAGACAACAAGGAGAAAAATGTATGTGGGACCACTTCATCAAGTGTGCAGGGTAGTAGTGTGTTGGGAATAGAGATGGACATCACACTTTACTCAGCTTTGAGTTGTATTTGGGCCATTGGCCAGTTATTTGGCCTTGGGAACTATCCAGTCCCCGATTCCCAGTTTCTTTCTTTGTTACATGGGTGATACGAGGGATCTCATTAAGTTATTTGGAGGATAAGAGGCTTATCTATAGTTCTCTGCAAGAGTAGGACTCAACACGGTAGATTTGTTTCCTCTAAGTCTGACATGATTTACAAATAGAGTAGTATGGTAATGACAAAGCCTAGACCAAAGGAGGGCAGTGGGAGAGAGGATGTCTGGGAACTGATAGTAGATATCAACAAAGAGCGGTGATTTTAACCTTCCTAGCGAATTAGGAAAACAATCTTTGTCATCCGTTGTTTCCAAGGAGTTTTGATGTTTTGGGGAAAAATTTTCAGAATGAATTCTCTTATTATTTTATTAACAATGAACTGCAATTCTGAATAACGTATACTTTGGTCTTTTAGACTGCAAAGCACATGAGAGGAGACATTGGGGCAAATGTGTGGGTTCCAGGCCTGGGCTGAAAGCTGGAGGGATGCAGATGTCTATAAATAGTAACTTGCTATGGTCTTACCTTGCAGCTCTATCAGGGCCTCTTGAGACAATTTGGGAAACACATAGACTGAAGTTCTTAGTGGCCAAAGTTTAACATTTTATCATGTTTCCAATGGAAATTCCCAAGGACTTTGGAGTACTTGGATTTTAAGAACCCTCGTGGGGGCCATCTTCTAAGCACTCAGGATTAAAGAAGGCATTGATACTTGATAAACTTTTGTCATATAATGTTCAAGCCATTCTGTCACATAGTTACTATCATCCATATTTTGCTAGTGAGGAAATTGAAGCCAAGAGATTGAAAAGCAACTTGTGTACAGAAGCTCAGCTGGTAGTGGGACACAAGTTGGGCACCCTGACCCCACACCTCTCCTTGGCAGTTACATGCCTGCTTTCTGAAAAATGGTTCTTTCAAAAGCTTATTTAGTCTTGGGCTACTAATAAAATTGAATACCATTAGCTTAGAGCACTCATCCTCTTGTGTTGGGGACCATGTGAAATTTAAGAGCACAACACAGTTATTAGTCAGATCATTTCACTAATCATATACAGAAATAAAAGCAAGTTAGGTTTTAGTATATTCCATAGAGAAAAAAACATGTAATTAAAAATGACACAGTGAATCTTGTCTATCTATCTATCTATCTATCTATCTATCTATCTATCTATCTATATCTATCTATCTATCTAATCATCTGTTTGTCTATTATCTATCTTTGATAGTGAACTCAGGATTTCCCACTTGATAGGAAAATACTTCAGCTGTGCCCTATACATTATATATATATATATATATATATATATATATATATATATATACACACTAAAATCTGCTTATTTTAGGTGGAACTGGGGTTGAACTTGGGGTCTCATGGTTGCTAGGCAGGTGCTTTTCCACTTTAGCTATGCCAACAGACAACAGTTGTATTGGGGACAGGGTCTCATAGTTGTGCCCAGGTAAGCTCAACCTGTTTCTTCTATTTCTGCTTTCAATGTAGCTGTGATCTTGTCCAGCTATTAGTTGAGATGAGGTCTTACTTTTATGCCTGGGTCATCCTCAAACCATGATCTTTCTGAATCTCATTTCTTAAGTAGCAAGGATTACAGTGTGAGTCATCATGCCCAGCCTTATTTTGTTTTTAAGACCAGGTTTCCCTAATAATCTTAATTGACAGCTATTTCTGTGTAACTAGAATAATATGAACACTCCAATTTAAAAAATGGACAAAGGACATAGGCACATAAAAATGACATGTGAAAACACAGAAGGAACACAGAGTTAACACCATGAACCGAAGTGAGTGAAGAGATAATGTTCTATTACACAAAGTGTGCTTTGGGGACAAAGCTGCCTGGATTGCTTTCATGGTTCCAGGTTCCATGGCCTTCAGCAAATTAACCTCTGGATGCTTTTGATTTTATCTGTAAACTAGGGACACCTGTTTTACCTGCTGTGGGGGATTATTGTGGCGTTAAAGTACCTGGCACATGAGGAAACTTTTCAACACAAATTAGTTATTATTACTGCTAGTCATTAATGGATATCGATAAACATTATTAGAAATAACTGGAAATTTCACTAAACCCACAGAAATTCAATTGAAAGAGCAGGGAGAGGTTTTTTGTTACCTATCAGATAAAAAAAAAGAAGATGAAATTGGTGATACTTGCTATTGCTTACAGTTGGAGACACATGCGCTAGTAGGCTGCTGGCCTAATAGGTCTGGTCACCCCATTTGTAAAGAAATTTGGCAAATTTATTAACATTAAAAATGCAGGCATTGGTGGCTTACACATGTAAACTGAGCTACTCAGGGGGCTGAGATCTGAGGATCAAAGCTGACAACCAACCCAGCAGAAAAGACTGTTAACTAACTAACTAGCAAAAATCCAATTAACTAGCAAAAAGCCAGAAGTGTAGGTGTGGCTCAAGTGGTAGAATGATCAGCCTTGCTAGAGATAGCCAAATGAGAATGCAATTCCCCGAGTTCAAATCCTAGTATCAACACATAAAAGAATATAGCTTTTAACTCACTGATTCTTCTAGATAGTTATCCTCAGAAAACTTGATGAATGCACAATGCTAATTTCATAAGAATATTTATCCTGGCATTATGGAAGAGAAAATTCTTGAATAGCTTAAACATCAAATGTCCCTCATCTAACTGCTGACAACAATGTTCTGTATCTTTTGATACCATCATTACTAAATCTCCAGGGCCTTCAGCAAGTTAGCCTCTATATGTCTTTGTTTTTATCTATATAATAGGGATACCAAACCAAACTATTATTGGATATTGATGGATAGCAAAAGTGAGTTCTAAGCATCTATTCCATGGCTTTATTTATACAATCTGTTGGTTTAGTAACAGAAACACATTTGGAAAAATGTACTTCAAAATGGGGGCTTCTTTCCTTCTTGGGAACTACTTTTATTATTTGAATTTTTTGTGGGAATATCTGTTACATTTTGAATCAGACAAAAAGGGAAAGGGATAGCTTTATTTGTCTTTTAGCAGCACACACCCTATCCAGAGATTGTATGTTGATTTTGCTCATGTAAACTGACTTGAGTTTGTGTTCCAAGAACCCATCATCATAGCTTTCTTCCTTTTCTTTCTTCCTTGTTTGTCACTCAGAAGCGTTTCTCCATTCTTAAGTCTATGACTCATGCAAGAAGACATTAGAACCTATGTTTTGCAACCCCTTTCCATGAAATAGAATGAACAGCAATGTTCACGCCAGTAAGAGGCGTGTACTTAAACTTGCCTTGCATTGTCAGTAATGAAGAGGTTACACAGATTTCCCAAGGCTCTGTGTGGGTGGGGTGAGCCAGAAAGAACTGGTCAGCTCTAGTCATCCAGGTGCTATCAAATATTAGCCCTAGGGCCTATGGTGCTGGAAAACAAAACAAACTTGAAACTTCCTTTGTTTGTTTTGCTTAGAATCACAGCAGTGGGAGGATTCTTGCTGCTTTACCTGGACAGCCCCATCTAGATAAAATTGCCATGTGCAGTGGCCACATGCAGTGACAGTTGAGGGGTCTGTAATACTGCCTTTCTTCTCAATGGCTCTATACCCATTTCCTCCCTTCCTGATTTAAACTCACTACAAATTGAAAATTCAAAATGCTTTATTTTTTGATGTGCATGTTTAGCAAACATGGCCCCATTTGAGCCACCAATTATCCTCCAAGGTAGGAAGAGCAAGACTGATTATCTTCATTTTACAAATTTGGAAAAAGGCTCAACAAGATGGGATTTGGCTGATGTGTTAGTGAGCCATTTACCACTGCAACAAAATACCCAAGACAATCAACTTATAAATAGGAAAAGGTTTATTTTGGGCTCATCATGAGATGTTTCAATGAGCTCTGTTGTTTTGAGCCTGTGGTTTGTCAGCACATCATGGTGGAAGCATGTGACTTTCTCTTTCAAAAGGAAGGGGCCAGGTTTTCCCAAACTTATTTAAGAAAAGTTACCAGTGCCATCCCATTAGGCTCTGCCTGCCTCTAAAAGTTTCTAGCACCTCCCAATAGTGCCAGGTTCCGGTGACCAAACCTATAACATATGGGCATTTGGGGAAAACATTCAAGCTCCAAACTGTAGCAGCTGGGAACACATAGTATCTCAAGGATCTGAGCTCAGATCCTCTGGCTCTGTGTTTTGGTTTTTGTTTCCCTGTTCTTCAGAAAGCTATTATCACCTTGCTGAAGCTACAGGGTGATCCTAAATCTATTTTTTCAAGTTGTTTTATATTGGAATGCAACATTTAGAATTTCAGTTCACACACACACACACACACACACACACACACACACACACACACACACAGATTGAATGAATAATTTCAAGAAGATATTACCATATGATTGTTCAGATCTAATCTAGTTTATCTATTTCATTCCATTTTCTTTCAAAAAGAAAACAAAAAGGAAGAAAATGCTGCTGGCAAGGGATGGTGTGATTGAAAGATGGGAGAGTGATGAAAGGGGTGACAGTGATCAAGATGCATTCTACTCACAAGCTGACATGTTGAATTGAAACCCTTTTGTACAACCACTTAAAGATAGCAAAAATACCTCACATCTAACCCTCTATTCCTGCAACAATGAGTCTGTCTTAAAAATATTGTTTTTCTTTAATAATATTTATAAGAAACTGGCTTAAAAGAAATATTATTTATCAAAAAAAGATAATTATTCTTCCATTTTTAGGGTACCTGAAGCAATGTTTCATGACTCTCAGTCGTGGAGTATTTGTCATGGCTATTTTCCTTTACAAATGTCATGCAGTTACTATTAAATATAGAATAAACTCATTTAGTCTCTTTATGAAAAAAGAAAAAAGAAAATAAAAGGTTGCTGGTGACTTAGTAGATTTCACAGTATCTGGGGATTGCTTCCTCTGCAGGTGGCACTGAACAGTGCCTGGGACTTTTAGATTCCTGTGTGTGTCAAGGAAGACACAGCTACCGGGCCTTCTATGGGGAAGGGAAATAGCACAGAGAAGCTAAGATGAGCTTTAGGAAGGAGGGGGCATTGGGGCACAGCAGGGGGCAGAGATAGGCAGTTATGGACAGAACAGCTCAAGAACATGGGCTGAAAGACTTTGTTCATTTTACATCTTGTTGTCTTGTACTGAGCACTCATCACCAGTGTGGAGATGAGGGGTTGTGCTGGAACTTTTACCTCATTGTGTACTGATAAGTCTGGGCTAGTTGTCCTACTGTCTTAATGGAGAGCCACCAGAAAGGCAGCAGCTCCCATAGCTGATTGTCTGGTCAAGGGGCCTTGCATTTGTTGCCATCCCCAGTTGAAAATCCACACTGTGATTGTGTTTCTAGGGTAGCTGGAAGCAGGCAAGGCTTCAGCCACACATGGGCCTGGCCCTAAGCAAAACTGTTTTCTGGGGAAGCACCACCTAGCTCTCAGCAGGGGAGGTGTGGGGAAGGACCTGGTCTGTTTATGCTCACAGATCACTTTGGTATCTATGAACATCTGGAACCCTGGGACAAATACATATGCATAAAAATTGCATATATATACATATATGTATATGTATAGGTATATGTCTTATCAAAAGTCTGACGGGGCCTAGGAGATGAAATTCCAAGAAGATGGTCCTTAAGTTGAACTCACTAAAAAAGATTTTTCCTGACCAACTCACTTTCATCTCCATTACCTACTGTATCTCACTTTGTTTGTTTCTGGCTTTACAAAATTGGCCTTCTTCATTTCCATTCTTTTTCCTAAATACCTTGCAAGTTTTCCTATCATACAGTTTGTAATTAATGCTGTCTGACACTTGATTACTTGGAGGAAGGTCTCACCTGGGTGGGACACCTCTGCCACGCCCCCTGTAGAAGATGCTACTGATAGGGAAGGCTACCTAGGACTGGTTAATTTCATTCCTGGTACAGCTTCTGAGTCTTAGCCTCCTAGATCCCAAAGCTCTGGTATCTTTTTAATCTTTTGCTACACATACTATTTATTCTAGGGTTGTACCCATATGTGGGGACACAAATGGAGACATAATACCACCCATGAGATTATCAATATATAAGTTTGCACAAAGCCTGGCACACAGCAAGCATTAGTTGTTATCATTCTTACTCAGTGATAACTTTGTTTTAAAATTCCTGTTGGTTACATTATCTGATAGATTAGCCACTGATGTTCCATTTTCCCACTACTTATTTACAGTTGCATACTGAAGAGGTAAAGTGTCTAAGTGGCTATTTTACAGTCCTTTCTAATAAAATGTACAAAACAAACAGAAGTATCAAGAATGACACTCAGGACCTTGATGGAGATGTGGGAATGGGCTTGGGCTTAGTTGGTGAATCCAGAATCCAGAGGTGTGTATAGCTCTGGCCTCATGGAAGCCTCAGGGAGCAGAACCACAGCTTCAGTTTCTCCTCAGCTATTGCCTAGTGTTAAGAGTAGCAGTATGGGAACTGGGCTGCCCATGTCAGAAGGTCAAAGTGGTGTTTGGGAAGTGGTCTAGTGCCTTTGGAATCACCTGGTGGCCTCACATTGGCAGATCCCAGTGGCTAGCTGTGACCAAAACAGCGGAGTCTCAAGTTCATCATCACCTATAAAGCCAAGGTTCTGCTGCAGGGCTGACAGGTCAGTGGGCAGTCAGGAGGGGTGAGTAAAGAAGGTCTCCTAATGACACATTGGTATTCAGGCAAAATTAATCAGTGGCCAATAAATTGGCCCAAAGGATTAGAGGAAGATCTCCTGTGATGCAAGAAGAGAAGTGACACATAGGGATACTTCTTTCTGAGCTTAGGGCTAGTACTCTATCACTAGAGCCACAGTTCCACCTTCAGCTTTTTGGTGGTTAACTGGAGATATGAATCTCATGGACTTTCCTGACCAGGCTGGCTTCAAACTGCAATTCTTAGATCTTAGCCTCCTGAGTAGGTCGGATTACAGGCATGAGCTACCAGTGCTCAGATATGGTTATATAGTTTAAATGATAGGTTTGGCCTTAGAATTAATTGATATTTCTATTGAGTTCTTGGCTTGTTGAGTCTTGTGCCAGGCCTCTCCACAGGTGTGGTCTTACTCTGTGCTCAGAGCAGACATTGCTACTGTGAAAATGTTGGGAAAGTAACTGGTTTGACTAGGAATATTGACTCATTGACTCATAGAAATGAAGTTTGATTCTAGGTGTTCATGTCAGATCTCCTGTGCTTTCAACTAAACTAATGGGATGTCTTGACTTTAAATTTAAGAAAAGTACCATTTGGTACAGCTGGTCATTTTGCACATGTTTTATTGAGCACACAAGCAAGTGTGTGAAGCTTCTCTCATAGCCACTGTTACAGTGAATGGAAAGGCCCTTTGATCTATGATGATTATTGTTATGCATAAATGCATATTCATATTCTGATTTGTATTTCTGGGTTAGTACACAGAAAAAAATTAATATTTTTCCAAGGGTTGGGTCTTCTCATAAAATCACAAGGAAAACCATGAGGCTGTTGTCTGGGGACCTAAGAGCAGGGTCCTTGCCATGTTTTCTAAGACCATAGGACATTTTTAAAAATACATTTTTATTGTAAAAATACTGTACAGTGGGGTTACAATTATGTGAGTAAGGTAATAAATATATTTCCTATCGAGCATTGTTATCCTCTCCTTTATTTTTCCCCTATCATCCTTTCCCTCCCACTTCCCTAACTCCTCCCTCCCCCTCCAGGATGTAAATTTAGTTTTTAACATAGTGTCTTGTACATCTCATTGCTACAATAGGTGAACCTGTATCCTTATTTCAGCATTTTGTTATTTCTCTTCCCCTCCCCCATAGGACATTTTAAACACTAGACCATTGATTGGTACCGAAGGCATTTGCAAAATACCACCTCTCAGTTTATATACAGTGGTAGTAGAGTTTATATACAGTGGAAGTAGATAGGAGTTAAAAAGACACTGTGGCTGGGCATGTGTGGCAAAGACCTGTAATTCTAATTACTTGGGAGATCTGAGGATCAAGGTTCAAAGATAGCCTGGGTAGACAAATCCAAAAGACTCCTATCTCCAATTAACTAGAAAAAAAGAGCTGGAAGTGGTAAAGCACTAGCCTAGAGTGATAAGGCTAAGCAAAACTGTGAGGCTCTGAGTAAAAGCCAAAAAAAAAAAAGTAATCTGGCCTGGGAGGGCCAATGTCAAAGCAGTTTGACTTACAGTCCAGAGGACGAACTAGGGCTCTGTCCACCTAATGTCTTTGCAGAATATCATCTCTCTTTTGATATTTGGGGAACAGACAACAGAAAGGAATCAATAATAACAACAACAAACCCCAACCAAGCTAGGTGCTCAGTGGCTTATACCTATAATCCTAGATGCTTGGGGAAGCTGAGATCTGAGGAACATGGCTCAAAGCTAGCCCAGGATGAAAAGTTCTTGTGACTCTATCTCCACTTAACTAGGAAAATGCTGAACTGGAGGTGTTGCTCAAATAGTTGAGAGCCAGCTGGGAGTAAAAATGCTACAAGCTAAGCAAGAGAGATCCTGAGTTGGAATCTAAGCACCAGTAAAGAGGGGGTGTGGGGGAGGGAGAAAGAGAGACAGAGGGAGCGAGAGAGGGAGAAATGGAGAGGAAAGAAAGAGAAAGAAAGAAAAAACAAAAGAGAAAGAAAGTCTCCAATTCACTACTGGGAACTTGTCTTTTGGGTCAAGATATCTGAGATATGAAGGTTTCTACTGCTTTAATGGGAAGACAGATATGGTAAAGGGTCTTGGAATCTTCATGAGCCACAAGGCTGGTGGAGTTTCTGTTAGAATTTAATGATGCAAAACATGAGAAACCAGAACACAAATAATTGGGGATTTGATGATTTGCTTATTCAACTGTGAAATGTGCTGTTTCTTATTGTAGACATCTTCCTACTGATTCAGCAAATTGTGGTAAGGAGAAGAATGTAAATGCTGCCTAATGCATAGGTAGTCTTTTCTGTTTGAAGATTCAGCATGCATCTCCCAATATATGACAAAAGTTTAATTTAGTTAGCCAAAATTGTTGTTGTTGCATGTGTATATATCAATATATGTGCAAAATACTATATGTATTACACACTATTATATACACTACACATATATACTATATAATGTATATATATGCTATATATAGTATATGTGTATTTGTGTGTGTGTGTGTGTGTGTGTGTGTGTGTGGTACTGGGGTTTGAACTCAGGATTTGGGTGTACTCAGTTTGTTTTGCTCAAGGTTGGCACTCTACCACTTGACTCACAGCTCCACTTCCAGATTTTTGGTGATTAATTGCAAATAATCACAAATTTTCCTGCTTTGGCTGGCTTTGAACCATGATCCTCAGATCTTAGCTCCCTGAGTTAGGATTATAGGTGTGAGCCCCCAACTCCTGGCTATACAATTTATTATTACTGCTACCAAACTCTAACAGTGGATCAAGCACTAGATGTTCGATGGGCACCATGAAAGGACAGATGGTGAGAGACAGTCAGGCTGAGTATAGCTGCTCCATTAAGTCCCTCAGAGCAGGCTCCTTCCAGCATTCTGTTCCACCACTCCTTATACTTCATAATCCACATTGGATGTTTGAGTTCCAGCCATTATTTCTACATTCTAACCAGCAAGATAGATGAAGGGGACCAAGAAACTAGCCACTATTCTTTGTATGAAATATTTCCTAGGATTTGCATGCAGCGCATCTTGTTCTTTTTTCAACATGCTTTATAGTCATTGTCATTTTTTTGTCAGTCATGGAGCTTGAACCCTGGACCTGAGCACTGTCCCCCAGCTCTTCAGCTCAAGGCTAGTGCTCTACCACTTGAGCCACAGCACCACTTCTGGCTTTTTCTGCTTATGTGGTGCTGAGGAATTGAACCCAGGGCCTCATATATGCAAGTCAAGCACTGTACCACTGAGCCCCCTTTTTAGACCCTAGTCTAAGAAGTCATTTTTGCATATCTATTATATCACCCATCTGTAGAGTCATTCTTTTGTTCAATTAACTTTGAATGGATTTCCTTTCATGTTAAGGTGTTAGTGCTTAAGGTGTAAGTCACATATCTCTTCAGTTCTAGTCTGGGGTGATAAAACAAAATACCATATATTGAATAACTTATTACAAAAGAAGTGTATTTTTCCCCAGCTCTGGGAGTCTGGAAGTTCAATTTCTATGTATCTATGTAACTATGTATCTATCTATCTAAATAGATAGATAATTTATGCTAGGACCGGGGCTGGAATTCAGGGCCTTGACACTGTCCCTGAGCTTTTGTTCTCAGGGCTAGTGTTCTCCCACTTGATCCCAATTCTACATCTGATGTTTTGGTGGTTAACTGGAGATAAGAACTATAATTAACTGGAGATAGGAGCTATACTTACTTCATGGTGTCCACTATGGAGAGGGTCTTCTTACTGAAAAAGGGCAAGAAGCCTCACTGGAGTCTCTTTTTATAAAGCTCTGGAGTCTCTTTTATAAAGCTACTAATTTTAATCAGGAAGGCTCAACCCTCAAGACAGTCAGTTTCCCACATTGAAATACTGTCACAATGAGGATTAGTATTTCAATATATGAGTTTTAGGGAGCTACTGACATTCATCATAAGCACTCTCTCTGGTAAACAGTTTCTGGACTGGATTCAGGGTCTGTCCTCTGTGCACATGCTTACTAACTGTATTGTCATATACTTGTCTCTTCTCTTCAAAAGCAACATTTTGAAGGGAAAACAGGAACACTGTGTTTGCATGAGAGTATGCATTTGGTTATATGTATATATATGTATATACACACACACATACACACACATACACACAAGGGCTGACTCAACCAAGTTGATAGCTTGGCAAAATCCAGAGAAAATAACTTGCTTTGCATTTTTGTAACCTGAAATAGTCATTTGGGAACCTTCTTAAAGGAACAACCTGTTATTGTGTTGCTGGGAGGTGGGAGGGGAGTAATTTCCTACAGTTACAGAGTAGCTAAATATAGGTCCTCTGTTGGCCTGTTGTTGAAGGCCATGTTTCCTTGTGGTAATGAAAATGCTCAATACAATATGTTTTGTGTTGGGAACAACCACGCAATGATTAAAGTGAGTAACCCTCATGCTTCTGGAGGCTGTGCCAGACCAGTTCTGTCAAAGTACAATTACTGATAAGTGGCCTTTGGGCCATTCCACATCTTAATCAGACCCCAGCCTCTCTTCAACGCAGCCTTAGGACGTACTCCTTAGCTGCTCCCAAAGTTTTGTCTAAGTCATCAAAGTTAGTATTTCCTTGTAAAGCATTGACTTCATTTTGTCCAGCCTGCATTTTGTTTTGAACTCTTACCTAGTGCTCAGTGGCAGGGGAAAATAATAGCATGAAAACATTTCTACTCCACATAAGTTCATAGTTTAATTGCAAACCATAAAATGGCTGGCTCAATTAACACATAGTGGGTAGTATAGCTTTCTTTAGGGGATGCTAGAATCATATTGGCTATCTTTATCTTGGGAACTAGGGGAGATTGTTCTGAAATAGAATAGCTGAGGTCATATAAGAGTAGTTTTTCCAAGTGAGGAAGAAAGAAGGCGTATTGTCCTCTTGAATAAACTTGCTGTACCTTTGAGTTTGTCACATGCAGTGAACAGCACAGAGGTGTGAAGCTAGGGCTCAAGGTGCTTCTAGGAAGATGGTAACACATGGAAAATGAGATAGGTTAAGAAGGTTAGGTTTGTGGGAAAAGAGCTTATATGTTTTGGGAGAATACTGGCTCCTGTATCTGGCATTAAGCCTAGGAGCAAAATGGTGCTATTTGTAGGTTTGAGATCATACAATGTCTCTCTGATCATCTCTTGGCAGGTAGGGACTCTTTAGCTAATAGCTTCTGCTTTGGCTTCACACTCTCTCTGCTTGATCCATTATGTGTAAAATGGGTGGGTGATGCAAGGCCAGTGAGGAGGGCAACTTCACAATGCCTATCACCTACTTCACCTACTTGAAAACTGTCAGTGCTATTGAAAAAATAGCAACTGTTCTTAGTAAAGGAATTACAAAGGCAATTGCCTAATTGCCAGTGCAGCTGGATCATTGCCTCTCCAATTAGCTAACTGTAGGTGCAATTAGTATGAAGGAACAAAGTGTCCAGATGCAAGCTTTCTGAATTTGAAAAACCCTACATAAAAATTAGGCCAACCTGAGTTTCTTTAAAGTCTCTTCTAAATATTTGATAATGCCCAGCCTGAAGGAATATCATTTTCCTTCCTATTACTATAAATAATTTGTTTAAGTTGTATTCTTATGTTGCAATTTCAGAAGCATCTCACTATTGGGAAATTCTCACACACTTTCAAGCCTGTGAACAGATAGGCAAGAGGTGGTGGTATTTAAAAGGTCATGTTCACTTGTTGAGATGACAAGTTGAAGGATGGGTCATTTTTTAAAATAATTTTAATTGAATGCAATTTTGGGCATAGTAACACTTTTATATGTTATATAAGGCATACACTATATATCTTGTTATATATGTGTTAAGATAATATCAAGGTAGTTAACATTTTTATTGCCTTAAATTTTTTTAGAGTTTTGATGAACACATCATAATTGTGCCTACTTTGTGAGATACAGTGTGATATTTTAAAACATGTGTACAGTGTACTAATCAAAACAAAGAAATGATTCAATGCCCTTATCATTACTTTGTATTTGAACATTTCAAGCTCCTCTCTTTTAATAACTCATAGAATATATATGAAGTTAATTAGGAATTATAATTATTCCACTATGCTGTGCAACACTAGGAATAATTCCTCCTGTCTGTGTTTTGGTACCTATCATTCAACCTCACATCTACCTTTTCCAGTCTGTAGTAAACACCATTTTACATTGTTGTTGACTCTTTTAAGTATACTCACATAAAAAAGAGAATATATTGTGTTCATCTTTCTGTGTCTGATTTATTTTGCTTAACATACCCTCTTCCAAGGTTGCTATCCATGTTGCTACAAATGTTAGGATATCATTCTTTTAATGGACAAATAATATCCTTTTTGGTATATACACTACATTCTCTTTATTCATTTGCTAGTTGATGAACATATAGGTTGATTCTTTTTATTGTGAATAGTACAACTAATAGACATGAACATGTTTTATATTTTTATATCATTTTGAAGGATAGATCTTATGGCTTGAGGTAGGGTCTACAGCCAGGGAGCAGCATGAAAGCGTCATTGGAATGAAAGGACCAAATACCATGCCTCCCGCAGTGGTTCTATGTTGGAAATGGGGGTTGGCAAGTATACTGGTATGTAGGTAAATAATTAGCATCTGGCTTTTAGAACATGATTCCAGTATGAATGTTGGTTGATATTTTTGTTTACCATTAACAAGCAAGATGAAGGTGAAGCAATGGAAACATGATATGAACAACTGTTTTCTGAGTCAAACAGCCATTCTTAAATTCTGAAATGTCTCAATTATTTTTGCTTTTTTAAAATAATGTAAAGACTAGAGATAAGACATTTTAAGTTTAATGTGCTGATCTATTAATAGTTTAACAATCTAATCTATTAACATTTTTTCTAATCTTTCCTCCCTCCCTCTCTCTTTTCCTTCCTTTTCTCCTTCCTTCTTCCCTCTTTATTTCCTTTCCTTTCCTTTCCTTTCCTTTCCTTTCCTTTCCTTTCCTTTCCTTTCCTTGATTTGGTCCTGGGACTTGAACTCAGGGCATGGGTGTTGTCCCTGAGGTTTTTTGCACAAGGCTTTTTTTTTGTAGTTAAATAGAGATGAGGGACTTATAGACTTATCTGCCTGGGCTGACTTCAAATTGCAATCCTCAGTCCCCAGACTCCTGAGTAATTAGGATCACAGGTATGAGCCACTGGTACCTTGCTTTCTTAAATGCAGGCAAAGATCAAATAAGAAACCAGTATCTGACTTACTGTATATATCAATTTTTTAGAGTAAGTACTCTCATTCACAGATGATTTCAAATTTCCAATTAAACAACTAGTTAATGGTTATTTGAAAATGTAACTTAGCTTTAGCAAACACTGCAGGTAGAACTCAAAACATTTTGGAAAGTAGTAACATAGATCTTCCTAGTTTTATGATTTGAAAGAAGCTTGAAAATTAGAATAAAAGAGAAGTATGGTAAGCAGAGGAAAAGAACTTCATGCATGATGGTGGTTAGAGAAAAGCTTCCTCTCATGCCATGGAGAGTCAAAAGTATATGACAGGAGAAAGGAAGAAAATCCAGAATGGGAAAACTTCAGAGATAGTAGGAATTGAGAAGTTTAGACATGTCAGGGTTTTTGTTTGTTTGTTTGTTTTTTGTTTTGTTTGGGGCTTGAACTCAGGCCTATGCATTGTCACTGAGTACTTTTGCTCACTTTGAGCCACAGCTCTACCTGGTTTTGAACTTTGATCCTCAGATCTCAGCCTCTTGAGTAGCTAGGATTACAGGTATGAACCACCAGCACCTGGTGGTTTTATTTTTGAGGAAGGATAAAATCTCAGGGTATCTAGTGTGTCTGATGTATACTAATCCTTCTAACACTCTAGGGAAGTGACATCTATACTTTGAAGTTGGGAACATTATGGGCCATAAATTGACTATTTGAACTGAGTTTATGTAGTCAAACAAAGTGAGAGGCCATAACAAAAATGGAAGGAATTTATGAACACAAAAGTACTGCAGAAGACATTTAAAGGAGGTAGATAAATGTAACAAAAAATAAAATAAAAACTAAGCCCAATTAGGCAAGCAGATTTGTCAGCAAGGAATAAGAAAATATGAAACATCACACACAAAACAAAACAAAAATAAGTGTTACATTTTTTAAATACTAGCATTGAATGCTAATGATTTTAATTGTTCAGTCAAAAGACAAACTGGTAAGTTGTATTAAAAATCAAGACCCAACCATTTGCTGCTTGTAGGAAATGACTCTCCCTGACAAAGATAACCATTGGTTTAGGATGACAGGATGGAAAAACATCTTTCAAACCGTTTTGAATAGCAGGCAAAAGTAACTATGCTCATATCCAACAGATCAAACCTCAAACAAAAATTGATCAGGAGAGACAAAAAGGTTACTTCCTATAATAAAGGGAAAATCCATCAAGATGAATTAGCAACTGTTAATATATACATGCCAAATTCTGATATATTCCACTTCATTAAACAAACAATACTGGGGTTGGATGCTGGTAGCTCCTATTATTAATCCTAGCTTCTCAGAAGGTTGAGATCTGAGGATCATGGTCTGAAGCCAGCCTGGGCAGGTAAATCCATGAAATTCTTATATCTTGCCACTCTTCCCCAAAAGCTGGAAGTGGAGCTGTGTCTCAAGTGTTATAGTGCTAGACTTGTGCAAAAATCTACCCAGGCCTGGAGTTCAAGCTCCAGGACTGGTACAAAAAAGCCCACTATGGACCTCAAAGCACAAACACATTTCAACATAATAATAGTGAAAGACTTTACTACTCTATTCTCACCAATAGATAGGTCATCTAAACAAAGAAATTCACAAATTCCAGAACTAAGTGAAATCATACACCAAATGGACTTAACAGAGTTCTACAGAGTAATTAATCCAGTAGCTGCACAACACTTATTCTTCTCATCAAGCGATTAAACTTCCACAAAATAATACGTATTTTAGGGATTAAAGTCTTAGAAAATATAAGAAAATTCATATCTTATCCTTGTATCCTATCAGATCACAATAGAACTACAAATAGTATTCATACATACAGAGTTCAAATTATTTAATGACCTTTGGGTAGTTTATTTAAGAAGTAGGAAGAGACATCAAAAGGTTCTTAAATTTAAGAAAAATGAAAACACAGCTTGCCAGAACCTCTGGGATACAGCAAAGACAGTGATAAAAGGAAAGTCTATAGCTATGAGTACCTACATAAAAAAAAAACAGAGAAATCAAATAAGTAACCTAATAATGCATATCAAGTTCCTAGAAAACAATCAGCCAAAGCCCAAATTAGTAGATGAAAAGAAATTATAAAGCTCAGGGCAGGAATTAGTGAAGTAGAGACTAAAACTTTATGTAGTCAATGAAATTAAAAAAGTTAAAAAATATAAATAAGATTGCCAAACTCTAGCTATCCTGAGCAAAAAGGTGTAAGAAAAGATCAAAATTAAGAAAAATAGAGAACTGGGGGCACCAGTGGCTCATGCCTGTAATCCTGAGATTACAGGGGCCTGAGATCTGAGGATCATGGTTCAAAGTCAGCCCAGGCCGAAAAATCCATGAGTCTCTTATCTGTAACTAACCATCAAAAAAACTAGAAGTGGAGCTGTGGCTCAAGTGGTAAAGCATTAGCCTTGTGCAAAAACAGGGACAATGACTACACCCTGAGTTCAAGCCTCAGGACTGAAACAAACAAAAAAATAATTATAGATGAAAAGTTGATGTCACAACTAATACCAATAGTCTCCCAAAAGAGAAACTCAGTATCTGACATATTCACTGCCAAATTCTATCAAGCCCTTAAAGAAATAAAACAAATACTTCTCTAAGTCTTCCACCAGAATAGTACTTACACGAAAGCCAAGACAATGATATAACAAAAAAGAATCTCTTTGATGAATATAGATCCAAAATTCTCCAACACAATATTTTATACTCTGATCAAGTTGGCTCCATTCCAGGGGTGCAAGGATGGTTTGAAATATGTAAATCAATAAATCTAATACAGAAAAATCAAGGAACAAAATAAACCCCACATGATCATCTCAATAGATGTAAGAAAAGCCTCTAACAGAATTCCACATTCTTTTGTCATTAAAAACTCCGAAGAAACTAAGAATAGAAGAATGTATCTCAAAAGCTGTCTATGACAAACCTGTAGCCATCATCATTGTAAATGGGGAAAATGGAAATCATTTATTTTAAAATCATAAACAACTCTTATTGAGTATAATACTGCTATTTTTAGTCAAAGCAGTAAGAGAAAGAAATGAAAGGTATTGAAACAGGGATGGATGAAGTAAAATTATTTCTATAATTGAATGCTTATAAACCCTTGAGCTCACCAAAATCTCTTGTAGCTTATACTTTTAGTTACATAGTAGGATATAAAATCAGCATATAAACAAATGAGGAAACAATCCCATTCACATAGCCTTCAAAAATACCTTGGTATAAACTTAATTAAGGAAGTAAAAGACTTTTATCATGAAAAATCTCCTATGATCATTGGCAGAATCATTATAATGAAAGTGGCCATAATACATAAGGCAACCTACAGATTCAGTGAAATTTTCATCAAAATCTCAATATCTTTTTTTCATAGAAATGGAAAATTCAAACAAAAAATGATAATATGGAAGCATAAAAGACTTAAATAGCAAAAGGAATCTTGAACAAAAAGAACAGTGCTGGAGATAACACAACACTGGGATTCAAATCATACTTCAGAGCCATAGTAACAAAACAGCATGACATTGGTACAAAAACAGGCATGAAGACCAATGGAGCAGAATAAAAGATCCAGAAATAAAAAACACATAGCTACAGCCATTTTTACTTTGACAAAGAAGACACAAACATATGCTGGTAAAATGGCAGCCATTTTCACAAATGGTGCCAGAAAAATGGATTATCTGAAACTTGAATTGCTCACTTTGTACAAAAATTGACTCCAAATGTATGAAATATCTTAATGTAAGATGTAAAACTTTGACACTTCTGAGGGGGTAGTTGTGGAGGTGGGAGGGAAGGGATGGTAGGGGGAAAACAAAGGAGGAGGCAACAATGCTCAATAGGAAATGTACTCATTGCCTTGCTTATGTAACTGTAATCCCTCTGTACAGAATTTTTACAATAAAAAATATACAAAAAAACAAAAAACCCAAAACTTTGACACTTCTATAGGAAGAAATAGGAAAATCTTTGGGAGATATAGGCACAGGCAACTATTTTTTAAATAGTGCTCTAATTGACCAGAGAATAAGAATAAGAATTGATAAATGGGACTGTCTGAAATTGAAAAGTTTATACATACCAAATCAAATAAAACAATGATCAGATAAACCATAGAATGGGAGAAAATCTTTGTCAGTTATTCAACAAATAAAAGTTACATATTAGAATATACAAAGAACTTAAAAATTAAATGGTAAAATTATAAATAATCCACTCAATAAATGGGCAAATGTATTGAAAAGACAATTTTCAGAAGAAAAAATGCAAAATTGGCTGATAGACATGTGAAGAAATGTTCAATATCCCTAACCATAAAGGAAATGCAAATCAAAACTACCTTAAGATTGTATTTCACCCCAGTTGGAATGACTGTCATCAAGGAAACACAAGAAATGCTAGCAAGAATGTGGGGAAGAAGGAACCTTCACATACTATTGGGGAGAATATAAATTAGTGCAGCTATTATGGACACCAGTATGGAGATCCATTAAAAACTAAAAACAGACCTACCTAGTGACAATATCACTTCTAGGCATATATCCTAAGGACTTTAAATCAAGAAAGGACTTTAAATACAAGAAAGATAGCTGCATATCTGTGTTTAATTGCAGCTCTATTCATAATAGCCAAACTGGAAATACCACTTGTTGAGCATAGATCAAGAAGTTACGGTACATATATACAATGGAATAGTATTTAGCCATAAAGAAAATGAAATTATGCCATTTCTGGGAAAATGAATCGAATTGGAGATCATCATCTTGAATGAGATAAGGCAAGCTCAAAAAGACAATTATCTCATGACTTTGCTCATTGGTAGAAACTAGACCTAAAGGCAGACATGTCCAGAGACTTATGTACTCACACACACATACAAATATAATAATTATGGGACTGTTTGTGGAAACAAGGGGGAGTGGGACAAGAAAAGAGAACAAAGGAGTATAAATTAATATAAAAACAAATGCATTTATGTATGCATAAGGAGACTCACCAAAAGTTGTTGAATAATGAGGACTGTGGCTCACACCTGTAATTCTTGCTACTCAGGAGGCTTAGATCTGAGGGTTGTAGTTCAAAGCCAGTTCTGGCAAGAAAGTCCATGAGAGTCTAATCTCCAATAAACCACTCAGAAAATCAAAAGTTGTGTTGGGGTTCAAATGGTAGAGTGCTCACCTTGAGCTGAAGAGCTAAGGGACAGAGCTCAGGCCCAGAATTCAAGCCCCACAACCCACAAAAAAACCCAACAAAATAGAGGAGTAGGGGAATGGGGAAAGAGAACAACAGAATGAGTTAATGTAATTAAAATATAATATTTATGTGAAATAGTAATTAATAGACACTAAACAATTAATCTACACTGAAAAAAGAATGACAGGAAAATAAAGCAGTTTTGGATGGAGCCTATTTTAGGCACTTACTCTTTGTGAATAAAAACAAAACAAAAAACTTCAACCAGTAATCAAAGCACTCCAGAAGGTTTAGTGAGGATGAGAAACATTTAATTTGTGGGAACTCCCCTGAGACATGTTGGAATGCAGGGAAGGAATGTGTTCAACTTGGTCAGACTGTGGCAGCCATCTAGGAATGATGTAAGGACAATCTGTATCAAGACAGTGAGCCCTGCTCCATTTCAGTGAGGTAAGGAGAATATCTTTCTGGGCATTCTGTTTCTTCTCACTTTATGTTTAAGTTCATTTTCAGCTTGCCAAGTCCTCCCTAAGCAGACCTGCCATATATCGCTATGTTGTTGGTGACTAACAGCCAAACAGCTTTCTCTATCCCAGGAACAAGATGGATTCATTTCCACAGGGCACTCCGGAATAGCTAAGGTCCAAGAGTCTGCTCACAGCATAGGCTTCATATTAATTATCCCTTTTAATACTCAGATTGGGGTCATCAATATCACTTTCCCATTTTCTAGAGAAAGCAGAGAGCAGCTAAGGGACTTATCAGAGCTCAGCTAGGAAAGAGATAAAGGGAGTGTTTTGAGGCAAGACAGAATGCTCAAAGTTTAGGATTACAACTTGGTATAGTTTGAATGTAGATCATGAACTGTAAGACTGGTCTCCAGTATGGTGGTATTGAGGTGGTGGGACCTTTAAAAGGTAGAGAATACTGGAGGGTCAGTCCTGGAATCCTCACTCTGGAAAAGACTTTCTTCTGGTTTTGTGGAGTGGGTTGTGATACCACATGCCATGTGGCCATTTCCTTGTTTTTTCATCATGTTGTGATATAGCTGAAGTCTCCCTCACCAGGATGCTGGCACCATACTGTTTGGGATCATCAACCACTAGAACCACTAGCCAAATATAAACCTCTTTTCTTTACATAATATTCAGTGTTGGCTATTCTCCTACAACAACACAAAATGGACTAATACACAACCCCTCCAGTCTAACCACTATCTTTTAGCTAGTCTTATTTCTTATAGTCACCTTTTCCTTACAATTCAAACATTCACTGCTTTTATTTTATTTCATTTTATTTTTTCCCTGTCCTGGGCCTTAAACTCTGGGCTCAAGCTCTGTCCCGAAGCACCTTTTGCTCAAGGCTAGCACTCTACCTCTTGAGCTACATCACCTCTTCTGTGATTAATTGGAGATAAGAGCCTCACAGATTTTCCTGTCTGGGCTGGCTGTGAACCGAGATCCTCATGTCTTAGCCTCCTTTGTAGTTAGGATTACAGATATGAGCTATTGGTGCCTGGCTTCTGCTTTTACAATCTCAAATACTCAAGACATTCATCCGTCTTCCGTAAGGCTTCTCTAATATGTCTCCTAATAATCTCTTCAAGATTACTTTAGAGTTTGTAATGTGCAATTAATTTGCTAATATATCCTTTCTCATTTGCTATACTATCCCATGTATTGTTTTTCCAATGCAAGTATAACCTAGAGAAGAGCTGGCATACCTTCCTCTCTATTTCTTTAGTGTCTCTTTGGTTTTAGGCCTGAAGATAGAGATTAAACAAATGCCTGTGAGTGGATTGATAAGGGTCTGTGATCGACATTTGTCCCCTAGTCCAGGACTGAACTGCAGATGCAAGGATGGAAGACATTTTCTCTTTCAAGGAATTCCAGATTCCAGTGGAATGAGCCAATTAAGCAGCAGTTACAATGAGATGTGGGCAGTAGCACGAACAGAGATCCTGGGGAGCACAAATGAGAAAGGTCCTTAGGGAAGGGTTCATTGCGAAGCCGTTGTTGGGTTGGCCCAGTCTGGAATGATGAGAGGAGGTGGATTTCCCCAGAAGGATGAGGGTTCCTTGCAAGCAAGGATCAGATCCTTATATTGCGTTTGTCAAGAAGAAAACATGTCTTTTGTAGGAACCTCTTTCCTTGCAGAACAGTACCAGAGTTGGTACTGTTGGGAATTATCAAGGTCAGTTTACCAAAGGAAGCCTGGTGCTTGAATTCAATGTTCTACCTATTTAAGATGCTATTGCCTTTTTTTCTTATGCAGGATTGACTTCGCCTGAGAGATGATGTATTTGCCTCTACTGCTCAGAAGGGTCATGACTATTTTTTTCCCTACATAACCTAAAAATCAATCAATGCAAAGGCTAGACTTAGGGGAAAATTCTGTTTGATATTTTTACCTTGAATGAATTCAAAGCAAACCTGGTTTTATCTTTCATAGATTCCTTTTAGTAAAACTGGTTGTGGAAGTCATTATTTCTCAGCTATTTACAATGGGAGATTTTTATAGAGGCCCTTATTTTCAAAGACATGTTTGTTGCATATTTACTTACTAATGGGCCAGACAATGACTAAGGAGTAAATTACATAAAGATTATTACATGGACTTAGCATGTGTTCAAGTCCTATGATTCATGGAACAAGTTGTTTGTGTTGCATTTATGGGCAGAGATGTTTTAAGAAAACATTTTGTACAATAGAAATTGTGAGAGTATATCAGTCCTGAGAGCCTCTGCCAAGCTGGAGACATTGCTGACAGTGCTGTCACAGTTAGACGCTGTGCTGTTTTCTGAGCTGCTTTCATAGAAGCTCACCTGTCAGAAGAGCTAATGCCAGGCTTTAAACAGAAGCCATGATTTCTGAGAAATCTCAGCTTTTCACAAAGTACCAGCTATCCAGGGTGGTAGAGAGTGGCAACATTTTAGTGGTTGGAGGCCAGAATGGGAAAGAAGAATGCCTTGTGATGGTGAGGGGGTAGTATATAAGTGTCCATGACAAAATGGCTTATGCTATTTTGTTATTTTTTTTCCTGTTTTTTCCCTCCATATTCGGGCTAGCCTCGAATTTCAGATCCTCCTGCCCAGCATGCTTGGCTTCATATTTTTGACTTGGACATGCTATATAAGCACTTCACCACTGAGCTATACCTCCATGATTTATATACCTTATGATTTTTTAGTTGTGTTAAAATATAACATAACATTTACTACTTATTTTTAATAAATTTTATTGTAAAGGTGATGTACAGAGAGGTTAGAGTTACACAAGTAAAGTAATGACTACATTTCTTTTTGAACAGTGTTACTCCCTCCCTCATTTTCTCCCACTTCCCCTCTCCTCCTGGACTCCCTTCTCTCCCAATTTGTAAAGTTCTTATACAATATAACATTTACCACTTATTTGAAGCAAAATATTCAGTGTCATTTATAAGATTATTTCTTTGTTGCTTTGTATGTCCCTGCCCCAGGGTGTAACCCCTGCTTTCACTGTATTTGATGTTGTTATAATTTGTGGAGGGAAAAAACTCGTTTAAATAGGGATACAGGTGGACCCATTGCAACAATAAGATGTACAAGTTGTTATGTCGAAAACGAACTTTACAACTTTGGTTGGGGGGGATGAGAGTTGGGGGGGGAGGATGGGATGGGAAGAGGAAATAAAGGAGGAGGCTACAATGCTTGATAAGAAATATCCTCATTATCTTGCCCATGTAATTGTAACCCCTCTGTACAGTATTTTCACAATAAAAAAAGACAAGAATGGCAAAAAATATTCAGTGTCATTAAGCTCATTGCTTGTGCAGCTATGACCACTGTCTATTTCTAGAACTTATTTTGTGAACCTGAACTCCTGTACCCATTGAACACTGGCTCCCTGTTCCCCATCCCCAGCCCCTGACCATCACCATTATACTTTCCATTTATATGGATTTGACTTCTTTAGGTGCCACAAAAAAGAAGAACCATGCAATATTTATATATTTGTACATTTGTATCTGCCTTACATCACTGAACTTTTCAAAGTTCATCCATGTTGCAGAATGTGTCAGGATTTTCTTCCTTTTCAAGACTGAACAATATTCCATAGTATGGTTAGACCAGTTTGTTTTTACTCTTTGATAGAAACTTGAGTTTCCCAAGAGGATGTTTTCATCCCACTTTTTTCCTTAAACAGTTTAATGGAGCTTGTAGGTCCTGAGTCTCAGCTGTTAGGCAGCATGACATTGCCTACTGCCTGGTTGTTGAGCCCTACTCTCTTTGGACAGTTCTGCCTTCAGGAATAACAGTCATTGCTGATGTTGTATCCACTCAACTCCTGGTTCCTTCAGCACAGTAAGACAACTGGCATGACTGAAGTTGCTGGTAGTGCTCCTTCTTTTTAATGTTAGTGGCCTACAACTAAAGGAAGTTCTTTCCACTTCAGACACAAGATACAAAGCTGCTGCTATGTTCTTCAGCTGTGCTCTAAATGGAGGAGGACCCACAGCTCTAACTGCAGAGAACAAAGCCTTGCTCACACCACTTCATTCCTCACATGGGGATCCTGTCCTGCCAGGATTACATCTACAAAGACTTCTTGGTCCATTTATTTCACTTTGCTATTTTTTTTCAGGTGCTAGAGTATGACAGTTTTAATTTTTTATTTACAATAAGAATAGTGACAAAATTAAAATAAGATAGTTCAGCTTATCTAAATTAACAGTTTTTTTTATTGTGAAAATACCATACAGAGGGGTTACAATTACATGGGCAAGGTAATGAGTACATTTCTTACCAAGCATTGTTGCCTCCTCCTTTATTTCCCCTTCTCATCCCTTCCCATCCCTCCCTGCCCCCGTTCCCCACCCCTGAACAAAGTTGTAAAGTTTGTTTTTCAACATAATGACTTGTACATCTCATTGTTGCAATGGGTCCACCTGTATCCCTATTTAAATTATTTGTTTTTTCCCTTCCCCTCCACAAATTATACCAACATCAAGTACAGTGAGAGCAGGGGTTATACCATGGGGGAGGGACATACAAAGCAACAAAGAAATCATCTTATAAATATGTTAGAAACAATCGCAAGAAAGAAAAAATGGACAAGGGTCTCATATCTAAAATATACCTGGAACTTGAAAAATTAAATCCTCCAACAACAAATCCTCAAAGAAACAACTGCCCAATAAATAAGTGGGCTAAAGACTTAAAGAAAAACTTCTCTGAAGAGGAAAGAAGGATGACACATGAAAAAATGCTCAACTTCCCTAGCCGTAAAAGAAATGCAAATCAAAACAACATTGAGATACCACCTCACCCCAGTTAGAATGGCAAAAATCAAGAACTCTAATAACAACAGTGCTGGAGGAGATGTGGACAGAAGGGAACCTTAGTGCATTGTTGGTGGGAGTGTAAACTTGTTCAACCACTTTGGAAAGTAGTATGGAGGTTCCTCAAAAGACTCCACATAGAACTCCCCTATGACCCAGCAGTCCCACTTTTGGGCATTTACCCAAATGATCACAAACAGGACCATACTAAAGCTACCAGCACAACTATGTTTACTGCAGCATAATTTACCATAGCTAAGATATGGAACCAACCCAGATGCCCCTCAGTAGATGAATGGATGAAGAAAATGTGGTATATATACACAATGGAATTCTATGCCTCCATTAGAAAGAATGACATTGTCCCATTTGTTAGGAAATGGAAAAACTTGGAAAAAATTATATGAAGTGAAGTAGGCCAGGCCCAAAGAAACATAGGTACCATGGTTTCCCTTATTTGCAATAACTAGTATATGTTTGAGACAAGCAGAAAAGGTCAGATAAGTTGATGTTAGGTGAAATGATATTTTTTTGATTCTAGAAGTTGTATCTTTTTTCTTAACTTCCTCCTCAAGAGAAATTTAAATATTTTCTTAAACTGATGCATGAGAGCTAGACTCAACTTGCTGCATCCAGTAGGGTCATCTTATTTGTGGATTTATTACACACAATTTTGACCAAGCCTGACCAAAAAATAATAAAGAAAAAAAATAAAAAGAAATTTCAAACACAAAAATTTTAAATTCCCACATGTGCATGAAGCAAGAATCCCCATTCTTCTCATTGTGCTGCCTTTGTGAAGGGTGAAGTCTGATGGGGATTGTGAGATATTAATATCCTACAAGGATGTTCTTTTGGAAGAATATGTCATAGCATTCACATTTGGTGGGTATGCTGCAGGAAACATTGTGCAGTGAGGAAGCCTAAGACAAGAGGACACTGATGTGATGGTAAAAATTTGGACATGTCACAAACATAATTGCTAATTCTTTCTCTTTTTCTCTTCCCTTCCTCCTTCCCTCCCATCTTTCTTTCTCTTGTACTGGGGCTTGAATTCAGGGTCTAAATATTTTCCTTTAGCTTTCTCACTCAAGGCTGGTGCTCTACTACTTGAGCCATATGCCTCTACTTCTGGATTACTGATTGCTGATTACTTGGCAATAAGAGTATTAGAGACTTTTCTTCCCAGGCTGGTTTTCAATCTTAATCCTTAGATCTCAGCAGGCATAAGCTCCTGGCAATGCCTATAATATCTAATTCTCACCACCATCCTGAGAGGTGGAAATATTTTCATTTTGAAGGTAAAGAGCAGAATTAAGAGAGGATATTCCATAGGGGGGAAAACATACAAAAGGAACAAAAAAATCACATAGTACATTAAAAACAACAACAACAAGGGAAAACCTCTATTGTTTGTATCTTGGGGTTCATTTCGCTTAGCACCATCTCATATGGTCATATGTACATAGCTTTTGAGCTTTTATAACTCATCTGATAAGATTATCCTAGATGTATACTAACTATTGCAAATAAGGGAAACCATGGGACCTATGTTTCTTTGGGTCTGGCTTACTCTACTTAATATAATATTTTCCAAGTCTTTCCATTTCCTAACAAATGTGGGATACCATTCTTTCTGATGGAAGCATAGAATTCCATATATATATATATTCCACATTTTCTTGATCTATTCATCTACTAAGGGTCATCTGGGTTGGCTCCATATCTTAGCTATGGTAAATAATGCTGGGATAAACATAGTTGTGCTGGTAGCTTTAGTATGGCCTTGTTGTGATCATTTTGGTGCATTCCCAAAAATAGGATTGCTTGGTCATAGGGGAGCTCTATGTTTTGATGTTAATATCCTATATATTGTATATACATTTATCTAGTTTGGGGAAAAGGGGAACAACAAAATGCTGAAACAAGGACACAGGATGACCCATTGCAACAATGATACTATGTTGGAAATGAACTTTACAACTTGGGAGAGGGGAGTGAGGTAGGTGGGGGAGGGTAGAGATAGTAGGGGAAATCAAAGGAGGGGTAGCAATGCTCAGCAAGAAATGTACTCATTACCTTACTCATGTAACTGTAACCTCTCTGTACAGCATCTCTAAATAAAATAAAATTTAAAAAAAGAATAAAATTAACTTAATATGTTAATTTTAAAAGAAACATAGGTCCCATGGTTTCCCTTATTTGTAATAATTAGTATACTTCTAGGATAATCTTAGCAAATGAGCAGAATAGCTCAATACCTATGTACATACAATCATATAAAATGAACTCTAAGACACAAGAAGTTTTTCTTTGTTGTTGTTGTTTTTATTTTTTATTGTAAAAATACTGTACGTAGGGATTAACGTTACATGAGTAAGGTAATGAGTACATTTCCTATCGAGCATTGTTACTTCCTCCTTTGTTTTTCCCCTACCATCCCTTCCATCCCCACCTCCCAACTCCTCCCACCACATCCCCTTCCCCACACCTCCATGCCAGAGGTGTAATGTTATTTTTCAACATAGTGTTGTGTACATCTCATTGTTACAATGGGTCAACCTGTATCCTTATTTCAGAATTTTATTATTTCCCTTCCCCTCCCCAAATTATAAAAATGTATATTCAAGATGCAGGGCACCAGAATCAAATACAGTGGAAACAGGGGTTATACCGTGGGAGGAAGAACATACCAAAGAAACAAAAAAATCACATAGTACATTATAAATATGTTAAAAACAATAGCAAGAAAGAAAAAAAACCACTGTGTCCCTATCTTGGGGTTCATTTCACTTATCATCTTATCTGGTCATATACGTGTAGCTTTTGACCTTTTCTGCTTGTCTTAGACTTATATTAGTTATTGCAAATAAAGGAAACCATGGGACCTATGTTTCTTTGGGCCTGGCTTACTTCACTTATAATACTTTCCAAGTCTTTCCATTTCCTAACAAATGGGGCAATGTCATTCTTTCTGATGGAGGCATAGAATTCGTGTGTGTGTGTGTGTGTGTGTGTGTGTGTGTGTGTGTGTGTACAACATTTTCTTGATCCATTAATCTACTGAGGGGCATCTGGGTTAGTTCCATATCTTAGCTATGGTAAATAATGCTGTGATAAACATAGTTGTTGTAGCTTTAGTATACCCTTGTTTGTGATTGTTTGGGTAAATGCCCAAAAGTGGGATTGCTGGGTCATAGGGGAGCTCTATGTGGACGAACCTCCATATTGCTTTCCAAAGTGGTTGAACAAATTTACATTCCCACCAACAATGCAGTAAGGTTCCCTTTTGGTCACATCCCCTCCAGCATATGTTGTTATAGATTTCTTGATTATAGCCTTTGTAACTGTAGTGAGGTGGAATCTCAAAGTTGTTTTGATTTGCATTTCTTTTTTTATTAATACGTTTTTTTTTAGTGTGAAAGTACGATACAGAGGGGTTACAATTACATGAGCAAGGTAATGAGTACATTTCTTTTCAAGTATTGTTGCCTCCTCCTTTGTTTTTTCCTTACCATCACTGCCCTCCCATCTCCATGACTACACTCCCTCCACCCCCCAGCCAAAGTTGTAAAGTTCGGTTTTCGACATAGCATCTTGTACATTTCATTGTTACAGTGGGTCCACCTGTATCCCTATTTAAACAATTTGATTTTTTCCCTTCCCCTCTCCAAATTATACCAACATCAAATACAGTGAAAACAGGGGTTATACCATGGGGGAGGGACATACAAAGCAACAACACAATCATCTCATAAATATGTTAGAAACAATAGCAAGAAAGAAAAACCACTTGAGTCCTTATCTTTGATTTGCATTTCTTTTATGGCTAGAGAAGTTGAGCATCTCTTTATGTGTCTATTGGCCATTCTTTTTTTTTTTTTTTTTTTTTTTTTTTTTTGTTGGTCGTGGGGCTTGAACTCTGGGCCTGGGCGTTGTCCCTCAGCTCTTCAGCTCAAGGCGAGCGCTCTACCACTTGAGCTACAGCGCCACTTCCGGTTTTCTGGTGGTTTATTGGAGATAGGAGTCTCACGGTCTTTCTTGCCCGGGCTGGCTTTGAACCGCGATCCTCAGATCTCAGCCTCCTGAGTAGCTAGGATTACAGGCGTGAGCCACCAGCGCCTGGCTTATTGGCCATTCTTATTTCCTCTGCAGAGTAGTTTCTCTTTAAATATTAAGCCCACTTATTTATCGAGCAGTTATTTCTTTGAGGAGTTGTTGTTGGATATTTAATTTTTTGAATTCTAAGTATATATATTTTAGATATGAGACCCTTGTCCATTGTATGGCTAGTAAAGATCTTCTCCCAATCTGTGGGCTTTCTATTGATCTTGCTAGCTATGTCTTTTGACATGCAGAAGCTCTGCAGTTTCTTGCAATCCCATTTGTTCAACCTTTCTTTGATTTGTTGTGTTTCTGGGTCTTTATAAGAAAATTTCGGTTTGTGCCAAGGAGCCCTATAGTTTCTCCTATTCCTTCCTGTAATGTTTTCAGGGTGTCTGCTTTTACTTTGAGGTCTTTGATTCATTTGGAGTTGGCTCTTGTACAGGGTGATAGATAAGGATCTAGCTTTAGTTTTCTATAGGTGTTTAACCAATCTTGCCAGCATCATTTACTGAAGAGGTTGTCTTTCTTCCATTCTATGTTTTTAGCTTCCTTATCGAAGATTAGGTGGCTATAGGTCTGTGGGTTAATTTCTGGGTCTTCTATTCCAGTGGTCTTCAGGTCTGTTCTTGTGCCAGTACCAAGCTGTTTTGATTTCTATGGCTTTGTAGTAGATATTGATATTCCTCCAGCACTGTTCTTTCTGCTAAGGAATTTTTTTTTGCTATTTGGGGTCTTTTATTGTTCCATATGAATTTTTGGGTTGTTTCTTCTATTTCATTGAAGAATGACATTGGGAACTTGATGGGTATTGCATTGAATTTGCAGATTGCCTTTGGCAGTATTGCCATTTTCATGATTTTAATCCTCCCAATCCAGTAGCAAGGGAGGTTTTTCCAATTGTTTAGTTCTGCGTTAATTCCTTTTTCAGTTTTTAAAGTTTTCATCAGAGATGTTCTTCACCTCTTTAGTTAACTCTTAGGTATTTTATTTTTTGTGGGGCTGTTACAAAAGGAGCTGCTTTCCAGATTTTAGCCACACTCTTCTCATTGTTAGCATACAGAAAAGCCATTGATTTTTGAAGGTTAATTTTATACCCTGCTATTTTGCCAGTTTCGAATCAGCTCGAATATTTTGAGAGTGGAGTCCATGGGATTCTTTAAATACAAGATTATGTCATATGTAAAGAGGGAGAGTTTTACTTCATTTTTCCCTGTTTGGATCCCCTTTATGTTTGCATCTTGTCTTATTGCTATAGCTAGGCTTTCTAATACTAAATTGAATAGAAGTAGAGAGAGTAGACATCCTTGTATTGTTACTGACATTAGAGGAAATGACTTTAGCTTTTTGCCATTAAGTATAATGCTGGCTGTAGGTTTGTCATACTAAGGCTTTATTCTACTGAGGGATGTTCCTTGGATTTCTAATTTTTCCAGAGCCTTCATCCCAAAGGGGTGTTGGATCTTGTCAAATTCTTTTTTCTGCATCTATTGAGATAATCATGTGGTTCTTATCCTTGCTCTTGTTGATGTGATGAATTATATTAATTGATTTTGTGCATATTGAACCAGCTTTGCATCCCTGACGTGAATCCTGTTTGATCATGGTGCATTGTTTTTTGAATGAGTTGTTGAAGTTGATTGGCCAAAATTTTGTTGAGAAGTTTTGCATCAATGTTCATCAAAGAAATGGGTCCATAGTTCTCTTTCTTTGATAAGTCCCTGTCTGGTTTTGGGATGAGGGTTTTGATGGTTTCATAGAAAGAGTTTGGTAGTGAACTTTCTCTTTCAATTTCATTGAAGAGGTGGAGGGGTATTGGTGTGAGTTGTTGTTTTAAGTGTGCTACATGATTTCTTTTCTCTTTTGTGTTTCCTCCATTGTTTATCCTTTGTTGTCACTGTATTTGATTTTGGTACCCTGAGTTTTGTGTATACGTTAATCTGAATTAAGGAAGGGAAGGGAAACAACAAAATGGTGAGACAAAGGATAAAGGGGGAACCAATGCAACAGCGAAACTCAGAAGACAGTATGTTGAAAATGATCTGTACAATTTGGTGGGGGGTATTTGGGAGGAAGGAAACAGGGAGAAAAATAAGAGAAGGTTAACAAGTTAGACAAGAAATGTACTCACTACCTTATTTATGTAACTGTAACCCCTCTGTGCATCACCTTGACAACAAAATTACAATTAAAAAAAGAATTAACAGTACTTGAATGACAAGTTTTGGTGATATGGAGAGCTAGCAAAGGCATCCAAATCTTTTTGGGTCCAATTTCACAGTTCTTACATCTTCTTTATCTCTGTCTTTGAAGAGTTTATACCTTTGATGAAATAAACTTGGTTCCAGTCCTATCATTTCTACCCAGTCCTATTATTAACCCAGAAAATTTGACAAATCTCAGAATTTTAGTCTTTAGTAGAGAAGAAGAGTTAACATCTGGGCTTACCATATATGCTTAGGACATATTAAATAATGTATATTTTCCCATGTTGTAAAGCATACAGTATGTATGATGCTGTCTGCATTCTAAGCATCAAATATTGTTTTCTAGAACAGAGGAAGACTTGACTGTATTTTATTCAGTTGCATTCATCCCTACATTTTTTGTTCTCAAGAGCAGCCATGTTCATATACGTCCTGGTGCTTCCCAATGGGACAATGTTTCTTTAAGAATTCCCTACAGAGGAACCTTCCCTAATACTTGCCTCTGAATATTACCTCAGTCCTCCTAAGGACTTGTTAAGGGATTTTAAAGGGCAGCTACACCTGGAGGCTCATTTATTACAGTCTCTGACTCTTGTTAATAATCCCACCTCATGCTGGAGAACGATAGCAAAAATAATATTTTTGTAATGATCATTATAGCCCTTTTGTGCTTAAGGCAGAGATTAGACACCTATTTGTAATAATTTTTTTTTTTTGGGTCCGGTCGTGGGGCCTGAACTCTGGGCCTGGGCGCTGTCCCTCAGCTCTTCAGCTCAGGGCTAGCACTCTACCACTTGAGCCCCAGTGCCACTTCCGGCTTTTTTTCTTTTTTGCTTTTATGTGGTGCTGAGTAATCGAACCCAGGGCCTCATGCATGCAAGGCAAGCGCTCTACCACTGAGCCACCTTCCCCGCCCCTGTAATAATTTTTTTTGTTTGTTTTTTGGGGGTCTGATCGTGGGGCCTGAACTCTGGGCTTGGGCGCTGTCCCTCAGCTCTTCAGCTCAAGGCTAGCACTCTACCACTTGAGCCACAGCGCCACTTCTGGCTTTTTTTCTTTTTGCTTATGTGGTGCTGAGGAATCGAACCCAGGGCATCATGCATGCAAGGCAAGCGCTCTACCACTGAGTCACCTTCCCAGCCCCCCTGTAATAATTTTTATTAGGTATTCTTATCAGCAAGATCTATGGATTAACTAACATGAAGGGCTCTTACATCATGTTGGGAGAGAAGTATTCTCTTGGAACCAAATAGACAAGTGGCACCTTACATGGTCTAAGACTAGATTTCAGGATCTGTAAATGTTTTTCTTTGGTTGGATTGAGATTCTTTACAGTTTTGGAATGAATGGATCAGAATTACTTGGGTAATAGATCAAAATTACCTTTGCAACATAAATTTGTGAAGGTGACCCAGAGAGACCCAAGAGTAAACTCTTCTTGTTTGCTTTAGTGAAGACTGTGGAGAGATAGGACAGGATTGCAGGAAAACAAGAGAAAAATTTAAGTATGGCCACAGTTTTGTTTCAGGGAGCAAGAGGGGAATTATGGAGACAGAGAAGGTTGGAGACTTTTCTGTGGAGGAGTAGAGTAGCAACCCAGAATGTTCTTTCTGCCTTCTGTCTTCACAAGTCCAGAAAGGAAGGGTTGACTGTCCTAGGAACAAACAATTGGTCTCTTGGGGACTTCAGAGCCTAAAGACCTCAACGAATTTCAGTGTTTTTATGGATACCTCTTCCTTTTAATCATCCAGAGCTATTCAAGGTTTTATGTGGCAGAGTTGATGGGCAGAGAAGGGCAGGGTAGGGCCTATCAGCCAATATTTGCTAAAGTGGCAGGTCTATAATGGCACATGTTCAGGTCTCGGTTCCCAGGCACATATCATATTAAAGCAAATTCATTGTTTCTCACAACAGAGCCACCAGACAGGTAGATCAAGAAAATGCTATAACCATGATGTGTTCAGTAAGGCATTTGTCACAGTCTCTTGTATTGGTATTCTGTGTACAAAGTGGAGACTAGAGGCTGGCAGTCAGAGGGCTGAAGTTCCCTAATAAATGCATTGAATATTACTACAGGGGCAGTTCTTTGTGGTGGCCAGAGAATTTTGAAAGATGCTCTTTGTGCTTAGCCAGGAGATTCAACTCTGTTGTGCTTGGTGACGATCACTCTGTAAAGACAGTTAGGATTAAATGCCAAAGGAGAGGCTGAATACATTAATACAGAATTTTACTTTTTGTTTTAAATTTCATTAAAAATTTTACTCCGTGTTTGATAGGTATCAAAAACAGGACTGAGATAAAAAACTTCAGCAGTATTCAGAAATACCCCAAAGCAAAACAAGCTTCCCTGAAGACTCATCACCCAAATCTCAGACATATATATTGTGCCCAGGCCTGGTGTGGGTGTGGCAATAGGGCCTCAGGCATTGTAGTGTTCTCAGCAGATGCTATAGTTTCAACTTTACCATGGGCTTTGTTTCTCTATATGTATCTGAATTCAGACCCTCTCCCCTCTCTTATGCTTGCTGCTTTTACCTCCCAACAAGAAAGTTGATAGCAGGTAGACCTTGCCAGTCAGCCCCATGGAGCTGTTTCCTTCTTCTGAGCAGTGCTAAGTCAAGTCACAAACAGAAGTTCAGAAAATGTATACAATCCCAATACACAAGTGATTTCAAATCCAGTAGACTAAATCCAGTAGTTTGGAATGAGGAAGAGCCCATGGAGGAAGGCAAATGGAGATAGCCTGGATGCATGTTTGTGTGTACATGTATGTGTGTGTGTGTGTGTGTGTGTGTGTGTGTGTGTGTGTGTTTGTGTGTGTGATAGAGGGGCATTCCTGGGAGTAGTTTTAATGCATTCTAAGAGTATTGTTTGGGTGCACTTAGGGAAGTTGGGCTAGGTTTAGTCCTGAGTGGTTGTTGGATCATCTGCTAAGTTGGAATATGAATGAGGCTGAAGTCTGCCCTAGCTCTGCATGGCCACTGCCAGTCTATTGTTTTCTAAGAACCCAGAAACACAGGACTGAGGCATAAAATAAGAAAGAACAAAGCCATTTATGTCCTGTTTCCCAGACCACCTGAACAACTCAAATCAACTTGCACAGGTTGCACAACAGAGCGGTTCAATGCAAAAACACTACAGCTAATGAAATTGATGACAGAATACAACTTTCCTTGATGGAGAAGAAGCCAAATACATGTGTGTGTGTACCCTCAACACAAAATATGATAAAGAATAATTAAAATGAAGAAAAAGAAAAATATTAAACTGAACATTTGTATTCCTTCCCTATGAATGTATCTTCCTTCCTGGTACCAAAAGCTCTACGAAAGCATATTTCATAGACTGTAATAGCACAGAAGAGCCTATATGAGCTGACAGTAGCTCCCTGCAGCTCCTGGGATGTTGCCGAGGGGATGCACAAAGAAAGCCAGAAGCTTCAACTCAGCATGAAACGCCAGCACTAACGGGTTCACATATGGCATCTCAACTGTTAGTGCTTTTCCTATTTTCATGATTCATACATACAAATGGAAAAATAACCCATTCTTCCAAATGCATCTGTGGTTGGCAGCTCTTCTTAGGATCTGTGTATATAGGCTTTATGGAATGGAGGGGCTGTAACTTCCACCCTTTCTAGTAGCTTGTGATAATGTCTTCATAGCTGAATTCTTTCTTTTCTTGTGAGGATGAGGGCTTTGTCAAATGTTCCAATTGCTGGTTCATACTTGGCCCCATAAAAATTATTTTAGATGTTTCTAGAGATACTATTTCCTAATAACTAGGGTCTGCAGTAATGATAAAGGGCCCAAGATGGCACCATATCAGAATGAGCATTCCTGAACATGCTTGAGAGCCAGTCATCTGATTACCTGCAGTATCCAAAAATACATATAAATAGGTTCACATGAATAGAGTAAGGCTGGCTCTTGTACATATTATTTACACATATAAATAGTACAGTGCATTGAAAAGTCTATGTAGCTCTTTTATGGATCTAGCAGTGGTAGATAGTGAATTAGTAATACCATATTTACAGGCTAAGATCACATTTCCTTCCCCATATCATCTGTATTGATTTTCCTATATCATGTGAAGGTTAAATAAGATATTGCATGTTCACTATGTCATCTGCTGTTGTTAGAGAGGAAAGTTAACCTTGGTGAACAGAGCTCCAAAAAGACTACTTCTTTGCCTAGATGTCTTACCGGTCAACAATAATTATTTGCCAGATATTTACCTAGAGGCAAAACCATCCTGTCTGTTGAATATAATCAATGAGATTTTATTACTGCAAAGGTGTGTGTTGGGGGGTGTATGGCTCAACAAGGATGTTGCAAATGAAAACCCAGGCATGGTTTTAGACACTGAAGGAAGTGGAGAGAGGTACTGCCCTGGGGAAGCAGGAGGAAGCTCCAGCTATTCACAGGTTCTTTGAGTAGAGATACCCTATGCCAGAGAAGGGAATTATCAAGGTCTTAAAGTATTTTGAAACAAGTATCACTGGGCAACTAGTGTGTGTGTGTGTGGGGGGGTATATGCTGAACCTGGGCTTGAGCTCTCAGAGCCTGTCCCTGAGCGTTTTTTGCTCAAGGCCAGTGCTCTACCACTTAAGCCACAGCTCTACTTCTGGCTTTTTTACTGGTTAATTGGAGATAAGATTTCCCTGTCTGGATTGGCTTTGAACTGTGATCCTCAGATCTCAGCCTCCTAAGGAGCTAGGATTACAGCCACCACTGTCTAGCTATTGAGCAACATTTATGTGCCTTCTCCTCTCTTCCTGGTCTTTCAGTGGGAAGGAACTTATAAGTGGTCCCACTGCTTTTGCCCTGATTTTGAGTCACCAGCACAAATAGCAGTTTGGTTTCTTATTGTGAGAGGCACCAAAGAGGGTGCCTCTCACAAGGGGCACAAGAGCCCAACTGGGAGAATGCCAACTGAGTCCATCCACATGTGAGCCATGATGGCATATAGGTAATGACTTTCCATACTTTACTTAAAATGTTTACCAAGACAATTATTTGGTAAGTGTATTAGTTTGCTAGGGCTTCTTTAACTAAGTACCACAGATGAGGGGTTTAGACAACTGACATTTATTTTCTTACTATTCTGAAAACTGAACTTCCAGGTCAAGGTATGGGCAGATATGACTTCTCCTAAGGTCTATCTCCTTAGTTTGCAGATGGCTGTCTTCTCCCTGTGTTTTCACATACTCTCTTTTCTGTGTGCATCTGTGTCCTTGTCTCCTCTTAAGAGGACATCAATCAGATCGAGTCAAGGTCCTCCCTAACTACCAAATTTAACCTTAATTATCTTATTAAATAGCCTATTTCCAAATATTCCACATTCTGATGTACTAGGATTTTGACTTCAGTGGATTTTTTTTAGGGAGAGGGAATGAACACAATTCAGTACATCACAACAAATCTGATGTCTCTGGCTAACTACTTCAAGCCGTTCACACATCTCTGTTCCCCAGTTTTTCTGTGCCAATTTGGTTTCTGGTTGGAAGACTGAGTAGGAACTGAAAAGAGAAACAACATGGTCGGAGGAGGTGAATTAGCCTGGGGCCTAAATTTGACATCCACATCTAGATATAGTCTAGATGTAGTAGGACATGTTAAATAGGTTAGGTCCCAGGTGAGAGGAGAGTTATCTTTAGGCAAGCAGAAATCCACCCAGGTAAGGATCTATATGTAAATGGATTGTCATTCCTACAATAGGAAAAACAATTAGGTGGCTGAATTATAGTACCTGCCACCATCTGCCTTGGATGGTCACTTGTTTTGTGTAGTCACTTGTTTTAGCCTAGAAAAAAATTTAAAGTATATATATATATATAGTAAAGATACTGTACAGAGGAGTTACAGTTATATGAGCAAGGTAATGAGTCCATTTCCTATCAAGAAGTTACCCCCTCCTTTGTTTTTCCCCTACCATCCCTTTCCTCCCCACCTCCCCACCTCCTCTCCTCCCACTTGCAAAGTTGTAAAGTTTGTTTTCAACATACTGTCTTGTACATCTCATTGTTACAATGGGTCAATATGTATATTTATTTCAGTATTTTGTTATTTCCCTTCCCCTCCCCAAATTAGAAAAAAATATATATAAGATGCAGGACACCGGAATCAAATACAGTGACAACAGCGGTTATACCACGGGGGAAGAACATACCAAAGAAACAAAAAAAAATCACATAGTACATTATAAGTACATTAAAAAGAACAAAAAGAAAGATAAAATCTCTTGTGTCCTATATTGGGGTTCATTTCGCTTAGCATCAGCTTATGTGGTCATATGTACATAGCTTTTGACCACTATGGAAAGCAGGATGGAGGTTCCTCAAAAGACTACACATAGAGCTCCCCTATGACTTAGTCTAGAGACATTTTTAAGAGAGATACTGAGCTATAATGGTAGATACAATGGTTTCCAACAGATTTAGATCTCAAGAGTCAGAAAAAGACTTTCATGCTTAGAACGCTGGCTGGTCTTGGTAAGTTTTCCAAAGCTAGAAAATGGGATGATGCTGTATCCAAAGGAAACAAGTGAACAGCAGACATTTTTGTCCCAGCATTATGTGTATTCTTGGCCACAACAGTTTAAATGGAAAACACATAAAAGGTAAGTTGATGATAATTTTAAAATGTATATAACAATACACTTGTGTCCCTATGAGCAGCCTTGTAGACATCTAGTCCAACTGCCTAGTCTACATATGGGAAAACACAAGTTCAGACAATTCAAGGACAGTGCTGCACTTGAAGTTGATGGGAGGAATTGAAATAGAACAAGAGTCTGTCCACTCCTAGCCAAAAAACTATTTCTAAGAACCACACTGGTGAAATGTTATCATTTCTTTCTTTCTTTCTTTTTCAGGGCCAAGACAGGGAGAGGGACTTGAACTTGGCACCTGCTGCTTTTGCTCAATGGCTAATACTCTACTAACTGAACCATGCTTCCAATATCCTAAAATGTCATTATTAAGAAAGATCTTCTTTTTTATTTCATACTCCTCTAGGAAAGTAGCTTTTCTAATTATTTTTGGTCTATTGTACATATGAGTCACTTAAAAATATGGCACTTAAAAATATGGCACCTTGATTTAATACTTCACATAAAATGTACGATTTTTGAACAATTTCAAGATGATCTTTAAAAATCAGATAACTTCAAGGTGGGTATGGTGGCTTAAGTCTAATTCTAAAGATTTGAGAGACAAAGATTGGGAGATTGCCGTGTAAGGATAGCCCAACCTCCACCTCACCTTCCCCCAAACAGTTTGTGACAATCTGTCTTGACCAATGGGCCTGTCATTCCAGTGATTTGTGGAAGCACAGATCAGAGAAGAGTGGCTTGAGTTGCACACTCAGGCAAGCCATGCTGACCTGACTAGCAAGTGTGAGACCCTGACTTCAGATCCTAGTACCACCAAAAAAATTTATGCAGCTTCAAACCTTCGATTACTCAGTCATTGGGTTTAAGTAGAAAAATACTTTAGTATACACCAAATACAATGCTCATTAGATATGTTTCCATTATTTTAGTGTGATTCTTCTTATCCCCCACCTAAAAGATGTGGATTAATAAGTCCAAGATGTGGATTAATAAGTCCAGGATAATTCAGTTTAAAAAATCCAAAGTATGTTCCCTTCATCTTCTTTTTTTTCCTATGACTTACCTGACAACTTCATCTGAAACCACCTCATTTCATAGGTAATTTTTAAATGCAAAGTTCTTACATTTCATTCTCCCTTAACACATTTACTTTTCTAAAACAATAAAGGGGACTTGGGGGGGTATATCTCAATGGTAGGCCATGTGCTCACTATATGCAGGACCCTAGATTCCATCTCCAGCACTGCAGAAAAAAGAAAATAATTAAAAAAATGCCTATAATCTTATTGCTCCACCTTTCTTTCTCTCTCTTTCTCTTTCTTTCTTTCTTCCTTTCTTTCTTCCTTCCTTCCTTCCTTCCTTCCTTCCTTCCTTCCTTTCTTTCTTTCTTTCTTTCTTTCTCCTTCCTTCCTTCCTTCCTTCCTTCCTTCCTTCCTTCCTTCCTTCCTTTCTTTTCTTCCCTCCCCTCCCTCCCTCCCTCTTTCCCCCCTCCCTCCCTCCCTCCCTCCCTCTCTCCTTCCCTTCCCTTTCCTTCCTTCCTTCCTTCCTTCCTTCCTTCCTTCCTTCCTTCCTTCCTTCCTTCCTTCCTTCCTTCCCTCCCTCCCTTTCTCCTTTCTCCTTCCCTCCCTCCTTTTTTCCCTCTTTCCCTTTCTTTTGTGCTTCATGAGGAGATGATATAATTTTGACATAGGGTCTCAAACTTATAATCTTCTTGCCTCAGCCTCCTGAGTTCTGGGATTATCTGTGTGTGCATCCAAACCCAGATTTTGAATTTGTTTTAAGTAAAAAAAAGATACCAAGCTTTACCAATATCAAACATTCTCTTGACAATCAATGAAAAGAAAATCTATGTCTCACCAAATATAAATTTCAAGAAGGGATTACTTAAGAAGCCAGAATTTCCAGTTTATGCTCAGGCTTTTCTAAAGATGTTGGACTCTACCTCTGCACACTAAATAAACAGCAAATGACAAAGAAGAAAAACAGTTCCTTTTTCCTTGTTGAGTGACCAAGCAACACAGAAGTGATCAATTTTATTTAGAAAGAAAATAAAGTGAAAAGATGTGGACAGGGAGAGATCTTAGCACCAGTACAAGGCTCCTCTTGGCTTCTAATGTGATTTCACATTTCAGCTCCAGGTCCAACTGGCTTTTGTGGGCTCATTTTTCTAGGTCACCCTATTGTCAAGGCCAAGGGATCTGACTTTGAGTAGAAACCCTTTAGTAAACCGCAAGTTTCTGCCCCACCCAGGCAGGCAGCAAGAGTCTTGTAGCCTACAGGAGGCTAGAAGCCTCTGAATGGTAATGACATAATTCTGTATATAATTAAGCAGTTGCTGTGATCTCATATGAAGGGTGTTTTGTTATTGTCTTGACCTTCCCTAACTGTGTGTGGCTGGAAGGTTGGCCACAGTTGTCTTAAAGCTGAAATCTACATAAACAGCCACCTCTTAGCTCACCTTCTGCTCATCAGTTTGGATCATGAGAGTCATGACCCAAAGACATCACGAAGTGGTGCCCAGACCTGTCATCATATGAATATAATGTGTGGTGGATAGAACAGGGCAATGGAAGGATCCCATAGACTCTTGTGTATGAGTGTCAGAGTGGGAAGAGGGGGAGCCCTTTCTTTATACTGTGACTCTTCTTTTGGGTCTGATACTACTTTTCATTTTATTTGTAGTCTTAAAGCAGGGGGCTTGGTTCTTCCACTGCTGTCACTTCTAGCTCCTCCTGCCTCTGATTCTGCTCCAGGTAGAGAAGCAGAGAAGCGTAGAGCATGGGTGAAGACTGCAGGATGAATGTTTGGATTCACAGCCTAACTCTACCACTGTGTTGCTGTGTGACCTGTTTCCTGGCATGTGGAAAGGAATTGATAATGGTGGCTACCTCATAGCACTACTACAGGGGTGAGTGAAACAACCACATGTGGACCATGAACACTGTTGAATAGTTAGCAGGGCCCATGCAGAGCCTCCTCCTGATACCACTGTGTTATAATTCTTACAAATGAAGTGGGTTAATACTCTAAGTAGGACAAAATTTATCAGACAGACCAATTATTAAAACAGAGTTTTGTTTTGAGTGTTGCCTATTGGAAAGGACAGATTTGTGTAGCCTAGAGGGGATAGAATACATAGTGAAGTTTAAATTTGGGGTACCCAGAATTTCAGAATGTTCCTTGGCACCCAGGATTTCAGAATCATCCTTTCTTTTGGGCATTTGAGCCCTGACAGATTGAACTTGTAGAAATTCTGTTAGAATTTGCTCAGTTCTACAAGTACCGTTTCTTGATGTCTGTAGAGGAGTGGATCTAGGACTCCTTGGATAACAAACCCACAGATGCTCGTCTCTCATAGAAAATGAGGTAACTGATGATTGCACAAGGCTTATGCTCAACCTCCTTTATACTTTAAGTCATTTCTGGATTACTTACAACCTCCGGCACAGTATAAATGCAATGTAAATGTTACTTGTAGTCATCTTGGATTACCTGCAAGCTTCAGAAGAGTTGTTGAGATGAGAACAGTTATTTAACTGTAGCCATAGCCTTCTCTGGATCAGTTGCAATCCATAACACAGTGTAAGCACATGTGATTGTGAATGTTTAACTGTAGTCACTTCCGGATTACTTACAATCCCCATTAAAATAGTACAGTGTAAGTGCAATGTGAATATGAATGTTTGTATAACTTTAGCAATCTTCAGATTATTTGTAACCCCCAAAAGAGTTTTTGTGATGTGACTGGTTGTTTAAATGTGTTGTTGAGGTAGTAACAGCTATGAAAAAAATCTGCACATCTTCAGATCAGGTGCATTTTTCTCCAATATTTTGATCTTGGTTGGTTGCATGCTCAAATGTGATACCTACATATTCAGAGTGCTGTCTATTTGTACTGTTGCTGCCTGTGGAAAGTTTTGGTGCTTGGAGAGGACACAGAGCAGGGCTCTGGGTTTCTACATTTGAGTCTAGCTTTGCTACCTGTTTGTGTTCTGACCTCAGGTGAGTTACTTTACCAGTCTCCGCCTCAGTTTCCTTGTTTGCAAAATGGAAATAAAAGGATCTTCCTCTTGAAGTTCAGAAAGGATTCAGTAAGGTTGTAGTTAACCAACTGTGTGCAGTTGTCCCCTCCTTGGTGACACCTAGAAGAATGAGTCATACCACTCTCTGATACTGTGCCCACTAGTCCACTTGGATCTAGCTGAAGAATTGTGCAGTTTCTGACCAAATGCACAACATTTCACACAGTGTGGAAGGGGTAGAGCTTTGTATTTTGAGTGACAAGATTTGTGTCAGGGGGTGTTGGTGGCTCATGCCTGTGATCCTAGCTACGTAGGAGGCTGAGATCTGAGGATTATGGTTCAAAGCTGTCCCAGGCAGGAAAGTCTGTGAAACTCTTTTCTCCAACAAACCATTAGAAAACCAGAAATGGCACTGTGGCTCAAGTGGAAGAGCACTAGCTTTGAGCTCAAGAGCTCAGGGACAGCGACCAGGTCCAGAGTTCAAGCCCCACGACCACCACCACCAACAAAAAAGACCTGTTTATGCAGTGGAGATCAGAGATGCTAGTAGTTAAGGAGTACAAAGAAAGATCTAGATTTAGGAACCAGAGACTCAGAAAATTTAGGGTGCTATTTTAAAGAAAAATAATAGAAAGTTACAGTACTGAAGGGAAATCAATATATTTCAGGTGAGAAGACTGTAGCTCACAGAAGGCCATCCTGTAATTCTGCGTTTGAGGCTCAGACATCCAGATCTAGACCACTAAGCTGTTTTCCTGCACCAGACTTTTATAATTTTGCTACTAGTCTCCACCTGACCTATCCAATTTGATTTTGGGCCTAATCTTATGCTGTTTGCTATCTGCAGATAAAATGCTCCCCCAACCCACCATGGTTCAACTTTATGGTTTTGAGTTTTACAATGGTACAAACCAATGTGGATTAAGTAGATGTAAAATGTTGAATTTTGAATTCTGATCTTTTCTTGGCTAATGATACACAGTCCATCCTTTATTTCTCCATGCTTGTCAGTGAAAGCCACTATGGCTCCCAGTCACGCCTTGATCATGAGGGGAGACCTCTGAGGGTCTGCAGTGATGGTGGGACTAAGCTGTGGTATCTGGCAGGATAGGCAGAACAAATTCATTTTCACCCTACAGCATTCTCACCTTACCAAGGAGCTTTACATGTCAGGACCCCATTCTTCAGTTCAGGGGTGTCCATATAGAGTTCTCCCCATCCCTATCTCCACACCAGCACATTGTGCTTGTGAAATCCTTGCCTCCTGCCTGGAATATGAAGTCTGAAGATCTACCCTCCAGGCCTGCACCACTGCTTTCCAGTGCTGTGATCTCAGGCTCTCATAATGTAGGGATCATGTTAAGCCCTGTTCATCTCACAATACTTTTATGAGAGCCAAGAGAAAACACCTGAAAGCTCTTAGAGACCTGTAAAGTGCTGTGTAATAGAACTAAGCCCTTGTTATTAGGCCTAAATCCTCCTTATTCCTCATGGCTCCATTTCTTACTAGAGTTGGCTTTCCTACAGAACTCAAAATCACTGCTGTCTAACAAGTTCACATGTCAAGCTTTCCTAATTGTTTGCTTCTGTAAAAATACATATATTAAAAAAATTAAAGTGAATCATTTTTGTTTTCAATGTTGTAGGATTTCATGTGTGCTAGGCAAGTGCTCTGCCAGTGAGCTATACCCATGGCTCTCCTAATGGTTTTGTGTGAGTTAATTTCATTTCTATTACCTGGGCCCTATTCTTTACACAGGAAATCAAACTTTTTGCTGCTTCTGTATCCTTTAGAACTAGTTCACTTAGAAGTCCTTTTTTAAAAAAAAATCATTGTTTATTTCTTTTATTTGTCAGCTTAGATTTGTGATAAATTTTGTAGATTGCCTCTAGAAGTCTTAATTTTATCTCAGTGAAAACCTGGCATATGTTTATTTTTTTAAAGCTAGTCTGGCCTTTAAATAAATATCTTTGAATTTCAATTAAGTAAGTTCTGTGAGCTTTCATGTGCTTCCTTTCCGCAAATAGTGTATTCTGATGTTTCTGAGACTCTGAGTCTCAGTAGTGTATGTGTGATCTGTCTGTGGTGAGCTTGTGTGCCTCTCTTGTTCAACTGTTCCTAAGGCCCCCACAATGCAGTGAGGGGGTCTGCCCAGCTGTCATTCTCTCTCATAATTCAGAACTCATACTGGGGGCAGGAAAAAGAAGGAACTAAACCCTATATAGATGTGAAGCTAAGTGATGTACTTATTAAGAAAATAATTCTGGGAGATAATTTCTTTCTCAACGTGTTATTTTGAAGATTTTAAAGCTGAACAAATTTCACAGTATAGACTTCTATGTTATCACAAGATTATCAAGTCAGGAAGGCTCCTCTACTTGTTGTACCATATGCCAATTATCTGTCCTTTCCTATATTTATCAATCCATGTATTATTATTATTTTAGAGAAAGGACATTTTACCCTGAATTCTGTTTTACATATTCCTCTTGTTATGAGTTTGACACACAGGTATTCAACATAATTCAACTATAGCAATTGTAGGTAGACAAATGATTTCTCATCATCTTATTTTTAATGCATGTGGACTATACTAGTCTCCATAAACATGTTAGTTTTTTAAATTTTATTTAATTGTAAAGATTCTGTACAGAAGGGTTACAGTTACATAAGATAATGAATACATTTCTTGTTGAACATTGTTAGTACCTCCCTTGTTTTTATCCTACTATCCCTTCCTTCTCCTACCTCCTTCACCCCTCCCCCCACCCGCCGAAGCTATAAAGTTCAGTTCTAACATAGTGTAATGTGAGTACCATTGTTGCAATGGGTCATCCTTGTTTCAGCATTTTGTTATTACCCTTCCCCTCCCCAAATTATAAAAATGTATATACAAGATGCAGGGTACCAAAATCAAATATAGTGACAACAGGGATATACCACAGGGAGGAACATACAACAGAAACAAAAAAAACCACATAGTACATTAAAAACAACAACAACAAAGAAAAAGCTCTTGTGTCCATATCTTGGGATTCATTGTGCTTAGCATCATCTTATATAGTCATATGAGCATATCTTATATGCTCATCTGATAAGATTATCCTAGATGTATACTAATTATTGCAAATAAGGGAAACCATGGGACCTATATTTCTTTGGGTCTAGTTTACTTCACTTAGTATGAATTTTTCCAAGTAAAGTTTCATTTTTATTAACAGTTTTTCTCTTTTAAGTTAAAATTTACATGAAATAAAGTTCATACCATTAGCATATCATTCTCTGAACTTTGACAAAAAGTATATGTGTGTATATTTGTGAAATATATATGTATTTCTTCTTTTATGAATTATTCAAATCTTGTATTTGATTTTCTTTATTGTTGAACGTTAGTAGTTCTTTATAAATCAGAATGTCAATAATTTATCAAAATGTTTTACAAATATTCACCATAAGTCTGTGATTTTTGCCTGTTTAGTTTCTGAACAAAGTCTTTTGATAAAAAAGGAAGTTTTAAATTTAATGAATCCAGCTTTAAACAAATTTTATGGTTATTGTCATCCATGTTTTATCTAAAAAATCTTTGCTTGAAGTCACAAATATACTCAGACTTACTTCTAAAAGCATTAGGGTGTTAGCTTCTATATTTTAATCTATAACACACCTCATATTAATTTTAGTGGTTTATGTAATAAAAGGAACTGACTGCATCCCCCCAACAAATGGAAAAAACAAAATGCTTAAATAGGGACACAGGCTGACCCATTGTAACAATGAGATGAACATGTTGAAAATGAACTGTATAACTTTGGAGGGGTAAGGGGGCAGGGAGGAGTAGTTGTGGAGGTGGGAGGGAAGGGATGGTAAGGGAAAAACAAAGGAGGAGGCAACAATGCTTTATAGGAAATGTACTCATTACCTTGCTCATGTAACTGTAACCCCTTTGCACAGTATTTTTACAATAAAAACATACCAAGATTATTTAATTTTTCTTTTGGATTATTATAAATTAATAATATAAGAAGGCTTTATATGATAGCTCCATAGATGCTATAGCATACTTTGAATTAGTTCACTCCTTCCATTTTAGTCTCCATTCTTCCTACCCACTTTTCAAACAGTGTTTGGTATATTTTATTATACAAACTTCATATAAATACTATATATGTATAAAACATATGTATTATACATATATACATACACACATATACATATACATAAAGTACTTAGATCATCTTTACCTTTCAGTATTCTTTTTAATATATATTGTTATTGTGAAAATACTGTACAGAGGGGTTACAGTTACATGAGCAAGGTAATGAGTCCATTTGCTATCAAGCATTGTTACCCCCTCCTTTGTTTTTCCTCTACCATCCCTTTCCTCTTCCCCTCCCCCTCCATTTCAACATAGTATCTTGTACATCTCATTGTTACAATGGGTCACCCTATATCCTTTTTTAAATATGTTTTTATGGTAAAAATACTATATGGAGGGGTTATAGTTACATGATCCTGTATCCTTATTTCAGCATTTTGTTATTTCCCAGGGCACTGGAATCAAATACAGTGACAACAGGGGTTATACCATGGGGGAAGAACATACAAAGAAACAAAAAAATCACATAGTACATTATAAGTACATTAAAAAGAACAAAAAGAAACATAAAAATCTCTTGTGTCCCTATATTGGGGTTCATTTCGCCTAGCATCACTGTATGTGGTCATATGTACATAGCTTTTGACCTCTTCTGCTTTTCCTAGACATAGACTAGTTATTGCAGATAAGGGAAACCATAGGACCTATGTTTCTTTGGGTCTGGCTTACTTCACTTAATATAATTTTTTCTGTCTTTCCATTTCCTAACAAATGGGGTGGTATCATTCTTTCTGATGGAGGCATAGAATTACATTTTCCTGATCCATTCATCTATTGAGGGGCATCTGGGTTGGTTCCATATCTTAGCTATGGTGAATAGTGCTGGGATAAACATAGTCGTGCTGGTAGCTTTAGTATAGCCTTGTTTGTGATCATTTGGGTAAATGCCCAAAAGTGAGGATTGCTGAGTCATAGGGGAGCTCTATGTAGAGTCTTTTGAGAAACCTCCATACTGCTTTCCAAAGTGGTTGCACAAGTTTACATTCTCACCAACAATGAAGTAGGGTTCCCTTTTGGCCACATACCCTGCAGCATCTGTTGTTATTAGATTTTTTTGATTATAGCCATTCTAACTGGGGTGAGGTGGTATCTCAATGTTGTTTTGATTTGCATTTCTTCATGTGTCTATTGGCCATTCTTCATAGAAGTTTCTCTTTAAGTCTTTAGACCACTTATTTATTGGGCAGTTGTTTCTTTGAGGATTTGTTGTTGGGGGATTTAATTTTTTGAGTTCTAAGTATATTTTAGATATGAGACCCTTGTCCATTGTATGGCTAGTGAAGATCTTCTCCCAGTCAGTTACCCTTCAGTATTCTTTCCTTTCCCATTTTCAACCAGTCATACCACCAGACAGTCCTTTACCTTCATATCATCATCATCATCATCATCATCATCATCATCATCATCATCATCATCATCATCATTTTAGTTCTATCTTGAGAACAAAGTAAAGCAATATTTCCAAAAGATTTTTGTTCCCACCTTGAATTTCTTTGATTCCTTTGGAAAAAAATAAAAACTTATCATTAATACTTAGGCCACTGCCTTAACCTGTTAATTACTGTGCACTTTGAAATTAGAAATGATAAAAGCTTTGACTTTATACACTTGTCTTGGTTATTTTATGGCCTGAAATTTTAGAATAACTTTGCTAATTTCTATAAAAATCTTATTGAAGTTATAAATATGCCGCTCAATTGACAGAGAATTGATACCTTAACATCATGTCTTTCAATTCATGAACATGGTATATGGTTTTTCATTAATTACATTTTTGTTTAGTTTTTCTAGTATTATTTCATGTCAGTTTTGTTAAACTTATCCTAAAGTATTATATATTATTTGGTTTTTATTATAAATGAAAGATTTTAGATAATTGAGATCTTGCACCATTTTTGATAAATTTATGTCTAGTATGTATTTTTGATGTAATTGTAAATTATATTTAAAATAATTTCTTTTTTGTTGTTGTGGGGCTTGAGCTCTGGGCCTGGGAGGTGTAATAATTTCTTTTTTAATTTGTAGTAGCATTAATGTTATATTTGACCCCTTTGCGCATTAATCCTATCTTTTTTGGGGGGCGCTTGGCTTTTTTTTCATTAATCCTATCTTAAGGCTTTGATGAACCTCATGAAAAGTTCAGTGGTTATCTCATAGGATTTCCTAAATAAATCATGATATCATCTATAAACAAAAGCTGTTTTGTTTATTCCTTTCAGATCTTTACACCTCTATTTCTTTTTGTTTTGTTTTGCCTTACCACAATGTCTAGACCTTGCAGTACAATTTGTCAGTCAGGGTAGACTCTTGTTTTTTTCTCTATCTTAGGAGAGAAGCAAAACATTCTGTATTTCACTTTAGATTTTATTTGTTAATTCCTGCTTATCTGTTGAGGAAAGTTCCCTCTATCGCTAGGTTTCAAAGAGATTGTTGGCTTCAAAAACAACATTAAAAGAAGTTAAATTATGTTTTTTACCTTTATTTAAATGGACACACACTTTTAAAGGTTTGATTTCAATTTTCTCTCTTTCTGATATTTGACTTTTTCTAAATCTTTTAACTTCTTTGGGTTCTACTGAATTGAGATTTTTAAGGAAATTCTAAGGACCATTCAAGTCTAAATTAAATTGCCACAGATCACAGGAAATTCTTCAAAGAGCAGCCATTTTGTGCTAGGTTGATTTGATAGCCTTTGGAGTGCATTTATTTTTTTTCTAGAATCCAAAGTTTAATGCCAACTTCCTGCATATTCCCTTGTCTTTCTCAAAGGCTCAGAGGATCTCTTTTACTTTCCAAATAAAATCATGAGGAAGATTTCTGTTATGTAGGAGAATAAAGCATGACCTATTAGTTTTAAAATTGAAATTTAAATTGAAGACCACATCTCCAAAGTAAAATCAGTTTATATCAACATGTTCTAACTTTTGTCATCTTTCCTGTACACATTCCTATGCTTTTAGTTAATATCATTATTAGCATTATGCACTTACTGGATTTTTAATCCCAACCAGAAATACAGTTTTATTTTGTGAATTATTTTATATAAACAAATCATTTTGCAGATCAATGGTGTTTCATCTATGACAAGGGCAAGGAATTGGGGTTAATTAAATGATGAATGTAGAACTTGATGAAGCATACAGATCTTAGTCATAATCTTTAATATTTTATGAAAGTACTTCTATACTGAGTGCTACATATTGTTTTCTGAGTGCTACTGTTTTTGAATATTTATTCTCCCAGATGTTTGAAAGTATATAGTGAATGTGTACATAATCAATCAATTCATTTGTTATGTGATTCCTTTAAAATAACAGGTTCCTGTGGCTCATGCCCACAACCCTTGCTACCCATGAGGTTGAGATCTGAGGATCATGATTCAAAATCAATCCAGAGAGAAAAATCCAAGAGGATCTTATTTTCAGTTAACCAGCAAAAAATCAGGAAGTAGAGGTGTGACTCAAGTGATAGAGTGCCAACTTTGAGTAAAATAGCTAAGCAATAGCACAAGGCTCTGAGTTTAAGCCCCAGTGCACAAAGTTTTTCAAAATTAAACAAAATAATACCAATATTATAAATGCTTTGACTACTCATCAAGCACTTGTTGATTTCTTACTATATAGTAGGCACCTTCTTGGCAGATTTTCCATGGGTCATAAAATTTGAATTCTCTTATTCCAAACTGTGAATGCAAAGATACTTTTTTAGTAAAGTCAAACACTTTCATTTATATTCTTCTCTTTTTGATAAAGATATAGAAAGCAAGAGGGTCTTTTTTGTTTTTAACCTAGAATACATTTTATGTGCAGCAGAATTTGATGTGAGGAGTTCATGATATGATGAAGCCTCTTATGAACAACTTTGGGGTCAGGATTCCAGAATGCATTGTATTCTTCAGCTTGAAATAATATTCTAAAGATTTCTAAATGAATATGTACATACATGTGCCTACATGTATGTGTTATCAAGTAATATATGAATTACCTATTGCTGAACAGCAAATTGCCCCAAATGTAACAGTTTGAAATCTCATAGAAATCCAGCAGCATTTAGTTACATAGTTCTACTAAATGTTTTTTATCATGCTGTTCTCAAGTTGTTATCCAGGGCTGTTCTAATTTAAAATGAAAGTCCGCTTTGTGTATTTGCTGCAGGCATTAGGCCAAGGTTGCTGTTGGCTGAGATCTCAGTTTCTGCCACCTGGATACTGCAGAGGTTGCTTGAGCACATTCAGAACTGGCGATTACTTCATCAAAGTGAGTGAACACACAAAGGCATATAGACAGACTTTCACAATAACATAGATGATCTCTGATACAGCATAGGAGAGTGCTGAACAAGAGGGTTTTTGATCTTGGGGTTCACCTTAGAGATTGCTACCACAGTTAAGTTCCTATAAAGGAGTGGGGGCTTGGTAATCTTACATAAAAAGGAAACCTGTATGTCTCTATTTTATTAGCTTTATTTTTTGCTTTTTGTGTCAGGATCTTACTATGTTGCCCAGGCTGGTCTCCAACACATGGAGTTTGGATCATCCCTCTTCTGAGTAGCTGGGACTGAAGTCATAGTCCACCATGTCTGACTTATTTTAAAATTTAAATTTTTGTCTGTTTAAATTTAATTTTAATTGAGGAAATTTTAATGTAGTTATAGTATATACAATGATTTGACATATGTAGACACTGGGCAGTGTAAATGCTTTGCTTTGCATACTTGTCATTTTTTGTGAAAAGAACATTCAAAATCTACTCTCATCAGTTTTCACATTTATGAAAATCATGGCTATCACTAACTTATTATTTTAAGCAGATAATTATATGTATATAGAACATTAACATTTGTTTTTGTTGTCCCATTTGCTTCCATAATAGTGCTCTGGGAATATAAACATATACTTCGGAGCAACCATGTTATGTGTCTTCATTGCATTTCTAGGAATAGCAGGGCAGTAAGTGTCACTTATTTAAAGAAAAATGAGCTGGGCTCTGGTGGCTCACACCTGTAATACTAGCTACTCAGGAGGCTGATATCTGAGGATCAAGTTTCAAAGCCAGCTGGGTAGGAAAATCCGTGAGACTCTTATCTCCAATAAACCACCAGAAAACCAGAAGTGGCGCTGTGGCTCAAGTGGTAGAGCACTAGCCTTGAGTTGAAGAGCTGAGGGACAGCATCCTGGCCCAGAGTTCAAGACCCATGACCAACAACAACAGAGGAAGAAAGAAAGAAAGAAAGAAAGAAAGAAAGAAAGAAAGAAAGAAAGGAAGGAAGGAAGGAAGGAAGGAAGGAAGAAGACAAGAAAAGTTAAGGTTAAAAGAGAATGAATGACTTGCCTGAAATTTCTTAAAGGGGAGGGAAGAAACTCACATTCACAATGTATCACTTTATATAGAAGATAGAAGTCCTCACATGAGCTTTGTGAGGATGGTACACTGGCATTATCCACATTTTACAGATGACTAAATTGAGGATGTGTAACTTGCTGGAGGTCATAAAGTTAAAAGAGTGTGAGCAGAGGTGAGAATTTAGCTCAGGATTTCAGACTCCAAAGCCTATTAACGTCTCCAGTACAGTCATGTGACCACACCCTTTACAGATCAGAGCACTTTTGTGGTTTCAGCAGCAGTGTCCCAGCTTGTAGGACTTGTTATCAGTTCCTTAGAATATGCTGAGGTTGACACCTGTGCAGTTTAGAGTTTGAGCTCATGTTGGTTGCTTAGTGTGTCAGTTATGAGCTCCCTGGATTACAGGAAAACCAGGTAAATTTGCTGCCTCCAAATTATCTGGACAGAGTTTGGGTTAGATATGATTGCTCTTGGGTCTTTTGACAATTGGGTGTTTCTAGTGTATGAAGTAACTTGTGAATTAGAAGTTGCAGAGCAGGGTTATGGCAATGATGTGGTAGACTCATACACCTCTTGAGGATTCCTGAGATCTTTGTCCTGTCATTGTTACTATACTATGTATAGTAATCCCCCCTTGTCAGTGCTTTTACTTTCAGAGACTTTCATTATCTGTGATCAACTGAGGTCATTAAATAGAAAATTCTAGAATTAAACAATTCCTAAGTTCAATATATTTTCAGAAGGTCAACAGCAGCCAAGCACAGCAATGCCTGTCTCATTCATCTCTGTCCATTTCATTACACAGGCATTGCATCATCTTACAGCATCATAACAAATATGAGCAAGAGAGCAAGTGACACACACACACACACACACACACACACACACACAAAGAGAAACATATAGACAGAGTGAATGCATATTAGCATATTAGCACATTTCTTTTTCCTCCCTCCCTCCCTCCTTCCATCCCTCACTTCCTTCCTTCCTTCCTTCCTTCCTTCCTTCCTTCCTTCCTTCCTTCTTTCTTTCTTTCCTTCCTTTCTTTTCTTGTCTTGGGCTTGAACTCAGGATATGGGACTGAGTATACACACACACACACACACACACACACACACACACACACACACACACACACACACACATATTACTCAATGCTAGTGCTCTACTACTTGAGCCACAACTCCAGTTCCATCTGTTAATTAGAGATAAGAGTCTTAGACTTTCCTGCCTGGGCTAACTTTAAACCTTGCTCCTCAGATTTCAGCCTGTGGAGTAGCTAGGCTTACAAGTTGAACCACCATTACCTTTATTATAGTTATTGTTATAGTTCTTCTGTTTTATTATTAGGTATAGCAGTTATTCTCTTCCCAGGACTAATTTACAAACTAAATTTGATTTCCGGTATATATGTAGAGGAAAACACTCAATATATATAGGGCCCAGTCCTGTCCGAGGATGCGGGCATCCATGAGAGTCTGAAAAAGTATCCCTAAGGAGGAGGAAGACTCTATACATTGAATGAAAGAAAATGTGAAACCAAGCTGCCATTTGAGCTATGCAGCCTGAAGAGTAAGGGGACTGCCAAAATATCAGCACTTGTGGTAGACATGTCAGGGTCAATGTTTGTGGCTGTTTGGATTCCTGTCTTTTTATAAAAGTTAATTTTATTTTGCTGTGAAGATTATTTACAGAAGGATTACAGTTATATGTTAGGTAATGATTACATTTTTTGTCAAACATTGTACATTGTTACCCGCTTCCTCATTTTTCTCCCACTATTCCTCTCCCCTGACTTCTCTGACCCCCCAAGTCGTAAAGTTCATTTCACCCTAGTGTCTTGTGGATATCACTGTTGCATTAGTTCACCCTTTGTCCTTGTTTCACCATTTTCTTATTCCTCTTCCCTTCTCCCAAATCATATAAATGTGTATACAAGACACAGAGTACCAGAATCAAAAACAGTGACTACAGAGGACAAACCAAAGGGGAAAAATGATAAAAAAAAAACTTCATAAAGTACATTAAAAACATCATCAATAACAAAACCCCTCTTGTTTCCATATCTTGGTGGCATTAGTTTCAATTAGCATCATTTTATATGGTCATCTGTACAAAGCCATTGAGCAACTGTGATCCTCTTCTAGGACTATCCTAGGCATATACTAATTATTCCAAATGACAGAAACCATGGAGCCTATGTTTCTTTGGGTCTGGCTTACTTCACTTAATATATTTTTTCCAAGTCTTTCCAGTTCTTTATGAATGGGGCAATGCTATTCTTTCTGATGGAAGCATAGAATTCAATTGTGTATATATATTAAATTTTCTTGATCCATTCATCTACTGAGGGGCATCTGGGTTGGTTCCATACCTCAGCTATGGTAAATAATGTTGCAGTGAACGTAGTAGTGCTGGTAGCTTTAGTGTGGCCTTGTTTATAATCAGTTGGGTAAGTGCCTAGGAAAGGGATTGCTGGATCATAGGGGAGCTCTGTATTTAGTCTTTTGAGGAACCTCCATACTACTTTCCAGAGTGGTTGAACAAGTTTACATTCCCTCCAACAGTGTAATAGCATTTTCTTTTGGCCACATCCCCACCAGCATCTGTTATTACTGTTTTCTTGATAATGGCCATTCTAACTGGGGTGAGGCTGGAACCTCAACGTAGTTTTGATTTGCATTTCTTTTATGGTCAGATGTTGTGCACTTTTTCATGTGTTTATTTGGTATTCTTATTTCCTCTTCAGGGAAGTCTATTTTTAATTCTTTAGCTCACTCTATTAATGGGCTAGTTGTTTCTTTGAGGATATTTTTATTGGGAAGTTAATTTTTGAGCTCTATGTATATTTTTGATATAAGACCCTTATGAAGATCTCCCAATCTGTGGGCTTTCTATTTATCTTGCTAGCTATGTCCTTTGCCACACAGAAACTCTGCAGTTTAATGCAATCCCAGTTATTCAACCTTTCTTTGATCTATTGTTTCTGGATATTTATTTAGGAAGTTTTGAACTGTGCCAAGGAGCCCTAGTGTATCTCCTATTCCTTCCTGTAATATTTTCAGGGTATCTGCTCTTACCTTGAGACATTTGGAGCTGCTGTTTTTATAAGTAGTTTTATAATAGAGTTTGAACTTTGGTATTGGATTGTTTTTACTATTGGGGGTCTCCTATTATTCCATATGATATTTTGGATTGCTTCTTCTATTTCATTAAAAATGTTGTTGGGATATTGATGGGTATTGCATTGAATTTGTGGATAGTTTTGGGCAGAATTGCCATTTTCATGATGTTAATTCTCCCAATCCAAGAGCATGGGAGGTTTTTCTGCTTCCTTAAATCTGCTTTAATTTCCTTTTTTAGATTTTTAAAGTTTTAACCATAGAGGTCCTTTAGCTCTTTGGTTAATTCCTAGGTATTTTTTGAGGCTACTACAAAAGGAGTTGTTTTTCTGATTTCAGCCTTGCTCTTTTTATTGTTGGCATACAGAAAAGCTACTGATTTTTGTGGGTTAATTTTATATCCTGCTACTTTGCAAAAGTTTTGGATCAGCTCAAGTAACTTGGGAGAGGAATCTGTGGGGTTCTTTAAATACAGGATCATGTAATCTGCAAAGAAGGAGAGTCTTACTTCTTTCACTGTTGGATCCTTTTTATAGTTATCTCTTGCCTTATTGCTCTGGCAATGAGTGGAGAGAGCAGATAGCCTTGTCTCATTCCTGATCTTAGAGGAAATGGTTTTAAATTTTCACCATTAAGTATAATGCTGGCTGAAAGGTTTGTCATATATAATGCTTTAATAAAGGCTATATTTAATAAAGGCTAGTTTCTCCAGAGCTTTCATCATAAAGGGCTGTTGGATCTTGTCAAATGTTTTTTTCTGCATCCATTGGATGCTCATGTGGTTCTCGTCCAAGGGATTTCTGTTTTTCAGAAGACTATTCTACTTTCTCCCTGAAGTCCAACTTTATTCCTTTAGTTATTGAGAATTTAAATTTTGTCAACTTTCTGACACTACAAGAAGACATTAATAGGATTATTTATTTTGACTGAACTTTGTCTATTGCATAGTCCCTTACTGGACTCTTCTTACTATTCATACACTATATATTACATATTGTCAAGATTTTAATACATTTTATATATATATTTAAATTTAATTTTATTGTAAAGATGCTTTACAGAGGGGTTACAGTTACATGAGTAAGGTAATGAGTACCTTCCTTGTCGACCATTGTTATCCCCTCCTTTGTTGTTCTTCCATGACCCCTTCCCTCCCCCATTATATATTTTTTGATTATCCTAACATCTGATTCCCTATAGATATGTCATTTTTTGAAATAATCCCATGTATAGATGATAATGATAGAGCCAAGGAGATAAAGAGGGAGAGGGAATCTCTGAGGAGGTGGTAATGAGGAAGCCTGGCTAAGACAGAACTACTGTTACTTTTGAGTTCTAGATAATGAGCAGATAGTCATGCTAACAGGCCAAGAGAAGACCAAATAAACAAGAACAGGTTCAGTGTTGTAGTGAAATAAAGCTTACAATAAGCCCAGTGTAACACATTTTGTCATGCTGAATAGCTATAGTTACTTAGGGTAACTATGTGGCGGGAGACAATCAACTCTCCCAGGAGACTGCAATAAGTGCATACTTTACATAGCATACAGGAAAGAACAAGGTTGGGTTTCTTCTCTTCCTTAGATTGGCTTATGTCAGTACAAGAAAGAATGATCTTGGTCCCCAATACCTTCTGCACTGTATTCCTTAACTACCACTTCATTCTCAAAGACACACTGACTTTTGTCCTCACTGAAAAGTCCTGTCCCCTGGGTGGTAGGGGCTGGCTCCCTTCACCTTTCTCTTTGATGCTCTGTTCACCTTGAGGCAGGCCATGGCCTCTCTAAGCCTCATGAACAGTCATATCTTGTTCTCAGCTAGGACATACTAAGGACACATTGGAGTCATGAAAATCCAGATGTTGGAGGAAGAAGGGAAGGGATGAGGGCTTGTGACACATCCAGCAGGTGCTGTGCTCTTGATTTACTGGTATGTTAGAGCCAATCCACTGGAACTGGGGCCCAGATTGCCCTTGTTCTTCCAAACAAATCCATGGGCTGGGGAGCAGACACACTGTGACTAATGCTCCAGGCCTGAAGCTCTCTCTTTAGTTGCTTTCATCACAACTTTACTTCTTACTGCCATGGACAGACCTCTGTCTTTCTCTTCCACAGGACTTTCTCACTCAGAGACTGTTGAGAAGTACTGTTTTGGTACGAGTAATGGGTCTTGAACTCTGGGCTTCAAGCTCTCATTTGGCTTTCTCACTGAACGCCAGTTCTTATCGTTTGAACTACACCTTCACTTCCAGCTTTTTTGCTGGTTAATTAGAGATAAGAGTTTCATGGACTTTTCTTCCTGGGCTGGGTTAAACCCATGATCCTCAGATCTCAGCCTCCTGAGTAGCTAGGATTACAGGCATGAATCACTAGTGCCTTATTTCTGTTGGAAAAATCTTGGCTGAATGAATGCAAAGGGCTTCATACCACTGAGGCTTCCTGAAGGAAGTAAACCTGGAATACAGCCTTTGCCACTCTCTTGAGTTTTGATCCACTCTCTCCAAACAAAGTCCTAAGCTGCAGCAGAAACCAGCTCAGACTAATTTCAGAAGAAAATGAACCTATATAAAAGTAAAGGGCAGGAAGTTATAGAAAAAGCACAGAAGCCCTATAATAGATGAGTGGATAAAAAGTGTGGTACATTTACTCATCTGTCAGAAAGAATGAGACTATGATGTTTGCAAGGAAATGGATAGATCTAGAAAAACATAAATGAGATAAGCTAAGCTCAGAGAGACAAATGGTACATTTTCTCTTACATGTGGAAGCTAGATTTAAAACACAACTGTACATGATATCTTCTACAGGTCTCTAGGCATTCACACACACTGAAATTAAAGGATACTCTTAGAAGAGTCATGGAAAGATATAATTTTGCTGAACCCAAATTATTATTTATTGAAATGAATTCCAGGAAATGTTGAAAATGAACTTTACAACTTTGTGGGGGAAGGAAGAGTTGGAGGGGAAAGGGATGGTAGGGGAAAAACAGAGGAGGAGGTAACAATGCTCAATAGGAAATGAACTCATTACCTTGCTCATGTAACTGTAACCCCTCCGCACAGTATTTTACAATAAAAATATACATTTAATAAAAAAATTTTTAAGTAAAAGGTGGAGCACAGCCTCTGAGAGGTAGGATGGGAGGGTAAAGACCCAGGGTCACAGGCTACAGAGCTTAGATCATTCTCCAAACTGGCATTCTACACTGGAAATAACGTTACATGGTCAAATCATCATTCCTGTGGCACTAATAGCACTGAAGCTGGCTGCTCCCTCTGTGGCCACTCTAATGCAACCTCTGCAGTCCAGAGGGAGATGGCTCAAGGGACGAAGTAACTTCAGGGCTCACATTCTTCTTTGCATAGCTAACTCTGTGATGGGAGCAGTGTTGGCTTCCATTATAACTTACAAAGTCAGACATCCATTAAGCTGAGAACAGAAGCCAGGAGTATAGATGTAAAAAAAAATCTATTTGTTGATCCCAGCCCTGATTTATTTTTTCCCCCATCCTCTACTTCTTCTATCCACCCCATTTGATCTGGCCAAGATTATCCTGAGAGAAAATCTTCAACCCACCTGGTTAGTTGTCATTCATACTCTGCAGACATGTGGTAGGAATAGATCCACATGATAGAATTCATGGATCACTGCAGTGGTCCTAATTTTATGCATGTTTCACTAATGGGAGAGTCTTGGGAGGGTGGTCTGTTGTGATTTGGCTGTGGATTGTGCTTGTTGTACTCAGGGAAATTTGGTTGCCAAGGCAACGGCATTTGGAGGTGAGAAATTTAAGAGGAATTGATGTTGTTTCTGGAAACTGGAGCAGATCTCATGGAAGTGGGCTGTTATTAAGTGTTCATTTATTTATAAAGGAAAGTGGATTGTTATAGTGGGTTCCTTTATTTTCCTTCCCTCTCTTTACACCTATTCACTTTCTATTCTCACATAAGGTTCCACATGGGATACTGTCAACAATGTTATTATAGGAGGAGGTTTTTTCCCCAGATACGATCTTCTTAATCTTGGACTTCTAAGCCTCCAAAACTGTGAGCTAAGCAAGCCTTTTTCTTCCTATAGATTATATAGGTTTGAGTATTTTGATATACCAGTGTAAAATGAACTAGATTATTCTTGCCTTTGTTCACACTGCTTCTCTGGCTTAGAGTTTTCTTTCTCTATCTTCTTTCCACAACTGTTCCCTGCATTCCATCCATATTGATCCTTTTCCAGCCCCCCTTTCTGGCCTCCATATATCAAGACCAATGCAAACCCCACAGCTTGCATTTATTTATCTGCTGGTTTCTTGAGAGCAGCAGAGTTTTGCCTTTACTTCTCTACAATACTAGCTCTGTTTGTGCATGGAGGAAGCCCAAGATATGGAGTGAGGACATAAATGAGGCATTCTACTTAGTGTTAGACTTTTGTAGTGGCTGCATGGAGGAGGTGACATCTAAGATGTAAATTTTGGAGAAATAGAAAATAGAAAGTAGTAATAGAAGATGACTAAATTAAATATCAAAAAAGAATGTGCATTTTTCCTCAGTCTATTTGTTTTCTGCCAATATTGACTCCTCGGTCCCAGCCAAGGGCTTGCTGACATAGTTAAAGAACTCAGGCAATGTTTTGTGAACAAATACAATAAATGCAGTTTGAAAGCAAATGTGTGTATGTGTGTACAAAAAATATTTTAAAGCAAATGTCTATGAAGACTATGGAAACTTCAACCTCAATATATTTAAGAGCCAAATAGCATCATAATATCTTGAAAGGATTAACAATGCATATGAATAGAACTAGATCCTGTAATTATTCTTGCAACAGTCTCTCAATGGGCAATTAGAGGATTAGCCATACAATTTGATTCAATGTTCAGGTCATTTATATTCTGTACTTAACAGGCCTAGGAATAGATCCATTTGTCTTAATGTAACAGTCATTCTTAAAAGAATCATTCAACTAAGCGACTTAACCACCATTAATTAAACTAAAGGAGCTGCCATTTGGAATAATATTGAAATGTATAATGGCTTTTCTGTCTCCAACATCATAGAGGATTTTAGCTCTCCTTAGAATTTCACAATCATATATTATTAGTCCTGTGTGGATGGGAGCTCCAGATCAAAGACCTTGTATATATACACAAGTTTTATATACCATCTAGATACGCCTTATGTAAGAAAAATGGTATGACTAAAGGTTAATTGTAGAACTACAAGGAATAATACTGTGAATACTATTAAATCGTAGAGTGATGAATAGACAGATGTTCTTGTCTTAAGAAAGGTCTTCTTGCTTCTTAAGAAGTGAATCATTCCCATTAGGGTAATAGCTTTCTTTATATGTGAATTCACATTTTCTCAATTGGGTTCTGGCTTGCAGTTCAGCATCTGCTATTTCCTTTACATGAAATGTTTGCTTTGAAAATAATGAGACTCTTTATAATGACTATATATCTATGTATTCTTTTCTTAAGGACTTTATTTAAAACAGTTGTTATCTCTTAGTGTATTTTATAATACAGTTATAAAAGCTGTAGCTATTTATGTTGAGTGTTCTCAAATGTGACCTCTTTCTCATTTGGAAGACATGCCACGAAGAGGTTTGAGAGCATAATGTGGCATGGATATGGCCATTTCTGGCATTGTTTAGAGGACTTTTTATTGTGGATCATGTCAGGATCACATTTGCTTGTGAAGCATGGGATCCATGTAGTGTGTGATGGGACAAAGGGTGGTGGTAGGCCAGAAGCCCTTATAAAAATTTAGTCTGCCTCTGTCAGACATCTCCTTGGAGGGTAGGTGGGGAGGGGGATAGCTTCTCTAACAAATCACTGCCCTCACAGGCCTCTACCATGGGTATAGTCTTTTTCAGTGACTCACCCAGCTTTTAAGGTAGTACTACCCAGATTTGCAAGTGCCTATCATTAAAGAAGAAGACTAACACAGCTGCATGTACCTCTGACTTAGGGTCTGAGTTCTGACTGCATATGCTCTAGGCAGAGAAACATGTCCCAATTATGCCAATATGCATTTGAAGATGGAAAGTAAATTTAGGCTCAAAGGGGGTGTGTGTGTCTTGGATTTTTTTTTATTAGTTGCTAGAAGGTAGACAAGAGCAAGACTTGCAGCCAGATTAAGCAGTGTTCTAATCTCACTTCATTTGCTGGCTGGGTAACTTTGGGTGAGGTATTGACTTTTTTTTTTATTAGACTAAGTTTTGTACTGTAACTGAAGATAAATAATATGTACTATTAAGTCATGTTGAAATTGAACTCCCAATGTTTCCAAAATATATTCAATTCAGCAAATATTTTTAAGTTGCTTATTTAAATGTAGCAGTAGGTTCTGATTTCTACTTACTTGTTTTAAAAATGTTACTAACAAGGAGGTGGGGGAGGGAAGCGATAGTGGAAAAACAACAAAGGAGGGAGTAGCAATGGTTGATAAGAAATTCACTTATTACCTTACTCATGTAACTGTAACCCCTCTGTACAGCATCTTTACGATAAAATAAATTTTTAAAAAAGAAGAGACAAGTTTACTAACATATATTAATTGTTTAGAGAAGTTTCATTGGGATATCTCCATGCATGCATTTAATATACTTTGATCAAATTTTTTCCTCTCCATCACTCTTTCTTATCCCCTTCTTTCTACAGCTCTTTGTATATTTTATTATGCTATTTTATGCACAATACTATTTGTTTATTTGGATTTATTTTTTAAAATTGCCATGTAATAATTGTACCTATTTATGGGGTACAGTGCAATAATTTGGTACATGTATGAAATGTGTACTGATAAAACAATAGCTAGACCTCCTTATCAATGAATTCACATTCAGGTGATGATTGTTTGCTTTGGGTTCATACAAATTGAGTCCTCTGCTTTTGTCCCCCTCTAGGTCCTTCAGATTCACGGGGAAGCTTTCTCTGGTTTTGGTGTTGTGTCCCTGGACATAATAGGTGTGGGCATTAATGATATTGTCACCTTACTAGCTTGGCATGCTGCAATATTAGACAGTATTGTCAGACATCCCACACTAGCAGGATCTAGTTCTGAGGTATCTGCTTTTATAACTAAAGCTGCTCATTTCCCACAAAAACGAGATAGGGGACACCACAAAATGCTAATCCTAGAAGTTCTGGCTTTAAGTTTTCCCCAGTGGATGTCATAGAGCCTTCAGCAAGATGAGGAAGATAGCTTGGAAGAGTCAGGGATTAATATAGAGCTTTTCTGCTTCTATGTGGTATGTACAACAATGGAATTTTACTCATCCATTAGAAAGAATGATACTGTATCATTTAAAAAGAAATGGAAGGACTTTGAAAGTTATGTTAAGTGAAGTAAGTCAGTTTTCTCTCATATGTGGGAAGTACAACTGGTTTTTAAACATGTAAGTAAATAGATTGAGTGGTGTGCAAGTGTATACAAATGTATTAACTGAAACATGGTCGATTCAGAGGAGAACTCAGAGTAATTCCTTAGAAAGGCAAAATCAAAGTTCAACAAAATAAACACTAGGAAACAGGGATGAGGTAGAACCAAGGGGAAAAGGGTAGATGAGTGATGAGAAGGGAGAGAATGCAGTAAAAAATAAAATTAATATATGTCCTACCAAATTAAGAAAAGTGAATGAAGAGGTGGGTTGGGAGCAACAGGTGAACACATTGTAAAGGGTGACATTGATCAAGATTTATTGTAATCATAAACTGATTTGTTAAATGACAGCTTCTTTATACAACTACTTAAAGATATAAAAAAAAAACCCCAAGGATGAAAAATACAGAGAGCACTACTTTTGCTGCTAATGCCGTCACTGTTCATTTATTTTGTTTCCTACCTGAAATGTACAACACAGAGGTATGTTCATAGTCCATGCTAATAAACACTGTTGACAAATTATGCAACCAACAAGAGAGTAATAAAAGTAATGTCCTTGCTTTTAATTTGGTGACAAACTTCTCTCAGGAAGCCCACTGCTTTTTGAACAGATTAACTTCCTTCAGATGCAAAAGTTCTTCTTTGGGGCTGTGAAGGTGGTTCAGTGGTAGAGCTCTTGCCTCGCATGCAAGAGGCCCTTGGTTTGATTCCTCAGCACCATATAAACAGAAAAAGCCAGAAGTGGCTCAAGTGGTAGAGTGCAAGTCTTGAGCTAAAGAGCTGAGGGACAGCACCCAGGCTCAGAGTTCAGGCCCCGTGACCACCAACAACAAAAATTCCTCTCTGCTTTCTGTGTTAGCATTTTTCAATCCCTGGTTCTCATCAAACGTGAGGAAGTAAACCAAGAGGTGTCTGGGGTGCTGGAAAACGAGAACAGCTTGGATGTCATTCTTCATGCCCAATAGGCCTGTGGGGGAACCATTTGGACAAGGGTCATGGACTCATCAGGAAAGAACAGCTTTTCAAACTAAAGTGGGGAAACCATGCAAAAATCTTGGCATTGTCACCTCTAAGGCTATCCTATCCTGGAGAAAGCTGGAGGGTTCCAGGCTGAAATTATTCTGAAAAATCATTAGCAAGACAAGATCTGGTAAATCTGGAGAACAAGCTGTGTAAAGGTCACAGGTCACCCATGCATCGCTTCTGCTGGAGATTTCACCTCCCACCAACCTCTTTGAAGAGTGTTTCATTAACAGTACAATAGATTTCTTAGCCTTCACAGCTTCATTTCCTCTTGCTTAACTTTGGAAAGGGTTGAGTTCCAGTGGTCATCCAATTAACTAGCAGAAAAAGGTGCTAGACAGAGAAAGGGTGAACTTGCTGATACCTATGTCAATTTGATAATGTATCTTTTCAGGCTTTGATCCTCAGCATCAGAAGTGTGAGTTCAAATGAAGTCTCAAGGATAGAATTCCTCTGGGAATTAAGAGTGGGTTCTCAACTGTTAGGGATGCTCTTTTTTTGTGGAGTGTGATAGAGGTGATGAGATTGATTGGAATATAGTATAAATATGTGTGAAAATGTAACAACTAAGTGCCCTTCATAACTATTGTAAGCTAATAAAAACTCCAGTAAACTATTGAAAAGAAAAATGAAGCTTGTAAAATCAGCCTCACAATTTTTGATTTAGTGGTACTATAGGAAGTAGGTCCCAAAGGACTTTGAGCAGTGACACAGCTATTAAGATACAAAGCAGCAGAACTCCAGAGTTAAGGAGCTGTAAATTAACCACTGGTCTGAAAGTTTGAAACTCTGTTCTGTTTATAACTCTACCATTTTCTAGTTTATGCTAAAATACATCTCTTAAGCTTCAAATTACCATATTAAAAATGGGCACCTGTGGCTCATACCTATAACCCTAGATACTCAGGAGGCTGAGATCTGAGAATCACAGTTTGAAGCTAGTCTGGGCTAGAAAATCTATGAGACTTATCTCCACTTGACTATCAAACTTGGAAGTAAAGCTATGGACCAAGCGGCAAAGCTTTAGCCTTGAGTACAAAAGCTCAGGGACAATGCCCAGGACCTGAGGTCAAGCCTCATAACCAGTACCAAAAAAAAAAAAAAAAGAAAAGAAAAAAAATGAAACTGGGTTAAAAAGCAAACAATGGAGGTCACTAATGCACTTACATTGATAGTCTTGAGCACTCTAGGAAATTAGTCCCAAGGAGAAGTGCTATCTACTTTATAAATTATCTTTTATTTTATTGGAAAGGTGATATACAGAGGGGTTAGAGTTGCATAAGACATGAGTACAATGCTTGTCAAACATTGTCATCCCCTCTCTTGTTTTCTTCCTCTATCCCTCCCCTCCCAACTCCCCTTCCCCCAGTTGTAAGGTTCATTTCCAGCATAGTGACTTGTATCACTGTTGCATTCCTTTACCCTTTGTTTTTTGTCTAACCCTTTCTGTGATTACCCCTTCCCATCCCCATCAGATAAACAAAAGGTACCAAAATCAAAAACAGTGACAACAGGGGGAATTCTTGATGGGATTTTAGCTCTTATCTTTGAGCTCTGGAAACCAGTTGCAAAAGGGTTCTGCTCATTAGCAAATGGCTAACTTGAGGAAAATGAGCCTTCCCAAAGTAGGTTGTTTGTTCTGAATGGTGCCAGCTGGTGACTTCAAAGAAATGGTGTGGATAGTATTTGTATCTGTGTGGCTTCCCTTTTCTTAAACACAGATCACAGGTGTTTACATTGTTATTTGGAGGTTGATGGTTCTGGCTGGGTCTGGTGTGCTGACAGAGGGAAGAGCAGATTATGCAATGGCGATTTTGTAAGTGACATAATCATTGGAACTCTGCCAGCCTGCTATCCAGGTGTGTGCTGTTTGCAAAGATCTGTGTACTTGTCATGATATTGCATATTCACACAATCTACTGAATGTGATAGTGAGTCTCACACCCCCACAGGAGCTGCAGGATATCCTGTGGCTAGTTTTTAATGTCTTAGAGACCTGTGTATTAATTTCTGTGTCTTAAAAATCTGCATCTGAGCTGGGCACATATGGCTTATGCCTGAAATCCTAGCAACCCAGGAGGCTGAGCTCTGAGGATCATGATCCTCATCTAAGATGAGGATCATGCTCAGTCAGCCTGAGCAGAAATGTTCATGAGATATTTCCAATTAATCACCAAAAAAGTGTAAGTGGACTTATGGATGAGGGAGTATAGTGCTAGCCTTGAGCAAAATAGTTCAGGGACAGTACCCAGGTCCTGCGTTCAAGCCCAGGGCTGGCATACAAAAAAGGAAGTTTTTATGTAAGAATTCTAGCTGTGAGTACTGGATGGATGAGAAATCTATAGAAGCTGGTTTTACAATAATTTTTATGTAGTGGGTTATAAGACAAATAACTATTTCCCTAGGTGACTTTGTTAAAACTTCTAGTAAAGCAGGGCTGCCAGATAACTTGAGAAAACTGGTCCCTCCTATGATATGTTGTCTGCTCTGTGGCTCAGGTTAGTGACAGGGTAAGGAGAACTTTATGCCATATCGTCCTAGTCTGTCCTGTCCCTTCAGATGTTCAGAGGAAAGCTGAGCCCAGGATTTTAATTCCAACCAACCAATGAGTCATGGAGTTACATTGTCATGTAATCTTTTTGTGTTAGAAGTAAAATCAGGTGCCAAGAACGTTTTTGATCTTCAGTATCATCCATTGTCATCGCTAATGTCCCCTTTGGCTCAGTTTCTGTATTCAATTGCTGACTGACATGTTTCTCTTTGAATGTAACTACCTAAAGTCTTAGATATTTGCTGTAATGCTACTTAAAAAGCAATTATTAGTTTTTTATGTTATTTTCTTCTCAAAAGCAGATTTTTGCCAACCTCAGGAGCCAGTAAGAAAAGGGCAGGTTGAGGTGTCCAGAATAAAGGAGGAAAAGAGGGTAGAACAGGAGGGTAAGCTTTGAGAAGCTCCAGGTCTTGCCAATGGCTAGGTATAGGTGGGCTGCTGGGTTTGATTGGTGCTTGGCAGATTAAAAAGGCTATTTGAGAGAAGTTTGACTTAGGGCTTTCTCAATCTAGCCTTTTGGTACTTAAGACATGGGCAAAAGTTTTCTTAAGTATTATTTATGTGGAAAGGCTTTGGCAAGCAAACCATTAGTGAAGACAAGCTACAAATGGACAATTTAAATCACTTAAAAGATAGACGCTTTTGGAGACTTCAGAATATTGTTTTGCAAATAATGGTGTCTAGAGAACTCAGACCCTTAAGGTCTAGCAGAAATTCCACAGAGATGGACTCTATTCTCGAACAGGCTGCTCTTTCTTTATGTCTCTCATTTTCTTTTTCCCTTCCCTTCCCTTCTTCTTCATTTCCCTCCCCTCCCCTCCCCTCCCCTCCCCTCCCCTCCCCTCCCCTCCCCTCCCCTCCCCTCCCCTCCCCTTCCCTTCCCTTCCCTTCCCTTTTTATTGGAGCTGTTCCTGGGGCTTGAATTCAGGGCCTAGGAGCTGTCTCCAACCTTCTTTGTTCAAGGCCAGCAATCTACCACTTGACCTACACGTCCACTTTTAGCTTTTTCGATAGTTATTGGCTATGAGAGTTTCATGGGTTTTCCTGACCAGGCTGGCTTTGAGCCATGATTCTCAGATCTCAGCCTCCTGAGTAGCTTTTTCTTTTTGTTTTATAAACAGGATCTGGCTATGTGGCCCAAGCTGATCTTGAACTGTTTTAGCCTCCTAAATGCTAGGGTTATAGGTGTGAGCCACCATACTCAGCTTCAAATATGTCAGTGTGTGTGTGTGTGTGTGTGTGTGTGTGTGTGTGTGTGTGTGTGTGTGTGTGTGTGTGTGTGTGTGTGTGTGTGTGCGCACATGTACGTGATAAGAGTTGAACCCAAGGCTTTGTGCATGCTACCACTGAGGTATTCCCTTGGACTGCTCTTTAAAAATGTCTGAGAGGAGTGTGCAAAATATACTTCTTAACTCTGGATGTCTTATTTTCTTCTGAATACTTACAAACATTTCTAGTATCCCTTGTAACACAATTTGGGGACTGTTGTTTAGAAAGAACTATTTACTTAATAATACTTATTTCGATGCTAATACTTGCCTGGAGTTTAAAAATTTAAATCTAATATGGTTTCTATCCCTCCCCTTCCCTTCCCACCTCTTCTCGTCCCTTCCCCTCCCTTTCATCCCTTACCTTTTGCTCCTCTCCCCTCTCTTCCTTTTCCCTGCCTCCCTCTCTCTTTCCTTTCCCCTCTCCTCTTCTCCAACTTTTCCTCTCCCCTTCTTTTCCCCTCCCCTCCCTTCTAGTCATTTCTTCTTCAGTGACCATGTTTTGTATGTCAAAATCTTGCGTAATCACTGGACAGAGGACAATCTGTTAATAATCACCAGTCATTTAAACAAGAGTTACTTCATATTTTTTTTAGAACTTAAGACAATTTTAGAGACCAAGGCAGTACTGGGATTTGAATTCAAGCACTACACTAGTTAGGCAGGCACTTTCCTATTTGAGCCATATCTCTGTCCTCTTTTGCTTTGGTTATTTTTCAGGTAGTCTTGTGCTTTGTTTTCAGTCAGCCTTGGACAATAGCTGGGATTACAGGCCATGTCAGTATTGCTTGTTTTTATGAGTACTTGCTAACATTTTGCCCAGATTGTCCTTAAACTGAGTCCCTATCTCCTTGATGGGGATTACATACATGAACCATTGCTCCCAAAGTAGAGAACATTTTCATCTTTTCCATTTGTTGTTTAAATGAGAGAGAGAGAGAGAGAGAGAGAGAGAGAGAGAGAGAGAGAGAGAGAGAGAGAGAGAGAGAGAGAGAGAGAGAGAGAGAGAGAGAGAGAGAGAGAGAAGGTCTTTATGTTAGAGGTCACTGTCATTTGATAGTAGAGTTTTAAGAGGAGAAACTGAAGTGAAAGGAAAAAATACCCTGTGGATTGTGGGTTGGGGCTGTGATGTGTTAGATTGAGATTCAGAAGTCTGAGGTTTGGGTGTCTTGGTGCTCCATCAATGATTGCTCAGTAATTAATTCTAGTGTCCTTACTTTGTGCGGAGAAAAGACCATGCTCTTGATGTCTCTCTCACTGCAAAATGGAAAACTACCAAACTGTGTAAGGAAGAGTGGCATAGAGAGGTCACTTCTGGTGGGGCTTAACAAAGCCATGTGATGTCTAGGTTCAGAGAAAGGGCTTTGAACAGTTAAGCTGTCTCTCCACCAAGCTGCTGATCCTGTGCTGGCGCCACTTGTCATAGGCTTTCTTCTCGAAGTTCTTTCTGATAATCAGTGTGCTTGAGATTCCAACTAAATTGAGCCCTACCATCTTGTGCATCTACAGACTCCCTTTGTACTTTGTAGGCTGCTGTCTCTTACCTGACATCCAGAAGGAAGCTCTGGTTGAAAGAGGGATGTGAACTCAATCTTACTATGATATGATGAGAGAAATCAAGATCCTTGCACACTAGTGCCTGTTTCTAGAAAACAATGTGAGACAAACAAGTATTGTAAAACCAATATTTATTATTGTTATTATTATTATTGTTACTATTTTTAACAGAATCTATGTAACCTATACTTAGCTAATAACATGTTATTCTTACTTTTTTAGTCTAAGAATAGACTGGCAACTTCATGCCAAACTTTTCTCAGGAATGGAAAGAAAATGGTGTTAAAATTAAGTAACTGTGACTCTGGTACGAGTTCTTTTTAAAATAAAGGTTCAAGGAATATTCTTTGCAATTCACTGCACTGATATTGGCCTCTGATGACTAATCTTGCATATTCCAGGTTAGTGGCTGAACCAGATGATTATTAACATTGCATCCTCCTCCCCAACTTGGTCTCTACTCTTTCTCAATTTTTCCTCCCAAAAGAGGCTTTGTCTTTAAAAGTTGAAGTGTATTTTTACTTTGGTCATTTGTATTCATATTACACCATGAATTTTATGACAGGCTTTGTATTTATAAACAAAATAATCCTAACATTGGATCCTTTTTAGAGGAAGGTAGTGTAAATAAGTGGATAGGTAGGTAGTTCCCTTTTAAGGAATAAGAATATGTGGATAGCAGTTACCCTTGATCCAGATTTCTTCATTTTGTGAAGAATGTGAAGATTATGTTTGCATTGACAGTTCATGTTCTGGTTTTCTGATGGTAAAAACAATTTGACAGGGCTGGGAAGGTGGCTCAGTGGAAGAGTGCTTGCCTTGCATGCATGAGGCCCTGGGTTCGATTCTTCAGCACCACATAAGCAGAAAAAAAGCCGGAAGTGGTGCTGTGGTTCAAGTGGTAGAGTGCTAGCCTTGAGCTGAAGGGCTGAGGGACAGCGCCCAGGCCCAGAGTTCAGGCCCTATGACTGACAAAAACAACAACAAACAAACAACAAAACAAGATTGACCAAGATGTTGATGTCATGAGCTCAGGCCCAGGCCTTGCAAAGCAGCAAAATTCCTTGGCCACTTGTATCACTGAATCATTGCAACTGTACCACTTTTCTTTTCTTTTCTTTTTTTTTAATACAGATTATCAGTCCTTGGAATCATTTCAGGTCAGTGTTGCCATTTTCCTCCTTGGCATAAAAACATATGTGTTAAGCTAATACTTTACTCTTGCTTTTAAAATAGAAGCCTTGATTGGCAAGTTCATGCCAAATGTCGTGCATAAGTTTCTTCTAGAGGCTGTGAATGTGAATGCCATCTGAACAAGAAGTAGACAGCACTGACTGCTACAGGTGTTAGCACAGCTTACCCTAACTTTACTCTTTTTTCTGCTTCCCAATTATCTTTGTAGATTTTTTTTTGAAATACTCAAAATTTCAAGCAGATTAGGATTTACTTTTTGATAAGTATTTGATACTTCTCAGTTTTGGGGCATTGGTAAAAGGAAAATTTCCTTGTTACTTCCATCTTTTAAAACTTGTAACTATTTTTTTCTTTCTATTCATAATGGAAAATTGACTCTGTTTAGACCACTTTTCCTCTGTCAACTACTCTCTCACCATTTCCAGAGATCGTTTTAGGGAGAAACCTTTTGCTTACCCAGCTCATGTCTACATATCTTCCAAATTTCTTTCTTCATTCTTAAATATGTTTTCTATGTTGATATCTCCATTTCATTTTATTATCTAGTTCTTGATTCCCTGTACTTGTTGTCAGAAAGCTGGCAGTGATTTTTTTAAAAAAAATCACAGTGATTTTGGCCTTGATGCTTATATCCTTAGTTTTAAAATTTCTCTCCCTAATGTTGGTAAAATGTGCATCCTGCTCTGTCTCTTTACCACTACTTTTACTTGGCTCATTCCATGAGCTACTCTGAAAAGCCCTGTATATCATTAGTGTTACTACTTTCTTACTGTCAGTGAAAAATCATCTTATGACTTGAGCTACAGTTTCTAAGCTGAAACATTCACCTCTAGATCTGTTCTGTGTCCAGTTCAACACAATTGCTATTTCTGTCTGTGTAGTGAATATCTGAGGCTGGGTACTTTATAAAGAGGAGAGGTTTATTTAATTCAAAATTTGGAAGCTGAAAGTCCAAGATCAAATAATTGTTTAATCAGCATCTGGTGAAGACTCTCCTAGCTGTGTTACATCACAGTGGAAGTTTGTGTGCAGAAGGAGGTCATATAATGAAATAGGAAGCCAGACAATGGGGAAGGCTAGACTTGCTCTTTTGGAATAACTCCTTTGTAGGTACTAAACAGTCTCACAAGAAGTATACCAATTGCTTAATGACTTAATAATCTCCTACCAAGTCTCATGTCTCTTGTGCTATAGTAATGGAGTTTGAACTGAGGGCCTTGTACTTGTTAGGCAAGTTCTACTGCAGAGTCACACCTCAAATCCTGTTTTTTCACTGTTTTTTTTTTTAAGACAGAATCTCACTTTTTGCCCTCATGTGTACCTAGACTACAATTCACTTGTTTCAGGCTTCCTGACATTGCAGGAGTGGCTGCCATGCTCTACCATGTCTACTTTCCCTTAATTGAGATGGAGCCTAACAGACTTTTCTACTGGGCTGACCTAGAAGCATAACATTTCCAAATCTCATCTCTCATGTATTTTAGGATGACAGGTGTGTATTAGTATATACAGCTCTGGGTTGAGAAGGAGTCTCATGAATTTTTTTCCTTAGGTTGGCCTTAAACCAGGATCCTCCCATTCTTAGTCTCCCAAGTAGTTAGGATCACAGGTGTGAGTCACCGGTGTCTAGCTTCTAGTCCTACCTCTTAAAGGTCCCACCACATACAAAATAACCCTAGAGGGATCAACTATTCTTGGAAAGCACACTCAAACCATGTCTAACCTATACCATGCCCTACATTTATGACAGCTTTCCAAGCTTCTTTATTTTGATGTATTATGGCCATTGCAAACTCAACATGTCCATTTCCATGCTCCCCTCCAAGGAATCTGGCCCTGTGAGATCATGCTTTCCACTGCCAATGCCTTCCTGCAAGTCGCTACCATTGGCTTATGTAACAGTTTGTTAAAATACACTTATTAAACCTACTTTGGTGCTAAGTGGGCACTACAAGGCGATCACTCCCATTTAAAGTAATATCCTGTTCCAAGGGTAGACCATTTGACTGTCTGCTATGTCATAGGGCCAACGCAGATCTGATAAAAGCAATTTGAAATGTCACTTTCTAGTTTTCTATTTTGAGACCAATGTTCCTCTGTTTTTAGGGACTGAGTAAATCTTTATCGAAAACTATCTAGCACAATGGGTACTTCATACACCAGGAATCATTTCAAGAGAAGAGTCATTTTTTCTGTTATTACATTGTGCAATAATGGTTGGATCGATTTTCATCAATATAATGGGTATATCTGGAATGCTTAACATGTGGGTGGCTCTAAGCACATGTGCCTTCATATGACAGTTTGGATAGACAGACCCATGTCTTCATCTCACCATACCACAGTTCAAATGACAGCATTAAATCTCAGCCTTGTGCTTGAGTGCATCTTTGGACATTCCAATCACTATGCTGGTTTTAAGACTGAGGCTTTACTCTTGTGGTTGACCTTGCAGGTGTGGGAAGCTTGATTCTGAAACCCTGCATCTGCCAGTGGACAGGTGCCTGCCTCTGTTTTAAGCTACCTGCCCCCACACAGGGAAAGTGACAACTTGCTCCACCTCTGCTTGAAGCATCTACCCCAACATAGGGGAGATGACAGTTTGGTCCACATCCTGGCCCTCCATAGGCCTCCTGCCTTACATAGCTATGGTGATACCTGTCCCAATTTGCAGATCTATAGCACCACACTTAGACTTATCAAGTTTCACTCAATTTATTTAAACATTTCAAATACCATCCATACCAATAACTAACTCCCAGGCCTAAGCGTGTCCCACACCCAGGGGAGCTCACATGTCACGTTACTGTCACGTTACTTGGTGCTGAGGTCGAGGGGAGTCTGGCTATGGTGGCCTCCTGCTGCTCCCAGTCACTGACGAGAGAAGTGACCACCTTGCACAGTCAGGCTCCAGTGGAGAGTTGGTCGGGCGTGGAGTCACCTCACTCAGGGAGGTCTTCTTGTTGGGTCTCTGCTGCCCTGAGTTTTTAGGCTGGCCCTTTGTTTCTGGCTATGTCTGATTAGCAGGGTTGCCTTGATAACAGCTTCGCGTCTGGTCAGTTCTGGTTATCGATGAGGGCGGATCTGGCTTGTCTCTGGCCGAGTCCGGTTATCAAGGAGGGCTGGTTGTCTTGGTGGTGGCTCTGCAGGTCCCTGGGTGTGTTCTTTTTTTTTTTTTTTTCCCCCAGTTGTGGTGCTTGAACTCTGGGCCTGGGCGCTGTCCCTGCGCTCTTCAGCTCAAGCAAGTGCTCTACTGCTTGAGCCACAGCGCCACTTCCGGTTTTCTAGTGGTTTATTGGATATAAGAGTCTCACAGACTTTCCTGCCCCGGCTGGTTTTGAACCGTGATCCCCAGATCTCAGCCTCCTTAGTAGCTAGGATTACAGCTGTGAGCAACGGGCGCCCAGCTCAACTGGGTGCGTTCTTATCTTCCCATTCCATAATTCTAACTTCTAACACTTAATATTACAGCATAATATTTCATATTATTTCACAGCACAGCTATATTAATATATTTTTATTCAAGAGCCTACCATATCATTATCCAATAACACATTATGTCTATCTAATAGCACACTATGTCTGTATTAAATAAAATAGCACACTATGTCAATATTCAATAACACACACGCTAATTAATATTCCATAATATTCACTATAATATTCTTGTCTAAAGCATGTTCTCAGAGAAATCTACATGGTATAGCGGCTTGTTGATATCTACTTAAAAAAACTCTAACTCATAAGTTTTTTTGTTTTTTGTTTTGCCAGTCCTGAGGACTGAACTCAGGGCCTGGGGACTGTCCCTGAGCTTCTTTTGCTCAAGGCAAGCACTTTACTACTTGAGCCACAGCTCCACTTCTGGCCTGGTACTGAGGAATCGAACCTAGGGCTTCCTGCGTGCTAGGAAAGCACCTTACCACTAAGCCATATTACCAGCCCAAACCTGTAAGTTTCCTTTTGTTGACAGAGGATGGAGTGCATCCTTTATAAATGTGAGAAACTGATGGGTGGAATACATGATGTGCAAGTGGTGTGTGTGTATGTGTGTGTGTGTGTGTGTGTGTGTGTGTGTGTGTGTGTGTGTGTGTGTGTGTGCCAGTACTGGGATTGGCACACAGGATCTTGGCCCTCTCTCTTAGCACTTTATCACTTGAACCACAGCTCCACTTCCAACTTTGGGGTGGTTAATTGGAGATAAGAATCACATGACTTTGCTGCCTGGCTTTGCTGGCTTTGCATGCAGATTCTCAGATCTCAGTTTCCTGAGTAGCTAGGCTTACTGGTTTGAGCCACAGGGAGAGAAAGTGTCTCAGAGGTTTAAAATTACAAGTGAATGATCAGAACAAATCAAGGTTGTTACTGATCAGAAAATAACTTGGAGTTCTGAGTTGAAGATTTCCAAACATTCACTTTGTTAGTAATCCTATTGGCTTTGGAGACACAGAAAAGAATAAGATTGGGTCCTTGCTGAGTCATAACATTCAACACAGTTCTAAGTAGAATTGGCTGGTGTGGGATGGAGAGGTCTTTACCTGTCCAGAAGACAATGGCTCAGAGTCAAAGGCAAGCAAATGTTTAGGTAAGTGGAACAGTTAATCAGTGATGGGGTGATGCAGGTTACAATTAGAAAGAGTCTGAAGTTTTTGCTCTTGACCTAAGTTCAGTCAAAACAAAAAAACCCTAAGTTGCTATAAATGCCTCATCCCCCCTTTTTTTTTTTGGTTAAGAAATTATACTTTTTACAGAAACAGCATGGCTGAGTATGTTGTTATACTCATATGGCATTTTTAGTTTTTGAACCACAGGTAGAAATATTTCATCCACTAAGCCAGAGTTACTTTAAAGACCACCATGTATTTCCTGGCAGTAATTAGTTGGAGGTGGCTGCCTTGTATTTTAGAAAAAATGTAAAAATATTTAAAATACTTATGCATTAATAAGGAACAATGGCAGAATTCCTAACATTGTTGTAACTGACAATACAAACAAGCCAATAAGTCAGACAGTATTTGTATTCTCTTACTTAAATCTCAGTCCCTTAGAACTAATAATGACAATGTCATTATCTCCACTGTATGGGTGTGGGTGAGGCTGAGGCTCAGATCAGTTAAGGAACTTGTATAGCTTCACACAGCAATCGGCAGCCTACAGTCTTCTTCCTGGACATGGAATCTTTAGTCTTATACTAGATAAAATTGCAAGATGGATAGCTAAAATCTCTAGATTAGTTCTGATATCACCTCTTTTTTGTGGTACTGGGGTTTGAACTGAAGGTCTTTCATTCTCACTTGGCTTTTTTGTTCATGGATGGCCCTCTACCACTTTGCCACATTTCTGCTTTCAGCTTTTTGCTAGTTAATTGAAGATAAGAGACTCTCTGACTCTGCTGTGTGGGCTGGTTTATAGCTTAGGGTCTCAGAGTAGCTAGGATTACAGATATGAGCAACTGGTGCCACAAGCAACAACAGCTCCACTTCTGGCTATTTAAATTTTGCAGGGGTGGGGTGGGGTGGTAGTGGTGGTGGTGGTGCTTATTTAAAGGGAAGAGTCTCACAGACTTTCCAGCTTGGGCTGCTTTGAACTTTTATTTTAAGATCTTAATCTCCTGGGTGGCTAGGATTTCAGGCAGGAGCTTGACTTTTATTACTATTTTTTATTGTATTTTTATAATGTTACTGATTATAATAAAAGAACATCCTACCTTGTTTTTTTTCCTGCTATATATGTCTACTTTTAAAATAAGTATAAGAAAATAATCTGTTGTGATATGTTTTTACTGAATTCATTTTTATAACTGGTATACTTGTTTTTGGTTAGTGTTTTAAAAATCTCTGAAATAGCTTCAAATGACACATTTGAACACTAGTGTTGTGACTCCTGCTTTTACCTTGTTTCCTATTGCCTAGCTTCCCTTGCCTGTGCCATTATCTCTCTGCTCCTGGATTCTGGCTGATTTTAAATGTCTGCCCTCTATATAATATACCTTGCACAGTATTATGGCAAGGTAGAAGAAGACAGACATCATAAATACTTACCAGAGCAAGAAGAGGATGGATGAAAAAGTCAAAAGGAGGGAGGAAGAATAAACAAATGTATCAGCCAGTAGTTAAGGAACAGAAATTTAGAGATTTAGGCAAAAAGCCAGGCAAAGTGTAAAGTAAAAATTAATTGAATATACTTTGAAACAAGCATTGCTTCTTTAAAAGTAAATTTTTAAATGCTGGTTTTGGGGCTTGAACTCAGTGTCTGGGCATGACTAGCTCTCTACCACTTGAGACACAGCTCCACTTTTGGCTTTCTGGTAGTTAATTGGATTTTTATAGACATTGTTGTTAGCTTCAAACTATGATCCTCAGAACTTAGCCTGATAAGTAGCTAGGATTTCAGGCATGAGCCACAGATGCCTACACTTCAAGCATGTGATTTTATTCTGGATTTACTTCAGATCAGCCCTTTGTTTCCCCATGAAATATGTATCAGTTTTAAGCATATGTGCATATATACATGCATACATGCAGGCATGTAAATACTATACACGCAAGAGATAGATACATAGATGCTCCTTAGCTTATGATTGGCATGTGCATTACCGCTATAAATGGAAAATATAAGTAAAAATGCATTTGCTACCTCTCATCTAATACTATACCAGTTTTGCAGAGCATGATAGTGCAGAGTCTGGGCTGTGTCCCCTCCTGCTCACATTAACATCTAGACTTGCTAGACTACTGGGCATCACTAGGTGTGGACGTGACAATAACATGAACCACGAATGGATGAATGTCACAGACACATTCCTGTGGTTCTCTGGTTGTTTTTGGTGATTAGTAATTGCTACAAGTTTCTAATTACAAGGTTTAGCTCTTATTTTTTAAAAACAACTTAGTCTTAAAGTAGCTAATCTCTTTAGTGTGCATACTCTACTTTGTTGACTATTCTTCATTTTAAGTCCTGTATTTACAACCTATGTATCTTGACCTTTCAAAAATTTAAATCTCAGTGCCGGGGGTGGGGGAGCAGTAAATGAAGTGATTTAAACTTCCTTCTACTGCAAAGGTTAAAGTGAGTGCTAAAGAAATGAAGTTGTTGAAGGACCCATAGCTAATTAAATATCAGGCTTAGGGTCTAGAACATGTGAATCTGTTTGGTTCTTGTTCAATGTGTCTATCAAATTATAATAGGATTTAATTTATATGGTACTTTTTGTGGATAACATAGAAAGTTGATTGACATATGCTCTCACAAATCACATAAGTTGTTGCCACATTTTTTTTGTTCCTTTTCATAGTGCTTAAAAGAGAATAAAGTGAGCCAATATCCAAGAAATTATACGTACTATGCCAGTGACTACACAACAAATGAATTTCAATTTTGTTTAGACTTCAATGATTAAAATCTGGTTGCTCAATCAGGATGGAAGCAGGTGTCTGTGTATGTTCTGTGTCTTGTAGGTGTCTGGGGTAGGTATACCTTGGTACAAGAGTTTCATGCAAGAAATGATTTGAGCAACACAACAGAGGTCTTCAAACATCAGCAAAGATCCTTAGCACTCACAAAGAGTAGGTGAAATGAAGTTTTGGAGAATTGTTGTCACAGAGCAGTTCTGCTGCAGCCACAATCCCCACAGTCCTTTAGGATCTATGTGTTTAAGGTTCAATACTTAAAAGTCAGTAACTCAATTATGAGGTCTTGGTGTGTTATAGCTTCATAGTCTCTTAGAGTCTCACACACACACACACACACATGCTATTTGTGTTGGCATTATTTGCCAAAAAAGAGGAAAGGTTAATTTGGTTTACAACTGTGGAGATTTTGGTCAATGGTAGGCCCTGTTGCTTTGGGCATAGGGTAAGACAGCAAGCACATCATGGCAGAGAGTCCATGGTGGGGCAGCTGCTTGTTTCATGGTAGGGAAGAAAGAGAAAGAAAGAAGGAAGAAAGAGATAAAACTAAAGAGATGAGAGTAGAGAAAGGAGTCAGAGAAGGAGAGAGAGAGAGAGAGAGAGAGAGAGAGAGAGAGAGAGAGAGAGAGAGAGAGAGAGAGAGAGAGAGAGAGAGAGAGAGAGGAGACACATCAGGGTCCCATAGTCCTCCTTGAGAGCATTTCACCCAATGACCTGAAGACATTAAGAAGCCATACCTCTTCAAGTTTCTACCACCTCTCCAAGCTTCCAGACCAAGACTTTAATGTATGGGCTTTAGGGGGACATTCATAATTTAAATCTATAGCACCAATACTGTAGCAACCTATGAAGTGTTTGCAATCATTTCAGAGCTAAAGAATATGTGACTAAAGGCTATTATTTTATATTGAGTAAAGTTCCAGTTACCTATATAGAAATTATATTAACGTCTAGAAAAATTAATTTTGCATGTCTTCCATAGTTTCTAATACAATATATTGTTACAATTGTCTCTTTGTTAGTAGTACTCATTAATCTCTCACTTTGCCAAATTTATAAGCTAAATTTTGTCATAGATATTTATATAGGAAAAATCATGGTACTGTATATGGTTTCAGGCATCCTCTGGAGGTTTGGAATGACTCCTCATGGATAAAAGGATGGATGTATTTCCAGACATCTCCAAGAGGCTCTGAGGGGATAGCACACAGATCAGGGCTAGCGGGAAGGTAATTAGCAGCCAGTCATAGGCACATGACATGAGACCATGGGGGTAGGAAGCTGCCAGGTCTGCTTGGGTTTCCAGAGTAAATGAAATTCCATTAGAATTTTCTGTCTCTACAAGTATACAAACAATATGCTTAGAGATGTTAATGAGAAAGATGTCTAATTAAAAAGAACCATTTGAATGTGGTAATGGTTTAATGAGCTGAGTATTCATACTTTCTTGGTCTTTATATTTTAGTGGAGTTCTGTCACTGAGCATATATTTAACATATAAGAATATGGGTCCCCCAGTTGAATGTGAATTTTGGATTAACTATTATTTTTAGGATAAATTTATGTTCCATGTACCATTTATGACATACCTATACTAAAATAAAATCATGGTTTACCTAAAATTCCTAGTTAACTAGGTGTATGTTGGGGCAGGTTATATTGACTGTGAATGAGGCTACAAATCCTGGCAGCAGGTTAATCTCTCAGAGGTCCATTTTTCTGTAAGATGATCTCAACTAGACCAAAGTCACAGAGTAGAGGTACAATTAGTTGATGTGTTAAAGCAACAGTTTTGTCTAGTACATAAAGGACACTTAGAAAGGACTCTTGTGGTTGACCGGCAAATCAGATAAGAGGTTGGATGGGTTTCAGTTCTGATTGCACATCAGGGAGCAGCCAGAAACCAGGGCATGCACTGCTGTTTGTTTTCTGGAAGGGTAAAGGCCTAGGGCTATCTCCTGCTATAGTTTGAAGGTATCCCCCCAAAATTCATGTGTTAGAAATTAATCCCCAAATGTATGTGTATTTTTAAGTGGGGCCTTTAGGAGGTAGTTAGAATTAGATTAGATCACAAGAGTGGGGTCCCATGATGACATTACTGGTTTTTATAAGAAAAGAAAGTCCCTAACTAGCATACTTGCTGCGTGTCACTGTGAGATTTCTTGCCACATCCTGACCCAGCATGAGTCCATCACAAGATGCCAGGCAGGTGATATGTGTGGTATTGCATGTCCTTCCTGGTATCTAGAACTATGTGGCAAACAAACCCATGTTTTTATACATTACCTAGCAATTGATATTTTTTATAGCAACACAAACAGACTAGGAAACTTTCTTCTCCTTCTTTCTTCCACGATTTCTTTTTCTCTCTCCTTTTTTCCTTCAAAGGTATTAAGATTGGCTGGGCCCTGGTGGCTTATGCCTGCAATCCTAGCTACTTGGGAAGTTGAGATCTGAGGATTGCAATTTGAAGGTTGCTAGAGTAGGAAGGTCTGTGAGATTCTGATCTCCAATTAACAACCAAAAAGCTAGAAGTAGATGTGTGGCTCAAGTGGTCAAATGCTATCCTTGAGTAAAAGAAATCTAAGGACAGCACCCAGGTCTTGAGTTCAAGCCCAGGTCTGGTACTCACACAAAAAGTATTAATGACCCAGAATCCATGCTAGGTCTGATACAGAGAAAATGAAAACAGACAGAGCTCTTGTTTTTATGCTCCAACAGTCTAGCAGAGGGCAGAAAGTAAACAGAGAGTACTTTTAAATTGGTCCTATTCATCTTGATACATTATGAGGAACTATTTGAGAGTATGACTAATGGGTAGCTAAACTAATGGAGATAAGTTTATGACCCAATTTGAGAATTCAGGGAGAGGAATTAGCAAGGGTAACTAGAGGATGAGGAGTGCCGAGGAGTAGGAATGGTTTGCTCTAAGTGCTGTTGTGTGAGGCTAAGACATTAGCTGAGTTTGGAGAGAAAGCCTCACTGCTGTACTAGGCAGTGCACAGGGGACCTAGCAGCTGGTTGGCTCTGCTAAGAATTAGAAATTGTTCTGAAAGAGAATCCTTGTAGAATAAGCATAGAAACATAAACTTTACATTCAATTCCCACTTTTTCCCCATTAAATGTGGATCTGAAGTTTCATGTTGCTAAGTGCTGAGTTTTGCTTGGTGAACAGAACAACTGCCATTCTCATTAGCATAATTAACAGAACTAATTAGAGCTGGATGTTATCATCATCTCTCTGAGAGGTGGGGGCTGGCAGATAAGTATGCAGAAATACATTAGGCTCATTGAGTTTGCTCTAAACCCTACTCCTCACTCAAATAAACCTGCTTCATCATACTGCTGGGGGATGAATGAGATAATAAATGTTTGGGCTGATCAAGTATTTCAAGACATTTAGTTTATGACAAATCTTATCTTTCCACTCACATTTACTCCTACAAAATGCCAAAATTTTCCAGTTCTGCCTCAGATTCCACTTTTGCCCAATGAGTCCTCTAATTTTAAGATCAGTATTGCTCCATGTTGCTGACTTTTGGTCAGCAGAGACATTCTGTAATTGCTTTGAAGGAAATGAAGTTTCTGTATGTATTTAGTTGGTGTTCAATAGAAATAAGAAAAAAAGCGCCCTGCAATGCCAGGAATGCATAGCATGTGGATGAATTCAGCCTCCATTTAACTCTGGTTGAGGCCTGACTGGACTTGCAGGATGCTGAGTAGAACAAACACCTCCCATGATATAGTGCAGCTGAGGAAATATGGCCAGATTCAGACAGAACCACATGAGTTGTGCTTGGTTATGCCAGTTGGCTCAGGGTAATAGTCAGGCTCAGGAAAGGATCTGAGCACCTAAGGACACTGTCCTGAGTCCTTGTATGGATTTCCTGTGATTGAGTCCAAATGACACCCCGGGAAGTTTTTGTAGAATCTCAATATTTCTCCCCTGACAAGTGTGTTTCAGTTGATCCAGTGTGATGTTGAGCACACACCTGATTAAACAATATACCTAGGGTTAAAGGGCTGCAGATCTTAACCAGGGAGAATGGAACAAATGTTAAAAGAAGGTTCAGAGAGAGCAGAAGCAGAACACTTGCGTGGCAGAAGGATAGCAGTCAACTTTGAATAGAGGAAACTGATAGGGATAATTATGGAAAGTAGTTTAGAACTGTGTTCAAGAGATTTGTGGATGACAGCAAAGGGATCAGAAATTTTTCTCATTGCATTGAGAACAATTGGTACTGTGTAACCAGGACTCATTCATTAAGGCCGTTGTGTTGGTCTAGTGATCATGACTGTTGGGCTGAAGAAGGAGATAGGTGAGAGAAAGCCTGATGAAGTCCTGATATAGATGAGAGGAGAGAGCTTCACCTGGGAGACTCAGGAATGGAAAGTTGACATCAATTGTCTTAACCATGGCTGCTCAGAAGCCAACAATTAAGAGATATCAAAGAAGATACATTTTGAATGAGCCACTAATCACTCAAGAGATTTAAAGGGAATATAAGATCAAAAGCTCTCCATAGATGAAGGTTAAAGGGCTTCAAAGGGTTGGAACATGGCTTTGACCTTCAGCAGATTGTTATTTAGCATACTATATTATTAAGAAATGATCATCTGCTCATTCCTCTTCCAACATGTAATTTGTGAAAGAATTGTTTCCTCTTGTTATTTCTAAAAATGTTATTCAGGAACATCTCTATTTTGCCAAAACCCTTTCAATGCTGTCATTCGGGTTTGATCCTCTAATACAACAGGTGGAAAAGCAATGTAGCGTGAATTTCCCTGTGGGATTTGGGACAGGATGGGAACAGAACAGACTCTATCTTCTGATGAATAGATGACAGGTGGGTCTAGGGTAGGGAGTTGATTTCTATGGCAGCACAATGAAGGAATAAGAATTGTGACTCTAGTTGGGCCATTTTGCTGGCTGGGAGTTGAGAGCCACTTAGATGGGAACCCGAAGAAGCAGAGAGGTCTGTGTAGCACCATGTATGTATGAATATGATCATTCCACTCTTTGCATGTTCAGCTACTCACCCTCTCACACCCTCTCCCCTTAATGACCTGAGAGCACCATGTTCTTAAGGCTGAAACAGTGACACATACTGATATAGCCTAGGTGCTCCTGCTCATTTCCATGGTATCAGTGCGGTTTCTCATGCTTATTCTGTGCAACATGGTTCAGTGGTTCAGCAAAACAGCTTCAGACCTACCGGGACATACACCTCTCCCCTACTGCTTGCTAACTAATACAGCCCAAGCAAGCTACATAGCTCCTCTAAGCCTTCATTTTTAATCTGTTTGGGTTTGTCTCCTGAAAGTTCATGTGTTGGAGCCTTAAATACAGAGTGCTGGAAGTAGGGAGTTAGTCAGAGGTGTCTGGCTCATGGGAGGCAGAGCCTTCCTGAAAGTCTTTCTTGTGGAATCCATTAGCTATCTTTTTCAAGTGCTCACATGTCCCTTTGTGATGATTACACAAAGTATATGCATATGTTGCAAATCAGCTTTGAATATCTTCAATGGATGGTAGCTTTTATCATTATGAGAGAAGATTCATGTTTTAAGTGAACCCAGTGCCACACTCGAAATCTCTTAAGCCACTAGACCCCATTTTGGGCCCTAGCATCTTTGTTTACCTGTCTTTAAATACCTGAGTGTGGAAATCAACATGAAGTGCATCCAGAGATGTGCAAATAATTTAGAGGGAATGCAACAACGAGATCTGAGATAAAAACCAAAACCCCTTAGGAGGAAGGCTTCAATTGGTGTGGAGTATAACCCAGGATCAGTACTTATGTAGTTGTTTCCACACCCAGCCATTGTGCTGTTGGACCGTGGATCAAAGGCCAAAGGAAGTAGGGCACAGTTTATAAAAATGGTGAGCTTATTGGGTTGTAATTTTCTTTTGAAGCCTGAAGCAAGAGATATTGATAATAAAACAACCAAAGCTAGTTAAAGAGCTGAATCCATTCCAAGTCTGTGTGTTGTGCGATTGCAAATGATTGGTGGTAAGCCTTCCAAGAAGTATGTAGTGCTGAATGATGGAATACTCAAGGAAGTGGGATTGGAGGAAAGGCTGTGTGAATATAAGACTGTGGTGGATATCCTAACTGATGTGGAATTGGGGAGAAAAGAGTTTCAAGACAATTCATTGCTATAACACAACTGTAACACAGCTGTTACATCTCTCCTCTGCTATTTGCTGGCTGGTACTCAGGAGAACCATTGGTCTCTTGTGCACATGGACCATATCTGTTTGGCCATCTGAAGGCCTGTTGTTCTGATGTTTTGTGATCATGTTTCTGTTTACTATCTGAGCAGAGAGGTTCCTGCTCAGGATGCTTCCCGAAGGTCTTTGCAGACATTCACCATGAGGTTCCCCACCCACTTTGTGGATCCATAAAAGACATATACCCCAAGCCTTTTCCTCTAATGAAACCCTATCCCAGTCTTTCCCCTTAGTCTAGTATTTTATTTCCAAGCTTCTTCACCTTGTTGCTCTTCCTTTTGCACAGAGCTCTATTTTAACTCCAGCTGAGGGTAGAGTTGGCCAGAGGACATAAACCAACATTACCAGCTTGTGTCTCTTGGCTCACCTCTGGCAGAACAGCAGCAAAAGGTAGGCATGTAAGCAGAATAGGGTCCTATTTTTCCATCCACTGTCCTCTCACTACATTCTATGGCCTGAATGTAATAGTCACCAGGGTATTCTATGGCCTGAATGTTATTGGCTGTAACATGGAAAACAAAACAAACAAAAACCAAACAACAATAGCTGTTCTCTCTTAAAATAGCATTTTAAGATTGGAGAAATACTGAAAGAAAGAAGGCATAATCTCCCTAGACTGTACAACAGAGATTGGAGTCAGTGAAGGAAGGGAAAGGGCCTTGGAAACCTGAGTAACTGACTCCCAGGAGCCACTCAGTGGCCCTGACCGTAGGCCCATATTATCTCATATCAGGGATTCAAAGCTACAATAGTGCCAGTGTGGCCTGTTAAGCCTTCTACGTAGTTGGACTTGTTATTTTTCTTCCTTGAGTGCTTTTAAACTATTTAAAGTAATATATGAATTATCTGACAAAGAGTGAGGGACATCAAATTTGGGGAAATAATAGAGCTTTAAGTCCTTTATGAATTTATAACGTATATTGATAGCTTCCTGTTGAAGAGGAATTTTGGAAAAAAGATGGGCATTGCAGACCAGAAGTTATTCTGGAATCATGAAGGTTCTGACCTATTACCATACCTACAAGCTAGCAAGACAACTGCTTGTATGTTCTAGGAACAACCAGCACTTGTTTTCTTAGTCATTTCTCCACATCCTCAGCAATGAAGCCACATCCTCAGCAATGCAGCCCCAGGAAGGAGTCCTAGCACCTGAGGTAGATGTCAATTTCTACCTTCTGTAGGAAGACTTTGTAGCTCTGTTTGTTTTACTCATTGGAATTCAAATAGCAGTGAGTGGAAAAAGTAAGCAAGATATCTGAAGAGTGTTCTTTTATTTAAGTTGGTTTAATTGCTTACATTAAACTTAATTGTCATAATTGTTGTTTCACTGTCATAATTGTTGCTCTTGTCTGTGTAGGTAGGGTTCACCAAAGGCAGTGCTTGGTTTTATTTATGGTTTGTATCATTTATTTCCTGCTCCTCAGGATTGTCTAAGATCACCTTCTCTTCCAGTCTTTGAGGGTAGAACAAAGCAATGTGATTATTGTCAGTCTGTGATAGCATGAGTATCCAGCTATATCACCATCAGTACAGTGAAGTCTGTGAATACACAAATCGTGCTGGAGACTTTTTGTCACTATTAAAAGTAGCTACATTTCTTGAGACGATGCCAGGTACTTTGCATGCAATCTTGGATTTCCTTCTCAACAGCCCTAACTGGTATAAATTATTGGTTTTTGAGATAGCTGAAACAGTAAAACAGAGTCATAGGTTACAAGGTTAGGAAGGTCACAGTGCTGGGGCACTAATCATAGTGTATTTAAGCTGGAGACATTCTGTTAATTTATTTCCTATAGTAATTAGGGTGCTATTTAGCTTCCTGCTCTTTAGATGTTGTTGACAGCATTTCTTTTTCATATTTTTTACTGACAACACAGAAACATGGTGCAAATATACCTAAAATGTCATGGTCGGATTTCTTTAACAAGATATAAGCTTTCATTTAATATGCTTAAACAAGGCTCCAATTGAAATGTCCATAGATACATGGGGGTTGATAACACTTTGATGTGTTGCCTAAGTCATTTACCTAATTATTTCGTTTCCATTTAGCAGATTTTTAGGCCTCAAGGAATGCTATTTAGAAAGACATGAAATTTGGTGTGATGAGGAGATCAAGTGAAGCAGGGTTACTCAGAGTTCCTTGATAGGTGTTACTAAGTAGAGTTAAAGTAGTTAGCACCAAGATGGGGGAAACATTTTACTATGTCCCCAACACTGTTTTTTTTACGATTGTTTTAGTACTTGGATATGAACTTTGGACTTTGTGCTTGCTAGCAAGCAGTCTGCTATGAAAGCCATATGTCCAACTTGTTTGGATTCAGATATTTTTCACAGACCATACTTTTTAAAAATATGTTTTTATTGTAGACACTGTATAGAGGGTTTATAGTTACATGAGTAAGGTAATGAGTACATTTCCTATAGAGCATTATTACCCCCTCTGTTTTCCCCCTATTATCCCCCCTCTCCTCCTCCCCAATTCCTCCCTCCCCACCCTGAAGTTGTAAAGTTCGTTTTCAACATATTGTCTTGTACATCTCATTGTTACAATGGGTCAACCTGGATCCTTGTTTCAGCAGTTTATTTCCCTTTCCCTCCCCAAATTATAAAAATGTATATACAAGATGCAGGGCACCAGAATCAAATACAGTGAAAACCGGGCATATACCATGGAGGAAGAACATACAAAATAAACAAAAAAAAATCACATAGTATATTATAAGTACATTAAAAACAACAACAAGAAAGGTAAAACCTCTTGTGTTCCTATCTTGAGGCTCATTTTGCTTAGACTCATCTTACATGGTCATGTGTACATAGCTTTTGACCTTTTCTGCTTGTCCTAGATATATACTACTTACTGCAAATAAGGGAAACCATGGGACCTGTGTTTCTTTGGCCCTGGATTACTTCATTTAATATAATTTTTTCAAAGTCTTTCCATTTCCTAACAAATAGGTCAGTGTTATTCTTTCTCATGGAGGCATAAAATTCATATATATATATATATATATATATATATATATATATATATATATATATATCACATTTTCTTGATCCATTCATCTACTGAGGGGCATCTGGGTTGGTTCCGTATCTTAGCTATAGTGAATAATACTGTGATAAACATAGCTCACAAAGCATCTTATACTTTTGCCCAGTGTTGTCCTTGGACCATGTTCTTCCCACCTCTGCCAGCTACAAGTTAGTATTATAAGTAAATAACATCACATGTGGTTTATTCTTTGAGATGTAGGGTCTCATTAACTTTTTGTTAAGGTTGGCCTTGAACCATGATCTTCCTATATCCAAATTCCAAGTAGTTTGTATCACAGACATGAGACATTGAATCCACCTTCTCATTTGTCAAAGCTGGAAAGTTAGAAGTCAATCCTGACCCTTAAAATCAGTTTAACTATTTTTTTCTTAGTATGTAAAAGTCTAAAATTGTGATCAATATCTACAGGTTAGAATTAAATTTTTTATTTTTCAGTATCTAACTTTCAAGGAAATTTTTGTTTAGTTTCTCTTCATGGATGCACATTTATTTCAAGATACTCCATAGACTTTTTATTAATAGTGGTGCTTCAAACTTACTACCATTGAGTTCTCAAAGTGGAAAATTTTAAACTCTGTGGCTCAGTTTATATTTACTTATTGAGATAATCAAATCATTTCTCTTTTTAATATATATTTATTCATATTTTATAAAAAAATCAACCATCACTTTTTCCTTTAAATATTCAGCTTACTTAAAATATTCACTATTCAATTTACTTACAATGTTCACTGCCAGCTGAAAATAGCTATAAAAGCTGCCACTCCCTTTAGCTCACCTCCCTGTACATTGATTTACCATATATTTGTTGTTTACTTGTGTTAAAGTTGTCATAGGTGCTACAGGGATGAGAAAACCATACATGTCTTCTGCCTTTCTGAAGTATAGACTATGAGAGATAGAAATCTTTTTTTTTTTTTTTTTGGGTCCGGTCGTGGGGTCTGAACTCTGGGCCTGGGTGCTGTCCCTCAGCTCTTCAGCTCAAGGTTAGCACTCTACCACTTGAGCCACAGCGCCACTTCTGGCTTTTTTCTTTTTTTGCTTATATGGTGCTGAGGAATTGAACCCAGGGCCTCGAGCATGCAAGGCAAGTGCTCTACCACTGAGCCACTTCCCAGCCCAAGAGATAGAAATCTTTAACAAACAAATGGTTATGAAATTATAAACTTAAATATGCAATATAAAATGAAATCATAAGAAACTAGAGTAAATATGGGAAAAAATTTTAAGTGTTTGGGAGAACATTAAAAAAAAGCCATTTAATATGAAGTGAGGCCTCACTGGTGAATTTCTTTAAAAACAAGCTTCTATTTTGTTGATTCCCCAATTTTCTTAATTGATTACCTCCCTTTTCTTTATTGTTTCCTTTCTTCAGCTTATATGTGTTCCATTGGCTCTTCTTATATTAAAAAAATTCCTTGAGATCTTTGATTTGGAATTTATATTCTTGCTAATATATGCTTTAAGCACTATGACTTTTCCTTTACATACTGCGTTAGCTGCATCCCAAAATTTCTAAACTGTGTTTTCATTTTCACTAAGTTCAAAAGTTAATGATTTTTTTTCTTTTATCTACAAATTATTTAAAAGTATATAATTTCATGTCCAGATATGTTTTCACTATTCATTTCTAACTTAGTTCCAGTGTGGTGTGACAGTGTATTTGTTTGAGATTTACTTTGTGATTCATGATATGTTCTATGTGCTTTTGAAAAGTGGGTGTTCTACTGAAATTAGATTAAAGTATTTTATTAATATTAATGGGTACATATTGGTTTGTAATATTATTCAATTTTTTGGCTTTCTGTTTTACTGGTTATTGAGAGCAATGGTTAAGGCTTCTGAATGTAATTGTGGTTATGGCTTATTCTCTTCATAGTTGTTTATACAACTTTTACTTAATGTATTTTAAGATATAATACTTGAGGAATATTACTAATATTGGTGAATCCCAGAGATTAAGCTATTTCTTTTATTGGACAAATCAGTACTTCATATTAACAACTACTTTATAAATAAATCTAATTATGTATTGTATGGGAACTTCAAATACTGAATAGGGAAAATTCAACTTGATACCTCTCTAAACTTTGTTTACTTACTTTGTTCTCCATGTTAGCTAATGGTAACTAAGTTGTCATTTAACAGAACCAGAGTAAAGTGGTTTAATAAAAGTAGAGATTTAGCTAGACACTGGTGGCTCATGCCTGTAATCCTAGCTACTCACAAGTCTGAGATTGAGGATCAAGGTTCAATGCCAGCCTGAGCAGGAAAGTCCTATTAACTATTAACTACCTATTAAGTACCAGAAAACTGGAAGTAGTGCTGTGGCTCAGTTGGTAGAGCACTTGCCTTGAGTTCAGTGCTCAGGTTCAAAGTTCAAGCCCTATAATCGACCAAAAAATAAATAAATAAAAGTAGAGATTTATTTTTTTAATAAAAAAAGCATTTGAATAGGGGCTGGGAAGGTAGCTCAGTGGTAGAGTGCTTGCCTTGCATTTATAAGGCCCTGGGTTCAATTCCTCAGCACCACATAAGCAGAAAAAGCTGGATGTGGTACTATGGCTCAAGTGGTATTGCACTAGCCTTGAGCTGAAGAGCAGAGGGATAGCACCCAGACCCAGAGTTCAGGCCCCATGACCGATTTTTTAAAAAGCATTTGAATAAATAAATGAAAAAGGCTGGAGAAGAAATTTAATGCTTATTCTACCACTTGAGCCACAGCTTCACTTCTGGCATTTTGCTGGTTAATTAGAAATAACAACTCAAGGGCTTATGTTTGGACTGCCTTTGAACCGTGATTCTCACATCTTAGCCTTCTGTGTAGTTAGGATTATAGCCAGGGCCTCCTGGCTGGACATTTTTTTCTGAGTACCAGTTTTACTAGAAGATGTGAGGGTAGAGAACTTTTTATTCTGCCAAGTGCCATTTGATATTTATAACAGCATTCATGAACTGTGCAAAATTATCAATAAGGACAGATGGTTGATGTGGATGAAGAAAAGCATATATGTATGTCCTGCCATGTACTGAAGGATTTTTGAAGGCCTAGTATGGTTCATGGGCCATGGGTTGCATATTATCCAACCTCAAGAAAGAGGAGTAAAGACTCTTAATAAGTGAATTGTACTCAATATACAATGTGTAAAAATTGAATTATGTAACTTAAGTGTAGGGATTGGAGGAGGAGATGGGGGAAAATGATGGAAGGAGTAACTTTGATGAAGATGAATTGTACTTATAACCTGACTTACCCAAGTTTACAACAACTTAATAATGAAATTTTAAAAAGGAATTAAATTTTTCAGCTAAGGAGCAAATTCAATGAATTTACTATTAAAGTATGATTTTCAGCATTACACCTGATTTGCCAGAAGTTTCAACATGAAGCAAGATGGATCATAGCACTTTATGTTGGAGTAAATTTTCTGGGGTCTTATCTCCAGCTGCCTGTGGGTGCTAGCCTGGCTTTCTGTCTCAGTCTAGAAGTCTGATGCACATTGCTTGGAGCAGTAAGGGTACCTCTGCAGAGCACCTTGCTTTTCTCCAGGTTCATTGTTCACTTTGCAAGCAAAAATAGAAGAATAAGATATTGAGAACATTAAAGATGAAGTAAATCCAACCATTTGTCTGCTCCACATTCCAGTCCTCATTCACAACCTGTCAACTGGAAATTTTACAAAAGTCTGTTTATTTAAACACCCAAGTATTTGAATACCAGAACATCACTGTCAGCAACTTCCTGGAAAAATAGCTTTTCTCCTGTTTTGGAGACTGAGTTATTGGTTTCACTATCCAAATACTTCTGAGGCTAACAACTCAGCCTTCCTTTCCTGCATCTGTTACCAGGTGCTACAGCATTATACATGGAGGCCAGCTGAATTGCCTTCTGCTTTAAGTCCAGATTGAGTTCTAGTTTTGAAAGGAATCTAAAGTATTACCAGCAGCAGACATGGTGCACTTTTTGGCTATTTTTATTATATTCAGATTCATATCTAAGGTCAACATATCCTATATGGTTTTCACATGTGTTGGGACAGGCCTTTTTTTTTTTTAAAGGCAAAACCAAAGAATGGAGGAAAGAAGCTCATGTTTACACAATGTCATCAATACAGTACAATCTCTTTCCAAAATGGGAAAGGTCCCCAGGCTGTGGAAAACTTTCAAGTATTGGTAGCTTCTTCCATGCAACCTTTCCTGACTTCTTTTGATACTTTGTGTGAATCATTGGCAAAAGTCTTGCTTATAATTTTTAATTAAGATGTCTGTATTTGAAAAGGTGGTGACAGCTGAGCTTCAGTCTCCCTGCTTTGTCACACATTCTAGGACAGGTTGAGGTGGATTTCCATCAGGTCCCAACATGAAGTCAGGATCTGTGATAATCTCATTATTCTCAGAAACAAAGGCTTATTGAAATAAGGAGACATCTCAGTCCCCAACACACCCAGTGTCTTTTGCTCAGTGCCCTTGGATTGAAGTTTCTTACCACTGGATTGAAACGGCAAGGTTTTATGAAACTTGTTTCTTACCTTGCAAGAGATTGTCTTTCTCTCTGGCAAGTATTAATATTTTGATTTGCTTGGGAAAATAGTTTAGAATACATACAGCTCTACCTGAGAGGGGTTTACCAGGATTTAGACAAACTTTGGTTTGGTCTTTTTTGTTGGTGTCCTGAAGGCTAGTTTCACCTGCCCTCAGACAGTACCTGGCAGCTGCCATCTTCATCTTGCAATCACAGATGGCAGGCATGACCACAAATCAGTTACTCTTAAGACACATCTCAGAAAGGAGAGGACATATTGCCACAATTTTTTTTGTCTTAATTTCTTTTGAGCAGTAGGCAATGTGGTTCTGTAGGTCAGAGATTTGAGTCAGCTGAATATGAGCATAGAGAATATAGTAGAGTCAGAGTCTGAGTCTCACTGGAAAAGTAGACAACCCATTATAGAGAGATCAAAGTTTTTCATAGTGCAAAAAGGAATAGTTTCAGAGAAGCCAATTTCAAGGAGATTTATAACTGACCTTAGTATGGATGGTTGAGATGTTTAAAAGACTGAATATCATCTCTTTAAGTAGTGGAACTTCATAGTATCTATTGTTTTCTTTCTTTTTTTTTTTTTTTGGGTCCGGGTCGTGGGGCCTGAACTCTGGACTCTGGGCCTGGGCGCTGTCCCTCAGCTCTTCAGCTCAAGGATACTGCTCTACCACTTGAGCCTCAGCGCCACTTCCGGCTTTTTTCTTTTTGCTTATGTGGTGCTGAGGAATTGAACCCATGGCCTTATGCATGCAAGGCAAGCGCTCTACCGCTGAGCCACCTTCCCAGCCTCTGTCTATTGTTCTTAATGGTCATGCCCTACTTTCTTCCTTGCCCATAGTTTATGATTACTAAGTGTTAGAGAAAAGATTGGCTTATCATATAACAAAATTTCTCTGGATGTTTTCATTTTATGCTTGAAGTCCTGAAGTAATTATTACTAGTAACCATTTCACTGTCATAAATGTCCTTAATGATCCATTTGTTCTAATAATAAAGGTGAATATTGCTGCTTCCTCTGTAACATATTGACAGAATTGAAACAGGTTTTATTCTTCTAAGTTGAAGATTATTTTCTATATTTCTGTAGTTTTTTTAGTATACTTATACTTTTCTCTATTATGTTGAATGTAGTATAATTAAAACTGCTTTAATGTCCTTCTCTAGTAATTCTTTCATCTCTGTCATTTCTGGGCTTATTTATGTTAACCATCATCCCCGTTGTTGATTATGTTCTTTTGCTTCCTTGTAGGTCTGGTAATTTTGAGTGGATGTCCACATCTACTTATATTTACTGAGTGTTGGTTATTTAGTGAACTGTCATAAGTATGCCTGAGATTCACTCTGGAACATGGTTAAGTTACTTAGAAACAATGGATACATTGGAAACTTGCTCTCAAGGTTAGATAGGGATACATTTTGCTTCTGGGTATAGTCAGTACCCAGATTTTTCCACTCAGGTTGTAGGGATATCAACTACCTCTTGCCTCAAAGCAGATCAGGGATTGTTCTGAGCTTTTCCTTCTCTCTTCAAATAGTTCCTTCACTTCCATGTTTTTACAAGTACATGACTAGAGTAAACAGGAGTCTCTTAGATAGTTGGTGTTCTCCTTCCACATAGGTTTCTCAGCAACTCTCAGAGAAGAGAGGATTATAGAGAGACCTGCACAAAAGTTTTACCAAAGAGCTCCCTGAAGATATCTCCTTTCTCTGTCACCCTGCTCCAAAAGCTGCATTCTCAGCTTTGCTTCCTGGGCTCAGGCTTTGTTTTAGTTTTTTTCTCTTGAATAGCTAAGTGAAAATTTTCTCTGCCTAGAAAACTGGATTGTCCTAGGGATTACCTTGTCAATGGAAGCCCTGTTCTCTGAAGTCTGTTACCTGGTATCCAAGAATTGCTAAGAGGAAGCCTGTTATCCCATCATGGTAAAAAGGAAATGGTCTGAATTTTGGACTATTTTCACTTCCATGTCTTAGTTGTGATTTTTTTTCTCATTTCTGACTCTAGTGTACCTAATTCTAATCTGCTCCTGACTCATGCTTGTTACTGTCACTCTGGACCCTCACCTTTCCCACCTCTATTCTTCCTTTGTTCAGCTCCTTTCTCACCTTTCTCCACACTTGCCATCATTTAAACCAGGGTCTGGCTTCCCACAGACATTGCCATGTACAAGATCCACAATGATGTTTACAGGCAAACTGACCCCTGTGCTAATCCTTGTGTAGCTATCTTTCAAACATGCAATCATTACACTTGTATTTGTTGTTGTTCAGTCTCCATTGCCACATTTTTACCAGTTAAGACATGTGGTCAGTCTATCCTTCCATTTGTCCTTTCTTCCAACTACCCATTTATCCATCCGTTTGTCAGTGCATCATCTTCCTACTTTTAATGGTTATTGTTTTGGCCACAATTTCTTCAATGATTGAAGTTGTTTTGCACAGATGATTCAAGAGGGCTTTGTCATTCTGTGATGTTGTCCTGATTTGTCTCCAGTGCCCAATGAGGTAGATACATGTCACAGAAATATGCCTCACATGGTAAAATGTGGAATACCATAAATTAGTTTGAACATCATCTATTGAATCTATTTGTACCATTAGGCAGTTATACACTTCGATTTATTTAAAATTCTGAAATCAGTGACCCCTTTATTCTATCCAGTTACTTATTAAGCCCTGATTTCTAGAAATACAAAAGAACATCTTTGATTCACAATTGCTAAAGTAAGTCTATAAGTAAACTCTCTCTGTTATGTGGTATTCCTCTTTTCTTCCTCTTATGTTTATTTTCCTTAATTTGTTCCACAAACTAGTATTGGCCACTTATCTTTGACAATACTAGATAATGGAGATATAAAGATGAATATAACATGTCCTTATTCTTGAGGAGTTTATAAGCCTAGATGAGAAGATAATGACAACACATGTGGTCATGTTGTTGCAGGGGCATGTGCAAATGCTACATAGAACAGAAGATGGGTGCTAAATTCAAGCTTCTTTACCTAAGATAGCAGTGTGGAGGATTTGGCAGGCAAATAGTGGGAAAGTATGATAAAAGTTTTGCTTTAAGGAAGATTTAGAAAGTCATAGAGATAAGAGCATAGAGCACTTCAAATGAAGGATGGATTTTTTTTTTCATTGACTAGCTTGCAGAAGGACAGGGTAAGAGTAATAAGGTTAAAAAATGGGATGATAGGAAGGTGACAGATTATGAAGGATTTTGTGTGACATCTCAAGATTTTAGGGTTTTATACAGAAAATGAAAGCATTTTTGTCTATGAGATGGTAGGACCAGATTAGATTTTATAAAGATCAGCGTGGGTGCAGTGTGGAAAACAGATTATGTCAGAACAAGACTAGAGGGAAATAACAGGGAGACTTTAATAACCCATATTAGAAGTAATGATGAATTAAATACAGGTGATAAGAATATAGGTGAACTAAGAAAGGTAGCACTGATTGATTTGCTTGTGGAGGGAGAAAGAAAGCAGTGTCGAAGGTACCTTGTGTGTCTGAGCACTAATGGCTGTCAAGAAAACCTGATGTGTTCATAGTAGGAGAAAGTGAAGAAAACATATTTGGACTATAAGATACTGAGCTCAGTGTTGGACATAGTATATTTGAATTGTGTTGATAAATTAAACAGGACTTTGAACATTCACACAGTGAGACCAAAGGAGGATATTCTTAGGAGAGGATCACAAAGGCTCAATAGCTATGTGTTTTTGATCATATAAAATGATGTTTATTGAAATGGACATTTTTTGTTAATTTTAATTTTTGTATTTTGTTTCCCCTGTTCTTGATATCCATATTTTTTGTCTTGTATGTAATTTTACCTGGTTTAGGGAGGATAAGGGGGAGCACAGAAATGGTGGGAGAAAGGGTGAACTAATGCAGCAGTGATATTCAGTAGACACTATGCTGAAAATGAACTATACAGTTTGTGGCAAAGGTGGGTCAAGAAGGTGAGAACTGGGAGAAAATGTGGGAAGAGGTGACACTATTTTTAAAAAAATGTACTCATTACCTGACTTATGTAATGGTAACCCCTCTGTACATCACCTTTGCAATAGAAATTTGAATTATCTGTGACATATTATTGGAGTTATCTGAAACGTAGTTGATATATGGTTTTGTAGCTCAGTGAGCTTTGTGAGTGAGTAGGAGTCACCAGCTCACAGATGACAGGTCTATGTGATGATCATGATGGAGACAATTGGATGGACATAGGTTATTCTTAGGCAACAAAAATTACACTTGCAGCCTGTACTGAAATATTTTCCAATATTTACTCCATTATTTAAATTCTAAAGTGTAATGAAAACATGACCTCTATCATTGCAGCTGTCTCTAGAAGAAAAATTAAGAACTAAACTATTTTTACATTTTTACTTGAAACTTACATATCTATATTTTTCTGCTGGTTAAGAAGAAAGACTATTGTTTGCGGCTGCACAACCCCCTCTCCCCCCACCACATACACAGTACTAGTCTTCTGGAGGAAATAAGAAAGCTGAGTGACTTTTTGGAATGTCTGATTTTTTTAGTATATGTTTTTTTATTGTAAAGATATTGTACAGAAGGGTTACAATTACATGAGTAGGGTAATGAGTACATTTCCTATCGAGCGTTGTTACCTCCTTTGTTTTTTTCCCTTACCATCTCTTCCTATTCCATCTCCCCAACTCCTCTCCCCCCAGAAATTGTAAAGTTCATTTTCAACATAATGTCTTCTACATCTCATTGTTACAATAGGTCAACCTGGATTCTTGTTTCAGCAGTTTGTTATTTACCCCCCTCTCCCCTAATTAGAAAAAAATGTATAAATAAGAGGCAGGGCACCAGAATCAAATACAGTGAAAACAAGGTTATGCCGGGGGAAGAACATACAAAATAAACAAAAAAATCACACAGTACATTATAAATACATTAAAAATAACAGCAAGAAAGATAAAACTTCTTGTGTTCCTATCTTGAGGTTAATTTTACTTAGCATCATCTTATATGGTCATATGTACATAGCTTTTGACCTTTTCTGCTTGTCCTAAACATATACTAGTTATTGCAAATAAGGGAAACCATGGGACCTGTGTTTCTTTGGCCCTGGATTACTTCACTTAATATAATTTTTCCAAGTCTTTCCATTTCCTAACAAATGGGGCGGTGTAATTCTGATGGAGGCATAGAATTCCATTATATATATATATATATATATATATGTATATATATGTATATATATACATATATATACATATATATATATCACATTTTCTTGATCTATTCATCAACTAAGGGGCATCTGGGTTGATTCCATATCTTAGCTATGGTAAATAATACTGTGATAAACATAATTGTGCTGGTAGTTTTAGTATGGCCTTGTTTGTGATCGCTTGGGTAAATGCCCAAAAGTGGGATTGCTGGGTTATAGGGGAGCTCTATGTGTAGTCTTTTTTTGTTGTTGTTGTTATCAGTCATGGGGCCTGACCTCTGGGCCTGGGAGCTATCCCTCAGCAATTCAGCTCATGGCTAGCGCTCTATCACTTGAGTCACAGTGCCATTTCTGGCTTTTTCTGCTTATGTAGTGCTGAGGAATCGAACCCAGAGCCTCATGCAATGAAGGCAAGCACTCTACCACTGAGCCACCTTCCCAGCCCTTATGTATAGTCTTTTGAGGAACCTCCATACTGCTTTCCAAAGTGGTTGAACAAGTTTACACTCCCACAAACAATGCAGTAGGATTACTTTTTGACCATGGAATGTCTCTATTTTTAACATAGCATTGAGCTTTGTTGAATAGAAAGTTCTGTGATTTTTCAACATAATATCTTACTGACTTTTTTTAAACCTATATTATAATATGACCAAAATTTCTTGTATTTGGATAAGATTAAGTCTACATATTGATCCATTTTTACTTTTGGTAACCTATTCATGTGAAGGTGTAGTTTTGTAACTTTGCTTCAATTTTCAGTTCATTGTGTCTGACCTTTGAATATCTGTGTCTCAAGTGGCAGGGAATTCAGCTCTTTGATAACAAATGAACTATTCTGTTCCTGAGAATGTATTCAATTTGAGGTTGCCATAGGATAGTTTGTAGAATTAGATTTGGTAAAGTTACTTGGAAAGTACTGAGTACTGTAACTGACAAATACTCCATTAATTAAGACTACTTATGTAGTTGAGAACCTGTCTTCTCTGTGGATCAATCAGGCCAAATCAGCTCAGTCAGCCTTTGGAAACCCTGAATTTTGTGTAGCCCTAACATTGCTACCCTCTGTTAGATGAGGCATAATCAAAGATGGAAAAATCCAAGTAATATCCTCTAAGATTTTATCCAAAAGTTTTAATTGCCTATTCCTTCCTACTTTATATTTCCTTGTGTTATCTTCATCCAATCTTCTTTGAACTTTGGGAGACTTGGATCCATGATAAAGGTATTTCTCATTCCAGGTTGCTGTCTGGAATTCTTTGTTAAATCCTTAGCAAAGAAAAACAAACAAACAAACAAAAAACAAAAAAAACCTAACACACTTAGGAAAATAACATTTGGCAGGAACTTGGCAACAATAAACCCTTTGTTGCCAGAATCTTTGTTCTCAGTGTGGGTGGCTCAGATGGCGTTTAATTAAATGCATTTTCTTATAAATTCTCAGCAGTGTGCTTATTTTCATGGATGGTTAATAACTACGCTATCTCTAAGGCAACCACTTTGCAGTTTGCAGAATAGGGAATTCAGAATGTATAAATAGCATATTGTTTTTGTTGGTGCTGGTCCTCTGTATTACTCATCATTCTCAAAGTGTCAGTGGACTTACTTAGTATTATTAGTTCTCATGTGATGCTTTCTCATTAAGAACTGCCCTCCTACCTGATATACTTTATAAGACAAGCAATAGATACTATTTCCAGTGTTGACAGTGTATTAGGCACTGACCCTTGTATTAAGCACAATAAATATCTCATCATGTAGTGATCATGGGATCATAACTACTTTGTATTATAAATCTTATTTAAAATATTCGTAAAAGAAAGCTTAAGGAGTCCAGGTGCCTTGCTAAGGTCAGACATCTGGAAAGTAATTTGAAGTGGTCTACATATACTGCCAGAGCAATAATCTTCCCTTTACACTATACAGATGTCACAAAACATGGCATTCTTCATTTGGACAACTTATCTTCTATTAATACATCCTTAAAGAAGTGTTTATACAATTTATTCTGCTCCACACTTCACCTGAGAGAATCTTTTGTTTAACAGAGGACATAATACATAATACAATACAGAAAAAAGGGACAAAGTATTAACTCTTTCCCTCAGCTTCTGGGGGAAATCATTATGTTTTTCTCATGTTTTTGAATCAGAAAATTTAGTTTATGGAGAAATGTGTTTTCTTGGGCATGGAATTTTATGTATTTAAGGACAAAAGTAAAAATTACCTAAAAGTTGTGGATTGGAACAAGGAAAGCATGATAGATCAGTTCATTGCTCTTCAAAATACAGGTGGACCCATTGCAACAATGAGAAGTACAAGTTGTTATGTTGAAAACGAACTTTACAACTTTGGTGGGGGGGACGGGAAGGATTTGGTGGTGGGGGAGGATGGGAAGGGGAAACAAAGGAGGAGGCTACAATGCTTGATAAGAAATGTACTCATAGATCATGCTTTAGAAAAGCCTATGCTCCTTTGAGGAGGCTACAATGCTTGTTAAGAAATGTACTCATTGAGGAATGACATTCTTGGGGAAGATGGTGGAGGAGAAGCTGGAATCTGAACAAGCTCTCACATAGAAAGCAGTTTTAGAGTTCCAATGAACAGTCCTAAGCCAGAGAATCACACCAAGTGTGCCATCACAGGACAGAGAGTTAGACAAGAGAGGGGAAGCCAAGGCAAAAAGACACATCTGAACGCCTGCCAGCCGCTGCTGCGGCGGCGGCAGTGGCAGCAGGGTGGCGGCGGAGAACGCAGCCGGGGCCATAACTGAGCGCTCACACAGAGTCCAGGACGAAGGAGCCAGACGCAGCGGGCAAGCGGATTCTTCTCAACACCAGCAAGAACCGACAAGGAGCAGACATCTTCATCCTGCAGTTCGCAGACCAGAGACGACCCAGGATCCAAGACTCAATGTGAGTAGAAGCCCGACGTCCTCACTCCTTCTCAGGGAGCAGAGGAGGGAAGGCCACCCCTCCCCCCCCAGCACCGGTGATCTCCATCTTGGATACCGACAAAGCTCGGAGGAGCTGCCAGCTCCAACCCAGGCCTTGGAATAAAACGAGTCATTTAGCAGATCACAAGAACTTAACGGCAGCGAAGTGACCTGCCAGACTCGGCTCCATCCAGGGAAAAGTCACCCAGCTCAGGCACCAGCCATTGGAGTGGCTTTCCTCACTGGGTAACCAGAGCCAGAGGCTGCCCCTCCCTCTAGCAGCCTCAACAATCAATTGAAAAACAGAAACCCTGAGAACGGCTCCAGGCTGGGCTCTGTGAGTTTTCTTTTTTTTTTTTCACAAAATAGCCCCAGGAAAAAGCTACTGATAGTTGAAAGGCCTCAACTCTACCCAGAACCTAGCCTTACCACTGCATCCCCCTCTCTTGTGATCCTCAAAGCAGATCACCCTCCCAGTAAACTAATCTGGAGGGGGATCTCAAAATCTTGGGTAAAGCAGAGCATTTTTCTGCCTGTTCGAACAAACTGACTTAAGAAACCAATCAAGCCACAGGACCTCAAGCTGACCAGAGACTCCAACAAGAGGCTGTTTACAGACAAAAGGGAGATACAGGATTCTTCCCAACCCTCCCAAAAAATAAAAAAAAAAATCAAGAAACTTTTTTTTTCTTCTCTTCCTCTTTTCTTTTTTTTCTCTCTTTTTTCTCTTTTTTTGGTACCTTATACATATATAGAATTTTTTTCTTTCCTTTTCTAAAAATTTTATTAATCTTTAATTTTTGCCTTTTTTGAAAAAATAATTGTTTTCCAGTAACTTTTTTTTTTCTCTTATAATTTTTATTTTAGGAATACATGAATGTGCGTTTTCCTTTCTTTTTTTTGTCTTCTTTCTCTTTTTCTTTCTTTCTTAACTATCTTTTTGTTTTTTTGTCTAGCTCTACTGAACTTCTGATCTTTTTCTCTCCCTTTCTAATCCTTTTCACCTTCTCCTCTCTTTTGATCTTCTGTATGTGACTTAACTCTTGTCCTGCACATCCTCAGATAAACCCGTAGTTAACTAGTAGACCCTATCCCCCATTGTGTACACACTTAATCCACAAATTTATTACTCAATTCAAAACCTCTGAGACTTAAATTCCTTAATAGCAGTACTACCTCTTTATACCTATATAAGATTTTAAGCATTTTCTTAAGTTTTTCACTTCTCCTCTATGTCCCTACCCTTCTATTAATATACTCACAGTCCTCTCTAAATAGATGGTCTTTTAATCTGCATAATAATATTAATTTTTACGTTTTTATTTTTTTCTGGTCTCTTTTCATTTCCCTTTCCCTTTCTTCCTTTTCTCTCTCTCTCTACTTGCATCCTACCCAACCTATTTCCTGCATTGAGATTAGGACATAGTTAACTCTCCCTGTGCCTCCCCACACCAATCTATTTCTATTTTTTACCCACATCTCTCCCTAACCTTAAAAATTTCTGGTTTTCCAAATTCTTCTCTGCGGTTCGAAACCCATTAACATATAGTTGTTTGATGTTGAATAGATGTATCTGTTGAACTAGATTGTACCTGTAGACTATTGAGTGTATAAATGCAAACCTTGGTTGATGGTTGCCTTAAGATAGTGTTCTAGCACAAAACTGGTGCTATTTTCATCTCAAATGGGTAGAGTAAGCCGGAAAAACACAAGAAAAATGGCAAATCAGGGTATCTCAATTCCCAATCTTGATAATCAGGGGTCAGATCAGATAATGAACAACCCAGAGGAGAGTTCCCAAATAGCCCTACAAACTCTGGTGGCAAACATGATAAATGAGAAGTTTGACAACTTACAAAGGACTCTGTATGAGTGTGATAGGGAGAGAGAGGAGGCATCCCAAAAGTTTATACAGGAATATCATAAGCGTGAGGAAGCTACTCAAAAACTGATACAGGATTTGCATGAACAACTTGAGAATACTCAAAGAGAAAGGGAGGAATGGCATGAGCAGGCTGAGAACACTCAAAGAGAACTGCAGGAATCCCACGAACGGGAAGAAAGAGAACTGCAGGAATCCCACAGATGGGAGGAAGCTAATCAAAGAGTAATTCAGGAATTGAGAGACCAGGTAGAGAATACACAAAGATCACTAAAGGCATTCATGGAATCCATTAACAAAGAGCTGAAGGAAGTCAGGGAGACCACAAAGGGAATGCTGAATGGAACCCAACAGAAGGAATGGGAGTCCAAAGAAACCATAACCAATCAACTAAGTGATTTGAGAACAAACACTGAACACCAAATTAAGGAAGTAAAGAAATTCATACAAGACCTAAAACAGAGCTTCAACAAAGAAGTTGAAGCCATCAAAGCTGACCAATTAGAAGGAAAAGAGATAAAAAACAAAGTAGAGAGTCTTGACAGCAGGTTAGACCATGCAGAAGATCGAATCTCAGGGATTGAAGACAGCCTAGATATTATAGAGAAAGAACATACAATCATCCAAGACAAGACCAAGAAATATGATAGATCTATCCAACACCTGGAAGACACCATCAGAAGGCCCAATCTAAGGATAATGGGTGTAGAGGAGCACTGAGAAACAGAAGTTAATGGTCTAGGAAATTTGTTTAACAGGATCCTAGCAGAGAACTTCCCAAACATACAAAAAGATAGGCCTATTCAAATACAAGAAACTTTTAGAAGCCCAAATAGACCAGACCAGAATAGAACATCCCACCTTCACATTATAATCCACACAGGATCAACTCAGACCAAAGAAAAGATCCTTAAAGCTGTCAAGGAGAAAGGATCAATCACCTATAAAGGGAAACCAATTAGAATTACCTCAGATTTCTCAGCAGAGACAATCAAAGCATTCTTGCCTGGAATGATGCATGCCATGCCCTAAAAACAAACAACTATCAACCAAGAATACTGTACCCAGCTAAACTCTCCTTCATAACTGAAGGCCAAATAAAAACCTTCCATAGCAAAGAAAAATTGAAACAATACATCTCCACCAAACCAGCCCTACAAAAGATTCTTAAAGATGTCCTACACATAGAAAACCAACAAGACCGCAACAAAGGCCAAGAAACTGCACCCAAACTGAGAATCCAAGAACCTTAGGAAGAACCCAGTTTCCGCAGCCCCCAAGAAGGTGGATAACATGGCAGGAACTCCCAAATACCTCTCAGTCCTATCTCTTAACGTTAACGGACTGAACTCTCCAATTAAGCGACATAGACTGTCTAGTTGGATTAAAAACCAAGACCCTTCTATCTGCTGCCTGCAGGAGTCACATCTTGCCCGTAAAAACAAACATATTTTCAAGGTTAAAGGCTGGAACAAAATCTACCAAGCAAACGGCCCCCATAAACAGGCGGGAGTTACAATCCTAATATCAGATAAAATAGACTTCAAATTAAAATTCGTGAGAAGAGATAAAGAAGGTCGCTACATACTAATTAAAGGATCTCTCCTTCAGGAGGATATTACAATTCTAAATATCTATTCGCCAAACAATGGAGCACCCAAATTTATCAAAGAAACACTACTTTCCCTCAAATCCCATATAGATCCAAAGACATTAATTGTTGGGGATTTCAACACACCACTCTCCCCACTAGATAGATCAACTCGGCAAAAACTCAACAGAGAAACCGTAGATCTAAACAGCTGCATAGATCAACTAGACTTAACAGACATCTACCGAACATTTCACCCAGCAGCATCAGAATACACGTTTTTCTCAGCAGCACATGGAACGTTTTCTAAAATAGACCACATTTTAGGCCACAAAACAAACTTGTCTAAATTCAGAAACATTGAAATTATACCTTGCATTCTCTCTGACCACAAGGGAATAAAATTAGAACTCAACACCAAAAGTCACCAAAATGTCCGGTATCACATGGAGGCTGAACAACACACTGCTGAATCATGAGTGGGTCATGGAAGAGATTAGAAAGGAAATTCAAATATTCATGCTTTTCAACAAAAATGAACACACAAATTACCAGCTCCTCTGGGACACAGCAAAGGCAGTACTCAGAGGCAAGTTTATAGCTCCTACATCAACAAATTGGAGAGATCTGAAACTAGTAATTTAATGACACATCTAAACCTCCTTGAAAAAGAGCAGCAAGATAAACCCCAATCCAGTAGACGGAAAGAAATCATCAAAATTAAATCAGAATTAAATGAATTAGAATCCAAAAAAACTATAGAAAGAATCAACAAAACAAAGAGTTGGTTCTTCGAAAATCTTAACAAAATTGACAGACCCTTAGCAAATCTTATCAGAAAAAGGAGAGAACACACCCAAATTAATAAACTCAGAGATGAGAATGGAAACATCACCACGGAAACAACCAAGATTCAGAACATTATAAGGGAATACTTCTCAAAACTTTATGCTAATAAGTTTGAGAACTTGACAGAAATGGACCTTTTCCTAGCAAATATTGACATGCCAAAACTAAACCAAGATGAGTTAAACCAGCTTACCAGGCCCATATCAAGCATTGAAATAGAAACAGCAATAAGAGACCTCCCAGCTAAGAAAAGTCCAGGACCAGATGGTTTTACAGCTGAATTTTACAAGGCCTTCAAAGCAGAGCTCACACCAATACTCCTCCAACTCTTCAATGAAATTGAAAGAGAAAGCTCACTACCGAACACATTCTATGAAGCCATCATAACCCTCATCCCAAAACCAGGCAGGAACTCATCAAAGAAAGAGAACTATAGACCCATTTCTTTGATGAACATTGATGCAAAACTTCTCAACAAAATTTTGGCCAATCGACTTCAACAATTCATCCAAAAAATCATACACCATGATCAAACAGGATTCATTTCAGGGATGCAAAGCTGGTTCAATATATGCAAATCAATTAATATTATTCATCACATCAACAGGAACAAGAATAAGAACCACATGGTTATTTCAATAGATGCAGAAAAAGCATTCGACAAGATCCAACACCCCTTTATGATGAAGGTTTTGGAAAAATTAGGAATCCATGGAACATTCCTCAATACAATAAAGGCTGTATATGACAAACCTACAGCCAGCATTATACTCAATTGTGAAAAACTAAAGCCATTTCCTCTTAACTCAGGAACAAGACAAGGATGCCCACTCTCTCCACTTCTCTGCAATCTAGTATTAGAATGCCTAGCTGCAGCAATAAGACAAGATGCAGACATAAAGGGGATCCAAATAGGGAAAGAAGAAATAAAACTCTCCCTCTTTGCAGATGACATGATCTTGTATTTAAAGACTCCACTCCCAAATTACTCAAGCTGATTCAAAACTTTGGCAAAGTAGCAGGTTATAAAATTAACCCCCCAAAATCAATGGCTTTTCTGTATGCCAACAATGAGAAAAGTGTGGCTGAAATTAGGAAAGCAACTCCATTTGTAATAGCCCCACACAAAATAAAATACCTAGGAATTAACTTAACTAAAGAAGTGAAGGACCTCTATGATGAAAACTTTAAAATCTTAAAAAAGGAAATCAACACAGAACTTAAAAAATGGCAAAACCTCCCATGCTCCTGGATTGGAAAGATTAACATTGTGAAAATGGCAATTCTTCCGAAGGCTATCTACAAATTCAACGCAATACCTATCAAAATTCCAACCTCACTCTTCAAGGAAATAGAAGAGGCAATCCAAAAATTCATATGGAAAAATAAAAGACCCCAAATAGCAAAAATGCTCCTCAACAGAAAGAACACTGCTGGAGGAATATCAATACCAAATTTCAAACTCTACTATAAAGCCATAGTAATCAAAACAGCTTGGTATTGGCATAAGAACAGACCTCAGGACCAATGGAATAGAATTGAAAACCCAGAAATGAACCTACAGACCTATAGCCATCTAATCTTCGATAAGGGAGCTAAAACAATAGAAGGGAAGAAAGACAACCTCTTCAGTAAATGGTGCTGGCAAAATTGGTTAACTACAAGTAGAAAACTAAAGCTAGATCCTTATATATCACCCTGCACCAGAATCAACTCCAAATGGATCAAAGACCTTGAACTCAAAGCAGACACTCTGAAAACATTACAGGATGGAATAGGAGAAACCCTAGGTCTCCTTGGCTCAGGCTGAAATTTTCTGAATAGAGACCCGGAAACACAACAAATCAAAGAAAGGTTGGACAAATGGTATTGCATAAAGTTGCAGAGCTTCTGCAGGGCAAATGACATAGCTAGCAAGATCAATAGAAAACCCATGGATTGGGAGAAGATCTTTACTAGTCGTACAGTGGACAAGGGTCTCATATCTAAAATATACTTGGCACTCAAAAAATTAAATCCCCCAACAACAAATCCTCAAAGAAACAACTGCCCAATAAATAAGTGGGCGAAAGACTTAAAGAGAAACTTCTCTGAAGAAGAAAGAAGGATGGCCAATAGACACATGAAGAAATGCTCAACATCCCTAGCCATAAAAGAAATGCAAATCAAAACAACATTGAGATATCACCTCACGCCAGTTAGAACGGCAAAAATCAAGAACTCTAACAACAACAGATGCTGGAGGGGATGTGGACAGAAAGGAACCTTACTTCATTGTTGGTGGGAATGTAAACTTGTTCAACCACTTTGGAAAGCAGTATGGAGGTTCCTCAAAAGACTTCACATAGAACTCCCCTATGACCCAGCAATTCCACTTTTGGGCATTTACCCAAATGTTTACAAACAAGACCACACTAAAGCTACCAGCACAACTATGTTTATTGCAGCATTGTTTACCATAGCTAAGATATGGAACCAACCCAGATGCCCCTCAGTAGATGAATGGATCAAGAAAATGTGGTATACATACACAATGGAATTCTATGCCTCCATCAGAAAGAGTGACATTGCCCCATTTGTTAGGAAATGGAAAAACTTGGAAAAAATTATATTAAGTGAAGTAAGCCAGGCCCAAAAAACATAGGTCCCATGGTTTCCCTTATTTGTAATATCTAATATATGTATGAGTCAAGTGGAAAAGGTCAGATAATGTGATGTCAGGAAAATGAACCCTTAGATGTGTATTTTAATGTTTTTTTCTTTCATGCATGTGTTTCTAATGCATTTATAAGATTATCTCTTTGTTGTTTTGTATGTCCCTCCCCCACAGTATAACCCCTGCTTTCACTATATTTGATGTCAGTATAACTTGTGGAGGAGATGGGGAAAAACCAGTTCTATAAGGATACAGGTGGACCTGTTGCAACAATGAGAAGTACAAGTTGTCATGTCCAAAATGAGCTTTACAATGTCGGTGGGGGGGGGGGGGAGGGGGGGAGGGGGGAAGGAATAGGATTGGGATGGGGGGAGGGGGGAGGCTGGGAAGGGTTGTGAAGGGTAAACAAAGGAGGAGGCTGCAATGCTTGGTAAGAAATGTACGCATTATCCTGCCCATGTAGTTGTAACTCCTCTGTACAGTATGTTCACAAATAAAATAAAATAAAATTAAAAAAAATTAAAAAAAAGAAATGTACTCATTATCTTGCCCATGTAATTGTAACCCCTCTGTACAGTATTTTCACAATAAAAAATAAAATATATTAAAAAAAAAGAAATATACTCATTATCTTGCCCATGTAATTGTAACCCCTCTGTACAGTATTTTCACACTAAAAAAACAAAAGTTAAGTAAAAAACAAAAAAAAAACCCAAATAGTTGATTATTTCTTGTATTTTTCTTGTAGATCTGTAGCCTAATGGGATGGGATGCTTATATTAGTATAAAAATGTATTACACAGATATAAAATGATTTTTTTGGGGTCTGGTCGTGGGGCCTGAACTCTGGGCCTGGGCCACAGCGCCACTTCCAGCTTTTTTCTTTTTGCTTATGTGGTGCTGAGGAATTGAACCCAGGGCCTCAGGCATGCAAGGCAAGCGCTCTACCACTGAGCCACCTTCCCAGCCCCAGTGTATTTTTTTTTATGTAAAATGATTTGTATATATATCTACAGCTTTGTCTGCTATTCCAGTTATCAGTAAATTTAACTAGAATGCCTATCTGGCCTTCATTTTATAAAATATTTTTTTCCATTTAAAATCTTTCTGAATTTTATATTTTAAAAATGTTTAAATTTTAATATGTCCATTTATGTGTTAAATGCATCTTTTATTACAATCACCTTCATTCTACTTCCTCTCCTTCTGCCTTCCCAAACCAGTTTCATCAAGTTTTCTTGTTCCATTGTCACACATTTCTTTCTCTCTCTCTCTTTATTTCTTTTTCTTTCTTTCCTTCCTTCCTTCTTTTTCTTTCTTTCTTTCTTTCTTTCTTTCTTTCTTTCTTTCTTTCTTTCTTTCTTTCTTTCTTTCTTTCTTTCTTTCTTTCTTGATGTATATATTGTTTTAATTATAAGAATACTGTATAGTCAAAATAATGTGTATATATATATATATATATATATATATATATATATATATATACATTCTAGGTTTAGACTTTGGTAATTATTTTTTTTCAGCTTTTTAAAGATGTCATTCCTTCAGCTTCTTGATTCTGTGCTTTATTTTGAAAAGTCAGCTTTCAGAACTATTGTTACTTCTTTTAATGTGATGTCGTCTCTATTATTTCCAGGCATCATCCCTTGTTCTTTTTAAGATTTCTCCCTGTTCCAGTATGTTGAGCTACACTTTCATCATAATGTGACTGATTTATGTAATGCAATTTTTTCCATTTGTTATTTTTTTTTTGTGGTATCCTGGGCTGTGAATTCAGATCATAGACGTTTTCTTTGGGTGTTTTTGTTCAAGGCTAGCACTACATCACTTGAGCCACAGCTCTTCTTTTGGCTTTTTTTGTTTTTTGTTTTAGTAGTTAGTTGGAGATAGGATCTCAGGAACTTTCCTGCCCAGGCTGACTTGGAACTGTGTTCCTTAGATCTCAGCCTCCTAAGTGCCTAGGATTACAGGTATGACCCACTAGCACCCAGTTTATATTTTATTTTATTTTATACTGCTTCAATGTTGTGGAACTTCTAAATGTATTAATGCTTTTAGTATTTTGAGAAAATTCTTGGCCAATGCTTTCACAAATATTATGTTTGAATCTCTGTTCCTTCTCCTTTCTCTTGTAGAAATCAATCAATTTCTCTTTTTTCTCCAAGTTCTTTGATTTTTCATGACTTGGTGGTGGTGATACTTGCTGAAAGCTCTGAAACTTGGCTTTCTGCTTATCCTCAGGAATTGGCAAACATTTCAAGAAGAAAAGGAGGGTTGGTGAGCCTCTGCAGAGTATTTTGGTGTTTGGGTTTTGCTTTGAGATCTTTGAGTTTCAAGTGCTTGTTGTTATACATTGTTTTTTGTTTTGCATTTTGTCTAGCTTTAATAGTTATTCTTAGCAGGATGGTTGGATCAACAAAAGTGACTCCATTAGAACCAGGAAACAAAGTAATCTATCAATAAGCTTGAGAGTTAGAATTTCTACTTACTTTTCTTTGGTTTCAGTTTACATGGGTAACTACATAATTATTGAGGCTGTAGTAGTGAGATTAATATGAGAAAATTGGTTTTTATTCAAGAATCATTAAAATTTCTTTAAGATGATGTGCTTTCCAATGTCAATTTTCCAACTATATCCACTTTATAGTGGATATGCTACCTCTTCTATTTAATAGAAAATAGTTAAAGAAAAGTACAAAGAGATTTTTCTGATAAAATGTTCTTTTCTTCCCCATTCTTTTCAAGTTAGCTTCATGTGGGATTGAGAAATTAGTTTTTCATTTAAAATCTTACCACAACACCAAGGAGCAGCACTCATTCTTATATTACAACAAGCCCATGTTTACTATCTTCCCACCCATCAAAGAAAACTAGAACAAGAATGAGCAGATGCTAACTCAGTGTGAAGCTACAGAGTATGTGTTGAATTTGTAATATCCTCACAGCCCTGGATTTGTGCAGCATTTGGGAGAAATTTCAAGATATTTTCTAATAAGAGAGAAAAAATGGTTTCTTCATAGAGGTGACTCTTACTCAACCAGATTACCCATGTCCATTTGAAATGCCACAAAGAGTTTGAAAACAATTGTGAACCTGCTAATTTGCTCAAATTTACACTGGTAAGAACATAAATATGTGAGCCATTAATATACATATCTTAGTCAGTTTTGCAAACCCAAATACAGTCAACTTTTTTTTCTAGGTTAACCTAATCTAAAAATAACACTTTCATCTCTTATTAATAGGTTAGTTATCTAATGTTTTTGCTGTGAATTCAGGGCCTAAGAATAAATCATGATTTGATTATAGGGTGGACTCATTTGGGCTTACTCATTCAGAATGGGGTTGGGCACTGGGCAGAATTCTTTGCCCAGCCCCAGAACAGAGCTCAGCTGAACCAGAGCTCATCAAATCCTAGGTACTGTTTCAACCATGCTAGAGAAGAAGGAATTTCTGTAATTGCTCTTGGAAAGAATAATGTGACAGAGCAGGAGATGAAACAAGCCATCTAAAAGTGTTCAGTTCTGATTCTGCTCCCACTATGAGTGTTTTGTCTCACTCATATCATGAACTAAAAGGAAAGGTAAGACAACCAGGGCTTAGCCTCTGAGCAATATACCTTAGGCCTTGGTTCTGTTCATTAAAAAAAATCTTTCCAGGTTGAGGGTGCCTACTTCCTTTGCACTTTTACAAGGTCTCATTGACTTTCAAAGGGGTTCAAGAGACACAGCAGAGTATCCAAGGTTCTGTCATTTTATTTTATGTCAGGCTTATTATATGTCTTATTATATAAGTCCTAGGCTTATTATATAAGTCAGGAAGTAACTCCTACGATGGCACAGGTTGGCCCCAGGAAAGCAAAGACATTAGCAGAATGTAGGGTCTCTTAGAATCTAGTAATTTGTCACTGTTTAGCAACAGTAGTGACTTCTCACAGTGGAGCTTAACTATGACAGTCAAGATCTCCTTTTGACTCTACTCCTCAGTTCTTGCTACCACAGTCACAGGTATCACTACCCTCAAATCATTCTTCAAACATGTAATTTCTGACAAACTACTTACCTGGGAATAACAAGCATATATAACAAATTCTTCTTTCTACAGCATGTTCCTTTTTGTTGATAGCCTGCCAGTCTACCTTTTGTATTTAGAACTCATGTTGACCAGAACTCTTATTCCAGGCTATCCTTGGACCATCTTTGGGTCAGATACCATTTTTTTGGTCTTGTTCATTGTGGCCAGGACAGCAATGGTCAAGTGTAATAGAAGTGATCTATGTATAAGGAGACACTCACCATTGATGCTTTTCAGAAAAAGATTCTAGTTGGTTAGCACTTCCAATCCAGACAATATAGAGCAAAACATGCAATGAGAGATCAAATTAGTCACTTATTTATCTCAATTGGGCAAATAAAAAGTAACTATTCAACTTGAGTTTAAGTTCCCTTTTGACAGCTTCAAGGGCTTGGAATGTTCTAATGCTCATGGGAATATTCCATCCAGCTCTGATGTACTATATTTGTTTCCATGCCAAGTATGTTCCTCTAGAATGGAAGATAAAAAACCTCACAGCCCCTACCCATAGGAACACTTGCTGAACTCACTGGGAAGGGATGAGGATGTGAGAATATGGAACATTGGTGGTGGGCATGCTGAATACACATCCAGTGGACCCCTTTAGAGCAAGTTGCTTAACCTTGGATTTGTGGACTTTGGTTAGAGTGATTTTTATTGAAAGGTGAAGAGATATTTCAAACATAGTATGGTATTCAGCAGCATTACTGACCTCCTCCTACTAGATTCCAAGAGTCATGTCTCCACAACCCCAGTTGTGACAGTCAAGATATATCTCCAGTATGGAGTTGGGAGCCACTGATTTAGAGGGAAGCAATTTGTGGATGAGAAGCAAGAATCCTTTAGCCTTTAATTTCATAGTAATTTAATTCAACACAAGACTATATAATTAATTCCATCCTCATCAACAAAGAACAAACAATAACAGCTAACAAGGAGGATCAAAAAGTTTCTACTCAGACACATAGACTTTACTACCTGCCATCATCCTTACTGGCAGGGCAGCTATGTAAGCCTTGTATATGAGTTGTCTGTTCAATATAGTTTTACCATAAATATGATTTCCAATTCAGTGTTTATTTTTATTTCCTTGCTAATTCAGCTTAATCTTGCATGTTGGTTAGAATCTTGGTAAATCACTGGTGGAACCCTTTAAGACCCTGACTAAATATCATTAAACATGATTTAATGTGACCTTCAAACCGCTGGTTGATGTGCATTCAGAACATAGATTCATACTGATCACTTGAGTGGGACAAGATTAGGGAAGAAATGTTACCAGAAATCTTTTCAGCTTCATCAAAGATGAAGAAAAATGTGAGTTGGAAACATGACCAGGGAAAACACTAGACAGTGACTTCCAGGGGCGGGGGGAGGGGGGGTGGGAGAGGAGGGGGGAAGGGGAGACTTGGAAAAGACAAAAGGGACCATTGGTTTTATTAAGAGCTCTGGAGAGAGCTGGAAATAGTCAGTTTCCCTGAACAGTAAGTCTTTCTGGTGCTTCAGTTGGTAGTGGGCAGCTCTTACAAGCGAACTCCTCTAGGAGATTCAGTGGGAAGACAATGTCTGTTTTCCCTGACCTCAACTCCCTGTGGAAAACAAGGCCAGATCACTTTTTTTTAACTTACAAATATTTATTAAAGTACAATTTCCATGTGTGGAGGAAATATTTCTTCTTATATATCACTTAATAATTTGACTTAATATTTTTTTAAGAACAAAAACAGCTAGGGATCCATCCCAGGACCTTGTGCCTGCTAAGCACTCTACCACAGAGCTACATCCCAGCCAGAAATGATGGCTTTTAAGTTTCACAGAATTTTCAGATCAGCATTAGAACAAGAGCCTAGAATTACTTCCCAAAACATTTTACTATCAAAGTATGTACAGCTCTTTAATAGAAAAATATATTTCTTTACAATAAAAGACATTGGAATAGTCAATTTTTTAAAAATACAAAAAATTGAAATTATTGTTCTATGTGTGAAGTACATATTTAGCTAAAACTGCTTCCAGTTGTTTCTAAGATCTTAAGCTCAGAATGTGTTATCTGTGAATACAGTGCACCTCAGACCTGTCTGAAGTTCAAAGCAAGGCTCAGTGGACTTGGATGCCAACTGCAGTGCCCCCACCATGAGGCCTCCCTGAAGACCTGCAGGTGTGGGTGGCCCCTCAAAGACTGCTGTCAGGACTGTCCGAACTTCAGCTCTGTGGTCTAGGTGCAGGAAATGCTGTCTTAGCCAGGAGGTCTGAGAGGTGGATACCACTTGGCCACCAGGAGATTGGGGGTGCTGGCTGCGTGCAGAGGCCTATGCTGCACCCCACACCTCACGGCTCCTCATGAGTTGACCTTCATAGCTCATCTTTCCCGGCTTAGCATTCGGCTTCGCCATCTTCCCATGGGAGACGTAGTGTGGCCGGAGCACCCAGGATTCCCCCCATGCCCGCACCTGATCATTCTTGTAACCCTGCCACCATACCCACCTAGACCAGAGCTGTCCAGAAGCAGAGGTGTGCCTCGCCCCTTCACCCCTATAGTGCCTAGTGTAGAAAAGATGCCAGACTGCTAGGATGAGCCCAGGAGCTCCAGAATACATCCTAGTGTTAGAACAACTCCATTCAAAAGGTTCTGGGAAGAGCCCTGGGCCTCCCTTCCATTGCCCTGCTCTATACAGGCACAAATCTTGTTCTTCGCTACCTAACTATGGTGACCTTGATAATGCAATAAAGAATCATGTGCTTTTTGTTTTTTACATTAGAATATGTTATTGACATCCAACCATGCCCATGATCTTATGAAGATACACAGAGAGAAGAAGCAAGGTGTGGATGAGGTGGATGAGGCTGGAGCAGCAGGCTGGGGAAAGAGAAACAGGAAGAGCCAGGATGGGGAAGAGGGAGCTATAGCTTTCTGCTGCTACCAGTTTGTAATCTGCAGCTACAGGCCAGTGACCACAGCCCAGGAGATGTCAGCACATTAGTCCATGTTTTATTTTTGTTTGTACTATCTGCAGGAACCCAGCCTTCACAGGAGTTCTTCAAAAAGCCCTCTGAGTCTTCAATGTTCTAGGCATTTTGGTGATTCTTGCTTTGTACAGGATTGCTTTATATGATTTTTAATACTGGCCATTCTTTAGTAGGTCTATTTTTCTGGCTGTGAGCTCCATTGATGTTGTTCTTTACTGTCATTGCCTCAAAGACTTTAATCAAAAGCCATTTAGAAATAATGCCAGCTAATTAGTGGTTATGATGCAACAAGGTGACTCTCCCTTAGTGCCTTAAATCTTTCCCTGAAACACAAACATGCCACACTTGAACTTTAATTGTCAAGGAAGATGAAAAGTCTACCAAATCATTTCCTGGGTGAAGGCCTACTGTTGATATAGGCAACAGGAACCCACAGGCTTGTGCAATGTGGACTTGTAGCTGCAGATCCATTACTTCAAGCATGCCATGAATTGAAAGAGAGAGAGTGGTATATCTCATCTCCAGCAAGCTCATAAACCTGAGTGCTAAACTTTGGCATTGTTTTCATAGAAAGCACCTACCAATAATCACACTAAACCCAATTCCTTTCTTAGATTGGAACTTTTAAGAGAAAGATGAAATGTGATTCAAATGCATGCTTTGTTTTCCTACATCTTTCTATTTCTTCATAGTTTTATAAAAGGCTCTTTTTCTCTAATTCAGGGCATATTTATTTAGCACCTACTCTGTGCCAGATACTAAAGATTAAAGGATGTGAATCTTACCAAGAAAGGATGTGTAATGTATGATTGGAAACAAATAGGAAATGATGAAAAAGTGTCATTAAAAGTGCTCTGACTGGTGACACTTGGAACCAGGGATGGCTTTATATCAGAAACCTCCAAGAAAAATGTGGATGTGTGCAAACACTGGAAAATATTCCAGTGTGACTGGCTTAATATCTTGGCTGTGCATATATTAAAACTACTGGGCTACAGATGCCCTTTAATGGATTAATGGATCAAGAAAATGTGGTTTATATGTACAATAGACTATTATTCAATTATAAAAAATAAAATGATTTGCTTGTAGGGAAATGGGTGGATCTGGAGACTATCATGTTAAATGAAAAAAGCCAGGGTCAGAAGGACGAAGGTCACATATGTTTTCCCCATATGTGTGTGTGTGTGTGTGTGTGTGTGTGTGTGTGTGTGTGTGTGTGTGTGTGTGTGTGTGAATACATAGATGTGATTAAACTTGGCATATGCATTTGTGAAACCTTTCTGAATGACCTATACGTTAATAAAAATGAATATTAGTCAGTTGAAACATGCTGTCTGAGGTGTGGGTGGTGCTAGTGGGAGGAAAAAAGGTGAACAGAGAGTGTGAAGGAAGTGCATATAGCCAAAATAATTCCTGTGCAGGTGAGAAAATGGAATAATTAAACCTGTTGGGATTGATTTGGGAAGCGAGGAGTGGTAAGAAGGACAGTGACCAAGGAAGATGAGTCTAATGAAGTATATTGTGTGTATATATGAATATATAAAATTGAAACCAATCCTCCCCATGTACAACTGATTGATGTTAAAAATGTTAAAATAAGACCAAAATTACTAAACAAATCTATTGTTCTCTGTTATATACAAGGGACATGTTCTAAGATGTTCCTTGGGCACTTGAAATTGCAGATATTACTGAGCTCTGTGTATAGTTTCCTCATGCATGCAAAATATAATTTATAAATTAGAGATAAGATTAGCAACAACAATAAAATAGAATGATTAAAAATGTGCTGTAATTGAAGTTAAACATATGGCTTGTGGATTTATAGAATTGTACCTTTAATATTTATATTTTAATTTTTTATTGTAAAGGTGATATACAGAGGGGTTACAATTACATAAGTAAAGTAATGAGTAATGTTTGAACAGTGTTACACTCTTTCATTTTCTCACTCTTCTCCCCTTCCTCCAACTTCCCTCTCCCCCAAGTTGTAAAGTTTATTTCCACCCTAGTGTCTTGTGAGTATCACACCCTTTGTCCCACCATTTCTGTGGGGTTCCCTTCCCCAAATCAGATAAACTTATATATAAGAGAGAGGTTACAGAAATCTAAAACAGTGACAATGTGGAATAAACCAAAGGAAAAAAAGAAGAAAAAAGAAATAACTGCAAACAGTACACTAAAACTCCACTTGTTTTCATTTCTTGGGGTTCATTTTGATAATCATTATTTGTATATAGTCATATACACATAGCTATTGAGCTATTGTGATTCTCTTCTAAGAATATCATAAATATCTTCTAGTTATTACCATGCAGCCTATGTTTTTTTGGGTCAGGCTTGCTTTGCTTAATATAATTTTGCCCAAGTCTTTCCTTTTCCTTATGAATAGGGCAAAGTGATTCTTTCTAATGGAAGCATTGAATTCCATTGTGTATATACATCACATTTTCTTGATCCATTCATCTACTGAGGGGCATCTGGGTTGATTCCATATCTTAGGTATGGTAAATAATGCTGCAATGAACATGGCTGTGCTGGCAGCTTTAGTGTGGCCTTGTTTGTAGTCATTTGGATAAATGCCTAGGAGTGGGATTGCTGGGTTATAGGGAAGCTCTATGTTTAGTCTTTTGAGGAACCTCCATACTGCTTTCTGGAGTGGTTGAGCAAATTTACATTCCCACCAACAGTGTAGTAGCATTCCCTTCTGGCCACATCCTAGCCAGCCTCTGTTATTATTTGTTTTCTTGATAGTGGCCATTCTAACTGGGGTGAGGTAGAATCTCAATGTTGTTTTGATTTGCATTTCTTTTATGGCCAGAAATGTTTATCATTTCTTCAGGTCTATTGGCCATTCTTATTTTTTTTATTGTGAATATACTGTACAGAGGGGTTACAATTACATGAGAAAGATCATGAGTACATTTCTTATCAAGCATTGTAGCCTCCTTTGTTTCCCCTTCCCATCCTCCTCTCTGTCCCCCCCAATCCTCTTCCCCTCTCCCCCCCCACCGAAGTTGTAAAGTTCGTTTTCGACATAACGACTTGTACATCTCATTGTTGCAATGGGTCCACCGGTATCCCTATTTAAACGATTAGTTTTTTCCCTTCCCCTCCACAAATTATACCACCATCAAATACAGTGAAAGCAGGGGTCATACTGTGGTGGAGGGACATACAAAGCAACAAAGAAATAATCTTATAAATGTGTTAGAAACAATAGCATGAAATAAAAACACATTTGAATACATATCTTAGGGTTCATTTCCATTCTTATTTCTTCTTCAGAGAAGTCTCTCTTTAAGTCATTAGCCCACTTATTAATGGAATAGTTGCTTGAGGATTTGTTCTGGGAGGGGTTTGAGCTCTCTCTATTTTTAATATGAATTCCTTGTATGTTGTATAGGTAGTGAAGATCTTCTTCCAATCTGTGAGCTTTCTATTTATCTTGCTAGCTATGTCATTTTCCATTCAGAATCTCTTTTATTTGTTGCATTTCTGGGTCTTTATTAAGAAAATTTCAGCTTTGTGCCAAGGAGTCCTAGAGTTTCTCCTATTCTTTCCTGTAATGTTTTTAGGGTGTTTGTTTTTACCTCAAGGTCTTTGATTCATTTGAATTGATTCTGGTGAAGGTGATATATAAGGATCTAACTTCAGTTTCCTACACATGTATAGCCAATTCTGCCAGCGTGATTTGTTGAAGCATCTGTCTTTCTTCAATTTGATAATTTTGGCTACCTTGTCAAAGATTATGTGGCCATAGGTCTGTGGGGTTATTTCTGGGTCTTCAATTTTATTCCTTGATTCATAGGCCTGTTCATGTGCCAGTACCAATCTGTTTTTATAACTATAGTTTTATAATAGAGTTTGAAGTTTGGTATTGATATTCCCCCAGTACTGTTCTTCTTGTTAAGGATTGTTGGGGAGTTTATTGTTTTCTGCCAGAGAGGGGTGGTGCAAAGGTGTCAGATTCCTTTGCCTTCTTGAAAAATGTTGTGGTAGAGTCTATGCCAGTATCAAATATAGTGTTCTTCGCAAGTGGGGAGGGCTTTCCTTCCATATATTGTTCTCTGGGAGGGATGGAGGATGTCTTTTGTAGTGTTCTCATGCTTTCCCTTGGTGTTTCAGACCATCTTCAATGTAACCAGTTGTTTCTGCATCTGTCTGTCTGTTGCTGGCTAGAATGTGTTTTCCCAATCCTGTTTTTTAAGTTTGCACTGGAGATGAGTGGAAAGTCCATGTGTATGCTGTCTTCTTAAGCCCATGCAACTGTCTTCTTAAGCAGACTGCTTGTAATTTTCTTCTTTGGTATAAATCTCTGTATAATTACAGCTTACTTGGTGTGACTCTAGACGTGGATAATTTGGTGGGACTCTGAAACTCTGCTTCTTCAGAGAGAGCTCTGTTGTTCCCTGTTAATTTTCTACCATCTTCTCTGACCTCTCACATCTAATATATCTGAGTAATGATTTATTGAAGTTAGCTGAGCCCTTGGGAAATGACATTGTGGAGGACCATTCTGTAGGGACCATCCAGGTTCATCTACTAACCCACCTGCATGTGTTCAGACAGGTGAGTATTCCCTGCCCTGCTTCTATGCTCAGCTGTTCAATCTTATAATGCTTTTCTCTTTATCATCTTTCTTGATGAAAACATTGTCCAGTGTTGATATTTACTTGCTTCCACATTAGCCATTATCTAATTTGAGTCATAAACATTTTGTTAATGCCCTGTATTCATGCAATATGAATTAATTGATTTGAAGTCTTGGAGTTGGCACGTGTAGTTATTTAGACAGTTAAACTGGTTGAACTCCAACTATCAGCAAAAGAAAGGGTTTGGATGGTAAATTAAAAGTTGAAGAAACATATAGGAATTTGTTTAAATATTTAAAGGGAACCAATTGTTTGAAGCTTCCTTAAGCTTGACAAATGCCTATTTACTTTTAAAGGAATAAGAATATTATTTAAGGTGTTTTCCCTTAATGGACACATACATGTTACATACAAACATCAAAGTGTAGTTTGATTTTTTTTGTGGGGGGGATCAAAGTCTCTCTATGTAGTTTATGTTGTCCTAGAACTCTCTATGAAGCTCACACTGTCCTTATACTCATGATTCTTCAGCTGAAACCTCCCAAATGCTGAGAATGCAGGCATGTACCACCACACCTGAATACTGAATTTTTAAAATATATGCAAGTTGAATTTTCTTTATGCTTCTTCCTTTAAAAATTATTGATGATTGATTGGTTGTACTGGGGTTTAAACTCACAGCTTTATGCACTCTCTCTCTCATAGCTGGCACTTGCTGGCTTGAGCCACACCTCCAGTCTAATCTTTTGCTAGTTAATTTGAGATAGAATCTCATGTTCTCTTTTGCCTGGAATGGCTTCAAATCAATCATCAGCTCTTAGCCTACTGAACAGCTAGAATTTCAGGTATGTTTCTGGCTTTTAATTGAGTTTCTTAAAGCAGTCCTATTATTAAAGTGTTTTAGTAAATCATATCAAATAGTGTAAGTTGAGTTCATTTTATCCTTTTTATTGGAATTCTTTATTGCTATCAACAAAATAATTCAAATAAAAGGAAAAAAAAGAAGGTGAAAAAGGAAGGAGGGAGGAAAGGAGAGAGGGAAAACAAAAAAACATTAACAACAAAAAAGTTTTGGATTTGTTTACATAGTAAAAGCATTGTAAAGCTTTTTGAAGTTGTTGGACCCCTTGAGAATGTGAAAGAAGGTTTGGATAGACTTGCAGAAAGCATATGTGCATTCAGAGACTAACATGGTATTTTGAAGGGTTTCTGATTCCCCAGGAACCCAATGCAATGCTTGAGTAAGTTATTGGCCATCTTCTGTTCTCCTTGTATCCCATCAGAGAGCAATGTTCATTGAGGATGCAAAGTTCCAGAATGATGCTTCCTCATCTTTAGGAGACTCTTTTAACCCTTCTCATTTAGGCCTCCAGCAGACGTGTCATATAAGCAGTAAATTTTAGCACAAAGGAGACTTTGGGAAGTCAGCATTGCAGCTGGTCCCAGGACTTTGGAGTTATTGTACAAACCCACTTAGAGCTGATATACATGACTGAAAAGACTGTGGACCTACAACAGATATTCCTTCCCACACATGTGACAACTACCTGGTGCTCTCCCTTCATGAGGATCTGTATCTTCTGGCATCAGTGTTCTTCTCAGGCTCTTGGTGCCTCTGTCACTGAATACAGAGAAACTGACACGTTGAGGGTCCTCCTTAGCTGAAATCCTACTGCAGAATATGGCTAGCACTTACAATAAGCCACAGATGCAATTAAAGCAAACATTGTTAAGCTGGGTGCCAGTGACTCATGCCTGTAACCCTAGCTACTTGGGAGGCTGAAATATAAGAATTAGTGTTTGAAGCCAGTCTAGGCAGAGAGTTCTGTGAGATTTGTATCTGCAACTAACCATTAAAAAGCTGGAAGTTGAGCTGTTGCTCAAGTAGTAGAACACCAGCATTATGAAAAAGCTAAGGGTCAGTGCTTAGGTCCTGAGTTCAAGCCCTAGTACTGGCATGGCACATGTACACATACACGTACACCTACACGTACACACACACACACACACACACACACACACACACACACACACACACATTGCTAAAAGGTAGAGTCAAAAGCTCAATATAAGGTGGAGGAGGACTTTTATCGATAGAGAGACAGGCCTCATAGCTAGAAAGAAACATTGACCTAGGTAGAAGGAAAGTCTTTTCATTGTCCTCAACCTTCCTCTCTATTCTTTGCATGTTATGTCTAAAATTTTGAGCTATGTATCCATAGGTGGATGATGTTTAGAATCTGACACGTGAGACCTAAAAGAGGCATCCCTAAGGTTCCTTGGTGAGAACCCTGAAAAATCCTAGAGAGAGCACTTGAGGCAAGCTTCCCTTTATTTTTAAGGATGTTAGATACCTCCAAGGAGAGGGACTCTCAGGTTCCACCTGGAGACCGTATTTGGAGCAGTCCAGGCTCCATCAACCATGCTGCATTCATCCTTGCTTGTTATGCTAGTAGCTCTGTACCAGATATTGCAGCTGTTTTCAGTTCATAATGTTACTGGGGGTAGCCTCTTATCTATTATTATTATTGTCACCTACTTATCATCATTCATCTTTTTTCAAGGGCTCTGCACTCCACCATCCACTGTATCTGAATGAACCTTTGCTTCTATACCTTGACTCTTCCTTCAGCCCCAGGATCAGTCAGACACATTTCTCAGTTTCTTTAGGGCAACAGGTACAGTTGGTCTGGGTAGGAAACTCGCTAAATTTTTCCCAGCAAGATGGTCTGGATCTCTATTCTCTCATCTGAAAACTGGGGTGAAAATAGTATAGTTGTCCCTCAGTATTTATGGAGAATTGGTTCTAGAATTCCTCAGCTACCAAACTTTATGGATGCTCAAGTTCTTTATGTAAAAATGGAAAAATATTTGCCTATAACCTGGGCATATTTTCTTGTATATTTTAAATAGTCTCTAGATGCCAAATACAATATAAATGCCTTGTGACTACTTGTTATACTGTATTGTTTCTGAAATAAGTACAAGAAAAAGTTTGCACATTTTCAGATACAGATGTATTACTTTTTAAAAATCGTTTTTTTCTTTTCTTTTCTTTTTTTTTTTTTTTTTTGTTCCTGTCCTGGTACTTGAACCCATGGGCTGAGTGCTGTTGCTGAGGTTTTTTGCTCAAGGGTAGAGCTCTGCCACTTAAGCCACAGCTCTACTTCTGGCTTTTTAGTGGTTAATTGGAAATAATAGTTTCACAGATTTTACTGCCCAGAGCTGGCTATGAAACATGATCCTCAGATCTCAGCTTCTTGAGAGGCTAGGATTAGAGGTCTGAGTAGCTGTCGAGTAAAAGAACATATGATTTCAAAGATTTATTATTTATCTGCTTGACTTATGTGATAAAAATTTGTGTTTCAGATGCACAAAAAGCTTGTTTATGAATCTATGCCTTGGGGTCTGCGGACTGGACCATGAGGCCAAAGAGTTTCCTGTAGTGCTTCCAGAAACCCAAGAAGCAGGTGCAGCAAGAGGATGCTCTTGCTTGGATCTGAGAGGAAACCAAGGAATTCATAGGCTTGGTCTTGAGATTTGAAGACCAAGTAAAAACTCTGTTCTGATTGCCCTATCTTTCATTCTACATCCTGGGCTTGTTTAGGGCCCCTCCCACACTGCATGACTCTGATCTGCCTGGAATCTCTTTTCTTTGTTCCTTTCTGTTGTTCTTTCTACACAGGGTGAACAGATCCCTGGATGTCAGCCTTTTCAGTGTCTTCCTTTTCCATTGAGACAGACCCATGTCCTCAACATCCTGCCAGACCACTTTGATTCTACTAAGAAAGATTACATCTTCTTTGCCCAATGCTGGGCAAAATCACACACAATTGTTGAGGTTAGCTTTTTTAAAATGAAATTTTATTATCAGAATGTCCCTTTCTTAACTTTCAAAACAGAATTTCCATTTCCAAAGATGAATTTGCTCAAAACACAGACACATGACAAACTACATCTAGGCTTTGGTTTTCAAAGAGAAAGAGGAAGGAAGTTAGTGTGACTTTCAATAGTATGTAGATTGAGAACTGGTACATTTTTTGGCTCATATATGAGATTGTGCTTCCTAAAACACTTTACAATATAGATGGATCACATTGTTTTTGAGGTCGCTAAATATCAGATCTAGAATTCTAAGCCAGGTTCCTCTAAGAGATAGTTTCAGAGATATCAGCCAAAAGAGGAGCTACGCCATGAAGTGAACAATCTCCGAAGAGGACCAAAGACTTCTCTCCCTGTCCATACTTTCACCCTTACAGCAATTCATCTTCCCTACCATGAATGAGCTTAACAATTTGCTTGGCCAATTGAAAGTGGTAGTGCATTTGAGACCTTGTCTTGGAGTGCAATTGCTCATTGGTTCAGTTGTCTGGTTCATTGTCCCAGCTCAGCTCATAACTCCAGCTTAGCTCAGCTATAGTCAGCATCAAGTTTTCACCATCTGAAAAAGTGCCACCTAGGATGTCCAGCACAGTTGAAACATTAGGTGACTAAAAGCTCCAGATGACATTGAACTGCCCCAGTGGAGTCATTCCTAGCTGAGTCCAGCCTACCCATAGAACCACAAGAGTCACAGGAAACTGCTCCCTGGTTTGTTGGGCAACAGTAAAGTGGCAAAACACAAAGTGAGGGGACAGCTAGGTGGTTATATCTGTCTACTCGTCTGTAAATTTACAGAACAGACCACAGCTCTGTCATGTATGTGGTTCCATTTCTAGACATGACACAGGGGTGAGGCAGGGTGGGCCTAGCTTAATGGTCTCAGACAACTTCAGGTACCTGAAACCACAGGGTTGAAACCTAAATGCTGACTCAGTCTCTTGTCTCAGCCCTGTTAGCTTTCCTAGTTCACAAGGAGTTTTTGAGTTTGTACTACCTGATTTGGGGAGATTTTCTAGTTAATGGAAAGAGACATTGAAATAGAATTGGCTTTATGGAAGTCAGATGCAAAACTAGCAAGAAGCAAAAGAGATCTAGGAAAATGGGTATTTAGGAAAAAGGTTTCTGACACAAGACTCAGTACATATAGTTCAGTTTTTCACAGGTCTCTTGGGAAGATTAAAGAAGATACCTGTATCAAAGAATGGACACCAGCAGGCCGGACAAACATCTAGGAGTTGTGCTGGTAGAGACCAAGCTGGGGCTTATGACAACATTGGGATGCAAGTAAACGCTTTCAAGAACTAATATTTGGAGTATATATCACCTGTGCTTGAGGCAGAAATGTGAATGTAACAGTCCAAAGTTTGGAGATAAAATATTCTATCACAACATACACTTGCCTCTTCCTCACAAGATAGGGACTTCCATTTTAAGTATCTCATTGTATATGTGTGTGTATGTCCAAACAGTGCTAACTGTAGATTGTGTTGGTTATGGTCTAGATTATGGTTATGGTAATCTTTTTGGTTATTTGGTTATGGTAATCTTTTCACAGTGTATAGGATTATCAATTTATTATATTCTACAACTAGGATGTAGACAGTTCTATTTTTATCACTTTTTCTTATCCTCTTCTTTCCCTTTCCCAAACAAATACAACAAATTTTATTTTTTTAATCATTTTCACACATGTACGTGAAGTATATTTGACCTTCATTCACCTTCTTAGTTCATCCTCCCCATTCCTACTGGTACCCAAGCCCAGAACAGCACCTGTGAGACATCCAATAATTCATTTTTTAAGGTTCATGTTAATTGTTGAAAAAGAATTCATCACGGTATTTTACATATGCATATATTGTACTTTAATCATATTGACCCCCATACAAGTTTTTGTTAGTTGTGCCCCTAAAGCAGTGGGAAAAACTGAAAAGAAACGGGACCAGTAGAAGATTATTAAGAAAACATTCAAAAATTGAGTAATCACTTGCTTAGCTCCAGTTTTTGGCATGGAATTTGATGGTATTTTCTAATATTTTTGGAGGGATATAATGAAATGTTGGCTAAATTATAGAACTTTGAGCTAGATTTATGACTAACTGAATAATCAAATATTTAGTCTATTTTTCTTTTACTATCAACGAATATCTGATATTGGCTGATTTATAAAGATATAGACTCATTTTGGCTCATGGTTCCAAAAGCTGGAGGGTCTAAGAGAGTAACACTTTGCAATGAGTTTTGTGTTGCCTCAACTCATGGTAAGAAGCAGAAGGGCAAGTAGTTCCTGCGGAAAGACAAAATGCAAGGGGTGGCCTTATTTTTAACAATCTACCCACAAGGGAATTAACAGTTAGACCTTCCAGAAGGGAAAAATAATTCCTCTTAATGACCTAATCATCTCTTAAAGAATTACCTCCGGGGCTGGGAAGGTGGCTCAGTGGTAGAGTGCTTGCCTTGCATGCATGAGGCCCTGGGTTCAATTCCTCAGCACCACATAAGCAGAAAAAACTGGAAGTGGTGAGTGCTAGCCTTGAGTTGAAGAGCACCCAAGTCCAGAGTTCAGGCCCCATGACCAACAGAAAGAAAGAAAGAAAGAAAGAAAGAAAGAAAGAAAGAAAGAAAGAAAGAAAGAAAGAAAGAAAGAAAGAAAGAAAGAAAGGAAGGAAGGAAGGAAGGAAGGAAGGAAGGAAGGAAGAAAGGAAGGAAGGAAGGAAGGAAGGAAGGAAGGAAGGAAAGAAGGAAAGAAAGAAAGAAAGAAGGAAAGAAAGAAAGAAGCTAAAATACAGAACCTCTCTTGTTCATCTCTCAATCTTTGGTAATGTACGGTGACTTTTATCAGGATGTCGCAGGACGGTGGGAGTCTCCAACCTTTGCCATCATTAGCATTAGAGTTTTAGCAAGAGGCTTTCCTTCAAATTAATATATCTTCATTGCTACATTTTCCTCTCTGACGCTCATATTAAATATTATTGACATTGTGGTGTTGGGAGGTGAGTCTTTTTTTTTTTTTTTTTGGTCAGTCATGGGGCCTTAACTCTGGGCCTGGGCACTGTACCTCAGCTCTTCAGCTCAAGGCTAGCACTCTATCACTTGAGCCACAGCACCACTTCTGGCTTTTTCTGCTTATGTGGTGCTGAGGAATTGAACCCAGGACCTCATGCATGCAAAGCAAGCACTCTACCACTGAGCCACCTTCCCAGCACCATCTTTTAAAATCTCAGTTCTGAAAGGGCCTTATATGACATTCCCAGAAGCATTAGTAATTTCTTGAGGTAATTTGAGTTGGAATCTACCTTTACATAATGCTTGCTAAGAATTAGGCTTTCTTGGTTCTATTCAGCATGTATTATCACTTTGTATGATCACTTTTACATATACATCCCAACTTCCAATATTTTTTGTCTTATTCTACTTGTGTGGTCATGCCTTTAAAACAAATATTTGGCTAGTTTTAACAAGAGTTCTTCAGGGGTAAAGAGTTGCATTCAAGCAGCTTTCTTAGCTGGGAAATTATTAGCATTTCCTGTTTCCAAGAGTGGATGTATTATTATATGGTACATCAAGTATGGGTGATTTTGCAGGATGGAAATTCTTATAATTACAGTTGCACTGATAATTTTCTGGAGAATGTTAGATACTAGAAAGAATTTCCCTGACTAGAAATATCTGTGGCAGTTGTATATTCATTTATTAACTTAAGATTTGAGGTGCTCTGCTAGCCAGCTTTCTGTTACGTAACGTAACAAATACCTCAGATAATCAACTTATAAAGACAAAATGTTTACTTTGGTTCTGTTTTCTCTTTCTCTCCTTTCTCTCCTTTCTTTCTTTCTTTCTCTCCTTTCTTTCTTTCTTTCTCTCCTTTCTTTCTTTCTTTCTCTCCTTTCTTTCTTTCTTTCTTTCTTTCTTTCTTTCTTTCTTTCTTTTTTCTTCCTTCTTTCCTTCCTTCCTTCCTTCTTTCCTCCCTTTATTCCTTCCTTCTTCTTTTGTCCTCCCTTCCCTTCTTCCTTCCTTCCTTCCTTCCTTCCCTCCTTCCTTCCTTTCTTCCTAATAAGTTCATATTGAACTTACCTGAGCACAGGTAGAAATCTCAAAAGCGGAGGACTGGCCTAGAAAAAGGCACAGTATCACAAGCCTAGGTCAGATTTTATAACCAGTGGTTTTTTTTTCCCTCATAATAAGTTCTGGACACTGTTTCCTTCACTGTGCCTTTTTCCAGCCAATAGGGAAAGCAAATTCAGTTGAATGAATACACCTCCAAGTTTACTTCTTCCCATCCATTGAGTTCAATTCTTGTGCCCTATAGCTCAGCCTTTCTAGCTAATTAGGAACAATGAAAGTGTCAAGGTGAGCCTTCATTGTTTTTGCTTTTTTCTCCTTCTTGCTGAGTGTGGACAAAATGATAATCATGTTGTCTGGAGAATAGCAGGACTTCTGATAGTAATGCTCAAAAAGACAGTGATTTTGTAAGTATATGCTGTTTTAGTCATTCTCTTCATCTTTGGTGGCTGTGTGTGATGAGTACATGATCTGTGGCAAACAGTCTTGCCTGCTCTATATTCACTCATAGACTCTTTTATTCTTGCCATTAGTGGAACTTTTGTTTGATCTCAGAGCTTCATATCAGCATTGTAACACTTGAGCCAAGATACCATCCTTTTTTGCTCTGGTTATTTTGTTTATGTATTTATATGTGTATGTATTTATTTATTTTACTTTTTGGCTTTGGTCCTGGGGCTTGAATTCAAGACCTGGGAGCTGTTTCTGAGCTTTTGTGCTTAAAGCTAGCACTCTAACACTTTGAGCTACAGTGGTACTTCTGGCTTTTTGGTCGTTAATTGGAGACAAAAGACTCACAGACTTTCCTGTCTGAGCTGACTTTGAGCCATGATTCTCAGATATCAGCCTTCCAAGTAGCTAATGTTGCAGGTGTGAGCCACTAATATGCAGCTGCTCTGGTTATTTTTAAGATAGGGTCTTGTGTTTTGCCTGGGTAGGCCTAGACTGAAGTCCTATTTGTATTTCCTACCATAGTTAGGTTAATATGCCAACTATATGCCACCAGTCTCCAGCTTCACTATCACACTCTTGTCACCAGAAGTACAATAACTTGGAAAAGGTAAACACCATATTTTTACTTTTTTTAAACTGTATTTTTTTTGTCTTTTCTTTTTTGGTACTGGGGATCGAACCCAGGACGTTGCATTTGCTAGGCAAGCGCTTTGCCACTGAACTACATCCCAGCCCTATATTTTTACTTTTGTAACTAGAGATGTCATTTGACATAGAGGCAAATATGTCATGATTCAAGCTGATTAGACAAAAGCATGAGTCTCCTATGGATCTCTGAGAAGGCATTCTCTTTCCTGATGAAGGAATAGACTTGGTTGGTGTAACCTTGTCTTCTTCTGTCTTGAATGTGAAAGCAATGGTTGGATCTTTAGAAGCTATTTTGTAACCATGAGTCGATGGGAGCAAGGGTGAAAGAGATAAAAGATCTTCTGATGCAAAAGCCCTGGCATTAAGGAGCTGTTTAACCAACACTAGCAACAAATTACATCAAGATTTATCTTTTCCAGAAAATAAACCATTTTTTTCTCCAAGATTTCTGTTGTTGTGCTATTTGCAATTATTTTCCTAACTAAAAGATGTGTTCTCAAACATTTGACTCTTCATGACTAGATTTCCACCTTCTGTCCTCTTTCTATTGCAGATCTAAATACATACTTCTGGTCATTTGATTTGAATTCCATTTCTGGAAGTCTATATGTTTGTTAAAAGCCCCCAAATCCATTAGTCAGAGGACCTGATTATCACCTGCTCAAAAGCTTAAACTGGTCAGTCAAGAGCAGGCTGATGGCTAAAGGACAGAATTCTCTGTGTAGGAAAAGGCTGGGGTACATATTGCCACTGGAGGAAGCAGAGTGGACTTCTGCTTATTGACCTTTGCATTTCTGCTCATTGCTTGATAATTGGAGATTATCATTAGATTGAACCCTTTTACCTCATAGTTTGGCAAGTTGGACTTGAAAACTCATGAAATTTTTCTTCCTCCAGATGTGACCCAAGCATTCTAACCTCTTATCTGCTGCTCCAATAAACAGAGTTTATATAATCCACCCTCAGTTAGTTTTTGCCAGGCATCATGAAACACTAATAGGCCCTTCTGTTCCTTGGCATCAATTCATGTTTTTCCAGGTGGAATTCTCCTTCTGCTTGCAAGTGAGTGAAAGCAGAAAAATAGAAATTTCTAATTTGCATGGAATTAAAAAATAAAATAAACGTAAAATTTTCTTAATAAAAGATTAATAATGGCTAGCAATTAGGGGTATGTGTTATGTGGCAGGTGCTGTGCTTAGCATGCTTCAGGCTTTGTTCCACTGAATGCTAACCTACAGGAGGTAGATTCTATTATGTTTTCCATTGGACATATGGGGGCAAAAAAGAGGCTTAGAGGCACAGGATTCACCCCACATGGACTGAGTGAGGATCTATGTTGTCACAGAGCCTGAGCTGCACAGTGTCTAAAAGAGGAAGAACAGTATATATTCCAACCTTCCTTAATTTTTAATGCACTTCTGGGTCTAACATAACCCAACAAGGCAGAAATACACAGCTCCATGGACTTTGGCTTATCAACATTAATTTACTGAATTCTCAGCAAGATAGCTGAAAGGTGAGAGTTGGTGACTGTGAGGTTAATTTATTCCCATTTTCTGTTTCATGAAAAAAATACGAAACTTACGTGAGCTAAGGGATGGACCTAAGTTAAATTAGCAGTACTCACTCAGCCCCAATTCTCATGCTATCCTGGCTCTTCTTGGTGAGCTATAAATCAAATTGTTCTTGCTTCTGTTTTTTTACCCAGACCACCCACCCTGGCAGCAACTTTAAAGTTAGTCTGGACAGGACAGACTTTTTGTTTCTGTTCATCAAAGTACTGGGACACTACTATGTAGTGAGAAGAGGATACTTCACAAGAAAGAGGCTCAGATACCCAGATTTAAAGTAGATTGGGATGTAATCCCACATCCTGGGCTACTCATACAGGCTCTTTCTTCAATGAACGGAGAAAAATAAAAACTTCAAACAAATTTGTCAATATTGTTCTCCCTCTGAAGAGACCCCCTTGCTGAAGGACCGTTTTGCCTTTTTGTTCTGCCTTTAAGTTAATACACTCTTTGGAGTGTATCAGTCTGAGGTAGACTCAGAGGTAGGTTGGTACTAGTGGCTCATATCTGTAGTTCTACAACTCCAGAAGCTGAGATCTGTGGATCATAGTTAGAAGCCAGCCTGGGCAGAAAAGTCTTAGTGTTCTTATCTCCAATTAACCAGCCAAATGCCAAATGTTGAGCTGGGGCACAAGTAATAGATAGCTACATTTTAGTAGAAAAGTTAAAGGATGACACTTAGGCCAAGTTCAAGCTCTAGTACTGGCACACACATAAAAAAGTTCCTGAGGAATTCAGTGTGCATGTCCTTCTTTATTGGCAATGCCTACTTTCCCAGGGCTTAAGCCAGTTTTCCAGCTCTATGGCCAGCATCAAAGGCCTGAGAACACATGGGTTGAAAACAGTTTGGATATTCTCTTCCTATTTTGTTTCTTGAGTCAGGAAACTTGGCCTTTTGATAAAGTGTGGAAGTAGCTAGATTTTGTGCATAGTATGACAATTAATAGAATTTCATTTGGTTTTCAATGTAAGTTTCTGGAATTTACATTTCATCATGATTGGCTCAGAGGTCTGAGGATATTCTTGGCTTACAAAATCATAGAACCATGGAGCTCTAGTTAGATTTCTGTTTCCTATGGGAAAGATCTCTGCCTTCAAGCACAAAATACTTCAGAGACAAATGTTAATCACCTCTGCCAAGTCTTCCTAGGACCCAGTGAAGACATTTCTCTGCTGCATTTATTGACAAAGTTTCCAAAGTTTTACTTGTGAATTGTTTGAAAGCCTTTGATTTGGATAAATCAATTTTATTTAGGAAAAAGAAGGATGAAGAAAGAGAAGGAAGAAGAGGAGGGGGGAAGGAAAGAGGAGAACAAGACAAGAAGAGTCAGAACAGGGGAAAGAAGAAAGAGTAAAAGGAAAAGAAGGAAGAGGGGGATTGAAAGGAGATGAGAAGAAGGGTGAGAAGGAATGAAAAGATGAAAAATAAGTATGTTTAAAAATAGTGCTCATTCAATTATTTTTTCTAATTAAATTTGCACTTGAAGGAGGAAGCATAATATTAATTTGTCATATGTGTGTTTAGTTACTAATTAAAGTGTAAACTTGTTAACTCATTACAAGGTAAAATGACTTTAATTATATATATTACTCATGTGTTAAGAGAGGTATTCCTGCATGATATCCTAACAGTTACCTATGGAGGATGATCACTGTCACAATTAAGCAATACATATTTTAAGTATTGTCCTTCAGCAAAAAATAGTAGGCTTACATAATCTATACATATTATCCAGATTTATATTTTTATTATTTATTTATTTATTTTGTCAGTTATGGGGCTTGAACTCTGGGCTTGGGTGCTATCCCGTGCTCTTCAGCTCAAGGCGAGTGCTCTACCGCTTGAGCTATAGCACCACTTCCAGTTTTCTAGTGGTTAATTGGAGATAAGAGTCTCATGGACTTTCCTTCCTGGGCTGGCTTTGAACTGTGATCCTCAGATCTCAGCCTAATCAGTAGCTAGGATTACAGGCATGAGCCACTGATGCCCTGCTTATATTTTTATAAATACAGCATATGGACTATTAATCTATTTCATATTAATAAATGCTAAGTATGATCCTTTAAAATAAAACTCAATAGGCTTTCTTCTAGTGAACATAATGTACAGTGTTGAACTATGACGTTAATGCAATTTTGCCTCTTCTCTCTTGATATTAGATGAGACAAGAAAGATGAGTTTATCTTTTTTCAAACCATTGAATATTTTTTCTTTACAATTTTATCTAAATTAGTTCAAAAGGAGAAATCATGCAGCTGTTGCTGTAGCTGCTTCTGATGTCAAAAATCTCTTTATTTTAATAGGTATTGGAGACAATTAGTGCCTAAAGCACCTTGACCAGTTCACTTGGGAATTTTTTATTTTTCTTTTCTCAAGGGACCCAACTCCATTTGCATTGGTTTTCCCTGGAGGCTGGACCTTCTTCAACATGGATACCATGTGACCATCATAGAAGTCAAGAACATTGGTTGTATAGCTAAATATTTGCAATATGTTTACAAAATATTGCATGATTTGAAAATAAGACATATATACTTTTTTAAAATCAAACCTTTCTTTGAGAATCTAAAAAAGATTGTGGTTTTTTTTTAAAAAGAGAGGCGGGGGAGTTCCCAAACCAGGTACCAGTGGGTCATGCTTATAATCATAGCTACTCAGGAGATTGAGATCTAAGGATCACAGTTCAGAGCCAGCTCTGGGCCAACAAACTCATAAGACTATCATCTCAAATTAATCAGAAACAAACAAACAAACAAAAATACCAAACCTCTACCCTGAGTGAAAAAGCCAAGAGAGAGATAGAGGCCCTGAGTTCAAGCCTTAATGCCAGCATCACTATATTTGATGTTGGTATAATTTGTGGAGGGGAAGGGAAAAAATAGTTTAAATAGGGATACAGGTGGACCCATTGCAACAATGAGCTCTACAAGTCGTTATGTCAAAAACAAACTTCACAACTTTGGTGGGGAGGAGGAGGACTGGGTGGGGGGCTGGGGGAGGATGGGAAGGGATGGGAAGGGGAAACAAAGGAGGAGGCTACAATGCTTGATAAGAAATGTACTCATTATCTTGTCCATGTAATTGTAACCCCTCTGTACAGTATTTTCACAATAAAGAAAGAAAGAAAGAAGGAAGGAAGGAAGAAAGAAGAGAGAAGGAAGGAAAGAAGGAAGGAGGGAAGGAAGGAAGGAAGGAAGGAACGAAGGAACGAAGGAACGAAGGAAGAGTTGACCTATATTACAACAGCTAATTAAAAAAACTGATTTTAAAAAACTGTCTTTGAACATATTTGATCAAACTAAGCTTGACACCTAGCACTGCCAAAAATTATATATCTTCTATGACACTTTGTAAGTTTCCACTCCTAGGTTTTGCTGTGCCAGGAACAGTACATGCTCCTCTAGCTTTATTTGAGAGCAAAACTTCTCAGAGTGTCTCTCAAATCCAATGATCTTCTCCATTTTTTTTTTCAATCAAAAACTTTCAATCACTCTACTCTCGTACTTAATGTGAACTTCTTGGGCTTCCATAGCACGAGGTCTCATTCTTCACCATTCCCTAAAACTCACCCCTGTGAGACTGGCTGGTCCTCTTTGTTTTTCTCACATCCTTCTATCCCACCAGCTGGTATTCCTTCCTCAAACTATCATTTTCACATGTGCATATGTACATGTGTATATGTTCATGGGCATGCACTGATGAACCTGGTGCTTGGAAATTTGTTGGGAGCTGTGAACTGTTTTCTCAGAGCACTTTTCGGGCAATCACAAATGCATGTACATTCAGAGGAGCTTGTGCTGAGTACCTGTGGACTCTGAGTTAGCAACCTCTTAGCAAAAATTTATACTCAGGAAAGGCTACAGCTTGGTAGAAGAAGCTAGATTCTTCTTCTACCTGTCCTGAAGTGTGCATTCCTGAAGGGATGTAGATTGCCACCTACATCATTCATTTTACCTTTGGCCTTTGTGTGTCTAGATCATAACTATCTTCTAAAATGTTTTAACTTAGTTTTGTCTTTTCTGTCAGGTTGAAAGTTTCTTGCCAGAGAGGTCAAAAGACTTAGATGAAACAGACCATTGTGATTAAATAGAATACAGTGAGTGGCATTGAGTACTTGCCAGTCAGTACACATTAGAATGCAAAATGGGACATGTCCTATTGCCTACTGGGGCAGATTTTAGGCAGCAGAGGATATAGGTTCCCAGATGAGGCTGAATAACCATGGTGGTATCATATTCTATGATTTCAGTGGAGAGAACACATGTATTCATGACTCCACAGTGCTTAGCCATGCTCCCCGTTCTACCCACCTGTAGGAAGATGACAGCAAGGATGGCTTTGGGCAGGTAAAAAAAGGATACAGAGAAACAAAATGGATAGTAAGTAAGAGAAAGGTAAAGAGAGAGGATTTGGGGCAGGTGAGGAAGATAGCATAGAAGTATGTGATACAGGGAGAATGTAAGGACCTAGTAAGAAAAAGGACCCCTCTTGTCCAATGCTTTTCCAGGTTCCAACTCTTTAAATTACTCAAAACAATTCTCTCTTCTCTTTTTAGAGTCTACTTCTGTCATTGACAGATATAGGAAGTGCCAATGATGGCAGGAACACATTTATAAGTTCAGGTTTGTTAATTTTCCCAACTTCAGGACTGGTCAGATTTCTTGGTTTCCATTCATCCTTACCTTCTATTACTGTACCAAATTCCAAATAATAAACTACTTCTGTTAATAATTTCTAACCATTATCTCTTTTGCAGGGCCTACAATGATCCCCACTCCACCCTTTTCTCAATATCTTTGAAAGAATCCCACCTCCAAAGGCTATCTGATAAAATTTAAAATGTCAGAGGATAAGAAAATATCTTGACATTTGATGAATATTTGCATATATACTTAATTTTTTCTGGGGAAGATAAAAAATGGCTATTACAATAGCAAACATAATAATTGTCCTAATTAAGTGATAGAGCTAAAATAGGTCCTTTAGGAGAGTTAGAGTCAACATGCCAAGTAAATGTTTATAGAAGATGGAACTTGTGATGAGTAGTTGCTTAGTGTCTTAATTAACTTGATTTAATTATTAGAATTGTGTTTGTTTTCCTCTTGTGACTTTTATATTGAAAAATACATATACATAGACAATGGGCTCTTTGTTAAGTATGTTGAGTGAGAGAATGATATGACAAATAACTATCTTCTATGTCATGTTTTCCCAAGGGCTGGTCCTCAGAAGACGGTCTCAGAAAGAGGTTGGCAAACCTTTCTCTAAAAGACAATAAAAGCAAATGTGTCAGGCTTTGCAAACCATGGAGTCTTTATTCCAAATATTCTACTTTGCTGTTATAGCAGTAAAGCAACCATAGACAATCCATAGACATATAGACATGGTTGTATATCAATACAACTTTATAAAAATAGAGTAACAATATGAAGCTTAAACAATAAAATATTATAATGCAAATAAATCAGTTGAGACTATGGACATTTGTAGCTATTCTAGGTGAGAATATAGAAATTTTGTTTCACAAACTGGTTGGAGTTTGGCTCTTTTCCCCTTATTTCTCTTATTCCTAGATTAGTTTGACAGCTAAGGTTGCTGGAAGAATGGTGTTTTCATCAATCAGGAGACCCAGGAGAAGGCCTTGCTACTGTGAGGTTGTGTTACACCACTCAGGGACAGGTAGAGAATAGAATGAGTAACAGCTTTCATGAGGACATTCCTTCAGATGAAATCCCATGCATGGGCTTACAGAGACTGCTTATGGTTTTGTTTGTTTTTTTGTTCAAAAAATTTATATAATTTAAAATTTTATCCTTAAGTAGTTGTACAAAGGGGTAAGTCATTGGCACCTACTGGTAAGTTTATGACTATATGACTATAATGCATCTTGATCAATCTCACCCATTCTATTGGGGTCCCCTATCTCTCCAACCCTACCCATCCCCTCCCGTTACCTGGCTCCATTTTCACATATGTATATTCAACCACTTTTCCTCTCTTCATTCATGTGCCTGAAAAGGTTGACTTTTCATCTTTAACTCAGAAAGTATTTAGTATAGCTCTCTCTCTCTCTCTCTCTCTCTCTCTCTCTCTCTCTCTCTCTCTCTCTCTTTCTCTCTCTCTCTCTCTCTCTCTCTCTCTCTCTCTCTCTCTCTCTCTCTCTCTCTCTCTCTCTCTCTCTCTCTCTCTCCCCCTCTCTCCCTCTCTCTCCCTCCCCCCCTCTCTCTTTCTGTTTATGTGTATGGGAGGGATGAATAGTGACTGCAGGTCCTATCCATACGTGTTTTCAAATGGTCAGGTTGCCTTGGTAGCATTATTCTAGTGGTACCTGGGGAAGTTATATTTCCCAAGAAATTCCAACAATAAAAAAAAACAGGAAGTGGAAACATGTTATGTCTGAAATGGTTAGGTATTAAGGGGAGGGGAGCAGCAGACAAATGAAAGGGGATGGATGAATATAATAATAAATGTACATAGGTAAAAATGGAACCAGGTAACTTGGGATGAATGGTTTTCTGATAAACTAAGGAAAGAATGGGAGGAGTAACATTGATTAAGATGCATTGTAGTCATAAATTGAGATGTTAAATTGAAACCCCTCTGTATAAGTACTTAAAGTTTTTTAAAAGGAAAATCAGAGAAAAATTCCACACATGGGTCTCACATAGTTCTTCAGCTAACCCAATACCCTCTACTTGTGATAAAAAAAAGTAAGTAATGATAAGGATTGCCTAGATATCTCCATCTGTGTCTTACCTGTCAGGACCATGGCCCACAAAGAGTTGGGGAGGACCCTGAGCTTGTGGCTGACTCGCTGTGTCACCACCACAGACTCATGTGTGACTGGGGGTCTCCTGAAGAAGGGCAGAAGGATGTTGTGACAAGTTATTAACATACCACGTGGCAAGAGTTACTGTCAGCATGTCCACTGCTACCTGGAAATCCAGAAATATGAAGAAGGTAGTTGTACACTATGGGCAGCTAGAAGGAGTCTCTCTCTGAGAGTAGTCTGTGGTAAATCAGATCATGAGTTCAGGACTAGCCTGGGATGCACAATGAGATTCAGTCTGAAAAGAAGAAAGAAGAGCCTTGTTCTGTCCACAGGCCTTGGTGCAGCTAGTGATAACATTCTCAGCCATTCCTCATTGTCTGTTGTGGTGCTGAGTGCAACTTCACAACCCATGAATCCATACTACCTTGCTTTTTCCTGGCAGTAGACACTGGTTTTCTGGTTGGTGAAGACTTTGACAGGTTGCTGAGGGATGATGTGAGATAATCATTTGGGGGAGAAAAAAGCTGTATGTAGCAAGAGAGAGGGGTGGGAGAAAACCCACATCTCTGCTTCTGTCTCTCCTGCTCTCTGTCCCCATCATTGTGTCTGTTTCTGTCTGTTTCTGTCTTTTTCATCATATTTGTCTCTTACTCTCTCTGTCTTCGTTATTGGGTATCTGTTATTGTCTCTGTCTGTCTATCATTTGCCATCTTTGTCTGCTTCTTTATTTCTTTGTCTCTTTATCTCTGTCTCTGTTCCTAACTTTATTTTCCTGTTCTTAACTTTCTCTTTGCTTTCATCTCTGTGTGTGGGCTTTCTTGCTCTGTCTCTGTCTCTTTCTTAATTGTCTTGCTCTGTTTCTGTCTTGAATGGTCTCTGTACTCTGTGTCAGGGTGACTGTGGGATGGGCATATACTTAGTCTGCTTTGTCCTTTTTGCTGAGGATGGAGAATGCTACTATCATATATCACTTTCTTTACCTTTAGGCAAAGCAAGGGAGAAGGAAGAGAGAGAAAGAGAGAGAGAGAGAGAGAGAGAGAAAGAGAGAGGAGGGGAAGAGGCCCCCTTCCAGTCTGGGATTCTGTTTTTTTTTTCTGAGGGTATCAGCAGCCTAGCCTAGTGGTTCATTTCTGGAAGTGGCAAGGTAAAGGAGGCATTGAGCATCGAGCAGGATTTAAGCTTCCTTCTGTTGTGTACTGGATGGGCCCCCAAAGAGAGAGGGATTTTTGACAGAAATGCAGTTTACAATTGACTTGTGGACCTGAGACCTTGAGTAAGGTTTCCTTGCTTCCAGGTCAACTATTTATCAGTGGCTTTCACTAAGCACTCAGGACAGATCGTGACGTAGGTCAAGGCCACTTCTGGAACACAGCATGCTCACAGGCAGAAGATGTGGGGGCACAACAACCCAAAAGCATTAGTTACTTTTACAGTGCTTTTAATTATGGCTTAGGTATGTCAAGTCTGCAATCCAATATGTAAGTATAATTACACTTTGAATTCATGTCACACCATCTCCATGTTATCCCTCACATTAACTTTTCCCGACTCTAGTTGGTAGGAAGAGAGGCTAGGATGGCTCCTGGTAGAAGGGATGGAATGGCAGAATGAAAACTTTTGATGGATCGGAAGAGGACACACACACACACACACACACACACACACACACACACACACACACAGAGAGAGAGAGAGAGAGAGAGAGAGAGAGAGAGAGAGAGAGAGAGAGAGAGAGAGAGAGAGAGAGAGAGAGAGAGAGAGAGTTTTAGGGATATAAGCATTCTCTTTCTTCCCAGGATGGTCCTGGGAAGGCAAACATGCTTGGAGATAATCTTACTAGAACTAAACTGTGGTGCCTGGAAGGAGCTGTTTGATTTGGTGCATTTCCACTGGGAAGTTGGGATAAGAGCAATGCACGTGAAAGCCTCCAGAAGTCATATGAGCTGTCTGGCCTTAGTAGCGCCTCCTTTTGGGGACAACCATATACACAGCTAAGGCCACTGCTATTATGCTCTCTGGGAGAATATGCTTGAAGCACACTACACTCTGTTTCCTTTCAGAAATGGGCAATGTAACATCTCTTCTACTTGCATAGCTTTGAAGAGCCATCTGTTAGGACCTCCAGTTTCACTAACAACTTAGCCCTAAAAGCTGTTTCCTGTGATTTCAATTGGGATTGTTCATTTGCAGATCAACTTGAGGAGAATGGACATCTTGTCAATATGGCTTTCCAACTAGATGATAAAGTATATTTCTTCACGAATACAAGACTTCATTTTCTCCAAGTAAAGTTTTCTAGTTCTTTAGTGTCTTTTATCAGACTGATCCATAAGTTGATTCCATTGTTGAGGTTTAATTTTTAACTTTCAATTGGTCATTCACTACTACTCTATAGGAATGCATTTGGGGCTTGTTTTGACCTTGTACCCTTGATAATCTTTAGATTTCATTATATTTTTCCCATAGGTTATTATGTTATTTATAATGATAGGATACTTTTCCTTCTTTCTAGCTAGTTTGGTTGTATTTCTTTGTTTGCCTTTCCTGATTTACCTCTAGCACAAAGCTCCTAAGACCTATGGCTCATTTGCATCTTAAAGGGAAATCATTCAGTATGTTACAATTAAATGTAATGCTAGTGGGAGGTTTCTATAGATGCCCTTATATGAGGTGGAGGAAGTTCCCTCTTATTTCAAGTTTTCTGTGAAGATGGATTTTGTAATATACTTTTTTTGGTCTCCATTGAGATACTTTTTTCAGTTTATTAAAATGATAAATATAGGTATTTATCAAATATTAAACTAACTTTGTAGTTGTATTTCTGGGATGAGTCTTGTTTATGATGATGATAATATATTTGTGCACAGACAAATTTAAAATAGAATATATCCATCAATGCTCATGGGATGTATTTTCTTTTACTTTACTTTTTCTTGTGATGTTTATTTTTGATCTGAAGGAAATGCTAGAACAAGTTGAGGTATAGTCTCTTTTGTAATTTCTCTGGAAAATTTTGCATTGGAATGGTAATATCTCTTCCTTAAATGCTTTGCAGAATTCCTCAGAAAGGCCACCAACCCTGGAGGCTTCTTTGTAGGAAAGTTTTAAATTAAAGATTAAAAATTAGATGTTGGTGTTATTTATTTCTTATGTGAACTTTAGTGGATTATGATTTTCACAGAACTAGTCCACTTCATCAAAGTTATGATTTATAAACATAAACTCACAGTGATCCCTGCTACTCTTTTAACATCTGAAAAATCTGGTGTGATAGTATCAATTTTATTCTTAATATTGATGACATATGTTTCTTCTTTTATCCTGGTCAGTCTGGATAAGTTTATGTTATTGATTTCAACAAAAATTTCATTGATTTTTTTCTGTTTTTTTAATAATATTAATTTTCACTTAGATCTTCATTATTTCTTTCTCAATGTTTAATTTCTACTCAATTTCTCTTCATTTAGTTTCATTTTATTATAAAAAGTATATGTAATTAAGATAAAGAACTTGATGTTTTGATTTATATGTACATTGTGTGACTACCATCAAGCTAACAAATATTACATTGTATAGTTAACGTCTGTATGTATGAGGGTGGCTATTTAAGATCTTTTTTTAGCTAACATCAAGTATAAAAAATGGTATTGCTAACTGTAGTCGATCATAGTGTATATTAGATCCCTAGAATGTATTCATCCTTCATAATTGAAACTTTTCCTCCTTAATCAACATTTCCCCATTTCTCTCTGCCCCCCAAACCTTTGGTCCACCATTCTACTACATGCATCTATGAATTTAATTTTTACAATTTTACATGCAAGTGAGATCATAGGTTGTTTGTCTTTCTATGACTGGCTTACTTCACTTACCACAAAGTCCTGCGTTTATCCATAATGTTGCAAATGACAGGATTGACCCTTAAAAGGCTAAATAACATTTCCCTATCTATCTATCTATCTATCTATCTATCTATCTATCTATCTATCTATCTATCTATCTATCTATCTATCTATCTATCTATCTATCTATCCATCCATCCATCTAATCTCATAAGGTCTTTATTCATTCATGCATCAATGGATACCTTGCTATTTTCCAGTGTCAGTAATGCTACAATGTTGTGGGAGTGCAAGCTGACACTTCTTTGGCCAAAAGGAAGTATTTACAAGAGTATGGAGAAAAGGGACCACTTGAATACTGTTGATGGCAATGTAAAATGGTGTATACATGATGGAAAGCAGGACTACCATACTACTCAGCAACCTCATTTCTGGCTGTACAGTTTACCTAAAAGAAACAAGATGACTATGCCAAATTGACCTCTGCTCTAAGGATTCCACTGGAGAATTCTGATGGCTTTTGTTATCATTGCACCTATTGGGACACTTAAATGTTTTTCTCAAACCCCATAACTGATTGTCGGTGATACATACTTACTATAGGCATATCTTTAAAAGTCACATTGTGCCTATCAGACTGAGCCATCCTTCTGTCTGCCATGGACTGATCAATACTCTGAATGACACATTTGCTTTGTGGCTTTCTTCTTTCTCTCAGGGTCTAGCCAGCTGAGCTGGGCCCAAAGGATGATATGAAACACATGTGTGACATGTAAGAAGAATTGTAGCCTGCTTAGAGACATGGTTCTTAACTTTATGAATATTTTAATCTCTCAAAAAAAGAAATGAGCATTCTGCCCTAAAAACATGTATACACAACGTTTGTATTATTTTCTTTGGAGTGGGAGTAGCTGCTTTAGATCTCCAAAAGTTAATCTAGGACTCCTTCCAGTTGAGAGCTCTAGAGAAGAAATTGTGGTGAAACATGGCTCCTTTCAGGATTTATGAAATTCTGAGGGTGAAGATGTTTCTTGGATTTGTATTTCTTCTTACTCTTGAAGTGCCATGCTTCTTCTTTTCTTTTCTTTTCTTTTTGCTTATGTGGTGCTGAGGAATCGAACCCAGGGCCACCTGCATGCAAGGCAAGCACTCTACCACTGAGCCACCTTCCCAGCCCCGGACCATGCTTTTTCTAAATATATATTGTGCAAGTGTGTAAGGGATGGTCAATGACCCCATGAGGCATCACTATACACAGGTTTTATTAGGAGGTACTTGGCCAAGGTTGCATGCAGAGAAAACCTCTCACACTATCAGTATTTCTATAGCCTACCATCCACAAGGAGTAAAAAGTCCAAAGACCTCCTGGAAGAAAAGGTGATCTGAGAGGGGCTCATGTATTGGGTGTATTAGTTGTGTGTCCCTATAACAAAATATCTGGCACAAGGTGCTTAAGTAGAAAAGATGTCCATTTAGCTCACTGTTTTAGAGGCTTAAAGTCTAAACACTGGGGAATATCTGATTCTCAAGGAGTTTAGGGTAGGTGGTGGATGTTGGAGCACATGTTGGAAAAGGTGATCACATTTGCAGCCAGGAAGCCTGGGACCACTATCTCTTCAGAGGATAGCTCCCTTAGTGACCAGAAGACCTCTAACTGGACCCCAACAGCCATACGAGTCATTTTAAATCCTTCAGAAAACAAGGATACATTTTTCTCTAATCTAGGGATGTATTCAGTTCTCTTATCTAGGGATATATTCAGTTCATGATCAGATTAGTTGAACCTTAACTTCCTTTTTTTTTGCTGGCCATGCTCAATATTTAACAGAGCTGGACTGAAATACTACAATGGATGAAGACAAAGTTTACCCATAGTTCTAAAATGTGAAACAGGTGTTTTCAGTTAGGGATTGTTTAAAATTATTAATTTCCTATGTTACAAATTTTTAATCTCAAAGTTTTTTGGTTTTTTTTTTTTTTGGGTCCGGTTGTGGGGCCTGAACTCTGGGCCTGGGCGCTGTCCCTCAACTCTTCAGCTCAAGGCTAGCGCTCTACCACTTGAGCCACAGCTCCACTTCCGGCTTTTTTCTTTCTGCTTATGTGGTGCTGAGGAATCGAACCCAGGGCCTCAGGCATGCAAGGCAAGCGCTCTACCATTGAGCCACCTTCCCAGCCCAATCTCAAAGTTTTGAATATACTGAGAATAGGTAATATTTTAAGTATTAAGAATTTTCAGTAGGTCAATTGGTAGTTATTAGAATTTAAGATGCTATAACTGTTTAATATCACTGAAGGATTTTTGTAATTCACTTGTCTATATATAAGAATAGGTTGCCGGGCGCCAGTGGCTCACACCTGTAATCCTAGCTACTCAGGAGGCTGAGATCTGAGGATCACGGTTCAAAACCAGCCCGGGCAGGAAAGTCTGAGAAACTGTTATCTCCAATAAACCACCAGAAAACCAGAAGTGATGCTGTAGCTCAAGTGGTAGAGCCCTCACCTTGAGCTGAAGAGCTGAGGGTCAGTGTCCAAGCCCAGAGTTCAAGCCCTATGACTGACAAAAAAAGGCTACTTTTAAATTTTTATTAGCATATATGAATTGTAAAAGGCATTTTATCATGACATTTCCATAAATGCAGAAAATGTACCCTTACAAACTTCCTCTTTCTAAAAAACAATTTTGACAATTTTCATTGTCTATAGTTAAAAAATTACACTGATCATAAAATGTCATACTGTATTATGGACAAAACTTAGCATCTATCTCACCTATCTCTGAATTGCTTTGTGTTTAATGGGCATTGAGTGCTTTTGCACCTCCTACCCATATCTACAGGAAACATCTTCACAGATTCAATCCACACACCTATATCAAAGCACATTTGTGCTCTATTAAAAATGGTGATCTTACCTTTTTCAAGAGTACATATATGGTTCAAAATACATTAAAATTAGTCACTTTTAAAAAATTGTTTAAATATTTGTGTGGTAATTTCCATAAAGCAGATTTCAAAGCAGGTGGGCTTGCTGGCAACAGACTGACCAACCCAGGGTTGGGACTCGAGCACTTCTTGAATGCTTCATGCCATTAAGGAAAAGTGTTTAAAACAAGAAGGGAGAGTCCAATTACACTCATTTGTGGAAATGTTTTTTTTTCATGTATTGTTTTTGCAGTAATTTAAAGTTTGGTGCCAAGACATACTCTTTCTAATTTTAGCTCAGATCCTCAATCTCAAACTCAGTATGCAACTCTGGCTCTTCATTGCCCAACCTCCTCATTTTGCAAAATCCTAGGAGGAGGGGTAGCTCCTTTAGTGGTTTGACTTTGAGCTCCTTCACCAACAACATTTCTGACTACTCACAGTTAATTTGAGGCAGCACAGCCAGGCGCCTGTCAACTCTAATGGATTCATCACTATTAATGAGTTAGGCGCCTAATTTACTACGAGTTGGCACTAGCAATGACGCTGAGAAAAGATCCCATGTCTCAGCTGACGTGCAGACCTGCCTGGCTGAAGAGGAATAGGCTGCCAAAGTCAATGAGCAAAACTGACAGTGCTGGATGACTAATCCTCATCTCGTGCCGAGCATTTGGCAGCCCATACCTTTTTGCAAAACACAGCACGTTTTTTAAATTCCTCCAAAATAATGATAATGATAACAATAATAGAGGTACTTAGCAAGAGGTGGGGGGAAGACTCTCAGTGTAAAACCTGTAAAAGTAAAACAGTTAGCAGCAGGGACTTGGGCCCACCTGTCAGACTAGATTGATACTCTGAAGCCTGTACCACACTTCACTGCCTGTGTTGTTGGCCAAACAAAAGTATATCAATGATCTCAGTTGAAAGGTTAATTTCTGGTCTGTTGGAAAGGATGAACAGCTAAGAAAGAAACCCTTCAGCAAACCACTTAGACTGTCTTATGGAGAAGTATCTAGAAAGCTATTCAATGTACTTGTGTTTGCCCAAGAGTTAGACATGACTCCTCAGAGTAACTATGTCCAAAGAGCTTAGGTTACTTTGCAGTTTCACAATCATGACCTAGGCATGCCCCAGGCATCAAATGCTGATTCAGAACTCTCATCAAAGCAAGAAGGATCATGGCATAAAGAAATCAGCCACAAAAATTAAATAACCCAGCATCAGCTGTTACAAAATTAAGATCTCCATTTTGGAAGAAGGAACTTACTGATTTTCAGGTCTTACTGTATTTACTATGGGATAAACTAAGTCTAAAGAGAAGAAAAAAGTGTGGGTTTTCTTTGATGCTATCCTGTGTTCTTGCTCTCATTGATTACAGATCTATGCTCTGTTTTTAGACTCAGCAATAGTTCAAATTCCAATGCTTATTTTAGAGTTAGTAATTGCTAAGCCATGAAAGTAAGAAGTTCTCCTATCCTGTCAGAACAAAAAAGATGAGGATGTGGGCAGAAGGCTTCCTGAAAAGTAGCTAAATGTTGTATCAAGTTAGTCTTCCCACTGTAATGATGTGCAAAGCCAGAAAGAATAACTGTTAAGTATCTGAAGATGGATAGTCTATATACTGTATTTCACTCTAAACATATCCTTTTGATTTTCTTGTATATGTAAAATATATTTCACTAAAGTTGGGAATTTTTTGGTCATTGTTTTTCACCCTACCTCCTTACCTTCTGACATGCCATACTGCCATCCCCTATTTTAGCCCTTTTGACTTGATCGTTGATTTGTTGCCTACTTTCCTTCCATCTTTTTTTCTCTTTGTTATTCAGATTGGTTAAATTTTATAAATTGGCATTCAAGTTTGCTAAACATTTTTTTTGTCATCTGCACTGTCTCATTACACTCAGCTAGTACATTCTTATTTTTAATACATTTTTTTAGATTGAAATTTTCCATTTGGTTCTCTCCAGAACATTACTTGTTTATTCACGACATTTTCTTTGTGTCCTAAAGCAATCTCTTCTTTGGTAATGCAACATGTGGTTCATTCTCTACCACACCACATCTTAAGTTTCCTATTCCAAATATTGTAAAGGACTTTTTGTAGAGACTCAAATTATACCACATTCCCCTGAAGAATATTGCATTTTTTGCTTTAAAAGACATTTAAATAGCCTTCTTCTCTTCTAGTGTGGTGCCTTCTAAGTGGACCCTTCCCTTCTACTGGCTTTGGGCTTCTTTCCAGTCCCTCAAGGTGGTTGCTTTTTGTGTTTTTCCCAGTGTTTGAGATATTCTTATCTTCGGAACTTATTTCTAGGAATTATTGTTAACATATCATTTGATTGATCTATGAGTTCTGTAACACATCCAAATCTTATCCAAAATCTTTGATGTGAAACATAATCCTATAATTTGCTTCTTTGCCCATACTTTCCACTCATTAGCTCACGCACTCACTCACTCAAAAATAAATGTTTACCAAGCACTGGTGTCTCATGCCTGTGATCTTAGCTACTCAAGAGACTGAGATCTGTGGATTGAAGTTCAAAGCCACCCAGAGCAGAAAAGTCCATAAGACTCTTATCTCCAATTACCATCTCAAAGCCAGAAGGAGAGCTATGGCTCAAGTGGCAGAGCTCTAGCCTTAAGCAAAAATGCTCAGGGACAGCACTCAGGCCCTGAATTCAAGCACCAGGATCGGCACACACATACAAAAATGTGTTTATGCTGGACATCAGTGGTTTACACCTATCATCCTATGTCTTAGCAGGCTGAGATCTGGAGAATCACAGTTCCTGGGCAAAAAAGTTGATGGAGCTCCATCTTCAAAATAACCAACAAAAAGTTGGTGGTAGAGCACCAGCCATGAACAACCAAGCTGGCAAGAGTATAAGGCACTGAATTTGAGACCTGAAACCAGTTAACTGAATAAATAAACAAATAATAAATAAATAAATGAATAAATAAATAAGTAAATGTCTATTGAAACTTACTTATGATAATGATGGAAGAGAGCACAAGAAAACCTTTGACAGTTCCTTACAGCACTCACTTTTCAGTGATTTTTCAGTGTCTGTGTATAAGAGAAAGAGAAGTGGGAGCCAAGGTTATCCACCCAAATTCTGTTGGGACTTGTACAAGTAATAACAAAATTGCCATAAAGTAAAGGTCTTCTCAAAGGTCCCAAAACATCAAAATTAGGAGTGCAGATGAGTAGTCTTTATTGGGAACCGGCAAGGTGGGGCTTCTGAGTTGATGCTTCCTTCAGTGCTGTAGTGATTTCATTTAGTGCAGTACTTTATTAATTTGGAAGCTGCAAAACTGCTAATGTGTGAAGTTTGAGTTGTTCACACCACATGATGCCATGTGGAAGGCACGTCCCCTCAGTCACACTCTCCATGTACCAGCTCGTCAAATGCAGGTGGTAACCCTAGAGCCCAGCCATTGGGAGACATTTCATAGGATTTGAGAACTAGGGTAGCAGAATTGGTTAAACTGACACTGTATTTAGGGAACCAGGCAGGGTTCAGATGCAGATGTAATGTGCTAGAATTGAAAAGACCTGATTTTCCCCTATATCTCTGGCTATAGTCACTTTGCCTTGTAGAACTTGCCTCACCCTGGTGTGTGCAGGCTGGTCAGTTGTCCCTGATAAGATCTAATCTCAGTGAAAGATCAGTGGGGGTAGCTTTATTCTTTGAAAGAAGGGTGACTAAACAGCCAGGAGGATTTGCATTTTAGTGCGACAGGTCCCCCAATTTCATATAACCTTGCTTTTTGTGAAGCCCAAGTAATTACTAAAGCATGTAGATATGTAGACTTGAGATGAGTATATTTAGAAGCCGTATCAGGGTCTTAGGCCCCTAAATATCAAGTGCACATGTGTATATATGTGCATACACACATAAACACACACAGGTACTCACATCTAAGTAGTTCAATGTCAACATTGAAAATAGATCTTTTTAAGTCAAGAATTTAGTATGCTCTCAATTGTAAATGTAAACAAACTAAAAAGTCAGTTTGTAATTATCCTAGCCTGGAAGCTGAGATACCATATATACCAGGCTGTGTTGTGACCACTGCCCAAGTTTATTTAGTGCTGAGTATGTGTCTTGCATGTCAGAGCCAGGAATAATCCTGTCTGTGGTCTCCACTCTTCTGGGGCATTCTTGGTACTCAGTGACTAATGCACAGAACTTGTTATGTGAGCCCAGAAAGGGCTGTTGATTCATGTCAATCTAGGAGGCAACACAGCAATTAACTGGGAACATTAGCTGCAGGGCGGTAAGGGGGTAAGCTTGATAGAGAAGAGAGAAATAGGATGGGACAAAGATAGAGACAAAAGCAAAAGATAAAAGAGAGAGGAAGAGAGAGAGAGAGACAGAGACAGAGACAGAGACAGAGACAAAGAGAGTGTTGTGAAGGCAGAAGACCACTGCAAGCAATGGCACCATAGTCTGACTGAGTCAGTCAGTGAACAAGGGCAGAGACATCACTGGATGGGGATGGTCACTGAGAAATTTAATATAGTTTTCCTCTACAAAACACTCCTACCAGAAAGGGTTGATGTCCAGATGCAGAATCTACCCTTTTGTCTCTAAACCCAATTTCCTCTTAGATTCTACTCTGTCCTTACAAAGACTGCATTCAATAATTTCAGCTAAACCAAATGCCTTCTTCAAAGACCCACCAGGATTCCTAGGATGAATCACTTACTGCTTCAGAGTGCTTCCTGGGTGTTTGTGAGGGTAGGAGGACACTGTTCTTATGACGGTAGCTCGGTGCCTTCTCTATCTGTCATGGATCTATATGCTCTTCAGAACTCTTTTGTAGTTTGCTCCTTACAAGCTGTCTTTGACATAATACTTTTTATGATAAAGTGTCATGGCTTCCTTTGAATGGCTCAGCATGAGGACATCAGGCCAACCTACTACATGTGAGTATTTTCATTTTCATTGTGTGCTTTGCTACTGCTGAAAAGATTCCTCTCCAGCTTGTCTCTGTGAGTACTACTGAGGGTCACTCAGAGCAATGCCAGTGAGGTAGGCACTTCTCTTCAATTTCTAATACAACTTCACTTACCAGAAGAACCTTTAAGAAAAAATGGTATAGTTAGCTCTGACTAAGCCAGAATAATAAAAGGTACTAGAAGAGACAGGCCCAAGCCTTGTTTCAAATAGTTTGATAGATCAAAACTCCTTAAAGAAAGGGATTTGGCTTGAATATGGAGAAAAAGAGATCAAAACTCAGTGCCATTAAATATGGAATAAAGCCAGTCCTGTATCCTGGCTGAAGGATGAGGGCATTAGCTGTACAGCGTTTCTGAAAAGTCATACCATGCACATGTGGGAGCTATCATGGCACAGACAGTGCCAGGGTCTTACAGACAGTGTAAGAAGAGACCCTCCCTACAATTGCCACAGTTGAATGGACATATGAGTCAAAGGTACTGCTGTCTACAATTTGGGCATTCTTTGAGGTTCTACCCAGACCTGGGAGTCAAACTGATGTTTTCTCTTTCATGATGCCAGATGAGAAAATATGAAAACACTGTGTATACTCCTTGGCCCCAGAATGGTATTAAGTGAATTTCTGTGGATAAACACCCAATCCTGCAGGCAAGGTGTGTGCCATCTCTTCCTCTGTTATGGGGCCAGAGATATACAAGAGCACACCTTACTTAAAATTGGGGAAGAATATTAATCATGATTTCTGGCTTTTGGAAGATCAATATTTTAGTGAGCCATTGTATTTTGAAATAAAATGTGAAAAAAATAAAGCAAGAAGCTATAAATTTTGTCAGGCTTCTTGAGCTGTCTTCAAATTTTAGGACCTAAGAAGCAACGTTAAACTCAGTTCTCCCTCTGTGGCCCCCTGGTCTGGGCTCCAGGCTCCAGGCTCCATGATGGCCTGTAGCCACACAGATGAGCAGCTCCAAGGCCATACCTGCCTCACCTGAAGGATATGTCTCTGGAACCTCATGACTGGGTGCTTTGCTGCCCTCAGGGGCCCACTTAGAGGTTCTGATGGGTTCTGAGCAGCACTGTGTGATTTCTTGTGGATAGATTTACTGGCAATAGATTCAAATTCAGGAATTCTCTTGTGTGTCTCTTCAGTTCCTCTTTCACCCAGAGACTAAGCTGTGTGAAGCTATACTTTTCTTACCATATTCTGAAGTAAACAGGCAGTTACAGAATCAGCTCTGTGTTGGTCAAGACATGCTACCTGTATCTCTGGAATGTCAAGAACGAATTGCAGATGATTACATTTCTCACAACTTTTTTAGCTCCTGTGCTCTGTGATTGCTGAGCTGGATTCTTAGATGTGAAAATGTCAAGTGCTGATGCTATGTATATCCCTGTTTGCCTGTCTGTTTCTTTGCATTAACTTTTCAACAACACGCTCCTACATTTAAGTGGAATAGAGATTTCTGAGCCAGACCAGTTTCACTTGCATCAAGGAGAACATATTACAAAAGATAAACATATGCTTAGTAAGCAGACAAGGAAATGTGGGCCATGATAGGCCAGGTCTCTGGGGATCAAGGCCATAGGGAAGGGGTGTGACTTTTATCCTGAACTTAAGTTGCCTATCCCTAGTTGTTTGACAACTGCATTTGAAATGCTTCTAAGCAAGTTTTATGAAATTGCTGTACAGCTAGTCCTCCTTATCTGAATTCCACATCTGCAGATTCAACCAACTGTGGATCAAAAATATTTTAAAAAGCTACTTCAGTTGTGGTGAACATGTACATAACTTTTCCTTGTTGGGTCCCAGACAATGTAGTATAACAACTGTTTATATAGCACTGACATTTTACTGGGTATCCTATGTGATTCAGAGATGACTTAAAGTATATGGAGGAGGGGGTGTACATTGCTAGAGCTTTTCCATAGTAAGGTTTGAACTCAGTAAGGTTTGTGACTTCTAGGCAGGCACTCTATCATTTGAGCCATAGTCCTATCTCTTTTTACTTTAGGTAGGTCTCATACATTTTGTCCAGGTTGACCTTTGACTGAAATCCTCCTATCTATGACTCCCCTGCAGCTAGGATTTTATAGTCAGACATATACCACTAACCTGGGCTTGCTTTGTTAAGATGGAGGATCTCACTAATATTTTTTTTGGACTGTCTGGCCTTGAGCCTCAAGTCCTCCTATTTCTGCCTCCATAATAGCTGGAATTGTAAATGTGAACCACCAAGTCCAGGGTTAGCATTTTCTGTAATGGACTTCAGCATCTGTGGAGTTTGATATTCATGGTAGCTCCTGGAAGAAAAAGAATCCCCCTAAATACTAGGGACCATTGTACTTTGGTTTCTTCTAAAAAGGAATGTGTAAGTCAAGAAATAAAGCAATAAAAACAGCAACAAGTAGAATTTTCAGACTGTGGTTTATAATCTTAACCTCTGTTGTATGATGTTTAATGACCATGTTATACCTCAACCTCTGTTGTCCAGAAATACTTATTAGGGTCATTAACTATGTGCTTAATTTCTGACATGTTTGGAAATACCTCTTTCTTTGGGGGAGGGGGGTCCAGTCCTGGGGCCTGAACTCCGGGCCTAGGCGCTGTCCCTCAGTTCTTCAGCTCAAGGCTAGTGCACTACCACTTGAGCCACAGCGCCGCTTCTGGCTTTTTTCTTTTTGCTTATGTGGTGCTGAGGAATCGAACCCAGGGACTCATGCATGCAAGGCAAGCGCTCTACCACTGAGCCACCTTCCCCGCCCTGGAAATACCTCTTATAGAAAATACATGCCATAGAAATACATGTTATAGAAAAGGCATAAAAGTATAACAAAAAAAGCTGGGCATCAGTGAGGTATGCCTGAAATACTAGCTAGTCAGGAAGCTGAGATCTGAGAATTGATGTTTGAAGCCAGCCCAGGTAGGAAAGTCTGTAAGACTTTTTTCTCCAGCTAACCACTAAAAACCTGGAAGTAGAGCTATGGCTCAAGTAGTAGAGCAGCAGCCTTGCGAAAAAGCTAAGGGATAATGCCTAGGTCCTGGTTCAAGCCCCAGGACTGTCATCAAAAGAAAAAAATTAAATGAGGTATAGTATCTATGAAACTGCACAAATAAAACATGGTTGTTTAATCCTTGTTTCATGTGAGGCCACACTTAGGGAATGACCTCTGATTGAATTTACAAAACCTTCAACTGTAATGATTTTAAAAGTTGTCAAATGTGGAAGGACATTGAAGGGAAACCTGAATTAAGGTTCTAGTTTTTTGGAAGTGTATGTGCTTTGGCTTTAATCCCACCTACAGTCACCTCAAGCAGACAACTGTGAGGATAAAAATCTGTGAGCATTCTGGTGTCATTATTTTTAAGTTGTACAGAAGCAGCAAGTGATAGGCAGTTTGGAACAGTGTCCATTTCCTGGCCAGTGGCAAGACAACCGATGGTCTGGGGTCACAGTATTCATTGGAATTGTGGCTTCTTTGGAGAGGTACTACTGTCAACGCCCATCCTTCCTTCCCCTCCAGCATGGTGAATTCTGATGCAAAGCCCACTGACATTACTATGTGGCCCTGGATGAGCTCTTTTAGTTTCTACACACCACTCCTGTAGTTTTAGAATGACGGGATTGGTGTGGGCCTTGTCAGGGTTTGAGTCTCTAATGTTCTTTGTGTCACTGATTTCTCTTTTGGACAGAGGGTGGGTGGAGGCTGGAAGCTTTAGAATCCATTAAAATCCCATTAGATGGCACAGGGTGTGTGCAAGGTCCTGAATCTGTTGGGCTTTGGCAAGTAAACACTTGACTCTCGGGCGGCAGCTCTAGCATGTTTTCACCTGCCCTTCAGCCTGAAAGCTTCCCAAGGACCTTACACCCACTGGAGGAGGTGCCTGCGAAGCTGAGGAGCCACAGTGGAAAGAAATCTGTTTGCCTCCCTGTCGTGGAATTTGCCTCAAAGAGAGATCTGAGAGCATGGAGTCAGGGTTTGTTTGCTAAAATGATCAGTCTGCTAATATCTGTGCAAAATATGAACAGTGAACCCAGGTAAATTCTTTCAAGACATTTCTGAAGTGTTCAGTCCTGAACACTTGTTAAGGTGGAATATATTTAAAGGGGTGAGTGTGTGTGTGAAAATTCCAAGTGTGCTGCATTATTCGCTAAATTAATCCATATTGAATCAATGATCTCTCTAAAGTTGCTGTTCTTTCTACAGGCTTCTTTCTCCCTTTGGAATGGCACCTGTACTCCTCACTCTTGGCAGGGTCCATGAACAGCTACACATAGAAATCTCCAGGATGTTGTCTTTCATTTCCTTTTGGTAAAGTTAGTCTACTCCTACCAAAAAAATGAGAGAAAGGGTAGAAACATGCTATTCTAATTATGGCTGCTTTTTGAAAAGTTGATAAAGAGATGATTTTAAAATAATATTTATTTCCTATGATAATAAAAGAGAAATCAGTGATGATTTTATAAGTATCTCTGATGACAAACTACTTTCTCATACAACACAGAGCACAGAGCATTAGCTGTCTTTTTTTGGTTAACCAGTACAGATAGATTCTTCAATGTATAAAAAATTGTTGAAAATAATTATGTAAGGAAAGGAGGTTATTAAAAATGAAGGCTGCAACCCAAAGAGCACTTTCAAGTTATCTGCCTCCAAATTGGCCCTACATTATGATTTGACCAGAAAGTTCTACTTTGAGCCTTTTGCTTCAGGGTAATTGTTAATGGCATCAGTACTGTGCCAGTGAGGATGATAAATCAGTGGTACCCTCCCTGTGACCCTGGTCTACAGAAATTTTTTCCCCACATTTTTCAACACTTTTATCCAATGCTAAACAATTAAGCAAAACTGACTTTCCTTAAGCACCACTGATTCCAGGTCACTAGCTATTCTGGTCTTAATGTAGTTCATTCTAAAACTCACATTGAAATGGGACTGCCATTAGAGCAGATTTGGGAGGTAGGACCTTTAAGGAAAGACTAAGCTGTGAGGAGAGATTAATGCTGTTCTCATGGAATGTTTTAATTCTCTTCCTTCTCCCACTCACTTCTTGCCCCTTCTTTTCCCTCCTCTCCTTTCCTTCTCCTCCCTTCCCCTACCTTACTCCCATTCCATCCTCCCTTCCCCCTTCCCCTCTCCATTCTTCTCCTCTCCTCTCTCACTTCTCCTTCCTCATCTCTCTCTCCCCTTTCCCTCCCTTCCTGTTTCCTCTCCTCTCCTCTCCTCCCCTCTCTTCTCTCCTCTCTTTCCCTCTTCCTCTTCCTCTCCCTCTCCCTCTCCCTCTCCCTCTCCTTCTCCTTCTCCCTCCCTCCCTCCCTCCCTCCCTCCCTCCCTCCCTCCCTCCCTCTCCCTCTCCCTCTCCCTCTCCCTCTCCCTCTCTCTCTCTCTCTCTCTCTCTCTCTCTCTCTCTCTCTCTCTCTCTCTCTCTCTCTCTCTCTCTCTCTCTCTCTCTCTCTCTCTGTGATGGGCTTGTATGCTGTTGCTGAGAGTTTTTACTCAAGGCTAGTGCTCTACCACTTGAACCACAGTTCCACTTTCAGCTTTTTGGTGGTTAATTAGACATAGTCTCATGGACTTTCTGCTTGGGCTGACTTTGAACTGAGATCCTCATATCTCAGTTTTCTGAGTAGATAGGACTACAGTCATGAGGCACAGGTACCCGGCTTTTCCCTTAATTTTATGCTTTTTTGTTTTATTCTATGGTAGGAACTGAGCACAGGTACTCATACATGCTAAATATAAATTATATCGCTGACTGACCCCCCCCCCCCAGCTCTGGTGTGGGTTCCTTCTTACAGAGTAAATGAGTTCTGGCTTCTGGGGACCTATCTTGTTATCTAGAGAGTGAGTTGTTATAAAGTGAGGATACCCCGCTTGGTTTGTACCTTCCATGTGTGCCAGCTTGCAGGTCCACATGTAGTTTTCCTGCATGATATGATACGGTGTAACAGCCCAAACTTAGGCTCCTTCCTTCCTTCCTTCCTTCCTTCTTTCCTTCTTTCTTTCTCTATTCCCTTCTTCTATCTGCCTCCCACTTCTCTCTGTATGCTGGTCCTGGGTCTTGAATTCAGGGTCTGGGTGCTGTCTCAGAGCTATTTTGCTCAAGGCTACCACTCTACCATTTGGGCTTCAAACAGTGTTCTTCACATCTCAGCCTCCTCAGTGGTCCTCATATCAGCATTCTGAGTAGCTAGAATTAAAAGTGTGAGCCACTGGTGCCCTCCCTCCCTTCTTTTTTCCCTCCCTTCCCCCATTTGCTTTGTTGATTTCCTTGTAACTTGAAACAATACAAATTGATTATCTTAAGTTTGGGAAATCAGAAGTCCAAAGTGGTTGTCACTTCTGCTAAAACCACAGTATCACAGTGTTAGTAAGACTCCATTTTTAAAAAAAACATTTTATTTTTTATTGTAAAGATGATGCACAGAGGGGTTACAGTTATAGAAGTTCAGGTAATGAGTACATTTCTTTCAGAACAGTGTCACCTGTTCTCTTGTTTTCTCCCAGTATTTTTCCCTCCCAACCCCCTCCCCCACTCGTTGTATAGTTCATTTTCAACATAGTGTCTAGTGAGTATCACTGCTGCATTAGTTTACCCTTTGTCCCACCATTTCTGTGCTCCCCTTACCCTCCCCCAAACAGATAAACTTACATACAAGACAAAAAAGTATAGAAATCACAAGGGGGGTAACACAAACAGTAACAAAAAATCTCTTGCTTCAATTTCTTGGAGTTATTTAGATAAACATCATTTTATATGATCATATGCACATAGCTATTTTAAGGGTTGGATCTATCTCCTTCCCCTCTTCAGTTTCTGGAAGCTATATGTATTTCCTGGCTCAAGCTCACTTTATTCATCTTCGAGGCAGCAGTATGTTATGTTTCTCCTTTGTCCAGTATATAGCAAGAGAAAATAGTCTAAGATAGCCACTGTTTTCTAGTTGCCCAAAGGATGATGTCCCAAGTACTGAGAAGGATACTGAAGCCCTGTGATTACTCATTCACTGGGTGTCATGGTGCTCTCTACTGGCCTACATATCCTGTATGACTCTGCTCTTGCCAAACTCTCCTCTGGTCAACTCTTGTACCCTACAAAGCTGAGCTCAGTGTTATCTTGCAAAGCTTATTGCACCTGTGGCACTAGTTGTCCTGTCTGCCCATCACTTGTTCCTTTCTTCTATTTTCAACCATTTCATCTCCAGAGATAGGTATTGCTACCGTGAATGTGTATCTTTTGATAATGTAAGTCATAGCCTATGCTGCTATTGAGTAAATGTATCAGTTAGAGTAGATCAAATTAGATGAAATGACATTCAGTCTGAGGGTCATAGACTGGAGGGGTGAGACTGTGAGAATTGATGCTATGGCTCTGCCACTTCCAACATGTGACCTCAAAAATGGCAGCAAGAGAAAGGGGCTTCATCATCTGGGGAGAGATTGTATAGTATGTTTAGTAGGTATATGTAGTATGTGTAGAATGACATGTCACGCCAATCCATAGTCTATTGAGAAGGAAAGTGGCAAATGTATTTTAGAATTTTTAGCTAGGTTTATCTATCTAGTGTTAAATAAAAATTTCCAGAGGCCATTGGTTTGGACAAAACTCCTGTAATAGGTCTCAACAAGGCTAAAATTCAAAGTAGAGTCAGGAAGGTTCGAATTGCAAAGCTGAAACTAAACTGTTTATCTACTCTTCCAACAAATCAAGATTAGAGAGCCAGCAGCCAATTTTTCCAAACAGATCAGTTTCAACTGGCATGCTAATGAAGTTCTCTCTGACTTAGTCCTTGCAGGAAAAGGTAACCTGATGGTAATCAGTCTGTTATTTTCCTAGTGCTCTCTCTCCACATCCCAGTTTTATGAGGAAAATAACTTTGAAATGACCGGTCTTCCCTTTGGGGTTTTATTTCTTTGTTTCTATCCCTCATCCCCTAGTCTTTTTCTGTGTATAACCAAATTATTCTGCTCAGGTCATTTATTCCATTTTATAAAATGACGTGTTGCCTAACTCTCACATTGGAAATAAAGCCAATTAAAATCATTAAGCTAAATTCTTACAATTTTCCTTTTGTCAATAGCTAAAACTCAGGGTTCTGCTGCTGAAAGGCTCATAGGAAATATTTCTTCATAAAGAATTCTTTTCATAGAAACAGAGCCTATACAAAGTGTCACATTCAGATTTTGTTTAAAAAGAGGAAAAAGTCCCATTGGTTAGTACTTCTTTGTATTCATTTTAAAATATATATGTTTAATATATATTTAAACAATTGATGATGACATTATTTTAATGATTATACTGACTTGGGTCGATAACTGGGCCCACTTTGACACAATGAGTGTGAACTTTAAGTCTATTTTCATTTTCTTCCTGCATTAAAGATGATGGACAGACTCAACCCTGCTTTGGGGTGATGCTGGCATGTTTGTCCTTCTCAACACCTTTTTGGCCTTAACATCTTTGATTACTATTACTATTTTCCAATGTTGGCTTAACTTTCAACTACTCTATATGGGAAAAAGAATTTCTAGGCTGTAAAAATGTTCAAGATGCTGTCACATTTTTAATAACAAAAAAAGTAGAATCAAGATAGCTTTTGGTTGTGGTCATTCTAGGACACTTAACCCAATGTTGAAAAACTTACATAACTATGACATCATTTAGTTGCCTTGAAAGAGTCCTTATAGAAGAGCCATGCTCTAGGATCTAGGTCAAATAATTGAGGTGATAACCTAGTTGAGGCATCCTGAGCACTGGAAAAGAACAGAGTAGAAGAGAAGGTGGTCAGAGCCAAGTGCTCCTTGATCAGGGGTAGAGGCTCTGATAGACAATTTCATGAATTAAGTCTGGCTTTTTATGTTGGAGTTTGCTGAGTGGGAGGTCAGCATTAGGGCAGAATCCACAGGAAAGGAACTACCACATGACCATCGTATTTATGAAATCTCCAGATTTTCTCAGAGGTAATCCCGACTGGCTTATGAGAAAGTCTGGGCTATCTCCTTGTCTTTGCAGACCTCCAGTCATGTATATGGTTTTGATCTTGCAATTGATAACAATTTAAGAAAATCTAGCCTAATATCCAGAATATACAGACAGCTTAAAATCTAAGCCTTCAAAGAACCAACAAGTCAATTAATAAGTGGGCTAATGAGATAAATAGAGACTTCTCAGAAGAAGAAGTAAAAATTGCTCTTGGATACATAAAGAAATGCTCAACATCTCTGGTCATGAAGGAAATGCAAATCAAAACAATGATGAGATTCCACTTCACCCAGTTAGAATGGTCATCATCAAGAACACAAACAATAACATGCTGCTGTGGACATGGGAAAAAGGGAACCCTAAAATAGTATTGGTGGGAATGTAAATTTGTTCAACAACTCTGGAAAGCAGTGTGGTGGCTCCTCAAAAAACTAAACATAGAACTAACATAATGCAACAATTCCAAAAGATTACTAAGTGGGATTAAGTAAAACCATCAGCACAGAATGTTCATTGCAGCACTATTTACCATAATGAAGGCATGGAATCAGCCTAGATGCCCTTAATGGACGAATGGATCAAAAAAATGTGGTATATAAACACAGTGGAATTTTACTCATTCCTTAGGAAGAGTATTGTATTATTAGCAAAGAAATGGATGTAAATGGAAAATTATATTAAGTGAAGAATCAAGCTAAGAGAAACTAAGTTACATGTTTTCTCTCATATGTGAAAGCTAGGATTAATTTATAAATATATAAGCAAATACTTTGTGTGGTATGCAAGTATATACAAATGTATTAATGGAAATATGGTACATTAAAGGGAGAACTCAAACAGAGTAATTCCTTAGAAAGGCTAGATCAGAGACCAACTAAATAAACACCAGGAAATGTGTACTTGAAAAGAACAGTGTGGGACCAGGGGAGAGGGTGACAAATGAAGGGGGGTGGGGAGGGATGCAGTAAAAAAATGCATATCCCACAAAATTAAGAAAAGTAAGGAAATGAGAGAAGGAGGTGTTGGGAGGGATGGGTAAGAATGTTGAATGAGGTAGAATTAATCAAGATGCATTGTATTCATAAGCCTCTTTGTTGAATGGCAAGTCTTTTGTACAACTACTTAAAGATAATAAAAATATTTTGAAAGTATATTTTAGCATAAAAAAGAAAATCCAGGTTGTATGAGTTTTCACTCTCTGGTGTGTGTGTGTGTGTGTGTGTGTGTGTGTGTGTGTGTGTGTGTGTGTGTGTGTGTGTGTGTGTGTGTGTGTGTGTGTGTGTGTGTGTGTATGTGTATGTGTATACATTGGGGACTATATAGTTCCTTCTCACTTTGATGTATGCCATGAGCTTCCATAGCCTTCTGCCTTTTGCTAGGCTTCTCCTTGTGAAAAGAAGATTTGATAGAAGCTTCTTCCACTGAAGTTAGGCTTTGAGAGAGCAAATTCTGGCTTATATAGACATGACTACTTTGACATTCCAAGTTATTGAGTATTATTTAAAAAGTATAATTGAGAGAAAGTGTCTTCTATAATTGAAATTGTCTTCTGTTAAGATCTATGGAAAGATGATTGCATTCTGCGATTTTTACAGTTTGAAATAATTAAAGTCACCTCTTATTAAATTTCTTGGTTTTTCCTTATAAATACTGTGTATTTTGATCAAACTCCCTAGCTATTTAATGCTACAATATCAAACTTTTCATTATAATTATTGACAAAAGGAAGCACTTCAGGACAAGGATGTACAGAAGAATAAGGATATCCCTTGAGAAAATGTGATTATAAAAAAAGAATTGCCCGATCTTAGCTATGGTAAATAATGCTGCAATAGACATAGTTGTACTGGTAGCTCTAGTGTGGTCTTGTTTGTAAACATTTGGGTAAATGCCCAAAAGTGGGACTGCTGGGTCATAGGGGAGCTCTATGTGAAGTCTTTTGAGGAACCTCCATATTACTTTCCAAAGTGGTTGAACAAGTTTACACTCTTACCAACAATGAAGTAAGGTTCCCTTCTGTCCACATCCCCTCCATCATCTGTTGTTACTAGAGTTCTTGATTTTTGCCATTCTAACTGGGGTGAGGTGGTATCTCAATGTTGTTTTGATTTGCATTTCTTTTATGGCTAGGGAAGTTGAGTATTTCTTCATGTGTCTATTGGCCATCCTTCTTTCTTCTTCAGAGAAGTTTCTCTCAGTAGATGAATGGATCAAGAAAATGTGGTATATATACACAATGGAATTCTATGCCTCCATTAGAAAGAATGACATTGCCCCATTTGTTAGGAAATGGAAAGACTTGCAAAAAATTATATTAAGTGAAGTAAGCTAAGCCCAAAGAAACATAGGTCCCATGATTTCCCTTATTTGCAATATCTAGTATATGTATGAGTCAAGCAGAAAAGGTCAGAGAAGGTGATGTTAGGAAAATGAACCCTAAGATATGTATTTTAAATGTTTTTTTCTTTCATGCATTTGTTTCTAATGCAATTATAAGATTATTTCTTTGTTGCTTTGTATGTCCCTCCCCCACAGTATAACCCCTGCTTTCACTGTATTTGATGTCGGTATAATTTGTGGAGGGGAAGGGGAAAAACAAATCGTTTAAATAAGGATACAGGTAGACCTGTTGCAACAATGAGAAGTACAAGTTGTCATGTCAAAAACGAACTTTACAACTTGGTGGGGGGGGGAGGATTGGATGGGGGAGGAGGGAGGATGGGAAGGGATGGGAAAGGTAAACAAAGGAGGAGGCTACAATGCTTGATAAGAAATGTGCTCACTATCTTGCCCATGTAATTGTAACCCCTCTGTACAGTATTTTCACAATAAAAAATAAAATAATAAAAATAAAATTTAAAATTTAAAAAAAGAATTGTGGAAAGCCCACAAAAGTTGTAACATAAAAATTTTACGTTGTCTTTTATGATTATTAAAGGTACTGTCACAAAAAACTGTATTCAAAAAGGTTCGCATTTGGAATGAACCTTAATAAGAATTGTAGAAAGCCCACAAAAGTTGTAACATAAAAATTTTAAGTTGAATTAGCTTAGACTAAAACTTAGATTAACAATTCTAAACAATTTTCCTATGGAAAATGAAATAGCTTCAAATACAAAAAAAAAAAAAAAGAATTGCCCTTTAGAGCATGAACATGCTCATATCTACATGACATAAGCATCCAGGAGAACCAATGATTGACTGCTTCCTCATCAATTGTGGGAGCTCCTTGGAGTCTGAGATCCCCTGTCACTTATCTTTTAATTCCCTGGGCTCACCTCTGGCTGGTCAGCACACCCTGGCTGGGCAGTATTTCTATCCAAACACACCCTGCTGACACTTGCTAGAAATGCTTTTCGTCATTATTTGTTTGGATTTATATTTTCATAAACAGTCACCAAAGTCATCATATATATAATGATGAGCTGAGTTGCTTTCATAAGAGTAGGCTGACTCTTCCTTTCTTCCTGAGGACACTGTTAGATTTGAGAGGGACATTGATTCTTGCACATCTGTTTCTGATTTGGGGGGGCGGGTCTTAGCAGATCAAGTAAAGTTCCATCTGTAAAAATGGAGAACCCTGTGAAAATGCCTCAAGGGCTTGCTTTTAAGGTGTCTCTGGGAGGTCTCAGCTATTGATGATCTAATCAAAGTAGCCACATGTTATTAGACATGTGTTTGTCCTCAAACTGGTAGATTCTTCCCACTTCAGTCTCTGGGAAACTATCCAATCCTCCTGCACCATATGGGAAGGGAAGGACACAAACAAAGGAGAGGTGCTTTCTTTGGTAGAGGGTCCACATTACACGCATTCACTTCCTGCTGCTTAAGGCTCTGTTTCCTTTCTATCAAGGGGATATGTGGGAAATACTTAGATTAAGATTCTAAGTTTAAGAATCGAGTCAGGAACTAGTGATTCATTTCTGTAATTCTAACTACTCAGGTGACTGAGATCAGAGGATCATGGTTTGAAGTCAGCCAGAGCGGGGAAGTCTGATATTCTTATTTCCAATTAGCCACCAAAAAATGGGAAGGGGAGAAATAGTTCAAGTGGTAGGGTGCCAGGCTAGAACAAAAAAGTTAAGGGACAGTGCCTCAGCCCTGAGTTCAAGCCCTAGTCCCAACATACACATAAAAAGTCAATATTCAGGCTCAAAAAAGTGATAGCTTGGATAAATAATTTTGCTTCTTAATTTCTTAGTGCTTTATCTATGAAAAATTTTAAAAATCTAATCTTTAACTGATAGGATTAATAAAGTAGCCTAGATCAATTGAACATATCTCTAAAGAACTTGGAGCTCTCCAAGGTTTTCTCCAATCAAATATCTGGTAGTTATAGTTTGGTAGGTTTGCTTCTGACAGAAGTAATGGATGCTGTAGATTGTCACTCTCTTCTCTGTTACCCATATCATAAGAACAGTTGGAATAGAAAATTGAGGTCATGGGGACAGGGCATAGTGGCCTGATCATGGTGACATGAAGCAAGCAGGATAGTGTCATAGGTCAGAAGGTGGTCAGTAAGTGAAGCATAGTAGCCAAGGTATTCTCTAGCTTGGTCACGAATCACCAGATGTATGACCTTTAGGTGAATTAGACACCATTGATGTTCTAGACAGAATATCACAACCTGAAAGTTGTATAGGTAGGACAAAAGTTCAACTACTTGAAATGTGAAATAATTTGTGAGGTGGATCTATTAGGACAGCAGAATTGGCAGGACATCATTGCTCAGGTGGTAGAAATAAGCACCAAGGATATAACACAATCACCTGTCAATAAAGGACAGCCCAAGTAGCACATCTGGCTACTACTGCAGATGACTTCCTGAGTGTGGAGTTATTACCAGAAGATCTCTAGCTAAGGTAGCCTGCCACAAATACTTTAGCAACAGGAATGGTGACTGTCCCGAGTCTCTGTTCTTTCAGATTTCCTTTGCACACAATTATCCATCTGTAAACTATCTTTATATTTCTAACTTATAGCTTTTTAAAATAACTTTTATTATGAAAATGCTGTACAGAGGGGTTACAATTACATGAGCAAGGTAATGAGTACATTTCTTATCAAGCATTGTTGCCTCCTCCTTTGTTTTTCCTCTACCATCCCTGCCCTCCCATCTCCACGACTACACGCCCCCCTCCCCTCGCCAAAGTTGTAAAGTTAGTTTTTCGACATAGCATCTTGTACATCTCATTATTGCAATGGGTCCACCTGTATCCCTATTTAAACAATTGTATTTGATGTTGGTATAATTTGGGGAGGGGAAGGGAAATAATGTAGCTTTGTGTGAACCAAATAGAGTTGAAAGGAATGATGTCTTATTAGATGGGGATCTTTATCACAGGCCAGTCATCATTAGATTGTTAGCCATGTAGTTAGTCTTTATTGTGCTTCTGTATCAGAATACCACAAACTGGGCAATCCATAATACACATCAGATTATTTTGCTGGGAAGCATATGAAGAGTAGTTGACATCAGGCAAGGGTAATCCTACAGCAAAAGCCAGTAGAGCAAGCCAGGCACAGGTGATTTATGCCTGTGATCCTAGTAACTAAGGGGGTGGGATTTCAGGACTATGGCTCAAACTTAGTCTGGACAGAAGTCTGTGTGACTTATCTCCAATTAACCAGCAAAAACAGCAAGAAGTTGAAGCATGTCTTAAGTGGTAGAGTAGTAGCCTTGACAGAAAAAGTCAAGTGAGAGCATGAGGCCCTAAATTCAAGCATCAGCACTGGCATGCATGTGCATGCTTGCATGCGGGTGTGCGCGCGTGCACACACACACACACACACACACACACACACACACACACACACACACGAGCAGGAGAGAATGAAAGGGTGACAGAAAAAAGACAGAAGGAGTTGAGCCCATCCTTTTGTAATCACTATATTCCTACAATAATGAACCCACTCTTGTAACAATGGCACTACCATATTCATGAAGATGATATGCCCATAACTCAATTGTCCTGCATAAGATCTGACATCTCAATCCCACATTAGGGACCAAGTTTCCATTACATACATAGAGACATATCTAATAAGAGCTATATCTTCAGGGGAACTCTCCAGAGACAGAAGAAAAAGAAAGTGAAACCATCCTTTGCTGTAGGTAGCAGGATGGCTCCAGGGAGAAAGTGGAGCTGTCTGTGTGGGCTGTGGGGGAGGATGGATGGGTGTGGATGGATGTTTACCAGTTCTGGGGCTTGAACTCAGGGTCTGGTAGCTGTCCCTGAGCTTTGTTGCTCAAGGCTAGTACTTGAGCCACAGCTCCACTCCTGGCTCTTTTGGTAGCTTATTGGAAATAAGACTCTAATGGATTTTATTCATTGGGTTGACTTAAAACCATGATCCTCACATGTCAGCCTCCTAGGTAGCTAGAATTACAGGCATTTGCCACCAGTACCTGGTTACTGACCCACTTCCTGAGAAAAACCACATTGCTGCAGTCGAGATTGCACAATGTCTGGGTAGTAGAAATATCATTACTGTGATCTCAGACCAATTCTAGGGGTAAGGATAAGAAATAGATGGGAGGTAGCATTGCTGACTCTGGGGAACAGGGAAGGGAGAGAAGGAAGAGACACATCACTGCCTTTCTGTCCGAAACCTAAACAACTTTTTTTCCCATTAGTTTGAGGACTATGTGGCAAAAGTTGTGGTCAGGTTTTGACTGAATCAGAAAAGAATTTCTGACAGAGCAGATCAGAGATGGTCAAAGACAGATAGGGATAGACCCTTTGATGTCAGGGTAAGTGATAAATAGTTGCTAGGGTAAAATCAACACTTGTGTTCATTAATAAAGCAGGAGTAATTTTTGAAACAAACAGCAATAACAACAGCACCAAAGCAAAACTGCAATTAAAAATTTGTTTTTAATAGTTTCAGGAGCTTGGCACTAATAGATAATCCTAGCTTCTCAGGAAGCTGAAATCTGAGATCCAGGTTTAAAGCCAGCCGAGGCAGGAAAGTCCATGAGACTCTTCTCTCCAATTAATCACTAAAAAGCCAGAAATGGAGCTGTTGCTCAAATGGTAGAGTGCAAATCCTGAGCAAAAAAGCTCAGGGACTGCACCTGGGCCCTCATTTCAAGCCCTAGGACTGGCAAAAATTTTTTTTAAAAAGGTGTGAGGAAAGTTTATCTATGTATAGGGTAGAAAGGAACAAAGTTGTATTAATGTATTTTCTGTTGCCCAAACAAAATACACAGTCTCTGGATTGGATAATTTGTAAAGAAATTAAGTTTATTCGGTTCCCAGTTCAGAGGCTGAGAAGTTCAAGACCATGGCACTGGCTTTTGGTGAAGGCCTTTGTGCTGCATCAGGATATGGCGATCACATCTCATGGAGAAGAAACAAAGCGTGTTAGCTCTGTTGTTCCTTTACTTAGTTTTAATAAAGTTGCCAATTCTGTGATGGAACCCTACCTTTATGACATCATCTAATCCCAGTTACCCCATCAACATATGAATTTGAGGACTAAGTTCCTAATGCATGAACTTTTGAGGAATAAATACAAACCACAGTGATTATAGGAGTTTAGGAAAGGACTCTCCTACAACTCCAACCATAACCTCTAGTAACTCCTATTTCTGTCTCAAAGAACAGAATAAAAGAGAAAGGATAAAACATAAGGCAAGCATAAAACTAAGGTAAGAAATAATTATCTCCATTTATTTTAATCTTTTTGACTGGACTTTCTATCTACTTCCCCTAGTCTATGGTTAGGATACTCATATCCTATCAAGATAATCATTGCTGCTTCTTTCTCTTCTTCCCTCCCACTCTCTGTCCTTACTCTTCTACCTTCTTCTCTCCTTCCCTTCCTTTCTCTTCTTTTCCTTTTGTTTCCCTTCTCTTCATGTCCCTTCCTCTTTCTTCCTCTCCTGTTCCTACACTACCTCCTTCACCGTAGTCACTATGTTTATACTTTACCTTCTCCTGACTCCTTTGAATCTGAGTTTATTAGGGAAAAATAGATTTTATTGTTGACTTGGAATCCCTGAAACTTACTTCAAGTCATTTTTTGACAGTTCCCTTCCCTGGAACTTCACTGTTCCCAAGTTCTACCATTGTTCCTTCCAAATACATACCTTAAGTCCTTCGGTTGCTTCCCCGGTAGACATTTTCATGAGACAAGATATCATTGCTTCTCATTTGGAATAATTCTATTTACTGAGTCACATTTTTAGAAAATATTCATGCCAAGTCATTTGCTCTTAGGATGAAATTGAACTGCCTTCTTGTGTCTTTATTTCATCTGATCTATGACTCATCATTCTTACTATCTTCTGTCTCATCTATCTACCCCAGGGTCCTAGACTTCTGTTAGCCCCTGAGACATGCGCATCTACAAAAAGATGTTGAGTTTCCAAGTGGAAGCTACACTGAAGACCATATTGAAGCTGAAAGCTGCCAGGTTCAGAACTTGGTTGTCAGAAATATCCAGTGAATCTCTTCCCTTAGAATTCTTGGTGCCTTTTAGTCACACTTTTATCCATTCAAGGTTATTAAAAAGAATGCTTGATGCTCTGGTTCAGATAAATATCTCTAAAGGCTCATGTGTAGAAAGCTTTCCTTTTCCCTGAGCCTACTTCAATATTGGAAGATGTTGGAATCTTAGAGGAGGTTAGGTCATTGAGATGTGTGTCCTTGAGAGCACATCAGGACCTCTTCCCTTTCTTGTCTCTTTACTTCTTGACTGCAATGAGATGAATAGGCTTCCACTGACACATGCTCTTATCATCGTGTACTACTTGCCACATGTCTGAAAGAAGCAGAACAACTAACTATGGATTGAAACCTCCTAAACTGGGAGGCCAAATAAACCTTTTCTCCCTTTTATTTTGATAGTACTAGGGCTTGAACTTAAGGTCTCAAGCTTGTTAGCAGGCATTTTACCACTTAAGCCATATTCTAGCAATTTCTGATTTTTAGTTATAAAGAGGTGCAGGGACATCAGACACATAAGTACACAAAGTGGTCTTCTTAGACTGTTATAATTCTCATTGCAGATCTAAGATTCACTTTTCTAATTTAGCTCTCATTCTTAACTCACCAGAGCATACCACCTCCCAGGTAATTCTTAAGACCTAGCCATTACCATCATGTTCTCAGCATGCCTCTGAGAAAGACAAATGTATGCCTTGAGTACTAAGCATGATGGAACATAAAATCAAAAGAGCATGTCTTAGGGATACATTTAAATACATTTGTCAGTGATTACTGGAAGATAGTGTGACTAACGTAGGAGCTGATGTTTTAAGAAATAAAAGGTCACAAGCATTTCCAGACTATTAAGGCATTTATTTATACAGTCAATTTGCATCTGGATTTTCTTGTCCCTTTGATCTCCATCTCCTACACATAGCAGGATTTTGTCAGAAACATCAACCTCTTTGCACAAAATCTATGGTAGATTAGAACAGAAAAAAGTATCTTGAATGTGATTGCTGCTGTTGCAGGCCAGACATTACGAATCACTATACATTGTGAGAAAGAAAATCGGTTATCTATAACACAACTTCAAAACAAATTCCTTTTCTCCAGAGTAGTCTACTGAGTTACAGAAATAATCATGAGATGTTCTAGTTCAGCAGACTCATCTCAAGGTATTCTGAAAAGTTAAAAGCTATCTCACAAAGAAGAATCCAGTTTGTATTTATTCTTCTGTATCTGTTTATTTCACTCAGCATAATGTCCTACAGGTATAGCTGTGCTGTCAAGAAGACAGCATATCATTTTTAAAGGTTGGATAAAGTATTGTGTATGTAAAAATTATCATTCTCCCTCATGCACACTTCTCATACTTTCAATGATATGAACTAACCCAATGTTCAGAACTATTAAGTAAAAAATTACAGAAGTAAGTAATTCATGCTTTAAATAACATTTATCACAGTATATTATTAAAACTTCTATTTTAATTCTTGCTAATTTATTATTGAGCTTAATAATAAATTAAACTTTATTACATATATTTATAATAAATACAATATATGTATGAAAAAAATATATATTTTATATACTCATGTTGTACAGAAAAACCCCTAGCTTATATAAGATTTGTATTCTGAGGTTTCAGTATGCATTGGAAGTTTTGGGACATATTCTTCATGGATAGTTCACATTTTCTTATGTGTTCATCCATAGGCCTTTAGATCATTTTCATATCTTGACTATTAAATAAAGAATGCTGCAATAAACATGGAAGAGCATATATCACTTTGACATATTAAGCCCATATCCTATATTCCTTCTATAAGTAAGCTCAAGTATGATATCTGAATTATAGCTCTAGTGATGATTTACATTCTCATCAACAACAATGTACAATGGTTCTATTTCTCCACATTCTGGCCAACTGTGTGTGTGTGTGTGTGTGTGTGTGTGTGCGCGCGCGTGAGCGCGTGCGCGCACATGCATGCACATGCTCATGTGCTCAGAATTTCCTTCTTGCTAGGTAGGTACTCTACCACTAGGGCTACACATTTTGCCTTACACTTTTAATCTTTTAAAAACATAGTAGAAGTAGAAGAAGAAGAAATACAGAGGGTAAATATATAATTAAGATGCATTGTATGCATAAATGGACATGTTAAAATTATCCCCCCATAACTAGCTGATACAAATAAAAGATTTCAATAATAGACAAATCTCATTTTGGTTTTGATTTCTAGCTCCCTGTCCCTGATCATTAAAGATGTTGAGTATTTCTTCATGTAGCCATGTTGATCATTCATTTGTTTATGTACTTTGAAGAAATGTCTTATTTATTTATTTATTTATTTATTTAATTTTATTTTTAGTGCTTGGGACTGGAACTCAGGACCTGGGCACTGTTGCTAAGTTTCTTTGCTCAAAGCCTAGGCCTCTACCACTTGAGCCACACCACCACTTCCAAGTTTTGTTTTAGTATTCTTGTAGCTAATTGGAAATAAGAGTCTCACAAATTTTCCTGCCTGGTTGGCTCTAAACCAAAATTCTCAGATTTTAGCCTCCTGAGTAGCCAAGATTACAGATGTGATCCATCAGGTTTCTTTATCTATTTTAAATTGTGTTATTTGTCATCTCTTTTCTTAAGTTGTAATATTTCCTTACATTAATTTGTAACATTTCCTTATATACGTATACACACACACAGATAACGTGAGCATGTGTGTGTATATCAGTTCTGGGGCTTGAATTCAGGGCCTACGTGTTGTCCCTGAGCTTTTCTGCTCAAGGCTGGCACTCTACCATTTAAGCTATAGTTTCACTTCCAGCTTATTTTGACAGTTAATTAGAGATAAGAGTCTCATGGAGTTTCCTGCTTAAAATGGCTTCAAACCATGATCTTCGCATTAGCCTCTTGAGTAGCTAGGATTACAGGCATGAGCCTCAGTGCCTGGCAAGAAATTTAATAGTAATATCTATTGCATTAATTATTTACAAATATTTTATCCCATTCAATGGTTTGTTGTTAATAATTATTCCCTTTGCTGTGAAAAAAGATTCTTTAACACTGCTTGTCTATTTTGCTTTTGTTGCCTGTGCTTTAGGTGTTATACTCAAGGAATAATTGCCAAGAGCAATATGGAGAAAACTTTTTTCTGTGTTTTCATCTAAGAGATTTTTCAGTTCAAAGTAAAACTCATAGAAGTAGGGAGCTAAATGATAGTTACCAGGGGTTGTCATCAAGGGGAAAAAGGAATGTGGTGATCACAAGTTACAAAGTTTTAATTATGTATACCTTCCTAATAAATTATACAGCATATTGACTATAGTTAACATAACTGTATTAAATACTTAAAACTTGCTAACAGGGTAGATGTTATGTGTTTCTTTAAAAAATAAGTGAACAGGGCAGGAAGAAACTCCATATAGGGATGGATTGGCTACTTTTATAGCATTTACTATGGTGATGTATTATACTTATTTCTAGACTAAATTACCTTAAGATTAATCACATTAACTTTTTTATTTTTATTATCTTTAAGTAGTTGACCATTTCAATAGGAATCTCTTGTTTTAAAATAAGGAAGTCACAAAGCTCCATATTTTGAATGGTACAACCAATTTAGAAAATGATTTGTCAATTTATTAAAATCTTAAACATAGATTTACCATTAGACACAGCAACTTTACTCTTAGGTATCTATCTATACCAGGAAACAAATTAATGACACATGTCCACAGAGGTATATACAAATATTCACAGAAACATTATTTGTAGCATCAAGCTGGACACTATGGCACAAGCCCATATTCTTAGCTATATTTGGGATACTGAGACAGGAGGATGGCTTGAACTCAGAAGTTTGAGAATGCACAGCTAACATAGTCAGACCCCATCTCAAACAATAACAACCATAATATCTATGTATAAGAGCCACAAAATAAAAACCAACATGTCCATCAACTGAAAAATATAAACAAATTGTGCTGTCTCCACATAAGTGAATAGTACAATTTACAATCTACATCTGTTGGATCCACATCAGTGGATTCAACCATCATTGCTTGAAAGTATTTGGATGAAAAACTGCCTCTATACTGAACATGCACAGACATTTCTTCTTGTTATTATTCCTTAAATAATACAACATAATAACTTTTTATTTACATTTTATCAGGTATTTAAGTCATCTAGAGATGATTTAAAGTATGCATGGTGATTTATGAAGGTCATATGCAAATTTTTATGAGTGAATGAGCATCTTGCAGATTTAGGTTACCTCAAAACTACTGAAATTAACCCCTGTGGATATGAAGGGTTGACTGTATTTCACCATTGAGAGGAATAAAATGATCCATAGTATAAAATGGATAAGCTACAAGCACATTATGCTAAGGGAAAGAAGGCAGTCTCCAAAGATTATGTATTGTATGATTTAATTTTATCTAACTTCCAAAAGAAGCAAAATTAAAGATAGAAGATAGGTTGGTAGTTTCTAGATGCAGAGTGGGAATAAAACTTGTATGTGACTACTAATGGGCACAAGGCTTTGTGGGGTAATAGAAAGGTTCCAAAATCAGATTACAGTAATAGTGTTGATGACATAAACTCATACAAACCATTTATTTGCATAATAAAAGAATCGAATACTGTTATAAAAATTATATGTCCATAAATTTTAAAGCTACATACACCTGAATTCCTGACAATATCACCAAATGCACTTTTCCTCTTTTCTTCCTGATCTGTTTGTCCTACATGTCTGGCTGGAAAGAACACCTTTGGCTATGTTTATCAGACATGTTCAGACACTGCTGACTAAGAATCCCCTCAAGTCAAATTTCCCTAGATAAAATCACAGATACCACATGGCCAGTTTGGCTTATTTTAAATGCATTTCAAAAACATTAAAAACCCTAAAAATGCTTAACAGAAGAATCTCTGGCAGCAAGGCCTTGCCAATTAGCTGTTAGGGATTTGCCTTCTTGTGAAATACCAATATGTCTATAGGTGTGGCAGGAATGGAACATGAGAAATACAACCAAAGAAGCCATTAAAAATCAATCAACTATTGAGATGTGAAGAAGATGGCAGCAAAAAATTAGGGAATTGCCCTAGCCGTCTCTAACCAAACAGATTTCAAGTCCAAACACACACACTTCTCCCCAAGAGATCGACAACAACAAATATATGAACAAGCAGAGAATCACAAGAACTGGAAAAAAATAAAAACCAAAACACCTCCTAACTTGTACACATAAGGATGGAAAATTGCGATGAGCCCTCCCTGATCCCCTCATCCCACACCAGCCACTGCAAAAGCAGCCTGGCTGTAGCCTGGGACTCCAACAAGCAGACTACAGCATTCAGATGCAAAAAACTCACACACCCTCCAGACAAAGAGAGTGCATAAGGAGACAGACCAGTAGCAACATGCAGACCTGGAGAACTTTGAGCTCTGCATCTGCCCAGGACGCCTGGATCCCAGCAGTATTGCCAGTCATCTCACAAACAATTCCAAGATCAGTGAGTACCCTGCCCGGGACTAACATGGGAGGCTAATGCTGGGGGTGACCCACAGAACTTGGCTCAGACGCCTCCCTCCCTCTCAAGAAGGCGCACTACACTTGAAGAAGATGAAGAGGCCAGAGCCCTTCCTCACACTCCCTCATCTCCCTGTTGGCTTCCAGAGATATTCCACCAGGATCCATATTGGGTGGGTGCTGGAACCCTGTTTCCTCCACAGCCTTGTCTATCACCTGGGAAACCAGGCCTGCTTGAAAACAGCACAGAAAAATTTTGTGCACCCAAGGAAGCCTGCCCATTCTGAAGCCTCATGCCCATCCAGTCCACCCAGAGGCCTGATGCTACTCTCTCCAGCCCTTTGTGGGAGACAGCTGCTGGTGGACCTCTCTCTAGGAGCTGTGGAGTGGGAGCACACAACTGCTGCCCAATCATTGACCACCTGAGGGGGAAAACCAGCCCAGGGCCAAAGCACAAACAAAATCTCACCATCTGTGGGGAGCACACACCTTCCAAAGCACATGCCAGTCCTAGAGGCTCAAATCTAAACTTCCAAGGCCCTGCTGCAGACCAGACTGAGCTCCTTTTAGCTAGTCTGGGGCCAATCATACTTGCAGATGCATGCTGGCCTGAAGAATCAGTGTGGACTATAGCAGGGTTCAAATGAGGGTTACCACCTGTTGTGAACAAACAGACCAAACTCAGGCCAAAGCCCTGACAATATCTGAAACCAAATGTGCAAATCGTAATAAAAGATTACAAGATTCATGAATGATCAAGACAACAAACCAAATCCAAAATCCAACAACAATCCAGGGAAAGGCCCCCGTGAGAGTGAAGAAAAGATGGAGGACAAAAGGTTTTTTTTTTAAGCATGTCAGAATTGGCCAATGAAATAAAAGGGGAGATACAAAAAAACAATTTCAAAAGTACAAGGAAGACATGACAGAAAGTACAGGACTCCCAAAAAGAAATGAAGATAAAGCTAGACACACTATACACCTCATTAAAAGACAAAATCAACAGTATGAGAACTGATCTCGGAAGTACAAAAAGTGCAATGTCCACAATTCAAACCATAATGGAATCCATAGGTAGCAGAATAACTGAAATAGAAAACAGAATAATAGGAATGGATTATCAAACAGAGGAGACAGAACAAAAAGCCAAAGGTATGGAAAAAACACTCAGAACCTACCAAAGGGAATCTAAGAATTGGCAGACTCAGATAAGAAATCAAACCTATGCATAATTGGGATCAACAAGAGGGGAAGAATTTAATAGTAAATGCATCAAAAACTTATTCAGTAAAATAATAAAAGAGAACTTTCCCTATTGTAAGAGAGAAAATCTCACCCACCTAAAAGAATCACATAGAACCCTTAGTAGACAGGATCCAAGAAGAAACACTTCTAGACACACCATAGTAAAAACATTACTGTTGAATAGCAAGGAATTGATTTTAAATGCTGCAAAATCAAATAAGGAGCTATGTTACAATGGAAAGAAAATCAGAATCACTACAGACCTCTCCACACAAACTGCAATTCAAGGAGAGCCTGAAATGGTATAATAAAAGCCACAAAGATCAAAAGCTGCCAATCCAAACAGGTATATACCCAGGGAAGCTGGGTATATTTGACATTGAAACTAAAACCTTCCATGAAAAAACAAAAATTAAAGGAATTCATGAACACTAAGCCAATATTATAAAGAATACTAAAGGGAGTAATGCAATCTGGAGGAAACAATCACAATCAAGGAAACACAGCAGAGGAAAATCACCAAAAGATCAATTTAGTAAGCACAGGAAGAGGAAAGACGCAAAATATAGGAAATCAAGAAAATAACAGGAAATATGACAGACCTCTCAATAATAACCATAAACATTAATAGATTCAATTCTCAATCAAAAGAAAAAGAACAGCAAATTGTATTAAAAAACAACAAGATCATCCATTTGTTGTCTCCAAGAGACCCATCCCACTGTCAAAAATTTAAAAAAAAGTCTTAGTGAAGGGACAGAAAAAGATCTTCCGTGCAAATGCACTCTGTAAGAAGGCAGGGATAGCCATTTTGATATCTGATAAAATAGAATTCTAAGGTGTATGAAGATGAAATCACAGTGGTCAATATCTATGCACCAAACAATGGAGCACCTAATCATGTTAAACAAATACTTTCAGACTTATAGAACAAGATAGAACCAAACACAGTAAAAAAAAAAATGGGGTATTTTGAACCCTCCTCTATCACCAAAGGACAGGTTAACCAAACAGAAGATACAGAAACTTCTGAACTAAATGGCACCATAACCTAGTTGTACTTAACAGACATGTACAGAGTATTCCAACCAACAATAACCTCATTCACATTCTTTACAGCAGTCCATGGAACATTCTCCCAAATAGACCATATCATAATACATACAAAGAACCTAATCAACTGCAAGAGAATTGGCATAATCCCTTGCATCTCATCTGACCACAGTGGGATTGTAGTAGTTTTTAACATACTCAGAAATTACTCAAAAACATGAAAGCTGAAAAACACATTACTGAATAACACCTTGGTCACAGAAGAAATTTAGGAAGAAATGAGAAAGCTTTTACAACTGAATGAAAATGAAAACATATCACATCAGGACTTCTGGGATACAGAAAGGCAGGTGAAAAGCCCTAAGCACACATATAAAGAAACAGAAGCAGCTCAAGTAAATAACCTGATGATGCAATTAAAACTGCTAGAAAAACAACAAAAAATCAAATCTAAAACTCCTAGATGAAAAAAGATTGAAAAAATGTGGGCAGAAAACAACGAAATAGAAACTAAAAAACTATACATAAATGCAATGAAACAAAAAGCTGTTTTTTTGAAAGAAATAATAAAATTGACAAACCACTTGTGAGATTAACAAAAAAGAGGAAATTTAGATCAACAAAATCAGAGACACCACAGGAAACATTTCAACAAACACTCAAAAAATCCAAATGATTGTTAAGAACTACTTTCAAAACCTATACTCACTAAAGAAGGAAAATCTAGCAGAATGGACAGATTTCTAGAAACATACAAACTGCCTAGACTGAACCAAAAAGATATAAACCAGCTAAACAAACAAAAACCAGGCAATGAGCTAGAGGAAGGAATCAGAAGTCTTCCAACAAGGAAAAGCCAGGTCCACTGAATTCTATAAGAGTTTTAAAGATGAATTAATTCCAATACTACTCAAGGTTTTCTGTGAAATAGAAGCATTCATTCTATGAATCCAGTATCACTCAAAATCAGGTAAGGACCCAACAAAAAAGAGAACTACAGATCAACTTCTCTGATGAACACAGATGCAAAGCTTCTCAATAAAATATTAGCCAAAAGAATCCAGAAACAAGTTTTTAAAAAATCATACATTACAGAGGCAAGACTGGTTTAACATATGCAAATCAATATATGTAATTTACCAAATAAACAGAGACAAGAACAAGAACACGTGATCATCTCAATAGATGCAGAAAAGGCCTTCGAAAAACACAACATCTATTCATATTAAAAAGCCAACATCCATTCAAATTAAAAAGCTTTGGAGAAACCAGGAATAGAAGGAACATTACTTAAAACAATAAAAGCTATATATGACAGACCAACAGCAAATATCATACTAAATGGGGAAAACCTAAACCATTTCCCATAAACTCAGGAGCAAGGCAACAATGCCTACCTACTCTTTCCACTTCTCTTCAATATAGTCCTAGAATTCTTAGCCAGAACAATAAGGCAAGAAAAGGACATTAATGGGATCCACATAGGGAAAGAAGTTAAAGCTGGGCACCAAGGGATCATACCTGTAATCTTAACTACTCAGGAGACTGAGATCTCAGGATTGCATTTCAAAGCCAGCCCAACCAGGAAAGTCAATGAGACTCTTATCTCCAATTAACCACCAGAAAACCAGAAGTGGTGCTGTAGTTCAAGTGGTAGAGTGCTTGCTTTGAACTGAAGAGCTCACCCTGGTCCAGAGTTCAAGTCCCATGACTGACAGAACAAAACATACACCCAAAATAAAAAAGAAGTTAAAAATGTCTCTATTTGCAGAAGACATCATCTTAAACCTACAGGACCCAAAAAACTCCACCCTCAAACTCTTAAAGCTAATCAACCATTTAAACTAAGTAGCAGGATACAAAATTAATCCACAAAAATCAGTAGCTTTTCTGTATGCCAATACTGTATAAGCAGAAAAGGAAATCATGAAAACAACCCCATTTGCAATAGCTTAAAAAATCTATGTTTTCACTGTATTTGATGTTGGTATACTTTGTGGAGAGGAAGGGAAAAAAACAAATTGTTTAAATAGGGATACAGGTGGACCCATTGCAACAATAAGAAGTACAAGACATTATGTCGAAAAACAAACTTTACAACTTTGGCCAGGGGTGGGGGTGGAGGGGATGTGGGGAAGGGGGAAGGGAGGTAGGGGGAGATGGGAAGGGATGGGAAGGGGAAACAAAGGAGGAGGCAACAATGCTTGATAAGAAATGTACTCATTATCTTGCCCATGTAATTGTAATCCCTCTGTATGGTATTTTCACAATAAAAATAAAAAATAAAAAAAACCTAGGAATTAACCAAACCAAAAATGTGAAAGATCTTTGTAGCAAAAACTAAAAATCTAAAAAAAGGAATCAAAGAGGAAAGACCTTTTGTGTTCTTGGATAGGTAAAATCAACATTGTGAAAATGGCCACACTGCAAAAATTGATATACAAATTTGATCCAATTCCCATTAAAATTCCATTGGCATTCTTTACTGAGATAGAGAAAACAATAAAAATTTCATTTGGGACAACTTCAGATTTAAAATAGCTAAAGCATTTGTAGGCAAAGAAAGCAATGCAGGTAGTATCGCAACATCGGATTTCAAGCACTACTACAAAGTCATAATAACAAAAACAACTTGGTATTGACACAAAGATAGACCCAAATATCAAAGGAACATATTAGAAGACCCAGAAATAAAACCACAGGCTTATAATCATCTGATATTTGACAAAGGAGCCAGATACATAGTGGAAAAATAGAGCCTCTTCAATAATTGGTGTTGGGAAAACTGGGCCAGCCATATGCAAAAAACTAAAAGTAGATCTCTGATTGTCACCATGCACCAACATCAATTCAAAGTAGATCAAAGGCTTCAACATCAGACCTGAAACTCTGAAACTACTGCAAGAGAGAGCAGGAGAGACACTAGAACTTACAGGTACAGGCAGAATCTTCCTCAATAGAGTCTCAGGGGCACAACAGGCAAGAGAGCAACTTAACAAGTGGAACTACATTAAAATGAAAAGTTTTTACATAGCTAAGTACATAATTACTAAACTAGAGACAGCCAACCAATTGGGAAAAGATCTTTACCAGCAATACATCAGACAAAGGCCTCATTCCCAACATATACAAGAAGTTCAAGAAACTAACCCCTCCCAAACTTAATACACCAACTTCTAAGTGGGCAAGGGAGCTAAGAAGAGACTTCTCAGAAGAAGGGGTAAGAATGAGGAAATTCTCATCATCCCTGGCTATAAAGGAAATACAAATCAAAACAACCATGAGATACCATCTTACCCCAGTTAGATTGGCCAACATTTTGAATTCAGATAACAACAAATTCTGGCAGGAATGTGGGGGAAAGGAACCTTACTGCATGGCTAGTGGGAATATGAACTAGTACAACCACTCTAGAAAGCAGTCTGCAGCTTCCTGAAAAAAACTAAGCACAGACCTTCCCTACCACTCAGCCATACCACTTCTAGGCATCTACCCGGAGCATCATGAACCCAGATATGATAAGGACACTTGTACATCCATGTTCATTGCTACCCTATTCACAATAGCTAAAATATAGAAATGACCCAGATGCCCCACAATAGATGAATGGATCCAAAAAATGTGATATGTATATAGAATCAAATCTTACATAGCCACTAGAAAAATAAAATAACATCGTTTGCAGGGAAATGGATGCAACTAGAACAAATAATGTTATGTGAGGTAAGCCAAGATCAGAGAGACAAATGGTGCATGTTCTCCCTGATATGCAGAAGTTAGATCTAAAATGCAATTGGACATGACAAAATTCTAGGTACTCAATTACAGTCAGACCAAAAGAAGATAGTCTTAGGGAATATCACAAAGGTGCAATACCCATGCACCTCTTCATATGTATATAAAATAATATACATACTGAAATGAACTCCTAAGATATGGAAACAAAGGACTGTTTTCTTAAATTGCTTTTTCTTTTTCTGATGGCACTATATTCTTTACCTTATATATGGTATATTCATGTTCATGTGTGTGGGAAGGTGTAGGAAGGGCACAGAATCAGAGGAACAAGGTGAAAAAGTGCAGCAGTGGAGTGCACTGGACACTGTTGAAAGTTAATTATGAAAGTCTGAGGTGGAGATGGGAGGGAGGGAATGGGAGAGAATGAGGAAATAGAAAATACTATGCAAAAGGAAATGTACTCATTTCCTGACATGTAAAGGTAACCCCGCTGTATATTACTTCTAAAATAACAATAAAGTACATTAGGAAATAACTCAATCAACTATTCATTCCTCTCGACATTATTTGAAGTAAAAACATCATATTCAACAGGTAAAATGTCAAGAAAATGTTCCTTATAGATGACCATATGGTTGTTAAACAAGAATGAGGGGGTTCCATATGTCTGACATGGATGGAAAATCCCTCTATGAGTGCCAAAGAATGGGTCAAAATACATTACAATGGTTCAAAATACTTACAATGTATGTGAATGTGTTTCTATTTACACAGTGCTGGCCGAGTTGCCAACAGTAATTTTGGAGGGGAGCAGGGGAGTGGAACTACTTGAAGAAGGGGTCAAGTAAGATCTTTATTTTAGACACTTCTGGATTGACTCCTTTAAAATGAGCATGATAGATAATGAATGTGAGGGATTGTTTCTCAGGATGTGTACAGAACTCTTCAGCTCCTTAAGGAGCAGGCTCAGCTGTTTGTTCCTATGTGAGGATAGGAGCTTGGTCTAGATGAGCCTAAGGGTTTCATACCATATTATGGAACTTTGGCCACAGACTGACATACATCTGGTTTCACAAAGGCTCATTGGGTATTGAAGATTAATCAGGACTTATTTGACTAATGAAACACTTCATTGAGCATGCTGCATACTAGATTATGAATATTTTCCATTATAGCTAAGCTGGATTAATACATTGTGAAATGTGGTGATATTTTATCCTGGAAATACATGTAATAGAAAAATCCACATGATGGTCTGAGCCTGCCTGATTGCTTTAAAAGGTGGATTTCTTTCTTTTATTCTGAAAGGAGCTGTGCCCACAAGCATCAATGAAAGAATATTCTTGCCAGCCCTTCCATTTATTTTTTAAAAAGCAACAATAGTTAATTTTTTTACCTAAGGCAAAATCCTCCTTATAAACAACACTTTATTTTCTCCATATGACCTTTTTGTAGTACACACAAGACAAAAACTACCTGGACGCCTGTTTTGACTTGTCTGTGTTCCAGGTCTGTTAGGGCCTGAAGTGAGGATCTCAGCTTTTTGTTAAGACAAATTATTTTCCATACTGAAAGATCCTATTGGCTTGAATCTGGGGTCAGTAGACTACCATCCAGTTTTTGTATGGCCTCTGAGCTAAAAATAAATCACATTCCAAAAATTAAAAAAAAATTGAATAATAGTTTATAACATGAAAATAATAGGAAATTTCTGAATTTCAACCTCCATAACCAAAGATTTATAGGAACACAATTGCAACCAAACTTAATGCATTATTGCCATAAGATTAAAATTTAGCATTTACCATGGAAACTGTATGACCTAAAAAGCCTAAATAATGCATTAGCTGGCCTCTGCCACAAAACCTTATATATGTATAGCTTGGAGTAATGCTGGCATCAGGGTTTTTGGTAGTAACAGTTTAAGAGTTCCAGTTGGGAGCTGAGTCTAGATGATAGCCTAGAAGTGTCACTTCATGAATGAGAAAGATCAGGTAATATAGGAGAGTATGTATTCAGAAAAAAAGAAAGTGAGGAAGAACATCAGGAAATTACAAAAGAGGTAGCAAGACGGCAGAAAACTCATGAACAAGATGAAGCAACAGAAAAAAAATCAACCAAGAGTGCCAAACTTATCCTGATTTTCTCAGGAAGCAGAGAAAAGCTGAAAACATCATCACAAGGTAAAATATATGGCCCTGGTTACAGACTAGAAATTCTAGCTTCAGAATAAATGCACACCTCCTGTAAGCATTAAACCCATTGAAACATTTGTGAGACCACTCTGACATTCTTTTATTTCCTTTATGGTGGACAGTGATAGCAGGAATCATTTTGAGACAGGGCTTAATTGTTTGAGATTGAGGTTCAGGGCACCTTGGGACATCCTACAACAGAATCTTGAAGCATGAAACCCATGAGGGATGGTTGAGGAAAGATAGTCTGACATCCTACAGAGCTGTTTGAGTTGTGGGAAACTCCAGCAGCAGTGAAGAGTACTGTGATGGTCAGAGATTCCAGGCTCCCTGGTAGAGAGAAAGTTCTACTGTCTGAGGCCAGATAGGAACAAGTCATGGGGCTTATGGAAGGTCTCAAGAGTCTGCTTCCTGGATATATATATATATAAATGCTAAGTGGATCAGAGTCCCAAGTCTTGATCCTCCAACTCATGTGATACTCTTAAGGCTCACTTCCACTAGGGAAGATGAATTATGCACTGAGACCCCCTGTATCCTGGAGTGTATTTCCAGAAAGCCAGAACTGAAGGCTTAGAATTCAGGCCCTCTGAATCACAAAACTTCCACAGATTTTGCTCATGGATAGGGTTTGAGACCAGTAATCATGGCAAATATATCTCTCACTTCTCCCCCAGTAATTTCTGAACTCATTGCTCTGTTTGCTCTACAAACGTTGACATATTCTGGGGTCACACTAAAGCTTCAATGCTTGCTGTCTTGAAAACACAAATGGTAGAATACTGAACAAGTGAAAAACTATCAAGCCACAGGCTTTAAAGCTTCCTGCAGCTAACAGTGGCTCCAGCACACAAAGAAGGGAAGTTTTTATAGTAAAAATAGCTCAGAAGTGGACATCTGGCCATTATACAAGAGACTCCAGTTGTTTACCTTGATCTAAGCAGTGCTTTGGATCAGGCCTGTTCCCTTGAGCATGTGGATGAATGTTTGGACACTGAGCTAACCCTGCCCAATGTAATAATGAGAAAGATAATCTCTTTCTGACTTTAAAATCCTTTCTGAACATTGAGGCTACTTCATCAGAAAGACTATAGATGACAAAGACTTCCAACCAAAGACTTCATCAGATGCATAAAATCTAGAAACACACATCATATGTAAAAAAAAGCAACATTTCTCCCATAAAGTAAAAAAAATGCAATGTATTACTTGAATAATAATGAGTTAGATGAAAGTTCAAACAACTCAAAATAACAATGATAATGATCAGAGGAAGGGGAAGAACAGAAATGGTGAGATAAAGGCTGAATTAATTCAGCAGAGATACTCACTAGACACTAAATTGATAATGAACTGTGGAGGAGGGGGATCAGGAGGGAAAAACCTGGGAGAAAATGAGGCAAGAGATGACACTGTTCAAAAAGAAATGTCCTTTCCGTCAGGGGATGGGTGGGGTGGGGAGGAGTGTGGGAGGTGGAGGAGGGAAGGGATAGTGGAGAACAACAAGGGAAGTGGTAACAATGCTGTACAAGTAATGTACTCATTTCTTTACTCACGTAACTGAAACCCCTCTGTACAGCATCTTTACAATAAAATAAAATAAAAAAGAAATGTACTCAATCCTTGACTTATGTAACTGTAGCCCCTTTGTAGGTCATCTTTACGATAAAATTTAAAGAAACAAAAAGAATAATCAACAAAATAAAAAATGGATATAAATAAACAGTTAAGTAAACTCAAAGGCTATTCAAACAACTAGCTGAAATAAGAAAAACATTTTAGGATGTGAGTGATTAAAGTATAGAAATCCCTCCCACAAAAAATAGTCAAATTAAAATCATGAAATAAAAAGTTCAATGATTCCCCCCCCCCCCACCAAATAACTGAACTGGAAACCTTACTAATAGAATGGAACAAGTAGAATAGATTATCAGGGATTAAAGATGAAATAGAAGAAATAAATCAATTAGGCAGAAAAATACAAAGGAAACATTAATGGAATCCCATTTATCCAATCTTTCTTTGATTTGTTATTCTGCATCTTAGAAAGTTTTGTACTGAGCATAGGAACCCTAGTGTTTCCTTTACCACTTCCTCTAATATTTTCATGGTTTCTGGCCTTACATTGAGGCCTTTGGTCCATTTTGAATTGATTCAGGTGCAAGGAGATAGATAAAGATCTAGCTCCAGTTTTCTGCATGTGGATAGCGAATTTTGCTGGCACCTTTTGTAGAAGAGGCTTTCTTTCTTCAAACCTATGTTTTGGGCTTCCTTATCAAATATTAGATGACTATAAGTCTGTGGATTCATTTCTGAGTCTTCTATTCTGTTTCATTGGTCCCTGGGCCTATTCTTTTGCTACATGGTAAAAGGTATAGCTAACAAGCTAAATAGAAAGCCACAAGAATTGCAGAAGATTTTTACCAGATACATATCAGACAAGTTTTATATCCAAAATATACTTAGAGCTCAAAAAAATTAAACCAACCAAAAGTAAACCCTCAACAAAACAATATCCCAGTTAATAAATGGGCTAATGACTTAAAGAGATACTTCTCAGAAGATGGCCAATAGATACATGAAGAAAATGCTCAACATCTTTTGCCATAAAGGACATGTAAGTCAAAACAACATTTAGATTCTACTTCACCCCAGTTAGAATGGCCAATATCAAGAAAGCTAATAACAAATGCTGGCATGGATGTGACCAAAGGTGAATTTTATTATACTAATGGTGGGAATGTAACCTTGTTCAACCACTTTGCAAAATAGTATGGAAGTTCATCTAAAGAACAGACATAGAATTACTCAATGACCCAGAAATTCCACTCCTGGTCAATAAAGCAAAAAGAAGGCCTCACTAAAGCTATCAAAACAATCATATTCACTGCAGCATTATTTACCCTAGCTAAGACTTGGAATCAACCCCAGATGCCCCTCAATGGATGAATGGATCAAAAAAATGTGGTATATATACACAATGGAATTCTACTCATCCATCAGAAAGAATGATATTGTACCATGCATTGGAAAAAATTGTATTAAGCAAAGTAAGTCAGACCCATAATAACATAGGTTGCATTGTTTCTCTAATTTGTGGTAGCTAGAATGTGCCTATAAATCTACAGATAAATACAACTGTTTACAAATAAAATAACTAGAATAGAAGTAGAATAGACTATGTAGAGGGCAAATAGTGTAATCCTTAAAAAAAAAGAAAACTAAGTTAAAACCCAACAAAATAAATGCCAAGAAATGGCACTTGCAAGAGTGTGGCCAAGGGGAGAAGGATAGAAGAATGAAGTGGTAAAGAGGGGAGAATGCAAGCAAGAATTCACAGAATTGAGAAATATAAGGGAAAGGGTGGGTTGAAGGAGGAGATGAAGATTTAGAAGTGATGACAGGAATTCATATGGCTTGCACACATAAACTGCTTTGCTAAAAGGCAAAAATAAATAATCTAAAATTAAGGTAAGCAAGGGAAGGGGTAGGTTGGGAGGGGCGGGTAAGAATGTTGAAGGGTGTATATATTCATACATATGCACTGTATTCATAAACTGCTTTAGTAAATGGCAATTCATCTGTACAACTACTTAAAGATAATAAAAATGTAGCTGGGTACTGTTGGCTCACACCTGTAATCCTAGCTACTCAGGAGGCTGAGATTCTGAGCATCATAGTTCAAAGCCAGCTTGGGTATGAAAGTCCATGATACTCATATTTCCAAAAAATTATTAAAAGAGCCAGAAGTAGAGCTATGCCTCAAATGGTAGAGTGCTAGCCTTGAGCAGAAAATCTCAGGGAAAGTGCCCAGGCCCTGAGATCAAGTCCCATGTTGGAAAAAAATAATAAAAATATTCAAATATTTATTTATTTTTAAAATTTTACTGTCAAGGTGATGTACAGAGGGGTTACAGTTACACAAGTAAGGTAGTGAGTACATTTCTTGTCAAACTTGTTACACCTTCCCTCATTTTTCTCCCATTTTCCCTCCCACCATACTCTCCCCCAGTTGTACACATCATTTCCCACATATTGTCTTTGAGTATTGAAGTTACATTGGCTCCCCCTTTGTCCTTTGTTTCACATTTTGCTGTTCCCCTTCCCTTCTCTAATTCAATTAAATGTGTATACAATACCCAGGGGGAAAATATGAATGGAATATACAAAGATCTCTAGAACACCATTAAAAGACAAAACCTAACAACCACAGATGTAGAGGAGAAGTGGTATAACCCCTGTTTTCACTGTATTTGATGTCTGTATAATTTGGGGAAGGGAAGGGACAAAACAAAATGTTTAAATAGGGATATAGGTTGACCCATTATAACAATGAGATGTACAAGATACTATGTTGAAAATGAACTTTACAATTTAGGTGGTGGTGGGGGTGTAGTTGTGGAGGTGGGAGGGAAGGGATTGTATGGGGAAAAACAAAGGAGGAGGCAACAATCCTTGATAAGAAATGTACTCATTACCTTGCTCATGTAACTGTAACCCCTTTGTACAGTATTTTCACAACAAAAAACATTTTTAAAAAGCTAAAGGCATAGAAACCATTCAATAAAGTAATAGGAAAAACTTCCTCAATTTTGAAACAGAGGGTCATCTAGTGACAAGAGCGCTCAAAACACCAAACAACTAAGATCAGACGAAAAACACCCTTACACATTTTATGTTAAATATATAAATCTGTTGAACAACAGAATTTTCAACACAAACTATAAATGTAAAGAGGTCTTGAAATGATATATTTATTCCGTGATAGAAAATAACTTCCAATTAGATTAATTTATACAGATTATCTGTCTGATTTTAAGTACAAATAAAAACTTTCCATGATAAGGCTAGGAAGGTGGCTCAGTGGTAGAGCGCTTGCCTTGAATGCATGAGGCCCTGGGTTCAATTCCTCAGCACCACATAAGCAGAAAAAAAAAAAGCTGGAAGTGGCGCTGTGGCTCAAGTGGTAGAGCGCTAGCCTTGAACTGAAGAGCTAAGGGACAGTTCCCAGGCCCAGAGTTCAGGCCCCACGACGGGACCAAAAACAAAACAAAACAAAACAAAAAACAAAAAACTTTCCATGATAAACAAGCAGTAAGGAAATTCACAACCAGTAAACCAGCACTGCAGTAGATACTTAAATGGATTTTATACACAGAAGAGGAAACAAATGCAACTAGGAAAATACATGAAAACATAAATCCTACTAGAGAATTAGATTAGCAGATGAAGATTAGGAAATTAGCAAACACTGAAAAGCAATAAAATGACAGGAAGTATTACATACCTTTCAATATTAACACTGAGTAATAATGGTCTCAATTTCCTAATTATAAGATATAGCATGGCAGGTTGGATTAAAAAAACAAGATATGACGATGTCACCTATCAGAAATGCATCTCTGACAAAGACAAACATTGGCTTAGAGTGAAAGAGTGGAAAAATATTTTCTAAGCACATGAATTCTGAAAACTGGAAGGAGTGTTTATACATATATCTGATGAAATAGGCTTCAAGACAAAAATAATCAAAAGAGATTAATAGTGATATTAATAAAGTGAATAACTCATCAAGAGAAGACAACAATTTGTAATTTCTACACATCAAACATTTGGTGCACCTAATTTAATTAAACAACTTGACTTACTATCACAGATAGATCTCAACACAGTTCTAGTATGAGATGTCACTCTCAATGTTTGATAGGTTAGTCAGACAAAGAAACAGAGAGAGAGAGAGGCAGAAAGGAAAGCAATTTGTAAAAAGAGAAAAGAAGTCAAAAAAGAAGGAAAGAAAGAGAAAAGGAAGGAAGGGAGAAAGAAAGAGAAAGAAGTAAGAAAGGAAAGAAGAGGTAAGTCTCAGAGTTAAATAACAATGCAGAACAAGTAGTCTTTACAGAATATACACACATGTACACAGACATCTATAACACACATTCTTCTTTCCTTCAGCTAATATAGAGCTTTCTCTAAAACAGACTGTATTTTAGGATACATCTTAAGAAATAAAATTGAAATGACATCATACCACAATGAAATAAAAGAAAAACCATGGAGACCGAACAATTTATTGCTTAATGACCAACAATTTGATCAACAATGAAATGACAAGGGGAAATAAAATTTCCAGGCATCTTATGAAAATGAAGACAGAACTTACCTGAACTTCTGGGATACAGCAAAGGCAATGCTAAAAGGAATGTTTATAGCTAAGAGAGCCTAAAGGGAAAAAACAACACAAAATGAAAGCTATTTATTTGAACTCCTAGGAAACCAAGAACAAGCCAAACCTGAAATTAATTGGTGGAAAAATATAATAAATATTAAAATATAAATAAATGAAATAGAAACCAAAAAATACAAAAAATAATCAATGGAACGAAAAGTTGGTTCTTTGAGGAGATAAAAAAAGATTGATAAGCTGGGTGCTGGTGGCTCACACCTGTAATCCTAACTATTCAGGAGGCTGAGATCTGAGGATCACGGTTCAAAGTCAGCTCGGGGCAGGAAAGGCCAGGAGACTCTTATCTCCAATTAACAACCAGAAAATCAGAAGTGGTGCTGTGGCTCAGGTGGTAGAGCACTACCTTGAGCTGAAGAGCTCAAGCCCAGGCCCAGAGTTCAAGCCCCATGACCAAAAAAAAAAGAAGATTGGTAAATCTTTAGTCAAACTGATAAAATGAAGGAGGAAAATGATCCAAGTTATTAACATTACAGATTAAAAATGGGCTCTCACAATAAATACCAATGAATTCCACACAATCATTATGGTAACTTGGAAAACATACAATTGATGAAACAATTTATTAGTTGATGAAATCAATTAATTTATAAATGCTTTTTAGTGTGCCAAATTTGAACAGCCAGTATATAAGCCACCCAAATATATCTATAACAAACAATAAAATTGAAGCAGTAATAAGTAATCTCTCAGCAAAAACAACAAAACAGTATTAAATGGATTTACTGTTGAATTCTACCAGGCCTTTGAAGAGTCAGCAAAAATGCTTCTCAAACTTTTCTATAAAACAGAAAGGGAATGAATATTATAAAACTCATTCTATAAATTCTGTATTTCCCTGACACCAAAACATAATAAATTCTCAGAATAAATTATAAACTAATTTTCTTCATGAACATAGCCACAAAATGCTTGCAAACAAAATTCAACAACACACATTAAGGTACCAATGGCTCACATCTATAACCCTACCTACTCAGGAGGCTGAGTTCTGAGGATTGTGGTTAAAAGCCAGCTTGAGGAAGAAAGTCCATGACACTAATCTCCAATAAACTACCAAAATGCCAGAAATGGAGATATGGCTGAAGTGGTAAAGCCTTGAGCACAAAAGCTCAGGGACAACACCCAGGCCCCAAATTCAAGGCCCAGGACTGGTGCGCACGTGCGCACGTGCGCACGCACGCGCCCCCCCCCCCCATGCACACATATACATCATCCAATAAACCATGATGTTTTTCACTCAAGGGATAGGTGGATGGTTCAACATACAGAAGTAAATAAATGTAATCTGCACGTGTACAGGATAAAAGACAAAGTCACATAATTGACCAACAGATGCCAAAAAACACCTTTGACAAAATTTAACATCCTTTCATGTGAAAAGCTCTGAAAAAACTAGGAATAGAAGGAATGTCCCCAATGTAATAAAGATTATTTATGACAAATCTATACAGAGCCAACATCATATTAAATGTAAAAACTGAAATCTTTTTTTTTTTTTTGAAGTAAGGAATGACACTGGATATTCATTCTTGCCACTCTTACTCAGTATAGCACTGGAATTCTTAACTAGAACAGTAAGACCAAAGGGAGAAATAGAATGACTCAAACAGGAAAAGAAGATGTCAAATTATCTCTATTTTCAAATGATATGATCTTAAACTTAAAAGACCCTCTCTAGGTGCTGATAGCTTACAATCGCCATCCTAGTTATTTAGAAGACTGAATTCATTGGGCTTTCAATTCTTGGCCAGCCTGGATAGAAAAGCTCAAGACCCCTCTTCAATGCACAGCTGTTCACAGTGGTGCACACTTGTTATCTAAGCATCCAGGAAGCCTGACATAGGTGAATCATGCCCAGACACATGACTGGGAAGGAAATACCACCATATATCAAAAGTTACTAAGAGAAAATAGAGCTGGAGGCATGTCTCAGTTGTTAGATAATCTGTCTAGCAAGCACAAAGACTGGCCCTCAGACTCTAGTACAATCAGGAAAAACAAAAAGACATTAAAACTCTACCCAATACACTCATCAAATAAGCACTTTTGGCAATGTACCATACAAATACATATGCATGTATATATGTCAACAAAAAAATCAGGAAAACAATTCCATTCCCCATAACCTCCGAAGAAAATACCTAAGGAAGCAAGGTGCTAGCGGCTTACACCTGTAATCTACCTACTCAGTAGGCTGAGATCAGAAAATCTTAGTTCAGAGGAAGATCAGAGGATCTTTTTAGTTCAAGTCACCCTGACAGGAATGTCCATGAGACTTTATCTACAATTAGCCAGCAAAATGCTCCACTGGAGGTATATCTCAAGTGATAGTGTACCAGCCATGAGCAAATAACTTGAGGGAGATCATGTGGTCCTGAGTTCAAGACACAATACTGGCACAGTCACCAAAACATCTAAGAAAAACTTAAAGATGTAAAAGACTTCTACATAAACTATAAAATCTTTAAAAAATTATCTTTACAGATAGGTTACAGTTACATACATATGGTAGTGAGTATATTTCTTTTCAAACAGTCTTACCCTTCCTTGTTTTTCTCATCACCTTGACAATAAAATTCAATTAAAAATAAACAAATAAAATATAAACATAAAAACAGATGTTGTAAAGGCTGGTAGAATCTCTTATTATCATATTTCAAGTGCTTTCCTTGCTTTCACTGATGGTCTGTACCCACAGTTCACTCAAACAATTCTAAATGTATTTTTTGCCACTTACATTCAATAAAATACCTACCTGAAATTCCCATTTTTTTCAGTGTTTATTTTATTTGGTTAAACTTGAATTAATAAGTGAAAAAATATCTTTAGTAGTTATACATTTGGTGGGGGGGAGGGGGAAAGAGGGTGGGGAGGATTGGGTGGGGAGGTGGGGGGTGAAGATGGGAAGGGATGGGAAAGGGAAACAAAGGCTACAATGCTTGATAAGAAATGTACTCATTATCTTGCCCATGTAATTGTAACCCCTCTGTACAGTATTTTCACAATAAAAAAACAAAAAATGGATTTCAATACGTCAATTTATGAGTATAATACATGTTTATCAATGTCTCTTCACCCTTTCCATAATTCTATTGGCCATGAGCAAGATGATATGACAACGTCCTGGTCATCTGCATGGAAAGTAGGTCTGTATAAGGGACTCCCAAGGCATTACTTTCTCAAGCAAGCACTCAATGGCTTACTGTCCTGCTCAGAGTGAGAAATCATCTTCGACTTTGAGGGAAATAAAAAGCTGGCCAATATGATAAAACTCTAGATTTGAATTGATGGGTTATATGACTCAAGTTTCCCCATTCCAATGATGTTGAGAACCAAAACTGATGATGATAACAGCACTTCCCACAACTGCCCAGTTAATTATCTTTTAGTTAATTATCCTTTTTCAATTATGAGCTGGACAACTATTACTATTCAAACATGAAGATAAGTGAAGGACAGAGAGATTAGTAGAACAATTCAATGTAATATAATCAGGGCTGGAGCTCTTGGATCTATGGGTTTATGTTGATGCTCTGTCACTGTAGTGTTTCTCCAGTGTTGTCCTATCTCCCTTCTGGTAATAGGCCAGTCTGAGCCTGTTGTAAAATTGTGATCATTGGCCAGATATGCAGAAGACAGATCTGGTTAGCTCTTCTTCCATTCTTACTTGTAAAACGAACATATATTTCTAGTAATAAATGGATACATAAATTCAAAGAAATGTATACAAAGTAAAAAGTTCTTCCTGTCCTTCACATTGTCTGTTTCCATTCCTTTGGCATGTAAGAGAGTCAAGAAACCATTAAGAGATGGTCTAATACACACAATTCAAGCATAGGAAGATAAAAGGGCCAGACTGTAAGACTGACAGCAGTAGCCAATAAACTGAGGGAAATTAGGAGTTTGTTTCCCAGAAAAGCCAGAGTAGTTTACACTAGGAGCTGCTGATCTTTATAAACAAAGGCCTCCTAGGCCTTTGTCTTGTATTTACAGACATGCATAGGCACTCATATGGTGTATTATTGATTGTGTAACATGTTATTTGTGCACACATTTTATATTTATTAGGATATTTTATTTCTTTTATTGTAAAGGTGATATACAGCGGGGTACCAGTTACATAAGTAAGGTAATAAGTACATTTCTTTTTGAACAGTGTTATCCTCTCTCTCATTTTCTTCCATCCCCCTCCTCTCCCACCCTACATAAGCCAGCTTGAACTGTGATTCTCTGACCTATCCCTCTTTTATTTTATTTTATTTTTATTATTCTATTTTTTAATTTTGGGGGGGGGGTCTGGTCGTGGGGCCTGAACTCTGGGCCTGGGCGCTGTCCCTCAGCTCTTCAGCTCAAGGCTAGCGCTCTACCACTTGAGCCACAGCGCCACTTCTGGCTTTTTTCTTATGTGGTGCTGAGGAATCGAACCCAGGGCTTCGAGCATGCAAGGCAAGTGCTCTACCACTGAGCCACCTTCCCAGCCCCTATTTTTTAATTTTTTAAATAAGTTTTTTATTGTGAAAATACAAAGGGGTTATAGTTACATGAGCAAGGTAATGAGTACATTTCTTATCCAGCATTGTCGCCTCCTCCTTTGTTTTTCCCCTATCATCCTATCTCTCCCACCTCCTCAACTACACCTCTACCACTCCACCTCCCCATCCCCCCCCAATTATAAAGTTCATTTTTTGACATAGCGTCTTGTACATCTCATTGTTGCAATGAGACCTCTCCCTCTTAAGTGGCTTGAGCAAAGCACCCAAATGCCAAATGGATTCTTGCTTTATTTGTTCTTCAATGCTGGAAGTTGAACTCAAGACTTAATATTTGCCAAGTAGGAGCTCAACTACTTAAGCTGCTCCCCAAATCCTGGCTTTTTTGCTTTATAAAATACATACACAAACCTGTTGCTTTCACATCAGAATACAGATTTTCCTTAGCAATTCATTTATGATTCCCCCACTGATGAACAACTGTATTATTTCTAAATTTTCATTATGAAAATACACAACTGTTTCCACATACAAGATAGGTTCCAAGATTGTGGCTAAGTCTCCAGGCATAGCTTTCTACACTCTTAATTCCTGAATTTACAATTGCTAAAGTAAAAAATAAGCTGGGTTGGGTTCTATTACAGGACCCTTTAATGTGTGTAATGGTACAATGTGCATTTCTAATAATGTATGTGTCTGTACATGTCTGTCTCTATATCCTTTCATCAACTGTGAATTTTAACAACCTTTTGTTTCTAATCACTTAGTTTCTGAAGGATTGTAACTGGTAGTTGCTTTTCTTTGTTTATAAGAAGATGCAGATGCTCTCAGAAATTCTTCCTAATTTTGAGAGAGAAGAATACTTCCTAGGTCTCCGCTACAACTGGCATCAACCCGTCTCCCAACAAAACTCATTGGTCAAACTATCCGAACCTTGGAAATGTAATCCAGATATTCACCTGGCAAGCACAGCTGTTTTGTCTCCCATTGGACACCATGGCTTTCTGTCAGTAGGTCTCCCTACTGATGCTATATGCTTTGTTCAGCAGCAGTTTTTCTCACTTTCATCTTTCCAGTATCCAGTTCAGTTTTCAGTATGCTGATCATCTCATTTTTAGTATAAAGAGCCTACACTATTCTTTATCTAAGTTGATTGTTTCATGCCCTGACTCGAGATAGCCTTTTCTGAGTTAGCAGTGTTGCCATCCTTACTAGACATGGGTTCACTGGGGTCATAGTGTATGGAAATATAGAAAAAAGAATCTCAAGAAAAGTTGGAAAGTTGCATAACAAAAATATACCTAATGAAAATTGAGTATAGATGGTCATCTGATTCCATGGTGGCTCTCAAGGCCTCTTTGACAAGGACTTTGATTTCATCCTTGCAGAGGACTGCTACTCCCATGACTTAACCACTTCGCCATCCATTTCTAACCTTTCTTGCTACCAACAACTTACATCTTCTCTACGTCTTCTGTCATAGTGCTATGTTTTGAGTGTCTCCTTCTACACCTCCCCCCGCCAGAGGTCGTATATTGGAACCTTAATTCTTCACTGTGGCATGGTTGAGAAGTGGGGTTTGGTGGGAGGATCTTCATGAGGGCCTAATGCCTTTCTCAAAGGAATTTTGAGAAAGAATTTTGACACCCTTTCTCACATATGTCCCATATGTGTCTTCTTGCCTTTCTGTTCTGAAGCAGCAAAAGGACCTCACCAGAAGCCAACAGGATACTAGCTCTATGTTTTTGGACCTCTCAGCTTCCAGGGCCTTGGCCCAAAGTGAGCTTCTCTCTTTTATTTTTTTAAATTTAATTTAATTTTATTTTATTTGTGAACATACTGTTCAGAGGGGTTACAATTACATGGGCAGGATAATGCATACATTTCTTACGAAGCATTGCAGCCTCCTCCTTTGTTTACCCTTCAGATCCCTTCCCAGCTTCCCCCTCCCCCCCACCCAATCCTTCTCCCCCACCGACGTTGTAAAGCTCCTTTTCGACATGACAACTTGAACTTCTCATTGTTGCAACAGGTCCACCTGTATCCTTATAGAACTGGTTTTTCCCCATCTCCTCCCCAAGTTATACTGACATCAAATATAGTGAAAGCAGGGGTTATACTGTGGGGGAGGGACATACAAAGCAACAAAGAAATAATCTTATAAATGCGTTAGAAACACAAGCATGAAAGAAAAAACATTAAAATACATATCTAAGGGTTCATTTTCCTAACATCAGATTATCTGACCTTTTCCGCTTGACTCATACATATACTAGATATTGCAAATAAGGGAAACCATGGGACCTATGCTTCTTTGGGCCTGGCTTACTTCACTTAATATAATTTTTTCCAAGTTTTTCCATTTCCTAACAAATGGGGCAATGTCATTCTTTCTGATGGAGGCATAGAATTCCATTGTGTATATATACCACATTTTCTTGATCCATTCATCTACTGAGGGGCATCTGGGTTGGTTCCATATCTTAGCTATGATAAATAATGCTGCAATAAACATAGTTGTGCTGGTAGCTTTAGTATGGTCTTGTTTGTGGTCATTTGGGTAAATGCCCAAAAGTGGGATTGCTGGGTCATAGGGGAGCTCTATGTGAAGTCTTTTCAGGAACCTCCATACTGCTTTCCAAAGTGGTTGAACAAGTTTACATTCCCACCAACAATGAAGTAAGGTGCCCTTCTGTCTACATCCCCTCCAGCATCTGTTGTTATTAGAGTTCTTGATTTTTGCCATTCTAACTGGAGTGAGGTGGTATCTCAATGTTGTTTTGATTTGCATTTCTTTTATGGCTAGGGATGTTGAGCATTTCTTCATGTGTCTATTGGCCATCCTTCTTTCTTCTTCAGAGAAGTTTCTCTTTAAGTCTTTAGCCCACTTATTTATTGGGCAGTTGTTTCTTTGAGGATTTGTTGTTGGGGGATTTAATTTTATGAGACCCTTCTCTGTTGTATGGCTAGTGAAGATCTTCTCCCAATCCGTGGGCTTTCTATTGATCTTGCTAGCTATGTCCTTTGCCATGCAGCTTCTCTCTTTTATAAATGACCTAATCTTGGGCACTCTGTTAAAACAACTATGTAGAGGTAGACTAAGATACTCAGTTGAATTGTCCTTTATATTTCCTCTTGATTCTAGAATACTCATGACATTGTCCTGTTTATGGCCTCTCGCACTTTTTCGGTCTCCGGTGTCAATTACTTCATTATCATTGTGTTTATCAATTTAAGTTCTTGAGAACAGAATGTGACATGCCCACTTAGGGAAAAAGGTTTGCCAAGCCAACCAGGGTTTTACATTCAAAGACCTTCTTATAGTCCAGTGAGCTTGTCTGAGAAGGCATTAGTACTTCATGAAACATATAACAAAGCCTGGGGCTGTCCTGAGCTGACATGTGGGCTGGTAGGTTCACTTTTTTATATCATCTGAGCTTTATATGTGACTTGATTTCAATTTGATGACTCTTTAGCCACACTATGTTGAACAGTTATTTTGTATTCTCCATAATATCCAGTATGGTTCATTTATTTGTCCATTCATTCATTTATTTGTGTGTTCATCATTTATTTAGTGAATTCTTACCATGTTTTAGGCATGGGAGAAGATCCTCAGATAAAATAGAAAGACCATATTCCTTCCATCAGCACATCCCCATGGCTCCTTTCTCTGCATTGTACTTCACGCCAGAACCAGAAACTCAAAAGCTATAATGACTTATTGTAACTCTCCTGTTTGCCCCCTGTATTCTGTAGGCTCAGCTTCTTGCACATACATCGGATGTGGCTGCCCATAGCTTTTTGCTCTTGGCCTGAAGAAAAATTTGACTTATCCTTAGATTTTTATTATCTGGTTCTTATGATTTTTCACATTATGATTGTCTCTAAAGGAGATAAATCTGCTCCCCACCTACCCCTGCCATCTTGCCCCAGGATCATTACTAGGCCACATCCTTGGAGACTCACTAGTGATTTCTGATCTTGGTCTCATATCAAGTGCCTTCCACCAACCACCAGACTAGTTAAATCTGAATTATATTTTAAGTGATATGATCTCAGGCTAATATCTACTCCACAATCCATTTTTTTGCAAAGTCTCTCTTTCATTTAAAAGTTGATTGAAAAATTGATTATTGTAACTTTGAGGCAGGAAAAAATAATTTCCAGCTTTAGACATCACTGAAGTAAGCATTGGAATTCCACACCTTCCTGTCTCTGGTGGATGTCTAGAGTCTTTGAAGCCAGTGAAGTAAGACTTTGTTCAATATTTATGTTTTCTCTTGAAGAAGCCAGGTCACCTGATGTAGTTATGTTATGGCTACAGCAGAATATCATTTGTACTGTCTGAACTTTACATGTTCCCTCAGGCTATTGCTGGTCATAAATTTCCATACTATGTAGAATATGTTTATCCAAATACAGGATAGTTCTATTTCTTTAGCATCCACATTCCCCAACCAATTTTAAAGACATTTGTCAGTGAGGGCCCTGGACACAACTTCTCCTCACAGAAAAATCATAGGTCTGAATTGACCTAAACCTCATTTGGTTTAGATATTAACAGTTGTTTTTAGTGTTACCAATTTCTTTTTTTCTGATCTCTCTCTCTCTCTCTCTCTCTCTCTCTCTCTCTCTCTCTCTCTCTCTCTCTCTCTCTCTCTCTCTCTCTCTCTCTCTCATTCTCTCTCTCTCTCTCTTCCTTTCCTGGAGGTTTACTAGGTACTGAATAGGTGAACAGAACAGATTGAATTAGGTCAAAACCAATTGACTCCCACGTAGTGAACACAGCCAGGCTGTGTTCTGGAGTATAAAATGACAAATATTGGGCATTTACTGAGGCCCAGACAGTCAAGGGCTCCTCTCCTCTCATTTCTTTTCCCCTTCTCTTTCTTCTGATTTCCCTCATTTTCTTTCTTTCCCTTTTCATCAAACATGACTTTGTCTACTTGCTGTGAATTCCTCACTCCCTCAGCATCTATATTTTTGCATGCCACCTCATAAAATTGCTCCGGATGTATCTTTTGAAAATTAATGTTCAAATAAACAAATCTCAAAGGGAAATGTATAACATGCAGTCACATGCACTCAGGCACACGCATGGGCACACCCCTCGGCAGTCACAACACACAGACATACACATGCACGTACACATACACATACCCAAACTGGGAAATGTCTAGAGTTCTGAGTCTAGTGAGGTTATGAGTAACCCACAAATTTAAATATCATTTTCTGCGGTGGGTAGTTATTATTAATGTTGCTTTCTGAGTGGCATTTGCACACTATAATTCTCCAAACCTATTCTTAGAGGACTTTAGGTGGCATTGTGCACATTTTTTGTAGAATAATGGAATGTTTATATTACACAATCCCATTGTGAGATCAATCAGTCCCTACCTGAGATTTATAAACATTGTCTGTAGGTGGTCCTGGCAGGTCATCCCCAGAAGAAAAGCTTTCATTCTCAGGAAACGGGCCTCCTCCAAATCCCACACAGCCCAGGCACCAGACTCAACACTGCAACCATAGATTCTCACCCAGGACAGACAGTAACTTATAGTCATGGCAATGTTACCAGTCTCAGACCTGAAAGAAATGTGTTTAAATTCTTTCCCAATAGACTGCTGTGCATGCAGCCTTCTGAGGAATGAGAAAGGGGGGCTTATCAGACAAAGAAGAGCTAGCCCAGCAGTATATCTTGAATGTCGTGTGTGTGTGTGTGTGTGTGTGTGTGTGTGTGTATGTGCGCGTGCATGCTTATGGGTAACTGTACTAGAGGTTGAACTCAGGGCCTCCAGCATTCAGTTGGTTTTTTCTCTTTTTCATTTTTAAATTTTCTTTAAGTAGCTATATAAAGGAGTTGCCACTTAGGAAAGCAGTTTATGAATACAATATATCTTGATTAATGTCATCTCTTTCAACAATCTCACCCATCCCTCCTCTACTCACTTTCCTCCCATTCTTCTTAATTTTGTAGAACATACATTTGATTCTTGTCTGCATTTTCCCTCTCTTCTCTTCATTTGACTTCTCTTTCTCTTTGACCCTACCCCACCCCACCTCTTTCGGGTACCCACTTCTTGTTGTTTTCTTTTGTTGAACTTTGATTTTGGTTTTCTAAGGAATTACATTATTTAAGATCTCCCTTGAATCTACCATATTTCAGCAAATACATTTGTATATACTTGCATATCACCCAACATATTTACTTTTGAGTTTGTAAACTAAATCTAGCTTCCATTTTATACATGGAAAGCATGGATCTTTATCTCTCTGGGTCTGACAACGTATTTTTTCCAAGTGTTTCCATTTCTTTAAAAATGATACAGTATCATTCTTTCTAATGGATGAGTATAATTGTATATATATATCACATTTTCTTGATCTACTTATTCATTGAAGGGCATCTGACGTAGGCAATATTTCTGTCAGTGAGGGAGGTCTTCTATATCTAGAACCTTTTGTTAGGAATTAACTGTATTTCTGGTATTTAGTTAAGAACAAAGGTAAGAAAATTGGGCCAAAGAAAGTGTGAAACTTACATAGGAAAGCTGTTCATGCATTTGGTTTTCTTCTGCATTAACATCTGATTATTCAAAATCAGCCTATGGCCTCTGGTACTGTGACTTTTGGGCAAAAGCCTCAGAGAGTGGGAGATCAAAAGATGTAGCTTTAAGGGCCACCTTTACCTTTAACCTGATATGCTACCCTGTCTTCCCCCACCACCAAAAAAAGTCAGAGAACTCCTTTATCTACCATAGGAGTAGATCTAAATGGGTTCTAGTACATCTTTCATCTTGGTATTCTATTACGCATGGTACGTTATAGTCTGTGTGCTTCTAGTATAGATTTAGCATCCACTGTAGCTATTGGCCCAGAGAAAAATAAACATTTCTGGGGCTATAGAGTCACAGGCCTTGCTTTCATGGCTTAGAAATGTAGACTGTCTTGGTACAGCCTACTAAGATTCCATAGACAGAAATCTATTTTCAAAGTAAGTTGTTAAAAGACATAGTGTTATTAAGAATAATCTGCTGAGGACAATATGTTGTTTTTATTTTCCCTGTAATTTATCTTCCAGCAATCAAGCAGTCTGCAGAGGAAACAATAAACTGTGGGCTTGCAAACCAAAGACTGCTTTGGTTCTAGTGGATGATGTTCAGATGTTTAGGACCTTTTTGAGTCAGAGGCATCATCAAGCAAGCATATTTTAGTTTCAATGGTATTTCTTGATCTTAGAACACAGATCTATTTTTTGCTAAATCTATGACACTAAATTAATACTGGTTTCTTTGAACCTTAAATGCCCATGTGCTAAATGCTTGATCCCTAGCTTGTGTTAGAAACTTTAAGAGGTGAGTCCTAGTGGAAGGAGTTTAGGTAATTGAGTATGTGCCTTAAAAGGGGATATTGGGACTATTGCCCTTTCTTTCAGTCTTTGCTTCCTGGTTGCCTTTTACAAGAAGCCTCCTCTCCTACCCCAAGAATACTGTGCCACCACAGGCCTAAAGCAGCAAAGCCAAGCAACCGTGACCCAAACCCAAGCCATGAGCCAAATAAGGGTTTCCTCCTCAGAAGTTGTTCTCAGTTATTTTGTCCCAGTAGTGGAAAGCTGACTAACATAAGAATGCAGACCTTCTGTTGGGTCTTCTGGAACCAGAATAGAGAGGAGAAGGCTGATGAAGTCATACGAAACCAGCCATTGAGACTAACAATCAACCCAAAGAATTTGATGTTGGTTAGCGCATGTTCTATGATCTCCTTCTTGGGCTACATACTTCTGTTTTACTGGTCCTGGCCCAAGAATCATGTTTGAGACATTTGTTCAGCTCTAGTGTTTCTTTTTCACTGTGTGTTAAGTTCCTGGGCTTTGTTGGTGAACTCGGAGATTCCAAGAGATTGTGCTGAAGGTCTGATTCCCAGAGTTGCTTCTTCCTGCTACCCAATTTGATTGGACCCTTTCTAGACTTCAGTGTACATTTGTAGATCATTTATTCAAAGCATTATGTGGAGTCATGATATTGGTTGTGGTTTTTCTGTGTAAACTTTCATCCAAGACTTAGATGTGGTTTGTCCCCCAAGAATCATGTGCTAAAAGCTTTGTCCTCAGAGTAAATGTTGAGAGATGGTAGAACCTTTAGGAGATGGGGCATACTCTTCACTTTCCATTTCTCTACTATGCTGTGAGATTCATGTTAAATACTATGCCAAGGAGATCCATGTTAAAATACTAGCCACATTTTGCTTGAATTTTCCAGCCATAAGAACTGCAAGCCACAGAGACTAGTTTCCTTAATAACATAACCAGATTGGGAGACTGCTTTTGGCAACAGAAAATGGACTGAGACATTTCTGTTCATCAGATAGATGAAATGAGAAGTGATTATTTCCATGGCTCACTAAGCCCTTTAGAATTATTGACATTTAATAAGAATTCTTTTTTTTCTTTTTAATTTTTTATTGTGAAAATACCGTACAGAGGGGTTACAATTACATGGGCAAGGTAATGAGTACATTTCTTATCAAGCATTGTTGCCTCCTCCTTTGTTTCCCCTTCCCATCCCTTCCCATCTCTCCCCCGCCCCGCCTGGCCAAAGTTGTAAAGTTCCTTTTTCAACATTACGACTTGTACATCTCATTGTTGCAATGGGTCCACTTGTATCCCTATTTAAATGGTTTGTTTTTGCCCTTCCCCTCCACAAATTATACCAACATCAAATACAATGAAAGCAGGGAGTTATACCATGGGGGAGGGACGTACAAAGCAACAAAGAAAACATCTTATATATTAGAAACAAAAAAAACCCATTTGAATAATTATTTTGGGGTTCATTTCACCTAACATCAATTTACCTCACCTTTTAGCGTGCGGTAATTACAAGTAAGAATTCTCGATATATTTAATTAGGAACTCCTGTACACATTTCTTCCTGGTTCTACCCTACTTTTTCCTTGATAGATTTGGACCATTTTAGGTTTCCAAGTCATCAGGAAGGCTATGACATTTATCTTCCACAACAGTTACTATTCTCTCTGCTGGCTGAAAGGCAGTAGCACTGATGGGCTGCAGGAAGTTGAAAATACAGTGAAAGGGCTGTGGCCCATTCACCACATATTTTCAAGGAGAATGCTAGAGGTCCAGAAGAGTAAAAGGTATGATCAGGAGACACACAGCACAGTGGAGGCCTGGAAATAAAACTAATCCTGATAACAATTATCTTACATCTTTAGGCCAAGATCACCTCGACAGGTTTTGAGTCTCTTCACCTGTGAAACAAAGAGCACTTGCTGAAAGATTTCTTAGGTTACTCTTAAGACTAACACAGTAATGCTTTACCTTGAGAGAGATTGGATTTGATGTGATATACCAAGAACAGAAACAAGCATTTGAAACCATGATCTTCAGGACATTTCAAGCTGGAGATCTAGTATAAGGGAAAACAGACACCTCTGGGAATAGAAGTTAACTGGAGGTAAATTAACTTGATAAAGGAAAATTCTTTAATATTCATTTCGCACTTCACTCCCTTAAATGTAAGGCAGGAAAATGTCCTAACTTGTTCTGGGTTAGGTTTCTAGTACTTAAAACTGCATCCACAGAATACCCTCAATACATCATTACTGAGCAATGCATGAACGGAGGGATGGATGAAACTGCAATAGATACTGTTACTCCTGCTGTCAAAGCCAGATTACAGTTACTGTTTTCAGGCCCCCCATCAGCCTTCCTGATGTCTTATGAGTCACCTGTTTGTGTTCCATACAATTTTCGAAGGCCACCTTAAATTTCTAAGTTGAATAAAGCCTCCTTTGAGTTCTGGGCCCTGGTTGAACTTCTTATTAGTAAGACCTAGTTTAGTCTTGCATTCCTTTGTATGACTCTTGAGATTTTCAGACAGGATCTATATAGAAAAAATTGGCAACAGGTTTACGGTTCAAAGTTTGGCAATAGAGTTAGACAGATATGGGTTCTAATACTTATGTACATCCCCTGAAGAAGACATGTGGCCCTCTGAGATTTGGTTTTCTTGCCTGTGGACAGGACCAGTGCTGTGCTGGCCTAGGGAATGGCTGTATGTTGAATGAGTTGAGTTGATTCTAAGAGGTATTTTTGAGTTTGCCTCAGAAACAATCACTGGGAATGGCACTGTTGTTGAATCGCAGAGGAGAATAGTATCCCTATCCACATGAGTACCACCATCATAGCAGATTTCATGAAGTGACATCTGATCTGGCAAAGAAAAAGTTAACATCTCAGGAAGACAGATTTGTAGTGTCAGATAACTGATTAACACAATCAGGTTTGTGCCATTTCCTTTCTGAAGTGCTCTCGGTCAATCCTCATCATCCATAAAAAAGAAATGACAAGGGCTGGGAAGGTGGCTCAGTGGTAGAGCGCTTGCCTTGCATGCCTGAGGCCCTGGGTTCGATTCCTCAGCACCACATAAGCAAAAAGAAAAAAAAAACCAGAAGTAGCGCTGTGGCTCGGGTGGTAGAGCATTAGCCTTGAGCTGAAGAGCTAAGGGATAGTGCCCAGGCCCAGAGTTCAGGCCCCATGACCGGAACCCCCCCCCCAAAAAAGAAAGAAATGACAAGCAGGAACTGAAATAATTCTCTAGTCTTCTCTTTATTCTCAGCCTCCTGATGAATTGGCCTTGAACTTGACATGGCACTTTCAGTGAGAACGTGGAAGTCTTAGTACCACACCCTGCCCTTTCTTTACAATTCCTCCAGGTAAGCCCTTAGATGGGTTTCCAGACCCACACAGAACCTTTCTCCATGGAGAAAAACCAAGGAGCAAAACAGGTTTCATTTTAAGGATTGCTAAGTATAGTCAACAATTGAATTATTTCCTGCTTCAAAGTAAGTTGGGTCTGCACCTGTTTCACTCTAAGTACTGTGAGAATCATCAGAGGTGGGCTAGCATTGAGTTACAGCTAGGAGAAGAAATAAGTTCTGTACATGATAGCATAATAGAGTGAATATGAGTAATATTTTTCAAAATCTGTGAGAAAGTGATTAGAATGATTTTACAGTACAGGAATAATGAATGTTGGAGCAGATAGATATTTATCTAGATTTGAACATGACACCATATATACACATAAGTATAAAATATAATATATGTATTAAATATAATAATACTCGGTAAGCAATTAACTAATAGGATCACTTTTTAAAAAGACACGAGAGAGAGAGAGAGAGAGAGAGAGGGAGAGAGAGAGAGAGTGAAACAAAAAAGCTAAGCATAATACACTAAAATGCATGGATTGTATTTGCTTGTTTATTTGTTTTAAATGTCTTCTAGGCCCTTCAAGTGAGAGGCAAAATTCTTCCATCTCTGAAATGCTCAACTCAATGACTCCTAAATAAACAATTTGGCAAATGCTTTGCAGGCAGTGCAGGTTGTAACATGCCTGAAATGGCAGATCACCCTGGCTGGCACTGGTCTTAGCAATAGTTGTTAAGCTCCCTCCATTAGAGTGTTTTTAAACAATGAAGGGCATGTCAACTTGATTTAATACAATAATCCTGAGTGAACAGGATTTCTTCATACTGTGTGAAACTGGTTTGTGGCTTCACTGCTACTGACCCTCAAAGGTGGAGTCATCTGGAAAGGAGTAAAAACCCTTTCTTCTTCTATTTGACTTCTTTACCTTAAGCCTCTTTGGCTAGAACTCCTACCCCAGCTTCAGCTTTCTTGTGCAGTTTGGCAACTTTAACTGTTGCCACTTCCTAGTCACTTTTCAGCTCCTCTTCTTATCTGTTGATATGTTTTACCAAGTATTTGCTGAGTGTTTCTCAACCATATAGTTGTGATTCTGTCAAATGAATTTTAACGGTCAATGTCTTATTTTTTCTACTTTTTTGTGTGACTATGACTCTGTAAGAAATATGGGAGCATATAGGAATGTATCATTGTATCTATTTATTAATCTCTATTTTCTTAAAACATAAATATTTGCATATGGACAAATGACATTTATTAACAATGTAACATTAAAAATATAATTGATTCATATGCATCAACTTAAATGAACTATGTTAGAAATTAAGTAATAATTCATTAATAATTAATTCATTAAAATTACCATCAAAATAAAAAGGAAATGTTTTATACTTCAGTTTAAATGATAAAATGATATTTTTATACAGTAAAACAATTACTTAGAGTATTGATAAAAATTTCATTCATTGTTAGTTGGAGACTTATTTGTATTAGCAGTTTTACAAACATTTGTTGATGAGTAAAAGATATTGAAAAAGAAATATTAAAACAAGTTTTGTTTCACACTGGTTCATAGTGTCTGTTTAATGGTGTAAATAAAGAAAAGATCATCAAGCTTACTCTCCCACCAGCAGTGCAGTAGGGTTCCCTTTTGGCCACATCCCCTTCAGCGTCTGTTGTTATTAGAGTTCTTGATTATAGCCATTCTAACTGGGGTGAGATGGAATCTCAATGTTGTTTTGATTTGCATTTCTTTTGGGGCCTGAGAAGTTGAACATTTCTTCATGTGTCTATTGGCCATTCTTATTTCCTCTTCGGAGAAGGCTCTCTTTAGGTCTTTAGCCCACTTATTAATGGGGCAGTTGTTTCTTTGAGCATTTGTTTTTGGGAGCTTTAATTTTTTTGAGTTCTAAGTATATTTTGTCTGTTGTATGGCTATGTACATATGACCATATAAGGTGATGCAAAGCAAAATTAGCCCCAAGATATGGACATAAGAAGTTTTTCTTTGTTGTTGTTGTTGCTTTTAATGCACTATGTGTTTTTTTGTTTCTTTTGTATATTCTTCCCCCTGTGGTATGTCCCCTGTTGTCACTGGATTTGATTTTGGTACCCTGCATCTTGAATATACATTTGTCTAATTTGGGGAGCAGAAGGGGAATAACAAAATGTTGAAACAAGGACACAAGATGACCCATTGCAACAACAATACTCATAAGACACTACATTGGAAATAAACTTTACAGCTGGGGAGGAGGAAGAGATGGAGGGGATGAAGGGAGAGAAAGGATAGGAGAAAAGCAAAGGAGGGGGTAACAATGCCTCACAAGAAATATGCTCATTATCTTACTCATGTAAGGTACAGCATCTTTACAATAAAATTAAATTAAAAAAGAAAAGATTATCAAACAAATAGATTGTCAAACTATCTTAGAGAAGAGACTACAGCTCTTAGGTAATTTTAAAAGGGTTTTAAATGGGCTATTAAGTGATAACTAAACATTTTTAAAATAGAAAATATCAGGAAGAATTACATTACTAGAATTATATTGAAGTTACCAATATCTTCTTTGTGTTCTACTGAAGTAAAAAACCATTCTGTTTATGATTACTTTACCATAAAAATGGGATAAAAAGTTAAGGTAACAATCGCCTATGTTTTAATTTTTTGATATAGAGTACTATTATCATTTTTCTCTTTATAAAAAGTAGACGCTAACTCTTGTTGTAATTGGGATACTGACTTTATTTTAGTGCAAGTTGAACATCTCAAAGTCAAAAATTGAAAATAAAAATTGGTTCAAAGTCTATCAATTTTTGAGCAGTGACATGACATCACAAGTGGATAATTCAACACTGACTTGATATGATAGGTCACAGTCAAAATACAGGTGTACTGAAAATATTTTATAAGATGTTCTTCAGGCTATGTGAATAAAGTATATATGAAACATAAGTGAATTTCATATTTAGTCTTGGTTCCTATCCCAAGATGCCTCATATGTCTTTGTAAATATTTTTAAGTCCAAAAATCTAAAACATTTCTGGTCCCAAGAATTTAAAACAAGGGATAAAAACAGTGTGTTTAATGAACATCAGTAGCAAATCTGTAATGATTAGCATGATGTTTAAATTGTGATTTCTACCTTCTGTTCAATGTGGTCTTCTAATGCTTGGACTTTTGACTCCACTGACTTACTTGAAGCACTGTGGTACTGTGAGAAGTGACAACCATGCTCTTGTTTCCCAGGCAGTGTTCTCAGGGTCAGGAACAATCATGAATGAATGAATGAATGATTGTAAGTGAGGAGCAGAACCATCTTAAAGAGCTTGGTGTTAATTCCATCCTCTGGCCTAGGGCCTGAAACTTGGCTTCCTCATCAATCTAGCATCAGGACAGAAGAAAAAGGGAAATTCACAGCTGAGTCAAGAACCTTTAACTGTCACCTCTCTTGGGTACAGCCTCACCAAGGAAATACCTGCCATCATGCCAGGCTTTTATGTCTTCCATGACAACTAAGTTATGTGGGATTTTTTTTCTTTATCAAACCTATTTTGTGGGCCACTAAGTCTCTATCTTTACACCATTCATATTAACCTAGAATTCAGCAACTGTCTGAGCTTTCTACTCCAATGTAGGCTCTACTCTTGTCAAAGGAAGATCTACTTTTAGCATGACAGAATGAAATGATTCTCAAAATATTCTCCTAAAGTACCTAGTATGCTGAATAAAACTATCAAAGATGATTTCAACATAGAAAATGGCCCAAAGCCAGCTTCTATCTCTGCTTGCCAGATTGTTCAGCTTACTGGGACAGGAATTTGGGGGGGGGGTGGCGGGAAAGGGCACTGTCTCACTAGACGTTTCAGTTTTAACCATGAATATGAAGGTTTCTGGGACCACAGCAAACCTGGAAGGAACAGATTCATTTGTCTAAGGCTGAGATCACACCTTATATTTAGAGTGGATATCCCTTAGGGGCGGGAAAGAGTGAAACACTAGCCCAAGTTTAACTCACAGCGTGCTCACTGGATCCAGAGAACATCATAGACATTTTCTGATACCAAATGTATAATTAGATAGATACACTGTTAGTATATCCCCCATGCTTTCTTTGCCTCTGACCTAAGATCCAATAGAAGAAAAACTGGAAGCCTCGGAAATGGCTCACAGCCCATTCCAGAAATAAATACCAGATAATGTTGCTTATCCAGCCCATTCGAGAAGTGAGACCCCGAATAATGTTGCCTATCCAAGGATTGAGATGAATGTCAGTTTATGTCAGTGGCATGCCAACTATAAGGTGTACAGTGGTGTACAGGGTTATTGTCATTGTATCTCTTGGCACCTTCAGAAATGAGCTAGATTTTGGCAGATGTAGTGTTCCACTTCAAACTCGATTAAAATACAGCTGCAACTAAATTCCTATCCCAGATATGGCAGAGCACATGAACTCAGCCACAGGCTATTATATGTAGTCAATGATCCAGACAAGGTGCTTTTTTGCCATCTGGAAGGGGAAATGGGGAAAAGTCTTGTTCAGGGATGTGTTAACTCTCTTTGCCTTTGTCATGATCCTGCTTATAGGTTACAGAAACATCTGGATACTGAACATTCTACAGCATATCAGTATGGTCCACTATGTTGATCACAGGAGATTGCCAGGAAGATTCAAATATAGTAAAGACATTGCAAGATGTGTGGACTCCAAAAATGGTTGATTATGGAAGCAGAAACATGAATAATACAGAACAAGAGACTTCTTGTAAGATTGAGATCACATGTATCTGAAGGAATGGGCTTAATAGTCTGGGTTTGACTGATATTCTGCAACTGACCTCAGATATAGGTCTGAGGTCAGCAGGAAAGACATATGTGAAGTGAAAGAGAGAAAGTGTAGAATAGAGCTTATAAGGACAAAATTGCAACCTCCAGAGCAAAAAGGGATCAAGAGTGATTCACTGGGACCCACCTAAGTTGGACACCATTGAAGCTTATGGTGTTAAACATGCCAGGACAGTCCCGCAAAGTGAAAGGATAGGCACACAGTAGTCATTCCTGCTACCATATTTTTACTTTCAGGAATTTCAGTGACCTGTGATCAATGGCAATCTAAAAAGATTATGTGGGAAATCCCCCAAATAAGCAATTGATATGTTTTAGATTGTATTCTGTTCTGAGCAGCATGTAAAACCCTAAGCCTTCCTGTTCTGCCTTGTCATGGGGTATAATATCTCTCTGTCCAGCATCCCAATTCTATACTGCATGTATGAATAGAAAAACCTGTGGTCTGTGAACCTTTGGGTTCACAACTATCTAGTTTCAGTATCCACTGAGGCTCTGAACCACATCCCCTGTGGACAAGATGAACTATGCATGCTATACTTTTTACTTAATACTGCTAGGAGGGATGTACACCCTTTCTTGCCAAGATCCCACAGACTCAAATAGCACCTGCTGTAAAATTACCTATGTAGTAAGAAATCTTTGAGATCTTTTCACAATAGCACATGTGACAAATGGCCATGAGATCATTCTACTCGGGCTGTCTTGAACTGCTGTGTCTTCTATTCAGGGCCACCTGTGGTTGTAGAATTCAGGTAGTAGAGTCCACAGGGACTTCAGGATGCTTTGAGAGGACCCAAGGTAGAGGTGAATTTATCACAGTGGTCCCCATCTTCATCTTTCAGGCTTGGAGGGCTGTTATCAGAAGCAGGGTAGACCACATGGCTGTGGAGACCTGGATAAATCTTGGATTCACATTTTAATTGTTCTATGTCCTGGATGCAAGGCTAGGGGGAGGAATGACCAGTAATACACCCAATGCCCCTCCTCACACAGATCACACAGATGAAATTTCTCTTATCATGAGCCATTCCTGTGATTGAAATGTACCTTCTTCCTAAGGAAAAAGGCACTCATATGAAAAATGCTAAAATGGCATGTCTGTCAGTGATGTAATTTTTTGTTTTATTTTTGAATAGGGAGACTTCAAAATTGATAATAAATGGAGCCACCTACCATTTGATAAGAGCAGACAGCCAGTAAGAACTAGTATGTAGCTCATAACCAGTTTGTACCCAGCCTCCTATGGCAAAAGCCATAAGAGGGTCACACCCGATATTTACTTTTATTAGGATTTGTCCTAGAAGTACACATACTATTTTAAATTTTCTCTAATTAAAAATAAAATAAAGCCAGGCACCAGTGACTCACACCTATAATCCTAGCTACTCAGTAGGCTGAGTTCTGAAGATCATATTTCAAAACCAGCTGGGGCAGGAAAGTCTGTAAGACTGTTATCTACAATATACTACTCAGAAAAATCTGGAAGTGGTTATATGACTCAAATGGTAAAGTCGTAGCCTTGAGCAAAAAACTCAGGGACTGAGTTTAGGCCCCAAGACTGGCAAAAAAATTAAATTAAAAAATGAAATGACTTTTAGCATTAGAGAAAATTACCTCATATAGGGGCTGGTTCAGATGACAGAGCATGGCAGGGAAAGAATAGAGGAGTCAGATCTTGAGATCCTCATAATATCATTAAAGAAAAGTCAGGGCCCTCTGGTGAGTGGGAGATGTGGGAATGTCAATATGGGTAGGATTGTTTGTTAGAGTTGGGTGTATCTAAGATTGTATAGGGGTGGCTGTTTGTGGGCATTGCGTGGGATGTATGTGTTTAAGATCACACATTGCATATGGGTATTGTATTGTGAGGATCAGATGTGAGTGTGTATGGGATATATAGGGTCCCCTAAGGGAAGCTGTATACACTTTTGTTTGTAGATGGTGTGTGTGTGTGTGTGTGTGTGTGTGTGTGTGTGTGTGTGTGTGTGTGTGTTTGTGTGTGTGTTTGTGTGTGTATGTGTGTTTGTGTGTGTGTATATAAAATGTCTCTTTTTTCTATTCACTCTTGACACTGAAGATTTTGCTATTAGGTACCCTGAGTTCTAGGGCACTAAGAAAAAAAGGGCTTTTTCTTAGGAGAAGCCAGCAATCTTCTTAACTGAAAACCAGTACAGCCAGATTATATGAGTCTTTCATATACAAGGTGAAGCTTGTTATTTCTTTTAAGTTATGGACCAGATTTTTAAAAGAAGAAAAAAGAAACATGATGTTCAGAAGTAGGACAAGAAACAGGGCTTACTCCTGAGAAGTCTCTCAGACTTTGAGACCGGTGAGTCACCATACACCATATGGATTCTTAGGTAGATTTCATAGGCTGTGGAATTGTTCAATCACTCTGAAATTGTCTGTTTTCCAATAGAATTTCTAAGAAATTGTGTGTATGTTGAGGAGACACCCTGCATGGTGATAAAAAGAATTTATAAGATTTCTATTCAATATTTGAATGATAAATTGTGTGAATAGTTTTTCAATAACTCGTTACAATTAGAGTTATTGATCAATTCACTCATTCATTCATTCAGCAAGCATTGACTTAGCATTAACTAAATACAGACAATAGTAACATACACACGAGACACAGCACAGGTCCAGGTAGCTTTTACAACTCAGCCATCATATACAGCTTCCTCCTCCAGGCTTGACCAGGGTCAAGTCCATGTCTGTACTCATTAATCTCCATACTACCAAGGAGTTTGGATACCACAGAATGACAGAAGTGCTATGATAGTGTGGGATTAGGGAAGCATGCTTGGAAAAAGAGGAATAGTGTGCTGAGATATCAGGAATATTAGCCAACCAAGACAAAGGAGAGCAGGAGGAGAGGAGAGATGAATCCAAGTACAGCCACATGTTTTGTTGGTATCAAGGGGTCCCAATGGGGAAAGGCGTGGTGTGAGGACAATTACAGGGTGCATGGCCTGGCTAGAGCACAAAGGAGTAGGAAAGGGGGTGGGAAGTTGACAACATGAGGAGAGATGGAATTTAGGAGACTGATTTCATCTATGCTAAGATTAAAAGGCTGCTATATTCTTTCCTAGTGATGAATTTGTATTTCAAAGCCATTGGGGGTAAAACTCCGGAAGGAACCACCGGAATCCTCTGTCCCTGGCCACAATTTGATGTGAGAGTCAGTCTGTTGTAAATGACATTGCTTCTGAGGCTAGGTTGGCACTTCATGTTTAAAGAAAGGAATATTAAAGATGAGAGTGTGAAAAGGACAGTATAGAGCTTGGCTTCGTTGTTACTGTGGTAGTTACAGCAGTATTTTTTAGAGAACAGAATCCATGGCTTTCTGTGTTAACCACTGTTCTAGAAGTATTGAGCTAATGTTTACCATTCATCTTCACCATGTTCCCATCTAAACCTGAATACCCCAGAGTACACATTTGAATTGACTCATGTAAAAGGGAAGATTGTGGGTTATCTGCTAAATGGACTCAGTTCTGTCTGCCATGTGTAATGATGATTTATCCATTGTGAACTGGACAATTTGTATGAATATTTTTTTCTTTTCTTCTTCCTTTCTTCTTTTTCTTTTCTCCTTTTTGTTCTTTCCTTTTCTAATTTTTTTTTAAAAAAAAATTGGTGGTAGTGGGGTATGAACTCAGTGTTTATGCTTGCTATGGACACATTGTCACTTGAGCAACATTCTTAGCCTTTTGTTTTTTGTTATTTTTTGGATAGGGTTTCACATTTTTGCTTGGGGCCAGCATTAGACCACAACCATCCAGTAATACCTTAAATATAGCTGAGAATACAAGCACTCACTATGACAGCCAATTTGTTGAGATAGTTCTTGCTAATTTTTTACCTTGGCTGACCTCCATATTCTTTCCTCCTAATCTCTGCTCCCTGAACATCTGGGACTATAGGCACACATCATCACATGTCTTTTAAATCATTTCATAATATAATAGAATTTTAGGGATCTGACTGATCTTTTTTTTAAGTCCCACAACCATGTCATATTAGCCAATAAATTAAAAAGAAAGCAAATTCTATGCACAAATAAGGAAACATCATACCCCCTACACCAGACCATAGCAGTAGAAAGGGAAACTATTCAAATCCAGCTCCAGCTGGATTGACCAGAGTCCCAGGCACTTTGCAGGTATTTGATTTGATCCATGATGAGTTCTTCAGGCTATCTTCCCAAGCCAAATACATTTTCACATACCTGTCCCCTGTAAGCGTTGAATAATACTGTATGACTTCATTGACTAGATAAAGTGTATCTTTTGTGGAAAAATATCTTTCCTCTGCCAGCTGTTTATAAGGAAGTTACTGTAGAGGAAGCAAAACACTTTAACCTGGCAGATGGCCCTAAACTGTCAACTGCATCTGATCTGAAAGAGGCCTTCAGTCTAGCTCTGGCTCCATCTCAGGCTCCCCAGGAGCCATTTATTGAATCAAATACTTTATATTAAAAATTCTACAAACTCCAGACTACTAGTTGTTAATGTGATATACTATAATTTAATATATAATATATACTAATAACAATAAACTAGCAGACTAGAGTTTGTAAAACAGAGAAAAGGAAAGATACTAGAATTTTCTTCTGGTATTAAAGATACACCAATTTATAATTGTTAATAGAAATGAAATAACTGGAATCAGGACTTGCAGATGGGAACAGTGAAAATATTTAGAATGGTTTCTGTGGGAGGCTTCAGAATTGATATTGATGATCTAAAGAACTATGACAGTATTTGAGATATCTAGTCACAATATGATTTGTATAGGCCTCAGGAATAGGTGCTTATGGTTTATATATTATATGTGTTAAAAGCTTGGCCCCGATGGTGATGCTTTTTGAAAGTGGAATCTTTAGGATAAAAGACCTGGAGGGAAGTTTAAGTCATTGCGGCTATTCTTTTGAAGAGGATTGTGAGACTTTGGCACCTTCATCTCTTTTGCTTCTTGGCATGAGGTGAATAACTTTGCTCTGCCACACACTCCTACCATGCTGCACTGCCTTACAACAGGCCCAAAGCAATCTAATACCCAGTCATGCATTGGAACCTTCAAACCTGTGACCTCAAATAATGTTCTGCCTTTATAAGTTGATTATCTCAGGTATTCTGTTATAGTAATCAACATAAAAATGTTTTTTATTTTTTTTATTTCCTCAGGATTAAAAAGCCATTTCAGTTGAGCAAAGATAAACAATTCTTAAGTCAGTCAGTCAGTGTTTGTGAAATTCTTGGAGTCTGAATCTAAATCTTACTCATTAATATATCATGTTTTTCCATTATATTAACAAATAAAAATACACTAGATTTTATAAAACATTTAATGTTATTTTAATTGATGAATAGACTATAATGTTGAAAACATTCAGAGATGTCTTAACTTTTACCTTAAATAATTCTGATAAACTACATTTATGACAATCATCTTTTTAAGACATCTTCAGTGTTGAGGGAGAGTCACTATAACAAAATATTTAAAAGATTATCCTAGATTTCACTGAGAATAAAGAGTAGCAAGTGGAAATAAATGAGCAAAACATCTAAATAAAATAACATGCAAAAGAGCAAAATACACAGACCCCAAATAGACAATCAGGTGCTCAGCCTTTCTTATAATAAGAGATGTTCAGAATTCAATGAGAATATTTCTTTTCCCCTATGTAATAAGGAGAAATTCAAAATCAGGCAGCACAGCATGTTTTCTCTCTTATGCAGAAGCTAAGTCTAAAATATATTGGGACATGATAAATTATATAGGACTCTAGGCATTCACACACAGTGACATCAAAGGAGGATATTCTTAGGGAAGGAACACAAAGGCACAATGCCTCTGTGCCTCTGATCATAAAAAATAATATCTATTGAAATGAACTCCAGGAAATGGAAATAAGAGGTTTTTCATTTATTTGTTTGTTTTGTCAGTTATGGAGCTTGAATTTAGGGTCTGGGTTCTGTCTTTGAGCTTTTCTGCTCAAGACTAGCACTCTTCCACTTTGAACCACAATTCCACTTCCAGCTTCCTAGTAGTAACTTACAGATAAGAGTCTCACAGACTTTTCTGATTGGGCTGGCTTTAAACTGTGATCCTCAGATCTTAGCCTCCTGAGTAGTTAGGCCTACAGGCATAAGCCATCAGCACCTGGCAGAAATGAGAGTGTTTTTTTTTTTTTGTCTCATCTGTTTATCTGTCTTTGTGGGGGGGTAATGTAAGAGGGGTACAGAAATGGAGGGACACAGGGTGAACAAATGCAACAGTGGTACTCAGTAGACACTAAGTTGAAAATGAGTTGAAAAGTTGTGGGTGGGGACAAGGGGGAAAAACTGGAGAGAGAAAAGGAAGGGATGACACTGTCCAGAAAGAAATGTACTCATTACCTGACTTGTGAAATGGTAACTTCTCTGTATATCACCTTTATAATAACAATAAAAAACTTAATAACAAAAAGCAGGCAGCACAATTTGTTGTAAGAAACTAGATATTTCCTCAAATTTCAGGCAGATAAGAAACTGAGTTAATGACTACAAAAGGGATTCAATAATATTAGGGAAAAATCATAAAAAACATTGTTTTCCTATCTGGAATTACCCCTACATACAACAAGAAAATTGGACAGGTAGATAATTTATGACAGCATTGTGTGAAATACCTCATTTTATGCTAATATGAAGATAGTTAAAATAAGGCAGCCATATGGTAGAACATATATGCATATACAATAATGAAAAGGTTTTAGATGAACTGATGTGGACAGAGCTCTAAGGTATGCTAGTAATAGTAGGAAAATAGAAGAGCACACATTTTCATTTGCATTAAAAACTCAGAAAAAACATGCAAGAAACTAATAAAAGTCACTTGTGGATGCAAATTGAGGTCAGAAATGGGTGCAAGTGGAATATGATGTCTCACATGTCTTTTGATGATGCTTGGAACTTTAAACCACTGAATGTGTTACCTAGGTGAAGAAAATAGAACTTAAAGAATAAAGTGTAAGGTTGAGACTGAGCTTTTCTAGGTTCAAATTAAGGATCTACACTTTTCAGTTATGTGACCATGGACATCCTGGGATCCATTCCTTCACCTATAAAATGGGAGTTATGATATTTCCCCAAAGCACGAATTTGGGATAAGAAGGTAGGCTTTGCAAAACACTACAAGAATGCCAGGACTGTGTTACTGATGGAATCTCTATTTACTGTAATTATTTCTTATCCAGTGACTCACCAGGAAAGGAGACACATTGGATTGAATAAATTCATTCTAAAAAGATTAGCGTTTACAGCATCTGACATTAAGGGTGGAAAAGATTTTAGACATGTGTTTTATTAAGCAGAATTAATCTTAATCTTGAGAATCAAACTTGAGCCATCCTTTTACAGAGGAGGTATGTAGATAAATTTGTAGTCACAATAAAGCTACAGTGCTTTAAGACAAAGCAAACAGTTACCTGATAAGGTTTTGTTAGCTAAAAGGGCTGGAGCTTGCTTGAACAATACTAATACTATTTATTTTTAAAATATATTACATTGTATCATAGTTTTGTGTATCATTTTTCGTGTAAATACTGTCTCATTTACCTTGGTTAGGCTATTGCATCCAACTGCATGACTTGGCATTTTAAGAGCTTTTTGGTAAATACAAGCACAAAATGAGAATAAGTCAGGAGAGTTTCCAGCTTCTGCTGGTAAAATCTTGGGCATATTCACCACCTGTAATTGCAATGGCTTGTCTGCAGAATCTAGAGAACTGAGAAGCTGCATGAACAGTATGTAAGGAATATTCCTCTAGTAATTCAACATCTGCTTCTTTCTCTTTTCTTTAGTTAATTAATTATGTGTGTGTGTGTGTGTGTGTGTGTGTGTGTGTGTGTGTGTGTGTGTGTGTGTGTGTGCACATGTGCGAGCACTAGTTCTGGGGCTTGAATTCAGAGCCTTGAGCTTTCTTGCTCTAGGTTGGCACTCTACCACTTGAGCCACAACTCTACTTCCAGCTGAGTATCTGCTTCTTCCAATATGGCCTGGCACTAGGTTGCTACTGGCATAACCATGATGAATCGGTACCATCTACACCTTGAATGTCACAGAGGTACCCAGGGTAAGCAGGTAATAGCAAGTGTAAGTTTGGCACTACAATGCACAGGTGCAGAAAGTCTCAGTGTGTGTATGGTGGGGGGAAGAATGGACATTTCACTAAGACACAAGCTGTTTGATGTGATTCACATGGAAGATACCATCATGGCAAGAAGGGAGCAATGACTTTCAAACTAACTGATTCCTATAGCTATAGTCAAGCCATAGCTTGCCTCATTTTCATTGCTTCCTTATTATTTGCAGAACTCAAATGCTTTTTCTGTCAAATGGGCCAATAATTCAATTTTCAGGGAATTTAAGAGAAATAGAGATAATGTATACAGCCAGCAGTCAGAATAGAGCCTTGCACACAGTAGATACTCAAAGACACAGTGTCAGTAATGGTGCCTGGCCACTGAAATGAAGGTCCTAGGGACAGGGATTTTTTCTGGGTTTTATGCACTGACTTATCTCTCATGATAGCATCATTTAATAAAACAATATTAACAATATATCACTTAATACATTTTTGGAACCCCTATTAGAAAACAGTACATGTAAAAGAAACCCTGGTCAGTTTGAAGGTGATAATGTCTAAAAAGTAGTGGGTCCATGTTTGTGCATGCATGCACATGTGTGAGCTTGCACACTTCTGAATTTATACTCATCAACGAGTTAGGGCAAGCTCAGGGCCAGCTGAGTACAAGCTTTATTGAAGAAAGTTTGAAAATCTGATCCTACCTACCAGTTGACTTGAAACTGGAAAGAAAACATCCATATTTTTATTTTTTGCTTTTTTTGTAATATGAAATGTTAGGTTTTAGAAGGAGAGAAGAAAAGATCTGATGGGAAGTATTGGGATATGGTTTTATGGTATAAAAATGAGTCATAAATCTCAGGTTCCTTTTAACTGGTGCATTGTGGGATTTAAGTAACTGGCTTGGATTTATGTTCTGGTTCTTCTTGTAAAACATGTAGCTGCTTTGAGGGGAGAATTAAATCTACATAGGATACATGCATATTTTGCATTTTCAAGGTGTAGGGTTGCCCAATAAATCAAACGCCTCAAGCCTGCCTTGCCGGGGCTGCTGAGCTCTGTGGTATGCTAAGCTTTCCATGGTCTAAATGATCAGAAACTTGTTCCTATGACCTTCAATGAGGGGCACACTTTCATGGATATGTTTGGATAAAAGATTGATCTTGAGTCAATACTTGAATAAAATTTAGACAAAACAGAACCTGAAGGTGTGAGAAGTTCAATAATTCCTGGTTTTTAAAAGTTCTTAGGAAAGAGTTCCAGGTTCCCGAAATCTGTGGAAAAAATAATGTGAAGTCTCCCGGCTACAAATAACACCAAGAAAAAAAATTAACAAATGTATTTTCAAACGTGTAGGCAACATTATAAGAAAGTTTGGGCTGCTTCCAGAGGTTAGGATGGAAAGTGAGCTGGAGGCTATCAAAAGTCCTCCCAGGGACATGGGCTTGAACTTGAAGTGTCCAGAATAACAGACATGAGCACTGAGAACTCTGATTCTGTCTCCATGACCTCAAAGGATGGTCATTTTGTTACCAAGCAGGATGAAGAAAATTTGTCCACCAGCAGAGAACCATATCCTCAGCACAGTGGTCATGTTCCAAACCTAGAGTGGCCAAAGCCTCCCCTGGGCACCAATAACTATGGTCTATGATCTTGAGATATACAATGCAATCACAGAAGAGCTGGAGTAGCTAGCTTTATTTAATAGCTAGCTTTATTAATAAAGCTAGCTTTATTAGAAAAAATGGAAAAGGCTTTATTGGAAATTAAAAATCTCACCAAATAATAATAATAATAATAATAATAATAATACTTCTGGGATTATATAATCAGAGTGACATCATCTCAATGTGCTAAAAGCAAAAGCTGGCAGGCTTATAAAGAGAGAATAAGTAGATCAAAATCTACAAACTCCCTTATCCTCAAGCATAATAGTCTATGAGGACAGAAAGTGGAAAGCTTTATTCATGGGCTGGACCAGTGGGGACTCAAAAAGTACTAAAGGAACTAGTAAATAAAACCAGAAAATAAAAACCAAACAAACAAAACTGAGTGCCTGTGGTTCAGGCTTGTAATCCTAGAGCTCCTCAAAAGACTGAGATCTGAGGATGGCAGTTCAAACCCATCCTATGCAGGAAAGTTTGTGAGACTCATCTCAAATTAGCCAGCAAAAAGACAGAAGTGGAGGTGTGGCTCAAATTGTAGTGGGGTAGACTTTTGTGAAAAAAATGAAAGGATGGCATACAAGCTCTGAGTGCAAACCCCAGTATTTCCCTTCTCCCTTCACCCCCCTAAAAAGAGGCAAGGCTTTTGCCCTAGTCTGCTTGTATGAAGCCTTTTCATGTGGTTTAGAAGACACTCAGTAGTGAATGAGTCTAAGAATTCCCATTCCTACAGGACGTGTAACCAGAGGCCAGGTGCAGGGTTGCTGGAGGGTGTGTCACTGATTAATGCATTCCAACAGCACAGGAGTCATGCTGCTCAGGGGATCTTAGTAGAGAAAGTCAAGTACCTAAAAGACCAAATTAATTTTCTATTTCCATGAACTAGTCAAGTTTGAAATAGCTCTTTCTTGGTAATATCTGGAGTTCAAGGCAGGGACAATTTGTTATAATTTAGGCCTGCTGGGGCTGTGTAGTAGATATGACCTCACACAGAACATGTTTATGGTAATAGGAATGAAAAGTTTTAAACTGTTCAGTTGAGTTGGGTCTGGCTAACTATACACCCAGAATTCTGTGTCTCCATTTTATAATATATATGTTCTAGACAAATACCTGTCACTAACAAGTCCCATTGTAATTTCCAACAAAAACAAGGAATTAACACATGAACATTTTTCTCTAGGTATAAGAGATATGTAAACAGATTTTGCCCAAAAGCACTGACTTCTTATTTTGGCCCACCAACAAAGTGAAAGCAGGATAAATAAGAAAAAAAAGGCTATCATTCCTCCATTTTGTATGTGTCCCTAGCTCTAACTATTCTCTCCCACAGCTGCCTTGGAATCCAGTAAGAACAGGACTTTTTGATAACATGTTTACAAATATGAACCAGGGATGGAGAAAACAACCTCCAAGGATAGCACCAGCAGAGTGTCTCAGGAAAGACCAACTACTAGGCAACAATATCTTGTTTATTCTGACCATATTGCTCCTTAAAATGATGACAGTGATAAGAACTTCTCTGGAACCCTAAAACAAGGATTAAAATAACAATTTACCAAACCACTTCTGTAAATTGGGACTGTTTAGATATTCATATTATGTGCCCCTTGCACTAATTCTTTTTCTGTTTAAATTTGAAGCTCCTGTCTGCACTCTAAGATAACTGGAGATGGAATGAATGCTTGTGTTGCCTCTTACCTTGGCAGACAGCAGACAAGTAAGAAACTTTCTTTCTCTGCCCTTCATCCTATCTCTTTATTTAGCATATGAGAATCAGATCTGATACATAGAACCTCTGGAGTTTAGGTCTGGACCTAAAATTCTTGTTGCATAGATAATCCTTGAATAAGCTAGAAGTAAACTTTGATTAACATTATTATAGACAGAGTAGTTGGGGTTCTATAGATTCATTTGGGATCCATTTGTCATTTCTTTTCTGTTATAGCCTGGCCTTCCAGGCCCAGGGTACACAGTAGGTAAGGTGCTTAGGCTTGCTTGTTTGCATCTTTAAAGGACATTCCATAGAAGTGTGGTATTAAATGGGAGTGTTTGTAGCAATGGTTTTTAGGTTAAGGAATTTTTCTTTTATTTCTATTTGTATTTCTTTTCTTTTTTAAATACTTTTTTTATTGAGATTAAGTGATTACATAAATTTCACAGTATTGTGGGATAGTGATACTTAACGTCACAAATACATTTAACCTTCTTAAGGCAAGCTGTCATTATCATGGTCTATAAAATTTGCGAATTCTATAAGCTTTGACAATACAGCTATTTCTTCTAAATCAGGTGATATATACATTTCTTTCCTTTTGCTTAGTGCAAGCTATTCCCTCTTTCCCTCTCATTCCTTCCTCTCTGTCCTTTATTTTCTATTTCTATGTGTTTAATGCAACTACATAAAATTGATCAAATGTTAATATTTGATGGCTAAGTGGTTAGTGTATATGAGTGCCTTATTGTGTTTTTCTCTCCTTTTCAACATGTTCTAAATCTCTTACAATTAAAAACAAATTTGTGGGCTGGGAAGTTGGCTCAGTGGTAGAGTGCTTGCCTCACATGCATGAGGCCTTGGATTCGATTTCTCAGCACCACATAAGCAAAAACAAAAACAAAAACAAAAAAAAACAGATGTGGCGTTGTGGCTCAAGTGGTAGGGCACTAGCCTTGAGCTGAAGAGCTGAGGGACAGTGCCCAGGCCCAGAGTTCAGCCCCCATAACCGACCCAAAACAGCAACAACAACCAAAAACTAACAACAAAAAAACTCCCAAATTTGTTTCAGAAAAAAAACCCAGCTTGTTAACAAATAGCAGCAATAAAGGAACAGCATCTCCACACAGTGGATTTAGGCAAAATTCAGCTCATTCAAGAGGATAAAAAGATGAATTTAAACTTTCTTGGACCATAACTTACAATACTATGAGTCACATATTGAATAACTTCACTCTAAATTATTGTACATATATATCCTGATTATTTGTGTAGGGCCAATGTCATGACAAATTAGCTTTTATTTTTATAGGTTTCACTTACTTAATAGGGAAGTGAAGGCCTTATGGCTTAATTTTTTATAGGACGTGCATTCTACTCTAGATGGAATAGATAGCCTCTCATCTAAGCAAAATGATAAAAACTAGCATGGACTATTATATGGCACTATAATTGTAGAATATGAGTTAAGAGTTAGATTCTGATGATGTGAGCTGAAAGGCCAGCTAAGTTGGCTTCTCACTGGTTTTGTGGGCTTCAACCAATTACTTTGTACCTCTGGACCTCTGCTTTCTGAATTTTAATGAGAATGCAATGGTAAGGAGTATGAGCCAACAGAATATGAGGAGGGCCTGTACATAACAACTCAATAAAAGCTACCCTGATATTTTATGAGCATTTACTAAATTCTAAGCAGTGCCAAAGGTTTCCCATGCATTATCTCCACTAATCCTTCAATATTATGAGATAGGTCCACTATTATACCTCTTTTACAGATGAGGTAATTGAGGTTTGTGGTTGTTTAATCTGTGTCTTATGACTATTGTAGTTCATATATATGACCTGTTTGATGCTCTACTCTTGATTAGAAATAAACCCTTGATTTTTATCATTGTTCCCATGAGAAAATGTCATCTGCTTTGCAATGATTTACTCATGGTAGTGTTTGGGGGAATGTACTAGAACAAAACATAAAATGAAAAAATTAATGAAGTAGAATGGAGCAAATAGTCATTATATTCAATGCACATGTATGAAAATGGAACCATGTAACTTGAGCATATGAATGGGATTGGGAAAGATGGAAGAGAATGATGGAAGAGGTGACATTGATCAAGAGGCATTACACTCATAATCTGACTTGTGAATTGAAAGCCCTTTGTACCACTACTAAAACAAAAAAGGAAGTAGCGTGCAAAGAATGGTTCAATTGAAAATCAGGATAGCTTGGTTCTGATCTTGTTCTTCCTTTCCTGCCTTTTGTAGAGGTCCAGAGCCAATGTACATGGTAGTTAGCCCCTTTCTACCTAGGTGGTAGTGGCTCTTTGGTGAGGATCCCTATATACTTGTTGTTTTTGCTTGGTTGCTCTGACTGACTTCAGACTTCTTATTTGTCACCTCTGTGGATTAAAACAAAACCTCAAGGTTCACTTCCTGCCTCAATGTCCTTCGATAATGAAGTATTCACATTATCAGAAGTAATAGATCTCAAAGATTTTAGAAAATGATCAGATGCACTGGCTTTAAAAATGCTTATACTTTATTTATTAATATGTTAATTAAGAGAGAGAGACAGATACAGATATAGATGATAGAATTCTATGCCTCCATCAGAAAGAATGATATCGCCTCATTTTTTAGGAAATGGAAAGACTTGGAAAAAAATTATATTAAGTAAACCAGGCTCAAAGAAAAATGGGTCCCATGGTTTCCCTTATTTGCAATTACTAGTATATGTCTAGGACAAGCAGAAATGGTCAAAAGCTATGTACGATGATGCTAAGTAAAATGAACCCCAAGATACAGACACAAGTGGTTTTTTCTTGCTATGGTTTTTAACATATTTATAATGTACTATGTGATTTTTTTTTTGTTTCTTTGGTATGTCCCTACCCCACGGTATAACCCCTGTTTTCACTGTATTTGATTCTGGTGCCCTGCATCTTTTTTTTTTTGGGTCAGTCATCGGGCTTGAACTCTGGGCCTGGGCTCTGTCCCTCAGCTCTTCAGCTCAATGCTAGTGCTCTACCACTTGAGCCACAGAGCCACTTCCGGCTTTTTCTGCTTATGTGGTACTGAGGAATCAAACCCAGAGCCTCATGCATGCAAGGCAAGCACTCTACCACTGAGCCACCTTCCCAGCACCTGCCCTGCATCTTATATATAGATTTTTCTAATATGGGGAGGGGAAGAGAAAAAAAACAAAATGCTTAAATAGGGATACAGGTTGACCCATTGTAACAATGAGATGTACAAGCAGACACTATGTTGAACAACTCGCTTTTGTTATACTTGGTGTTGCTTTGCTGTAAAATCCTGCCTTCACAACATACTACACAATTTGGAAAGCATTTTGTAACAGATGGAGTAAGTGAGTCCAGATGAATCTGATCAATCAGAGAAGACTCTTTCTTTGCTGATGACATGAATTCTCTAGCTTTCCAATTTGTTATAATTTTAATCATTTTGGACCCCCTTGGCTTAAAACAGCTATGTTAGAAACAGTGATGTGGAGAAAATGATTTGAAATCTTTCCCCATCCTAATGAAACCTTCACAAACCAAACTCTGGAAGGGAAGGGAAGGACAGGGACTCAGAAATGTCTGGCTGTGCCTTCTCTATGATACCAACTCCATTCAGGGCTACTGGCAACTTCACCTGAATGAAGATCCTGTCTCATTTACCCCCAACTGTAAATAGGATAATAGCTATTTCTATACCTTGGAGGGGAATGGTGGTGATTAATTAGCTAATGCGTTTAGTGTGCTTTGAAGTGCTAAGTGTTATTAAGCTTCATTTAGGAGTCCTAATAATTTCATGAACCGGAGTTCTTTTTTACCAGCTGAGGAGTTGGCATCTCCTGATCAAATGTTTCAAATGGCAGGACAGTTTTCATACAAACAATTTCTCAAAACTGGTTTGTACTGGTATTTGCAATTATAACAAAAGTTAAACACTTGAGCAATCACCGTGTCTGAGTGTACCACAGGGCAGAATAATCTCTTCATGATAGTGCAAGTAAATATTAGTTTCTTTTCCCCTTTTTGCCTGATTCCCTCTCCCCTAGTCTCTTAGATCTCAATATCTTTTAGAGTTATACAGGCTGGAAATTCTGAAATAGAAACCCAAGGTCATGTCCTTTCAAAATTCAGGAACCAAGTTGGTCCTGGGCTGACTGGTCCTAAGAGTTTGAAACTGATCATGAAAGGGTCTCAGTTAGGTGCTTGCCATCACCCTCAGCATAGTTTTAAGACAATGGTAAAAAGTATGTTTATTACCTTAGCTACGGTTAACAAATGGAGGTTTCAGGTGATCTTACTTGGGTCACAAAAACTGTATTAAAATGGGTCATTTAAAGTGAGAGATGGGAGTTACATATATTAGGGCTTACATTTTGGGGGGAACTTCCTGGAAATCAGGTAAGAAGAGATACAAGTAGAGTGGCCTTGTATGGGTGGTCACCCATGGCACATGGTTCCCCGACATTTCACTAACTTGGAATCATGGCAAACACTGTGCAAACTTCCTAGCTACAATCTATTCTCACCTTTGAAGTAAACCTCCACTGGTGTGATCAGACTGGGGTCAGGGAAAGATAGCCAGTGTGGGACAAATAGTTGAGGGAAATGTATTCTTTCCATTATCAGTAGTTAGCCTCCTCCCACATGGGGTAATGGGATACAAAGTCATTTTATGTAGATCAACATCATGTGGAAAAGCCAACTGACTACATGTCCTAGGCAAGTATTTAGTCTGAAAGCCCCATAAGTGTCTTGAGTTGCAATGCTAGGAAATCATTCAGAGTTCAACTTTTTAAATCTTTTTTTTTTTTTTTTGTCAGTCGTGGGGCTTGAACTCTGGGCCTGGGTACTTGCCCTGTGCTCTTCAGCTCAAGGTGAGAGCTCTACCGTTTGAGCCACAGCTCCACTTCCAGTTTTCTAGTGGTTTATTGGAGATAAGAGTCTCATGGAATTTCCTGCCCAAGCTGGCTTTGAACCATGATCCTCAGATATCAGCCTTCTGAGTAGCTAGGATTACAGGTGTGAGCTAAATTTTTAAATCTTATAGAAGAAAATTACACTCACAAAAATTCCCAGCCCTTCCTTTTCTTTCCTCCAATCCTTTCCTTTGGCCTTTCCCATGGGTCTTCCATGTCCCTATCAGGGAATTGCGTGACATGCACTGCTTATCTTTTTTTCCTGATTATATTTAATCAGCATTTTAAAAATCACAATACAGGCCAAAACATTTTCTGCTTTTTAATGCATTAGGTTAGTAAGACTTTGATATAAGATAAGGCACCCTTGATTGGTTTTGCATTCCCTGTTGGACAAATAGTTCTGGTATATGTAATGTATGTATCATGAAAACAACACAGGGCGTAGAAGTGAGATAAGTTGCTGGACCTTTTTCAATGAGTGGGCTGGGTATCTCATTCCAGGCCTGTCCAGTGATGCATAAGACTGATGTAGTTCAACTGACTGGCTTGCTTTCTGAGAGTAGCCAGCCTCACCACCCATGGGTCTCCATGTGTTGCAAAGAGTGTAGAATGAATTAGCTGAGAGAGGACAAATAACACAAATTGTGTGATGAGCAGCGACTTTAGGAAAGAAGATCCTCACTTTATAAGTACTTTTGTGGAGGAACAATTCTCACAGTTATTGTGTATATAGTTTAAAGTATGATACTATCAGACTTGAAAAAGATATTAACCTCCATCAGAAAATAAAATTCTATTTTGAATACCTTTGTAGAAAGTTGGAATGAAACAATTGATTTAAGGAATAAAATTACTGAATCTAATTCATTTTTCTTGCTATCTTTCTGGGGACTGGGCAAGATATACAATTTTTTCTTTCTTGTCTTTAAACACTTTTTTTTCTAAAATTATCAGCATGTTTTCCTGCCTTGCTTTATTGACTATCATTGATTCCAGATGGATTGCATTGGTAAATAATTAGCAGACCCAGCCTCCTTAGCAAGCCATTTCCCCAGAGCTGCTAACCCATTGGATTGCTGGCTGAGATGCTTTAACTGTACTCCTGGTAGGTAATTTCCAGGGGCGAAGAGGAAAAGAAAAAAAGGTCATTAGGCATAGTGGTGGGGAACTGAACATTGCCAAAGGAAAGAGTAAAGGCCTTGAAACAGGAACTATGGGACATTGGAATTATGGGACATATGTCAAAGTCATAGAAACAGAGTAATATGGTGATTGACAGTGTGGGGACATGGGATAAAAGGGAGACTTTGGTCTAAGAAAAGTACAGTATGAGTAAGTTCAGGATAGCTAATATTCACTAATGTTCAGTTAATGAGTCATGTGCTTGAAATTTGCTTAAATTTTCTCACCACAAAAGGAAACTGCACGACAGAAGGTAGCTAGTTGAATTATAGCAAATCATCAAACTGTACACTTTGAAAGCATGCAGTTTTATTTGTCAGTTATAGCTCAATAAAGATGGAAGCATTTCTGAAGGAATGAAGTTGTGTCTTGTTTTTTATCTTGCTCTGCCCATGAGGACACTCAGTGCTTAGCACCAGGCTCCTTGTCCTATGTCAGGAATGAGTCTTTCCACCACATGGCTGTGAGGACATTTCCAGACTCAAAGTGCCAACTTTGTTCCCAAAGCATCACTCAAAGAATTTTGCCTGGGCTGCCCTTGAACAGAAACAGAGTTTCCATGCACTATGGCTCTCCAGCCATCTGGCTACTAGTGTTTTTAGCACCAGGAGCCTGTTCTTACAGCTTCCATGGGGGCAGTGAATTTCAGAGACTGTCCAAAGTTTAAAAAAGGACTCTTCAATTATGTACAGCAGCAAGAAAATTTTGTATGTATCCATCAATCATGCTTTGATATAAGCTGTCACAGTAGTTTTTCTCATTCATCCCAGAATGTTCAATGAATTAGTTTACTATTGCACACATATACCTCACAGGAACTTTTCAATATCCAGGTTAAACACATTCAAATGCTGGAAATAAATAGCCTCCTAATTACCATATATGCAAAAGGCCAAAGGTCATTGCTATTTTCTAATTGTTTCATTATTCATCCCTATGACAGATAAGCTAGCAAATGAATTTTTTATTTATGAAGTAGAACTATACTTGTTTTCTGCTTGTATTCTTAGAAATATCAGGATGATGTGTACTTCTGGGGTTAATGGCCTTTGTTATGGTTCTTTCCTAAATACTATACAGAATACGATACAGAACAGCTAAACAATTGCTTACTATTGCATGAAGTAACTATGGCATAGTTGAACCATAGCTATACCAGTGCCAGGAAAACATGAAATTTCCAGGGCAGCATGAGAACTAGTTCATACTTATCTAAGAAAACCATCAATGTTGGTCAAGGGTATGGCTTCTGATAACATTTTCCCTTTAACTCTAGATAAACTTACCTAACTTGCCACTCCTGTGAGCTTAGTCTGAAACATAGGAGTAGTCACAAGGAAGCAAGAACTAGAAACCTAATGAGAGTTTTCTGAAGTTGTTACTCAATATAGTCCCAGAAGAGAGGTTGCTGAACTCTTTCTGTAAATGTCCCAACTTTCGTGTATTCCCCCATTCCCCCATGTCTTCCATAGCACCTCAACTCTGCTGTGGGACACGAAGAAGCCACAGATAGTTTAGAAACAAGGGAATGTAGCTGTTTTCCAAGAAAATTTTTATTTACAAAATCATCTGGTGGTGGTAAGGTTTAATTTGAGGTCCATAGTTTGCCAGTCCTTTATCTAAATGAACAAGGGTGCTCCAAAATGTTGGAAGAGGCTTTGGCCTCAGCTACCAGAGGACTATTTCCACTAATTTCTGCTCCATGTCTCCTCTACCGTCTGTCCTTCTGCTGTATACCTAGTAGAAGAATATGAATTCTAGCACGTAGGGGCACTCCAGACTGGGACTCTGTCTAGCAGTAGCTTTGACTTTTCCTGGTCACACATGGACTGAGATACTTATCATCAATTCTTTCCATCAGTATTAAAGCAGAATTTCCCTTCATAATTGTATGGAACAAGTCGTCCAATGAAAAAAATTGAGGTCTTTTATATCCATGGAGAATTATCTAAGCGTACACTCAAATCTTACAGAAATTTGTAACTAGACTAAAATTGCCTGAATTGCAGGTAACAAGTTGCTGAATGATTTTAAAGTTCAATTCTCAATAGTTATCTGAACAGATGTTGTTAGCTTTGGCAGAGGAACTATTCAGTAGTTGGTGTCATATTCAGGTCACTTTTGCTTTGTGAAATGATCAGGATTCTAGGGGATGAGAAGCCTGTGAATACAAATCCTGATTTACAACATGCTCTGCCCACACTACTCTGTGCTAACAGGAATTAATAAGGAAACTGTTCCCGTTAGACAGCAATCTTAGGAAACTACTGTAGAAGCAACATTCTGAACATGGCTTGGAAATACAAGAGTGGTGTTAAACAAATTAACAAGCACTTACACTCCTCATCAGTGGGGTGTTGCCAAAATAAATTCAATGCTTGTCTTGGCCTCTGTTTAGTTTTACCAGTTCACAGTGAAAAAGGAAAGGAGAAAACCTACTAGAAATACACAGGAACCTCTCTGACTAAGGACAAGTGTAGTGTCAGGAATGGGACTCGGTCTCCCTTCTTCCTGCCCAGGTCCCTCATTTCTGGTTTCACAAGGACATTTGTTCGTTTTCCAACATTTCTTGGCAAGCTAGTGCTCTCAGTCTGTTTTCTGTTGCTATAACAGAATACCTGGGAGACTGGGAAGTTTATAAAGAAAATAAATTCATTTTGGCTTACAGGTCTGAATGTGGGAGGTCCAGATGCCTGGTGCCTGCAATCTGCTTGCTCTCTAATGAGAAGCTCATTCTGCAACATCGTGTGGTGAAACAGAATGGCAAGCAAGTGCCTGCAGAAGAGGTGGACTTGATTTGCAGTTCACTCTTGTGAGAACAATCTAGTCCCCCGAGACTGAGAACTCACCAAAGAAAGGTATGACCCCACTTAATGACTTCCTGATATAGCCACAATGACAATCAAATTCTTAAAAACCATATTCAAATTGTTTCTAGTTTACTTACTGGTATCCTTGATTCCAAATGGCATCATTTGAGAAGCTGCTCAATCTTAGAATGTGTCTCATTCATATGTCTAAACTTTGCTGGAAAATGATAAAGATTCCAGGGGATGAGAAGCTTGTGAACACAAATCCTGACCTCTTATGTACTCTGCGCACAAACTCTCTTTGCTTCCATAGTCAGGAATTAAGCAGGAAACCATTCCCATTAGACAGCAGTCTTGGGAAACTACTAGAGTAGTAACATTTTGGTTTTTTGTTTTGTTTTTCTTTTCTTTTTTTAAAATTGCTATTACAAAGGTGATGTACAAGGGGTTATTCTTAGAGTCTTGATAGAAGGAGGGTAATATAATAATAGTATCTAGTTCATAAGGTAATTACAAGGATTGATTGAGTTATTTGGATAAATGCACTTAATGTAATGTGCACTTAATAAACTTTGGTTGCATCCTGTGTGCCTTTGGACAAGCCTGTGACTCTTAATTTTTGTCTTCTGCCAGATATGATATATGCCGGCCATCTAAAGGTCATCTAAAGATTCTTGCAGCCCTAGGAGTTGGTTATCCAAAGTGAAATGGCCATTTTTTCCTGTCTTACTCTCCAGCTAACTAACTACTTGACACAAATTCTGAATCTACCCTCTTCATTATCTTAAAGAGGCATACTGAGTTTAGGAGAAAGAACTAGGAAGACTGGGGCTCTAATTTGGGCTTTGTCACTTGCTACCTTCCCCTGAGAAAATTGTTTGACTTCTCTGAACATTAGGTTCTTCATCTTCAGTTAGAAAAATGATAAAAATCAGAATCATTAGGAAAATTATATTAAATCATGCCTGTCAAGTGCCTGGCACATTATATATACATGTTAGCAATTTTTTTTGGTTGGTTGTGGGTCTTGAACTCAAGGCCTGGGCACTGTCCTTGAGCTGCTTTTCCTCAAGGCTAGCACTCTACCATTTGAACCACAGTGCCATTTCCAGCTTTTCTGTTTATGTAGTACTGAGGAATTGAACCCAAGGCTTCATGCATGCTAGGTAAGCACTCTACCACATTCCCAGGCCTTTCCTTTATCTTTTTTTTTTTTGGTCAGTTGTGGGGCCTGAATTCTGGGCCTGGGCACTGTCCCTCAGTTCTTCAGCTCAAGGCTAGTGCTCTACCATTTGAGCCACAGCACCACTTCCAGCTTTTTCTGCTTATATGGTGCTGAGGAATTGAACCCAGGGCCTCATGCATGCAAGACAAGCACTCTACCACTGAAACACCTTCCCAGCCCCCTTTCCTTTATCTTGAATTAAGTATTCTTGTTGCAGGTTTCATGTCAATCCTCTTGTTTGGAAGGAATAGATTTTCTTTTTGTCGGTCATGGGGCTTGAACTCTGGGTCTGAGCTCTGTCCCTCAGCTCTTCAGCTCAAGGTGAAAGCTCTACCACTTGAGCCCCAGCACCACTTCTGGTTTTCTGGTGGCTTATTGGAGATAAGAGTCTCACAGACTTTCCTGTCTGGGCTGGCTTTGAACTGTGATCCTCAGATCTCAGCCTCCTGAGTAGCTAGGATTATAGGCAAGAACCACCAGTGCCTGGGTAGCACTTTTTTTTTAATTAGGGTGGTTTTTAAATGGTCAATGAGGGATGAAATTATATCTGCATACAACATAGAATAGTGTCTTGCACATTGTATGGGCTTAATGTTAGTAAGTTCTCACATAGCCCTGTTGTTGTTTTTTTTTCCACAACATAAATACCTGGTTCCAGTGCTTTTATCCACAATGCTGACTTTTCCACCTTTAACAATCCCTTTCTACCTTGAGTGGCTTCAAAAGAAGAGAGCAAATGCACAGTTGGTCATTCCTATAAATCTAGCTACTTAGGAGGCTGATATCTAAGGATCTTAGTTGGGAGCCAGCCTGACTCATCTCCAATTATCAAGCAAAAAAGCCAAAATGGAAAGTTTGACTCAGGTGGTAGACCAACAGTGAGTGACAGGGTGAGTTCGTAAGTTCAAGCCTCAGTACTGATGGCTTACTTGTTACCTCAAGCAGGGTCAGCTTGCTTGTGGGCCACTTTTGAGTCTCACATGTTTCCTTTGCATTTCCTAGTTGTTTTTAAGGGCCAAATTATTATCTTTATGGCATTTTTAATTGTGATTAAGTGATTACATACATTTCACAAATTTTACAGTGTTGTGAGATAGTGATTCTTACAGTCACAAGCACATTCTAACCTTTATGGGGAAATTGTCTTTATTGTGTTCTATAAAGTTTATGAGTTTTGTGAGCTTTGACAATAGTTATTTCTTCCACATTGGGTGATATGTACATTTCTTTCCTTTTGCTTAGTGTAAGCTATTTCTCTTTCCGGCTCATTCTCTCCCTCCCATCACCACCATTGAAATGACCAGTACAGCTGATGGGTCCTGCTGTTGTACTTTTTCCCATTTCCCTCTGTTTCTGTGTTCTCCTCGTAGTTTCCCTCCAATGTGCACATATATACCATAATGTGGTCAGCAGCATGGGGTCATTTAGTAATGATTCAATCAGATGAGTGGAGGTCCTTTGTTTCTTGAGTCTTGTTCACTTTGTCATATTACTTTACGTTTTGGATTTAACATCCAATTATCAGGGAGATCATGTGTCATTTGACTCTGCTCTTGGCTTACCTCACTCAACATGATTTTTTCTAGTTTCATCCATTTCCCTCTGAATGTCATTATTTGTACCTTCTAATAGCTGCATAATATTCCATTGTATATAGGTACCACAATTTTTGGATCCATTCATCTGTAGTGGGGCATCTGGGTTGTTTCTATATCCTGGCTATTGTAAACAATGATGCAATGAGCATGGAGGTGCATGTGTCCTTTCACCTGGTTCCTGTTGTTCAGGATAGACACCTAGGACTGGTATGGCTGGGTCATAGGGGAGGTCTATATTTAGCTTTCTGAGGACTTTCCAGACTGCTTTCCAAAGTGGTTGTATTAGTGTATATTCCCACCAGCAATGTAATAGGGTTCCTCTTTCTCTGCATCCCCTCCAGCATTTCTCGTTAGCTGAATTTAGGATGCAGACCATTCTGACTGGGACAAGGTGGTATTTCAGGGTTGTCTTTATTTGCATTTCCTTTACAAAAAGGGATGGTGAACATTTGCTAATGTGTTTCTTTGCCATTTTTATTTCTTCTTCTGAGAAATCTCTCTTTAGTTCCCTTGCCCATTTAGTAATTGGTTTGTTAGATTTGGGAGAGATTAGTTTCTTGAGTTCCCTATATATACTGGATATTAGGCACTTGTCTGATATATTGCTGGTAAATATTTTTTCCCAGTTAGTTGGTTGTTTTGTTGCTATGTCTTTAGCTGTGCAGAAACTTTTTATTTTAATGTAGTCCCGTTTGTCGAGTCTCTCTCGCCAATTTGTTGTGACCCTAGAACTTGGTTAGGAAGTTCCTACCTGTGCCTATAAGTTCAAGGGTCTCTCCTACTTCTGTCCTGCAGTAGTTTCAGGTTTGATGTTAAGGTTTTTAATCCATTTTGAGTTGATGTTAGTGCATGGTGACTGGTTGGGGTCCACTTTTAGTTTTCTGAATGCGACTGCCCAGTTTTCCCAGCACCAGTAGTTGAAGAGGATGTACTTCTTCTACTGTATGCCTTCAGCTTCTTTGTCAAATATCAGCTGATTGTAAGCATGTAGTTTTATTTCTTGATCTTCTATTCTATTCCATTGGCCTTCGGGTCTGTTTTGGGGCCAGTACAAAACTGTCTTTGTTATTATGGCTCTATAGTAGAGTTTGAAGTCTAGCATCGAGATCCCTCCCGTTTCTCTTTTTGGCTTAGAATTGTTTTGGCTATTATAGGTCTTTTGTTGTTCCATATGAATATTTGGACTGTTTTCTGTATTTCAGTAATGAAAGTCATTGGGATTTTAATAGGAACTGCATTGAATTTGTATATCAATTTTGGGAGGATGGCCATTTTCACTATATTAAGTCTTCCTATCGAAGAACATGGAAGGTCTTTCCATTTCCTGATATCCTCTATAATTACTTTCTTTAAGTTTTTATAGTTTTCATTAAATAGTTGTTTTACATCTTTGGTTAGGTCAATTCCTAAATATTTTATTTTTTGAAGTTATTGTGAATGGGGTTGTTTCCTTGATTTCCCTTTCTGCTTGTACATTGTAGAGAAAGGCAACTGATTTTTTTAAAAATGTTTTTATTGTAAAAATAGTGTACAGTTATGTGAGTAAGGTAATGAGTACATTTCCTATTGAGCATTGTTGGCAACTGATTTTTGTGGGTTAATTTTGTATCCTGCTACTTTGCTGAAGTGGTTTATAAGTTCTAAGACTTTGGGGGTGGAATATTTGGAAGCATGGTGGTATAGTATCATGTCATCTGCAAAAAGGGATAGTTTAACTTCTTCCTTCCCTATGCAGATCCCTCTAATGTCTTTTTCTTGCCTTACTCTCTGGCTAAGGATTCCAGAACTATAATGAAGAGGAGTGGTGAGAGTGGGCATCCTTGCCTTGTTCCTGATTTTAGGAGAATTGGTTGTAGTTTTTCCCCATTAAGTATAATATTGGCTATTGATCTGTCATATGTGGCTTTTATTGTTTTAACGAATGTTCTATTTTCTCCAGAGCTTTTAACATGAGTGAATGTTGTATCTTATCAAAAGCCTTTTCTGCATCAATGGAGATAATCATGTGGTTTTTGACCTTGGATCTGTTGATATGTGATGGATTACATTTATTGATTTATGTATGTTAAACCATCCCTGCATCTCTGGGATGAAGCTGACTTGCTTCTGATGTATGATTTTTTTTATGTGTTTCTGGATTCTGTTAGTTAGAATTTTGTTAAGGATCTTTGCATCTGTGTTCATCAAGGAGATTGGCCTGTACTTCTCTTTTTTTGTTGGGTCTTTGCCTGGTTTGGGGATGAGCGTGATACTAGCATCCTACAATGAGTTTGGGATAGTTCCCTCTGTTTCTATTTCTCAGAAGAGTCTGAGAAGTATGGGTATTAGTTCCTCTTTAATGGTCTTATAGAATTCTATAGTGAATCCATCTGGTCCTGAGCTTTTCCTTGTTCGAAGACTTCTTATTGCTTCCTATATCTCATTGCAAGATTTTGGCTTATTTAATTATTTCTTTTTGGTTTAGTTTGGGCAAGTTGTATTTCTCTAAGAATTCATCCATTTCTGCTAGGTTTTCTTTCCTTAGTGAGTGAGTATAGATTCTGGAAATAATTCTTTAAAATTGTTTGGATGTCTTGGATATTTGTTATAATTTTTCCTGTGGCTTCCCTGATTTTATTTATTTAGGTTTCCTCCCTTCTTTTTTTTAGTTAGTCTTGCCAAAGGTTTATCAATTTTATTGATTTTTTTTCAAAAAACCAGCTTTCTTAGTCTCTAACTTCAGCTCTTATTTTGGTTATCTCATTCTGTCAAGTTACTTTAGATTCAATATTTTCATGCTTTTCTAGCAGTTTTAGTTGTAAAATGAGATTATTTACTTGGACTGTCTCTATTTTCTTGATGTCTGTACTGAGAGTGATAAATTTGCCCCTCAGGCCTGCTTTTGCCTTGTCCACAGGTTTCTTTGTGATGTTTATTCACTTTCATTGAATTATATGCACTTTTTAATTTCTTCTGTTACTCAGTTGTTGCTCAGGAATGTGCTGTTCAATATGACTCTATAAGATGCTGTTAAGTGAAATGAACCCCAAGATAGGGCCACAAATGATTTTTTTTCTTGCTTGCTATTGTTTTTAATGTATAATGTACTATGTGATGTTTTTGTTTCTTTGGTATGTTCCTCCCCCATGGCATAACCCCTGTTTTCACTGTATTTGATTCTGGTGCCGTACATCTTGTATATACATTTTTCTAATTTGAGGAGGGGAAGGGAAAAAACAAAATGCTTAAATAGGGATACTGGTTGACCCATTGTAACAACAAAATGTATAAGACATAATGGTGATATCCTTTTCTTGGATTGTTCCCTGTATTAATATGTGGTGTCCTTCTTTGTCTTTTTGTATTGATTTTAATGAAAAGTTTATTTCATCAGATATCAGGATGGCAACTCCTGCTTTCATGCTGGGAGTCTTTGCATGGTATATCTTTCTCCATTGGCTGTGAGGTGGGTCTTGAACATGACAGATGGATAGGTCTTGTTTTCTGTTTTTTTTCTATTGATTGGTGAATTGAGCCATTAATATTTATGGTTTTTTATAGAGAGATGCATTGTGTTTCCTGTCATTTCCTGCTTTCCTAAGTTTTTTTTCTTTCCTTTCCTTCTGTGTTTACTATCACTAGAAGTGTCTAGTGATACCTGCCTGATGTGGATCCCTTTTCTTGATTGCTTCCTTCAGGTTGTGTTCCCCCTCTTAATATTTTTTGTAGTGCTGGCTTATTGTTTATGAATTCATTTAGTTTTTCTTTATTGTTAAAAATTTTAGTTTCTCCATCGAATGTGAATGATAGCTTTGCTGGGCATATCAGTCTGGGCTGGCAGTTATTGGTTCTCTGGACTTGGTTTGTACTTTCCTAGGCTTTCATTGCATTCAGTGTCTGTGTAGAGAGATCTGCAGTGATTCTGATTGTTTTCCCATTATAGTATGGCTCCTTCTTGGTTTTGCTGCATGCAAGATTGTTTCTTTATTATTCAGATCTATCATTTTTACTATAATGTGCCTAGAAGTGCTTCTCCTGCAATCTTGTTTGTTAGGGAGTCTATATGCTTCTGTTATGTAGGTAAGATGTTCTCTTTTAAGATGGGAGAAATTTTCATTGATAATCTTACTGAATAGGTGTTGCATCCCCTTGCTCTGATATTCCTCACCTTTGTCCACTCCATTTATATGAAGTTTAAATTTCTTGGCACTGTCTGCTTGCTCTTGGATTTCCCTTTGGAATAATTTAAGTGATTTTTTTCCATATCTGTGACTTTTTTTCAGTTGCTGCATTTTGTCTTCTATGTCTGATATTCTAATTTCCATTTCATTCACTCTGATAACTATGGCTTCCATTGGGTTTGCATGAAGGAAATTGAGCCATTTATGGCTTCTATGTTGGTTGTCAGAGTATTAATCTCATCTCTTAGTGAGGTGTGTTCTGCATTTATTTTTGCATGCATCCCCTGTTTGAAATCTTGCATCTCTTTTTGTGTTCTTTAAATTTCGGATCTATTTCTCACTTTAATTCTTGAGTCATTGCCTCCAGCATCTCTTGGATGTATTGTTTGTCTTCCATTCTTGCTTTGCTTCCACTGAGGCTCTCCCCTGGGTGGCTGCTGGCTTTTTGGGGTAGCTTGCTATCCCAGGTATTGATAAATCTTGTAAATTTTCTCTGTGATTTTTGCATGGGGATTCAGGGGTTATTGAGGCCTAATCTGAAACTCTGACTGTTTTGCTCAATAGGTGGCTGTCTTTCCTTGGTTCTGGGTTATTTCCTGGATCAATTGATGAAGCTCACTCACAGCCCTGGTTTGGCTGAGAGAGTCGGTACCTGGTCTCGGTTCTGTTGGGGAAGAGGCCAACCTCCAGCTGCTAGTCGGACCCACATAGGGCTGTCAGCTGTCTGCTGGAGATCACAGGCAGTTCCCACTGTTAGCCAAGCACTGAGCAGCCTAGACTGCTTGTGCTTACTCCTACAGGTGATCTTGGTGAGACTGTGTATGCTGGATGTACTCTCCCAGTTGCTGGAGTCTACTATGAGTTCTTGACTATAATCAGGAGCTGGTGGCCTGACCTGTCCAATACCCAGCCTGAGGTATATAAGTCAGGCTCTGGTGGGATTTGGGCTTCTGGTTCTCCCACCTGGACACACAGGTCTTTTGCTGTTATGGGCACAATTCTCAGATGGTGCAATTCCCTGCTTTCCTCCCTCTGCTGAGGCATGTGCTCAGCTTCTGACTTCAATTGGGACACAGGGGGGGTTGTGCAGCTTAGGCTCCCTGAGTCCCCCTGGCCCCTGGTCCCCCACCTGGGGCATGCCGGTTGGACCTGTGCTGCTGGGTATCCCACCCATGGTATGCAGCCTGAGGTACACAGTTTGGATTTCTTCCGCTGCTGGCTGCTGTGGCCTGCAGGTGATGTTCCTGACTTGGGCATTTAAGCTTCCTCCCAGAGGCAATCTTGATCAAGCTTCATAGGCTGGATGTGCTGCACGGTCTGGTGGGGCACTTGCACAGTTCCCAGTTTTAGTTGGACCTGTAGTCCAGGTGGTGGTAGGGGTCTGGGTCAAACTCTGGGGTTACTGCCAGCACTGGTCTGCCTTGTGGGGGGGGGGAGGTTTCCCCTGTGGAGTACTCATCCTGGAGCTAGTTGGTAACTCTCCAGTGGTGCTGTTGCAGATCACTGTTTCTGTGCGATTTAGGTCACTGGTTGCCTCTCCTCTCTGCATTCAGTTGAGATGCTTGTGGGCCATGCTGGGTGGTGGCTGCTCTGGGTCTGTGTTTCTCACCATCTCTGCCACTGTTGATGCTGTCTGGGTCAGAGCTGAGGGCGGTTTTTGCACTGGCCACAGGCTGAGAGGTGGGAGAGGGGCTTTGCACAAGTTCTGAGCTCCAAGGTTTCTGTCTCTGTTTGCACTCTCGGGGTTACCACTGGCACCTTGGGAGTCTTTGGCAATGGCATTCTGTAGATGGACCCTTGTAGTTCTGAGGTTCCCTCCTCAGCCAGGAGGAAGAGTGGTTTTGGCGGGATGGAGCGGTGCCACTTCAGTGAGGGGTGGGGGAAGGGTCTTTGTGCAGGAAAGCTGAGATTTCTCCCTTTGCAATCAGTGGGTCCGGCACTGGCACCTTGGGTGTCTTCTGTGTGGCATTCTACAGACAACCCACTGTGACTCTCTGGTCTCCAGCAGCCCCCGTCGGACTGGGCCAGCTGCAGTTTGGCGCATTGCTGAGCACCTGCAAGGGTTGGGGGAAGGGTCTTTGCACTTCTCTGTTCTGAATTCTTCTTTTTCTTTTTAAACCTCCTGTTTTTCTCTGGGTGTTTGTCTGTTTTGCTGTTGTCAGTCTCTTGGGGAAATTAAACGTTGGAACTCAAACTCTCTATTTGGTTGGAGAGAGCTGTGGTGTTTCCCTACTCTCCCGTCGCCATCTTGGCCTCCCCTGAGTAGTAACATTTTGAACAAGATTTAGAAACAAGAGAGTGAATTTAAACAAATTAACCAGAACTCATGCTTCCCTTCTGAAGGCCATACATAGAAGACTTTTCATAAATGCTTATTAAGTGATTTCCCTGACAGGATTGACTGATTTTAATGTCCACAGCTAACTAGAAATTCCATGAACAAACATCATATACAGAAGTTAATTGACACCTTTGCTAGCCTCCACTATTGTCCACTCAGCATGAGTTTATCAGATCTGGTTCACTGAGGATACCTACTTTTTTGTGTCTACCTCATCTAAAAGTCTGGTTGGTGAAAACCATGAGACATCAACTTAACAAGTGACTTCAGTCATGTTAGACCCTAACAATTTAGTGGATTCTTCACCTTTCATTACCACAGAGATTCATGCTTTAAACCTTGTAAAATGTTGGTGATATCTTGGCAGAGACATATTGGGACTTGAGTGAAATGTTCTCTTCCCATATTCAACCGAGACTGTTGTTTCATAAACACCCAGTGTTGTGTTTCACAAACATTGTCTTGACTGGGGGGCATCAAATGATGATGATTTGCCTTTCAATATGTTGTTTCTTTAAAATTGCCATGGTCATGTTCTAGACTAGACTGCTGTAGTAGAAAGAGATACTTTGCCACAGAGCACTAACCTCCACTAGAGACCTTCTACCCTAGTTTGCCTGTCTAGGTCCCATGAAATCCCACAGGTTCAGATGAGGTAGAATGTTGGGCCAGCCCAACCAGGGCAATATGGATTGAGTATCTAGCTCTTTTCTTGTCGCTGTTAAAATTGATGGATATTTATTATTAACTCAATTTTTAGGAAGAGGAAACAAATGTGAGAAGATCAATAAGGCTTAATACTGCAGGAATTTTCAGATGCTCCTTAAGGCTAAAGTGCAGCCAGGGTTTTGAGCCACTTGAGTTGATTTTCTGAATCTGTGTGCTGATGGTTTCTGGGTGTGATTTGGTGATATACTTGCCTATCTATGGTTCTGATGACACTGCATAATTTGTGACTCCCACTAATTTGTAAGCTCTTAAGGGGAGAACATGGTCTTTTTCATCTGAGTATCCCAAATATTGCCTATAGAAAACCCCAAATAAATATATATGAAAATATATTGTTAAGGGACAATTGCCATAGTATTTATTGCCTCGGCTCCAATAGAATGCCCGAATCTGTGTAATTTATAAAGAACAGAGGTTTATTTAGCACGGAGTTGAAGAGATATAAGAGTATGGCTCCAGGTTCAGGTTCTGGTGAGCTCTGGTGAGGGCCTCATGATAGAAGGCAGTATAGTGGCAGAACAAGTAGAAGGAGTCATATCACAAGACAGAAATCGAGAGAGATGTAGGGGTTATGGTCACTCCTTCATAGCAACAACTAGCCCTGAATTAACTCATTCCACAAGATCAGAAGTAATCCCTGGAAGCCTCTTTGTAAGTCTTATCTCTAACATACTCTATCATGGCTTAATACCAACATATTGGAAGACAAGCACATAACCCCTTGGAGGGCAAGCCTCATCCACATCACAGCAACAATCAATAGGATTGTTTCTTCTAACTCTATTAGGGAACTGGATAAGATCCTGGAGAGAGTTACAGTTCATTTCTAAGTCTGGTGCTGAAATGAGTGGAAAAATGAAGATATTGTTGCATCATCCATGAATACAGGAGGGGAGGACTCTGAGAGGAAGGTGATATACAGTGTGATTCAGACTCTTTTGGATGCTGGGCTGAGGAAAACAAATAGTAAAAATGCACTGGGTTCAGGAGAGAAGCTAAAGCTGAAGATAAAAGGTTTACCAGAGAGAATAGTAACTAGAGGAGAGAAGGGAGCAGACATTCCCTTTGTTGGAAGGGAATGAGGATAGGAACAAGAAACGCAACACATAAGACTCTGAGAGGCAAGAAATCATTTGAGCAAGTTGTGATTATTAAAAGTAAAGGAATTGAAGCCTGGTGCTGGTGGCTCATGCCTGTGATCTATTGAAATCTAGAGGATCAGGATTCAAAGCCAGCTTGGCACAAAAAGTCTGTAAGACTCAATCTCCAAGATAATGGCCCAAAAGCCAGGCTGCAGGTATGGCTCAAGTTGCAGAGCACCAGCTGTGTAAGCAAGCTAAGCAAGTGTGAGGTTTCCAATTCGATTGCCAGTACCAGGGAATTGAACAATATGAATATACATAATGTTACTGAATTGTACATTTAAAAAGGTACAAAGGGATTTTTTGTTTGTTCATTCATTTTGTTTGTTTTTGAGATAGGATCTCCAAATGTAGCCCAAGGTGGCCTAGACTTGTAATCTTCCTGCCTCAGCTTATAATGTCAGAAAGCTGGGATTAAAGACATGTATACCAAGGGCAAATTTTATGTTAGATAGATAGGTAGAGAGAGACAGAGACAGAGACAGAGATACAGAGGCAGACAGAGAGAGAGAGAGAGACAAGAAAACTGCAAAACTGCAAGTGGGTAACCAGTCACACCATATGCCAGAGGAAAAACAAGGAAAATGAGAGCTGAACACTATGCTATGTGTTTGTTGTTGAGAGGGCTGATATCGTATAGCCATCCTGATATCATATAGCCATCCTGACATCGTATAGCCATCCTGAGATCTGCTTCAATGCAGTTTGTAGTGCAAGAAAGTCAGAGGACAAGAATTATGAGAGGGGAGGGATAAGCACAAATAGAAGGGTTTATGTTTGTTTTTCTGTGCCAGTCCAGGAGGGCTTGAACTCAAGACCTGGGAACTGTCCTGGAACTTTTTTGCTTAAAGCTAGCACTCAGCCAATCTGTACAGCTGCCCTTCTGGCTTTTTTGGTAGTTAATTGGAAATAAGAGTTTCCAGGATTTTCTTCCCCAAACTGCCTTTGAACTGGAATGTTCAGATCTCAGTCTCCTGAGAAACTAAAAATTACAGGCATAGGCTACTGGGGCCTGAAGAATTTACGTTTTAAATAAATATTGTTGTATATATTGAAACAATTCTATATAACAGTGTAGAGCACTTATAAATAAATAAAAGTTACTATAGTAAAGCCAATGAACATATCTATCATCTCGCATAGTCACTTCCCCTTTTGTTGTGATGTTGCAAAGGGCAATTGAAATACATTCATTTAACAGTTATCCATATCTAATATGATTCTTTTGGAAAAATTTAGTAGAGTTATGTGACAATGCTTTAAGGAATTATTTTTCCAAGTGTAGTCTTTAAATCACAATCACCTACAATGTTTATGAAGATACACTTGTGCTCCCAATTGGCCCTGCATGGATAGAGTTATGAGTAGATAAGAAAAGAGATCTTCTAGTGTTGGTAGTCCCTAGCTCCAAGGTGTAGGGGTTGTCCTGGCTGTCCCAGAGGTTCACAGCTTCAAAGCCTGAACTAAACATCTATAACTCCAGGCTTTAGAAAACAGAGATTTACAGCTCCAACACTCAGGCTGAAGGCTTGTTGCCCTGGGCTTTCCTGACATACTGTTCTGGCCCTTGGCATATTTTGTAATACTTGGCACTTGACAATGATGAGCAGTGGAAGCAGGCAGCCACAGGTGGAGGCATTAGTATTGCAGCTCTCATACAGGCTTCAGGTTCTTAGCTCTCCCGCAACATGTATTATAACTCCTGGGACTAGGATGTCTGAGACCTTTGACTCTTAAGGATTAGCAGCTTCCTGGAACTCTTTCAGCAACTAGGGCCCACAGTTTATCTTCTCTGGATCTATATAGCCTTCTATCTTTCCAGAGCCTCAATTCTCTGCCTGTCACCTCTCTACTTTTGTTGCCCCTTGTGGTCTCTGTTGCTTCTTCTCCTCATTTTTCTGTCCAGGTTACTCAAGAATTTTTCAGCTGCCTTTAATTCTGTTATTGGCTGTCATTTCCTTCCCCAAAGCTACTGCTGAGCTCTCATTCCAACATCCTTTTCTCCTCCAGCTCTACCTGCTCTAATGTTAAGATCAAAAATAGGTAAGAATGTTATGAAGTTGGAATCCTATAGCTAACATAGTACTTATGTATGGAATGTTAAATACTTTCTTTCCTTTTAACAGTGGGAATAAGAAATACTATGCATGTTCATCATTTCTATTATATTCAATACTGCACTGAAAGACCTAACCAGTACAATGTTACAAGAAGTAAAAGTAACGTATTTACATTGGAAGGAAGAAATAAAATTGTCTGTATTATATTTGGGGGGGAGTAGGCAAGGAAACACCATTAGAGAGAAGCTTTTTATTGAGCCTAATGTTTCAATACCAGGGGCAATGACAGGAGAGTGACTCTGGTTGACTTAATAAAGTTAATCTGCTTATATTACCAGAAAGGGAGGTGTAGAAAAGGTGTCTGCATCTATTACAGTAGTCCAAGCAAATGGAAGACTGGGTTTGTAACTCTCATGACATAGCCCCTCATGCAAATGAGGGACCACATCTTCACCAATCACAAAAGTCCCTCATACAATGAAGAATAATGTTTGCACCAGTCATGGGCCTTCTTCTGGACCACAAAGTAATTACTTCCTGCCCCACACTGGGTGGAAATGGCTGAAAAGTCATTCAGAGTTCACTAAGGCTTGTAACGACAGAAGAGAAAAAAATGGCACCACCATTTTGTAATAAGACATGTCTACGACAGTGCCTCAAGACTTCAAAGTTATGTTCTGAAAGCAACAGGCATGGTGCTGGCATGAAAACAGTCGAACTGGCTGCTTGATTGATAGTGCTCCACTTCACTCCTTTACCAGGGAAAGGCCCAACAGCTTTCACTTAGGGAGGTAAATCACCTTGGCAACCAATATCTTAGCTTAGTTAAAGGAAAACTAAGTATTCAAAAGATAACTTACAGTAAAGGTTTATTATTAACATTAACAGTGTTTAACAGTGTCCCCAGTGCCCAGAGGAGATGTGGGTCTCTCTAATCTGTTTCACTAGGGCCTAGCTGGTATGTATTGAGTCAGATATTTCACAATGAAAAGACTGATCTGTATTCTAGATGAGCTCATGGTGGTTTTAATAAGCACAATGTTCATGACAGCAGTTAAATTGGAAGATTATTAAATAGAAGAAAATACTTGAAAATGAAGATACCTGGGTATTTTTTAATCAAACACAGGATAAGACTGAGAAAAGGGTGTTTGTAATTTGGCAATGGGAGTGCCACATTTGTTCAGATAAATTTTGGAAAAGATGCAGAGGAGCCGCAAAAGGAATATAGAAATAGGAAAAGGAAAAGAGAAAGTGGAAAAGGAAATAAAAACTAGTAAGACCTCACCCTGGATGGAGGAGATCTAGGGATCTGGGAGAGGAAAAGCAGTGCCATGGATACAAACATTCATCACATACTTACATGTCTCCGGAAAGATAGACAATAAATTTACTCTATAGGGCCAGGTGGTATGGTTCTCTGTGGAGAGCTAGAAAGGGAATTCCAGGGTTGGCAAAGAGCTCACTGAGTGAGATGGTATGTTTAGGGAAGCTAGTAAAAGTTGAAAGCTAAGGACAGAGGAAGTCTTCCTGTGAACAGGAAAAGGTAAAGGGAGCATTTGTGTTTTGGAGCTGGATTAAGAGGTGAGCTTGCTTTCTGAGCAGGTTGGAGGTTCATGATTAGAAGCTAAAAGTGATAGCCCTAAGTCATCTGAGGGCTTTTAGAATGTCATGAAAATACATGAGCACCTTGTAGGTGTCAGCTTATTTAGATATTTAGTTAAACAAGAAAGAACTGCATTCCATAAAGAATACATTCTTCATATTCAGCCTAGTTAGACTTTCCCACTGTTACTCTGTCAGAAGGTTCTTGTCTCAACTTTAACAGGACTTGGTTGGCTGCTTTTTCTTTATCTGGGTTTCTCTATTATGTTCTCTTTCAGAGGAGAAGCTTTGAAATATCAGTGGGAGAGGGAAAGGCTCAAGGGTCTTGGCACAAAAAATTTAAATGGAAACTTACATAAATAAAAATGAGAAAGAGAGAGATCACCTTAAAGGAGCTGAGGGCCATGTTACTGGAGTATTCCTTGCTAGCCAGCTTTGTGACTTAAAATGATCCTAAGAGTCAACACATGCTACCTAGCATGTTTTGATGGCTTGAGGGTTCCCAGTCTAGTGAGTCTTTATGTAAGAAGACAGGAGAGCAGAGAATGGGAAAAATGAGAAACTCTATAACTAGAAAAGACCAGGAAGATCATGTTGGAATCACAGTTCCCAGCTTGTGTGTTTCACATTTTGTGGATATCAAAGCAAATCTCTGAATTATACCCCTGTGTGTACACAAAAGGACACATATTAGGAGCCACCAATGTGGTCTAATTATTCATTTGAAGAGCTTGAGATCAAGGAAGTAATCTGTGTCCAGAAAGTGGAGTTGTAGAGGAATTTCAGCAGGAATTTATGTTTCCTTGTACCTATTGTGTCTTCTTCACCTAAGTGTTCACCTTATCCTGCCATCATTGTCCTGAAAGACATGAGGAGTGTAAAATGAAGCCCCAAATTTGTAAATCTGAAACGAAAGCCCATGTATACCTTCATATGATGCAGTGCCTTTAACGTTAGAGATCACTGACTTTCCCATCTTGGTCCAGGCTTCAGGGAAAGTGTGGTGGAGCTTTGGACATGAGTAACTGCATGGCAAGGCCTATTTACAAGGCTCTTAGGGTTTGGGACAAATGACTGTGGTGGATCCCTCATTGCCATACAGCCTAAAGTGAATCCTTTTACCAAGAACACAGAGGTGCCTTCCTCAGAGAAGATACCAAGTGTACTCAAAATGCACAGGGGAAAAGAGCCTGGAAAACAGATAGAGACAGAGATTAACTAGCCTAGAGGGCCTCAGAGGGATCAGGACGGATGAACTGCTTGCTATGTTTCCTGCCATCTGTCTAAAACTAGTTCCAGTGTATGCTCAGCCTTAACACAGACCTCCTTTTTATCACACTATTGCAATTTTAATTGGTCATGGGGCTTGAACTCTGGCTTGGGTGCTGTCTCTGCGCTGTTCAACTCAAAGTGAGCACTCTACCACTTGAGCTATAATGCCACTTCTGGTTTTCTGGTGGGTCAATTGGAGATAAGAGTCTCATGGACTTTCCTGCTGGGGATGGCTTTTGCCATCCTCAGATCTCAGGATCCTAAGTAGCTAGTATTACAAGCATGAGCCACTGGCACTGGGCTCAATTATATTTTTGCTTCTTCCATATATGACAACAAATTAGAGCATTTGAAACTACACCCACACCATAGAACTGTTGAAACTAACCAACACAGCTCCCACTGAAAAGGGACTACACAGACCTGTTCTAATGGGGAGGAGAGAGATTTTCCCACAAGGATAAACTTGAACTTAGGAAGACTGGATGGATCACTATTGGGGCTATCCTACTAATCAGTGGAGAACTTTTCAGAATTTTCAGAATCCAGTCATTACTATTTTTTAAAAGAAATCAAATTTAGTAAATTATAACCTATTGGGGAAAGGCTGCTTTGGAGCCCTTGTTATTTCAGTAACAGCTGAAGTTATTTATTTTTCAAGAATGTTATCTTTGGAGACACTTTTGTCAGTGAGTTGCCTTTGTTTGCTTGAATTGGTTTCACCTTCTATTATTTTTTCTCCACAGTTCATTCAGCTGTCACCATCTAATGAACCCTGACCAGAGAAGCAGTCTGCTCGTGGACATGTTGACAACTTGATAAGTCACTCCCACATTCCAGACATATGCCATACATATGCCATGTACCACACACATCATACACACACTATACATGCCCACACACGCTGCACATACATACAATATAACATTCACAAACATGTTATATACACTATGTCACTCACAAACACCACAAATATACCAAACACATATTCCATACATACACAAACTCATATCACATACACAAACTCATATCACATACACATGCATCTATAACACAAATAGCCCTCAGAAGCACATTAAACACACTAAACATTCACATATTATACTTCCATGGGACATATGACCACACATGCATATGTGTCTCACATGCATATCGCACACATTACATATACACATACACATGTTACACATTCATCCTAATATATCACACATACAAATACCACATCCACTCATCAGACTCAAACTCAGTGGCCACTATAAGTTTTTCTCTAAAGTTGATGGGCCATTGAGTACTTCATTCTCCAGAATCTCAAGTGTATTAGCTCTTATTAGTTGACTATTACATACTTGGCATTTTGGCTTTGATGAAGATTGTCTCTTATATTCAGCATATTCAGAGCTTCCTAAAGGGAAGGGTACTCTGTGGCTCAGCTCCTTTGGGGGGCATCATAGCTGCACTGAAACAAATATGTGACACATGGTGGCTGGGTAGAACCATGGGATTCATGGCTTATTTTCCTAGCTGTCAGCCAATACAGCATCTTACACATTTGCAGTCTGGACAGGGAAATTAATAGCTGACAAAGTTGTTCCTGAATTCTAGCTGATATCTTTGTGAGTCCTTCCCACCTCCCTTCCACCCTCCCACTCTTCCTTTCTTTCTTTTCTTTCTTTCTTTCTTTCTTTCTTTCTTTCTTTCTTTCTTTCTTTCTTTCTTTCTTTCTTTCTTTCTTTCTTTCTTTCTTTCTTTTCTTTCTTTTTTTCTTTCTTTCCCTCTTTCCCTCTTTCTTTTTTTTGTGCCACTTCTGGGGCTCAACCTCAGTATGTGGGCCCTGAGCTTTTTGGCAAAAGGCTAGTGCTCTATCACTTGAGCCACAGCTCTACTTCCGGATTTTGTTTTGAAGTTAAAGGTAAGAGTCCCCAAATTGTGATTCTCAGATCTAAGCTTCCTGAATAGCTAAGATACAAGTGTGAGCCATCAGCATCCAACAATATCTTTATTTTTATTTTTGTTAATTTATTTTTCTTATTGACATTTTATTTATATGATCATTGAAACTTTTGGGGGAGGAATGGGTGAAAATGTTGCAAGGGTTGACATTAATCAAGATGCATTGTATTCATAAACTGCTTTGTTGAATGGCAATTCCTTCGTACAATTATCTAAAGAGTTTTAAAAAAGTTTATAATTACAACAGTCTTATTGCAAAAACTAATGAAAAAACTTATTGTGAATCAGTGTTTCACATTTTCATTTATAAGAACTTCAAATAATTGATTACGATGATAAAAATTCTATAGCAAAAAAGGCAAAATCAATACATTTATTTGAAACACAAGGCTCTGAGTTAGAAGTTCAATGTTATTTTAACTAATTCTCCATTTCTAATGTTTTAAATTATTTTAAAGTCAAAAAATAAAATACATGTTTCTAATATGAATGACATAGAAGGATTAATTATCCACAAACTGGGATAATTGTGCAAAATTCAAAAGTTCTCTGAATATAGGACTTTGTTTTTTAGGTACTTCAAAATGTCCAAAGACTCTGTTTTTTTTTAATGTTTATTTTTTATTGTGAACATATTGTACAGAAGGGTTACAATTACATGGGCAAGATAGTGAGTACATTTCTTATCAAGCATTGTAGCCTCCTCCTTTGTTTACCCTTCCCATCCCTTCCCAGCCTCCCCCCACCCCCCCACCCCCCCACCCAATTCTCCCCACCCCCCCACCCAATCCTCCCCACCCCCCCCACCAAAGTTGTAAAGTTCATTTTCAACATGACAACTTGTACTTCTCATTGTTGCAAGGGGTCCACCTGTATCCTTATTTAAACGATTTGTCTTTTTGTTTTTCTTTTGATAGTACTGGGAATTAAACGCAGATCCTTGCCTTGATAGGCAGGTGCTTACCACATGAGCCTGCCTCTGGTCCTTCATACACTGTGTCTTCTAAATAATCACTGATGCAACAGAGTGAAGTGTATGTCATCATCTAATAGAATTACTTCAAGGAAGCAAAATTGTGAAAGATAGGTTGATTTCAGACAGTTGGTCTTCAGGGTTCACTGGCCAAAGTTCAAGAAATGCCTGCAATCTTTATCTGCAGAAGAAACTCTTCCATAATCTTGTTGATTTAAAGTCTTAGACAAGTGTTATTCAGGAGACTGAGATCTGAGTTCAAATTTAGCTTAGGCAAAAAAGTCTGTGAGATTCTCACCTTCATAAAGAGCCTTAGGTAGAGGTGACTCAAGTGCTAGAGAGTCATCCTTGTACAAAAAGCCAAGCAAGACTGAGAGGCCCTGAGTTTGAGCCCCAGTACTGGCACACACACACACACACACACACACACACACACACACACACACACACACACACACACACACACACACACACACACATCTTTCATTATGCTGTTTTCTAACCAATGCTTTTGAAGATAAGAGAGCTGGCTTACAATTCAATTTCTGAGGGCAGTGAGGTAAATTAAACTAGATAAATCACTATAAGTTATTGTTTAATAACTATATAATGGATAGAGCTCATCTTCAATGACTACGTGCCCAGGCTTGTTCCTTTTGAACGAACTGACTGGCTAGGAAACATGAAGCAAGCTTTCTGAATGTGTTCATCTTAGTTCACAATCATAGAAGAACTTAAGTAAAATGCCTTTTTGGGATGTGATATTTTCTTCGAGAATCCTTTTCTCCCACTAATCAATCTATTCCATATGAAATGAGTTCTATGATGTTGGTAAAAGAGGGCCATGTATGTGAATGTTATGTCACCTGAAGCCTGTAGAATCACCAGTTGCCACAGGAAAACTCATTCACACATCAACTGGAAGTGAAAGGAGGAGAGTTCACACACACACACACACACACACACACACACACCATTCCCACTGCAATCTCTGGCATATCTTGGTTTACCAACTCATGAAAGCAGTAAGGAAGTTGCTCCTCTTGGATGGATGAGGTGGTGATATTCTATGAGCTCTTTTTTCTTTTGTGAAAAAAGCATTTCCCCAATGAGGTAAGATCCACCATTTGATGATTTAACCAGGCCTCTGAAAATACTCACTAGTGAATTAGACATTGATAAAATGCACATCATTGAAGTTCTGGTCAAGACTTGTTCTACTCAAATTAGATTGTACTCAGAAGATCTCTGGTAATGTCAAAATTCGTGGAGAGACCATTAAATGCATGTGGATTAACCTGGTGGATTTTATTCCTGGTAATTGACCTTTATGCTGCAGCAATACAGCTGACAATTGTAGCTAAAAGTATGTTCAGAATCAGAATTTAGTGGGGGACCACCATCTTGATGAGTGACCTTTGGCAAATATGGACTCTGTTTCTTCATGTCAGATACAAGTGTAAATAGCATGAGTACTTCATGAGATTGTGACAGTTAGTGTTTTAATCCCTATCTCAGGTTTAGTATGGTGCTTGACATAGAGAAGTATTAAAGGATGCTTGAGATTTTTGTGGTTTTTAATATACTTCATTTTTCTTTGTTTATAACTTTGTTTTATTTGAATTGGCTTCTGACATGTACAAAATTCTTGAAGTACTGAGTACTGGTGGATCATGACTTAGCTACGCAGGAGGCTAAGATCTGAAGATCACAGCTCAAAGCCAGCCTAGACAGAAGAGTCTGTGACATTTACCTCCAATTAACCAACAAAAATCCAGAAGTGGAACTGTGGTTCAAGTGGTAGAGTGCCAGCCTTGTGTGAAAATCCTAAGGGATAGCACTCAGGCTCTAGATTCAAGCCCCAGTACCAGTACATACTCACACACAATAATTGAGACAATTTTCCCAGTAGTCCCTAGAAATTCCTTTTTGTCTTTTTTCACCAAATTTTCAGCATCTTATTCCCTTCTACCGAACCAAGGAGGAACAGGCTCTTCTTCATAGGCTATGCACTGAAGAATCCTACACTTTATTTGGTTTTTTAATTTAATTTTTAAGATTTTTTATTATCTTTAAGTGGTTGTACAAAGAAGTTCCCATTCTACAAAACAGTATATGAATACAAAGTGTCTAATAACATTGTCACCCATCACTCCTAACCCACCCCTTCTCTCACTTTTCTTTTCTTCTTTTTTTTTAAATCGAGATTAGGTGACTACATAAATTTCACACATTTCACAGTATTGTAGAATAGTAATACTTAGTTAAAGTCACAAACACATTTTAACCTTCACAAGGCAAATTGTCATTATCATGGTTTGTGAAGTTTGTGAATTTTATGAGCTTTGACAATACAATTATTTCTTCCACATCAGGTGTTATTTACATTTCTTTCCTTTTCCTAAGTGTAAGCTGTTCCCTCTTTCCCTCTCATTCCTCCCTTCCTTTATTTGTTTTTATTGTTTGTGTCCTTTATCTTTTTTTTTAACCTTCCACTTGTCCTCTATCTGACTCTATGATTTGAGATGTTCCAAAGAGACTGCACAGTTGAGATGCAGCTTATAAACCAAATTCAATTCATAGGATTGTGATGAAAACAAATCAAATTAATTGCCAATGCAGACACAAATAGCTAGCTTCAATATTGTGTTTTGGGTTTCTAACAGCTATTCAATTGGAAAACCTTAGGCCCACATCTGTAGAGGCATCCAGCTGTAGGAGTTAGTTGCTCTCTCCAGGCTACCTAGGCTAGCTTCTGTAGACCTTTTCAACTTCCTCCCAACCTGGATCCTAGAGACATTTGATTGAACAAGATTTAACTCTAAGGAGGAGGCTGCAATGCTTGGTAAGAAATGTATGCATTATCCTGCCCATGTAATTGTTGCCCCTCTGTACAGTATGTTCTCAAATAAAATAAAATACAATTTAAAAAAAAAAATTGGATACAAATAAAAAAAAAAAAAAAAGATTTAACTCTAAAACAAACTTGAAAACACCATAGCATAGGGAACAGAATGACATGTGTGAAAAGCCAATTGCAAGTCCTGATTCCTACTAGCTGTGTGACACTGGTTGAGTCCCTTCATTTTTCTTGTTTGGTATCTGATAGTGGGTGAGGATGAGGACATTTAAAGCCATGGATAGTCATTGTAAAGACAGAGTGGGAGGGAATGTGCTTTGTGAAGGATGATGTAGACACTGGCCTAGAATTTGGAACCATTTTTGTTTGTCTCATGGGCATTCCCAGAGCCATCGGCATCACTGACAGAAGACTTTGTGCCAAAGTTCCTTCTGTTTTTTACTCTCTGAGTATGAATTTTGGCTCATACTTAACACTAATCATCCTAGTTAAGTCATTATTTTTTCCACAAAGAGAAGGAAACGGAGATGCACAAGACTTGCTTTCTACCTTACTTGGTCAAAGGAAGAAGATCTTTCCTACACACTTACTTGCTTGCTGGCTTTCACTACAAAGAGCCTGCACACCTACTTGCTGCCTACCAGCTGGCATGTCCCCAGGATAAATAAAGCCTTCATTTTTCTTATTAATCATCAATATAAAAACACATGGCCTCTTTTTCTATTGTTCTGTGCCTGGTTCACACCCTATATAATTTTATACTGTTCCTACAGCCCTGACATGCCCTAAGCTACAACTGACACTGGTTCACTGGCTTATAAAAGTGTGCTTTGTGTTCCCTGTGTCTGCATGGAGTTCTCTGAAAGCTGCCTAGGCAGTGACTCAGACCTTCAGAGAACAGGGCATAGAGAGGTCACATGCCACACGGGAAGTAATTTGTAACTCAGTATGCTTCATATTGGGCCTGATCTACTCATTTTCTGAGAGAATGACTTTATAACAATTTCTAGCCAAATCTCAACATTTGCTTGTTAACTGAAATAAAATTCCATTCTATGTCTACCTTAAGAGACAAACTCATTAAAGGGAACCATTAGTATACAGTAGGTGGGACAAAAAAAAACCATATTCTTGGAAACAGTCCTTTTATAACGCTGAATGTTTTTTGAAATAAGAAAATTTTGCTTCTGACCTGGTAGAGATTCCATCATGCATAACATACAAAAACTCATTTTAACATGCTTGTAATTAAGAAAACATACAGTCTTGTACAAACCTTTGATATCCATGTGTTTCTCTCCATTTTTAGTCTTTTTTGTGTGTATATGTGTAAGTACTGGGGTTTGAACTCAGGACCTTAGACTCTCTCACAGCTTTTTCTGCTCAAGGCTGATGGTTCTCCACCACTTTAACCGCATTTCCGCTTTGGCCTTTTTTGGCTAGTTAATTGGAAATAAGAATCTCACAGGGTTTTATCTGCCCAGCCTGGCTCTGAACCTTGATTCTTAGATCTCAGCCTCCTGAGAAGCTAGGATTACATTTGTCAGCTGTTGGGATCTGGCACTTCCAGACATTTTTACAGTTTTTCTGCACTTTTGAAATAATAAGAAAATTATTACATGTCACTTTCATATCAAGGCAACTAAAATATATGACTCCTTCATTTTTCTCTTGCCCTTATACTGGGAACCATGTGCTGTAGATATCAGAGTCCATGATAAAAAGGATGGTTATTGAACCCACATCCAACTGTGATGATAAAAAGGAATGAATGATATAATTATTTCGAGGTTTGTATACTTTGTTACTGTAGCATGAGCTTTTCTATTCTGCCTGATACTATACATGTATTTAAGGTAGAAAGTATTCACACACACATCCACTGAAAACATAGCATTAAATCTGTGACCAATGTTATAGACATTGTCATAGAACATCAAAAATACCTTTTTAGTTTCATTTATAGATAGAACTTTATAGAAGCAATAATTTTCTCTAAAGAACTGGAGGTAGCCATGGCTTCTAGACAATCCCTTCTCCACACTAACAATTTTACTGTCTAGATTTAGATATAACTTTTTTCTGCGTACTTTTGCAAACTTAAAATTAGAAAAATACTTTGGATGTTAGGAAGCTGGCAAAACTTGTGAACATTGTTTCCATGGTTCTTTGGTGTCTAAGAATGGAATTTTTGAATGGTGATTTGGAGGATGTGTCTCTCCCTCTGGTTGCTAAATTTGTTATCTGCCTTTCTGGACCTATAGCAATGAATGGTAGCAACCTATGTTTTAATTCTTTCAGTTGCAAACTCCAGGGACCTACTTATTTACAATGCAGAAAGCAATCAAATCACCACAGTCATCTGTGAGTCATTCCTTAGGGGGAGTGGGGGTGGTGTAATGGGCAGGAAAGTGGTAATCTGAAAGACCCATTTAGAGGAGGAGGACCTGGAGGGGGCAACAACATGAACATAGGCTAGATGCTGGTCAGGAAGGCTGAAGCAACCTAGGAGGGCCAGCTCTTACTGCTAAAGAGAATTAGTAGAAAGACCAAAAGCAGCTTTCCAACACAGATTGTACAATGTCATATGGAATTTTTGAGTATTCAGATTTCCAGCCAATACATCTAAAAACAATTAAGATAAAGTAGGCTAGGGTGAATCTTAGAACTCAGGTGTTTAAAAAAATTCCCTAGGTGAGCACAAAATGGGTTGAAGATGATGGACCACTGTTATAAAACAACTTTGATGCAAAACTCCAAAAAAATCCATCATTTGAGAAAGATAGTTAGTGAAAAGTAACAAGTAATTTCCTTTTTCTTTTTAGTAAAAGTACTTTATTCTCCTCTTGTATTTGCTTTATACCTTGCTTCACAAAGTTATAAAGTACACAGCTTTATACAAAAAATGTAAGAAAATTAGGTTTATTTCTTTATAAACAGTTTTGCAGTCAGATGCAAAGCATAGCACATAATGATTTGGAGATATTTCCCATGCAGAATCTGCAAATATTACAACCTTCCATCTACATTACCAAGCCCCAAGATGCATTCCCACTTTCCTTCTGATTTCCACACCTATGGCAGTGCTACTGTTCATATAGCTGTTCTCCATTGCTCTGATGCAGATGACCCAGTATCCCTGAGGGCCCCTGGTGCTCATTCCCCAAATCCCCCTTTTCAAACACAGCTTGCCTTGATGCATTGAATACAGTAAAGTTAAAGAAACATTTCTTTGCATTAATTCTGTATACATGTATACTTCAAGATTGACTGTGTTCCATAGCAAAGAAGGGAAAAGGGGAAATCCCAAGGTGATGAGCAGGACATGGCCCCTGGTAGGCAGGTCCATCTGGCTGGGAGCAGAGACAGCTTCCTGAGGTAAGATAGGAAAGGTAGGGGTGCTGATCATAAATTGACTTTTCTTACCTGTGAGTTAAAGTTTGGAATGGAGAAGATTCACCTTTCTCCAACACTCCTTAGGCTATACATCTCTGTAGAAGCCTGCCATGTTACTTGGCCTGCTTGTCTTTCAAAAGTCCTCAGAGGCCTTGCTTACATCTCTCCTGATTTCACCTTTTACTTTTGCTGCTTTGCCAGTCCCACTGTTGTTGTCTGTAACAGAGAATGGGAGGAAAGAGGGAAGGAAAAAGAAAAAGAGAAGAGGCTACCCTTGACTACTTGTTCACTCACTTTAGAGGGCTTGTTAGTAAGTCTGCCTATTGTCCATGTTCCCTTTCTCTATTTGGGTTTTGCAATTCATAGAGATCAGAGAAGGAAGGGAGCCTTTACCACTGAAATCAAATGGGTGATTGTCAAGGTGAATGAACTTTATCTGGAGGAATCACACCTATTGGAACAGGTTCAGTGAAAGAATACATTTTAGTCAGGAGGAGGCAAGAAAATGGGGAAAGCGAGCTATCCAAAAACTAAATTAAAACTAACTTCTTTCCCTCAGTACTGCCAAAAATTTCTCTTAGCTAAAAGCTTCACACTTATCCACTCTCTTCCATTCTCCAGTCTTTCCTTTTGATCTTAGCATATTTGATGTTATTTTACTGTGTTACACACTTAAGGCTCTCCATTGTATTATGCCTTCAATTCACACTATCAGGAAAAAAATTCCAACTCTTACTAAGATAACTTTTTCCTCTTCTTATCCCTGCTACCAGACATTTTTTTGCTGTGGCAAGATTCTCATGGGAGAAGAAAAATATAATTCCCCTTTCTATATATGGCCCCTCTCATTCCATCTCCCTCCTTGTCTGTAGGCCTGTGGCTGTTATGAAAGAGGGTGGCACTTAACATTCACCAATATCTAGAAGAACATTTGGCTGTTTTAATTGGGGCAGAGTGCTACTGGATTTTACTATATGGAGACCAGTGATGTTTATAACTATAAAACAACATACAGAACAACTTCCCTCAACAAAGAATTATTGGTCTCAAATGGTCAAAAAGCTCAAGTCAAAAATCCCTTGGTTATTCCCAGAATGACTAGAACAGAAGAGCAACACTCATGATTTTAAAGTGGCTCATTAGAAGGTTTTTGTGTCACTGTTGTTTCTGGGAAGTAATCATTTGGTTACAGTCCTAGTTGTCTCAGGGAGGTCAGACATTTCTGTGACAGAATCTTCCAGATCCTTTCAAATATCTCATAGTTGTCACACAAGCCTTTTGAAAGACTTATATATTGACACATCATCTTCTTCCTCCATTATTTCTGAGCTGTATGTTTTGTCTTATATTTTATCTCATTTGTTCCCTTTATCAATCGTATCACTTGTTTCCCTTTCACAATCAGAAAGCAAAGCTTTCTCCAAACAAAATATCTTAGGCTTAAAGATACGAGGATATGATGTTTAGACTGAAACGGAAGATTTAAGAAGTGTATCTGAATGTTTATGTCATAGGGTCTCAGGCTTTGGTGGCTGCCTCACTGTGATTACAGACATTTCCCCCTTTTCTATTGCTGCTATAAAGTCAGCAATCAGATCTATTTACAGGGACTGTCATCAGAGACAGGATGGTGATTTGGAAGGAAGTGTTGGTAGGAGGTTACTTTCAAGAACATGTGTCAACAACTAGCTATAAAGGATTATTTAAATTAGTGACAGAACACTCTCAAAGTGATCAATGTTCATGGCCACCATGAATTTCAAAAGCTGAACATCCTAGGTCAAGCTAGGATAGCTATATGTCCATGAGTAATATTCTATAGCTCAATCCTGTGTAGCTGACACATGACACTTTCTTCAGTGTGATTCCATAAATGCTTTAATTTGTTCCACAACATAACTCTAAAGAGGCCACAGTACCACCAAGTGCTGATAGCTTACACTTGTAACCCTAGGTACACAGGAGGCTGAGATCTGAGGATTGCAGTTTGCCAGGATTCCCTGGCAGGAATGTCCACGAGACTCTCATCTTCAATTAGCTACCCCAAATCTGGAAGTGGAGCTATAAATCAAGTGATAGAGCATAGTCTTATGCAAATAAGCTTAGGGACAGTGCCATGGTCCTGAGTTGGAACCCCAATACCAGCACAAAAAAGGAAAGAAAATTAAAAAAAGTCATTAAAAAAGGCTTACATAATCCTGCAGAAGTGGGTAGCAGGCACCAAGGACCCTATGATGGAACACATGCATGCTGTAAGGGTATAGAGTGTTCCATTTCCACACTTCTCATATTTGAATAGGGGCTGTTAAAAACAAAACTACTGATATGAGTATGAACATGCTGGAATTTGTGTCTGTGTCTATGACTGTGCCTCTATCTGTGACTATGGCTGTTGTCTCCCATTTATCTCTAGATTTGTGACTGTGTCTATGGATATACTGGGGCTCTATTACTATTTCCATATCTATTACCTAGCTCCATATCATTGGCTATAGGTAGGTTATGGCTAAGTCTAGGGCTGGGGCTACATCTATATGCATTGTCAGACAGCCCTAATTTAGGCCCAACTATCGAAGGTTAAATCTCCAATATGACTTTCCCTAAAAAATAATAATGAAAGGCAATGACTAAAAGCACCTACTTAAGCTACAAGAGGTAACTAATTGGATCTCTGCTATCTACTCTTGCATACTTAGGATAGCCATACATGTCTTTCAACTATCCACATATGGTCAGTCACATCAGTCTCTATTCGTGGGCAAATGAAGTGAACACTCTCCTACTCTTTTTTTTTTACTTCCTTCTTCCACTAAGTCTTTCTGGTTTATAACAGAAAGCTATGAAGCACAAAAAATGAAGATAATACAAAAGAAAAAATGTGATGGTTGTAACATACTTTTAAAATCTCCATTTAAAAATCTATGAAAAGACACATTTCATAGCAAAACATTGAAGCTGAATTTGCACTTGAGCTTTAAGCACAGCCCACTATTTCAGCTTCAAAGCCATCCAGGAACATCAAGTAAGTGAATAGATGAAGACTGGAGCCTTCTAGGAATGATGGCACCCATGGGAAACAATCCAGGTTTTTAGTTGTATGTTAGTGACAGAAATTTCCACTTGGGAAGGGAGGAGTGGTTCTAAGGATACTTTTGGGTAGATAGGTTACATAAGTTTGTCTCCAGCTAAGATTTTGGACTTCAAGTCTGGTGAAAAGAGGAGCTAGTGGTTGGCAGTAGCAGGAGCACCAGGAGATAACACTGCTTATATCAAGGTCTTCCCCAAAGATTCACCTAGGTAAGGTGCCCTCAAAAGCTCCTTTTGCAGAGACCTTGTTCTGGGCTAGATTCTGTCTCTTCCATATGTTTCTGAACTGGGCTTGTTCACCCCTCTTTAGGTAACCTATTGTTCCTCTGCTCTCAGAAAGTCACCATATTGATGGAAAACTTAGTGTAGACACCTGATCAACGTAGTTCACCGCAGCCCAGAGCTCCTGGACTCAAGCAACCCTGTGAGCTCAGCCTTCTAAATAGTTAGGATTATAGGCATATGCCACTGATATTTCTCTCTTGACAAAAAAAGTTCCAATTAAACCAATGGTATACTGTCAGCTACATTTAAATTATTGAAATAAGATGGGTAGTAACTGAGGAAAAAAAATCCAGATTTTGTCATCTAAACCCTCGATATCTAAGAGTGTGATGATTTTATTTGGAAATTAAGGTATTAGGAGATATAGTGAGGTCCTTTTGGGAACAATGAGATAACAGACAACACACAGATCAAGGGATGACTAGGTGAAAACACAGCCATGCCATTTGAGAAGAGAAACCTTAGGAGAAACTAGCCCATCAATACCTCAACCTTAGACTTTCAATCTCCTGAGTTCAAACCTCAGGACTACAAAAAAAGATTCAAAGATCACTAGCATACTTATGTAACTGTAACCACTTTGTACATCACCTGGACAATAAAATTAAAATAAAAAGATCCAGAAGCCGGGTGCTGGTGGCTCACGCCTGTAATCCTAGCTACTCAGGAGGCTGAGATCTGAGGATCGAGGTTCAAAGCCAGCCCGGGCGGGAGAGACCGTGAGACTCCTATCTCCAATAAACCACCAGAAAACCAGAAGTGGCGCTGTAGCTCAAGAGGTAGAGCGCTCGCCTTGAGCTGAAGAGCTGAGGGACAGCACCCAGGCCCAGAGTTCAAGGCCCACCACCACCACCAACAACAAAAAAAGATCCAGATACCTCCGTAATTGAAGAATGGATCAAGAAAATGAGGTGTATATAAACACAATGGATTTTTACTGATCCATTAGAAGGAATTATATTACATCATTTGCAAAGAGATAGATAGACCTGGAAAAAAGTTAAACGAGTAAGTCAGGCCCAGAGAGACAAAAGATACAGCTTCTCTCTCATCTGTGAAAAGTAGAATTAGTAAATATTCAAGTAAACACTTACAGGAGTTTATGCATGTACATACATATGTATTAACTGAAGCATGATATTTGCAGGGGAGACTTCAAATAGTGGAATTTCTTAGAAAAACTAATGCATAATCCAACAAAATGAGGAATCTGGCACTTGAAATGTGTATGAGGGAGGTCAAGGGAAGAGGTAGACGAATAAAGAGAGGAAGGAAGGAGAGAATGCAGTCATAATAATTAATACATACTATGAAAGTAAAAAAATTGAGGGAAAGGATGGGGTGAGAGAGATGGTGGAGAATGATAAAGAGGTGACATTAATCAAGATGGATTGTACATGTAAATGATTTTTTCAACTATAAAATCATATTAAGTGAAGTAAGCCAGACCCAAAGAAAAAGGTCCCATGGTTTCCCTTATTTGCAGTAATTAGTATACATCTAGGATAATCTTAGCAGATGAGCACAATACTCAATAACTATGTACACATAACCATATACGAGGATGCTAATCAAAATGAACTCCAAGACATGGACACAAAAGAATTTTCTTTTTTGTTATTATTTGTAATGTATTATGTGATTTTTTTGTTTCTTTTGTATGTTCTTCTCCCTATAGTATATCCTCTGTTGTCACTGTATTTGATTTTGGTACCCTGGTACTGTTTATAAGTTTGTTTGAATTAGAGAAGGGAAAGGAGACAACAGAATGATGAGACAAAGAACCAACACTACAGCAATATACACAAGACAATATGTTGAAAATGATCTGTATAATGTGGGGGGTGGGGCATGTGAGGAGGGAAAGTAGGAGAAAAATGAGGGAAGGGGTAACAAGTTTGACAAGAAATGTACTTAGTTCCTTACTTATGTAACTGTAACCTCTCTGTACATCACCTTGCTAATAAAAAGATGATAATAAAAATATAATTTTTAAAAAACTTGTAAAAATGCAAATAATTAAAGTATTTTCATTCTTCCAGCCTTTATGGGGCAAAACTTGTAGATATCTTGAGTTATTCTCTCCAATTCATTCAATTAATTGGAGTGTTTTGATAAATATTCTTTTTTGTGCGCTGGTTCTGGGGCTTGAACTCAGGGACAGGGCACTGTCACTGAGCTTCTTTTTCTCTCCAACACTTAAGCCACAGATCCACCTTTTTTGAGTAGTTTCTTGGAGATAAAAGTCTCATGGCCTTTCCTGTCCAGACTGGCTTCGAATTGTGATCCTTAGAGCTCAGTCTTCTGAGTAGTTTAGGCATGAGCCACTGGCACTGAAACTAGTACATATTCTTCTAAAATGTCCTTCACATGTGTTCCTTTTCTTTTTGGTTCATGTCTACTTTGTATATCTGTTCCTCATCACCCCCATTAAGATAACTTTCACAGGGCTTTTCCTGAATCTCTCTATCCATGTTCTCCTTCTAGAACTTCTCTACCATGGCCTCCTTCATCTTTCCTATCCCTACTCAGACTCTCCTCCAAGCCCTTCAGGTGACTGCTCATATTCTTTAGTACCACCCAAAACTTGAGGGTCAGTTCTGTAACAGCATATGGAATGAGTTGGGCCAGGTTCCCTTAGCAATGACTGCTTTTATTCCTCTTTTTGCAACCTTACCATTAAGGGATTAGGGAATAACCTTCTGTGGGTTATAAAAATCCCACCCACTCTTCAAACTTCAGCCCAAAGTCATATTCTCCAGGAATTCTTCTTCAACTTCTCTATCGTACTAGAGTTTTCCTCTTTTCAAATATGACAGCACAATACACAAGTAATCTACTATTCAACCATTTCTGCTGTCTGTAAAGAATTCTTTAAGGTGTTTTTTCTAACTATGAGTCTCTTCTTTGCTGCTCCACTTCTGTCCTTTCCAACTTTGCACTAGTTTGTGAACATTCTGCTTAATCCCCCCACCACCCAATGTCTTATCATCTCACTAAGATAAAAGCCAACATCTTTAACCAACTATAAAGACCATAGTCAGTGATTCTTATGTGAACTTGGCTGCAGATAACACACGAATGTCTACAAACATTGGACTCAACTTACAACCATACACTCCAAATTTCTAGAAACCAAACCTAGCAACTGCTATTCAGTTAACATCACTGAGCTGTTAGTAGAATGCAAGTCCCATGAACACCACTATATCCTCAGGGACTAGACCAAGGGTAAATTTCATTTTTCATAAATATGGTACTGAGTATTAGGTGCTTAAAATGCTGAAATTTTATTCAAATTTTGTATGTTTTCTCTGTGTGTGTGTTTGAATGATATCTTATTCTTTGGCTCTACAACCTAAAAGTTTTCAATCTATTCAGCATATCAGGTATCCATCACAAATATGTGGTGCTCCTAAATACCAACAGAAGCCAAATTTATTTTCTTTCATTGTCTATCTTTTAATAATAACAAATCAAAACATCTGTATTAAACTATTATTTGGAGAAAATTGACTAATCCTCATCCACTACTCCAGCTATCCTATATTCCTGTTGTGATCTAGCACATATGAAATTTCTAAGTGCATAGAAAACATACTTCATCAGTCCAGTTTTTATTGGAATAACAAGACACTTGAGATTGAATAATTCATAAAGCACAGATATTTAATTAGTTCACAGTTTGGAAAGTTAAAAGCTTAAGGTTTCCTGGCCCTATGGTTTCAGCCTCTGATAGTGGCATTGTGGTGGGCAGGCTATAAGAGGGGGAAAGCGATATGTGGAGATAGAAAGCTGACCCTCAGTACAGGGTCAGACTCATTCTTTATAGTCACTTGCTCTTGTGGGAATTAACTAGAATGCCACCAACTACTTAATCTCTGTTCATCTCCCACCAGAGCCTACTTCTTAAAGATTCTTCTACCTCCTAATACCACCAGCCTGACAACCAAATGCCAAACACATGAGCACCTGAGAGACATATTCAGCCATACCTGAACTATCACATATAATTTAACAATAACACTAATAATATATAAATGCCTTATTTTGTAGCAAGCATACCACAAAGAATTTTGCAAGAATTATTTTTAATTAAAAATAAAATGAATTAACTGAGCAAGAATGTATACACATGTAATCCTAGCCCTCAGAGTTAAGGCCAGAGAATTGTGAGTGGAAGGCCAGTTAGAACTACCTAGGGAGACTCTCTCCAATAAACAAACAAAAATAGTATCTCCATTTTAAAGGTTTGAAAACTGAAGTTGAAGCCGGGGCATCAGTGGCTCATGCCTGTAATCCTAGTTACTCAGGAGGCTGAGATCTGGGGATCGCCGTTCAAAGCCACCCTGGGTAGGAAAGTTCGTGAGACTCCTATCTCCAATAAACCACCAAAACTGAAAATAACGCTATGGATCAAGTGGTAGAGCACTAGCCTTGAGCTGAAGAGCTGAGGGACAATGCCGAAGCCCAGAGTTCAAACCTCACAATTGACAAAAATAAATAAATAAATAAAATTGAAAGAATCTGTTTCCCTAGGTCCTGCTATAACCAGAGGCTGGATTTGGCAGGCTGATTCAGTGAGTGCTGATAGAGACCCTGCCCTTCCCATTGCACCACACTGCTTTCCTAATCTCCAACTATGGGTAAGAAAGACCTTTACCACAGGCATAACACTACTTCTCAAGAATGTTGGTCAGGAAGTGGCGCTGTAGCTCAAGTGGTAGAGTGCTCGCCTTGAGCTGAAGAGCTGAGGGACAGCGCCCAGGCCCAGAGTTCAAGCCCCATGACCAACCAAAAAAAAAAAATGAAAATAAAAATAAGAATGTTGGTCAGTGGGCTTGAGAGCCCTGGAAGAGAAGCAAAGGGAGAGGAAATTGAAGGGGAAACTGAAGTTTTCTATAAGATTTTGAAATGTCTTTAGCAGAACATAACAAAGAGACTGAACAGAACTGTGGAATGTGCCATGCCCTTTCTTCTGGAAGTGTCATGAATGTGAGTTTCCTTCTGTCCTTGGTGGCCACCTCTCTCCCTTCACAGCTCCCAGTTCTCAGAGGTACAAGCAGCCAGGACAACAGGAAGCAGATGACAAAACACTTGTCCCTCAGCCTACGAGGTTGCCTGCTGGGCATCAGTAGGTCTCCAGGAAAGGTCAAGCACAGCTTAAGCAGCCCTGGAGTTGGACATCTGAGCTTAGAAGTTGCAGAGAGCTAGTCTCTTTGAAAGTGAGGGAAGTTTAATTATTTTGGAAATCTGGTAGGAGTCCAGGATGTGAGTATGTTTTCTTTCTTTTGTGTAACACTAACAAGCAAGGGTGAAAGCCACTTGTGTTTGAAGGAGAAGGAAGGGGAGTTACTATTTTGGTTCAGAGCCACCATGAAGTAGAAATGAGCAGGAGTCTGGCCTGCCTCAGATTTGCTCAGTAGAGACAGAGCAGAGACCTACATGGCTTAGAATGAGCTCTGCTTGGAAAAGACTCAGAGAGGTGCTAGGGACAGAGCAAGGACTGCTGTTGCTGTCTTTGGTCTATGCAAGTTGAGATGGGGGGTGTGTGTGTGAAAGCTATGACCTCTCTGAAAGCATTAGCATAAGGTAGAGATGACCTGTAGTCTGCTTCCTAGAGGGACTAGGTGACCACATGGTGTGGTTATTCACAGAAGGCAAAGATAAAAATTTAATGTAATGATTTAGGAGAGCAACTATCAAGATTTTAACAAAATGTTTAAAAAGCATTTGTAATCCTAGCTACTCAAGAGGCTGAGAAGCCAGCCCAGGTAGAAAAGTCCCTGTGAGATTCTTCTCTCCAATTAACCATTCCAAAACCAAAGTTGGAGCTGTGGCTCCAAGTGGCAGAGAGCTAGCCTTGAGCAAAAAAGCTCAGGGACAGCTCCCAATGAAAAATAAAATTTAAGTGTTGCAAACAAGTTGACTCTTCCAAGAAGAAATGCTAAGAAGTTAAGATATGAGTAAGTTGAACAGGATCTATAAGATATTCACAACTCATCCAGAAAAGTTTCTATTGCTCTGCCTCTTCCTACCAAAATTATGTGAAGGAGGCATTATGCTTCCTATTGACCAACTGAAAACCTGAAGTGCATAATTTACTAGTACTCTACTTCGCAGGTGCTCTTTCTTTACTCTTCTGCATTCCTGCAGTTCTGTACACATACGAGAGCTACAAAGAAGAGCTATAAAAATGATAAAGCATGGTTTCTATTCCATAAGACTTGCAACACAAACAGAAAGGAGGCTACATGATACATGTGTACAGGAGGTTCTGTCTGCAAACTCAAGTGGAGAACATAGGCTTTGTTTTTGATTATTAAATCTAGTTCTGGTTAAGGAAGAGCTCCTATTGGCTACAGATTTTGATAAGAGTATTCAGGCTTCCCAAGAGAACCCTGAGAGAGTCACTGAGACAAAATATAAGATGTAAGCTAGACAGAAATTAGGATGAGTTTGGACCATGGGAAAGAGACAATGGGACAGACTGGACTCAGGCTTAGACATTCCTGCAGGGCACACAGAACCATTGCAGACAACCTGAACAACCTGCTGTTCACTAGTAGGTGACATGATGAATAATTGAAAGAGACATTCCATTAATAGATTCACCAACAGAACATCAGACAATTAATCAAAAAATGCTCTGTTGTCAACCATTTGCCTTCTAGACTCTGTATTTGTGCTGAGAATATTCCCAGAGAACAGTTGCTCTCACCAGTGGGCATATCAAGTGGATATCTCATTTCAAATACCTGCTTCCACCAAAACATTTCCTGGCTCAGACAACCCTCCTGTCCCAGCTAAGATATTCCACCTACATGGTGACAATAGACAGTGGGCTCTGTATTATATTACTGACAGGGAGTGGCTGTCTGTGACTCCATCACTGGGGTGCTGGGAGGTATCCAGGAAGTGTGATCCTACCTGCAACATTGGCTAGGCTTCAGGAGGGAGAACAATAAGCAACTCTTCTTAGTGGGAAAGCCACCATCCCTCTGTTTCCCAGACCAAATTCATCCTGAATGCAGTGTGTTATGCATGGCTTCAGAAATCAATCCTCGCAAATGTTCTTTGGATATTTATTTCATTTGGGAGATTTAACAGGTACCAGTGTCATCTTCTCTAATTAATGTCATTCATTTACTTAGAAAAGTTTGGGAAGTTTGAAAACAAAAATATTAAAATTGATCATCTGTTAAGAAAAGTTAAAAGTCCTAGAATGCCCAACAGATTGTTTTACCTATGTCGTTGGTCAGAAAACTCTCTAGATCTCCCTCTATTTTTCACAGTTGTGTTAGGCCAGAGACCATGCAAAGTAGTTGTTCAAAATCTGTAACTTGTTGTCCTTATAAAAACAAAGCACAAAGTAGTGATTAAGCATCATATTCATTCATAACATCTTTATGAATCTACTAAGCCATTCACTTCAAGTTGTGATCCTGTTACTTATCACAACCAGTGCCTACCTGGCACATAATGGCACTTAGAAAATATGCATCCTTTTTCTCTTCCTAAATGCAGTCACAGTAAATTTGTAAAGAAAAAGAGATTCATATTTGTTTAAAATCTGACTGTGTGAAGGGTACTCTCATTCATTAATCCCATAGTCCTCAGCCCCACTTCCCCAAATTAACTTTTATTTGATACTGGTTCTGAGGCTTGAATTCAGAGCCTGGGTGCTATCCCTGAGCTTTTGAGCTCAAGGCTAGCACCCTACCACTTGAGCCACAACTCCACTTTTGACTTTTTGGTCTTTAATTAGAGATAAGAATCTCACAGATTTTCCTGCTTGTGCTAACATTGAACCATAATTTTCAGATCTCAGCTTCCTGAGTAGCCAGGATTATAGATGTGAGCCACTACCACCTGACCATATTTTCTTTTTTAGTCCCTTTCTCCTCCCTCTCTTCCTTGGTTGCTTCATTCCTTCCTTCTCACTCTTCACACTTTCTATCCTACTCACCTTCCCTGCCTCATGCTTTACACTTTCCCTTTCACCATCTCATCCACCTTACTTTTCATGCCTTCCCTCATATGTATATGTATATATATGTATATATATGTATATATATATATATATATATATATATACACACATACATACATACATCTACCCCACATCTTTGTTGTGCATTGACAAAGGTAAAGGTTGAAGGTATTATGTCATATGAATCTGGAGCCCAGCCATTCTTTGTCTGCATGGTACATTGTGATTTCCTAATTGACTGAGTTTCCTTATGTATCTTAAGGTGTTGGAAGGATATTCCATTACAAAGCAGTGACCAGAATGTTGTGAAGAGATGGCCTGATTTCTCATCTAGGAACAGGGAAAGCTACTTTGGAACTTCACTGAGCAGGTTTTAAAGGGCCAGAGAAGCAATATGAGGTTTTTGTTTTGTTTTTCATTTTTTAATTGAACATCTAAGTCTTGCCTTTCAGTGTATTGGTTAGCCAGTTACCAATTAGTTCTTTTTTGTCTTTTGAATTCACTCTGATCATTTCACAAGGAAGAGGAACAGATTCAGAGTCCAGAGCTTTGGCCAATAAGGTACATTTACAGGGCATGGTTTGCTTCTGGGAACTTTCTTTGCATCTTTCTCTCCATCTCTGGGTGATACAAAAACATCATGGAACATTTTGCGACAAAGCTAACCATGAATTTTATTGAGAATCCATGTTAAGCCCCACCCTTTCCTTCTATGAACTTGAGCTGCCATCCCTCCAGGAGAGGAGAGGAAATGGCAGCTTTAGTCATTCAGTATGTCAAAGGAGGTTTGTTTTATCCTACTTGTAAAGTCAATAGACAAGTGACTTCCTGCCAAAGACTGCATTCTGGAACCAGATAGCCAAGATTATAAAAGCAATTGTTCTGAAGAACATGCTAATAGTGCACCTGGTAACTGCTCTTTCCTTTGAACCACTTATTGAAGAGAAAGCCTGGGTATTCAGTTGACTGGAAGGCGTGAGTTACAGGTGACTGCCCTACTCAAAAGGTACCCTTAGATCTCACCAGGCATTAGATGCACAGGGTGGACATACACAAGCAATATCCTTTAAAGCAGTGTTTCTGGAAACCCTATGTTGGTCCAGGACCTGGGACTGGCCAGCTGGGGATGTGCCAAGCTCAGTGTTCAATGAAGGAAACACGAGCATTTAATAACAGACAAGGGTCTCATATCTAAAATATAACTGGAACTCAAAAAATTAAATCCCCCAACAATAAATCCTCAAAGAAACAACTGCCCAATAAATAAGTGGGATAAGACTTATAGAGAAACTTCTTTGAAGAGGAAAGAAGGATGGCCAAAGACACATGAAGAAATGTTCAACCTCCCTAGTCATAAAAGAAATGCAAATCAAAACAACACTGAGATATCACCTCACCCATTTAGAATGGCTATAATCAAGAACTCTAATAACAACAGATGCTGGAGGGGATGTGGACAGAAGGGAACCTTACTGCATTGTTGGTGGGAGTGTAAACTTGTTCAACCACTTTGGAAAATAGTATAGAGGCTGGGGCTGGGAAGGTGGCTCAGTGGTAGAGCACTTGCCTTGCATGCATGAGGCCCTGGGTTCCATTCCTCAGCACCACATAAGCAAAAAGAAAAAAGCTGGAAGTGGTGCTGTGGCTCAAGTGGTAGAGCGCTAGCCTTGAGCTGAAAGCTGAGGGACAGCGCCCAGGCCCAGAGTTCAGGCCCCATGACCAGAACCCCCAAAAAATAGTATAGAGGTTCCTCCAAAGACTCCACATAGAGCTCCCCTGTGACCCAGCAATCCTACTTTTGGGCATTTACCCGAATGATCACAAACAAGACCATACTAAAGCTACCAGCACAACTATGTTTATTGCATCATTAATTACCATAACTAAGATATGGAACCAACCCAGATGCCCCTCAGTGGCTGTATGGATCAAGAAAATGTTGTATCTATGCACAATGGAATTCTGTGCCTTCATCAGAAAGAATGACATTGTCCCATTTGTTAGGAAATGGAAAGACTTGGAGAAAATTATATTAAGTGAAATAAGCCAGGCCCAAAGAAACACAGATCCCATGGTTTCCCTTATTTGCAATAACTAGTATATGTCTGAGACAAGCAGAAAAGATCAGATAAGTTGATGTTAGGTGAAATGAATGCTAAGATAAGGACCCAAGTGGTTTTTTTCTTTCTTGCTATTGTTTCTAACATATTTATAAGATGATTGTTTGTTGCTTTGTATGTACCTCCTCCACGGTATAACCCCTGTTTTCATTGTATTTGATGTTGATATAATTTGTGGAGGGGAAGGGAAAAAAATTGTTTAAATAGGGATACAGGTTGACCCATTGTAACAATGAGATGTACAAGACACTAGGTTGGAAACAAACTACAACTTTGGCAGGGTTGGGAGGGTGGGGAGTGAGGCGGGAGTGTAGTTGTGCAGATGGGAGGGAAGGGATGGTAGGGGAAAAACAAAGGAGGAGGCAACAATGCTTGATAAGAAATGTACTTATTGCCTTGCTCATGTAATTGTAACCCCTCTGTAAGGTATTTTCACAATAAAAAAATCTTATTTAAAAAACTGTCTCCAAAATGCATCCATAATTTTGACCTGTGTAGAACCACTACAGTCTTCATTTTTTGTCAGGATCCTTTGTGAAGCCAGCCAACAGAAAGAACTTGTGAACAGTTATACATGAAAATGATCCTGCAGAGCCTAGGCGTCTCCTATTAGAATCTATACTGATCACACTTGGAATTAGATGTTCAACATCTAAGAGGTTGTTCAGAGGGGTTCAGAGGAGAAGAGGGGCTTTCTCCTGGTCCATCTATGACATTCTCTGTAGCTCAATATGATCCAGTGAGTTTCTACTTACAGCCATGCTCTGGTGGCTTACACTCTTAATTCCAGCTATTCAAATAGACTTAGATCTGAGGACCACGGTTCAAAGCCAGCTCAGGCAGGAAAGCCCATGAGACTCTTACTTCTAGACACCAAAAAGCCAGAAGTGGAGCTGTGGTTCAAGTAGAGAAATGCTAGCCTTGTACAAAAAAATTCTCAAGGACAGTATCCAGGCCCTTAATTTAAGCACCAGGACTCACACAAAGAAAAAAAAGGAAAGATTCTACTTACAGTTTAGTTGAAAGATACTAGATATTATCCATACGATTCTAGGAACAGGGGCAGAAATGATAATAGGACCACATTCTCAAAGTTTCTGTTGTTTAGCAAGTGGCTGACCATAAGAGACTTTAAGATTTAGACTTCAAACTTCTTATCCACGTCTGCTTTGATTCCTGTTCTTCAAGCAAGGGACATATTCAACAGCTCATCACTGTTTAAACACAGATTGTCTCCAGATAACTACATGAAATAGTGAAGAGAATTGACCAAAGTATGTCTTAGAAACATATATAATTTCTTGCACTGTACATATTACACAGAGAACTACAGAAAAGAGGACAGCAAAGGACTTGACTATAGCAGGAACACTTGATTGTATTTTATTGATTGTAGTTATATTGTTGGGACAAAAATAGATATAGATAGATAGATAGATACAAACATACATACATACATATATACATACATACATATACACATATAATTTATAAAAGACCAATGATAAAGAACTAGAAAAAATAATCATCACATGGTCCTCTGGCCCTCACAAGTTGACTTGACAATTTAAGAGAAGATTCTGGTAAATCAAAAGTCTTACTGGGGCAGCAGTATTTCAGTGGAGTAACAGCTTAGTCAGGTCTAGAACCTCCAAAGGGGTGATAGAACAGATAGGTAAGAGCTGAAGTTTTTCCCCAGGGTCACTTGTCTTCTGCTTAGGCAAGGTCTCCAAGAATCATTCATCATCAAGTATTGATCAAGTTTAGCACCAATAAAGTGACCCTTTTGTGACTCTGATGTCGTAATCAGGTATATTTGCAGAATGCCATTGTTTGGTTGTGAAATCTATCAATCCATCTCTCATGGGATGGAAGTGGGAGAAAAATGAACAAGCACAATGTTTGCCATGGGTCAGATAATTGAATCCTTGCCATTTAATTCACAGGTTATTTTTGTTAGGAAATTTCAAAAGCTGATTCTCTCATATTACAGTAAAAGACACAAATTCTCTCTAGATAGCAGAATGGGATAAAATCTGATATCAAATTCCACCTGAGCTCTGCCCAGCATCCACTAATACCTGCCTTACTATTAGTAGATAAAAGTCAACTCAATAAAGTTTTTCTTTATTGCTATAAAGGAAAATTGCACCAATCCAGAAATCACCATAGTTTATTGATAACATAGATACATACTTTAGGCTTTTTAGAATAGTGAAGTATCACTTAAAACATCACACAAATATCTTGTTGCTTTTCTTTGATAGGCTATAAATTCCTGAGTTTTTAATGGCTGTGGACTGTAAATGACTTCCCAATAGAAGCCCTTCTTCCTTCAGTTGTTTACCCAGCACTTTGATTATTGAGGCTTTCAGACTCATATTTAGACTTGCTAGCCCAAGGAAATAATATAGTCTTATCCTTAGGTTCAACTGCTTGAGGTTTTCTTTGTTTTTTTTTTCTGTTGTTATTTTGTTTTTATACTGGTCCTGGAGTTTAGACTCAGGGCCTGGGTGCTGTCCTAGTGTTAGGCTAGTACTCTATACTTGAGCCACAGTTCCACTGCCAGCTTTTTTGGTAGCTTATTGGTGATAATTATAGATTCTCAGTTCTCAGCCTGCTGATTAGCCAGGTATGAGCCACTAACACCTGGCCTTCTTCTTTGTTTATATCTTTCTCATAGCTTTAACTCATTTTCAAGCAAGGTCCTGATCCCTGATGTAACAACTTTGATTCAACCTTTTCAAGAAACAGACAGGACATAACTCTCAAAAAATCTCTCATTTTCACTTCTGAAAATTGGAAGAAATAATCAAAATAATTTTTACAATAGTTTACCTACTGTAAGGTCAAATGTCATTGACTATAAAACAGACTCAAAATCTGATTAACTCTTAACGGCCCCAACAAGATATCTGACAGGGTTGTAAGGACAGAGAGCTCATCATCTATCAATGATAATAGAATTTATAAAGCAAGGAGCTACTGATTTTTGTGGGTTAATTTTATAAGGGTACTTTGCCAAAGTTTAGGATCCAATCAAATAACTTGGGGAGGAATCTTTAGGGTTCTTCAGCTATAGGATCATGTCTGCTGGTGGGGATTTGGCCAAAAGGGAATGCTACTACATTGTTGATGGGAATGTAAACTTGTTCAACCACTCTGGAAAGCAGCATGGAGATTCCTCAAAAGACTATACATAAACCTTCCCTATTACCCAACAATTCTCCTCCTCAGCATTTATCCAATAGAACACAAACAAGGACACACTAATGCTACCAGCACAACATGCTCATAGTAACATTATTTACCATAGCCAAGATATGGAACCAACCCAGATGCCCCTTAGTGGACAAATGAATCAAGAAAATATGGTATATATACATACTGGAATTCTACTCATCCATCACAAAGAATGATATTGTACAATTTATAAGGAAAAAGAAAGACTTGGAAAAATTATATTGAGTAAGCCAGGCCCAAAGAAACATAGTATATGATTTCCCTCATTTGTAGTAACTAGAATGTGCCTATGTATCAACAAATAAACACACTGGATGGTAAAAGAAAATACACTAGGGCATGATAAACCATACTGTTGTGAGAAAACAGAGAAGCTACATTTTGAGGGGTCAGATTGGGAGTCTTTATTGGAGAGCTGGCATCTTCAGGTGGACTCCTGTCTCAAAGACCTGCAGCCCCAAACAAAGCTTACACAAAGTTTTTCAAGACAAAAATCACATGCTTCAGTGGGTACCTTATTTGGGAATTAGCTCCAGCAAGCAGAAATCTCCATTTTAGGCAGTTAGCTCAGGGGTTAGCTTAAACATCCCATATAATGGATAGGTCTCAGATTTTCCATTTAGGGAGATAGCCTTAAAGGCAAGAGGGTGAAACCATTTCAGAAGAATCAAGGCAGAATCAGAACATTCTCTATACAAAGCTCTCAAGGCTAAGCAGCAAGGCATCTGCAATTCACGGAATGGCCTCTCTCACCTTAGGCTCTTCGGTGCTGGGTGAAGAGCCTCCTCCACCCAGCAAGGCACCACATGGTTGTGGGAAGTTACTTAGACTCTGCCTCCTCACTTGAATAGAAGACTCAAGACATTCACAAAGTGGACCAAAGGAGGAAATTCTTAGGAGAGGATCACAGAGGCACAATTATGCACAAGTGTGCGTATGATCATGGACTTGTTTGTTCATTTATCTGTCTTTAGGAGGGTAAAAAGGATACAGAAATGGTGGGACAAAGGTAGCAGTGATACTAGACACTATGTTGAAAATGAACTATATAACTTGTGGCTGGGGATAGGAGGGAAAAACTAGGAGAGAATGAGGGAAGGGGTGACATTGTTCAAAAAGAAATGTATTCTTTACTTGACTTAAGTAACTATAATCCCTCTGTATACTAGCTTCACAAAATAATAAAGAAAACTTTTAAATAAATTAAAAAATGTATATACAAGATGCAGGGCACCAGAATCAAATACACTGAAAACAGGGGTTATACCATGGGGGGAGAACATACAAAAGAAACAAAAAAACCCCACATGGTACATTATAAATACATTAAAAACAACAGCAAGAAAGATAAAACCCCTTATGTTCCTATCTTGGGGTTCATTTCTCTTAGCATCATCTTATATGGACATAGGTACATAGCTTTTGAGATTTTCTGCTTATCTGATAAGATTATCCTTTCAAAAATGGGTTATACTGGTAAATTTTGTTACCTCCAGCATCACTACTTTGGCTTTTGGAAGCCACTATTAAGCATCCTTTGAAGTACTGTGATACCACTACTCAATCTCATATCATCAATTTTTACTTTGGTAGAAAGTATACTTCATGGGTATACTGGTCACAGATCATTCACATTCTAGAGAGGATGGAGCATGATGCTGTAAGATTTCATCACACTACCCAGAACAGAGCACAATTTAAGTATGAGTTTATTTCAGGACTTTTCTACTTTGTATTCCCTACAATGGCAGAGTAAGGATGTGAAAAACCAAAGAAAGTGAGACTACAGTTAAGGGGAACTACTCTACTATTTTGCCTAGGTGAAGAGAAAGGGAGAATGAAGAAATTTGGCTTGGTTTCATAGGAGATTTACTAGGCCAAGAATTTAACAGTGACCAAAACAAGTGACCAAACAGGGATGAATAATTGTACACTAAATGGAATGTCTCTGGTTCCAACCTCAGGCACTTTTCACCAAGGAGTTTCCTGTCAGTTCCTCCCCTGAACTTGGAAAGTTAATAAAACCCACAGCTAGAGAGAAACAGAAAAGAGAAAACTCTCTGCCTTTCCCCAATACTTCCCACTGAAGGCTGGGAAGGACTTCACCATAGAGGTAGGAAATAGATAGAAATCTAATTTTCCCAAGTGAATTCCGAATTAGTCTCTTTTCTTATCCTTTTCATATCCTCTCCATGCTAGTGACATAGATCACACTTGGCTTTGAGAAATGTAAAATGAAGCTATGGGCAGAGTCTAAGCCAGGTACAGCTCTTGGTTTTCAGAGGTTCAGAGAATAAACCTGCACGGAAAAGAAGTATGTGTAAGAAGTATATGCAGGACAGTCTCCATTAATCTACCTGGCTGGCTTCAAGACAAAGAGAGAGGATGGCTGGAAGATATAGCAGTAGTTGTGAATAATTTTTAGTTCAACCTAATAATGAACAATTCTCAGGAATCCAGAAGCTTAATTGATGGCAAAATTCTAAATAAGCAGCAGCAACACCTAGGTGTGTGGGAGGCAATTAATCAAGAGAGTCAGTGATTTCTACTTGAATCCTTGCCTTTGTTCCTTGTCCTCACCCTTTGGCATGATTTTCCCTGGGGAATTTTTTGTCTTCCTGGAAGTGTTATATACACATACATACCAGTCATGAAATACCAACCAGTTGACTTCAGCATGTATTGCTATCCTTCCTATAGACAGGAGAGGACCAAGAATCCAGGGACCAGGCTGTTCTGTGGCATTTACATTGTTACTTGAAAACATTCAGAGGATAATGTCTGTTTTGCCTGTTTTCTGAACAGGAAAAGGTGGCTCAGTGGTGGAGTGCTTGCCTTGCATGCATGAGGCCCTCAGCACCACATAAGCAGAAAAAGCCAGAAGTGGTGCTGTGGCTTAAGTGGTAGAGCTCTAGCCTTGAGCTGAAAGCTGAGGGACAGTGCCCAGGCCCAGAGATCAGGCCCCACGACCAGCAAAAAACAATAGCAAATGTATGAAATTATTTTAGCACATTTACCTCCAAGAAGGGATGAAGTGTCATTGATAGCTACAGCAAAGGTTTGAACAGTGACTTCAAAATACATGAGTTTGGGGAGAGATTTTTTTTCAAAATACATGAGTTTGAGGGGAGATTTTTTTTCTCTCTTTCTCTGTCTTCTGTGTCTGTTTTTCTTTCTTCTCTAATTTTCTCTTCCTTGTCTGTACATGAACACACACACACATAACTGAATAAAGACATACATAATGGTTTCTAAGTGTTGTTTATAGCTCTGCAAATTAAGTTTCAATTTAGGAAAACAGTTTTTTAAAGTGCCAGTTGATTAATAATCATTGAGAAAATTATGTGTTTCAAAATCAAGAGTGAAAAGTACTTAGGCAAATCATACTTATTATTTAATTGAAGCAGAAGCAGTTTTAAATTAGAGAACAGAATGCAGTCATACCCACTGTATGGACTTGTCCTCATCTTGCTGAGCACGATGTGTTTGATCTATGTTTGGTCTTTTGTCATGGTTCCTGACACATGGACTCTGATTTCAGGAGTACCAAATGTTGCATACCAGCTTCACAAATCTATGATCTATTACCTCTGTATTTACACACACAGTGAACAGATATATTGCTGTCAGATTTGTAGGTACCCTTTTAAGTCCAACACTAATAATCAACTACAACTTCTCATTAACAATAGCTAAAAGAAATTGCCCAGAAACCAAGCTGACTGAAAGACAATACATGACCCACTTAAATAAGCAGTTCAATTACCTCATTCTTCAGACAAAAGTCATTGTCTAAGCCCAACACAGGATCTGACACAGGACTGTGATTCTCTTCTTTTCTTTCTTCTGTATTCCCATGTGAAGTCCTAGGGCTGAGCTCCATATCCAATCACTTATATTCCTAATAAGTTCTTGTTGATCAATTTATTAATGTGCCTACCATGTAGCAAAATCTTAATACAAATCAGGCAGTTTCCTGAATTGGTAAACATATTTATACACATATTTCTCAGAAACATCCTGTGAGTTATGTGCTACCAGATGAGAATTTATGTCATTTGATACATGCCATTTAGCTAAAGATAGAAAAATCTGGATTTCCCTTGCCCCTGCAATATCCTGTTTTTGCTACCAGTTTGAAGTCACAAAGAGATTACAAAAGTTCTTTGACTCTATTTCTAAAGCCTGGTGAAGGGTTATGGATGGCTAATAGAGGATCATTGGGGGAGCAACCTTCCTCTCTGTGTCAGTATCATCATTTCCAGGCATGATCTGTTAGATATTTTTATTCTGTGAGTTTTGAATCATGTAGCGGGCATATTAGGGCTTCAGTGGTTCTACAAAACTTTTTTTTCCAGTTTCATCTGGAAAAAAATTAACTGAAAAGCCAAAGGGCACATAAAAGCACATAACTCAATGTCTATATCTGTGGATTTTGACACACTATCAACTAATCTGTACAGAAACTATGGCTGCTAGTTGAAACCTTGGTTTTGTTATAAGATGAAAAATGCTTTCTAACTCCTTTTGTAATAGCCCTCCTCAATAAAATACCTAGGAATTAACTTAACCAAAGAAGTGAAGGACTTCTTTTTTTTTTTTTTTTAAATTGTATTTTATTTTATTTGAGAACATACTGTACAGGGGGGCTACAATTACATGGGCAGGATAATGCATACATTTCTTACCAAGCATTGCAGCCTCCTCCTTTGTTTACCCTTCACTTCCCTTCCCGGCCTCCCCCCTCCCCCCACCCAATTTTACCCCCCTCCCCCCACCCAATTATACCCCCCTCCCCCCCCCCACACCGACATTGTAAAGCTGGTTTTGACATGACATTTTGTTCTTCTCATTGTTGCAACAGGTCCACCTGAATCCTTAAACGACTTGTTTGTCCCCATCTCCTCCACATGTTATACTGACATCAAATATAGTGAAAGCGGGGGTTACACTGTGGGGGAGGGACATACAAAGCAACAAAGAAATACTCTTATAAATGCGTTAGAAACACATGCATGAAAGAAACGAAAACATTAAAATACATATTTAAGGGTTCATTTTCCTAACATCACATTATCTGACCTTTTCCGCTTGACTCATACCTATACTAGATATTGCAAATAAGGGAAACCATGGGACCTATGCTTCTTTGGGCCTGGCTTACTTCACTTAATATAATTTTTTCCAAACCTTTCCATTTCCTAACAAATGGGGAAATGTCATTCTTTCTGATGGAGGCATAGAATTCCATTGTGTATATATACCACATTTTCTTGATCCATTCATCTACTGAGGGGCATCTGGGTTGGTTCCATATCTTAGCTATGGTAAATAATGCTGCAATAAACATAGTTGTGCTGGTAGCTTTAGTGTGGTCTTGTTTGTAAACATTTGGGTAAATGCCCAAAAGTGGGATTGCTGGATCATAGGGGAGATCTATGTGAAGTCTTCTGAGGAACCTCCATACTGCTTTCCAAAGTGGTTGAACAAGTTTACATTCCCACCAACAATGAAGTGAAGGACTTCTATGATGAAAACTTTAAAAGCCTGAAGAAGGAAATTAAAGCAGAACTAAGGAAGTAAAAAAACTTCCCATGATCCTAGATTGGGAGAATTGGCATACAGAAAATGGCAATACTATCAAAGGCTATCTACAAATTCAATATCTCAACTTCATTCTTTCATGAAGTAGAGGAAGTAATCTAAAAATTCATATGGAACAATAAAAGACCCCAAATAGCAAAAACAATCCTTAGCAGAAAGAACAGTGCTGGAGAATATCAATACCAAACTTCAAACTCTATTACAAAGATATGGTAATCAAAACAGCTTAGAACTAGCACAAGAACAGACCTGAGGATGAATGGAATAGAACTGAAGACCCAGAAATGAGCCCTCAGACCTATGGTCACTAATCTAGGATAAGGGAGCCAAACAAAATAGGGTGGAAGAAAAACAGCCTCTTCATTAAATGGTGCTGGCAAAATTGGTTAAATGCCTGTAGAAAACTAAAGTTAGATCCTCATATGTCACCCTGCACCAGAATTAACTCCAAATGTATTAAAGACCTCAAGGGAAAAGTAGAAACCATAAAAACATTACAGGAAGGAATAGGAGAAACTTTAGGGCTCCTAGGCACAGGCTGAAATTTTCTTAATAAAGATCCAGAAAAACAACAAATCAAAGAAAGGTTGGACCAATGGGATTGCATGAAATTGCAGAGCTTCTGCATGGCAAAGGACATAGCTAGCAAGATCAGTAGAAAGAACACAGACTATGAAATCTTCACAAGCCATACAACAGACAAAGGTCTCATATCTAAAATATACTTAGAACTCAAAAATTAAAATCCTAAAAACAAATCCTCAAAGAAACAACTGCCCGATAAATAAGTGGGCTAACGACTTAAAGAGAGACTTCTCTGTAGAGAAAATAAGAATGCCCGATAGACACATGAAGAAATGCTCAACATCTCTGCCCATAAAAGAAATGCAAATCAAAACATTGAGATTCTACCTAACCCCAGTTAAAATGGCTATAATCAAGAAATCTGATCAAAACAGATACTGGAGGGGATGTGGCAACAAGGGAACTCTATTGCATTGTTGGTGGGACTGTAAACTTGTTCAACCACTCTGGAAAGCAGTATGGAGGTTCCTCAAAGGACTATACATAGAGCTCCCCTATGACCCAGCAATCCCACATTTGGGCATTTACCCGAAAGATCACAAACAAGACCATACTAAAGCTACCAGCACAACTATGTTTATTGAAGCATTAGTTACCATAACTAAGATATGGAACCAATCCAGATGCCCCTCAGTAGATGAATGGATCAAGAAAATGTGGTATATATACATGATGGAATTCTATGCCTCCATCAGAAAGAATGACATTGTCCCATTTGTTAGGAAATGGAAAGACTTGGAAAAAAATTATATTCAGTGAAGTAAGCCAGGCCCAAAAAACACAGGTCCCATGTTTTCCCTTATTTGCAATAACTAGTATATGTCTGAGACAAGCAAAAAAGGTCAGATAAAATGATGTTAGGCAAAATGAATGCTAAGATAAGGGCCCAAATGGTTTTTTCTTTCTTGCTATTGTTTCTAACACATTTGTAAGATGATTGTTTTGTTGCTTTGTATGTCCCTCCCCCATGGTATAACCCCTATTTTCAGTGTATTTGATGTTGGTATAATTTGTGGAGGGGAAGGGAAAAAACAAATTGTTTAAATAGGGATACAGGTAGACCCATTGCAACAATGAAATGTACAAGATGTGGGGGGAGTGTAGTGGAAGTGGGAGGGCAGGGATTGTAGTGGAAAAACAAAGGAGGAGGCAACAAATGCTTGATAAAAATGTACTCATTACCTTGCTCATGTAACCCCTCTATACAGTATTTTCACAATAAAAAGCTTATTTAAAAAAGACAATAAACCCTAAATTAAAAAAAGATAATGCTAAGCAAAATGAATTCCTATGAATTCCTAGTCATGGACACAGAGTTTTTTCTTTGTTGTTGTTGCTGTTATTCTCAATATACTATGTGATTTCTTTTTTCTTTTGGGTTTTTCCCCTTATGGTTTATCACCTGTGGTCACTGCATTCGATTTTGGTACCCTGGGTATTGTATATACATTTATCTGAACTAGGAAAGGGAAAGGGAACAACCAAAGGATCGGCATACACACAAAAAATAAAAAAGAAAGGAAAGAAGGAAATCAGAAAAATCTTAGAATCAAATGAAAATCAAAACGAAACTTAGCTGAACCCTGGAAAAACAGTAAAATCAATGCTAAAAAGAAAGTTTGTAGCTATGAACACCTACAGAAAAAAATCAGAACACTGTCTCAAATAAATAACCTTATCATACATTATTATGTTAAGCTTTTAGAAATATAAGAAAAAGTGAAACTCTAAATCAGTAGATGGAAAGATAAAAAAAAACCTGGGTAAAAATTGGTAAAATAAACAATGATGTAAAGAATGATTAAAATACAAAGAATGATACAAAGAATCAATGAAACAAAGAGTTGGTTCTTTGAAAAGATAAGTAATACTGAGACCTCCTTAGACAAACTAACAAAGAAAAGGAGGGCAAAGATCAAATTAATAAATTTGGATGTCATAAAAATACTTGGGATCATTAGGTAGTGCTTTGAAAATTTATATTCTAAAACACAGAAAAGTAAAGAAAAGCTGGGTGCTGATGGCTCATGCCTGTAATCTTAGCTATTCTGGAGGCTGAGATTTGAGGATCATGGTTCAAAGACAGCTTGAGCAGGAAAGTCCATGAGACTCTTGTTTTCAATAAACCACCAGAAAACTGGAAGTGGTGCTGTGGTTTAAGTGATAGAGCACTCTTTGAGCTGAAGAGTTGAGGGACAGCGCCCAGTTGAAGTCCCATGACTGACCAAAAAAAAAAAAAAAAAGAGGTGGCAACAATGCTTGAAAAGAAATGTACTCATTAGCTTGCTCATGTAATTGTAACTCCTCTGTACAGTATTTTCACAATTAAAAAAAAAGGATAGAAAGAATAAATTTCTAAATAAATATGACCTACCAAAATTGAACCAAGAAAATACAAACAACTTAGACAAATCTATCATGAACAGGAGCAGTAAATTATCACTCAACAAAGAAGAGACCAGCGCCAGATAGATTCACTGCTGAATTCTGCCACATTTTTAAGGAAGAATTGACACCAAGTATCCTCAAATAAAGTACAAAATAGAAAGGAACTCAGCCATGTACATGGTATAAAGCCAGTATTACTTTGCTACCAAAAGCAGTCAAGAATACAACAAAAATAGAAAATTATAGACCACTTACCTTGATGAGCAAAGACAATAAAACTCTTGCAAACTGAATTCAACAAATTACACACTACCAACAAGCGGCCTTCATTCTAGAAATGTATAGATAGTTCTACATGAAAATGCTTAAAATAGCACCCAAAGAGAAAAGAAGATGAAAGTCATATGATCATATCAAGAGATATATGAAAGGTTTTTGATAAAGTTCAACATTCCCTCATGATAAAAACTTTGGGGCTGGGAAGGTGGCTCAGTGGTAGAGCGCTTGCATGCATGAGGCCCTGGGTTCGATTCCTCAGCACCACATAAGCAGAAAAAAAAAGCTGGAAGTGACGCTGTGGCTCAAGTGGTAGAGTGCTAGCCTTGAGCTGAAGAACTGAGGGACAGTGCCCAGACCCAGAGTTCAGGCCCCACGACTGGACAAAAAAAAAAAAAAAACCAAACTTTGAATAAACTAGGAACAGAAGGACTATAATTCAACATAATAAATATTATATGTTAAGCTTGTTTTGTTTTGTTTTTGGGGTAAGGTCGTGAGGCCTGAACTCTGGGCCTGGGTGCTGTCCCTCAGCTCTTCAGCTCAAGGATAGCACTCTACCACTTGAGCCACAGCGCCACTTCCGGGTTTTTTCTTTTTGCTTATGTGGTGCTGAGGAATGGAACCCAGGGCCTCATGCATGCAAGGCAAGTGCTCTACCACTCAGCCACCTTCCCAGCCCCTATATGTTAAGCTTATCTCCAACACTGTTTTCAGAGGGAAAAATGACACCATTTCCTTTAAAATTAGGAACAAGACAAAGGTATCTACTCTCTCATATAAGCATAATTTGAAAAAGTCACATTATACCTATGCAGATACTATCGTCCTATATTTAAAAGACTCTACAAACTCCGCAGAAACTTCTAGATGTGATGAATGTTTGGCAAACTAGAAGAATACAAATTCAAAATATGAAAATCAAGTTTCTAGATGGCAAAAATGAACAGACTAATCAGGAAAACAATCCCATTCACAATAGCATTAGAAATGATAGGTGAACCTCAGCTAGGGTAGTGAAGACTTCTACAATGAGAAATATAAAACATTGAAAAAAGTAAATGAAATAGGTATTAGAAGATATAAAAGATCTCCCTTGTTCACAGATGGTAGAAGTGATATTGAGACTATAGCTATAACACTAAATGCAATCTAGAGATTCAGTGCAATTTCATCAAAATTTCACTGTTATTCACAAACAGAATGAATAATATGCAACTGTATGTACATATAGAGAGAGAAAGAGAGAGAAAGACATCAAACAGCTAAGGAAATCTTGAGCAAAACAACATTGGAACTAGCAAAATATTTACTGTAAAATAATATAATACAGAGCTATGGTAACAAAAGCAGCATGGTCCTGGAACAAAAACAGATATATAGATAAGTAAAAGAGAATAGAAGACATAAACTCAACATAGCTATTAGCATGATTTTCAACAAAGGTGCCCAAAACATACATTGAAAAGACAGCCTCGTCAACAAATGGTACTGAGAAAACAGAATATCCACATCTATTAGACTAAAACTAGATTCTTATCCCTCACTTTATAAAAATCTCAGTTCAAAACAAGGCAAAGGTCTTAATATATGACTCGAAACTTTGAAACTACTACAGGAAAACTTACAGAAAACATTTGAAGATAAAGGTCTGAGTGATGATTTTCTGAATTGGACATAAATAGGCCAAGAAATAAGAACAATAAATTGACAAATAACATTGCATCAAATTAAAACTTCTACACATGACAGGAAATAATTGCCAAAATGAAGAGACAGTGAACAGAAAAGGAGAACCTAACTTGCTAGCTATTCCATCTGAGGAATTAATATCCAGGGTATATAAAGGACTCCAAAATTATCCCCCAAAAGAACAAATAATCCAATTAAAAATGAGAAAATTAAGCAAAAAGTTCTCAAACAAGAAATAGATGGCAAATAAATATATGGAAAATATTCAACATAAAGGAACTACCAATTAAAACATCATCAGGATGTTATGTCACCCCAGTTAGAATTGCTATCATCAAGAATACAAACAACAAAAAATTGTAGGTAAGGATGGTAGGGAAAATCAAAGGAGGGGGTAACAATGCTTGATAGGGAATGTACTCATTACCTTGCTCATGTAACTTTAACTCCTCTGTACAGTATTTTTACAATAAAAACATATGTACAAAACACTATGTTGAAAATGAACTTTACACATGCACCTCCATGTTTATTGTAGCACTGTTCACAATAGCCAGGATATGGAAACAACCCAGATGTCCCACCAAAGATGAATGGGTCAAAAAATTGTGGTATCTATACACAATGGAATATTATGCAGCCATTAGAAAGGACAAAATAATGGCATTTGCAGGAAAATGGATGGAACTAGAAATCATGTTGAGTGAGGTGAGCCAAGAGCAAAGAGACAAACTGCACATGGTCTCCCTGATAAGTAGATGTTAAATCCAAAATGTAAGGTTATATGACAAAGTTAACAAGACTTGAGGAACAAAGGACTTCCACTCATCTGGTTGAATCACTACTAAATAACCCCATGCTGCTGATCACAAGATATATATGTGCACACCAGAGGGAAACTAGGAGGAGGACACAGAACTGAAGGGAATCAGGGGGAAAATTGTAACAGTGGGACTTATCAGCTGCACTGGACATTGATCAAAACAATCTAAGCAACTCAATGGCAGCAATGGGAGAGAGGGAATGAGTGGGAAAGAGACAACAGCTGATGCTATCCAAAAGGAAAGAAATGTACATATCACCCGATGTGGAAGAAATAACTATACTGTCAAAGCTCATAGAACTCATAAACTTTATAGACCATGATAGACAATTTGCCCCATGAAATTTAGAATGTGTTTGTGACTTTAAGCATCATTGTCCCATAATACTGTGAAATTATTTAATCAATTACAATAAAGAATTTGCAAAAAGAAAAGAAAAGGAACTTTACAACCTGGGGGGTGGAGGGAGGTAGTTATGGAGTTGGGAGGGAAGGGATGGGGGATAGCTGTGGAGGTGGGAGGGAAGGGATGGTAGAGGGAAAACAAAGGAGGAGGTAATAATGCTCTCTAGGAAATGTACTCATTACCTTGAGCATGTAACTGTAACCTCTCTGTACAACATTTTTTACAAATAAAAAACGTATAAAATTTAAAAAAAGAAAAAAGAAAATATCACAAGATTTCTCTCATATGCAAAAGGTAGACTTAAATGAAAATAAAATGGTATGTAAAAAGACTGTCCTGTGGGTCAAATAAGTGGGGAGGGGAGGGCAAAAGAGAGAATAAAGGGGATAACATGATTAAAATATTTATATACGCATTACAAAAACAGAATAATGAAACCCAGTGATTTCTTTTAATGAGGAGGAGAGTAGGAGGATAGGACAAAGTAATGAAGAGAGTATTATCAAAGTATATTACATGCATTATAGAAAATCACAGTGAAATCCCTCTGTACAATTCTTGTACATTATGGACAAAAGAATACATAGAATATAATTATATAAACAGAGCCATACCACTCTTGGGCATCTACCCAGAATAGATAAGCCAGAACTGTGAAGATACCTGCACACCTATGTTCATTGCTGCATTATTCACACTAGCCAAGCTATGGAAACAGGCAAAATGCCCAACAATAGATGAGTGGATCCAATACGTATACACAATGGAATTTTACATAGGCATTACAAAGAATAATATTTTGTCATTTGCAGGGAAATGGATGGACCAAGAACAATTCCTGTTAAGTGAAGTAAGCCAAGCTCAGAAAGACAGTGCATATTTTCTCCCATATGCAGAAGTTAGATCTAAAATACACTGGGATATGATAGGCAATCACTCACAATGAGACTAAAGGAGGGTACTCTAAGGAGAGGAACTCTAAGGTACAATACCTATGTGCATCTGATCATATAAAATAATATTTATTGAAATGGAAACAAGAGGTTGTTTCTCTGCTGCTGTCTGTTTTATTCTCTTTTTGTCTTATTTGTCCACTTATCTGCCCCTGGGAAAGTAAGGGGCACAGAAATGGAGGGACAAATGATGAACAACTGTGGCAATTATATTCACTAGACACTATGTTGAAAATGAGCTATGCAGCTTGTGAGTGGGGACAGGATGGACAATGTACTCTATGTGACTTAAGTAACTGTAACTCCTTTATAATCACCTTTAAAAAATAAAGAAATAAAAACACTTTAACAAAAGGTATAATTATATATGGCTTTAAGGTTTTAATCAGCATGAATCAAACAGCTCCTAGTTATAAGAAATGTATAGCTATACAACATTTAAATTGAGCAGTGAAAATGCATTCAGAATGTTCTCCAAAGTTATATTATGGGATTATATTAGAAGAAAAGTACATTGCATTAGAGCTCCCTGAAATTCCACATTATTCTATTGGCATTGTATTAAATCTTCTGGATGAACAAGTTCCTACAAAATGCAACTGGTAGTACTATATCTGCTTAGCTTTTAAAGTCATGACCTCTCTACCTCACATATCTGCCAAGTCAGTTTAACTTCCAAACCCATTGACTCCTCTCCTCTATCCCAAGCCAGGTCCAAACAAACATAGGTCTCATGATTTCCCTTGTTTGCAATGACTAGTACATGTCTAGGACAAGCAGAGAAGGTCAAAGGCTATGTATATATGACCATATAAGATGATGTTAAGCGAAATGTACCTCAAGACAGGGACAGAAGTAGTTTTTTTCTTTCTTGCTATTGTTTTTAATGTACTTATAATGCACTATGTAATTTTTTGTTTCTTTTGTATGTTCTTTCCCCACAGTATAACCCCTGTTTTCACTGTATTTGATTCTGGTGTTCTGCATCTTGTATATACATTTTTGTAATCTGGGGAGGGAAAGGGATATAAATGAATGCTTAAATGGGGATTCAGGTTGACCCATTGTGATGATAAGATGTACAGAACACTATGTTGAAACTGAACTTTACAATGTGAGGGGTGGGGGAGGAAGGAGTTGTGGAGGTGAGGAGAGAAGGGGTGGTAGGGGAAAAACAAAGGAGGAGGTAACAATTCTCAATAGGAAATGTACTCATGTAATTGTAACCCCTCTGCATAGTACTTTTACAAAGACATATGATCTCAGGCCAAACTGTAGCAAGAGTCTCTAGACTCTTCTTCCACCACTGTCATTTTTAATTTGCTGTATGGTGTTTTAGAAGCATAGCACTAAAGTGTAACTCTTTATGAAAGTTATTAAATTTTGTGGCCTCCTGCCATGGCCATGGGCCTGGTACTGACTGTTTATCTCATCCATCTCCTGTTCCATTGTCCTTTCAGTCACACTGACTGAAGAAGCACTCTTTATTTTGCTTCAGTTTATACATTAATTGGTGTTGGAATAAGAAATTGCTGTAGGCTGGATTTTGAGTGTTTGACAAAGACTCATGTGTTATGAACCTTTTCTCTTTATAAATTGATTCTTCCAAGTATTTTTATGGTGATACAAAAATGACTGATAATGTCATAAAATTATTTTAATAGTATATAAAAGTTATGACTATTAATTTGATATAAAGTATATTTAGTGGGAAACCTCCCCTATCCCAATTACACAGCTCTTTTTATTTTTGTTAAATTTAATTTTATGGTCAAGGTCATATACAGAAGGGATACTGTTATATACGTAAGGTAGTGAATACATTTTTTACGAAACTGTTATCCCCTCCTCCCACTTTCTTTCACTTTCTCCCACTTTCTCTCCCTCCCAACCCCCCCAAAGTTGTACAGTTTATTTCCAATATATTGTTTTGTGAATATTGCTGTTCTTGGGATTTTGTATGTATTTCCAAAGATTTTTCTATGTCTATGTCTATTCTCCTCCATTGAAAATGGTATTTATATTTCTAAATCATATTCTTTAATAAAAGTAGACAATTGACATTAGATGTGGAACCTTGATTTATATTAGTTCATGCAGCACTTCCTCACTTCCTACTTCAATTGCATAGTCTTTCACTGTAAGAAATACCATTTAACATCTTAAATTGTAAATATCTCTATCTTGCCATAACAAAAAGTTAATTTTTAAAGTAAGATTATTTTTTTTAATCCTTGTCTAATCGATTCATTTCTTGGTCCAGATATAGGCCATTGACTTCTTCACATTCATTGTAAACCCAACTACCTTTCTGAATCCCAGGAGAAAGAGCTTGTAATAATTTAGTTTTTGATTAAAATTGTATTCAAATATACATGACATAAAATGTGCTACTTTAACTATTTTATCCACTGGCTTTGAGCACATTTACGTTGCTGTGCAGTCATTACCATCACTCAGCTCCAGCACTTTTTCATCTTCTCACTGCCCACTAATCCTCCTTCCCCTACCCAGCTTCTGGCAAGAACCATTCTATTTTGTGTTGCTGTGAGCCTGACTCTTACAGGCACCTCATGTAAGTAGATTCATACAGTACTTTTCTTTGCAAGTAGCTTATCTCACTTACATAATATCTTTAAGGTTTGGCCATAGTCTAGCTAACATTTGATTGGATGATCTTCCTTTGCAAAGCTAATAATAATATTTCATTCCCTGGATATTTCACAATTTGTTTAGTCACATATGTGTCTCTGGACTCTTGGGTTGCTCTTATTTTTTTTTTTTTTGCTACTATAGCAATGCTGCCGGGTGCCAGTAGCTCATGCCTATAATCCTAATAACTCAGAAAGCTGAAACCTGATAATCCCACAGTTTAAAGCCAGCCTAGGCAGGAAAGTTCATAGGGCTCTTCTCTCTAATTACCCACCAAAAAAAGCTGGAAGTGGAAATGTAATACAAGTGTTAGAGAACTAGCAAAAAAAATCTCAGGAACAATGCTTAGACTTTGAGTTCAAACCCCAGGATGAGCACAAGGGGAGAAAGAAGAAAGAAAAGAAAAAGAAAAAAAGGAAGAAAGAAAGAGAGAAAGAAAGAAAGAAAGAAAGAAAGAAAGAAAGAAAGAAAGAAAGAAAGAAAGAAAGACAGACAGACAGACAGACAGACAGAAAGAAAGAAAGAAAGAAAGAAAGAAAGAAAGAAAGAAAGAAAGAAAGAGAAAGAAAGAAAGAAAGAAAGAAAGAAAGAAAGAAAGAAAGAAAGAAAGAAAGAAAGAAAGAAAGAAAGAAAGAAGAAAGAAAGAAAGAAAGAAAGGAAGGAAGGAAGGAAGGAAGAAAGGAAGGAAGGAAGAAAGAAAGAAAGAAAGAAAGAAAGAAAGAAAGAAAGAAAGAAAGAAAGAAAGAAAGAAAGAAAGAAAGAAAGGAAGGAAGGAAGGAAGGAAGGGAAGAAAGAGAGAGAGGAAGGGAGGAAGAAAGAAAGAAAAAGAGAGAGGAAGGAAGGAGGGAAGGAAGGAAGGAAGGAAGGAAGGAAGGAAGGAAGGAAGGAAGGAAGGAAGGAAGGAAGGAAGGAAAAAAGTTGCCACAAATATTGGTAGGCAAGTATCTGGTTGAGTTCATACTTCTAATTCTTTTGAGTATTATTCTGGGTATAGTAGTAGTATTGCTGGATTGTGTCATAATCTTATTTCTAACAATTTGTGGGACTGCTATACTATGTTCCACATGGACTCTGCCATTTTACTTCTAATTAACAGTCCACCAAATTCTCTTTCTTTTCTCATATAGACAATAATAACATATACAAACAAAGTGACATCCAATATTTATGCATATAATATTCTTCTCTTCTGTAACTATTGAGTGCAGTTTTCTAGTGCAAAATTTGGGGAGTTGTTTCACATAAGATGTATAAGGTTTGTGTGTGTGTGTGTGCGTGTGCGTGTGTGTGTACGCGTGCACATGTGCGTGCATTTATGTGCATGCTTATGCATGCGTATGCCTGTGTGTGTGTGCATATGCGCATATGTATGTGTGTGCTGGTTCTGGGGCTAGAATTCAGGACCTCTTGCTCTCACTTGACTATTTCACTCAAGGCTGGTGTCCACCACACCTCCAATGAGGCATTTTGCTGGTCAATTGGAGATGTGTCTGCTCTGGCTGGCTTTGAAACACAATCCTCAAATCTTAGCCTCCTCAGTAGCTAGGATTACAGGCATGAGCCATCAGAGCCTATCTGGGTAGTTATTTTTATGATTTAAATTTTCATTGTAAGGGGTGTGCCATTTCTCCTTCATCTGGGCTAAACGAGATTTAGTTAATCTTCCCAGTCTTTACTCCTGAGTAAAGCCTGTTGGTCTGTTGAGTTTGCTGTCTGCCCTTTCTTTATTCTCATACCCTCATGACTCACTTTGATTTCTGTCCACAGAAGTATGAAAAATAAATGTTGGCTGTTTGTTCCACCCAGTCTCAGGTATTCTGTAATGCACTTGATGCTGACTAATATAGTAAGGTTATATTTTTATTGTGAAAATACTGTACAGAGGGGTTACAATTACATGGGCAAGCATTGTAGCCTCCTCCTTTGTTTCCCCTTCCCATCCCTTCCCATCCTTCCCCCGGCCCCCCCCAATCCTCCCCAGCCCCCCAGTAAGGCTATTTGACAGATATTTTTCTTCAAGTAATTGGCTTGAAGAACTTGCTTATTGATTCTTTCCCTATTTGTCTACTAATGAATGAATGAGAAACATTTTGATCCACATAGTTATTCAGACTGATAGATTCCTTTGGCTAAGAAATAGTCATTTCCAAGACTCTTGCCTACATTTTCATATGTATATTACATGCACATATACATATATGCATGCATATATACATGCACAGATGTGATGTATTCATGTGTACATGTATGTATTTGTACATATTGTGCATGTGTACAGGTGTATATGTATGTTGGTATATATATTGTGTGTGTATATTTGTACATATGTTATATGTATATTTTATATATGTATTTATGTGTGTATGTGTATATATGCTTATACACACATTTATATCCTGTGTATATGTATGTCCTGTATGCATTAGAAGTTCTTTACTCCATATAGCCAAAAAAAGAGCTATAAGATGGAAGCTAAAGTTGATGTAAAAATCCACATATTCTGATCCTCAATTTTATAGTCACCAAAAGATTCCTCATTTTCCATTCACTTGGGTAATTTAATATGGAATTTTAAAATACAGTTTCAATAACCCCTTCAAGTTTTTATTGGTTCCCTCTTATGAGAAAGTTAAGAGAATTAACTTTTTTGAGTATCCCCTCCTCATTCCTAAACATCTGGTTTTGATTATTTTTATTCTGTGAAGAGTTACAATGTTTATATTTTCTTATGTACCTATAATTCTGAGTTTAAAACTTATTTTCATCATTCCTTAATAATTTATTACCAGAATTTCTGTTACATTATTTAAGTTGAGGTTTTATTTGAGCTTATTAAATAAATATCTTTCATTTGCACTATAATAATATACAATGCTCATGATGAGTCCTTTCATTTCACTACATCAACAAACAGCCCCAAATATAAACAAAATCTATTGTCTCCAAAGAAGAGTCCAGAAGAATGTCTGACTTAAAATGCAATTTACCCAGGGTCTAACCAAGTAGCCTTGAGACAATTTCTGTCTTAACTTGGCATTCCAAATGCCTTCTCAGGCAAGCCTTCCCTTGGTGGTCTTGAACAGCTGGCTCCATGTTTTGGCCAAAACTATTTCTCATTTAATTTCAGGAGTGGAAACATTACCTGTCAAGAAGGTTGGTGTTGGAGCTGACTCATATGGATTACTTGGGTGACACCTCTGTTCTTGAATAAATCAGCTGTAGAGTTGAGAACATTGTATTAACTCAAGTCAAGGTCCACTATTCCAGCGAGGACACGTTCAATTCTATTGAAAGCACAGTGCCTGGAAATGAAGGTGCAGTTTGGTAGGGAGAAGGGGTGTATTGGAGGCAACCAGGAATACTTCCCATAACCAGAATATCACTATGTCTGGGAGAAAACCTCCATTTTTCTTTTAGCTTCAGGTAATTTTTTCTTATTCATTTTCATTCCTTTCCACTTTTGTGAATTTCAGAGATTAGAAGGATTATCATCTTTTGGTCCCATTTTCAGTCCTATCTTTACAATTTTACCAGCATTTACTTCTTTATGAAGTAAAACAACATACTCTGAGCATGTCATGTGGTGGGCACTATTGTAGGACTAAAGCTTCAGTGGTGACAGAGGCAGATGTAGACCATTTTCTAAGCTGGGGGGAGTTTCAAGTCTTTAAATAATTTTGAAATATCCACTCTGGGTATTACTCTTTAGTTCAGGTCAGAACAGTTTAGTTAAATGGTAGAGTCTTGCTGCATAGCTCAGGCTAAACGTGAACTCATGACTGAATGATTGCTGACTAGAGAGCAGAACTCTGAGGCTGTGTCATAAAATTCTGTTCACATGAACCAAGGTACTGTGTACTTGCCCTTGTAAGGAAGTCGCCCTGGAGAATCCAGGCTTAAATTGGCCTTTGTGTGTGAGAGTATGAAAGTGTGCATGTGTGTATGTGGTGCTTGGTTCAAACTCAGGGCTTTAAGCACCTTGATAGGCAGGTGCTCTACAGTTTGAGGCACACCTCCAGTCCTTTTTTGCTCAGCTTATTTTTGAAATAAAGTCACAGTTTTTGCCCAGGTCCACTTGGATGGAGGTCCTTTTATTTACACTTCCCAACATCACTGAGATGGCAGGCATAATCCACTATACCCAGCTGCTTTCATTGAGATGCAGTTTATTTTGTTGAGATGAGTTTATTTTCCCAGGTAGGTTTGGAACTGTGGTTTTCTGGATCTCAATGTCAAGAGAATGAAAATCCGAGATAATTAGCCCCTTGTAATGAAGGTAAAATTTCAATTTGAGTTCATCTTACCAAAAGTCAGGCAGTGTGCTCAGTTCCTCCTACACGTTGTTTCACTCCATTCTCTTGTCCCTTATGAACAGAAACAGGAATTTTCCTATTATAACTGAGAGTGCTGGGGTCATTCAAATCTATTACCTTGTCCAAGTCCTCCTGCTAAATAGATCTGTGTCTCTGGCTCCACTCTTTAATCATCCAGCTCTGTGGAAAAGGTGAGCAACACTTGATCTAGAGGTTTCCTGGATTGGGAAAGGGCTGCATTTTCCATCTGTGACACCAGCCCGTTCTTGTCATATCCTTCTCTTTATGTAATAAGTGTCTCCTTCAGGAAAGAGGCAGCAAAACAGAAACTTTGAAGATCATGTTGCTAAACAACCATCTTAGAAGCTTTTGTAGGACTCCATCTTAGAACTTTGAAGATGGCTTTTATGCTTTTGGTTATTCTCTCTTTGTTCATGTATTGTTTGTTTTCTACTGATGTTCTAGTAAACATTTCTTTTGAAAACTCTAAGCTTCCTCAGCTGTGCAAAGGGGAACAAAGAATGGAGCTCTGGTGTTTTGTCTGCCTGAACAGGTGTTCAGTAAAGGAAGAGGCCTGTCCTTGTTCAAGTCAGGTGGTGCTGGAGGTGGGGAGGAGGTAGTGGCAGGTTCTGCTCTAGCCAGTGTCTGCCTAGTTCAGGGCTTTTCATGGGTGTGCACTCTTCCATGAAGATCTGCTAAACACTTTATCATCAGAGATAGTGGGCCATAGAGCACATGCTCCATGGAGGTTCTTGGTGATTCTCACAAGAGGATCTGAACAAAAGTGCTAATTCTATCAATCACTGAAGTGACAAGATGGAGTTACTTAATTATCAGTATGGATGAGCACATCAGTGTTCCAAGGATGCTATTGATAGATACTTAACCTTTGCAATGGAAGTTTATCATATCACATCATGAATGATCATAAACCTTTATAGTGTTTAAATATATATTACATTATTATTTAAATATTGGTGTATAGCATGTTTTTATGTAGAATGATTAGATTTCAAAAAATGTTAACTTATTATAAAAAATAAAATTAAAGCACATAAAATGTGACAAGAAAAAACTATGAAGATGGAATAGGCAAAATCAACTTACACAAAATATAGTTGAATCCAGGTGCTGGTGGTTTATGTCTACAATCCTAGCTACTCAGAAATTTTCAGAATTTCAGAGAATTGCAGATCGAAGCCAGCTCAGTCAGGAAAGTCCATAAGATTCTTATATCCAATTAACCAGTAAAAAGTTGGAGATGGAGATGTGGCTCAAGAGATACAATATTATTCTTGAGTGAATAAGCTAACAGACAGCACAGTACCCAGGCCCTAAGTACCAGTCCCAGTATACACGCAGGCAGACAGACAAACAGACAAATAGACACACAGAAAGAAAAAAAAAGAAAGAGAAAGAAAGAAAGTGAAAGAGAATAAGGCTGCAATAGTCGTGCTGGTAGCTTCAATATGGTCTTGTTTGTGATCATTTGTGTAAATGCCCAAAAGTGGGATTGCTGGGTCATAGGGGAGCTCTATGTGGAGTCTTTTGAGGAACCTCCATACTGCTTTCCAAAGTAGTTGAACAAGTTTACACTCCCACCAACAATGCAGTAGGGTTCCCTTCTGTCTGCAGCCCTTCCAGCATCTGTTGTTATTAGAGTTCTTGATTATAGCCATTCTAACTGGGGTTAGGTAGAATCTCAATGTTTTGATTTGCATTTCTTTTATGACTAGAGAAGTTGAGCATTTCTTCTATTGGCCATCCTTCTTTCCTCTTCAGAGAAGTTTCTCTTTAAATTTTTAGCCCACATATTTGTTGGGCAGTTGTTTCTTTGAGGATTTGTTGTTGGGGGATTTAATTTTTTGAGTTCCAAGTGTATTTTAGATATGGGACCCTTGTCCGTTGTATGGCTAATGAAGATCTTCTCCCAATCCATGGGCTTTCTATTGATCTTGCTACCTATGTCCTTTGCCATGCAGAAGTGCTGCAGCTTCATGCAATCCCATTTATCCAACCGTTCTTTGGTTTGTTGTTTCTGGGTCTCTATTGAGAAAATTTCAGCTTATGCATAGGAGACCTAGTTTGTCTCCTATTCCTTCCTGTAATGTTTTCAGGGTGTCTGCTTTGAGATCAAGGTCTTTGATCCAATTGGAGTTGATTCTGGTGCAGGGTATATAAGGATCTAACTTCAGTTTTCTACAGGTATTTAACCAATTTTGCCAGCACCATTTACTGAAGAGGCTGTCTTTCTTCCATTCTATTTTTTAAGCTCCCTTATAAAAGATTAGGTTGCTATTGGTCTGTGGGTTCATTTCTGGGTTTTCAATTCTATTCAATGGTCCTTAAGTCTGTTCTTGTGCCAGTACTAAGCTGTTTTGATTACTATGGCTTTGTAGTAGAGTTTGAACATATGACCAGATAGATGATGTTAAGTGAAATGAACCCCAAGATAGGGACACAAGTGTTTTTTTCTTTCTTGCTATTGTTCCTAACGTATTTATAATGTACCATGTGATTCTTTTGTTTCTTTGTATGTTCCTCCCCCATGGTATAACCCCTGTTTCAGTGTATTTGATGTCAGTGCCCTGCATCTTGTATATACATTTCTCTAGCTTGGGGAGGGGAAGGGAAAAAACAAAGTGCTTAAATAGGAATACAGGTTGACCCATTGTAACAAAGAGATGTACAAGACACTATGTTGAAAAATGAACTTTACAATTTAAGTGGGGAGAAAGGGAGGGGAAGAGGTGGGGAGTGGAGTTGTGGAGGTGGGAGGGAAGGGAGGGTAGGGGGAAAACAAAGGAGGAGGTAACAATGCTTGATAGGAAATGTACTCATGTAACTCCCCTTTGTGCAGTATTTTTACAATAAAATGTATTTAAAAAAGAAAAAGAAAGAGAAAGAAAGAGAAAAATAAAAAGAAGGAGAGAGGAAGAAAGAAAAGAAAGGGAAATAGAGAGAGAAAGAAAAAGATAAAGGTAGAACAAAAAAAGTAAGAGAAAGAGAGAGAGGGAGGGAATGAGAGAGAAATGAACACATAGTTAAATAATAATGGGACTGATTCCATATTTATTTCATTCTGAAGGATATCTTTTGTCAGGAAAGACCTATAATATATGTTTACATTAAGACAATGAATGCCACCTGGAAAAACTCGGAAAAATATTAAAACATGAAAATTTAAGGTCACTCTTAGGAAAGTATATTTTCAAATAGAATAGCTTTAGTTTAATTTAGTTTGGTATACATTTATAGTTTCAAATGCAAAGCAGCAGGGGCCTACTCATTACATTTAGAGTATTAAATAGTCTGTGTAGAACTTCTAAAAGTGGAAACTTCCTGCTCTTTTCATTGGTGTTTGTGACCCAAGAACAAAACCACAACATCTCATAAAAGCATCAGCCTGTCTTTGCACATTGAATAAACATCCCTCTGCAGTGGGGTTCCTGGCAAACACGACCCCTGAGTTTCATTGGGGAAACTTTATCCCTGTGATTCATTCATCCATGTGTTCTTATCAAGACTACATGTCCCTTGTACAATCCTGATAAATTACTCCATTTACTAGCTTTTATGTGGCTAATTCTATATATTCTATTTCCTGATCATTCTAATAGGGCTTGGAGCTCCAATAAAATGCTAAATAGAAAATAAAAGACTGCATATTCCTAAAGTTCTCAGAATCCATGGTTGGTAGATTGTGTAAAGGCAGCAAGAAAGACTGTAGCTGGCTATAGGCAGCACAGTGACATCCTCCTTTCTCCAGACCACTCAGTCATCACATCTGGTTTTACCTTCAGGCCACAAAAAGAAAGTGCAAAATCTTTTCTAAGTAGGATATAAATTAATTCCTCACTGTGTTCCTAGTGAGTCTCATTAGAGTCACAATAACAAACTTGTCATGTGCAGAGGGCTCCAAGCATCTGGAAGGAGCTCTAGAAGAAGAGGCCTGGCTTCCACTTCCTCTACCACAGAGGCTGTAGGCACAGAGCACCACTGGGCAGCAGCAGCTGCTGTTTGGCTGGATACCTGTCTCCATTTGGACTAAATCTGTGCTTTGGTGACATCTGGGATTTTCAAGAGATGGTTTCCTCTGAAGGCTGCCTTTGATAAATAGCCTAAGCATTTATAGAGGTCCTCTTAAAACATATAGTCTCTCTCCCTTCTTCTACCAGGATCACACATCCATGGGAGATGATGCTATCACAGCTCTCTTCACACAGCATTTTTCCTAAAGTTTTATGTTACATATAATTGTTTCTATATTCACTAGTATCCACATTACTATTAGTTTCAGGATCCCCTGTGGATATGGAAATTTTCAGATTCTAAAGTCACTTATATAAAATGGCATAGCATTTTACTGGAACCTACACATATCCTCCAGTATATTTAAAATTATTTGTAGATTACTTACAGCACTTAAAGTTGTGTAAGTCATTGTCCTTAGGGAATAATGATAACAATGTTTCTACACGTTCAGTAGATGGAGCGTCTACTGTGTGAATTCTCATCTGCATCTCAGAAGACCGAGATTAAAACAGCAGTACTGAGGGTGATCTGAAAGGAGAAGTGGCAAAATGCAGTTTGGCAACTAGACCACACACTGGTCATTAAATAAAGAGGCTACTATCCTGGTTGTAAGGGAAAAGAGCACATGCTGTCCTTGATCCAAGATGACAATTAAATTGCTTAAGATTTTACTGGAGGTGGCATTGGAATACAGGCCAATAAAGACAAAATAATGTGAGAATTTGAACAATATAGGATAGAAATGGTCTCCTAAGTAGCAGAGGTGACTGCTGTTGATATGTTGAGTAGCTGCTTCTGAAAGAAGCTACACTACTCAGTAGTAGTACTCAGTAGTAGCTTCAGTAGTACTAAGTAGTAGTAGCTTCAATATTACTCACTAGTAGCTTCAGGAGTACACAGTAGTAGCTTCTTTTAGAAGGAAAAATGTGGCTGGGGTCTATTAGCCAGCACTCCATGGTTAAGTATGCAAGCCAGAGAACTTCAGTGGTGGCCTTCCAGAGAGACCCTCATCACTCAGCCTGGGTGGACAGATACAGCTGAGAGGAAGCTATTCTGGAAAGTTTCTGAGCCTAAGAGAGGTGTCAGCTTGCTTGATTGGATTTGTGACCTGCAAACAGGATCTTGGAGTTAAAAACCTGGTGTCCTGAAAAACCACAGGAAAACAGATGTCCCTAAGATGTTGAGCTCTTGACTCCACATGTTCTCTGGGGTTGAGGTGGCCTAATTTTCCTTAAGAAAGACCCAGCTGCCTCCCTGCAAATTAATAGGTGCCTTTCCTACTCAAGGCAGACATGAACCCCAGAATTGTACAACTGGGAATGTGCTGACCCTAGAGAAGAGGATAAAGACTATTCATCTGAAGAACTGGAAAGACCAGTTGGTATGGACCAAGCTGGAGCCAAAAGAGTTTGCCTAGGACTGCATTTTGAAAGTATTTGGTCACAGGAGCCAGAAGTTAGTTAAGAAGTGTTTTGTTTTATTTTGGTAGTACTGAGATTTAAACTTAGAGCCTCATGCTTAATGGACAGGTGCTCTGCCATCTAGCCATACTTCCAGCCCTTTTTGACTTGATTATTTTCAAGATAGGGTCCTGACTGCATTCATCCTATTTACATTTCCCATTGTAACTAGGATGACAGGCATGTGCCACCATGCCCTGCTGTTGACTGTAATGGGCACTCACTTTGCCCAACTGACCTTGAAGCCTTATCCTCCTGATTCTCAGTTTTCTAAGTAACTAGAACTACAGGCATGAGCCTCTGCACCCAGCTGAGAGGTTTTTAAAATATAGGTTTTATATCCTAGCCAAGATACTAAGAAATGGGGACAGTCTTGTTTCTGAGGTGGTTTTGAACACATTGGAAATAATGATAAACAAATGTAATCAAAGTTGAAAGAATCTAACAGTGTGCTGTAAGGAGGGTTAGAGGATGCACTGTCCACCAGCTATCAGGGAGCTCCCCAGGAAGCTGATCAGTGAGAGCCTTCTAGGTGAGGCAGTTACCAAATTGAGCCAATAGCATTTATGGGGATGATGGATACAAGGTCATAGGACTGGAAACTGAGGGTCACCATTAATGAAGAATGAAGTGAGCATGGGCTATGGGACCTAGATGACAAGGCCAGAAGACTGTTTCTTAGTATCAAAAGAACTGTCTGCCAACATGTTTGTTGCTTAGTATTTACAATAATGTTAAAGAGGAAGAGTTGGCCGGGTGCCCATGGCTCACATCTGTAATCCTAGCTACTCAAGAGGTGAGGTCTGAGGATCAAAGTTCAAAGCCAGCCCAGGCAGGAAAGTCTGTGAGAACCTTATGTCCAATCAGCCACCAGAAAACTGGAAGTGGCACTGTGGCTCAACTGGTAGAGTGCTTGCCATGAGCTGAAGAGTTCAGGGACAGTGCCCAGGCCCAGAGTTCAAGCCCCACAACTGAACATATATATATATTTTAGAGGAAGATTGAGGAGGACTAATAGGAGGCTGAGGATGGTCTCCCAGAGGCACAGGCAGTTCCCCAGACAACTCAGTTTCTAGACTTAAATCCCATTTGCTAAGAAGCTAGTCCATCTTGGGAAGGAAAGTTCACAGCATTGTGACCAGGCTGGAAACTTCCCTAGGACTTCTTCAAGAAGACTTATGACTATTCATCCACAAGATTGCTCACTGGAGAGAGGGAATTACTAAACTATTAGATTATTAGACACAGCATCTAAGGTGGCTCAGAGACCCACAGGACTCTATGGAATTCATGGAGCCAGGGAAAGCATTGAGTTGGCTCATGTCCAGATCATATTGGGCTTTCTGGGACCACATACAATGATCTTCCTCCAGTTTCTCTGTGAATTACTAGACAGTAGGTGCTGAGCAGGTTGAGCTACCACAAATGAGGGCTGTTGGTTGTGGGGTAAGAACTATCCCAGAAAGGAGGTCTAGGTGGAAATGGGAAAATCCCTAATGCTGTACCCAAACCTCAGGCAAGACTGGAAATAAAAAATAAAATTGAATCTCAGCAGGAGGTGGGAGAAGGAAAGCTGAAAAATGGGCCACCAGGAAAGGCCTGGAGGGTGTAGACTGGTGGCACTGAATTGTCAGACCTGGCACTGCAGAAACAGACTCCAGAGGACAGAGTAGTGGCCCTGGTCCAGCTGTTAGAGTGGTTTAACAAGGCCACAGGAATGTGGCCAGTGTCCATGTCTGCTGATACCATTTCTAGCATTGCAGCTCCTTTAAAGCAATACTACTGGCAGGGCAAAAGACTAACTTCAGGCTTTTCCCATTCATTCAAACAATACAAAATGTTTCATTTATTTTCATGATGCAAAGGGGAAAGCATTCCTTGCTAACAAATAACTAAAAATAGCACATGTCATTGATGGTATTGGAATAAATGTACCAGGTATGAAATTATATAAAACTTAGTCATTGTAGCACTAGAAATAGATACACAAAAATGGCTTCCCTAAAATTAAATAAACACAAAGCAAAAAGTACCTTGGTCTAATAAAAGATAAGTAAGCCAAAAAGAAAATTGAGAGAGTAAGCCGGGAGCCAGTTCCTTACACCTACAATCCCAGATACTCAGGAGGCTGAGTATCAGGCTTCAAAATCAACTAGGGAAACTCTTAAGAGAAAATAGTTCCAAATAACCAGCAAAAAACAGGGAGGCATAGTTCAATTGAGGACCAACTAAGAAAGCAAGTAGAGTAAACACAGGCTCTGAGTTCAAATCTCAGTATTACAGAGAAAGAGAGAGAGAGAGAGAGAGAGAGAGAGAGAGAGAGAGAGAGAGAGAGAGAGAGAGAGAGAGAGAGAGAGAGAGAGAGAGACAGACAGACAGACAGACAGACAGACAGACAGAGAGACAGAGATAAAGTGAGACAGAGAAACATTGAGAAACAGAGAAATGAAGAGAGAGACAGAAACATACATCAAGAGAGGCAGAGAGAGAAAGAGAGAGGGATATAGTAAGGAGAGCGTGGAGCAGGAGGAGAGAGGAAAGGGGAGAGGAAAGAGGGAAACGTTTTGGGGGCACACACATCTAGGCTGTGGTGTGCACATGACTACAGAGAAGCCAGTATGGCCAGATCCTACAAAGTCAGAGGCCTTCTACTCCACAGGAAACTCATGGCACAGACCCTGGGGCGGTTGAGCCAAGCCATACTATCTGCATATGTCTCAAGGGTGCAGAACCCTGACCACTAGACACCAATTAACCATGTGTCTAGTGCTGTCTATGGTGATGTGGCAGAGAAAATGGATCCCAGTCTGCAGAAGGAGCTGGACTGCTTTTACAAATCATGAATGGCTACTCTCAGCACGTTTGGATGGGAAGACTGTGATTACTGAGGGTTTGGACACTTCATATCATTTGCCACCTGAGTTGCTTAGGGAGGGATGTTTATAATGGGGTCAATGGAGGACAAAATTCTGTTAGGTTAGTAAATCAGTCCACTTCACTCACTTCCCTTGGCAATGACATCTTCACTTCATATCATTCGCCACCTGAGTTGTTTAGGGAGGGATGTTTATAATGGGGTCAAGGGAGGACAAAGTTCTGTTAGGTTAGTAAATCAGTCCACTTCACTCACTTCCCTTGGCAATGACATCTTCTGAGCAAAGCCCTGCCAGGCCTGGAGAGCTACTCCTAGAGCACATGGGTGCTCTAAGCCACACGGCACCCTGGGACACTCTGGTGCCACCAGCACCACAAATCTGCAGTTCTGATGCACAATTTCTTCCTTGTCCTCCTACCCAGGACCGAGGATGGAGGGTGGAAGGCTAACTCCTTTCTCTGAGACAGGTGTCTTTAGAGCTGTGGTTTAATACTCCCCTTTACTGCCTTTCTGAACCTTCTTCTGAGCCAGTGGGTGCATAGAACACTTCAGGCCATTCCCTGCTCTCTCCCTGTTCTATCTTTAAGGGGATTTCTGAAACCCATACATATTTATTTTTATTTTGTTTTATTTTTTAATATATTTTTATTGTGAAGATACTGTACAGAGGAGGTTACAGTTACATGAACAAGGTAATGAGTCCATTTCCTATCGAGCATTGTTACACCCTCCTTTGTTTTTCCCCTACCATCCTCTTGCTCCCCACCTCTCCAACTCCTCCTTTCCCACCTCACCACCCCCCTGGCAAAGTTGTAAAGTTCATTTTCAACACAGTATCTTGTACACTTCTTTGTTACAATGGCTCATCCTGTATCCTTATTTCAGCATTTTGTTATCTCCCTTCCCCTCCTCCAAATTAGAAAAATGTATATACAAGATGCAGGACACCCGAATCAAATACAGTGAAAACAGGGGTTATACCATGGGGGAAGCACATACAAAGAAACAAAAAAATCACATACTATGTTATAAGTACATTAAAAAGAACAACAAGAAAGATAAAAATCTCTTGTGTCCCTATCTTTATCTACAATAACTAGTATATGTTTAGTACAAGCAGAAGAGGTCAAAAGCTATGTACATATGATCATATAACCTGATGCTAAGAGAAATGAACTCCTTACATATTTAATACCAGCTTAGCTTCTTATGAATGGCCAGAGCCAAGTCAGTTCAGTGGACGTTGGTTTCTCACATGTAAATTTACAGTCAAAATTTAAGAATTCACTTTGCTATTAGAGAGATCCCCACTTATCTCATCAGTCTTTATTCAGGCTATCTTTAAATATCTACTACCACACTGGTTTGCATTCTTGAGTCCTACAGAGCAAAGTAATTTACATGAATTGGAAATCAGATTTATTTCAAAGTGTCAAAAGTAAATAATAAACAGTAACTCCCCAAAGATAAAGAATTTAAACCAGAAAAAAAGCAATCAAGGACCATAGCAAACTCTGCATAATTAGGGAGGCAAATAACAGTGAGGGCTTTGTTTTAAAGGTAAAACAAGGAAGACTGTCTAAAGCTATTTGAAATAATCATAATTGGCTGTGAGATTCAGCAACAAGTGGCATCAGTCTATGGCTAAACACAGTTGCTGGGCACATGCCCAGGCAAGGGTATTTTTATGTAAGATCTTGGTTCTCATGGAGTATTTGGTGATAGTTGTTTATGTCCATCCCCTTCATGACTCCCTGGCTACATTTTTGTTTGTTAGAATATGAATCTATTTTGACTCTGACAACAAGCACAGAGGTCTTCTTTGAGGACCATTCACAATATGCACCACTACTCCATCCTGCCCCATGCCTCTGGAATGGTACAGCACCTGTGATCTCCCTAGAACCTAATGTCTCTGCAGTTTTTGTTTTCTTTTCCCTCTAAGGAGAGTGGAAAAAGCATTCTGTGGGATGATGGCATAAGCCTTGGGGTCCCTCTGGTACTTCTCCACACATGAAGACAAAGGGGGCCATGGAGCCTGAACTATACTGTCTTTCACAAAAGCAACATTTTATTGAACTGTGTATTGGATAACAACATTACTTACTGAGTACTTAGAATATTATATGGTTATAGAATTATTTTTAAAAAGCTAGGCGTTAGTATCCATAGTTAAAGACCCAGGAGTTTGGAAAGATTAGGTCATAGACACAGTATGTAGCAGAATTTGAATTCAAGTAGAAGATTAGAGATTACCCTAAGTCAAACATATTCTTATTGCCTACTATCATAATAATGGGATATTAAAAATCAGATGAATATTCTCCAGGAATTTATGATGGAAGCTCCTCATCTTTGAATACAGATGTACTATACTGCCAATACTTACTACCATAACTGCCTTCCCATTTATTTCTTTTCTCCTCCAGATTCACTGGGCTCCCAAAAGGAGGAACTGATCTAATGTACCTATTTCTGGAGTACAGTGTGGTGCACAGCACATAGAAAATGCCCAACAAATGAATAATAAGATCAATGTTGACTGTAACAGTATATTCTGGTTTATTTCTAATATAAGACCTAATCTCAGGGAGAATAATTGAAAATACTTTAATTAATCTTTAACTTTAATTCCATCTTTTCATTTGGAAAATGAATACAAATTTGGTCACACTAAGTAATCTATGAGGTCCTGTTCAACTAAAAAGGTCTATAAAACTAAATAATACATGAAAGTTAAAAAGGCCTAACAGCTTGTATTCAAGCACCATAGAAAGAATGGTAAGAAATTACTCCAACTTCCTAGTGAATGGTTTACAAACATTGTTGATGTGGTTAAATTTCTGTCTCTGTCTCTCTGTTTCTGTCTCTCTCTCTGTCTCTGTCTGTCTCTCTTTGTCTCTCTCTCTCTCTGTGTTTCTCTTTGTGTGTGTGTGTGTGTGTGTGTGTGTGTGTGTGTGTGTGTGTACACACACCAGTACTGGGGCTTGAAATCAGGGCTTCATATTCTCACTTAGCTTTTTTTCCTCAAGGCTAGTGCTCTAGCACTTGAGCCATAGCTCCATTTCTGGCTTTTTGGTGGTTAATTGGAGATAAGAATCTCACATACTTTCCTGCCTGGGCTGATTTTAAACCTTGATCCTAAGATCTCAGCCTCCTGAGTAGCTAGGATTATAGGCATGAACCACCAGCACCTGGCAAACACTTTGGTGACAATTGTCAGTATGGGAAGTATAAGCTATAAAACAGAACATAGGGGGCTGGGAAGGTGGCTCAGTGGTAGAGTGCTTGCCTTGCATGCCTAAGGCCCTAGGTTTTATTCCTCAGCACCACATAAGCAAAAAGAAAAAAAGCCGGAAGTGGCGCTGTGGCTCAAGTGGTAGAGCGCTAGCCTTGAGCTGAAGAGCTGAGGGACAGTGCCCAGGCCCAGAGTTCAGGCCCCACAACCGGACCCAAGAAAAAAAAAAACAGAACATAGAATTGTTCTGTAGAGAGTTGCACTTGTTACTAACCACATAGCCCACGAAATGTCTTTAATAAAATTGAGAAGCACTATTCACACAGAGAACTACAGTTGTCTGTGAAAAATGAGTGTAGTCTTCACTGCAACATTGAATGAACATTGTGATTATCCTCACAAACATGGATGGCAATGAGATGTCTATATAACATGGGTCATATATATAACATGAGTCCCTACAGTTTCAGACAATGTGAATTTTATGGCAGCCCAGAGAACAGATTTGTTCTTTCCATTCTAAATGTGTTTGGAGTGGAATTTCTTGGGAAAAGCCAGGAAAGCAGATCACATAAATTAGCCTGATGTATAAAATGCTTGTGTTTATTATTTGAGCCTGTAACTGAAACAGGATGAGGCTTAGCTCTGGGATGTACAGGTGGAAACACTTACTGAGAACTCTATCCTCTGCCACACACAAGAAATCTTAGGGAGAAAGACTAGAATGTTTCTAAAGAATAAAGAGAGCCTTTGGGTCTTCACATAGAAAGTCAGATAATTTCTTGCAAACTTATTTCCTTAAACCCTCCTTGTTACCATACTGGAGATGTTGGTCCCCTAAAAACAGTTTCATGATCTCCAAGGTCAGTACTGCTCCATGCTGGCCATGAGAATGCTACACATTTCTGAGGCTCTCATGACCCCTTGACCTAAAAGCATCAAGTTTTAAACTTGTATCTTAATGAAGCTGACATGAGTACTTTAAGAATAAAAGAATGAAATTCAAGTAAAATAAACACTATGTCCACAGTTAAAGCACAAATACTTTCTTTTAAATCAAGTAGATATATACTCATCAACAGTTTTAATTCTTTCTAGGACTTGTGATAATTGCTTGATTGTGAGATATCTTTGCTGTGATCTGTTCAATTAAAGTTTTTCCAGTGCAAGAAAAAGTTATGAATTATGATCCCATAATATATTGGAATTCAAGTTAATAGTAAAGGGAAATTAGTAATGTTGATAATTCCATTTATTATTTATTGAACATATGCACAAAAATTTACTAAGTACTTTCATTACTATTTCATTTAATTTGCACCACAACATATAGATAGATATGTCCTTTATCTCTTTTCTCTTTTTTTCAAATCAGAGAGGTTAAATGACTTGCTCAAGGTTGCACAGTTTAGTATGAAAAATTCCAGCCTTAGATTCTTGAAAGTCTGTAGTCTTCCCATAACACCTGATTCTCACTTTTGGCAGTAGAGAATCACACAGGGAACTTAAAAACGAGTTGTACAGCTATGTGTTATTCATATTGATTTGTTCCATATCTTTAGGTGGGGTGGAAGATACCTTGAATGTCTTTTCTAACTCTCCTGGTGAGTCTAGTCTACTTTGAGAGTCAGTCTCTACCCTCTGTGTTATACTGCTGGTCCCAGGCACGGTGGACCTTCACTCATGTCTGTCATATCCCTCCTCTGCAATTTGTTTCAAGTTCTCAACTGATCTCTTTCTCAGGCATATTAGATCCAAAATCACCTGTTGACTTGTTCCCTTGCTCTGCATCTAAACTAACATGTAAATGTCTGTTTTGTAAATATAACCAACTCTCTGTACCTCTGGTTTCTACATCTGTAGAACCAATAAGATTACATCATTTATATTTTTTCTGTGTACTTAGGTATATAATGACTCCATCTGTACTGGATATTCACTGTGCCCCCTTTGACATTATTTCCTTCCTTCCTTCCTTCCTTCCTTCCTTTCTTCCTTCCTTCCTTCCTTCCTTCCTTTTTTCTTTTTTTGTCAGTCATGGAACTTGAACTCTGGGCCTGGACTCTGTCCCTCAGCTCTTCAGCTAGTGCTCTACCACTTGAGCCACAGTGCCACTTACTGACATTATTTCCTGAATAATACAGCATAATCATTTGCATTCTACTTGTCATTTATGTACTCTAGAGATGATTTAAATTACTTGGGGGGGGCTATGTAAAGGCTAAATAGAAAAATTAAGCCATGTTGTATGAGAAACTAGCACATCCATGGGTTTTGTTATCCCAGTGGGCCATGGAGCCAAACTACTATCATGAATACCAGGGGATGGCTTAAGAACCGAAAGTCTGTAGTCTGCATAGCACCCAGCATTCTGGAAAGTCACACATACATCACAAGTTCTGTCTTTGGGCTGAATACATGATTTGGCAATATGAGAATTGGAGCCAGTGGGGTCTTGTCAGCAACACCTCACTGACATGCATATGAAATCTTACAGTATTCAGCTGGGATGGAGAGTTTGCATAGGTCTTGTCATCTTGTTGCAAAGGCAACAATAGAGACCATGTTCCAGGATTGATCTAAGATTTCTGTAGGTAGTAAGTCTTAATCTTTACCACAACCCCTTTATAATTACTCTCACTTTGCAAAAAGAGGCATCGAGGCACCCAATGTTGGAGCAGCATATCCAAAGCCAATGTGGACTAAAAGAACTTGGATTCCAACCTAGGCCTTTGGTTCCAAAGCCCATGATTATGCAGAGGAAAGTAGGTGCTGAAAACCTTCATCCCTGTTTGAAATTTAGAAATCAGATGGATAATAGGAAAGAAGAACTGCCAAAATTTTTGTAAATATCATTGCTTTATTTTTAATATTCACTATCTTTTTGTATCATGAGGGATTAGTTATAGGACCTGCCATAGATAACCAAATCTGAGGATGTTCATGTCCTTACATAAAATTGGAAGAGTATTTGAATAGAACCTAAGCACATTCTCCAGTATGCTTTACTTCAACTCTAGATGACTGTAAATACCCACCATAATTATGTGTACATAATTGATATATTATATTGCTTAAGGATAAAGAAAAAGAGTCTATACATGGTCAGTATGGAATCATTTAAAAAATATTTTCCAATGTAAAGTTGATTAAATCCATGGATGTGGAATCTGAAAAAGCAAAGGGTCTCTCCGATAAACCATCAGAAAACCGGAAGTGGTGCTGTAGCTCAAGTGGTAGAGCGCTAGCCTTGAGCTGTAGAGCTGAGAGACAGTGCTCAGGCCCAGAGCTCAAGCCCCACAACCAACAAAAAAAAAAAGGATTGGGATTGGAGGGTTAGCTTAAGTGGTAGAACATTTGGGAGTCCACAATTAAGAAAGAAATCGCTTCTTATTTCCACTGTGTATTATTTTCATTTCCAATAAGAAAAAGGTACTGAATTTCCTCAAATGCATTTTTCAGGCCTTCTTGAGATCATCCTATAAAATTTCTGAAATATCATGTCCTTCAATTCCCCCACAGCACAAAGATTTCAATTATCACCTTAATTAAAATAAAATAGCCCCACCAAAAAAAAAAGCAAAGGGTCAACAGTATTACAATTATACAATAATTTTAGAATTTTAAAATGGAAACAAAAATTATATCATACTTATAACCTGAATATTATTAATAAGGTGCTAAGTAATTGATCTTTAAATTTTATGTACAAAAATGTTTCCTAGAAGATAATATATAGTGATACATAGGAACTCATTCTTTTGACACTCTTCAGTTTTCCTGTTTAAGAATGTTATCTTCTCCTGGATCTTTAGTCAAACCTCAAAGTTAAGATTTTTGTGACTATTTATCCTATTCATGACTTTTCAATGTGTGAAATTTAGCATAACACCCATCTTTCATACTGTAGATAATACCCTTCCCTCATACAAGGTTACCTAATTACCAGTTGTAGAATAAAGTACATGTCAGAGAAATGAAAATGTGCCACCCCATCCCCCTAGTGATAAAAGATGGGGTCTCACTGGGTCACTCACATGTGTATGTCCCCGGTCTTTGCTCTCTTAGAATCATTTGTCACATTTATGCTATCAGCAGATGGAGCTTCCTGTGGTCTCTATTTCACAGCAATACTTAACATACAACCTTATTTAATATAGGTCCTAGGGGTTAGAATCTCTTTATTGCTTTCTGCTCTTCTTCATCTCAGATATTAACCAGGACTCAGCTCAAGGACTTTTTTCTCCATAAACCCTTTGTATATATCCTTGCAGACCAGGTTTCATGCACCTATGAAGAATATAATCTCTTCACCTGGGCAAAATGACCTACTTTCTTCTTCTATATTCTCAGACCTTGTTACCTGTACTTCTGTTATAGAAGTCAAATAACTGCTATTTGATCATATAAGGGTCTTAAGGTCTTAAGGGTCCTAATAGATCTTGGCAACTACGCTTACACATTCCTTCAGCACTGGACCACTCCTCAACATGTGCACAGGTTATTGAATTAGTAAATTAGTGTATAAATAGATGGTTGAATAAATATAAAATATTCAAATATATAATAAGTCATGGGATAATCCTTGTTTTTCCTAAATAATCTTATGGAGGAGAAAACTGAAGAATTTTTGCCACAGGTAAGGTCACATAGGATGCTTATTCAAAGGAGACGTAAATGCCCTGTCTTCTGAGTTTAGATTAATTAATTTCTGTCTTAGAAGCATTAGAGGCAGTTGGTAGAGTAGTATAATTAACTGTGTGAGTGTGAAGCTATCTGTGGTTCCCTATGTCAAATCAAGCAGTAAAACATTTAATCAAATGAATAATTAACAAGATTGTCTATGATTCTAAAAGCATTGGCAGTCACCAACACTCCATCTTTTAATGTGTCCCTGGGGTTTAGTTGGCATAGTTGTACAAAGGGAGGTCCTGGCTTGCTGAGATTGAACTGACTGATTAAACCTGCAGCCTGCCCTGGATTGTTCATGAAAGAACTTGAATGAACATGACCAAAACAGCCAAATACCAAACTGAGTATAGCATTCTCTTAAGTGCAGGAAGCTAATCTCATGCAATGTAGGTCTTTTAGCTGAAGTCCACTTTGTCCATTTATGGTCTTCTTGGAATGTGGAGGGAGCTGATTGGTCTCTCTTCCTCTGTAATTTCAATGAAGTAAGTTTGGTAATGTAAATGGCCCTGGAGACACATCTTATTGAGGAAAGAGGAACTGTCTTCAACCACATGTTGCTAGAACAAAAAAAATGGACTGATAATTTATATACAAAATAAATTTACTGCTCAGAGTTCTGGAGAATAGAAAATCCAGGATCAAGGTGCCAGCTGATTTGGTGCCTGAACACAACACATTCTCTTCTTGCTGTATCTACAGAAGAGTCTAGTCAGTTCCTTAGACTTCTTTGGACCTTTATGGCCTTAGATAATGAAGGGCACTAATCTATTCATAATCTAATAATCTCCCAAAGGTCACACCATCTAATACACCATCGAATACCATTTATGATTAAATTTTCCCTTTAGCAGCTTTTCATTACTCTAACAAAGTATCTGAAAGAATCAATTTTAAAGGAGGGAAGGTTTATTTTGGCTCAAAGTTTTGGAACTTTCAGTCCATGGTCAGTTGGCCCCAATGTTTCTGGGACCTGTGGAGAGTCAGCACACTATAGTGGAACTGTGTAGTAGAGTAAGGTGATCAACATATGACAGCTGGGAAGCAAATAAGCAGCTCACACTGACATTTTATGTTCTTGGGTAAGTCATTTAGCTTTGTTGGATCTTAGGTTTCTACTTATCTCTAAAAATTGTTTTAGAAATTAAAAGCTATAAGCAGACCTGAGCCCTTGTAAAACATATTTGTTGTTGCAAATCTGAACGAATTCCAGGTGAAGCTATTATTGACATCTGAGGATCAGCACTTGAGAGGAAAGTACTTGGATACACCTAAAATATCAGAAACATTAGAAACAGATGCTAAGTTAAAGCAAGCAATTGAATGGATGCCTAGGGAGCTTTTCTTTACAAATGAACTTTTGTGGACATCCTACTTATTAAAAAATACATAGGCGCTGGGCACTGATGGCTCATACCTGTAATTCTAGTTACTCAGGAGGCTGAGATCCGAGAATTGTGGTTCAAAGCCAGCTTTGTCAAGAAAGTCAATGAGACTATTATCTCCAATAAACTACTAGAAAACCAGAAGTGGCACTGTGGTTCAAGTGGTAGGGCACTAGCCTTGAGCTGAAGAGTGCAGGGACAGCACCCAGGCCCGGAGTTCAAACCCCATGACTGACAAAAATAAAAATACACTGGCTGTGTGCCAGGCACTTTGGCTCATACCTGTAATCATATCTATTCAGGAGTCTGAGATCTGAGAATTGTGATTCAAAGCCAGCTTTGAGGCTCATCTCCAATTAACCACCAAATGCCAAAAGTGGAGCTTGTGGCTCAAGTGGAAGAGCACAAGTCTAGCCTAAATTAGCTCACATAGCACCCAGACCGTGAATTCAAGCTTCAGGTCCAGGATATACTCACTCACTCACATGTACACACACATACACACACACACAAACACATGCACACATACACACAAACACACAACACAAAATACACAGGCTGAAGTTTTAAATCAGCTGGAGTAATTTGGGAGTGGAGTCCATGGGATTCTTTAAATACAAGATCATGTCATCTGCAAAGAGGGAGAGTTTTAATTCATATTTCCCTGTTTGGATCCCCTTTATGTTTGCATCTTGTCTTATTGCTGTAGCTAGGCATTCTAATACTGTATTGAAGAGAAGTGGAGAGAGTGGACATCCTTGTCTTGTTCCTGAGTTTACAGGAAATGGCTGAGTTTACAGGCTGTAGGTTTGTCATATACAGCCTTTATTGTATTGAGGAATATTCCATGGATTCCTAGTTTTTCCAGAGCCTTCAACATAAAAGGGTGTCAAAGGATCTTGTCAAATGCTTTTTCTGCATCTTTTGAGATAACCATGTCGTTCTTATCCTTGCTCTTGTTGATGTGATGAATTATATTAATTGGTTTGCATATATTGAACCAGCTTTGCACCTTGAAATGAATCCTGTTAGATCGTGGTGTATGATTTTTTGGATGAATTGTTCAAGTAGATTGACCAAAATTTTGTTGAGAAGTTTTGTGATGTTCACCAAAGAAATGAGTCCATAGTTCTCTTTCTTTGATGACTCCCTGCCTGGTTTTGGGATGAGAGTTATGATGGCTTCATAGAAAGAGTTGGTGGTAGTGAACTTTCTCTTTCAATTTCATTGAAGAGTTGGAGGAGTATTGGTGTAAGTTCTGCTTTGAAGGCCTTGTAAAATTCTGCTGCAAATCCATCTGATCCTGGACTTTTCTTAGATGGGAGGTCTCTTATTGTTGTTTCTATTTCAATGCTTGATATGGGCCTGTTAACTTGGTTTAACTCATCTTGGTTTAGTTTTGGCAAGGCGATATTTACTAGGAAATCGTCTGTTTCTTCCAGGTTCTCAAACTTATTAGCATAAAGGTTTGAGAATTATTCTTTTATAATGTTCTGAATCTTTGTTTTTGTGTGGTGATATTTCCATTCTCCATTGTTGGTGGGAGTGTAAACTTGTTCAACCACCTTGGAAAGCAGTATAGAGGTTCCTCAAAAGACTTCACATAGAGCTCCCCTATGACCCAGCAATCCCACTTTTGGGCATTTACCCAAATGATCACAAACAAGACCATACTAAAGCTACCAGCACAACTATGTTTATTGCAGCATTATTTATCATATCTAAGATATAGAACCAACTCAGATGCCCCTCAATAGATGAATAGATCAAGAAAATGTGCTATATGTATATATGTACACACACACACACACACACACACACACACACACTGGAATTCTATGCCTCCATCAGAAAGAATGACATTGCCCCATTTGTTAGGAAATGGTGAGACTTGGAAAAAAATATATTAAGTGAAGTAAGCCAGGCCCAAAGAAACATAGGTCCCATGGTTTCCCTTATTTGCAATAACTAGTATGTATCTGGGACAAGCATTAAAGGTCAGATAAGATAAGATGATATTAAGTGAAATGAATCCAAGATAGGGACACAAGTGGTTTTTTCTTTCACGCTATTGTTTCTAACATATTTAAAGATACCACGTGATTTTTTAAAATAATAGCAATAGATTTTTTTATTGTGAAAATACCGTATAGATGGGTTACAATTACATGGGCAAGATAATGAGTACATTTCTTATCAAGCATTGTTGCCTCCCCCTTTGTTTCCCCTTCCCATCTCCTACCCCTCCCCCTTTTAAATAGGGATAGAGGTGGTCCCATTGCAACAATGAGATGTACAAGTTATTATGTCCAAAAACGAACCACGTGATTTTTTGTTGCTTTGTATGTCCCTCCTCCAAGGTATAACCCCTGTTTTCACTGTATTTGATGTTGGCAAAATTTGGGGAGGGGAAGGGAAAAAACTAATTGTTTAAATAGGTATACAGGTTGACACATTGCAACAATGAAATGTAAAGACGATATGTTGGAAAACAAATTTTACAATTTAGGTGGCGATGGGGGTAGAGGGGTAGAGGGGGGCAGGTGGGGAGTGTATATGAGGAGGTGGGAGGGAAGAGATGGTGGGGGGAAAAAAAAGGAGGAGCCAACAATGCTGGATAAGAAATGTACTTATTACCTTGCTTATGTAACTGTAACCCCTCTGTATAATATTTTCACAATAAAAAACTTATTTAAAAAAGAATACACAGGCTGAAATAATAAGAAGAAACATTCTAAGAGGAAGGCTTATTAAGAATAAAGACCTTACTGCATTGTTGGTGGGAGTGTAAACTTGTTCAACCACTTTGGAAATTAGTATGAAAGTTCTTCAAAAGATTCCACATAGAACTCCCCTAAACCAGCAATCCCACTTTTGGGCATTTACCCAAATGATCACAAACAAGACCATACTAAAGATACCAGCACAACTATGTTTATTGAAGCATTATTTACCATAGCTAAGATATGGGACCAACCCAGATGCCCCTCCGTAGATGAATGGATCAAGAAAATGTGGTATATATACACAGTGGAATTCTATGCCTCCACCAGAAAAATGACATTGCCCCATTTGTTTGGAAGTGGAAAGACTTGGAAAAAATATGCTAAGTGAAGTAAGCCAGGCCCCAGGGTTTCCCATATTTGCAATAACTGGTATATGTCTGAGATAAGCAGAAAAGGTCTGATAAGATGAGGTTAGGCAAAAATGAACCCTAAGATAAGACACAAGTGGTTTTTTTCTTTCTTGCTATTGTTTCTAACGTATTTATAAGGTACCATGTGATTTTTTTGTTGCTTTGTATGTCCTTCCCCCATGGTATAACCCCTGTTTTCACTGTATTTGATGTTGGTATAATTTGGGGAGGGGAAGGGAAAAAACTAATTGTTTAAATAGGGATACAGGTTGACCCATTGCAACAATGAGATGTACAAGGCACTATGTTGAAAAAAGAACTTTACGATTTAGGCGGGGGTGGGGGTGGAGATGGGAGGGAAGGGATGATAGTCTCGTGTAATTGTAACCACTCTGTGCAGTATTTTCAGAATAAAATACTTATTTAAAAAAAGAATAAAAACCTTGAAAATCATTTCATTTGGAGCCCTTCCCCCACCTCAGTGGAAAATGAAAACACAGAGTGAAGAATATTTATTACAAAATGTTAAAACTCATGAAAAAATCTGTCTTGTAGAGGCAGGAAAACAATCTCCAGCAAATGTAAACTTGCAAGTGAAATGTTTGTATAAGATGAGTTGTGAATTGTGCAGCTTCACTTGGCCTAATGGTTAACTACATCAAAAGAAAAGATCATAAATACAGTGTGGTTTCATAAGCTTTAACCAAAGTACATTTTTCATTTTGAGCTCATAATGGGTTCTCAGAAGAGAATGGGTGGAGTTGAAGTCTAATGCAGAAAAAATAAAAAAGAAAAGAAGAAACAAAGGCTAAATTCACTAGGATTTGAAAAGAATGGAGGACAGTAATGTTTCATAAAAAAGTGTCTTAAGATGACAGTTACAAATGAAAGAGAAAAATTAAGACTGGGAAGAGAATAGTGGATCTAGAAGTCATTGGCAGGGTTCATGGGTGAGGAAGAGCACATTGCAATGTGGTGAGCAGTTGTCTGCCAGGTGAGACGAAGCCCTTTTGAAAACCATAGGATATGCCTCCTTAGTGTTGGAGATGTGACAATGCAAGTACTGAGGAAGAGGCCAAGTGACCCTCACAGGTTTAGGGATGTGAAAAGCAGCTACTCTGTCTCAGATTATCTCTATGGAGATAGTGTGGTGGCTTTCCCTTTAGAGCATCTAAGAAAGCTTGAAATATTGAGGTCATTTCATAAGAAGACTACGACAATGAGAAAGACTGGGACACTGCCACACTCATGAAAAAAAGTTGTCTATAAACCTATGGGAATGTATTTGGCTCTGAAATCTTTGCACATAGCAGGCATAATTTATAGATCAAATAAATAATGTCCCTTATCATACAATTACCATCTTTCAAATGATATAGATGCCATTGTTAATTTAAAAAAACACCACAACAAAAACAAGGTGGGGTGGGGGGAACTCAATCATTATTAAATTCCCACTGTCTTGACACACTCTAAAGGTTACAGGTATGCTGAGGGAAGGTTCCAGGAAGATCTATATTTCCATAGGTTTGGGCTCTGGAGAGAAAATCCAGAGGAGTTGGGTGGTGGAATCACTGATTCTGACTGAAGGCAGGAAGCCCTCTGAGAAGTAGCCCTGATGATCCCTTGAAAAACTCATGTGTAAAAAGAACCTTCAAGGTGAGCAAACTCCTTTCCCTCTAAGTGAATTGAGTAAATTACTGAGGGAAAACAGGCTAACTGGGAGGAACAAAAGAGCTTATTATTTGCACAAGAAGCAATTGCTGTAGGGTAAACTTGGAAAATAGGGTTGCACTATATTAGCTTCAGGTCATTAAAATGAATCAATTGGATATGTTTTTCATGCTGCCCAATTCAAACCACTTAAAAGGGGAATCTTTTATAGTACCTGTACATACATTTACAGACAGAATCAAATGCCCTTGATTTTCCCTGTGAAGCATAGTTCTTTTGTTGTGTGTTTACTGAGCCATAAAGACACAGGTTACACCTCATTTGCTCTAAGTGCCAGAAAGTTGTGTTTACAGGACGGGGACACACATTAAACAAGTCCTTATGTTTGTCACAGTCTGTCGACACAGCATTCTTTGCTGATGCTTTTGTATATGATCTTTGGAGCCAGCAGCCTGGAGCACAGGGACCAAGGATCTCTCAAGTAGCACAGGTTTACCAAAATGATATCACACTACTATATGAGATAAAGGGTCAGAGGGTCAGAGTAGAAAAAGGTAGGAAGCAAGGATCACTGGGTAGAACTAGACTCTTTGTCAGCTGATGGGAAAGCCTTGTAAACCACAATTTCAGTTCATCAGGGTTGTGATGTTACCAACTCTGTGCCATTTGCCATGGCTCTTGGCTCTCCTGTCCTTAAAGAAGAGAGACAGTCTCAGCCAAAGGAGCTTAAGGGCCCAGGGCAGTCAGTGCTAAGGATTATACAAAGCAGCTCCTGGAGATCCTCCACTTGAGAAGTGACAAAGGAAGGCTGACTCCACTGTACATGTGACAGAATAAATAATCAAGACCCTGGGAGAGGGCTGGGAAGGTGGCTCAGTGGTAGAGCGCTTGCCTTGCATGCATGAGGCCCTGGGTTCGATTCCTCAGCACCACATAAGCAAAAAGAAAAAAGCCGAAAGTGGTGCTGTGGCTCAAGTGGTAGAGCGCTAGCCTTGAGCTGAAGAGCTGAAGGACAGCGCCCAGGCCCAGAGTTCAGGCCCCACGACTGGACCCCCCCCCCCCAAAAAAAAAGACCCTGGGAGACCTTTCAGTACTGACACACATGACACAGCAGTTCAGAGGAAGGACAACAAGTGGCTTCTTCAATAGGTTACATAGATGCTGGAGGGGATGTGGACAGAAGGGAACCTTACTGCATTGTTGGTGGGAGTATAAACTTGTTCAACCACCTTGGAAAGCAGTATGGAGGTTCCTCAAAAGACTCTACATAGAGCTCCCCTATGACCCAGCAATCCCACTTTTGGGCATTTACCCAAATGATCACAAACAAGACCATACTAAAGATACCAGCACAACTATGTTTATTGAAGTATTATTTACCATAGCTAAGATATGGACCAACCCAGATGCTCCTCAGTAGATGAATGGATCAAGAAAATGTGGTACACACACACACACACACACACACACACACACACACACACACACACACACACACACACACACACACACACACACACACTGCAATTCTATGCCTCCATCAGAAAGAATGACATTGCCCCATTTGTTAGGTAATGGAAAGACTTGGAAAAAATTATGTTAAATGAAGTAAGCCAGACCCAAAGAAACATAGGTACCATGGTTTCCCTTATTTGCAATAACTAGTATATGTTTGAGACAAGCAGAAATGGTCAGATAAGTTGATGTTAGGAGAAATGAACCTCAAGCTAAGGACTCAAATAGTGTTTCTAAGATATTTATAAGGTGATTGTTTTGTTTCTTTGTATGTCCCTCCCCCATGGTATAACCCCTGTTTTCACTGTATTTGATGTTGTATAATTTGTGGAGGAGAAGGGAAAAAACAAATTGCTTAAATAGGGATACAGGTGGAACCATTGCAACAATGAGATGTATAAGATGCTATGTCGCAAAATGAACTTTACAACTTTAGTGGGGGGAAGGGAGATGGGAAGGGATGGGAAGGGGAAACAAAGGAGAAGGCAGCAATGCTTGATAAGAAATGTACTCATTACTTGCTCATGTAACCCCTCTGTATATTTCACAATAAAAAAAACTTATTAATAAAAAATGACAAGGGAGGGAGGTAAGAAAGAAGGATGAGGGGAAGGAGGAGAAAGTGGAACTGGAGGAATTTGTTTTGTTTCTACAAGATGTCATTTGTTATTAATTGTAAACACACAAGCGCTGTGACAGAGGAAGATTTGAGATAGGTATCTCATTTTTTACAGTCAATTTCCCCTTATTATTTTTTAATTTAAATTTTATTTTAAAGGGGATGTACAGAGGGGTTACAGTTACATAAGTAAGGTAATGAGTACATTTCATTTTGAACAGTATTACTCCCTCGTTCATTTTCTCTCACTTCCCTTTGATACCCCTCCCCTCTTAAGTTGTAAAGTTCATTTCCAACATAGTGTCTAGCAAGTATCACTGTTGAATTGATTCACCCTTTGCCCTACAGTTTCTGTGATACCACCCTCGCTTTCCCAAATCAGATAAACTTATACAGAAAACAAAGCATACAGAAATCAAAAACAATGACAACAGGGAAAAAATCAAAGGAAAAAAAGAAATAACTGCAAACAGTACAATGTAATTGTAACCCCTATTTTCACAATAAAAAAAGAAAAAGTAATAAGGGGAAATAAAAACCTCTTGCTTCAATTTCTTGGAGTTCTTTTTGATAAGCATCATTTTATATGGTCATATGCACACAGCTATTGAACCACTGTGATACTCTCCAAAGACTATCTTCCTATGTTCTCACTGTTAGATGCTTAGAGTACTGTTTTATTAATCATGTCCAAGTGCAATTATTTATCTTTTACTATCCATTGGATTAACTTGTAGATTCATAGACATATTCCAGTTATTACAAAGGAGGAAACCATGCAGCCTATGTTTCTTTGGGTCTGGCTTACTTTGCTTAATAAAATTTTTTGAAGTCTTTCAATTTCTTTATGAATGGGCAATCTTATTCTTTCTAATGGAATTATATTTCTTGATCCATTCATCTACTAAAGGGCATCTGGGCTGATTCCATATCTTAGCTATGGTAAATAATGCTGCAATGAACATGGTTATGCTGGGGCATTAGTGTGGGATGGTTTGTGGTTATTTGCATAAATGTCCAGAAGTGGGATTGCAGAGTCATAGAGAAGCTCTATGTTTAATCTTTTTAGGGTTCTCAATACTGCTTTTCAGAGTGGTTAAACAAGTTTACATTGAAGTGGAGGAATTTTAGAGGGAAAAAATAAAGAAGGAAGGAGGAAAGAAAAAGGGAAAGAAGTATAGGAATAAAGGAGAGAAAGAAGGAAAGAAGGGAAGAAGGAAGAAAGTCGATAAAGAGGAGCTGCAGAACCCCTAAACCTGAGGCTTCCTCTTATGACACCAGAGGCTCTGACTCTACCTCAGTGGCCAAACAAGCTCTTCCGTATGAGCCAAGTACTCAAACTGCCCTACAAAGGCATCCCAAGGCTGGTGGCTTTTCTCCATGGCAGCCAATACACTTCAGTGCCTACCTCAAAGCAGCATCCTGCCCAGTGGGGTTAGAGAGCCCTTCTTCCAAGCTGGCTCATGAGATTTGATAGCATCTCTGAGACCCAGAGCAAAGGTGTATCTTTTAAGATCCATAAAAGATACTTTGGAATAGCGTTAATAATCTGGTAAGGGTCCACATTATGGTTTAGTCCATCTCCTGGAGTAATTCATTCCTACTGTATAGCCCACCTCCCTCTGCAATAGGACAATGACATCCTCTTCATTGTCCTCAGGACAGCCTTGCACTGGCACTTCCCTTCCTTGGGCTTGGTGGAGAGGTGAGGGAAAAGGCACATTAGGTAATGAAGGGATTTTGGCAGGCTGGGAGACATAACCAAAGTTAATTTCAAGATTAGCAAAGCCTATAAATGCTGAGAGACATTTTCTTTGGCATATCTAGTCAACCTGCTCCTATTGATCTAGTCACTGACCCAATGCACACTGTTGATAGCCATCATCTTCCCCCTCTACTCCCATTTTTATGTTTACCTCTTTACTTGTTAGGGAATGCCGACACATCTGAAACATTTCTTTTTCATGTGTATACAAGTAAACAGCTGGTGGTCATTAACTGAATGTTTTATAGCTCATCTTTAACATTTCGTTGCACCTAAGGTTAGGGTAAGTTTTTGTCCCTTATTGAAAGGGAAGCATAATTTGGAGCCCTTGGATCAGAACAAATATCCTAAGCTATAATTTCATTGTTTCCTGGATTCCAGTACATTTGTGAGGACTCCATTCTGTTTGTTTACTGAACCTGTTTTGTCTCTCTCACAGCCACCCCATGTCTTTGCATCTTGATTCACCATTTCCAGAAAGGCTTTAGGATGGTTCCAAGAATCTTTTTCATCATTTTAATTTAAAACATCTAATAGTCCTATGAAAATTCTAAGCAACACCTCAGCCACATGGAGCCTAAGCTAATGAAGCACATTTGCTCTTCCTTATCTGTTTTCTAAAAATACTCGGGTGCATGGGAAAAAATATATTGGCTACCTGTACCTACAAGTAGGTGGGTCAGAGAAAGTGAGATAAATCAGGCAGGAGAAGAGCTAGAGCTATAGAAGTTTCTGTGAACAAGAGCAAAGGTATCACTAAGAGTCAGAACAATTGTTTGATATGTAGGAGGTCCTGGGTTTGAGTTCCTGCATTGAGAGAGGGGGAGGGGAGGAAGAAAGGGAGGGAGAGATAGAGGAAAATAGGAAGGAAGGAAAGAAGGAAGGAAGGAAGGAGAAAGGGAGGGAGGGAGGGAGGAAGAGAAAGAAGAAAGAAAAAAGGAAGGAAGAAAGGAAGGAAGAAAGAAAGAAAGAAAGCTCTTTTGATTACTATGGCTTTGTAGTAGAGTTTGAAATTTGGTATTGATATTCCTCCAGCACTGTTCTTTCTGTTAAGAATCAGTTTTTGCTGTTGGGGTCTTTTATTGTTCCACATGAATTTTTGGATTGCCTCTTCTACTTCCTTGAAGAATGAGGTTGGAATATTAATAGGTATCTCATTGAATTTGTAGATAGCCTTGGGAAGTATTGCCATTTTCATGATGTTGATCCTTCCAATCCAGGATCATGGAAGATTTTTCCACTTTCTAAGTTCTCAAAACAGCTTGGTGCTGGCACAAAAGAACAGATCTCAGGACCAATGGAATAGAATTGAAAACCCAGAAATGAACCTACAGACATATAGCCATCTAATCTTCGATAAGGGAGCTAAAAAAATAGAATGGAAGAAAGACAGCCTCTTCAGTAAATGGTGCTGGCAAAATTGGTTAATCACCTGTAGAAAACTAAAGCTAGATCCTTATATATCACCCTGCACCAGAATCAACTCCAAATGGATCAAAGACCTTTATCTCAAAGCAGACACCCAGAAAACATTACAGGATGGAATAGGAGAAATCTAGGTCTCTTTGGCACAGGCCGAAATTTTCTTAATAGAGACCCAGAAACAACAAACCAAAGAAAGGTTGGACAAATGGGATTGCATGAAATTGCAGAGATTCTGATGGCAAAGGACATAGCTAGCAAGATTAATAGAAAGTCTATGGATTGGGAGAAGATCTTCACTAGCAATGCAAAGGACAAGGGTCTCACATCTAAAATATACCTGGAACACAAAAAATTAAACCCCCCAACAACAAATCCTCAAAGGAATAACTGCCCAATAAATAAGTGGGCTAAAGACTTACAGAGAAACTTCTCTGAAGAGAAAAGAAAGATGACCAATGACACATGAAGAAATGCTCAACCTCTCTAGCCATAAAAGAAATGCAAATCAAAACAACATTGAGATACCACCTCACCCCAGTTAGAATGGCCATAATCAAGAACTCTAACAACAACAGATGCTGTAGGGGATGTGGACAGAAAGGAACCCTACTGCATTGTGGTGGGAGTGTAAACTTGTTCAACCACTTTGGATAGTAGTATGGAGGTTCCTCAAAAGACTCCACATAGAGCTCCCCTATGACCCAGCAATCCCACTTTTGGGCATTTACCCAAATGACCACAAAAAATACCGTATTAAAGCTGCCCAACACAATTATGTTTATTGCAGCATTATTTACCATAGCTAAGATATGGAAACAACACAGATGCTCCTCAGTAGATGAATGGATCAAGAAAATGTGGTATATATACATAATGGTATTCTATGCCTCCATCAGAAAGAATGACATTGCCCCATTTGTTAGGAAATGGAAAGACTTGGAAAAAATTATATTAAGTGAAGTAAGCCAGGCCCAAAGAAACCTAGGTCCCATGGTTTCCCTTATTTGCAATAACTAGTATATGTTTGAGACAAGCAGAAAGTTGATGTTAGGCGAAATGAACTCCAAGATAAGTATTCAAATGTTTTTTCTTTCATGTGATTGTTTTTAACACATTTTTAAGATGCTTTCTTTGTTGCTTTATATGTCCCTCCCCCACGATATAACCCCTGCTTTCACTGTATTTGATGTTGGTATAATTTGGAGAGGGGAAGGGAAAAAACAAATTGTTTAAATAGGGATACAGGTGGACCCATTGCAACAATGAAATGTACAAGATGCTATGTCAAAAAACAAACTTTACAAGTGTGGAGATGGGAGGGCAGGGATGTTAAGGGGAAACAAAGGAGGAGGCAATAATGCTTGATAAGAAATGTACAGCAATCCCATTTTTGGGCATTTACCGGAAGGATCACAAGCTAGGCTATTCTAAAGCTACCAGCACAACTACATTTGTTGTGCCCAGGTCACATGACCTCCACCAAGAAGACCACCGAGAGTCAGACTTTATGGCTGTTTTAAGGTTTTATTTAAACGGGCTGCAGCTCGGGCCTCGTCCTACACTCCAACACAGTGTAGCCTAGGAGGAGAGCCCCGAGCTAAAGATTTGCAGGGCTTATAAAGGCACACAACCAACCAGGTGTTTGGATTACCACCATGTGTTGCTCTGCTAGACAGAATTTGCTGATCTTAGGTTTAGTTTAAACAAGCAACAAGTCATCACTGCCTCAAAACTTTAACCCTTCATTCCCCCCCCCCCACTTGACATGGTTCTGAGACACAATCTTGTGGCTCCGGCCCAAAACTAAACTCCAACAGCTCTGGATCTTGAACGGGTATAGTCCCTCTCTGACCTTAGCTATACTATATTAAACAACAATACCAATAACAATCAGTCCATTTTTCTTTTCTTGAGGCATATGTGGAGTGGTTGGGTAGGATGCTTGGAGACTGCCCATGTTTCCCCACGGTCATCCAGAGCAAAGGGGTCACCCAGTCTGGCATGGGAGCAGTGGATTCAAGCAGCAATGCCATCCACCTTAAGGGCAGTAGGTGTAGCCAGTAGCACCATGTAAGGTCCCTTCCACCGTGGTTCCAGAGATCTCAAGTTGTGCCTTCGAACAAACACCCAGTCCCCTGGTTTAAACGAATGCGGGGTAGGAATAGAAGCAGAATCATATAATGCTCTAAGCTGGGCCACATACTCTTATGCACCAGCTGTAAATAGTCAAGCTTACACAGAAATTCAGTATCATCCAAATCAGCAAGCAATTAAGTCTGAAGGCTACGGATAATGGGGTGGAGGGTATCCATACATTATTTCAAAAGGAGTAAAGCCAAGCTGATAGGGTGAATTTCTTACTCTAAACAGGGCAAAAGGAAGGAGCAATACCCAGTCTGCCCCAGTCTCCAAAGCCAATTTAGTTAAGGTCTCTTTTAGAGTCCGATTCATCCTTTCTACCTGCCCTGAACTCTGGGGTCTATAAGCACAGTGCAATTTCCAATCCATCTCCAGTGCTGCAGCTATTCCCTGACTTACTTTTGAAATAAAGGCCAGTCCATTGTCCGACCCGATGGTGGATGGGAAGCCATACCTGGGTAAGATTTCTTCCAGGATCTTCTTAGCCATGATGTTTGCGGTCTCATGCTTTGTTGGGTAAGCTTCAACCCATCCTGAAAAGGTGTCTACAAAAACTAGCAAATCCCAATACACACCTGGCCTATCTCCATGGAGGCAAACTCCTTTTATAACCGGTTGATTGGGGGCATTGGTGAGCTGACAGGCTTTACAATTTTTCCTCAATGAGTTGATTTCCTTGCCTAATTTTTACTTCTGAGTGTTGGAGCAATCCTGTATTCTTCGGGTTCCCATGTGAGAGACCCGATGGATTCTCTTAAGAATCTCCTTGCCCAATCTTTGTGGCAAGATAAGTTTCCCCTCACCAGTTTTTCACTAGTCTTTATTTCCTTCTCTGTCTGGGGGTTTATAGGCCATGGGATTTTCTTTATCCACTCCAAGTCTTCTTGGGAGTACTGAGGCTCAGGAGGCAAAGCTCATGGTCCTGGGTCTACTAGAGTCAGTACTTCCGCTCTGGGCTGGAGGGCAGCTTCCTTAGCTGCCTGATCAGCCAGGTTATTTCCTTTGGTTATCGAATCAGTTCCCTTTTGATGGCCAGGCAGTGCATAATGGCAATATTTGCTGGTTCCCATAAGGCCCAGATGAGGCTTAAAATTTCTTGTTTGTTTTTAATAGTCTGTCCCTCAGCTGTCAGCAGCCCCCTCTCTTGGTAAATGGCTCCATGGACATGCACAGTGGCAAAAGCATACCAACTGTCCGTGTAAATGTTTAGTCTCTTCCCTTTTCCCATTTGTAGGGCTTTTGTTAGTGCCACTAGTTCTGCTCTTTGTGCAGACGCTACCTGGGGGAGTGATTCTACCCACACTATCTCAGTGTCCGTGGTGACTGCTGCACCCACGTACCTTTTTCCATCTCGAATGAAACTGCTGCTGTCTGTGAACCAGGTATGCTCGGCATGCGATAGTGACGAGTCCAACAAGTCTGGCCTCTTTTCCTTGGCCTGGTCTCTGTCAATCCAGTTCAAGAGCAGTTCAGGTGTAGATCACACTCACTACTGAAGAAATCCAAGTAAAGCAGCTGTTTTGAAACCTTTAACATTTCATACCCCAAACTCTCCAGCTATGTATATTACAAGGTAATATTTAGCTTCAGACAATGTTAAAGTTATCCTTCTAGCTCCTCAGTGATCTCTCAAGGATCTATTGTATTCAAGTTTCTACTTGTATCATAAATTGAATGTAAAACCTTTCCTTGTTTATTGCAAAAAAGAAAAATTTCTATTCAGATCTTTTACCTATTATTTAGATTATTATCGGTTACCGAGTTATTTGGATTGCTTATGTATTCAAATCCTTGTCAGATGCATAATGTGCAAACTTCTATCACATCCCCCTATTCCACAGATTTTTTTCTTCACTCTATTGATTGTTTTGACACACAGAAGCTTTAATTTGATCAGTCCAGTTTGTCTATTCAGAAAACCTTTGTATAATGCAATTTAGACTTTTATACTTTGATCTGTAAGTCTGCCTATTTCCAAACATTTTGACAGTTCCACCCATCCAGCAGCAGAAGACACAGACAGATGATTCCTGGGCCAGACACCAGGCAGTTTTGGGAAAAGTGGGAAAATTTGAACAAAGTCTACTGATTTGTTGACATTATTTTCATTGCTAAACTTTAGACTTTGATCCTTATGCTATGTTTATAGGTATTAAACTGAGCATAAATAAATGCTAAATGAGAATGTTACCTCATACTTTGGAACTTTTTTGTAAGCATGAAACAGTCCCTCAATGAAGCAGCAAAAAATGTTCAAAAACTTGTAAAAAAAAAAAACTAGGCAAAAAATTATAATATCTGAAAAAACAAATCATTCCTTGGCAATTTGGCTCCAGGATTCCTTAGATACCAAACTGCAGATGTCAGAATCCCCATCTATGAGCAGTACAGTAATATGTGCAACCTACACACATGTTCCTATACACTTTAACTCCTCTCTAGGACTGAAGATGTGGCTCAAGTTGTAGAGCATCAGCCAAGCAAACTGAGCTAATATGAGGTCCTGAGCTCAAACCCCTCTAATGAAAAACAAAAAACCCTACCAGAATGGTATAATATATTGTTGTTCATTGAATAATAACAAGAATATCCATGCATATTCAGTATAAGAGCAGCTAGTTTTTTCTAATATCTTTCATTGTAACTGATTGCATCCATCAGTGGACAACCTGCAGATAGAGAAAATTGACTCAAATGAATGATTAGTGTCTCTTTGAGAATTAGTTTTCTACTGAGAATTTAAGGTAACTTGCAAAGATAGGGTCCTTTGACTAGTAGCAAAGAAAAATAGATGGGAGAGAATGTTTGAAATAATAGAAATGTATCTCATGGTACTTCTAATTCTGTATTCATTGATTTTGCTATGCAGTTCCATCTAAATGAAAAATGTGTCTTTTAAGGAACAGTTCAAGGTGAAAAGTGGAGTTTGAGTTAGATGGATAGTCTGGAGTTGTGGGAAAGGGGTAGTAACCAGGGCTTTGCACTGTGATGATGAGGAACCAGCCCAAAGTGATGGGGCTATTGTTTCCCATTTTAATTCCTCCATTCTTATCTTGGGTCTCACCTTCTATTGTTCTCAGCTTGATACTCAGGATGCCAAGGTTAAGGACTTTCTTTTCTTCAATAATGCTATTTTACAACATGGAACATCCTGGTTTTGTTTTTCTCAAAAACTGCTTTTTCTGGTCATCTTCGAATTGCATACCCCTACCTAACCTTAAACAGCATGCATGTTCAATACTATAATCTAAATGTACCAGCATAAGTTTTCACAAAATTAAGGTACAGAGGGTAAAAACATGAAACACTCTATTTGTTTCATATTTTATGCATCCTTTAATTTTAACTCACAGGATGTATTTACTTCCATAACTGGAAAGCATGTCTGAACTGAGAGTACATGGCACCACACTTCCCACAGTTTAGAGAGAGTTCACTAATGTGGATTTGGAGAGGTAAGATTTTGCTGTACACTGGAAATAATAATCATTTTTTGCCTGTAGAACCATTGCTTTGTGTGATTCCCAAGGGTTGAACTTGAGTAAACATCAACATGTGGGAGAACTAACTGTTCTGAATGTGACTTGAGTTTGGTGGCCATGATATAAAGCTTGTATCTGAGCTGGCATTGTTTCCCTTTACCAACGGCTGGATGCTGATCAAGCTTATTCAGTAAATTCAGCCTCTGAGTCACACAGCTTACTCTTTGTTTCTTGGCCAGTGTTCTGGTCTCTAGAGCCAATCACTACTTTTTTGAGTTTCACAGAGGAGTTTATGCTAGAACATACTCTGGTGTGGTTAGTGTGGTGGGGGAGGGGGGCAGGGTAGGGTGAACATCAAAAGCCCAGGATCTCTCCAGCCAACTACTCTATCTCTCATGCCAATGTTATTATTCTACCAGACTAGACTGGAAATCTTTAATGAAGTAAAGATTTCTCCTATCTGATCACTTGAAACATCAGTATAGAGCATGCCTGCACAGTTATGGAATGCTTCTGCTACAGATAAGAAGGCATTACCATAGCCTTGTGTGGCTGGCTTCATTTCCCTTATTATCTTCAGGTTATCCATGTCATACATAGATGCATTCTTTGTCATAACTGAATAATATTTAATTGTACACTATATTTACCACAATATGTTTATTTACTAAATAGGTGATGCATTTGCTACCACATTTAATTTCCTGTCATATGACCTCAGATGTTTGACCTCTGCCACTTTATCAGTCCTCCTTTCCTGGCGTCCTTCCTCACAGAAACAAATCAGAATGAGTTTCCAGGAGAAGGAGTCTGACACATGCATCATTAGGCCTTCCACGACCTCAATGCTGTTCCCCTCACCAGTCCAAAACCTAGAAAACAGCATTTTCTCTCCATGATGACTGCCAGAGTTTATGGACAGAATCATTTCATTTATAGAAAAGCTTCACTTCACTGTGTGTGTGTGCATCTGTGTGCTGTTGGAATGAATGTCAAGCCCCAATCCAGCTCATTCCTCACAGCAGCCTTTGCAAGCTGATGGGCAGTTCCTGAGCTTCTGTCACAATCCCCCTTTCTCAGTTTTTCCAGCTGAAGATTGGTCTCTGCCATTCCCTGGATGATTCCTCTCACCCCCACCCTGAAGGACTAGGATATGAGATTGTGCCTTACCTTATTCATTTTGGAACCCTGTAGCACATGTTGTTAGCACATTTTAGCACACCTCCATTGATTATGTGAAACTGGCATGTGCTATGCACTGTCCCCTGGGATCTGAAGCACTGAGGACTGAAGATTTGTACCTATTGCTCACTATGCTTCCAGGGTATCTCAATACCTGTTCCTCCCCAACCCCCATAGGCATTATCCTTAGCTGAAGGCCAAATGTTACCCAAGTCACTTCCTGTGGCATCAGTGTGATAGGAAGACCTTGTCCTCTCACTCTGATTTAGCACAACTTAGAAGGGCTGTGCAAGCTTCACAATCCTCCATGAGTGAACTGAGGCATTGTGAGACCACAGGAAGTCAACTTTTCCTCCTCATCCTTCCTTCCCTTCCCCATAGGTGTTCTTCCTCCCTTCATTTCTCTCTCCTCCCTGAGAACATTCCTGTATCCCCCTCAGAGCCTACATAACAGGACTTCCTGGAAACCTGGATGGATAGGCATCCATCCACTGAAAACTATTTATAGCTAAGAAAGGAAAGTTTGCCTCGTAAAATGATTCATGATTATTACTTAGGTAAAACGTCACAATTTGCCCCCCTTTTTTTGCTATCCTGTTGTCTTATTGACTAATCTAGTCATTTTTTCCTAATCATTCAGTTAAGAAAAACTGTGAATATGTAAATATTCAATTCAAACATTTCCTTAAGAAACAATAATGGGCCATGAACTTGTGGCTACATAGAAAGCAGTGATTCAGAGGACTGAGGCCAGCCTAACATAAAAGTCTTTGAGACCAGCAAAATTCTGGACTGGAAGTATGGTTCAGGTGTTAGAGCACCAGCTGTGAGTGAACAAGAAGAAACCAGTGTGAGTGAGAGATCGTGGTACCAATAATGCTGTAAGACCCCCCAAAAGGAGAAAAATACCTTACCTACACACATAAAAAAATCACCTTATCTATTGGTTTTGTTAAATATGTTTTACATTCAAGAATGATTTTGTAGGAATCCTTTAGGACCATCTCAGGGGACCACATGGCAATAGGCAGGCACAAGAGAAAGATTATTATAAGGTTTATTAGAGGGGCCATATCTCCCCGGAAAGGGAACACATGGTATCTGCCCCATCCCAGTGGCAGGTAGGTCTGGGTGGGAGGAAGTGAGGGTGGAAGTGAGGTAAGTGCATGCCTGGGCAGAGAGAGGGAGTGGCCAGCTGTATGGTGGAAACTCTAGGGCAGGGAGGAGCTCAGGTCTAGCTGGAGCTCAGGACCGGAGGTGGGAATAATGCTAACAGATATTATTCATTATTATATTCATTTGGAATAGTAAAACAAATACGTACGTGTCTTTCACACAGCTTAACAAATAGAATATTACCAATGACATAGATTGAAATTCCTTGGCTAACTATGATTCTGAAGAATTTGGTAATAATTTTCTGTCTTAAAAATTATATGTTGTTGGGCTGGGAAGGTGGCTCAATGGTAGAATGCGTGCCGAGGGTTCGATTCCTCAGCACCACATAAGCAGAAAAATCCAGAAGTAGCACTGTGGCTCAAGTGGTAGGGTGCTAGCCTTGAGCTGAAGAACTAAGGGACAGTGCCCAGGCCCAGAATTCAGACCCATGACCAACATAAATAAATAAATAAATAAATTTTATGATCTTTAAATAATTGTACAAAGGAGTTGCCATTCACCACAGCAATTTACGAATATAGTGTGTCTTGATCAATGTCACCTTTTTCAACATTCATACCGAACCTTCCCAACTCACCTCTTCTGTCACTTTTCTTAATCTTGTAGGATGTTCATTGATTTTTTTTTTGCTATCTAACAAAGCAACTTATATATACAAGGCATCTTGATCTGTGGCATCCCTTCAACATTTTGAATCCTCTTTGATTCACCCCTTCCTTTATTTTCCTTAATTTTGTGGGATGGTATATACAATGACTTCTTGATTACATTGGCCCTATATCCCACTTGATTCATCTATAACTTTACACTTAGCCCCCACCCTGTTGCAAATACCCATTTCCTGGTACTTATTTTGTTGGCTTTTGACAGTCTTTCTAAAGATTTATACTTTTTGAGCTCTCTATAGAGTCTATTATAGTTCAATTAGTTCGTTTGTAACTGCTTGCATACCACCCAGTGTGTTTACTTACAGATTTATAGGCATATTCTAACTACCACAAATGAGTGATAGCATGCGACCTTTGTTTTCCAGGTCTGGCTTACTTCACTTAATATAATTTATTCCAAGTCTTTCCATTCCCATATGAATGCTACAATACCATTCTAATGGATGAGTAAAATTCTGTGTGTGTGTGTGTGTGTGTGTGTGTGTGTGTGTGTGTGTGTGTGTGTGTGTGTGTGTGTGTGTGTGTGTAACATTTACTTGATCCATTTGTTCACTGAGGGGCATCTGTGCTGATTTGATTTCCTACTTAGGCTATGATAAATAGTGCAGACTGGCTAAATGGGATTGCATCAAACTTAAAAGGGAAAGGGACATAGCATAGGAAAGGGCATAGCTAACAACCTAAAAAGAAAGTCCACATAATGGGAGAAGATTTTTATCAGCTATATATCAGACAAGGGCTTAATATCAGAATATACTTAGAACCCCAAAACTTAAACCCTCAAAGAAGCACCAACCCAACTAATAAATGGACTACTTGCCTGAACAGACTCCTAAGAATAGGAAGAAAAAATGGCCAATAGACACATGAAGAATAAAATAAATGCAAATCCAAACAACACTGAGATTCTACCTCACTCCAGTTAGAATGGCCATTATCAACAAAGTGAATAATATCTAATGCTAGTGAGGATATGGAAAAAAGAGAAATTTATTACAATGTTGGTGGGAATGTAAGCTTGTTCAACCACTCTGGAAAGCAGTATGGAGGTTCTTCACAAAACTAAACATAGAGCCTCTCTATGACCCAGCAATCCCACTCTTGGTCATTTATCAAATAGACCACAACCAGCACAACCATGTTCATTGTTTTCTTTTGAAATGATAAAAGGGTAGATGATAGATAGATAGATAGATAGATAGATAGATATAAAATATATACGGTAGATAGATTGATGTAAGTGGAGATAGAGATGATAGAGTTGATATTTGAGATGAGAGAGAAATGTGTATATACACCATGATACATAGTTTTATTTTCTTATATTCATTTAACTGGAATCATATTACACTACACCAATTTCTTTGACTTGCTTTTTTTTTTTTTTTTTTTTTTTTTTTTTTTTACTAAATTGAGATCATTTGCTTTCCCCTCTTTATAGTACTTCATGACTACAGTTTACTTATACATTATACCGTTGTCAGCATTTTGAGTGGATTGGAGTTTCTTGCCAACAACTTCCTTTCATAAACTGTATACATTTCAAATTGTTGAACATGACTATGAATGTTGTTCTCGTGTCTCCTGACACAGGTGTGCCAACATTTCTTCATGTGTATGTCCAGTAATGAAGATTTTAGTTCCTAGAACAGGAATATGTTTTAGGTATGAGGCTCTTGTCTGATGCATAGCTAGTGATGATTTTTTTCCCATTCCTTGGGCTTTCTATTTATCTTACTATCTATGTCCTTTGCTATGCATAATCTCTTGAGTTTGATATAATCTCATTTACCCAGTCTTTGTTTGATTTGTTGTAGTTCTAGATTTTTATTTAGGAAGTTTTACCTCATGCCTAGAAGGCCTAGGGTTTCCCTACCCCTTCCTATAATGTATTTATTTATTTATTTATTTATTTTAGGTTGTAGGGCTTGAACTCTGTGCCTGGGTGCTGTCCCTCAGCTATTCAGCTCAAGGCTATTGTTCTACCACTTGAGCCACAATGCCAATAAGCACATGAAAAATGCTCAACAATTTTAGTCATTTGAGAAATGCAAGTTAACATGAAGTATCATTTTAACCTACTAAGGTGATTAGTATCAAAATATTAGATTGTAGGGCTGGGAAGGTGGCTCAGTGGTAGAGCACTTGCTTTGCATGCTCGAGGCCCTGGGTTCGATTCCTCAGCACCACATAAGAAAAAAAATATTAGATTGTAACAGATGGTGAGGATGTGGAGAGATTGAAATCTGAATATGCCATTGACACGATTTTAAAATGTCATAACCACTTTAGCATTTCTTCAGGGGTTAAATACAGAATTATTATATAACTCAGGAATTTGATTCTTATAAACCCGAGAGAAATGAAAACATATGCCCACACCAAAACTTATGTATGAATGCATTATTTGTAATAACTGAAAATAGAAGTAACGTAAATGTCCATCAACCACAGATGGGCAACCCAACTGATACTTGAAATACTCATCCATACTTTGTGAGTTAGCTTCTAACTAAGTACCTAATATAACCTAAAAATAGGTAAAGTTGATTTTAGTTAACAATTTTGAAGGTTCTAGTCAATGACCAATAGGCCAGGCCCTGAGTTCAAGTCCTAGGACCAGCACACACACACACACACACACACACACAGACACACACACACACACACACACACACACACACACACACACACACAGTTCTATCACCCATCCACGCTGGGGAATCAAGCCTTTAACAATGGCAGGAATGGTCCCTAAGACTCCTGTCTTTAGTTAACCACCAAAAAACAGGATGTGGAACTATGGTTCAAGAGGTAGATCACTATCCTTGAGCAAAAAAGCCAAGGGTCAGTGCCCAGGTCTTGAGTTCAAGCCTCAATACTGGGACGCGCACGCGCATGTGCACACACACACACACACACTGATCCAAAATACATGAATAAATAAATTAAATGTTATTTGACTATAAAAATACTACTACTAATACATTCAATGACATGAATAAATCTCATTTTTGTATTAAATATAAGGAACAACTCACACAAATACACAAAAACATTTATTATGTGATTCTATTCAAATGAATTGTTCTAAGTAAGGAAATGCACAGACATGTAGAGGCAGAAAGATACTTTAGGCTGTGGAAAAGTTCTTGCAGATGTGGGATTCCTTGTTAATATGATGAAAATATTAAAAAATTGTCAGTAGTAATGGTTGCATCTATGTTTGAATACACAGAAAACCAGTGACTTTCACACTTGGAACAGAGGATTGTATCTCACAGCTACTTAACAACCATAACAGAGTGAATGAAAATTAAGGTAGCATAGATTACCTATCTGAAATCCTGGCATAGAAAAGAAGGAGGGTTGTTGGCTTGTAGCTCAAGAAGAGAGGTGTTAAAACTTTTTCCTTTGGGTGGATACAGCTTGAGAATATGTATAGCCAGAAAAGTAGGGAATCACAGTACAGAGCAACCTGAAAGTATTAAAGAGACTGCTGAGGGTGATTATAAACTGATGTTTCAGACCAGATGGAAAATGATGAGCTCCTAGAAAGAAGGAATCCCTTTGTGGACACAGAATAAAGGAGATGCTATAGTTTGGATATTGAGTATCTACCAAAAGCCAGTGTGTTAAAGGCTTAGTTCCCAGTCTGGTGATATTGGGAGAAATGGAGCCTTTAAGAGATATGGCCTCTGGATTGTTTTCAGGTTATTGAGGGTATGGTCTCTTCTACTCTCATTGTTTGCTTTCTGGACATGAAGTGAGTGGTTTGGCACCACCATGAAATCCATCCAACATTAGCATACTGTTTCTCCACAGCCCAATCATAGACCAAGCTTTCAAAATGATGACAAATGTAAAACTTTTTTCCCATTGTTACTTATCTCAGCTATTTGTCTCAACAGTCGGAAACTGGCTCACAGGAGGTACCCTTTCTAGAAGGATATGCTTCCCATGTTGGAAGGAGGACACCGCTGCAGCTCCTTCATGCTTTGCTTACTCAAGGCCTGCTGCTCTGCTTGTGGAGAGCCCTATCAGCTACAGATATTTGCATAGGCTATGTTAGTGAGGAGTGCACAGAATTGGGAAGTATTAATTAAAATTGTAGCTTTGAGCAGATTCCTTGGAGGGTGGGCAGAGAGAATGAGGTTATTAGACTACCAGTGGGCTTGAATTCTCCTCATCCAACACTCAGGCATTGGATATCTATTCAAACAAGGAAACAGGGTATGTTTTCAGACACTTTCACAGTTTCAGGAGACATTTGGGGGAAAGTGGCCATGTGATTCAGAGGTATGGGATTGCAGTGTTTCATTTTCTCCTAATGATGATGGCTCAGACTTATTCAACACTCCACACAGTAACACCCCTAGGAAATAGTGGAAATCTGCACTGGAATAGAAACAATATTAATGCCAGAAACTCTGCTGCCATAGAAAATTGGAATTGGCTTTTAGATCCAGATGGAAAGGTGAGCAGGATAAAATCACAGCTGACAACTGTCTCCCTAGGAAACTAGTCTAAACACTATACCCTCTTTAAGTCTATTGATATCTCAAACAATTTTCTGTATAAGTTGAAAAGCTTGCTGTCATTATCACCTGTCCTTAAGCAACATGAAACTATTCAAAATAGAGCATACCTAATTAGATTTTACCTACCAGCCCTACCCACTCTCAAACTGAGTTTTCATATACTTGTGCTACCCATCAAAGTTAGCCTGAGGCTTCTGGGAAGAATCCCTGAGTCATGAATCTTTACTGTTAGAACATGTTTTGTGTGTTAAAAAATCTCCAAAATATTGAACTAAATAAAGTTACTATGGTGCCTGTAACTTTTTAAGAGACAGATACACTCAGAGATCAAGATATAGCAAGGGACATGCGTTCAAATTGCTACTCGGCATGTGTGGAGGCACCTGAGCACTCAGGAGGGCACAGGAGTGAAGGGAATGAGCCACTAAGCTGAGCCTTCTTCTCCAAGTTATATATTTCTATGTCTCAGTTGTGGGTAGACAACTGGGGCTGCCTCTGTTATGGTGGCCTGTGACATCTGGGTTTCTATCAGATCTTCATTTTACAAATTGTTTAAAAATTTTTTACCGTTAGTCTTTTCTGATATTCTTTGTGCTTTTTTTTATTGTAAAAATACTATACAGAGGGGTTACAGTTACATGCACAAGATAATGAGTATATTCCCTATCAAGCATTGTTACCTCCTCCTTTGTTTTTCCCCTACCCATCCTTCCCTCCCATCTCCACAACTACACTCCCACCCCCCTCCCACCCATCCCACCTAAATTGTAAAGTTCATTTTCAACATAGTGTCTTGTACATCTCATTGTTACAATGGGTCAACCTGTATCCCTATTTAAGCATGATGTTTTTTCCCTTCCCCTCCCCAAATTAGAGAAGTGTGTATACAATATACAGGGCACCGACATCAACTACAGTGAAAATAGGGGTTATACCATGGGGCAGGAACATACAAAGAAACAAAAAAATCACATGGTACCTAATAACATAGTACATTATAAATACATTATAAACAATAGCAAGAAAGAAAAAAATACTTGTGAACCTACCTTGGGGTTCATTTTGATTAAGCTCATCTTATCTGGTCATATGTACATAGCTTTTGACTTTTTCTGCTAGCTATTGCAAATAAGGGAAACCATGAGAACTATGTTTCTTTGGGCCTGTTTTCTTTTTAAGATTTACTTTTTAGCCATAGAATCTTAGAACTAACACTTAAAAATCAACAGAAACGCAGAGAAGAAAGATCTACGGATTCTACAACCTATAGTGAGCTGATTATGCCTATAAGAGAGCTGTCTCCAAAACCCCCACAGAATACCTAAATCTGCAGATGTAGGGTTTATATAAGTCCTTTATAAAAATATATAACATTTGTATATCAGTATGCATATCATTTTTGTGTATATTAAATCATCCCTAGACAACCTGCAATAACAATACAACATTAAACATTGTCATAGTATATTGCTTAATGAATAATGACAAGAAAAATGTGTGCATATATTCATTAAGGATGCAATTTTTAAAATTTACTTTTATTGTCAAGGTGGCATACAGAGGGGTTACAGTTATATATATGTAGTTAGTACATTTCTTGTCAAACATTGTTACCCCCACCTCATTTTTCTTCCCCTCTCTGTCCTCTCCAATGCCTCCCCCCTCCCGAGTTGTAAAGTTCATTTCCAACATGTTGTCTTGTGAGCATCATTGTTGCATTGGTTCCCCTGTTGTCCTTTGTCTCTCCATTTTGTTGTTCCCCTTCCCTTCCTTAATTCAGATAAACATATATACAATACACAGGCAACCAAAATCAAATACAGTGGCAACAAAGGATAAACCATAGAGGAAAAAAAGAAAAAATGCAAGATAAAGAAACAACCTCACATAGTACATGAAAAAAACAACAAAGAAAAACCTCTTGTTTCCATATCTTGGAGTTTGTTTCACTTTACGTCATCTATGGTCATATGTATGTAGCTATTGAGCTATTGTGACCCTCTTCTAAGACTATCCTAGACATATACTAACAAATGAGGGAAACCATGACTACACTCCCCTCTCCCCCGCCAAAGTTGTAAAGTTCATTTTTCGACATAGCGTCTTGTACATCTCATTGTTGCAATGGGTCTACCTGTATCCCTATTTAAACAATTTGTTTCTTTAGGACTGGCTTAGTTCACTTAATACGTTTTTTTCCAAATTTTTCCATTTTCTTACAAATGGGGCGATGTCATTTAAAAGACTATTTTCTATGCAGATGTGCAGGGCTAATTGTATGCTATGAAACTGGGAGACAGAAGCACACATTGATTAATCATCCAGAATGAACTAGGCACTCACCATTTATGATTTCAGGTTATGCTAAAAAAAGACTTAATTCCTCTTTGTGATATTGTTCTTTATTTTTTGAAAAATAAATTTTATATAGGGCAAACCAGGCCCAAAGTTATTGGACTCGATTTGCCACCAAACGCAACATTCTTCCATAGAACACAGCTTCTCTTCAAAGTAGACTAGAAGTGATTTCTAACATTCATGAAAAAAAGGGATCCCCAAGTTAACTACAGTTAGTTCCTTCTCACTGCTGATTACATTCCCTCATGAATTTCTCTTTTGATCCTATTCTGTCTCAAAAAGGAGCAAGGCTGGCCAATCACCATCTCCACCACAATATCCTCTATTTATTTAAGATCTTACATTAGGGACTTTGGCCAAAGTCCCCATCCTATCATCTTATCAGAACATCCACTTCTTGTCCTTAAAGCCTCATCATTTTCCCTCCCATGCCTCTTTATGAGGAACCTGTGGCCTAATGCAGTACAGGCAACAAACTGAATAGACAAGTTGAAGTCTGTCATTTCCAGGCTGTGTGAAACTAAGCACTAGACTTTCTCTCTTTTACCTTCAGTTTCCTCATTTCTAAATATAATGATAATAATACATAACTTCATGGAATGATTGTAAGGATTAAAAGTAGTACATGGACCAGAGTACACATGCTACTGAGCAGAGGCATCCTCACATGTTACCTCATGTGGAATTGGTGTGCACTTTGATAATGTGGTGCATAAAGGATAAGTGCATTGATTTCCAATATGTTCCTTCAGATGTAGTTTGTAATATTGGCAAGATACTGTCAGCAACCCTTCAAATGAGCACTCTCAATGGCTGATTTTCCCCTGGGTACATAAGAAGTCATGCCCCGATGGCATACTTTTGTAGGATAGGTACATCAGGCATACTTCATCTAGGTCTCTGGATTTATGGGGGTTTTGATATCACAATGTACAGTTTTTCAAGTGAAGCCTGTCATGAAATGTCCAGGCCAGTTTTAAGCAATGTTGTGGCAACTAGGTTTCAACTTTTAAAACTGTGAAAATGCTTCTGCAGCACAAGCGAGAACAATGGCTGTAAGAATACCTGTTTTCTGACAGTAGCACGGGATTGTAATGTTTGTTTTGAAGCCATCTGAGTGACATGTAAAATCCAGGGGGTAATGTTCAGTTTTATATCCTCAAGGATCCTGGTGAAGGGTTGGGATGAGAGGGAGATGTTTCTTTACTATATCCTGTCATAACATTTAAAACTATATGAACGCAATAAAACATGCACTATTAAAATTTAAAAGTTAACATTTACATATGGATCATGGAGTATTTCTTTTGGTGCCAATAGCCATGGGAAACACCAAAATGTTAGGAGACTTGTAAATTTTGGATGGCCTAAAGATAACATTTTTCATATTCAAGATGGTCAAGGGGTTTGAAATATTTTGCAAAATCGTGTTTCTTAGTGAGTTAGACATATGGTAATGCCTTATGCACCTTTTGTACACACAGAATAGTTTGAGTCTCTAAAGAGGGTAAATAAAATTAATGTGTCTGTGATGCAAATCTCAGAATAGCATAGTACTAGCAGATTAATAGGTTATTGTTTAATAGTGATGTGATAGTTCATACCCTCTGAATTAGTAAGTGAAGAGTAGAGAGGTCTTTTCTCCATAAATGTTCCTTTAAAGTTTAAATAACTAGAGATGACCAATCTGTTGAGACCATAGTGTTAATTGATTTTCATAGCTATATCTTGGAGCATAATGTTCCAGTGTTTCCAAGAGTGATATGCTCAGAAGCACTTGTTTATTAACTGCTTTTATCCTGTATAAACATCTGAGTTAGATTCATATATCACTTGTTCATCTTTGCCCCTAGGCATTTCTCTGAGGCTGTACCAGACTCTTCTAAGCTGTTGATATTTTGTTCTTGCTTTTGCTCCATACATTGACTACAGTCTCCCCAGATCTGAGATACCTCCTTGGATGGAGACACTCACTCTTTCCTTACAAAGAAGCATCCTGAATCCTATCTTCATGTTAAAAACTAGGTATACCTGTCCACATAACCTGATCTATGTTCCTCTATTCAACATTCTACAGGGATGCTTTTCCTCATATAAAACATTCATATGCTTCCATTTATTTGATCTTATTAAATAAAAGTAAAAGTAAACAATCACCTTGTAGGTTCCAGTAAACAGAGAACAAAGTGCTCAAATATTAAGAATTGCCTTAAGATTTTTAAACACCAGGTCCAAAGTTCAGTAGTCCCCAGTTCAGTCTAGCCACTTACTCCCAGAAGCCAAATAAAGAGACATATGGTGAAGGGCAAAGAAAGGAGATTTATTAGATAGCCATTGGAATACAGCACTGCAGTATGTCTTCATCCGTCTTCAAAGGTACCAACATTGGTGCCAGGTTAAACAGGGAGAATTGGAGCAAGGAGTAAGAAAGGCATGCATAGATGAAAGAGTCTCATGTAGCTGCTATGGCCTAGTTGACCATTAGTTCAGTCTTTTACTCTGGAGGAGTTCTGGAGAAGTTGTTGTTGGAACAGAACAGGAACAAGGGAGTCTCCTGAGATTTTTGGCTATTTGCTTTAAGATTATTAGTGAATTTGCAACATTGATGGCAGCAGAAGCTAGCTCAGATCAAAGGGCACAGATTCAAAGTTGGGTGACTTTTAGTTAATTCACAAGACCCAGTAAAATGCACCTTTTAAGTTGCCTTTTCTAAGTTACAACAAGTTTACTGAAAAATACTATTCCCAATGTAATATGGCAAGTGAGCACAAACAAATGAACTATACATTCACAGGGAAATAACTGTACTCCATTTGCAGAATCATGGGGTTAAAGATGTTTATAAAGAAAATACTTAAAAATATAAGTATGTTGCATGAAGGAAAAATTTAATGAAACCTCTAGAGATAAAAATATTAATTTTGCTCAGATTTTGATCATGGTTTGGAGGTGAAATGCAGTGTCCTTCTAGTTCATATACCTTATGATTGTATTTAGAAACTGGAATTGTACATTCTGGGATAGTTAGGATTTTCATTAAATATCCAAGGAAAATGCCTCAATGTCATGCCATTTATCCAAATACCAAAATATTAGTCAGTCAACTTCAAATAGTTAAGTGAGTTTTTTAATACATGCAATGAAATGGTATGAAGATTTTGGGCTGTAAGTCAGACAGATCATCTGGAACTAAGACCCACCTCCCCAACCTGTGAATGAGGCTGGGGATAAATGTCTTCATCTTTTTTTTTAATTGTGAAAATACTGTACAGAGTGGTTACAATTACATGGGCAAGATAGTGAGTACATTTCTTATCAAGCATTGTAGCCTCCTCCTTTGTCTTAACCAGCCTCACATCTTACATAGGATGAGTGCAGTGTCACACATCCAAAACTGAGCAACACAAACTGAATCCAGGGGACTGAAAGAGCTTAACAATGGTAAGGAAGTTATTATAGTTACTACAAAGGCAGTGATTGTCACAAAGTAAGTGTTCTCAAATGTGTGGCAGAAAATCTGCTTAGACTAGCCTGGGATAGTGTTCTCAAGGTAATTAGAATCATCTGGGGTCTTTAAAGATCACTATATATATGTATATATATATATATATATATATACATACATATACATATATACACATACACACACATATATACACATATATATATATATATATATATATATATATATATATATATATAAAACACAGGTAGCAGGGATTTTTAAAAAACAAGATGATTCTAAGACACAGCTAGTTTGAGAATGGTGGTTCATGTCAGAGAATGTCTGAACTGTGAATTGATAGTAATTGAATTAATAAAATCCAAATAAGGTATTCTTTCATGTAGATCTTACCATGGCTGCATGAGGGGAAAGGTATTTTTCTGTCATCTAAATATAGAACAAGGCTCACAGGAGCCAGATGTAAGTCTATTGAATTTGCCTGGCCAAGACAATGTCACTAGCTGAGAAAGGGCTATGAGTCTTATGGTTCTATGTGCCACATGGTCAAAAGGGTCTTTTCCACATATAGACACTTGAAGGTTGGAAACTTGTCACTGGAATCTTCTACCAACCACTCATTCTAAACATATTTGCCTTATTCTCATCAAACTGTGGAGTCCAAAAATCATCTTTTGAGGAAATGCCAACTTTCTTATTGGCTTCCTATAGGTTTTCTTCCTCATCTGAGTTTTCTGATTGTTTCACAGTTCATTGTAGGTTGGTCTGAATTGTGTCTTCCAAAATTTATACATTAGAGCATTAACCCCCAGTAGCAGAATGTGTCTGTCTTTAAAGAGATAATTAAGTTAAAACTGAATCAATAGGATGGGTCCTAATCCAGTCTGACCCACATTCTTATAAAACAGGAAACTAAGATACACATAGACATAGAGGGAGATGATGTTAGGATTCAATAAAGAAGTAGCTATCTACAAGCCAAACAGAAATGCCCCAATGGAAATCAATCCTGTTTATCTCTTGATCTAGAACTTTACATCCTTCAGAATCCAGAAAAATCAAACCTCAAATTTAAGTTGCCCAATTTATGGTATTTGTTACAGCAGTCCTAGCAAACTAGTCCACACTCCTTTAAATTTTTCTCAACAATTATTTACATAATGCCTACAAGAAATAGCACAATTTTGACTTATGGGCACCTAATTGTTTTCTACTATGTAGAGCATGTTTCCTGGAAATGTTTTCCTAAATAAAAATCAGATGTTTCTTTTGTTTTTTTCTTCTTGAGAACCTACACCATATGTATTATTGTATTTTATAATTTAAAATACTTCCTTCCATGTGATATCAATTAGAAATGAAAATATAAGCTTTCTGGGTATCATCATCTAAAATTGAATCGTTCATTTTCTAGTTTGGGACATATTTACCCTTTGGGTATTGTGTGATTGTTTACAAATTATTATGTCATATGTGTCACTCATTTAATTATGATTTATCTGGTTTACTTTGTCCACACAACTTTAAACTGGAAAGAAGTATTGATGTAGGTGGCTTTGAGACATTTTCACTATATTGTATCATATTAAACATATTCAAATTTCCTAAAGAAAAATAATTTTTTTACAAAAAGATTAAAATATTCCTCAATGGGGGTTGGGAAGGTGACTCAGTGGTAGAGTGCTTGCCTTGCATGCATGAGGCCCTGGGTTCGATTCCTCAGCACCACATAAGCAGAAAAAGCCAGAAGTGACACTGTGGCTCAAGTGGTAGAGCACTAGCCTTGAGCTGAAGAGCTGAAGGACAGTGCCCAAGCCCAGAGTTCTGGCCCCATAACTATCTATCTATCTTATCTACCTATCTATCTATTTATCTCTCTCTCTCTATATATATAGGCTCTATCTTCAGTGCCACTAAATAAAACTGAGATATTCCACCACGCAAAAAAATGTATATTTGCTTCTGGGAAAGAAGGAAAAGGAAGAAGAAAAAGGAAAAGGAGAGGAACAATCTCATTTGAGGAAAAATATTTTCTCTAATACAATATGTCTGAAGTTCTGGGCACTGGTGGTTCAAGTCTGTAATCTTAGCTACTCAGGAGCTGAAATCTAAGGATCAAAATTCAAAACAGGCAGAAAAGTGTGTAAGGCTCTTGTAAGGCTCTAATTAACCAGCAGAAAGTCAGAAGTAGATATGTGGCTCAAGCCACACACTCAAGCATTGAGTGAAAATCCAAGTAAGAGGGTAAATCCAAGCCCTAACACTGGGACGGGTGCATGTGCGCTCGCGCCACCCCCCCTCCCCCGCCACACACACAGAGTCTGAAGTTTTAAACATTGATAGTGGTTTTGGAAGATACATTGTATTCATGCACATCACAAAAATACAGAAAGAGAAACATCAATATAAGAATTTTTATAGTTAGCTAAGATCCTTATATATCACCCTGCACCAGAATCAACTCCAAATGGATCAAAGACCTCGGAGTCAAAGCACACACTCTGAAAACATTACAGGATGGAATAGGAGAAACCCTAGGTCTCCTTGGCACAGGCCCAAATTTTCTTTTTTTTTTTTTTGTCGGTTGTAGGGCTTGAACTCTGGGCCTGGGCGCTGTCCCTCAGCTCTTCAGCTCAAGGCAAGCGCTCTACCACTTGAGCTACAGCGCCACTTCCGGTTTTCTGGTGGTTTATTGGAGATAGGAGTCTCACGGTCTTTCCTGCCCGGGCTGGCTTTGAACCGCGATCCTCAGATCTCAGCCTCCTGAGTAGCTAGGATTACAGGCGTGAGCCACCAGCGCCCGGCCCAAATTTTCTTAATAGAGACCCGGAAACACAACAAATCAAAGAAAGGTTGGACAAATGAGATTGCATGAAGTTGCAGAGCTTCTGCAGGGCAAATGACATAGCTAGCAAGATCAATAGAAAGCCCACCGAATGGGAGAAGATCTTTACTAGCCATACAACGGACAAGGGTCTCATATCTAAAATATACTTGTAACTCAAAAAATTAAATCCCCCAACAACAAATCCTCAAAGAAACAACTGCCCAATAAATAAGTGGACTAAAGACTTAAAGAGAAACTTCTCTGGAGAAGAAAGAAGGATGACCAATAGACACATGAAGAAATGCTCAACCTCCCTACCCATAAAAGAAATGCAAAGGGGCTGGGAAGGTGGCTCAGTGGTAGAGCGCTTGCCTTGCATGCATGAGGCCCTGGGTTCGATTCCTCAGCACCACATAAGCAAAAAGAAAAAAGCCGGAAGTGGCGCTGTGGCTCAAGTGGTAGAGCGCTAGCCTTGAGCTGAAGAGCTGAGGGACAGCGCCCAGGCCCAGAGTTCAGGCCCCACGACCGGACCCAAAAAAAAAAAAAAAAAAGAAATGCAAATCAAAACAACATTGAGATACCAACTTACCCCAGTTAGAATGGCTATAATCAAGAACTCTAATAACAACAGATGCTGGAGGGGATGTGGACAAGAAGGGAACCTTACTTCATTGTTGGTGGGAGTGTAAACTTGTTCAACCACTTTGGAAACTAGTATGGAGGTTCCTCAAAAGACTGCAGATAGAGCTCCCCTATGACCCAGCAATCCCACTTTTGGGCCTTTACCCAAATGTTTACAAACAAGACCATACTAAAGCTACCAGTACAAATATGTTTATTGCAGCATTATTTACTATAGCTAAGATATGGAACCAACCCAGATGCCCCTCAGTAGATGACTGGATCAAGAAAATGTGGTATATATACAAAATGGAATTCTATGCCTCCATCAGAAAGAATGACATTGCCCCATTTGTTAGGAAATGGAAAGACTTGGAAAAAATTATATTAAGTGAAGTAAGCCAAGCCCAAAGAAACATAGGTCCCATGGTTTCCCTCATTTGCAATATCTAGTATATGTATGAGTCAAACAGAAAAGGCCAGATAAGGTGATGTTAGGAAAATGAACCCTAAGATATGTATTTAAATGTTTTTTTCTTTCATACAATTGTTTCTAACGCATTTATAAGATTATTTCTTAGTTGCTTTGTATGTCCCTCCCCCACAGTATAACCCCTACTTTCACTGTATTTGATGTCAGCATAATTTGTGGAGGGGAAAGGGAAAAATAAGTCATTTAAGTAAGGATACAGGTGGACCCATTGCAACAATGAGAAGTACACACATTGTCATGTCAAAAACGAACTTTACAACTTTGGTTGGGGGGGGGAAGGATTGTGGGGAGGGTGGGGGAGGCTGGGAAGGGATGGGAAGGGGAAACAAAGGAGGAGGCTACAATGCTTGATAAGAAATGTATTCATTATCTTGCCCATGTAATTGTAACCCCTCTGTACAATATTTTCACAATAAAAAAAAGAATTTTTATAGTTAGATAGAATTTAACTGAAGTAGATGAATTTCTAGAATGACAAGACCTTAAGCCAAAATAGTTAGTGAAAAATACTTCCACAATCAGTAAAATCCTTTTGAATCTCCAAATCAATAAGGGCAAAAAAATCCCCAAAACTTTCTGAAACAAAATACTCACACAGTAGCAAATCTATAGGTCATAAGAAAAGGAAAAATATGAGAACTCAGCTTTGTCTCTTCTCCCACAACAACACTGAGATGGAGATTGAAAAGAACCAATGCTTTCAAAGGAAACTATATTCATCCAAAAGTTTTATTCCCAGGCAATATATCAATTGAAGAGGAAACTAGAACTTTTTTTAGTTCTTTCTTAAGAAGTTAATGGAGATGTACTCCATGAAAGAAGGCCAAGAAACAAACAAAAACATATCTCCTTCATATATCTCCTTCATACATCTCATTCAGAAAACAGAATTAATGTGAGTGTAATAAGATAACACATCAGGGAGAATGGGAGGGCACAAAGATCCAAGAATAACTGTGATGCTTGAGAACACAATTCAGGTGATGTAGTTCTTAAATTCATGTTTGAGAAATATGCAGGACTCTATATCATAAGACACCCTGAAAAAAAAATGTAACATAAAAAAGTCAATGTTAGCTGGGCATCTGTGGCTCACACCTGTAATCCTAGCTACTTAGGAAGCTGAGATCTAAGGATCATGGTTCAAAGCCAGCCCAGGCAGATAAGTTCATGAAACTCTTATCTCCAATAAACTACTCAGAAAATGCCAGAAGCTGTGCTGTGGCTCAAGTGGTAGAATGCTAGCCTTGAGCACAAAGGGGCTCAGGGACAGCACCGAGGCACTGAGTTCAAGCCTCAGGATAGGAAAGAAAAAGTCAATATTGATAATGTTCATCAACTTGAACTCTGGGCCTCACTCTTCCTCAACTTTTTAAATCACACCCAGCCCTCTATCATCTGAGCTATACCTCTGCTTCTGACTTTTTGCTGGTTAATTGGCGATAAGCATCTCATAGATTTTTTTTGCCTGAGTTGGCTTCGAATCTCCATTCTCAGACTTGAGCCACTTGATTAGCTAAGATTAAAAGCGTGAGATCTACCAGCATCCAGTTCTTATTCTTATTTATGATGTTCTAGTATGAGAAATTTGGGAGAAATAGTACCAACATAAAAATTTTAAGAATTAAATACTAGATACCTTCTTTTTTATATTTTTCTGTTTCTCTGAAAATAGTTTTTTCATTCTGTTGAGAGTGGCACATTAATAAGATCATTTGGATTTTCTTCTCTTCCTGAATTCTTCAAATGTATCCATTCAAGTCCTCTCGAATCAGCTGTTCTAATTTCCTTACAGACACCAATACCTTGAAAATCTAAGCAGAAATTTATATTCCGTAGTCTTCATCTCTGGGTGTTATTTCCTTTTTTCTTGGTCATTAGTATAAACTTTTGCCTATGCTACTAAGGAAAGACTTGCTGGAAACTGGAAACACATATTTGGTAGCAATGATTTTTTTTTTTTTTTTTTGGATCTGGTTGTGGGGCCTGAACTCTGGGCCTGGGCGCTGTCCCTTGCTCTTCAGCTCAAGGCTAGCACTCTACCACTTGAGCCACAAGGCCACTTCTGGCTTTTTTCTTTTTGCTTATGTGGTGTTGAAGAATCAAATCCAGGGCCTCAGGCATGCAAGGCAAGTGCTCTACCACTGAGCCACCTTCCCAGCCCCTGGTATCAATGATTTTGAAGTTCTCAAGCAAATACTTCTTTCAGGAATGTTAATTGCTCTCCATAAAAGGCAGCTTAAGTATTTCACACTTCCACAGAGAACAAAAATCCTGGTAGTAGAGTCTTTTGTTCTGCTGAAAAGCATTAGATCAATCTACTTCAAAAAATAAGAGAGACTGTTAACAAGGAAGCAGGTCATTTCATTCTCACAGATAGCTAAAGCCATGAAGATTGTTATAGCCAGACAGGTTACTTCAGTCATACAGGCTGGTAGAATCCCAGAAGTCAGTACAGTCATATAGGTGGTTCTAGCTCCATCAATCCCACAGATTACTTCACTTTCATAGGTCATAATGTCCCATAAGAAGGTTCAGTCCACATGTCATTTATTCACACAAGTAGTTACAGTCATACAGACCATTACATCGTATACATAGTCTTAGTCACACAGGATACTTTATTTGCCTAGGTTGTTTCAGTCACACAAGACACAAGTCATTCAGTTGCAAATATATTATACAGGCTATTCAGTGTCACAGGTAGCTAAGTTACTTTTAACAGTTAACAGTTAATTGTAATTTCAGCTTTATAAATTGTAACAATCCCACCAGTCATTTCAATCACACAAATCATTCTAGTCTCACAGGTCTTTAACAGTCACACAAGTCATTTCAGTTGTTCAGTGGTCATAGTCTTACAGTGTGTTTCAAACTCATGAGTAATTACAGCCACTCAAGTTTCAGTTTCACAAGTAGTTTTAGTTGCTGAGGAAGAAGTACCAGCCACAATGAAGCAATTGCTGTGATGGCCAACAAGAATTCATGGCCTTATCTTTACAAGCACTGTTTCTTTTGTGTATCTATCACATTACACTTAATGCAAGTGTTTAAGGCACCTTAATGTTTTTCCAGTGTTTCATACCATTTATCAAATGTTTTCAGCTTGGCCAAACCTCAAATGTGTTTTTGCCAAACTTATTCATCTTCAATCTGTCTACATTTCAAAGAAAATTTAAACCATCTGTTTCTATTTCATTGCTTCACTATTCAAAACTCTCTTTGGTAGAAGCTAAGTGCAAGAAGTCTTTAAATCGGTGGTTAAGCCTTCCACACCCTTCTCTGAAGTGCCTCATAATGAAATGGTCTATAGAAACAAGATCTTTATAGAACACCTCATTTTGGTAAATGCCTTTAGTGCTATGGGGATCACACACCTGCTAACTAGTGAACATTAATGGGCAGATTGTTCTGAGAGGACCAATGAATAAGTCACTGACCCAAATTACCCTCCTCTCTCTGTATGGTTATTCTACTCTCTGTCTGTTTAAGAAATGTACTCCAAAGTAGCACAGATGGTATTTTTTCTACATATTTTCTGTGCTCTAATAAGACTACAAAATAGATCCCATTTCTATTACTATGCTAAAAGTAAAAAATATAAAGATATCGAAATTGTCATGTCAAGCATAATAAGCACCATATATAATGGGAAGTTTAATTAATTTATCAAGAATATAAAAAACTTGGGATCAAGCTGTAATATACATTTTGGTAACCTGGAATCTTTTCATTCAACATTGTATATGGATCATTTTCACTAAACCTACTTTTTAAAAAATACGATTGTCTTACTATATAGTCTTTAATGACAAACCTGTCCTTAAATCTCTACTTTTTATCTTTGTAATTTGCTCAGCAAACATCCCTGTAATAAATCTTTACCTGTATTTATGATAATTTCCTGTAAGATGGATTCTTAGAAGTGTATGGGCTAGTGAAAATGTACAAATGCTGTCAAATTGCTCACTACATAGTTTAGAAGCCTTCATAATATAAATGGATTCTTTAACAATTCCCCTCGAGGTTGAACATTTTAGTTTTCACAGATTTCATCTACTAAAAATACCAAGTGATTCTTAATGCTATTAATTTTATTTTACTGAATGATGGAGCAAAATAACTAAATATCCATTTTCTGATACTTTTCAGCAGATCTGAGGGGAAAAAATCAAATGAAAGAAAAACAGTCATCTGCCATACATTTCATTCAATGACAGACCATGTGTATAATGTGGGGCTATGCCATACAACTAAGTATATAGAAGATTATACCACTTCAGAGTGTATACTCCACAATATTTTCACAACAATGATATGACCCACGGACACACTTCTCAGAATGTGTCTTCATCACAAAGTGATACATGACTGTAACAATTTCTGTTTCAACCTGCAATGGCAAAACTATTCATAGCAGATAGCCAAAATAATTAAATCACATAGAGAAAAGATTATTATTAAAATTGTCATCTGAAAATGTACATCAAAGCAGAACTAGAAGCAGCAAACAACAGCTAATGAGGAAGGATCCTTGTCAAAAATGCAGCAAGGTAAATGACAGAATAAAAGTGATTGTAAACCAATAGAATGCAATAGAATTCAAAGAGCAAATAACTGCTTACACCTGTTTATAAAATGTGCATTTAATATTATAGAAGAAATAGAAGAAACTCTAGGGTTCCTTGGCACAGGCCTAAATTTTCTTATTAGAGACCCAGAAACTCAACAAATCAAAGAAAGGTTGGACAAATGGGATTACATGAAACTGCAGAGCTTCTGCATAGCAAAGGACATAGCTAGCAAGATCAATAGAAAGCCCACGGACTGGGAGAAGATCTTCACTAGCTATACAACAGACAAGGGCCTCATATCTAAAATATGCTTAGATCTCAAAAAATTAAGTCACCCAAAAACAAATCCTCAAAGAAACAGCTGCCCGATTAATAAGAGTTCTAAAGACATAAAGAGAAACTTCTCTGAAGAGGAAATGAGAATGGCCAAAAGACACATGAAGAAATGCTCAACTTCTCTGGCCATAAAAGAAATGCAAATCAAACCAACATTGAGATTCCACCTCACCTCAGTTAGAATGGCTGTAATCAAAAAAATCTAATAATGACAGATGCTGGAGGGGATGTGGCCAAAAGGGAAACCTACTGCATTGTTGGTGGAAATGTAAACTAGTTCAACCACTTTGGAAAGCATTATGAAGGTTCCTCAAAAGACTCCACATAGAGCTCCCCTATGACCCAGCAATCCCAGTTTTGGGCATTTACCCAAATGATCACAAACAAAACTATACTAAAGCTACCACCAGCACAACTATGTTTATTGCAGCTTTATTTACCATAGCTAAGATATGGAACCAACCCAGATGCCCCTCAGTACATGAATGGGTCAAGAAAATGTGGTACAGTGAATAAAGGGATTATACCTTGGGGGAAGAACATACAAGAGAAACAAAAAAATCACATAGTACATTTTAAATATGTTAAAAACAATTGCATTTTTCTAATTTGGGGAGGGGAAGGGAAATAACAAAATGTTGAAATGAGTATACAGGTTGACCCATAGTAACAATGAGATGTACAAGACACTATGTTGAAAACAAACTTTACAACTTGAGGTGGGGAGGGAGGAATTGGGGAGGTGGAGAGGGAAGGGATAGTAGGGGAAAAACAAAGGAGGTGGTAACAATCTTTGATAGGAAATGTACTCATTACCTTACCCATGTAACTGTAACCCCTCTGTACAGTATTTTTACAATTAAAATAAAAAGAAAATGTGGTACATATATACAATAGAATTCTATGCTTCCATCAGAAAGAACAACACGGCCTCATTTGTTAGGAAATGGAAAGACTTGGAAAAAATCATTTTAAGTGAAGTTACCCAGTACCAAAGAAATTTAAGTCCCATGGTTTCCCTTATTTACAATAATTAATATACATATAGAATAATCTTATTGATGAGCTGAGAAGCTCAAAATCCATGTACAAATGACCATGTAAGATGATGCTAAGTGAAATGAACCCCAAGATATGGATACAAGAAATCTGTCGGTATTGTTATTGTTTTAAATGTACCATGTGATTTTATTTTGTGTTGTTATTGGGTTTTTCTGTATGTTATTTCCCCTATGGCATATCTCCTGTTGTCACTGTACTCCATTGGACAGCCTGCATCGTGTGTGTGTGTGTGTGTGTGTGTGTGTGTGTGTGTGTGTGTGTGTGTGTGTGTGTAATCTGGGGACAGGAAGGGGAATAACAAAGTGCTGAAACAAGGAAACAGGATGACCCATTGCAACAAAGATACCCACAGGACAGTATATTGGAAATGAATTTTACAACTTTGGCTGCAAGGGAGGGGAGAAATAGGAGTATGGAAATAGCAGGGAGGAATGGTGGGACAAAAACAAGGAATGAAAGGGGTAACAATGATGGGACAAGTAATGTACTCATTGCCTTACTCATATAACTGTAACCCCTCTATACAACATCTTACAATAAAATTTTTAAAAAATACCTCAAATAATAAAAAATGGAAAAAAAAATGTGTATTTAAGCCAGGAACCAGTGGCTTACTACTCTAATCCTAGCTACTTAGGAATTTGGGCAGGAAATGTCTATGAGACTCATATCTTCAATTAACCAGCAAAAATGCCATAAGTGGTACTGTGGTTCAAGTGGCAGAGTGCCAACCTTGAGTGAAAAAGCTAAGGGACAGTATCCAGGCCCTGAGTTCAAGCTCCATACCAGCACAAAAAAATAAAATAGAAAATAAAGCGAATTTGATAAGAAAAACAATAATAAAAAAATGAAAAAGCAATGACAGGTGATAGGACAAGACTCAACAAGGTGCAGAATGAGAAGCACCATTTGGGAATTGTAGTAAAATTCAGACTTTGGTGCCAGGTATCCTAGAACCTAGAGAAAAAGCAGAGAGCCACCCATTTTGATGTCTGAAGGATCTAGGCCAACATTTTATATGCTAAACATAAAGCAGAACAATTCCACTTCTAAAAACAATCTGACAACAAACAAAATAATATTCTAAATTATAGAACAATCTGCCTACATACCCCAGCTAACTCAGAGCAGAACAAAAAGGAGTAGCAGCAGAATCTACACTAGATTTTAAAATAAAAAGAGAAGATTATGGCCTTAAGTCTTTGCTTTCTATTAAATGACTTAACTTTTCTGAATTTCTTTACTAACCTTACAATATGGAATCCATAAATTCTCTCCCATTTTCCAGGCAGAGTTTTTGTTAGAAGGAAGGCATCTGTGAGCTGTGTCCAGTAGGACACATGTGAGTTTTCATGACCTTCCACTGAAGACTCAGTATTGTGAGCTTTTTTTTTTTTTTTTTTTTTTGGTCATGGGGCCTGAACTCTGGGCCTGGGCGCTGTCCCTCAGATCTTTAGCTCAAGACTATCACTCTACCACTTGAGCCACAGTGCCACTTGCAGCTTTTTCTGCTTATGTGGTGCTGAGAAATCGAACCAAGGGCCTCATGCATGCAAGGCAAGCACTCTATAACTGAGCAACCTTCCCAGCACAGTATTGTGAGTCTCTACATAGATATAAAACCCAGAATAAGCTTCCCCAGTTTCCACATTCTGTTGATCCAGATGTGAAGGTCAACATTCCTTTAATTCTCCTAATTCATCCACATAGGAACATCAGGAAATCATATGCTTTACTGTGTTGTGGAGAACATCAATCATACGAACAAACTGACCTGTGATATTTTTGTCCTCAAGTGCTGTCTTGTTCACAGCTTATCCTTTCTTTTGCATCTCTCAATACTCATCCTTAGTGAGCCTTTTCTTTTCCCTCTTTCTATTCCTTTCTCTGCATTGGTTGCAGAGATTTTTTAGTTCCTTCTTCCAGAATCACAAACAGAATTTCTCTAATATGCCCTGGAATACCATAATCTTACGATAATAAGATGAATTCTCTTGAGAAAGCATTTGGACTAATGGAGCAAAAACTATTGCCAGTAAAAAATAAAGTTAAAAAACTTTTACAAGAAAAGGAAACACTGGAAGGAATTTTTAATACTGTATGGGAAAAATGCAAATAATATGTTTACTAAACAAGTCATTTTGGGTACGCAAAGAAGGAATGAGATGAATGAAGTAAGAGGAACAAGGGTATCTGAAGGAAGGGACTATAGGGACTCAGAAGGTAAGCCTTGACTGTTTGAAACAAAGAGCCAAGAATCTATAAACTCTGGGAAAATTATCTGACAAATATATAATCTTGTAGAGAAGAAAAATTGTTATTGTGAAGACTATATAAACAACACATGTAAAATAATGAGATCTCTCTCAAGACAAAGTTAAAAGGGGGATAAAAACATACTACCAGGTGATTAGCCAAAGAGTCTAATTACTAAGAACAATAAAAGTAAGAAGAGTTCATGAAAAGCTAGTGATCACCTAGAAAGATTCATGGAAGTGCTGGGCCTCAGTACTCATAATGAACAAGGATAAAAACCAGGAGATTAGTTTTTAGTTAGGAATAATGGTGTAAAAAAGCATCCTAGGCCCAGGAAAAAGTTAGTGTTTTTGTTTCTTGGATCACCTGGAGACAAGAGAGTAGGCCATAAAGCCTGCATGGAGGATCATGGCTGTTGGGCTAGAAAATAAACAGTAGGAACTCAGTGGCATGATGACCAGAGACAGACTGACAGTGTAGGATGGATGTATGCATTGTAGCAGGATGCCAGATCTCTAGGAAAGCAGAGATATGGGTCAGTAGAGAATAGAATGCTTCAGGCTTGGGAGGATAAGAACCTGAGAATGCAGTCAAAGGAAACAGAAAAATTATGATGAACATCTTATAGAATTTCGCAAAGGGCAATAAATTTTATGTGAAACTGGGAAGATTGTTTTTGTGCATTTTTATTGTAAAAATACTGTACAGAGGGGTTAGAGTTACATGAGCAAGGTAATCAGTACACTTCCTATCAACCATTGTTACCTCATCATTTGTTTTTTCCCTACCATCCCTTCCCTCCCACCTCCACAACTACCTCCCCCCGCAACCTTCCCCACATGCCGCACACTTCCCCATCACAGTCGTAAAGTTCGTTTTCAACCTAGTGTCTTGTACATCTCATTGTTACAATGGGTCAACCTATATCCCTATTTAAGCATTTTGTTTTTCCCTTCCCCTCCCCAAATTAGAGAATGTATATAAAAGATGCAGGGCACAAACATCAAATACAGTGAAAGCAGGGGTTATACCATGGGGGAAGGAAATACAAAGCAACAAAAAAATCACATGGTACATTATAAATACATTATAAAGAAAGAAAAAAACCACTTGTGTCCCTATCTTGTGGTTCATTTAGCTTAAGATCATCTTATCTGGTCACATGTACATAGCTTTTGACCTTTTCTTCTTGCCCTAGACATGTACTAGTTGTTGCAAATAAGGAAAACCATGGGACCTCTGTTTCTTTGGGCCTGGCTTACTTCACTTAATATAATTTTTTCCAAGTCTTTCCATTTCCTAACAAATGAGCGGCATCATTCTTTCTGATGGAGGCAGCTGGTAGCTTTAGTATGGTCTTGTTTGTGATCATTTAGGTAAATGGCCAGAAGTGGGATTGCTGGATCATAAGGGAGCTCTATGTGGAGACTTTTGAGAAACCTCCATACTGCTTTCCAAAGTGGTTGAACAAGTTTACACTCCCACCCACAATGCAGTAGGTTTCCCTTTTGGCCATATCCCCTCCAGCATCTGTTGTTATTAGAGTTCTTGATTACAGCCATTCTAACTGGGGTGAGGTAGAATCTTAGTGTTGTTTTGATTTGCATCTCTTTTATGGCTAGAGAGGTTGAGCATTTTTTCATGTGTCTATTGGACAAATGGATTGCATGAAGCTGCAGAGCTTCTGCATGGCAAAGGACATAGCTAGCAAGATCAATAGAAAGCCCACAGATTGGGAGAAGCTCTTCACTAGCCATACAATGAACAAGGGTCTCATATCTAAAATATACTTGGAACTCAAAAAAATAAATCCCCCAACAACAAATCCTCAAAGTAACAACTTCCCGATAAATAAGTGAGTTAAAGACTTAAAGAGAAACTTCTCTGAAGAGGAAGATTTTTTAAAGGCAAAGAATATACCAACAATAATCTTGGACAAAAATGAACCATGTCAGTACTGTCATTAAAAATAGATGTAGATGGAACTGTGAACAAAGTTAGTGTGTGGGCTACTGGCATGCATAGCAAAGTGTTTCAAAAGTGAGACAGAAAAGTCAGGCAATGCTAGAAAATACAAAAGAGCTAAAGACTAGCATATTGTCCTAGATTTTTTCCTTGCATGTCCCAACCTAGAGATTTTCCGCTAGAAGTTTCTGTTTGCATGTAAAATACCTCTGATTGCTCAGGAAAGAGCCCCCTTGCAACCTCAGTTGGTATTCTCAAAGCCCAGGTGGCTTTTGGCTTAGAGGCTCTAACTCCAGGTCAAGGGTATCACAGATTACACCCAGTATCCCTGCCATCAGATGTCCTGAGAGAAAGCTGAAGGGCAAGATCCATCACTTCCTGTTGAATTCAGCTCTTTAGGCAGCTTCTCCCCCCTGGAGATGTTGAAGGTCATGTAAGCAAAATAAGACAACAAAGACGAGGAGAAGACAAAATAGGTTATCTAAGAGGTGAAATGTTGAAGCCCAGACCTCCAAGCTTTCACTAGCTTTACAACAGGCCTGGTGAGGTTGAGATAACAAACTTCTGTCAAGATGACTCAAGTTAAAAGACCTTGCTAGCCAGGTGTGATGAGGCATATCTATAATTCTAGCACTTGAGAGGCTGAGGCTGGATGATCCTGAGTAAAGAGACTAGCTTTGGTTACATAATGAGATTCTGCCTCTTTTTTCCCTCCTGAAATGGTTCCAAATGCTCTGATGAACTTAAGTAAAACTGTGGTCAGCAAAATATTTCATAAGGGCTTGGCTACAGGCCAGTGGCTTTCTAGAGACCGTCATGTTTGATTCTGTATCTAGAAAAGTCAGATGCTATGGCTGTCTTATTTCAGTGGAAACAAAAAAACAAGAAAATATAACTTGTTTGGCTGAGTGATGCCTCCTCTCTAGCAGCTGCATGGACATGAGAATTGCATGGGCAATATTTCATCTGCTTCAAACATAACTTCTTTAATGAGCAAAAAAATCTAAAAGTTTGTAAATAAAGCTAATCCATTGCCATAATGTTTCTAGTCTATAATGAGAATAGCTCCTGTTTAATGGAACATTTCTGCTTTGATTTAATCAGTAAAGCATGTCATTTCATGAAACCACCTATTAACTAACCACTGGATATTTTTCATTTGATATAAATTTTCTAAAACTACTCACATTAACTGAACTGATTCTAGCTCTCCCTTCATCTTCTATTCTTATTTAGTGTTTTCTGGAAACATTGGATGTGGCCTCTTAAGTTTGTCTTTCATGAAGGAAAAGGAGATAGAGGGAGATTAAATAGAGAGCAGAGATAATGATAAACAAAACACACAAGGAATATAAAGAAAGACATTGACAAGATCACTTGTTAGTTTGTACAAGTGTGAACACAAACCCCTCATACTAGAATAAAAATACCCTGGTATAAAAACGATGGAGACACACAAATACTAGGCACTGTAGGCAGCAGGATGGGCACAGGCACTTGGCAACTTTGCCTCCAAGTGTGTTTATCATTCTGCTTGTTGGAATTAAAAAGCCAGACTCGCTTTAGTTCAAAGAACACAGCTATTCCAGGCTAAATTGGGAAATGATGAAAATAAAGAGATACCGACTAGCATATAAACAAACAAGAGTGAATTACAAGTTATTGCATGTACTCATGTTTTAATGATTTGATGGGAGAAGAATTTCACAACGAATTATGCTTCGCTGTTAAGAAGCTAATTTTACTTTTGTTAACCTCTGCCAACTTACCAGTAGCTAAGAAGGCAAGCATGAAGACTAATATATAATCATGTTGTTTTATATTATAACAGTGTATTAAGGCAAATGTAATATACATAATGGTACATATAAACTTAGGTATAAAAACACTCTTGGAAGTTTCTACTACTCACTCTTTAGAAACTGTAATTGTAAAGCAATTCCCTTTTAGTTCATTAGTATTCAATCAATTAAAATTTACTAAGGCAAAAATTTCCAAAGACAGTTACTTTCTACTTGTTAAAAGAGCCTGTTTGGAAGGTGAATTAACTGCTTTATTTCCAGTAGGGTACAAAATTATAAGGTTATGGTATATTGAATTCTTGAGTAAACTGAGTGGAAAGAGATATTCTGGTTTTTCAGAACAGCTGAAAAACCAGAAAGGGCTTCTGTTTCCTTGGAGACCCTAGATTGGCACCATTTAGAAGATATGGAACAAGAAATAAAAGTGCATGCCATATGTGTAATTTAATTTTTCCAATAATCTAAGGGTGTAGCTTGCAAGAGGCCCTGGGTACAATCCCCAGCACAGGGGGAAAAACATTTCAGGAGTCACATATTTTTTTTCAAAGCAAAGGGTAATGAAAGCAAAATTAATCTTAAAATTATATCGTATTTAAGCTAGTGTACCTAAAATACCACTATTTAAGTTGGTAAATAGATGAAAAATACTGATACGTTTTACATTCAAAATCTATTGTATGTCAAAGTTCTCACATGGATGAGCTGCACTGAAGCTCAGTAGCTCCCACCCCACTGTACTGCTACAGAGCACTAAAGTGGACAGATCTATTCTGGACCAGCCTGCTGTCAGTAACGGACTACAAATTACATCACTGTTCCAATTAGTAATTGGTCTTTAAATCTTTCTTGTAGAAAAAAACCCAGAATGTAAAGAACTGAATATGATTAACTTTGTTTGAAATACATTATTTTCTAACCTTTCCAGAATTTGGTCATATTTAGAAATACAACAGAGGAGAAGGTGGAAGCAAATTTCAAGAAAGGGAGATTCATGAGATTGTGCCATGTTCTGTTGGCTAGACTAATACAGAGTCTGTCTACTATGTTACTTGAACTCAGTTTTTGACTGACATGAAGGACAAATTGCCTGATTTTTCTAAGCCCCGGTAACCTCTTAGAACTGTGAAAGGGATATAACAGAATCAACTAAATTGGGAAAGTATTACAATGCTTGACAAATAACTAATAAGAATTCCTTATGATGTTCTAGCAATTGAAGGATTTAAGTTACATTTTCTGTAGATTTCTGAATGAATTTATACAACTATTAAAGTGGGAGCCATACATAAGTGATACCTTCCATTCCTGATATCCTGTTTCTTGAGCCCTTTCTAAAGGTTAGACTACTTGTCCAAAGTCACACAATGAGTTAACAGCACAGGTAGTGAGCACTTTTTTATGTACAGCAACTATTAGTATTTACCATCTTTAGGGTTTTTTCCAATGCAGATTGAATGGTATCTAAGATTTCTCAAAGCTGTATGTTAAGGCATGTATTAGGAAAATCTTGTTGATATCTATATTTTCTGAATTATTTCCTACTAAGTTGTAGTTACACTTAAAAATCAAATTGAAATTTAAAATATTATTATTGCACACCAATCCTTCTAAACAGATGAGTCCTTATTTATCTTAACAAGATTGTGCACAGAACCAATGTTTCATGGGAATGCAGGGAGCAGGTAATCCAGCTAAGGTTGATCATGACTCCAAAATCCACTGTAACCGCAGACCTCTTTATGACATTGACAGGAAGACTAGAAGCTGTGGTATAGAAAGATGAGCTGAAACCAGCCTCCACCACCACTTTATCCTGGTCTTGGGCTGACTATCCCTATGACAAAATAGCTCAGCAAGTTTTCTTCCTGAGGATTTTTCCATCAAGAAGTCTGATGAAATAAATTTAAAAAATGTTACTAGCACTACTCTTCTTCACACTGTGATTGATATTGCCATGATAGCCATTTCTCCTCTTCAAAAAGATGAACTTTATTAAAATAGCAATAAAAAACAAACTTACATAAGAAAGACAAAAAATGATGTCTAGGAAAGTCTTCATCTGATAAGCCTTCATCATTTCCATTTAACTAAAATGCTGCTTAGGGCCAAAATATTTCCCTGAAACAAACCAACTAAACCTAGCTAGAAACTAGGTAAACCTCTTAATTTTTTCATACTTGTCTGCTGAAAGTGGACAGTTTTTGAGGTGATCTCTAAGACAAGGTATATTTTAGAAAGTTCATATGGTGCAGAGCTACAGTGCTGGGTGTTTGTCTCAGAAGTTGTGAGTAAGCTGTGAAAAGAATCCTTAGAAGTAGACTCTTCACCCTTCCCAGATTATTTCTTCCTAATTTCTCTCTCTGGTCCTCTACTTTCCTCTTCTAAGAACTTTGTTGTCATATGGGCCTAATAAGAGCACATATAATCCAGAATCATCACTCTGTCTCAAGTACTTAATTGTCACACATGCGTGCAGTTTCTCAATCAGGTAAGGTGTTAGAGACACATTCTGAGAATCAGGACATAGGCATCTCTGGAGGTCATACTCACAAACCAGGGCACAAAGAAAGGAAGTAAAGCAGTCCCTAGAACTATCCTGTCACCAACCATCCTCTACAATGAGGACTTTTAGAAGTTTCCTTCCCATCTTTCATGGGTTTTGTTTTTAATAGTGTAATATTCATAGCTCTTACAAAAACCACCATGAGCTTTTCAGTTTATCCATTGACAACAAGGCAACCCATTGAGAGAAAGCTTCCATCTGACTTAGCTTCTAAGCCACTAACTTTTTCAAAAAGTAGAATATAACCAGGTACTGGTGGCTCATACTTATTAACCTAGCTACTCAAGAGATGGAGATCTGATATTTTCCAGTAACCACTGGATTGTTTTAATTTCCTAAACTTTTCTCCTTTTTTTCCCCCACCACAAATAAGTTTCACTCTAGGGGGGGTCTTCCCTGAAGATCATGTTGCTCGCCGTGGACAGTTGTCACTTGTCCATGGCTTGCGTCATCCCACCCCATTCCTGCCAATGAGACCTATCTGTGCTTCTCACAGCCACTTGCCCCCCCTCCCCCTGAACTGGGACATACCCCATGTGTTAGGGGTATTTAAATCTTGATACACCTTGTAGGGGCTGGAGGATCACTTGAGACATTTCTGTGCGGATTTTATGTAAGCCACTGTTGGTAAAGGTGTTGGAAATGAATTTTTAGGAAATGATACATCAGAGTGAATAAACAACCTCTACTACCATTAAGCAATCCTGGTTCCTGAAACCAGACTATGTGAAAAGAGCCCACTCCCCTGAGACCCTTCTGAGACATCACTCAGAGTGACAAATGGCTTGTTATGAATTCTCATCAGAGAAGGGTCAGGAGAGCTACTGTTAGTGACTTTCTTCTTCTTCTTTCTTTTTTTTTAAACGTGAATGCTACCACTTTCTGTAACTACAGCAACTTTGAGAATTATACCTTACTGTAAATCACCAGCTTGTATTTGATTGTGTCCTTCCTCCTGCCCTTAAGCCTGTCTTTGGTTTTGTCCAGGTTTGGGGGCAGGCAGCTGGCTCAGACTTTCTAAGTTTGTTCCTTCAATAGATGAGTGCTCCAGGTTTCTGCCCCGTGAGGGGGAGAAAAAAGATTTTTCAGCCACAAACCAATTCATTCTGCTGTTTCAATGTCAAAATTAAAGGAAACTTATATTTTAAAAAAAGAGATGGAGATCTGAGAATCACAATTCAAACCCAGCCTGGGCATAGAAGTCCAAGAAATTCTTATATTCAATTAAACACAAAATTTCCAGGGGTGGAGCTGTGGGTCAAGTAGTAGAGTGCTAGCCTTGAGCACAAAAGCACAGAGACAGTGACCAGATCTTGAATCTAAGCCCCAGGACCGACAAAGAAAAAAAAAGTAGAATAAGATATGGATATAATAATAATAGTATCAAATTCCAATGACACAACCTAGATTTTTATATATTTATATAATACAGAGCCTTCCAATAGAACATTTTGTTGACTGACATTTTCAGAAACATTGAGTTTGTTTCCACAGCTATTTTTTAAAGAGCTAATAAGAAAAAATAATATAATTGAATTGGAAAATTAAACAGGGTTGAGCCCAGAGCATCTCAGTTAATGTGCAATAAAGATTATATTGATTTCATTTTATAAATAACACTAACCATCAATAATAATTAACAGAAAGCGACTCCTTTCTAGCCATCTAATATTTACATACACTTGGACTCTTAATCTATAAAAGAATATTAGGCTGGGTGTTGGTGGCTCAAACCTGTAATCCTAGTTACTCAGGAGACTGAGATCTGAGGATTGCAGTTCAAAGCCAGCTTAGGCAGGAAAGTCCGTGAGACTCTTACCTCCAATAAACCATAGAAAACCGGAAGTTGCACTGTGGCTCAAACAGTAGAGCGATAGCGTTGAGCTGAGGAGCGCAAGGACAGCACCCAAATCCAGAGTTCAAGCCCCATGACCACCAAAAAAAAGAAAGAAAGAAAGAAAGAATATTAGTATCCAGGAAGTCATTGATCTATTCACCAAAATTAATATCAATGAAACCCAACCAGTTCTGCACATGAAACCACATGCAGATATGCAAAATATTGTTTCAATTAATGGTAAGAGGAAAAGAAATTATGGATAGAATAAAAATAATTTTGCTGTTTTTTTTAAATTTAGAACCACTGAAAGGATGGTTTTTAATTCACTTATAGATTCTACCACTCTTAAGGATATGATCAAAAAGAGAAGTGAATAAAAGACAAGCTGTCATGGTCAACATTTGAAAAGGTTCAAGTATGCAGCAAGATGACAAACAACTGGTCTGTGGTCAAGATTTAAAATGATCGTAGAATGTACACCAACGACCACATGGCATCCTTCAAATTTAGTGGGATGTATTCCAGGAATTAATCTGTAATCTTTACCTAGAAGACATTGTATTTTGAACTCTCTCAATCTATTCAGTTTCTCTTAAAAACTCATGCCTTGTTTGCTTTTTGAATGTTGAATGTTTTAAATGAAAAAGTGAATGATCCAGTCACTTGTTACTGAATAATAAGTAGACTTAGTTGTTCCTATTCTTGGATCTTCTGGATAGAATATTTTTATGCTTCTGACTTTCCCAGCTACTGCTAACAATAGATTAGAAATGGGGCTGCCAAAGGTTTTAAGACCATCTAAATAATCCACTACATACTAAATTAAATCTTACTTGTTTTTGAAATATATGCTTAATCCCTGCCCATAGAGCCCAGTGTATACTATTACATAATGAGCTAAGCAAAGAAAATATGGCATAGACTAAAATCAACACAAGTGTATATAGAACAAGACAGATGTTATCATAGCACATACCACATGTTGGGAAGTTGGGGCTCCATTTTTTGGTTGGTATTAAGATACAAAGATGATCTACTCACAGTTTCTGACCTCAAATTGTTCAGAGCAAGAGACATCACCATGGTAGGTACTACAATATAAAGAAAATTTAGCAAACTATTTTTGCCTAAGAAACAGATCAGTTGTAGAAAGGAAAGGATGCTTGAACTGAATATGAATTGAGTATGGGAGAATTAGGGAAGGAAATCAATCAAGGGCTGAGGCATAAACCAGGCAAGAGGGCAAGGACCAGGGGTGTACCATGCATGATTGGAGCCCACAAAAAGACACTGGGATGTCTGAAGGCTGCTGTCTTGAGCTTGATGTATAAGATTGTGGTCAGTATTCCTTCTGAAATGTGTTTTTAAGCAGAAGTAATTCATAACTGTACCTATCCTTCAATTACATTTTCAGTGTTCAAAGAAGGGAAAAAATGGAAATTGGAAATATTGGTGGATGGAAATAGAAATTAAGAATGGGAGAATCCAGGCAAGCTAGACTATGGAACAGGAGGTAGAAAGAAAAAGATGAAAAAGATAATTCGGTAGTAGATGACTCAAAACTGGGGAAGCACAAGTTGTCAAACATAATTCTAAGTTCCTGTTGTGGAAAAGTAGATGTGGCAGTACCAGCTACATAAGCAGGAACGACAGGGCAAATAAGTCTGCAGGTAAAAACTATGCTTTTAGGTAGGAGCCACTGTGGCCATGGCACTCAAGGGCCATAGCTAAGAGACTTGTTGGTAGCAGGAAGTTTTGACCAGAATGTACCACAGCAGGTAACCACAGCCACAGCAGCAAATGGAAATATTAAGGAAATGCCTTTATATTTCATTGCCTAATACTGGGAAAAAATACAATGTAATGGAAATTGTACTATTTTTAGAAAGAAAAACAGGAAAGAAATTGATGCAAGTTTCTCAAAAGCAAACCTCCAAGAGATTGCAAGAGTTTTTTAAGATTTTTTCCTAAAGAGGGGGCGGGGGAGGGGGGAGGATGGGAAGGGATGGGAAGGGGAAACAAAGGAGGGAACTACAATGCTTGATAAGAAATGTACTCATCATCTTGACCATGTAATTGTAACCCCTCTGTACAATATTTTCACAATAAAAATTTTTTAAAAAGAAAAATTTGCTCTTTTATGCCAGCCGCGTGGAGTATCTACCTTGCCTGGTCCCAGCAGGTCTACTGAATAAACCTACCCCTTACCTGAAAAAAAAAAAAAAAAAGAAAAATTGAAGTAATGAAGATACTCTCTGTCTCTCTCTCTGTCTCCCTCCCCCCCTCTCTCTTTTGGTTGGTTGTAGGATAAGGATTCAAATGTTTTTTCTTTCTTGTGATTGTTTGTAACATATTTATAAGATGATTTCTTTGTTACTTTGTATGTCCCTCCCCCACTGTATAAGCCCTGTTTTCACTGTATTTGATGTTGGTGTAATTTGTGGAGTAGAAGGGGAAAATCAAATTGTTTAAACAGGGATAAAGGTGGACCCATTGCAACAATGAGATGTATGAGAAGTTATATCGAAAAACGAACTTTACAACTTTGGGGGGGGGGTGATAGGAAGGGATGGGAAGGGGAAACAAAGGGGAGGCAACAATGCTTGATAAGAAATGTACTCATTATCTTGCCCATGTAATTGTAACCCCCCTGTACGGTATTTTCACAATAAAAAGAAAAAAGAAAATTTAAAGTAAAAGTACTTAGAAACAAATGCAGAATCTGGGTGCAGTTTCACAGGCTGGTCGGGTCGGGAGCTAAGATCTAAGGATCGTGGTTCAAAGCCAGCCAGAAAAGAACAACTAAAGGAAAATCCATGCAACTCTTATCTCCAATTAAGTATGCACACACACACATAGAGAGATGGGGGGGGAGAGGGAGGGAGGGAGGGAGGAAGAGAGAGAAGTGGAGACATGGCTCAAGTGGAAGAGCACTAACCTTAAGCCAAAATAAAAAGAAAGAAAGCGCAGGAACATTGCCCAGGCCCTGAACTACAGCCCCAGGACCAATACAAAAAATAGAGAGGGAAAGAGAGAGAGAGAGAAGAGAGAGAGAGAGAGAGAGAGAGAGAGAGAGAGAGAGAGAGAGAGAGAGAGAGAGAGAGAGAGAGAGAGAGAGAGAGAGAGAGAGAGAGAGAGAGAGAGAGAGAGAGAGAGAGAGAGAGGAGAGAGAGAGAGAGAGAGAGAGAGAGAGAGAGAGAATCACCAGAAAATAATTAAGTTGCTAATGAATTAGGAGCCCAATTTTTCCTCCTGAAGCTTCTCAAACTTTAAAATGTGCACATTTTTGTTATAGATGAAAAATACCATTTTCAACATAGCTTGACTAGGGGAAAGGTATACTGACCCTGCCTGTGTATATGTATCCACTATTTTTTCTATGTATCAACTGTTTTTCAATGTATAATTATAAGCTACCATTTTGCCATCTCAAAGGAAAAGAGAAGAAAGAAGATGCATAGTAACACCTTCTGACTACTGATAAAGCAAAGCCAGTAAACTCCACCACTCTCAGATATCTTAGTTGATTCAGAAGTCTGATCCTAAGAATTCTAGGATATCTCCTCTTTGATACTTTAATGTGCAAATGCCTTCTTCTTGGGTTTATTGTCTTCTTATAATCCAAAAGAATGTAACTATATAATTCATATTTAATACAAGACTTTATATAGACTATAACAGAAGCATACATGGACACTAAGCAGTTAGACAATTATGTACTCACATGCCAAGTGATTTGAAACATCCTTCTACTGAAGATATGCTCCATTGTTAATAATTGAATAAGTACAATACTTGAATAAATGAATGAATAAAATAGAAAATGATATGACACAGAATCTAGGTACTTTGTAGAATAAATTAGAGAAGGGAAATAGAAGAGAAGCTGATAGAATAATAGAAGACAAACACATGGGAAGGATTTGAAAAGCAGGAAATCATACTAGGTAACTATACAGCAGGCTGTGAGATAAGCCAGACCCAGAAAGACAAACATTGTAATTTATCACTCATATATGAAATTTAAAATAGTGAAACTTATGGAAGTTGAGAGTTGAGTAGTGTTTATCAGAGGCTGGAGAGTAAGAATGAGATGGGAATAAAGAGAAGTTGATTGATAGACCCAACGTTATCAGGAAGAGAGATGAGTTCTGCTGTGTTATAGCACAGAAGAATGAAGAGAATTGACAATAATGGGTTGTATAGAAAGTGTATTTGGAATACACTGGTAAAGTTTAAGATGGTGGATATATTACCTTGAGTTAATGTCTCATATAAACATTAATCAAAATATCACATTGATTAATGTATACCTGTATTGAATATCACATATACTTAACTAATGTGTGTAATTTTCATATGTTATGTGTCCATTAAAAATAATTTTAAAAATGCGAAAATATGTCATACATCAGAAATATATACAGCTATTTGTGTCAAAAATAAAATTCAGATAGGTGTTGGTGGCTATAATACTATTAAGGAGGCTGAGATCTTAAAGACTATAGTTCAAAGCCAGCCTGAGAATAAAAGTCTATGAAACTTTATCTCCAAAATAACCATCAAAAATTTAGGATGGAGATGTGGTTCAAGTGATAGAGTGCCAACCATGCAAGCCAAGACAATCAGCAGGTATGTGGCCCTCACTTTAAAACCTGGTATCAGCAAATAAAATAACATAAAATTGAAATGAAATGAAATACATTCAACTGGCACACTCTTTTAATCTTATGACTTGGGAGCTTGAGGCAGGTAGATCATGAGTTTGAGGACAACTTAGGCTTCATAGGAAGACCTTGTCTCAAAAAGCTAAGGAAAAGAGAAAGAGGGAAAAAGAGAGTGAAGAAAGTGAAAAAGAGAGAAATGTAAAGAGTAGTTCAAACTATGAAGACACAGTATGGAAAATAACGAAGTGTCATTGTTTATATATGTCTATGTTTCTATTGAATAGATGTTTTGAAGAGGCTAGATCGAATATATTATTTCAACTATTCATTTTTACTTGTTAATATACTAAATGGATCATTTTAGTTGCATATGTGGACAATATGTGTATTGATGTGGAATAAAAGACCAAAAAGACACAACAAATTGCAATATGTAATCCTAGATTTCATCCTAGTTTAGTAACAAAGAACTATTTTAAAACATTCTGAAACAATTGACCTGTTGCAACAATGAGAAGTACAAGTTGTCATGTCCAAAACGAGCTTTACAATGTCGGTGCTGGGGGGGAGGGAGTAGGCGGGGGGGGGGGGAAGGGGGGGAAGGAGAAGGATTGGGATTGGGGGGGAGGGGGGAGGCTGGGAAGGGATGTGAAGGGTAAACAAAGGAGGAGGCTGCAATGCTTAGTAAGAAATGTACGCATTATCCTGCCCATGTAATTGTAACTCCTCTGTACAGTATGTTCACAAATTAAATTAAATTAAATTAAAAAAAAATAGAAACTAAAAAAATAAATAAATAAATAAATATGAACAACTAAATACAATTACAGTGCAAAAAAAACATTCTGAAACAATTAAAGAAACTTGAATATGAACTGAGTAATAGAAATTATAGTTATGTTAATTTTCTTAGTTGTGAAAATGATATTTTATCTTTCCATAATATTGTTCTTATCCCTAATATAAACATGCTAAAGATAAAGGTGAAATACCATTATGGTAAAATTTATTTTCAAAAATGTATCAATATATGCTGATAACTTAATACTTTATAATCATAGTAATTAAACTTAAATACTCGATTTATTGTATAATATTTTTTCCAGTGCTGGGGCTTGAACTCAGGACCTGGGCATTGTCTCTAGGCTTCTTTTCCTCAAGGCTAGCACTCTTACCACTTGAGCCACAGCATCATTTCTGGCTTTTTTCTTTTTATGTGGTACTGAAGAATTGAACCCACGGCTTCATGCATGCTAGGCAAACACTCTACCACTAAGACACATTCCTAGCCCTTGTATAAATTTTTACAGCAGTTTTTACATCATCTGTTTATACACTTACTTGTATTTACATGTACAGATGTGTTTTTAAATAATCTATATAAAATATTATATATAATTTTATGTATGCAAAGCAATAATGACCATTGAATTTGTACAGAAATAAAATTATTTTCATCACCTTATTCTCTAATTTTCCATGCTGGAAATTTTCCGTAACAAAAGTGTTGTGGGAGCCAGATGCTAATGGCTCATGCCTGTCATCCTAGCCACTCAGGAGGCTGAGATCTGAGGATCATGGGTCAAAGCCAGCCCAGGAAGAAAAGTCTATGAAACTCTTAGTTCCAATAAATTACTAAAAACAGAAAATAAAGCTGGAAGTGGAGATTCAAATGGTAGAGTGCTAGGATTGCGCAAAAGAAGTTCAGGGACAATGCCCAGGCCAACCCCCAAGTCTGGAATAAAACATTGTGGGAAAGTGTATCACCTTTCCCAAACACTTCTAATTAAATTAAAATGCCAAAATTGTCTCAAAGTGACAACCTGATTGAAGATAACCCATAAAAAGTCACACTTCAAAGGCAGATAATAAATAGCTAATATAAGTGATATATAAATTTTCTGAAAACTTAATCTGTTAATTGATCTTTAAATACCCAGAAATCCCTAAAGTCTTTGATCAGGTTGATTTGCCTTGAAAGAGCAAACTTTGAGGTACACCACAAGTGAAAGACAACATTTCACCAGGTGAAATTGTCAACCATATCACTGAGAATAGGTGGGTGAGTTTTCACTTTCTATGAATGGCAATCTTCAGCTATAACTTTATCCTCACAGTGCATGAACATCTTTGGGACCACACCTACATGCTCTACTCAGTGGAATCTCTTTCAATTTTTCACATTCACACCTACTTCTGCAGAGCTCAGGTGATGAGATAGTTGTAAATACAACAGGGCTTTTTGGGGGGAAGCCAATAAGATGACAGGCCAAGTGAGGTTTACAACAGTACAGGAGATGGCTTGACACAGTGTTAGACATATTCAAAGATTGAGTGACACTAGTTGTGAAACAGAAGTAGTTTTAATAGCATATTTATTTGGAAGAGAAGGTATTGGGACATTAGGACATAACTTTGAAGTGCAGAAGGGTTCTCACCACAATGGCAAAAAAAAAAATTTTTGGCATTGTACACAGGACACCTGTTTAAATTTTTTAAGTACAAGCAGATATTAGATGCTTCCCTGTTATAGGATAGGCAATAATTGTTGCAGCTCAGAGCCCATGTCTTTGTGATACTTCAGGCACTAATGCAACTCCTGGCAATCCCAACTTCAGGAGAACCAGAAGTTATCTCCAGAAACATGATCACAAGATCTGGTATCCTAAAGAACATAGAGGTGTAACCAGAATGCTTGATGAGTAGTAGAGCCAACACATAAATTATATGTCTAACATAGAAGGCCATGGTTTCCTATTTGTACCATCTTTGCTGTCCATCCAGAATTACCCAGATCAAAAAGCCCCTTTTCAGGGAGATTTCCTTCCACAATTCTTCCAAACAGCCCAACATATCTTTCTGCTTGTACTTCTCTCTTTCTGTCTTCTGATAATCCCATCCAATTCTCAATACCCATGCGGTACACGAGTTGTAAATGTTCACAGACTATGCCTGCATAATTAGCCTTTCCAGATCGTCTGCTCTTCTTTAGATCTTGGATTGACTTAATTAATAAAATATACATGACAACAATGGCAGTTGGAATTATTTAGCAAATGGCACTTCTCACTATTTCCTTGTACATATTACCATTGACAAATGAAGCTAAGATAGGTCAATTTTTTTCTCAAGACCACACAGCTATTAAGATTGAATTTGAAGTCAACTGTAGTCTGATCTATTATTGTTCATTGTGATTGTTAATCTTAATTGCCAGTTTGACTGAAGTGAGAAGCACCTAGCATGTTATTAAAGTATACCTTGAATGTATCTGTGATTAAGTTTAATTAACTAAGAAGGAATATCCACCTGAATATGACAACACACCCCACAGTCTAGGGGTGCCAGTGAAATTAAACAGGGAATGGAGAGAACTAGTCATCATGGGCAGAAATTTCTAGAAAAAATTCTAGAGACTGCTTTCTGTCTACCATGAAGTGAAAAGTCTCTTCCACATGTTTTCACTGCTATAATGTTCTGTTCAAGTACATGGGGCCAAGTGATTATCAAGTGAAGCCTCTGAAGCCATCAGACAAAATAAATCTTCCTCCCTTAAACTGTTTCTCTCAAGCATATGGTCACAATGACCATATTAAAATTAACACACCCATGGCCAACATTAACTTTCTTTGATCTACACATGTAACATAGTCCTTGGCTCCTCTTTGAAGAGAGTTCAGCAGCTTCACCATCAATTGAGCCCAGACCAGCTTTGCCCTTACCACCTGCTTGTACTTAGAGCCTGGCAGCCATCTTACCCACAATAATAGAGAGGAAAGATAGTATTCATATCAGGTGCTGGAGTCCTGGGTGGAGACAACTAACCCAGATTTAGGATTTCAGCTCCAGCCCAACTCCCACTAAATAGAAAGGAATAGCAGTCAAGAGCTCAGGATATTAAAGATAACTACAGCAGGTCTTCAAGTAAATTTTCCCTCTGCAAAGATCTCACTTCTTCCAGGTAACCAGAAGAGTAGTGGACAGTCCAAGAAGAAGCCCGCCTGGGTGCCCTGCAGGCCCCACCCAGCAGAGCCTGGATTGCCTTGTGAGTGGATGAATGTAGGAGTAAGTGACTTGCCAATTTGGATCTTAGCATCTGTGTTCTAAAATATAGTTTATTAATAGAAAATTCAGTAAACCAATAGTTCAGGAGATAATTGTCACTGAAAAGAGAGTTTGCTAGTCAATGATTCCCAAGAGGAAGTGGCATGTCCTGCCACACAAAGAAATCCAAGGTCATTGAGAGGCACAGGAAGGGTGATTATGGGGAAGAACATTTATGAGGGTTTCTGAAGGAATAGTAGGGCTTAGGATTGACTAGTTTGAATAATGTCAAGGCTTTAGGGGCATAGCCTGTCCCTAGTGATCCTGGACCTGGCCCTGGCCTAGGAATGAGGAGATCTGAATCCTAGCTCTCCAACCTCCATTTTTCAGTTCCTTTCTTTGAAAAGTGAGGGTTTAAACTTTTTGCCTGGAGAGGCAGCATGTACCGAAGGGTATTTAAAAAGACATGAAAAATAACTTCAGATATCTTTCTCCTACTTGAGAAGTCAGATTGTTTGCAGCATCTGTATCCTTCCACAGAAGGAAAGTAACCAGAAAGACTTTCCTTGGATAAGATTCCTTTCTTTTTTCATTCTTCAGAGAGTGGTTTGAGTACTCTCTCTTTCATGTGACTGTTCCAATGTAAGCACATTATTATATGTATACATAAATTCATATGAGCAAAACTATCATGGTTACTTATTAATATGATAGGATCTACAGGAACAGCATAAGTAAAAGCTATATCCATATAAAATGATGCTAAGCAAAATGAACCCCAAGATATGGACATAAGAACTTTTTCTTTGTTGTTATTTTTAATGTACTATGTGATTTTCTTTTGTTTCTTTTGTATGTTCTTCCCCCTGTGGAATATCCCTGTTGTCATTGTATTTGGTCTTGTTACCCTGGATCTTGTATATACATTTATCTAATTTGGGGAGAGGAAGAGGAATAACAAAATGCTGAAGCAAGGGCACATTACAACAATGATACTCACAAGACACTATGTTGGAAATGAACTTTACAACTTGGGAGATGGGGAAGTGGGGGAAGAAAGGGATAGTAGGAAAAAAACAAAGGAGGAGGTAACAACGCTCGATAAGAAATGTACTCATTACCTGACTCATGTAACCCCGCTGAACAGCATCTTTACAATGAAATAACATTTTTTAAAAAAGGGATTGGGGATGGATTTGAACAAAGTATATTATATTCATCTATGGAAATGCCACAGTGAAACCCTTTTTACAATTAACATACCCAAAACAAAGGAAAAAGAAAAGAAAGTATCTGGGCTGCTGAGCTTATTAAGTCAGATCTTAATTACAAGGCAAAATAAAGTCTATTAATAAAAATTAACATAGTAATATAGTATTTTAATTGCTTAACAAGAATGCTCTTCTGTGTTGATTTGAATCATAACTGTCCTCTAAAAGCTCCTATGTTGACATTTGCTCTCCAGTCTTAGTGCTTTGGGGAGGTGGTGGAGCCATTGGGAGGCGGGGCCTAATGGAAGTCAATTATGCTATTTGGGTAGGGCCTTGAAGGAGATATTGGGAACCTGCTCCATTTCCCCCTTTCTGCTTTCTGGTGATCCAGAGGCAAGCAGGGGTGGTGCCTGGTGCCTAGTGCCTGCCTCTTCAGGATTAAGAGGATCCACCCATAGGGTCCTAAATGGCATGGATTAGAATTCCCATGAGGACAAGGCTCAAGAGCACCAAGGCTGCCAGAAATCAAGAGCCTGGAAGCCATCCCTCCAGAGTGCACGCACCCCCTTCATACTCAGATCAACAACAAAAGGCCATGGGCAACCACTCTGTTGCCTGAGCATGACTTAAAGAGCCTTTACTAGGGCTATCCTCAGGTTTTACAGTTCATAAAGACACAGAACTAATTCCTGCCCTGTGTGGTCTGGCAGAGGGGAGCTTTGCTGGTTCTTCACAGAAACTGAGTTAATTTTATTAATTTGCAGCAAATGCCTTGCAAGGTAGTGGACCCACTTTCTCTGCCTTACACTACACTGCACTTCTCCTGCCACCCTATCCATGGCTCTCTCATAGGTGTCTTGGGTATTGTGGTCTCTCCCATACCTTCCTATAACCTTCCAGCCATTGCAGAAACACAGAATGCTGAGACAGCTTTACAACTGCAGATGAACCACTTATGATGTGATGGTGGCCCAGTTCATCCTATTGTAAGGCAAAATGCCATAAGTGAAAAATGCAGGTGACACATACCAAACCCATGGAGTATCCTTCCTTAGCAGCACAGTACATTGCAGAGTGTCCAGTTGGTTTTCTCCTGAAACCAACATCAGCAGAAGAGGCTTTCCATATCATTAGCTCAGGAAAAGATCCAAATGCAAAGTATAGTTTCTATGGGTTGATATTGGTATTACAATCCAAAGCAACATTGAAATGGCAAATTGAACAAATCTTAACTCATCAAGGCCATCTCTAGTGGGGAACAATGCACTCAATCTTATTGTGTAAGGTCAGAGAGTCTGAAACAGTGAATGACCTTATTTGACAGCTTATTTGACAGCTCTGATGTTCAGGGATCTGAAAACTACCAAAGATGATGAACTAGTGCTGCAGCAAACTTCTCCAGCAAATTTGATCCTTGGGGCTAGTACTTGGCTTCTTGCTGCATTGAGTTGAACCTCCCTGGGGAAATTTGCCTACCACCTCTGAAGATGCTCTGAAACATTGCTGTGCCATCTATCACCATATAGTGCCCATTTTTAACCAATCCGTCTCTAAGGATAGTTTCAGTGTCATTCCATGGTGTAGTTCCAAGAACTATGTGGAAAAAAATACATGTTCAGTGATTTCAGTGTACCATCTCTTCTGACACAGCTCTGGCCCTCACCTTATCAAAATCCATTACCTATGCTATGCCCACTAATTGACAACAAACATTATCTTAGCAACATCAGGCCTAGTTGTACATCCTTTTCTTGCATCAGGATGAGCATCAAATTCAATGCACTTATTAACTGAAACACTAATGTACCTATATTAGTAACTCAAGAATATACACATAAGAACAATATGGGTATGTGTGTATATATAAACATATATACAGAAAATGTGTCTTCTATGAGCAAATTAAATTCCTTATGATTTTGTTTCTGGGGCTCTTCACAAACATAATTCATTTCACGATGATGGTGGTGGTGCTGCTGCTAATGGAAGAGTGATTGTGGTGGTAGTGAGATGATAAAGATGGTGATGATGGGTTTGATGGATGTGATGATGATGGTAATGACAATGATGTTGATGACTGGTTACTGTTTTATATGTTTGCTTTCTTTGAAACATTTTAAACATAGAGAAAAGTAAAACACACTATTTCCAACTCCCATTGATATTAACAGTAGTTAACGTTTCACTTTATTTTTCTACATTTCTTTTCAATAATGCATCACAAATAAAGGTAAACCACACAGGCCTCTTGCACATAAACTTCCTCTCCTTCCAGACCCTTCTCTATTCATATTGGTATATATGATTGCACAAATGCTTTGGAATTTTATTATGTCTATGTTCCAAAACCATATATTCTTCTCCAAATGGTGTATTGAAATATTCCACAAATTACATGACATATAAAATTTTATATCTTGCCTTTAAATTTTTTAATGATTAGGTTTATACACACAGATACATGTAAGATCATTTGTTTTAACTGCTAGGTTATATCAAAACTATTCTTTACTTATTGCATGATATACAAGCTTCCTAGCACAAGGGTTTCTCTTACGTGTATAGCTGGAATCGAGCTATAGATGATATACATTTTCTGCTTTTCTAGCTCTCATCCAAGGTGTTTCAAAATGGCAACACATGGCACAATGACTAGAGAGTATAAGAACTCTGGTTCCTCCTTAAACCACTTACTGATACCAGCATCACATCCTCTGTAGACATTCTGTGGCTGATTAAGTCACTTAAAATATCTTCTTCTGTTCAGCTTTTTGGGATGTTTTTTCTTGAATTCCTTTTTGTATCTCTTACCCATTCTCTATTGCTCCTTCTTGTTCCCTTCTCTTATCTCTGAAGAAGTACCTTTTACATTCTAGATATTGTTAGTTTTATTTATTTTAAATAAAGTCACCTTCTCTAAGCCCTGTTCATTTTCTTTCTATAGGGGTATGGTATGTTTCCTGGCTATGTTATAATTCCTGATGTGATCATGAATAGGGTATTTCTTCTGTAAGCTCTTCACACTTTTTGATGGATATTGGAGATATATGGCAATAACATTTTTTTGAGTTTTGGTATTTCAACAAAATGTAATTTATGTTGTAAGTACTCAAGGAATAGCATCCGTTATGTTTTGTCTTTTTTTATTGTGAAAATACTGTACAGAGGGGTTACAATTACATGGGCAAGATAATGAGTACATTTCTTATCAAGCATTGTAGCCTCCTCCTTTGTTTCCCCTTCCCATCCCTTTCCATCCTCCCTCTGCCCCCTACCCAATCCTCCTCCCCTCCACCAAAGTTGTAAAGTTCATTTTTTGACATAATGACTTGTACATCTCATTGTTCCAATGGGTCCACCTGTATCCCTAGTTAAACGATTTGTTTTTTCCCTTTCCCTCCACAAATTATACCAACATCAAATACAGTGAAAGCAAGGGTTATACCATGGGGGAGGGACATACAAAGCAACAAAGAAATCATCTTATAAATGTGTTAGAAACAATTGCATGAAAGAAAAAAATCATTTGAATACGTATCTTAGGGTTCATTTCCCTAACATCACCTTATCTGACCTTTTCTGCTTGACTCAGAAATATACTAGTTATTGTAAATAAGGGAAACCATGAGACCTATGTCTCTTTGGGCCTGGCTTACTTCACTTAATATAATTTTTTTCAAGCTTTTCCATTTCCTAACAAATGGGGCAATGTCATTCTTTCTGATGGAGGCATAGAATTCCATTGTGTATATATACCACATTTTCTTGATCCATTCATCTACTGGGGGGCATCTGGGTTGGTTCCATATCTTAGTTATAGCAAATAATGCTGCAATAAACATAGTCATGCTGGTAGCTTTAGTGTGGTCTTGTTTGTAAACATTTGGGTAAATGCCCAAAAGTGGGATTGCTGGGTCATAGGAGAGCTTTATGTGGAGTCTTTTGAGGAACCTCCACACTGCTTTCCAAAGTGGTTGAACAAGTTTACACTCCCACCAACAATGCAGTAAGGTTCCCTTCTGTCCACATCCCCTCCAGCATTTGTTGTTATTAGAGTTCGTGATTATAGCCATTCTAACTGGGGCGAGATGGTATCTCAATGTTGTTTTGATTTGCATTTCTTTTATGGCTAGGGATGTTGAACATTTCTTCATGTGTCTATTGGTCATCCTTCTTTCCTCTTCAGAGAAGTTTCTCTTTAAGTCTTTAGCCCACTTATTTATTGGGCAGTTGTTTCTTTGAAGATTTATTGTTGGAGAATTCAATTTTTTGTGTTCTAGGTATATTTTAGATATGAGACCCTTGTTTATGTTTTGTCTTATACATGTTTCCTTTTTCTTTTCTTTTCTTTTTTCTTTTTTTCTTTTCTTTTCTTTTTTTTTTTTTTTTTTTTTGGTCAGGAGGCTTGAACTCTGGGCCTGGGTGCTGTCCCTAAGCTCTTCAGCATTCTACCACTTGAGCCACAGCACCATTTCCAGTTTTTTGTGGTTAATTGGAGATCAGAGTCTCACGGACTTTGCTCCTGAGGCTAGCTTTGAACTGCTATCCTAAGATCCCAGCCTCCTGAGTAGCTAAGGTTACAGGCATGAGCCATCAGTGCCTGGCAAATGTTATGATTCTTTTTTTTTTTTTTTTTTTTTTGCCAATCCTGTGGCTTGAGTTCAGGACCTGGGCACTTTCCCATAGCTTCTTTTGCTCAAGGCTAGCACTCTATCACTAGAGCTATAGCAACACTTTGGTCTTTGTTTATGTGGTACTGAGGAATCGAACCCAGGGCTTCATGCATGGTAGGCAAGCCCTCTATCACTAAGTCACATTCCCAGCCCTCTTTTTCTTATCTTATACACATTGTCTAGACTTCAGTCTGAAATGTGAACTATTACAATGTTTATCTTTATCTTCATCTTTGACTTTAGCAAGAATATTCTAAAAGTCCCCATGATGTACCAGGCCTGCTGTATTTTTGGTTCATTCCATTCTCTGGTTTATCTTTATAAAAGACCCTAGTTATTTTCTTCCCTGAAATTTCTCATTTGGTCTCTATTACCAAATTATCTGACTAAGACTCAAAATATTTGCTTATAATTTCTTTCTTGGTAGGATGGTAAGGGGAAACAAAGGAGGAGGTAACAATGCTTGATAAGAAATGCATTCATTACCTTGCCCATGTAATTGTAACCCCTCTGTACAGTATTTTCACAATAAAAAAAAGAAAGAAAGTAATAAATATAGATACTGATAACAAAAAAATTTCTTTCTTGGTTGAATTTACTTCTCTTGAACCTTTCAATTCTGTTATTTCTAAATGATTCATCATCTTTCTGTTTAGATTGTATTTGGAAGAATTTTTTCTGTCATGAACCTGTTCAAAGCAACAAAAAATTTTAGTTGTTCATGTTAATTTCTTCTTTTTTAGTACAGTGAATCCTATATTATGATTTCTTTTCTTTTTGTTTCTTTAGGCTTGTTTCTTAATTCTAGTCCTACTTTCTGGAGTAAAAGTATGAACTTATTAATAATTTTTATAATATTAATAGTTATTAATATTATTATTAATTATGGTGGTACTAAGGTTTGGACTCAGGGCCTTGTACTTTCTAGGCTGACATTCCTGAACCACACTTCCAACCCTGTTTTTTTCTGGTTATTTTTAGAGATGACATCTTTGGACTTTTCTGCCCAGGGTGGTTTTAAACCACGATCATTCCGAGCTCAGTCTCCTGAGTAGCTAGGATTACAGGTATGAGTCACCTGTAGTAATTATTTAAGATTATAAATATACCCTTAGGTAGTGCTTTAGCTTTAAAGCACATGATTATTGTGTAGTGTACTCATTATAGACCAGTTGTAAAAGTATTTCAATCCTACTACATGTTTACTATCTTCCTTTGTCTTTGTTTTTAGTCATATATAAATGGATCAGAATGTATTAGTTTAATTTTACCATTCAATGACTTTTATATGCATATTTGTGTATCCATTGTTTTGCTTGGAGCAGTGTGAGGCAGTCTTTATCAATAGAACCAGAAACCTGATGTAACCAATTTATAGAGAGGCTAACTTTATATGACTCAGTGTTGGACATTTCAGTCCATAATCATTTGGCTAATTGTTTTGGGGGCCTGTGATGAGGGAGCATATCATAGTAGTGGAGAGTACTTACCTCTTAGAAAGAGAAAAGGAAATGGAGAGATGTGTCTGGCAACCTAATATCCCCTTGAAGAGCATGCTTCCAATGGTAACTCTATTTTTTCAAAGCTATGGTAGCCAAGTGCCAGTGTCTCATGTCTGTCTCTATTCCTAGCTACTCAAGAGGTTGAGATCTGAGGATCGTGGTTCAAAGCCATCAGGGACAGGAAACTGCATCAGAAAAAACTGGGAGTGGTGTGATGGCTCAAAGTGGTAGAGCATTTGCTCTGAGTGCACACAGCACACAGACCCTGAGTTCAAGCACAATGACTGTCAAAAAAAAAATCTATGGCACCTACAAATAGCGTCAGAGGCCAGAAACCAAGCCTTTTAACACATGGACTTTGAGGACACTTAGGATCCAAACTACAGCAAATGCCAAATTTTCCAGGCTCTCAGGTTTTCCTTATTTATCTCCTTGGTCCATGCCCATTTCCATGCCCCCTAAGGAAACTACTACTCCAACATCTATTAAAAACTGAATTTGGGGATAAACTGGTAGAACACCTGCTTCACAAGTACAAAACCTTAAATTCAAACTCCATACCTCTTCCCTAAAAAAGAACTATGAAGTTTACTCATTCCTTTACATTTGAAAACAAATGTGAGAATCTGCTTGTCAATATATAGAAACAGAGTTTGAAAATTGATTGGAGCTTGCACTGCTTCTACAAATCAATCTAAGAAGATTTTTTTTTTTTTTGCTGGTCCTTTACTTGGGGTCTAAGTGCTGTTCCTGAGCTTCTTGTGCTAAAGAGTAGTACTCTACCACTTGAGCCACAGTGCCACTTCTGGCTTTTTTCCCCTAGTAGTTTATTAAAATAAGAGTCTCTTATTTGCAATAACTAGTTTATGTCTGAGTCAAGCAGAAAAGGTCCGATAAGTTGATGTTAGGGAAATGAACCCCAAGATAAGTATTCAAATGTTTTTTGTTTTTTTGTTTTTACCTTTCATGTAATTGTTTCTAACATATTTATAAGATGATTTCTATGTTGCTTTGTATGTCCCTCCCCCACGGTATAACCCATGCTTTCACAGTATTTGATGTTGGTATAATTTGTGGAGAGGAAGGGTAAAAACAAATAGTTTAACTAGGGATACGGGTGGACCCATTGCAACAATGAGATGTACAAGTCGTTATGTCAAAAAATAAATTTTACAACTTTGGTGGGGGGTGGGGGGAGGATCGGGTGGGGGGAGGGAGGGAGTATGGGAAGGATGGGAAGAGGAAACAAAGAGGAGTCAACAATGCTTGATAAGAAATGTACTTGTTATCTTGCCCATGTAATTGTAACTCCTCTGTATGGTATTCTCACACACACACAAAAAAAAGTCTCACAGACTTTCTCCTGGGTTGGCTTCAAATACCACAAACCTCAGGTCTCAGCCTCCTGAGTAGCTAGGATTACAGGTGTGAGCCATCAGCACATGGCTGGAACATTTGATATTCAATCATACTGTCTTCCCAAGTGAATGTGGGTACTTTATTACATGAGTCTTGTATAATTTTTCATAGCAACGTTCTGTATTTTTTAGCACAACCATGTTATACATCTTGCGTTATATTATTCCAATTTGAAGTTTTAGCAGCCATGCAACTTTCAGATTTAATTTTTTATTATTTTGTGCTTAAATATAGAAGTCCAATTGAGAATTAGCTATCTTGTGACTTTGCTAAGTCCACATATTTGGCTGTAATTTTTAATAAATTCTTTATAAACACAGTTTTATTTCTTTCTGAACTTTACATTAATTTTATCCTTTTTTTCTGCCTCATCCCACTGGCAAAGATCTCTAAAACAATGTGGAATTGAAAGGGTAAAATGAGTACCTTTATTTGTTTCTGATCTGGGGGTATAATTATAGCTGTAGAAGTATTCCTAGGTTCCTTGGTTTGTGAAGAATGTGTTATATGACTACATTCCTAATTCTATCATATTTTTACTCTATATTTATGAGCTTATCATATAGTTTTGTCCTCTACCATGTGATGTCTTAAATTGCTTTAATAGACTTTTGGTTATGCAAATAAACATATATGAAATATGTGTGTCTATATATCTATATATAACAAATGTGAGCTCTACTCACATATATATGATATATAATACATATAGGTGCATGTATTATATATCATTAAGAGATATGTACACATATGTGATATATGCACATATATCATATATAGCTAGATTTGATTTTAGGAAGTTTTTAAAGAAAAATACTATTCCATTGTTTCTAGACCCACTGAGGCTAAGGAACATCACATTTGGATCAATATTCATTCCCCTCTAGGAAATGCATGCTTTTCTCTATCATTCATATTTCCTTATTGTAGCACATCTTCAGAACTTGACAACATATTTGTTTAGGTGTGGATATTTTTAGTTACCCTGAGTAATGTTTGATGAACATTTTAGACTTTGAAAAGTTATTACTATTAACTTTGAGAGCAATTCCAGCTGTTATTTTGTCAAGGACTTTCTACTGATCATCTTTTGTAAATCTTTGCATAGATGCTATGATGATGATAGCTTTCCAATACTCATGGGTCTCTTTGCACTTACTATCTGGTCTCCTTTTACTCTTCAGATGAGATCATTTGTACCAAATTTCTTCTAACCCTTTTTTGATGTAGTTTCACTCCTAGAATTTCCATTCTTATTTTAAGTTCTGTGTTGGTGGGTGCTAAACATAGCAAACACTGTTTTGTACGGATTGTTAATTATGTATGTTTCTTCAATGAGTATTAAAATTTTATCATGATTTTCTCAAAATTTATTTTTAGTGTTGTACAATTCAGTTCTGAGAGCTCATTCTAGACTATAGACCTTCCTCCAAGGCATGATTGCTTCCTATGTCTCAACTGTATGTATAATATTCTATATGCAACCACTTCCTTCTGGATGTCCTCTTGGAGCTGGGGTGACAGATCTGCACCTCCACTCTGAAGCACCTTCATGCTTGGGGTTTTTGTGTCAACTGGAGTCTCACATGTATAAAGCACAGACAGCCATGAATCCACAACACAGTCTGCCTCCACAGAGACCCGTGGGCACCACTTCAACAGCTCTTTTTGTCCTGATTCAGCATGACTGTTGCAATCTGTTTGCACTCTCTCCAGAGCAATCTAGAATGTATTCTAGCCAGAGTGTCATAGTTTGAAAATTGATGTCCTCCAAAGCTCCTGTGTTATAAGACTTGGTCCATGGGACCAAGATGATGCAATTTGTGAGATCCTGGATCATTAAGGTATGCTACAGGGTATTGTAGAACCTGCTTATTTTCTATTTCTCTTTCTTTCTGTCTCCTTGTTTCCCCTCTCTCTCTCTTTCTCTCTCTCTCTCTCTCTCTCTCTCTCTCTCTCTCTGTGTGTGTGTGTGTGTGTGTGTGTGTGTGTGTGTGTTTCCTTTTTAAATTATTTATCTTTATTGTAAAGGTGACGAACAGGGGTTACAGTTATATAAGTAAGGTAATGAGTACATTTCTTTTTAAACATTGTTACTCCTCTCTCATTTTCTCCCACTTACCCCTCCCCACTTCCCTTCCCCCCAATTTGTAAAGTTCATTGCCAACATAGTGTCAAGTGGATATCATTGTTGCATTAATTCATCCTTAGTTCATCTGCTGTGATTCCCTTTCCCTTCTGTGAATCAGATAAACTTACATACAAGACAAAGGGTACAGAAATCTAAAACAGAAAAAATAAAAATAACTGCATAAAAAATAACTGCATAGACATAAAGGGGATCCAAATAGGGAAAGAAGAAATAAAACTCTCCCTCTTTGCAGATGACATGATCTTGTATTTAAAGAATCCCATAGACTCCACTCCCAAATTACTCAAGCTGATTCAAAACTTTGGCAAAGTAGCAGGTTATAAAATTAAACCCCCAAAATCAATGGCTTTTCTGTATGCCAACAATGAGAAAAGTGTGGCTGAAATTAGGAAAGCAACTCCATTTGTAATAGACCCACAAAAAATAAAATACCTAGGAATTAACTTAACCAAAGAACTGAAGGACCTCTATGATGAAAACTTTAAAATCTTGAAAAAAGAAATCAACACAGAACTTAAAAAATGGCAAAACCTCCCATGCTCCTGGATTGGCAAGATTAACATCGTGAAAATGGCAATACTTCCCAAGGCTATCTACAAATTCAACGCGATACCTATCAAAATTCCACCCTCATTCTTCAAGGAAATAGAAGAGGCAATCCAAAAATTCATATGGAACAATAAAAGACCCCGAATACCAAAAATGCTCCTCAACGGAAAGAACACTGCTGGAGGAATATCAATACCAAATTTCAAACTCTACTATAAAGCCATAGTAATCAAAACAGCTTGGTATTGGCATAAGAACAGACCTCAGGACCAATGGAATAGAATTGAAAACCCAGAAATGAACCTACAGAACTATAGCCATCTAATCTTCGATAAGGAAGCTAAAACAATAGAATGGAAGAAAGACAGCCTCTTCAGTAAATGGTGCTGGCAAAATTGGTTAACTACATGTAGAAAACTAAAGCTAGATCCTTATATATCACCCTGCACCAGAATCAACTCCAAATGGATCAAAGACCTTGAACTCAAAGCAGACACTCTGAAAACATTACAGGATGGAATAGGAGAAACCCTAGGTCTCCTTGGCTCAGGCCGAAATTTTCTGAATAGAGACCCGGAAGCACAACAAATCAAAGAAAGGTTGGACAAATGGGATTGCATAAGGTTGCAGAGCTTCTGCAGGGCAAATGACATAGCTAGCAAGATCAATAGAAAGCCCACCGATTGGGAGAAGATCTTTACTAGCCATACAACGGACAAGGGTCTCATATCTAAAATATACTTGGAACTCAAAAAATTAAACCACCCAACAACAAATCCTCAAAGAAACAACTGCCCAATAAATAAGTGGGCGAAAGACTTAAAGAGAAGCTTCTCTGAAGAAGAAAGAAGGATGGCCAATAGACACATGAAGAAATGTTCAACATCCCTAGCCATAAAAGAAATGCAAATCAAAACAACATTGAGATATCACCTCACTCCAGTTAGAACAGCAAAAATCAAGAACTCTAACAACAACAGATGCTGGAGGGGATGTGGACAGAAAGGAACCTTACTTCATTGTTGGTGGGAATGTAAACTTGTTCAACCACTTTGGAAAGCAGTATGGAGGTTCCTCAAAAGACTTCACATAGACCTCCCCTATGATCCAGCAATAGCACTTTTGGGCATTTACCCAAATGTTTACAAACAAGACCACACTAAAGCTACCAGCACAACTATGTTTATTGCAGCATTATTTACCATAGCTAAGATATGGAACCAACCCAGATGCCCCTCAGGAGATGAATGGATCAAGAAAATGTGGTATATATACACAATGGAATTCTATGCCTCCATCAGAAAGAATGACATTGCCCCATTTGTTAGGAAATGGAAAGGTTTGGAAAAAATTATATTAAGTGAAGTAAGCCAGGCCCAAAGAAACATAGGTCCCATGGTTTCCCTTATTTGCAATATCTAGTATAGGTATGAGTCAAGCGGAAAAGGTCAGATAATGTGATGTTAGGAAAATGAACCCTTAAATATGTATTTTAATGTTTTCGTTTCTTTCATGCATGTGTTTCTAACGCATTTATAAGATTATTTCTTTGTTGCTTTGTATGTCCCTCCCCCACAGTGTAACCCCCGCTTTCACTATATTTGATGTCAGTATAACATGTGGAGGAGATGGGGACAAACAAGTCGTTTAAGGATTCAGGTGGACCTGTTGCAACAATGAGAAGTACAAAATGTCATGTCAAAACCAGCTTTACAATGTCGGTGTGTGGGGGGGAGGGGGGTACAATTGGGTGGGGGGAGGGGGGAGGCTGGGAAGGGAGGTGAAGGGTAAACAAAGGAGGAGGCTGCAATGCTTGGTAAGAAATTTATGCATTATCCTGCCCATGTAATTGTAGCCCCTCTGTACAGTATGTTCTCAAATAAAATAAAATAAAATTAAAAAAAAATAAAAAAAATAACTGCATACTGTTCATAATAAGAACCTCTTTTTTCCAATTCTTGTAGTTCATTTTGATATGCTTCATTTTATATGGCTCTATGCACATAGCAATTGGGCAATTGTGATCCTCTGCTAAGACTATCATAGACATATTCTAGTGATTACAAATGAGGAAACCATGCAACCTACATTTCTTTGGGCCTGGCTTGCTTCACTTAATATACTTTTTTTCAGCTCCTTCCATTTCCTTAAAAATAAGGCAATATCATTCTTCATAATGGAAGCATAGAATTCCTTGTGTATATATACCACATTTCCTTGATCCATTCATCTACTGAGAGGCATCTGGGTTGCTTCCATATCTTAGCTATGTTAAATACTGCTGCAATGAACATGGTTGTGCTGGTAGCTTTAGAACGGCCTTGTTTGTGGTCATTTGTGTAAATGCCCAGGAGTGGGATTGTTATGTCATACGGCAGTTGATGTGTTTTTTGAGGAACCTCCATACTGATTTCCAGAGTGGTTGAACAAATTTATACTATACTTCCACCAACAGTGTAGTAGCATTTTCACATCCCTGCCAGCATCTGCTGTTACTAGATTTCTTGATAATTGCCATTCTAACTGGGGTAAGGTGGAATCTCAATGTTGTTTTGATTTGCATTTCTTTTATAGCCAGAGATGTTGAACATTTCTTCATGTGTTTACTGGACATTCTATTTCCTCTTCAGAGAAGTCTCTCTTTAAGGCTTTAGCCAACTTGTTAATGGAGTGGTTGTTTCTTTGAGAATCTGTAGCATTTTCTACCTACCAATCTCTATCTCTATCTCTATTTCTGTCTCTACACTCATTGCTCTGACACATCCTCACAAGAGGCAAAAACAATGAACCATCTGCTCTTGGATTTAAACTTCCAAATCTGTCAGCTAAATAAACTTCTCTGTTTATAAAATTAGTTGCCTCATATATTTTGTTAGCACAAAAGTAGTTATTACACACAACCTAGAGAAGCATGTGGCTCAGTGTAGTTTCCCTTTGTTTTTAAGAGTCACATATTGCCTACTAACTAATGGCTCATTTATTTTAATTTTATAGTTTCTTACTTCATGCCTGGTTGGTCACAATGACTTAATTCAAGGTATAAGTACTTGCCATAGGATGTTTCCCTCTCTGACTACTCCTTTTATAAGCAGCTCTTTTAACAATCACATGTTTAGAAGCAGAATCTTGTAGTGGCTGAAGATTTGCCTACCTAGATTCTAGTCCTGCTGTACTTTTAATGTCTCTATGATCGAGGTTAAGCTTCCATTTCTTGTAAAATGAAGATATCATAGAATCTATTTTACAAATCTGCTAGAAGAGAGTGTTTTATTCTGTCACCATTAATGCTACTTGGCATGGTCTTGTGCAAATTCATCTATTTTATTTTTACTTTTAAAATACAATGAAAAAATAAAATGCACTGTTAACTTCAGACTAGTTTTTGAGTTACAGAAGAATAGTGAAGAAAGTGAAAGAAGTTATCTGTAGCCTACATCATTTCTCTTATTATCAAGTACTTCCAGTAGTGTGTCTTATTTGTTATAATTAATAAACCAATATTTATGTGTTGTGATTATAAACTAATGTCAGTTCTTGACTCATATTTTCTTTGCTGGTATGTAATACCATCTTTCTGTACTAGGGTCTAATCCATAAAAATATATTACATTTTGTAGTTATTAAGCCCCTCTTGGCTCTTGCTTGACTTCTCAGATTCTCCTAGTTTTCAGTGGCCATGACAGTTTTAGTAAATTGCTCAAGTTTTTTGTATAATGTCCCTTAGTGGGAATCCCTCTTTTCATTGCTCTGATTTCCTATAGCTAAAGCAGGTTGTGTGGTCACAGGAAGAGGGCCACAGATGTGCAGTGCCCATGTGATTTCATGATATCACATCATGTCTTGAATGAAACATGATGTTTCACAGATGATGTTTACTCTATCATCTGGCTGAGACATAACTAATCTGATTTTGGTTAACTTTTTATATGTGTATCTATTTGGCCTATTCCCAGCCAACAAAACAGGAAATTTTTTAGTATCTAAGAATATACAATTCGATAACTTTCCCATGACTGACACAGTGCTTTATGTTCATTAAAGATCTTTGACACTCAATGAGCACACCAGGGGATGTTCATGATTGTGTAGAAGAGAAGGAGACATCCTGCAACTGTCATCTGCCTACTGGCTATGCCAATTCTCCTGAGAATTTAATATTAGCTGAGTGAGCATTTACCAAGCTGGGCTTTTTTACTCCCTCACCCAAAGTCCCAGATGAAGCTTCCCCTCAGACTATGTCTAGCTCTGAACCTATCCAAATCTAATCCTAGACTTCTGTTATTGAGTATAATGAAAGGAGGGAAGACAGAAATTTAATAAGGGCTCTTAAAGCGCTATGGCATCATACAGTACTATAGATGTAGAAAGGTAACCTGAGCAAATATGTGAAATTTATGCAATGCTATCTTGAAACTTCCCCTATAGTGTTTTTCTGACTAATCATCCTCTGTAATAAACTCCCTGAATAGTTTAAAGTACCAACATCTCCCTGACCTTCCTTTGAGGAAAACTAGAACTGGAAATGATTACTAAGTATTTGGAATTTTTCCATTGAGGTCAGTGCCCTAAAAGCAGCTGATAACATTTAAATAACTTCATTATAGTGAAATTGTATTTCATGATCTTGCATTTTAAAAAGTCTAGCCAGGGGCCCTGAAAGTAATTCTATAACCATGTAATGGTCCATTGGCCATTAAAGTACAAAACTGGGTTGTAGACAAAATGCTCTTTGCTTACAAGTTACTCTGACCCATAATAAAGCATAAAAATACATTTATAAGCTCAATATTTTGATCCTTGTTAGTTCTTTGATTGTTATTACCATCATTTTTCTAGCACATTTTTATTTAGGAAAAAAAGCCTTAGGATTTATTTTTACTGAGTAATCATTTCTCACTTGTTTAGTATCTCAATAAGGTCACCCTTTTAGGAAGGGAAGAGATTTGAATTAAGGCATGTGACAAATTGGAGAAGGAACACAGAACATTTGACATTTTCTTACAGCATCTCTTTTCTCCCTATATACTATTAGAGAGAATTCTGCCTGAACCCCTCCCCACAAAGAACAATGGACTATGAAATCCTCTCCTTGCAGAGCCTGGAATAAGTTGAGAAGTAGGAAAGACACTCATTCCTCCAGGTATTTTGATATAAAAGGCCTAGTTCAGGGTAAAAAAAAAAAAACTATCCAAATTCCCTGCAAAAATACTGCAGCATATAGAATGCTGAATTTCATTTTGTTTTGGGAACTTATCACAGAGGAAATGAATGTGTAAAATATGCCCTTCAATAAAAATAAAACCTCTTCAGAAACCCACTAGCAGAAATATTTATGAACTCATAGCCTTCAGCTTTCTCTTTTGATTTTTAGTTTTTCTCAAAATTCCTATTTTTCTTTTGGCTTTGGGGTCACATCTTAATCTAAATATCTTCCTTTAGTCTGAATTATCCTGTCATCTTATGAATGTAATTTAACAAAAAGTTAAAGGTAGAAGGGAAAAAAAATCACATTTTTTTCCTGGAGTCCAAACTAGGCACTTTGTAGTCATTTCCAATTTATCTTCTAAAAAAAAGAAGAAACAAGACAAAGATGGGAAAAAAAGAAAGAAGGGAAGAAGGAAGGAAGGAAAGAAAGAAGAAAGGAAGGAAGAACGGATGGACATAAGTCTCCCAGTAATGAGTCTTGAGGAGTACAAATCTCCCAGTGATGAGTCTTGAGGAGTACAGTATCTTGTCCCCTCTCAGGTATTAGCCCTGTCTCCCTTCTGGGGCTTTAGTTTAGTAACACCATACTACCTTAACACATACAGATTTCTAAAGTCTACCCATTCCAGGTGCAAAAATTTAATAACACCTTAACAACTTAATAAAAAATTGGTATGTATACTGTGAATACTGGAATATATGCAGCCATGAGGATACCTCTTATCTTCTTCTCACATTTGTCTGTGTCATGGTAATGAATCTTACAGCAATGCACTGTGTGGACAGCATAAACAGAGCCTGACTACAAAGAGAATAATAGTGAAGTAACAATAAATTACCTAGTAATTTCTTTCAGCCTAAAGGTTCAAAAGACATTATAAGCACTTGGGAGGCTGAGGCAAGTGGATCATGAGGTTGAGTTTGGAATACACAGAGCAACTTTTCTCAACTAACGAGAGAATGACAAAGAATATACAAAATTTCATGACTAAAATAAGAAACCTGGTTAAACCATGTACCTCACATATTTCTCACTTTGGGAACATAGATATTCATGGGCATCTGTCCCATGAATAATCTGGTTTAATGTGGTTTATCTTCAGGCCTATATCGCCTGGCATGAGAAAGCCTCTTACTTCCTTTGAGGTAGGCAAATGTGATTCTATGTCATTCTAGAACCTTCTCTCCTGCTTTCCCAAAAAACCTACCTAAACCTCTTACAAAAGCATATCCTTTTAAAAACTATAGTCTAAAATATTCTGGTCTAGTTTTTGATCAAAACTATCTTGAATTCAAATCTCTATAGAAAGCTAAAAGGAAAGAATTCTGGTTAAACAAGGCCACTGAAGCATGAATTACTCAGAAGCACTGGATTGATCCCATGTTTACTTGGCTTTTTAAAAATTATATTAAACTTTGCCCACACTTTTCTTTTTTTTAACCTAAGTTGGTTTGATTTTTCTGCATTTTTATTAGAACACATTCATAACACAGTGAAGTGTTTCATTATGCATTTCTCTATATACAGTGTACTTTGATCCTACTCATATTCTCTCTTACTCTTTTGTACCCTCTCTACCTGTCCCTTATAGCTTTCTCATAATTTTATATGGGTTTTTAATTATTATTAAGTAGTTGCACAAAAGGTTACAATTCCATGTCAGGTTATAAGTATAATGCGTCCTGATTGATGTCACCCCTTCCATCATTCTCCTTCATTTTTCCCTTCCATCTATACGCTCAAGTTCTGTAGTTCAATCTTTACATATGTATATTGGCTATAATGACTGCATTTGCACACCTTTCATTTCTCCATTTGTCTGCCCCCAAATCATTATCCTCTTGCCAAACATGGTTCTGCTTCTTGATATTAATTTTGCTAGTTTATTCATTGTTGAAAGAAGCTAGACCTCCTCTAAGTATACCATTCTTTAGTCAGCTCATTTTTGTGATATGCATACATTGTATGTATATGTTATCATGCATGTTTGTATTTTAGATCTAGCTTCCACATATGAAAGAAAATATGGGCCATCTGTGTCTCTGAACCTGACATATTTCACTTACAGTTTTTAGAGCCACTCATTTCCCTATTAATTCCATTCTAATAGATGAGTAAAATTCCACTGCATATATAGACCAAATTTTCTTGATCCACTCATCCATTGTAGGGCATTTGGGCAATTTTCATAACTTGGCTATCATGAATAGTGTAACAATGAACATGGATATGCAAGTATCCTTACCATATCCTGACATAATATTCTGGATAGATGGCCAGAGAAATATTGCTGGATCATAGGGTAGTTCTACATTTAGTTTTTAGTTTATAATCTTTTCATACATGCATATAATGTACTTGGATCATATCCTCCCCAAGTGCATTCTTTGTTTTCCCCTTCCACTTCTAGATTATCCCCCTCCCAAATAGTCCCCCATTTATGTCCATGTCCTTGTTTTCTGTAGCTCTTCTTTCTACATATGAGAGAAAACATGGCATATTTGTATTTCTGAGTCTGGTTTATTTTGCTTAGTATCCTAAGCTCCATTTCCACTCATTGGCATACAAATGATATAACTTTGTTCTTTATGGCTGAGTAGTACTCCATTGTGTATTTTTACCACATTTTCTTTATCCATTCATCTGTGGGTGGGCTGGTCCAAACTTTACTATTGTGAATAGTGCTGCTATAAACATGGGTGTGGAGATATCTCTATTTTGTGCTGATGCATTCCTTTGATGCCATCATTCCATACTTCTGGTTGTTTATATATTTTTCCATTCTTCCCTCCTTTTGTGTTTCTTTTGCCAGTCTATTAACTCTTTATGTGCCATTAAATTCTGCTTCTCCTCAAAACATAGCCAGGTACTCTTACACATATTCAATGAGCTCCTTAAATTTAGTCCACCTATAAGCATGCTCCTCCTCTACCTGATGCATTTCTGCTTCATCTTTACTTAAATATTTCTACCCATCTTTAGGAACCACGTTAAGCCCTATCTTTTCACAAACCTTCCCTGGACTATTGTCCCCAGCCTTCGGAAAGTGTCCCTGATGCTTTCCAGGATCCCTTCATCCCTTAGCTCTACTGAACAGGAGGACAGCATCTGTCTGTCTGTCTGTCTTCTACTGACAAGGCCAAGAAAAGAGTTCTTGGGTTTCAAGGAGCCAGGATTCTTTTTTGGGGGGAGAGAGTCCGGTTGTGGGGCCTGAACTCTGGGCCTGGGTGCTGTCCCTTAGCTCTTCAGCTCAAGGCTAGCGCTCTACCACTTGAGCCACAGTGCCACTTCCGGGTTTTTTCTTTTTGCTTATGTGGTGCTGAGAAATCGAACCCAGGGCCTCATGCATGCAAGGCAAACGCTCTACCACTGAGCCACCTTCCAGCCCTGGAGCCAGGATTCTTAACATGGATAAATATGAAAATATTTTTGAGAAAAGAAATGGGCAAGGCATGAAAAAAGAAACTATTCTTGGCACTGATGAGCAAGCAGTGTCTTCTGGGCACATTTTAGGCTCCAAGTAAATGTTTATAAAATAGGAAGTAGGGAAGTAAGTGCACCAGGGAGGGAGCTAGATCACTATTAAAAGAGATCACTGTTTCAATATGGATATTGATAAAAAAGAGTTTGAATTTTTAAGTTTTTCATCTTATAATAACCCAGTAGCCTCATTGGACAGCAAAAGCTGGAGCTCTGAGAGTTCATGTTATTGACAGGTACAGGTCTACATGCATGACAAAGACATTGCTATTGCTGCTGCTACTGCTGCTGCTTTAATGCTTAGGATGGAGTCCAGGTGCTGCTGGCTCATGCTGATAAGCACGTCCTACATTACCAAGCTACATTTCCAACCCAGAATAGTGGGTTCAGTTATAATCCTGTACTTTTTAATAATCCCTTAAATGTCATTATTTTTCTTTTGAGTTACTTGAAGGAAAAACAAAATGCAAAGATGTTGTACTTTTAATTATTGATACACCACAGTAATATAATGTATATTTCCTAGTAGAAATTTGCTTCTTCTCCTGTACTTCAAAGGCCAAACCGAAGCTCAATTACAACTTTGAAGGTGTTTGCTTTACAAATCGTTTTTCCTTTAAAACCCATAATATTACTGTAAACATTACTTATCTAAAAATATGGACTTGTCTAAAAAGGTAGGCACTTTGAGCTTCTCACAAATACTCAGCTTTCACAGGTGCAAGTTACAAAGCATCAGGACAGGTCTGTGAGCAGTCTATGAACCAACAAACCAGAGATATTGTCTTTTCTGTGAGAATCCACAGGGACTGTTCATTGGAGCTTTGCTGCAGATGAATGGAGCCTGAATTTTTAGCTCATTTCTTTGCTTCACAAAATTTTTCCTCCTCTAAATATTTTGACATAATTCAAGAGTAAGAGAATCAATTCTTCCAGATGTCTAGGGGAGCCTCAAGGTAGACTTGAGAATTGCACCGAAGGATGGATGGACATGAGGAAAGGACACTAAATTCGGACATTCAGATATGTACTTTATATGCCAGGTGCTATTATTGCCTGGGGAGAAGGTTAGAAGGTATCCAGATGTCAGGTTCAAAGCCAAAACTAGCCTAGGCAGACAATCCATGAAACTTTTTATCTTCAGTTAACCAGCAAAAAAGCTAGACATGAAAATGTGGCACAAGTGGTAGAGCACCAGCCTTGAACTTTATTAATAGTCAAGCAAAAGCACAAGTTTGAAGTCCCATACACACACACACACACACACACACACACACACACACACACACACACACACACACACACACACACAGAGATTATGGTTTCAAGACAAATAGTTGCCATGAAATAGTTACTATGCCTGTAAGTGCATGTTGTTGAATTCAGTATAAATACAAAGAATTAACAGAGCTCAAAGAAAATGGAACAAAAGAAGGATGTGGAGTTATGGTTTAATGTTAGAGAACTTGCTCAGCATGTATAAGGCTTAGATTTGATTCTCAGCACCACTTGGGGCAGGAGGATGATGCCAAAATCCTCTTTTAGGTCAAGAACTAGGAATCCCAGACATGGTTATAAAAGACAGGAAACCAAGTATGTCATTTTTGTGTTTATTCATAATAAATATCAGACACCACAATAATATTACCACTAATGACACATTACTTCTGCCTTCAGTTGGACCTATTCAAAGACATAAATCCAAGGCTGTCAATATCCATCCTTGCTGCATGGGCCAGAAGCTGCTTCCTCCCTGGACAGCTTCTTGAAACTTTATTGACAGGAAGGTCCTAGACCCAGAGAAATATAAAATGAGATGTAAAGGAACAGTAAGTCAGGACCAGGACATCAGCGGTCAAACTCTGAAGTTGTGAGAGAGTTGAAGTTGATGTTCAGCCTGTCCAGGGTCAAGACTGTATTATAGCCTCAGTATCCCATTTACTAGTTGTGGGACTTGTGTTCACTCTCCTGAAATGTAGTTGTTCTGCCCTGAGAGCAGAAGAGACAGCAGAGCCAAAGACAGTGGTATCTTGATTCTTTCCTCCCAAGTCTGTGAGAGTTGAATGAGACCACTTCTGGAACCACTTAACATATCTCCTGATACATACAAAGATTTCATTAAGTACTAAGTAGTACTACCATTGCAAAGAAAGTTTTTGACATGGGAAGAAGTGAAATACACTTTCCCCCAAAATAACTTTGTATCTGTTAATAGTTAGTTCCAAAATTCACCTATATTTGGGTCTTTCTTGGATGCCCAACCACTGGCTCTTTCCCCACTCTTTGTGTGACTTGCATATTATACACATAAAATTCAGTCATGACTGAATAGTTCACATGTCTAGCTCTTGAAGACTTTAACCAAACTGCAGCTTGTACACTATTTGTATTCCTAGCACCTATTATGTATCTAAAACATAGCCATATTAAGCACTTTTTAAGTAAAATAAGGTGGTGTGTGTGTGTGCGTGTGCGTGTGCGTGCACGTGCGTGTGTGTGTGTGTGTGTGTGTGTGTGTGTGTGTGTGTGTGTGTGTAACTTGATCTCAGGGCCTGGGCACTGAAACAACGTATTTGTTCAAGGCTGGTGCTTTACCACTTAGGCCACAGCTCCACTTCTGCTTTTTGATGATTAGTAAGAGTCTCAGGCTGGCTTCAAACCGTTATCTTCAGATATGTCTCCTAAATAGCTAAATTACAGGTATGATCCATCAACACCTGAATTACAATAGCTATTTCAAGAAGAAAAATAATGGTTATGAAATTTCATTGAGTCATTGAAAGAGTAATGGGATATTTTTTAAGAAAATGGAAATGTCAGCTGTGCAATACTGAGCATATTCTACTCACTGTCTTAAGCCTTGTCCCAATTCTGAATATGCAGGTGATTCAACACAGGAGAAGTTGCTTCTGCTTTTCATTTTAAGTAAATTACTTTGTGTATTTCTTCAGCCAGACTCTGTGATAACAGAGATAACAGGAATATCTGAATATTCTGGAAGAATGCATATCACGATATCTATGCTGTCAGCTTGGTGTGCTGGGACTCTTCTGGCATGTTCATCAGTAAAAACTTCTTCCAGGTACAGTCTTGGAATAGGGTAACAAGAATGTTTTAAGTCACACAGGTAGCTTGGTCACTGTGGGCCTGGGAGAAGCCAGCGTAGGTAGAAGCAATGTGGATCTCAAACCACTGCTGTCCTCTTGTGGCCTGGCAGATGATGTGCTCTTAGTTTTCAAATCCATTTTGTCAGAAAACAGTGCATCCAGGCCACCCTCCAGATCCTCTGAAACTTCCACAGAGATGAAGCTTTTTTTCTAAAGACCTAATAGGAAGGAGAAAAGCTTGACTCCATGCCTTGCTGGGATGAAAATTCTTGTCACCACTATACCAGATGGCTGTACCTACGGCTCAAGAAGGTTACAATATGGAATGAAATTTCCCCATGGGAGGATGGACACCTTTGAGTAAATGGCTCCAAATAGCAGGTAGACACCTAGGATGGTAGAACATGTTGTGTCACATCCCAAGATCACCACAGAATACTAGCAAATACGTGGGCATATCTAGATCTAAATGTCCCCCTTCTAAATCCAGGACTGCAGAGCAGTTAATATGCTAAGCTGTATCACTATGAATTATTATTTTTATTCTGAGTTACATCAAAATACCCTGTCTCTCTCTTTAATTCACATGCCTATACACATGTGCCTACATACATACACACATGCACAACAAACACATTCATATCTGGTGCATATTGAAATCTGAGAAGTGATACCAGGAATAGATGTCTCTTATTTCAAAGCTTCCTTAAGTCCCAAGATTGTTTACTTCAGGTGTAAGCAGTAAGAGGTGCTCTCAGTGCCACCTCTCCTGCTCCCCAGGCAAGAGGGCACATGCTACCAAAAGGCTGCATGTTCTGTGTGACCTCGATTTCCCTCTTCTGCAGAATGCCCTGCAGACATCTGGCTCACAGCTGACTGGGCATGACAAATAATTCAGTTGGTGATGAAGAGGTGCCTCTGAAACCTTCCTTTCTGTACTATGTCTTTCTTGCTTTGGTCTTTTGATTAACAAAATACAGATTAAAGATTTCTAATCCAAACTACTTGAACCTAGAAGGGTTTCAGATTTCAGACTTTTTAAGATTTTTGAAATATTTTCATAGACATATATCTTGTGCAGTGTTCATTTCCCTGCTCAGGATTACCTGGCACATTCACGTGTATAAACTGTCATGGACAATGTCCCATGGACATGTCTGGCTAGGAGCCCTTCATCTGTGTGTGAATAGCCCAGGGAGATGAATAAGTAGGTGAGGTAGTCATCCACTCCCTTCTATGAGCCCTATCAAAACAGTATCATAAGGAAAAGTCAGACTGGCCAAATCCCCCATTGATACAGTCTTCTCATCTACAGTGATATAAGGATATGAACTTCATAGAGTGGTCATGAGAGGTAGTCATGTCCAAGTCAATATTTGGTGCATAGTAATTACTCAGTAAATGCTAATAGTTTTGCATAGGCTTTTTTGCCTGAAAGGAAGTAGGAGGCCTTGAGTCCTAGGGAGGGAAAGGAGTCTTACCTTAGGACACAATGAAACTGTTCACAAAAGTTAGGAATGTCAAATTCAATACATTACAAGAGTCCAGTGGTCTCTGGTAATGGATGAGAGAGTGGTGTCGGCTTCAGCTGTCACTCAGTTCTCACAGCAGCCCAACAGCTGATACCATTTGTTGTTTTTTGTTGTTTTTTTTAAATTGGGTAATCCTGCTTTATCTTTTCTCTGTTTAGGGAGGGACATGGATCTACCTCCCTGCCTTACTTGCTTGGTCTTATCTCCCTGCTATAACAAAATACCACAGACTGGCTTATAAATAACAGAAATATATTCCTCATAGGGCTAGAGGTCAAAGTGGATACAGATGAAACAGCTTCACTTAGTCTCATAAGAAGGAAAGGAAGCAAGCTCTCTTGGGACTCTTATTACAAGGACACTAATCTCACTCACTCATGAGGGCTCCATCTTCATGGCCTCACCTTTCAGGATAGCCCATATCTTTTGGGGGTAGGATTTCATTAGGGATAGGATTTCAACATACAGGTTGAGCATCCCTAACCTGAAAATCTAAAATCCAGAATCTGAAACGTTTTTAGCACCAACATGACACCACATGTGGAAAATTCCACATCATGAAACATGGTTTTCTGTGTTGATTATTAAAAATAGTATGTAAACTTGCTTCCAGGCTATGTGTTAAGGTGCTTATTGTCTAATATTTTTGTGTGTCAGTACTTGGGATTGAACTCAGGAACTTGTACTTTTGCTTGACTTTTTTAATTTTTTTCAAAAGCTGGTGATCTACCACTTGAGCCACAGATCTATCTCCAGCATTTTGTACTGCCTGGCTTAAAAACTTAATCCTTAGATCTCAGTCTCCTGAGTAGCTTGGATTACAGTCATGAACCTGGCTAAGGTGTTTATGCATAAATGAAATCTTTATTTAGATTTGATCCTACTCCCATTCATTGGATACTTGCAAATATTTCCAAATCCAAATATTTTGAGAACTAAAACATTTCTGTGTCAAGCCTGTCTAATAAGAGAAATTAAAATGGGTTAGACAGTACACTTACAAAGCTACTATATTATAATCTTTAAGAGAAATAATGAAGACTACAACTTTGACAGCTATGGTGGGGACCAGTGATCAGACTGTGTGTCGTATGTCTGAGCTGTAGCCTTCCTATTGGAATGATGATGTAGAAGTATTTGCTTCTCATGTGCTAGAGTTGGTAGAAATGTAGTAGTCTGCTGAAGTTCACACAGATAATGAGTGTACTGGGGAAAAATGATCAAAATCCCACCCTACCTGTCTGTGGTGGGAGGTAGAAGATATTTGTGCAATAGGTTGCACCAAATTTTTGTAGATGTATTTTTATATTTTTAACATTTGTTTCTGGCCTCTTTAAAAATATTAAAAGTATGAGGAAAGCTTGATCTCTAGTTTCCTAAAACTCTGCAAGGGCATATAATGAATATAAAAAACTGGAAACATGTGTCAGTCGATAGTAAAAGAAATATAAGGACAGTATATGTAAGAATGTGCAAATATTTCTCACATATGATCACAATTGTCAATCTCAACTGGAGCTGCCTAGGAGCTCTCACCTCTACTGTTTGGCTTGGCACAGCATCTCCATGAAGGTGTTCCTGTGTTTGCCTACCTATTGCATACCAAGGCCACGTCTGCTATTAAGCCCTGAAATTGGGGAACAGTGTGTTTGAAGGATGCTATTCAAAAGTGGCCCCCTTTTGGGGTGTCTTACAGGAAATCACAGGGCACAGAGATTGTGACTCACAGCTTTGGCTTGAACAGATCTGAGGGACCTATCAGTTATTTTGTCTACACCCAGGGAAGGTTACAATAAGCTGATGTCATTGTGACGGGCATTGGTCTGTTCCCGACTGAAAGAATTCATTGTCAGCAGTGGGGGGTATGTGTTAGATCTTTGTTTACCTTGTAGTTGAATTCTAAGCCCCTTCCACGGAATTTTGAATTGCCAACGTTTGTGAAACAATACAGAAGATTAAAGAATTCTTTTCCTTCCTGATGCAAATTATTTTTTTAATTTCACAGAAGAAAAAAAGAATTTGCTTTGTTTCTGAAATATTTCTGGTTAATTTACTTAATATTTTAAAATATGTTTGAAAGAGAGCAGGCTTTGGTGGGTTCAACAATTGAAAGAAATAAGTGGCATTTCTCATATTAAAAGCATTGTATAAAAAGCAAGTGCTAAAATACAATTTAATCTAGTTGAAGAGTTTTTGGAATCACTAAACCTAAGTACTAACTATATATACATTGATGAGATTCTTGTATGTGTGTTTATCCTGGTGCTTGAACTCAGTACCTGGGTGCTATCTCTGAGTTTCTTTTTTTCAAGGGTAATGCTCTACCTTTTGAGTTAGAGCTCTACTTCTGGCTTTGGGGGTAGTTTATAAGAAATAAGAGTCTCAGAGACTTTCCTGCTCAGGCTGGTTTCAAACTATGATCTTCAGATCTCAGCCTCTGGAGTAGCAAGAATTACAGGCGTGAGCCACCAGCCCCTGACATGAGACATTCTTAATGTAGGAAAATACACATACAAATGGAAAAATCCTAAAAATAATAATATGTTTTTGCTGAATGAATTTTCTGAATCATCTTAATTTTGGATAAATAGGAGTTGACATTATCATCAATATGTACTTCATCATAGTCATGTCAATAATTCAAGTGTGTTCCAAGTGTGTTCAAGTGTAGTTCAAATATAAGTCAAATTAAATAAAAGTCAAATCAATGCTCTGATAGCAAATAAATTAAGAACAAAGACAAGCCCATCGTGGTGGTACACACCTTAATCCCAACACTGAGGAGGCTGAAGCAGGAGAATCTCAAGCTGGAGGCCAGCTTGAGCTATAGGAAGAAACTTTGTCTCATAAACAAACAAAAATTTTTAAGAATCTTTAAAATTTGGTAATCATTTATCTACCAGTTTTTGGTGAGAAATGTCAATCACTACCATAATAGTATTGTGTTTGTTTATACTAGCCTAAATAACCTCTGTTGGCAATGCTAGGATTTTAAGCGCAAAGCCTCACTCTCTACTACCTAAGCCACACTTCCAGCCTGTATGTCTAATTTCAGCATCAACTCTTCATTTCAACTTTCTTATTAAGAAGCAATAAACTGGCATACTGATACCTACTCATTGCCTCACTGTTACTCATTCTTCTTTTAAGAACCCAGTTTTGTTGCATCCAACTACACATATGCTGTGTTTTCCAGTCTTCATTACAGTTCAATGGGAGCCTTTGACATAGTTCTGGCCAAAGGAATGTAAATAAAAACCATTGTTCCAAACCTTTGAGAAAGCTCTTTCAAAATGAACATATCTGATGGATTGTCCCTTTTGATTTGAATCTTATTATTTCTTGGAACAAGAGCATGGATATGATGGTTTAGGTGTCTACAACTGTCTTGTGAGCATGATAAGAAGGTTTACACACTATAGAGTGGAGATTTAGAATTAATTATATTCTTTAATAACATCAATTGTTTACCTTCTTGTTTGTAAGAGAAATATAAATGTTATTCTATGGATACCACTTGCTGTAGAGTTCTATCAAACAGAGGCAAATACAATGTCTAAATTATACAATTATGTAAGATAAGGAATAAACAGTAAAGAGGTTAAGACTTGCTTAAAAAATGGTATTAGGATTTGAACTCAGTGCCCTCAGCTTGCTAGGCAGATATTTTACCACTGAGCCATGCCTCCAGTCCCTTTTTGTACTGGTTATTTTGAGATATTATATTGCTCCATATCAAGTTATGTGCTTAGACAGTGATCCACCTATTTTAGGCTCTTTGTATAGCTGGGAATAACAAGTATACTCCACCATGCCCAACTTTTACAACTGAGATAAGGTCCTGAAGATTTTTCTGCTCAGGCTGGCCTTGCACTTTAATCTTTACAATCACATAATACACCATGATGAATGAGCATTGCATTTTTATTGCACACTTCTTAATCATGATTATTAAATATATCCTGAACAGCTGTTGGAGAAATTGACTCACCATGAAATTTACTTATCACTTACACTTTTACTCTTTTCTATAGTTTTTATAAATAGATGCCACTGGGAAAGAAATTTTAATTAATAAATATTGTTGAAATATGAATGGATGATTGATCGATATGATACATAGATGTGATGGATAAATACAATTGATAAATAGATAATAGCTAAATAGAAGACAGACAGACAGACAGACAGATAGCCAGAATAGTGATCAAGCATATATCAGTAGTAGCTTAAGATACAGAACAGTCCTGCTGCCTTATATGTCCTGGGTGCTTCTCCACTGTGCTGTCATGTGCCATCTCTTCTTGGTACCTCTGTGATAGATTGGGTTTTCTGGCCCTTTTTATAGGAGTATATCTTTATGCTATCTTGTTCTGGTTTACATACATTTAAACAGATGGTGTCACACTCTTTTTCTCTTTCACCAAACATGGTTTGTGAAATTGAACACATCAGTCCATACAGCTATAACTCATTCACTTTCACTGTGATGTGATATTCAAAGATACAAAAATATCAAATATATTTCTTTGTCTATACGTTTTGAGTTGTTTCCAATTTGACATTTTTACAAAGATTACTATTATGAGTTTTTTGTTTGTTTTGTTTACTTATGGGCTTTTTTGTGATACTGAAGTTTGAACCTAGGAGCCTCACAACTGCAAGGCAAGTGCTCTATCACTAAGCCCTTTTGCTTTAGTTATTATTCAGATAGAGTCTTAACTGGTCTTGGACCATGAACATTCTGTCTATGCTTCCACTGTGGGATTACACATGAAATCCATAACATTTGGCTTGTTAGTTGAGAAGCGGATCTCACTGATCTTTCATCCAAGCTGGCCTTGAACCTTGATCTTTCCATTCTCTACCTCCCAAATAGCTGGGATTACAAATGTGTATCACCAAGCTCAGCTCTATACTATGATTATTTTTTTAAAAAATACTTCCTGAGTTACATGTAAGTTTGGTTGTCACCATGGAATCAGAAACCAACCTCTTGAGAGAGAAGTATAGAAAAGTTCCATCCAGTACCATAGTTAAGTGCTCAGGCACAAGTATCACAGAGTAAAATTCTTGGCCACTTTATTTCCACAACATCCTTGATAGTACAATAAGGAGGTTAGACTTGGATGACTTCTAAAGACTCTGCCAACCCTGAAACTTCAAGATACCTTGCTTCTATTTTGTAAAGAAGAGAGGTTTGTATTTGACAAGCTTGCAACTTAACAGCTTCTTGAAACTTTTTACCCATAATTCTTTCACCCAGACTATGAATTCTTACTTGCAATTACTAGTTTTAAAAACAATAGTTTCTAGTTGAACTTGGCTACAGGCCCAAATAAAAACTCACACACAGCAGCATCTGGCTCATTAGCTACTGCTTCCTCTGGAAACAAGACTTTCTTACTCTGCTTTTGAAGCTCACAGTTCAAAACTCTGAGGTATATGGAGGACATCCTGATGGTATGGGATCAAGGGGCCATTGCAGCTGGCTCAGAAGGGCCCTGGTTTTATGAGATGATACTATGGTTCTTATCCCCCCTGAACACCAGGCATCAAATGTTCATTTTTGAATAGGGCCCACAAGCCATCAGGGGCTGGTCCTGGGCATTCTATATGTAAATTCAATTTTACAGAAAATTCTACAGCTACAAGGAAACCAAGTGAAAGAGGCAAAAGTTTTTAAAAAATATAAATAATATCTTCATTTTGTTTTTTCTTTCTTTAATTATAATCATGCAAGGAGATGCCTTTTTGCAAAGTCGGAGAAAGTGAGTTTTACCTGCTTCTCAACCCACTATGGAGGACTAGAGTTCTCCTTTCCTGCTCAAGTGTCTAAAATTGCAATTCCTACACCCACCCTCTCCTCACATGAGAAAGAAAGTAGGGGACAGGAAGGGAAGGAGGAGGACAGAAGAACTGAGGTAGAGGGTTACATAAAATAACATACACACACACACACACAAACACACACACACACACACACACACACACACACACACACACACACACACACACATACACACACACAGGAATATACCATACCATGAGCTTTCTACCTATTGCTAACTTGTGAATTTTTACCATACTCATCAATATCTGAGGGACAGTTTATGAAAAGAAGAATTTCATTACTTCTTTTATAGAGCATTAAAGATTTTTGTAATGTTGCTTAAGTGCTATATATACTGGTAATGAAATTCACAGTGTTTCTGAATTTGTTTCTGCTTTGATTTAAGATTACCCTGTTAAATACAATGTCTTAAAAGTTACATGTTAGTGTGTTTTGACTTAAAATTAAAAGAACATAGCAATTCTTTTGATTTTGTTAATATTCTAAAAATAAATATTTGACTCATAAAGGTTAGGGAAATTTTATTCCTGTTTACAGTCACTGCACATGTCCTGTGCCCAGTTCCAATTCTGTCAGCCAAACAGCTGTCCCTTTCCAGCCAGAATCTGGCCAGCTGTGTGCCCAGGGTTGTTTGAAGACCTGTTAAAAAGCATTTGTGGACTTTCATTTGGACAGGTGTCCCAGCCTAAAGCAAAGCTGCCTTCTAAAGAATGTAATAAGACAGATCCCACACTGAACTCCACAAAATAGTTGGAATTGAATGAGTTACACAAAAGTGGCATCCAGACAACTTCAAACAATGGGCTGCTTCTCTGCCAATTCCCTTTTTGCATTCTGTAAGAAGATCCTGAAGGGCTCAGTCACATCATCCAGTGTCACTCCTCTCTAGCAAGCGTTATCGAGAGTTCTATAGAATTCTAGAGAGTTCTACATGAACAGCATGGAAGGCTGGGCTCTTTCTGCTCACAGAAAACATTTCCAGTGGGGATTTGCATCAGAAGCCAGAGTAAGGACTGCTCAGGTGGAAATGCTGTTAACTCCAGTGAATATTGATGTAAGAGCAACCTGGAGACTTCTCCAGCTGTAAGATTGAAGTTATGGAGAAGAGCATGTCTCCCATGGAAGCACTAAGTTGCATCATCAACACCAGAAAATCAGCAGCTTCCATGCCCTGCCCAATGTATTGGCCACATGAAGTCTAAAGTCAGTTGAGTACCTTGCTGGATCAGCCTTGCCTAGAAGTTCTCTCCACATACTGTAAAATGCCCTTCCCTGATAGAAGAGTATGAAAAGAAAGGGAAGGGGAAGGGAAAAAAACAAATTGTTTAAATAGGGATACGGGTTGAGCCATTGCAACAATGAGATGTACAAGATGCTATGTTGAAAAACAAACTTTACAATTTAGGCAGGAGGTGGGGGGGGGGGAAAGGAGAATGTAGTTGAGGAGGTGGAAGGAAGGGATGGTAGGGGAAAAACAAAGGAGGAGGCAACAATGCTTGATAAGAAATGTACTCATTACCTTGCTCATGTAACTGTAACCCCTCTGTATAGTATTTTCAAATAAAAAACTATTTTTTTAAAAAAATAAAAAAACTAACACATTTTGACATTTTAAGTCTTCAAATAAATGCAAATTTGCAGAAATTTTCTGGAAGACTACAAAGAGATTCCTCCTACACATTCATCTCACAGACTGACTAGTTGTTAACATTCATGTGTGTATATGTGTATATGTGAGCATGTGCACATGTGTGTGGGGGAGCAGTGTTCCTCAACCATCCAATAATAAGTTGCAGACCTGCTGCCCCAGTACTTGTTAAATTACTTCATTGTGTGTTTCCTACACTCCTACAAACACAATTTTCTACATAACCAAGTGCAACCAACAAAATCAAGATTCACACTGTTCTCATAATGCCACCAAGACTTTAGTCCTGTTCCCATGTCTCTGGACCTTACAGAACCCAATTCAAGATTTCACATTGCTTCTTTCAGCTAAAATCACTTCTCAGCCTCCCTATTTTCCATGATCTTGACATTATTGCAAAGAAACAGAAGTATTTATACCAGACTTAAAAAATGTCCCTCAGGATAACTTGTTGGATACTTCTTTGTCAGCACCTGGGGCTAGATTGGAAATGACCCAATGTCCTCCCCAGTTTGGCATGTCTGTGGCTCCCAACACTGATTTGACCTAAGATTAGCAATTTTGTCCCTTGGTAAAGATGAAATCTAGAAAGTTTCACCATTGAAACCACAACAAGAGAGTAGAACTTCCGCTTCTCTTCTATTTAGTCTTTTATGTCATGTTTCCTACCACAATCAAAGCATTGCAAACTGTAGTCATCACTATTAATTTTGATATGTAGATGTCCCATTTGACCTATAGGAATGACTTTGAACTGGTTTGTGATTTTTTTGAACACCTGTATAATTTTCTGGGTAAAAAAGAAAATATTCTAGGTTGAGACTGATCTTATACTTTCTATGAAACCAGGAGCCAACAATGTCTCCAAGAAGCACTCATTCTTTTCAGTGTGACTTTTAAAATACAAACTATAGCTGAGAGCCAGTGGCTCATACCTGTAATCTTAGCTTGGCTGAGAACAGGAAGATCACAGTTTGAGACTTACAGGGAAAAAGATTTGAGAGACTCCTCAACACATAGCTATGCTCAGTGGCAAATGCCTGTCATCCCAAACTATGTGAGAGTCTAAAAGTGGTTGGACTGTATTTCCAGGCCAGTCCAAGTGGAAAAGTCTAGGAAACTGCATCTTTACAGAGGGAAGCAAAACACAGAGGTATATGTCTATGATTCTAACTACAAAGAGAAGCTTAAAGTAGAATCATGACTAAAGCAAACAATCAGGCAGGAAGCAAAACACCGTTCTAAAAACAACCACTAAAAAGGGCAGGAGATATAGTTCTATGTGCGTAGCAAGCATGAGGTCCTGAGTTCAAAGTTCAAAAAAGAACATTATGTGTACTGTTACCAGGGTACCATTGTTTCCAGGCCTTTTCAGAAGAAATAGAGCTAGGAAATATGTGTATTCATCAATACAGTATAATATATATGTGTGCACATATACACATTTTATCTCTGAGTTCATAATATGCCCAAACTAATCCAACACTCTAAGATTTATCTTTAAATTCCTTCTCCAACCATAAGAAAACATAAATGTCCAGCTCCCCTCTTCCTGGCTAGGTAAAGAAGAAGACCAAGGATGGAAATGGGAGAGGAAAATACAGGGAGGACAAGGAGGAAGGAACAACTTTACAGGTAGCTTCAGGTCTTGAATGACAAAATGGCACTTATATTTCTATCTTTGCCTAGTAACTAATTTTATTATTTTACAAAATTATTGGCCTGTTAACCTTTTCAAATAAAAATCCCACCAATCCATCCACAGGTAGCCTGAAAAGCAGTGAACTAATTATACTTCCATCATCAAACATCATGGCTGGCTAAGGACAACCTGGGGTCTACATGGGTCCTTATGCAGCATCTGAGGCAGGAAAGAGCTGAGTAGACAGATTATAATCTGTCACATCTATAATGTTTACTATCAGGTCCTTCCTGGAAAGGTCTATGGGTCCCAAATCTCATGATATCATTTACTTATTTGTTATGTATATGTTTATTTCTTCTTCCTCTTTACTTCTCCTATCTCTCCTAACTTCTCCTTTTCCCTCTCTCCCTCCCACTCAATCTTCCCCTCCCCACTTTTCTCTCTCTCTCAGCCTCTCTCTCTTTCCTTCTCCTTCCTCTCTTTTCTCCTGGAGGAAAAATCCATGAGGGCAAGGATCTTGTATCTTTGTCTCCAGAGGTAACCCAAGCACCTGGGAAAGTATCCAGAACACAATGGTTGTCATCAATGCTTTCTGAAATCCACTCAGGGAAATGACTTTGAGGGTGAAGTAGTTTGGATCTACAGTGCCAACCAATGACCCATGTGTTCCCAGCCTCTAGTGTCATTGGGAGGTGAAACCTCTGGAGACAGGACCTAGTTAAACCCCTTGTCCTGAAGTCACTAGAGGACAATCCTCTACTTAGTGGCCCCATGCTACTCCCAAAGGCACAAGACTATTCTTCTAGACTTGATATAGCCTAACAAAACTGGATATAATGATCCCACTGTTTAGTCCTGCCAGGGTGTAGCCTGGATTGCTTGAAAGATGACATGAGGAAAAATATCCTCAATTCTAAATGACTTCTAGTCGGATTTAGTGATAGTTTTTGTTTTCAGTACTGTGATTTGAACTCATTTTGTTCTAAAATTTGAATACAGTCCTAACCCATTTGGCTTTAGATATTTTTCTTTTCTTTTTTTTGGGAGCGGGGGGAGAGGATCCGGTCGTGGGGCCTGAACTCTGGGCCTGGGCGCTGTCCCTCAGCTCTTCAGCTCAAGGCTAGCGCTCTACCACTTGAGCCACAGAGCCACTTCCGGCTTTTTTCTTTTTGTGTATGTGGTGCTGAGGAATTGAACCCAGTGCTTCAAGGCAAGCACTCTACCACTGAGCCACCTTCCCAGCCCCTAGATATTTTTCTAACTGGATCTTGCATTTTTGGTCTGGTCATTTTTGTCTGATCTAGCGTGAAATACAATCTTCCTATTTATGCCTACTGAGAATTTTGGATGACAGGCTGTACCCAACTATACTTAAGAATTTTATGGAATGGGATGAGGCTTTCACATTCTTTTTTTGCCCAGACTGGTTTCCATTCAGAATCCTCCCAATTTTTACCACCTGAGTTACTGGGATTACAGGTTTGTAATATAGTATTACACACTGGCTTTGTTGCCTGGCTTAGTAATTGCTTTATAGAAAAAATAAAACAAAAAATCCCTCTGTGCATCAGCTAAAGAAGTATAATTACCTAGATATTGGAGTGAGGAAGAGATAAACTCTGTCTTCAACAGGAAGAAAAAAGCTAGAGTTTCTTCCTTAGGCCTCCTCTCTGGATAGGAACTCACTAGCCACATACTCAGCCATATGTATGGCCACATGCATATGTGCACCCACCCAGCTCTGAACAGCAATGTCCTGAGTCCCTTGTGTATACACAATGTGGAAAGAGTAATGGTTGTGAAGGTCTCATGCACAAGTTTGGTCAGCCTTATCTTCTACATGCTCCTCTTCCTGCTTTTCTACTTCTGGACAACAATAAAAGAGAAAAGAGCACACAATTCAACATTTACACAGCTTGGAAGCAAGTGTGGGAGGAAGTCTAATGACCAGGGCACAGGACCTGCTTCCTCAGTTGTGCATGTAACTCAGGCTGTCTGCATAGGGCTCCATGTATATGACATGCTGCTGACGACAACATATGTAAGGCTACTGAACAATAACAGCAGTAGGCAGATGAGACACCCTGCCATGTACAGGGTCCCCAAAGTAGGGATAATTGTGGCAGAGACAGTAATAAGACCCTAGGTTCCCTGAAGCTAGAGTGTGGTAGATAGCTACACCATGGATGATGAAATGGCTGGGTAACCAATCTGAACACTAGCAAAAGGAAAAATCTAAGTCAGAGGTTAGTGGCTCATGCCTGTAATCCTAGCTACTCAGAAAGCTGAGATCTGAGGATTGTGGTTCAAAGCCAGCCCAGGCAGAAAAGTCCATAAGATTCTTTTTTTTTGTCAGTCGTGGGGCTTGAACTCTGGGCCTGGGCCTGGACACTGTCCCTCAGCTCTTCAGCTCAAGGCTCTACTACTTGAGCCACAGAGCTACTTCTGGTTTATTGGAGATAAGAGTCTCACAGATTTTTCCTGCCCGGACTGGCTTTGAACCATGATCCCCAGATCTCAGCCTCCTGAGGTAGCCAGGATTTCAGGTGCCAGTCACCCGCACCTGGCTTCCTTAAGATTCTTATCTCCAATTAACCACAAAAAAAAACCTGGAAGTAGACTCAAGTAGTAGAGCAGTCATCTTAAGCAAAAAATGCTCAGGGGTAGCACCCAGGTCCTGAGTTCAATGCCAGGACCAGCACAAAAAAAAATCAAAACAAACAAAAAAATCCCAGGAACCTAGCTAGACTCAGTGATGCATATCTATAATTAATGTAATTAATCCTAGCACCTGGAAGGCAGAGGCAGGAGGATTGAGAGCCTGGACTATATAACAAGAAGACTCTGAAAAAAAAGGCTACAATAACAAAGGCAAGAACCAACCCAGCAGTACTTGTAAAGGCTCTCAGGCTTCTTTCAGAAACCAGAAATGGGCCTGCAACTGAAATGGAGCTGTGAAGTGATTCTTTCCAGTTGGAAATGAGAAGACCTGAACCCACATGAGAGATACATCCACAGGTGGAACAAGGTGGCAGCATGCTTGCTCTGTCCTCCTCCTGGGCCTGTCTCCCACCTGGGGTCTAGTAAGCAGAGGAGGAGTAATTCCCTGCACACAGCAGAGCAGGACAGGATTCTAGAGCTACCAGAGGTAGGAAATTGGCATCCATTTCTGAGCCATGAGCCCTGACCAGGACAGCTGGATCCTGGGATGAAAAAGAAAGGGAAACTGAAAACCATATGATTCAAGAGGAAATAAGGTAGGCTGAGGCCAAATCACATCATCACATCCTTTGCCAGGACCTACATTAGGGTAAAATACTACCAGATTTTGGCAACACCAAGCTCTCAAGCACTTTCTTTAGACAATTTAACATAAACACCTCCTAACATCTTTGCAGAAAATTCCAAAATAGGGCCTTTCAGAAACATTTGCTGCTAGACTACTTATCATTGAAATGCCTATACCAAGAGGGAAATGAGGACAATCTGTGTCCTTTGGGAAACTGTAATCAGCTGCAGGCAGGCCCACCAGGCTACTTGAACATCAGGTGGGAGACATTTGAGCTCAGGGGACAGAGCAGGGTGGAAGACAGAACCCCATAACATTTACTCTCATCCTCCACCCAGACTTCCTATGTAACACTCACCAAGATCCAGAGCCAACTTTAGTCTATGAATAGCCAGAGAGTTCCTCTCCCTCAAAGTATATGCTCTATTGGCGATACAGGTTTTTGAGTGTCTTTTATTAGAGTAAGAAGTTTTGATTAAAGCATTTTCATTTTCCATGCTTAAAATATGAATTTCCAGTATCTACAGGGAAAATGGTGCTATGTATTTCTGAAATGCTTTCCTCCCATTAGCATAAAAAACTTCAAGCCCTTCATACAATTTTTTTTACTAATAATTAATAATGGCCATGTTTCTGAACATCAAGCAGAAGAAAGTATGATTATAACAGTCACTGCTCAAGTGCAAAAACTACATGAAACAGGTTGAGGAATGAGCTAGAATATGAACCCAGATTATTATTCAAAAGATGTTGCCACAGCCAAAGCAGGAAAGCTGGAGGCCTTGACCTTGTTGGGTACCAAGGCTGAATCTGCTCACAAGATACATGGCTCCAGGTAAGGCATTGTGGGTAAAGGTTTCATGCAGGTGGTGATGGCTGTGACATTGACAGTGGTGATATACCTGGAGATTGTAGTGCTGGTGATAATTGATTACTGTCACCTTACCTATAGTAATCTTCCCAAAACACTCTCATACTGGCATAAAACAATGAGCCAATGGGATATAGAGGCTCTTTCACTCATTAGCCACGTACAAGAGTTGTTGGCAGCAGTAACATGTGATGGGACCTCTCAAAAGCCACAGCCCTTTCCTTATTTCAAAAGGTATCATTTGTATCTATGTACTTTATCTGGCAACTATTCACACAATTCCCAGTGACCTCTTCTGGATGATCATCTTTGGTTGCCATTTAATCTTATAATGCTTTAACTTTCAACATATGCATATATTAGATGCTCAACTACTCAATGTATTTTGCAAGGGTTCTCTTCCTTATCACCACTCACTGACTTTACCCCTAATTAGTACATGCCCTTATGTGGGGACAGTCAATCATGGTGGAATGGAAGTGTTATATTTTGGCCTTCTGTCCTCCAAAAGCCCAGATATTAAAGGCTTTGTCCTCAACTTGATACTATTGGAAGATAGAAGAAACTTTAAGAAACAGGGTCTGGTGTGAGTTTTGAAATCGCTGGGGGAATTCAAAGGAATTATTAAGACTCCATTTCCTTCTTCTTCTCTTCCTTGAAAAAGCCAGATCTAAGGTAAACAGTTTTGTTTTCTTCCATGGCCACCATAATATGCTGCCTCGCCACAGGCATAAAGCAACAGCGTCAATAAACCTTGGACTAAATCTCCCCCAACAGTGAACCAAAATAAATCTTTACTCTTTATAAACTGACCATTTCAGGTATTTGTTACAATCATGGCAAGTGGGCTAAGAAAGAAGTTTGCTGCTGAGTCAGACCAGACCAGCCATCCCTGTGGCTGAGAATTACATGCTGGTTCAAGACTGGGAAAGAAACTGGGAAAGTCACCTAGCAGTGCTGGCATGGCATAGGCAGCTTTCTGGAAAGTGCTAGGGAAAAAGCGACGTCACGAGACCTTGCCAGCCTCCAGGTACTGGCTGTGGAGATTGAGAAGGAACACTGCCACTCCAGCTTTAGGATGACTCAGTACCACCTAGCATCCAAACCTTCACTGTGCTGGGAAGGTGTGAAATGACACAAAAAGTGCCTAGAGGCCCAGCTCAGGGTCTGAAGGTTGCATCAGGCAACTCCCCAGACAGGTCCCTGTGACAACATCTCAAGATTTTCAAAGCTTTCCTCCTCCCCTCCCCCCCATGAAAGGTCTTTCTTCTCATTTCTGTTAACTTTGCTAGTTAAACTGTCAGGCCAATTTTGAAAGAGAATAAAATCTTTGTCCCTCCTGCCATCTTGAAGCCAAAATCTATTTTGGTTCCTATAAAAATGATCAAATTACAGCTTTTGGCATATTCCTTAACTAGGAAAAAATAAATTGGATTAACTAGTGCCAATAAACTAAATATTTCAATTAAATTCTAACATTAGTAAATGTATCAGTCATACCAGTCTAAACCTTAACCAACTTTAAAAACGGTGCATGTAACCCTCAAAGCAGCTGTCTGCAAAACAGCTTTGATTACTCATATGAAACTTTGGGTAATAAAAGAATGACTTGAGGGAATGAACAGTTAGGTACAAAGGCAGAACTAGGGCTGGTCTGGGCTTTCCATACTAGGTCAATTCAGCCAAAAGAAACAGAAAAGACTCCTTTATCCAGCTTCTGTCCATGAGAATCAGGCTAATTCCCAGTGAGCCCCCAGGGACCTGCAAAGGGGGTTGCCTAGCCTACTGTTGCTGGAGACAGATAAAGAGACCTCAGCCTTTTTGATTTGGTGGTAGGAGAAGGCAAACTCCAACCACAGCACTAAGCCCACTGGCATTCATCCATGTTCAAGTCCCAAGAGGGGTACAAAAAAGACCCTTCTCATGTTTGTCTTGACTCACTAAAGGTTGCCTCTTAGTTCATCAGCAGCCTCTTGAGGTCCTCAGCATGGGGCTCTAGGAACAAAAGCACTGGGCCACCTATAAAAGTCTTGCAACTTTTCTGATGGCCATGGCCTGATGCACATTCACCACCCCTGAGCCCATCAGTTCTCAGCTAGGGACCTTCATTGTAAATGAAGGACTTGGGTAAGGGCCTGTTGTTCAGTACTTCATTCAACAAATCCTCTTTGACAATTTGAGTGCCAAATAGTATGCTAGACTTGTGATTTACAAGGATGATTGGATAGGACATTGACTTAAGTTATTTATGGCTTCATGATTCATTAATAAATTATCCTAGTGGAGTCTGGTAAATACTTTCATAGGTGGGTGGGAATCTCAACCATGGAAACACAGAGGACATAGATCTAGCCAGGGGAGGCTATGCAAACAGTGCTACAAACAAATGGAGAAAGAGCCAGCACGTTGGTCACACTGCGGGCATACAGTATACCCACATTTCATATGAAGGGGTCTCCATATCAGATGTTGATACTATCTGCTAGGTTTGGTATAAAATGAACAGATGGCAGTCATTAATCATATATGTTTAAATTTTAGATTGAAGATTATGAGCTTACATTAAGATCCTATTAGATTATAAGCACTTAATATAGATTGCCTGCATTAAAACTGATTTTACTTTTCAAACCAAAAGGCAGGAATGGGCAAATTTATATATGATATTCTAAACTATACAAAAGATATTTGCTTCAGCTTGTAATTGACTTTTAGTTTATGAGAGTACATAGTTCAACTAATTCTTCCTAGCCAGCCAATCGTTTTTTAATTCTATTAATAAATCAACTTCATATGCTGAAATTAGAGTGATTTTCTTTTGCTAAGAAATGAAAAGCACTCTAAACTGACTGGCTTTTTGCAGGGTGGTCATTAACATGGAGGATATTGGAGTGTTCTTGCAAAAAAGCTAATAAAAAGCAAGATTCATCATTTAATGTACTTTTTAGTTGTAAAACAGCTGTTTCCATCAGGGTCCAGTCTGGAAAACTGGAATTAGACTATTTTATTCTACAGAAGGAATTTAATACAGAAGTTTTGTTGAGTGGGTGCCAAGCTGAACAAGCATACACATATAACTTGGTACAGGCTAGGCATCCCTTATCTGAAATTCTTGGGACCAGATTTGTTTCAAATTTGGGATTTTTTTTCAGATTTTGTAATATATTATATGTGTGTATGTATATATGTGTGTGAAAGAGAGAGAGATCTTGAGGCTGGGATTCAGTATTTCATGAAACCTCTCTACATAGTCTGAAGGTGATTGCATACAATATTGTTGGTGCACCAGCATTTGACTGCAACCATCACACAGAATGTTGGATGTGAAATTTTTAATTGAAATATTAACACTTCAAAAGTATTATAATTTGGAGCACTTCAAATCTTTGGATGAAGTGTACTCACAATTTTAGGGAACAGCTAAGTCCCAAGGGCTGTGACACAAAGAAAAGTTACTGCTATTGCTGGTATATTGAGGCTCACACGGGGCCCTTCAGAGCTGGGGCTCAGACTTCCTCCTCTGAGGTATTCTACTTGGGGCTTCTGAAGGGACATGGGGACATGGGTATGGAAGTACAAAAGAAAAGTTGGTTTGGAGGAAGTACAAAAGGAAAAGTTGGCCAAAGAGAGGAGAAAGTCATTCTGCTCTCTTCTAGACTTCGATTCCTCAGTACTCCTTATTGTCCAGGTCTAAGAAAAAACTCCCAGGCAAATGAGAATCGATTGTCCCAACTCCATTATCACAAAGCGATGCACACAGAAGTATATTGAAAATGAAAAGACAAGACAGGAATAGGGATTATATGGCTCAGCAGTAGAGCACTTACTTAGTGTGCAAGACCCTGGGTTTGAACACCAGCACCACAAAAATAGGGGCAGAGGATTAATGAAGTGAAAAGATGAGCATTTATACCTGTTACCATGATTTAAGTCAATTTGTTGCACCATGAGTACCTTCCCAACAGTGAACTTCTACTTCCAGAAAGTTTGCTTAAGGATCAGAAATAGATTATGACCAGAGAAGGACCTATTCCTACCTTCTTATCAAGACTACTGGTTTGACATAATTCTTCAGAGGAACTCGATATTCTCCCTCTCTGTAACCACTTTGACTGTGGTATATATTTGGCCTATATAAGTATATGTATATATTAGTGAAGGCATATATGGTTATATGAGTTAATGTGTATGAGTGAATATATGCATATATGTATATATGAGTATATGAATTTATAAGTGATATAACCAAACTGCTATCCTTCCATCTCTTCTCTAGATCTCACAGATAAATGTGAGCCCCTATCCCTCACATTTACTGCCCAGTCCTCCTGCACTTTGAGGCCATTTCATATAAAATCAGAAAGGTTCAGATAGAAGAATGTGGTGATTGACACTTTTAGGTCTGGTCTTAAAATCTCCTATGTATGATCCTCTGTCCTCCCTTCTCCTCCCACAGATAGTGGTGGTTATGTCACCAGGTAAGAGAAGCCACATGAAGAACACCTTATCTATCCCCAGCAAATATGTTGACTACAGAAACCTGGAGATTTGCTAAACACAAATATGTCAGTGTATTCTAACATGCACAGTGGATACTCAATATTACTTTCCCTAAATGACAGAAAAATTTTACTTGTGAAGTACAGGTAAAATTTTACTAATAAGTACTCAGGCATAAGGAAGTAATTCATAAATTTGCTCATGTGTGAGAAAATTACATTATATGCCTCATGCTTTAGGATCTAGATATAACGTTAGGGTCAGATTGTTAGTTATAACAGAGGTAGAACTTATACACAGACCTCCTAACTGATAGTCAAACATTCTATAAGCAAAATACTTCCCAATTCCACCTTCTGTAAGCATTCTTTTCTCTAATGGCTGCCAGGTTTTGTTTTGTCAGTGTTGGCACAAACTAATGAGAAAAGAGAAACAACACAGTTTAGAATATAGAGTGGTAAAGAAGAAAGAAAGGCAAGAAACAAGTGTTAACAAAACAAAGGATTTTTTTATTATTTTTTCTTTTTTAATATATATTTTTCTTGTAAAGATACTGTACAAAAGGTTACAGTTACTTGAGTAAGGTAATGAATACATTTCCTATCAAGCATTGTTACCTCTTACTTTGTTTTTCCCCTACCATCCCTTACTTCCCCACCTCCCCAACTCCTCCCTTCCCTCCCCCATGCCCAGAGTTGTAAAGTTTTTTTTCAACATAGTGTCTTGTACATCTCATTGTTACAATGGGTCAAACTGTATCCTTATTTAAGCATTTTGGTTTTTCCCTTCCCCTCCCCAAAATAGTAAAATGTATATAAAACATGCAGGGCACCGGAATCAAATCCATTGAAAACAGGGGTTATACCCTGGGAGAGGAACATACAAAAGAAACAAAAAATCAGAAAGAATGACTTGGAAAAAAATTATGTTAAGTGAAGTAAGCCAGGCCCCAAGAAACATAGGTCCCGTGGTTTCTCTTTTTTTTTTTTTAAATTTTATTTTATTTTATTTGAGAACATACTGTACAGAGGTGCTACAATTACATGGGCAGGATAATGCATACATTTCTTACCAAGCATTGCAGCCTCCTCCTTTGTTTACCCTTCACCTCCTTTCCCCCTCCCCCCACCCAACTATACCCCCCTCCCCCCACCCAATTATACCCCCCTCCCCCCACACACACCGACATTGTAAAACTGGTTTTGACATGACATTTTGTACTTCTCATTGTTGCAACAGGTCCACCTGAATCCTTAAACGACTTGTTTGTCCCCATCTCCTCCACATGTTATACTGACATCAAATATAGTGAAAGCGGGGGTTACACTGTGGGGGAGGGACATACAAAGCAACAAAGAAATAATCTTATAAATGCGTTAGAAACACATGCATGAAAGAAACAAAAACATTAAAATATATATTTAAGGGTTCATTTTCCTAACATCACATTATCACATTATTTCCTAACATCACATTATCTGACCTTTTCCGCTTGACTCATACCTATACTAGATATTGCAAATAAGGGAAACCATGGGACCTATGCTTCTTTGGGCCTGGCTTACTTCACTTAATATAATTTTTTCCAAACCTTTCCATTTCCTAACAAATGGGGAAATGTCATTCTTTCTGATGGAGGCATAGAATTCCATTGTGTATATATACCACATTTTCTTGATCCATTCATCTCCTGAGGGGCATCTGGGTTGGTTCCATATCTTAGCTATGGTAAATAATGCTGCAATAAACATGGTTGTGCTGGTAGCTTTAGTGTGGTCTTGTTTGTAAACATTTGGGTAAATGCCCAAAAGTGGGATTGCTGGATCATAGGGGAGATCTATGTGAAGTCTTTTGAGGAACCTCCATACTGCTTTCCAAAGTGGTTGAACAAGTTTACATTCCCACCAACAATGAAGTAAGGTTCCTTTCTGTCCACATCCCCTCCAGCATCTGTTGTTGTTAGAGTTCTTGATTTTTGCTGTTCTAACTGGAGTGAGGTGATATCTCAATGTTGTTTTGATTTGCATTTCTTTTATGGCTAGGGATGTTGAACATTTCTTCATGTGTCTATTGGCCATCCTTCTTTCTTCTTCAGAGAAGCTTCTCTTTAAGTCTTTCGCCCACTTATTTATTGGGCAGTTGTTTCTTTGAGGATTTGTTGTTGGGTGGTTTAATTTTTTGAGTTCCAAGTATATTTTAGATATGAGACCCTTGTCCTTTGTATGGCTAGTAAAGATCTTCTCCCAATCGGTGGGCTTTCTATTGATCTTGCTAGCTATGTCATTTGCCCTGCAGAAGCTCTGCAATCTTATGCAATCCCATTTGTCCAACCTTTCTTTGATTTGTTGTTCTTCCGGGTCTCTATTCAGAAAATTTCGGCCTGAGCCAAGGAGACCTAGGGTTTCTCCTATTCCATCCTGTAATGTTTTCAGAGTGTCTGCTTTGAGTTCAAGGTCTTTGATCCATTTGGAGTTGATTCTGGTGCAGGGTGATATATAAGGATCTAGCTTTAGTTTTCTACATGTAGTTAACCAATTTTGCCAGCACCGTGGTTTCTCTTATTTGCAGTAACTAGTAAATGTCTGGGACAAGCAGAAAAGGTCAGATAAGATAATATTAAGTGAAATGAACCCCAAGATAGGGATACAAGTGGTTTTTACTTTCTTGCTATTGTTTCAAACATATTTATAAGGTATCACATGATTTTTTGTTGCTTTGTATATCCCTCCCCCACTGTATAACCCATTGTCACTGTATATGATGTTGGTATAATTTAATTGTTTAAATAGGATACAGGTTGACCTGTTGCAATAATGACATGTACAAGATGCTATGTTGAAAAACAAACTTTACAATTTAGGTGGGGCAGTGGGGGGGGCAGTGTAGTTGAGGAGGTGGGAAGGAAGGGATGGGGGAAAAACAAAGGAGGAGGGAACAATGCTTGATAAGAAATGAACTCATTACCTTGCTCGTGTAATTGAAACCCCTCTGTACAGTATTTTCACAATACAAAACTTATTTAAAAAATCACATAGTACATTTAAATATGTTAAAAACAATATCAAGGAAAAAAAGCACTTGTGTCCCTATCTTGGGGTTCATTTTGCTTAACATCATCTTATATGGTCATATGTACATAGCTTTTGACCTCTTCTGCTTGCCCTAGACATATACTACTTATTGCAAATAAGGGAAAGCATGGAACCTATGTTTCTTTGGGCCTGGCTTTCTTCACTTAATATAATTTTTTCCAAGTCTTTCCATTTCCTAACAAATGGGCTGATATCATTCTTTCTAATGGAGGCATAGAATTCCATTGTATATCTATATACCACATTTTCTTTTTCTTTTTTTTTTTTTGGCCCGGTCATGGGGCCTGAACTCTGGGCCTGGGCGCTGTCCCTCAACTCTTCAGCTCAAGGCTAGCGCTCTACCACTTGAGCCATAGCACTACTTCCAGCTTTTTTATTTTCTGCTTATGTGGTGCTGAGGAATCGAACCCAGGGCCTCATGCATGCAAGGCAAGTGCTCTGAGCCACCTTCCCAGCCCACATTTTCTTTTTTTTTAATTGTGAAAATACCATTACATGGGCAAGGTAATGAGTACATTTCTTAACAAGCATTTTTGCCTCCTCCTTTGTTTCCCCTTCCCATTCTTCCCCCCGCCCTGCCAAACTTGTAAAGTTCGTTTTTTGACATAACATCTTGTACATCTCATTGTTGCAATGGGTCCACCTGTATCCCCATTTAAAATATTTGTTTTTTCTCTTCCCCTCCACAAAGTAAACAAACATCAAATACAGTGAAAACAGGGGTTATACCGTAGGGGAGGGACACAAAAAGCAGCAAAGAAATTATCTTGTAAATATGTTAGAAACAATCGCAAGAAAGAAAAAAACATTTCAATCCTTATCTTGGGGTTCATTTCACCTAACATCAACTTATCTTGCTGTTTCTGTTATTGTAAATAAGGAAAACCATGGAACCTATGTTTCTTTGGGCCTGGCTTACTTCACTTAATATAATTTTTCCAAATCTTTCCATTTCCTAACAAATGGGGCAATGTCATTCTTTCTGACGGAGGCATAGAATTCCATTGTGTATATATACCACATTTTCTTGATCCATTCATCTACTGAGGGGCATCTGGGTTGGTTCCATATCTTAGCTATAGTAAATAATGCTGCAATAAACATAGTTGTGCTGGTAGCTTTAGTATAGTCTTGTTTGTGATCATTTGGGTAAATGCCTAAAAGTGGGATTGCTGGGTCATAGGGGTTCTCTATGTGGAGTCTTTTGAGGAACCACCATACTATTTTCCAAAGTGGTTGAACAAGTTTATACTCCCACCAATAATGGAGAATGGAAACATCACCAAAGAAACAAGCAAGATTCAGAACATTATAAGGGATTACTTCTCAAACCTTTATGCTAATAAGTTTGAGGACTTGGCAGAAATGGACAATTTTCTAGCAAATACCGACATGCCAAAACTAAACCAAGATGAGTTAAACCAACTTAACAGGCCTATATCAAGCACTGAAATAGAAACAGCAGTAAGAGACCTCCCATCTAAGAAAAGCCCAGGACCAGTTGGATTTACAGCAGGATTCTACAAGGCCTTCAAAGCAGAGCTCACCAATACTCCTCCAACTCTTCAATGAAATTGAAAGAGAAAGTTCACTACCAAACTCTTTTATGAAGCCATCGTAACCCTTATCTCAAAACCAGACTCATCAAAGAAATAGAACTATGGACCCATTTCTTTGATGAACATTGATGCAAAACTTCTCCACAAAATTTTGGCCAATCAACATCAACAATTCATCCAAAAAATCATACACCATGATCAAACAGGATTCATTTCAGGGATGCAAAGCTGGTTTAATATATGCAAATCAATTAATATAATTCATCACATCAACAAGAGTAAGGACAAAAACCACATGGTTATCTCAATAGATGCAGAAAAAGCATTTGACAAGATCCAACACCCCTTTATGATGAAGGTTCTAGAAAAATAAGGAATCCATGGAACATTCCTCAATACAATAAAGGCTATATATGACAAGCCTACAGCCAGCATTATACTTAATGGTGAAAAACTAAAGCCATTTCCTCTTAACTCTGGTACGAGACAAGGATGTCCATTCTCTCCACTTCTCTTCAATCTAGTATTAGAATGCCTAGCTACAGCAATAAGACAATATGCAAATATAAAAGTGATCCAAATAGGGAAAGATGAAGTAAAACTCTCCCTCTTTGCAGATGACATGATCTTGTATTTAAACAATCCCACGGATTCCACTCCCAAATTACTCAAGTTGATTCAATATTTTGGCAAAAATCAATGGCTTTTCTGTATGCCAACAATGAGAAAAGCGTGGCTGAAATCAGGAAAGCAACACCATTCATAATAGCCCCACAATAAATAAAATACCTAGGAATTAACTTAACCAAAGAAGTAAAGGACCTCTATGATGAAAACTTTAAAATCTTGAGAAAGGAAATCAAAACAGAACTTAGAAAGTGGAAAACCTCCCGTGCTCCTGGATGGGTTACTTTTTACCATCCAAATTCTGCATACAAATTAGTTGACGTGAGTGTCTTCAGTGTTTGTTTCTCAAAGCACTGTAGAGGCAATAAATTGTTAAACTCTGCACTAAATAACTAAGATTACTTTATGTGATGTGTGGCTGTGCATCAATGTTTATGTTCAGGCATGGCTTCCTGCAGCTGTTTTAACAGGTGAGAGTCTACCTTTGTAAGCATAATAAGTCATCGGGTTTAGAACTAGGCCCTTAGTCACACATTCTACTTGGAAGCTTGAATCTTCCACTTAAATCTGCTGTTATATTTGGCCACCTTTTACTCAGATTTATTTTGTTTAGTTTTGTTTTGCTGGTATTGAGGATTGAACTCAAGCCCCCATGCTCTAGTTTGACATTTTTTACTTATACCTGGAACTCTACCACTTGAACTACACCTCTACTTCCAGCTTTTTGTAGGACACTGAAGAGTTTGAGGGATTTGTCTGCCTGGGCAGGCTCTGCACTGCAATTATGAGACCTCAGCCATCTGAGCAGCATGAGTTAGTATAGATATGATTAGTGTGATTGACAGGTATGAGCCACTGGTGCCCAGCTTTGTACTTTAATTATTATACTGTATTATATTGTATTTATTATATTTATATTGTATTTTATTGTATTATAATTATTATATTATATTAATTATACTGGCTGTGGCCCTGGCCACATGCACTTGGAAGTTGGCTAGACACAAACATGGAGGATAATGTTCAGTAGAACACTGGGAAGAAGCACTAAAGGTCCAGACTAAGACACCTGCAAGGAAGTCTGCAGAGATGGCAGCTGACTGCTGGTTCTATTAATGTTGAGGGATGGAAAGTAGAAAAGGTTTGTAAACTCTGATGCAGTCTTTGTGGATCCCCTCTGAGCTATGGCATTCTTCTGTGATTACATTCATTTCAGTGCTTGACTCTGTTGTTGGGCCTCACTTATTCCTATCAGCTCTTAGTAAAGCAAATTTCACTTTAGCAAAAGACTAAGGGCAGTGAAACCCAGTCCTGCCTGCTAGCTTTTCATTAAGGAAACAGTGAGAAAAATAAGTAGCTCTCCAGAGCTTTCCAAAATCTAAATGATCATTTTTACCTCTCTGTATTTTTGGTTTTAAGCCTCTTAGAATGATTTCTTCAAACAAGCAGAAAACATCTAGCTGCTTAATTCTAAATCAAAGCCAAACTCATTTTAAAATGAGAGGCACATGACAGCCTCTCCCTTTTCAAGATCAACCAAGGCAATGTGACTTTCAGTATTTTTTGACCTCTAGTCAGTAGTCACCCTAAATATAGAGGCCACCAGTACTAGTCATGTCTAATTGAAGTTGTTCTGTGCCATTTAGTTTCTAATGACAATGATTGCAACATTCCCACATCATGGTTGGTCAACTGCCTCAATCTATCATCAAGCTTTCTCAATTAGTAGTAGTAATTACATCTCCAAAGTCAATAGCAGTATCAAAGCAAGGTTATGTAAAGCCCATAAAGTTATTAGGAATGAAAATAGCTACATACTTAGACCTAGAGATGTTATTGACAGGCATACTGAGTATACCATCATTCACAAGACTAAGAATGGAAAGTTTGGAGTAGTGGAGAAGGCTGTGCTTGGAGCCTGTGGGGACTGTGATAAAGGGGTTGTGTTAACAGCTCCCAGGCCTTTGTCTTGAAAGTCACAGATTTAAAACCAGCCCAAGAGGTGGTAATGGAATAACTCTAGAAGGGTCTAAATCATTCACCAATGAACAACTTTCAGCACTAATCTTACTGATCTCTCCTTTGGAACAAAAAAGGAATATAATCCAGATTGCAAGCAACAATTTTAATCTATGTTTTTGCTAATGAGTTTATGTAAGGAGAGGAAATGAGATTGTATTGACCTAACTGGCCCCTGCCCTTTGGTGTATTTCTTAACCAAATTGAACTTTAGCACACACCCTGGAAGGGCAAAGAAAAGGTATCATTGTTGGGCACTCCCTGCTCTATTCTTTTATGAATTGACAGAGGACTTCCTGCTCTGGAGATTATAAGTCTCTACTCCATGAGTGTTTAAACTTTACTTAAAGTTTTATATCAACAAAGGGGCTTTGGACTTAAATTATATCTCTCTATTCCTCACATCTACATAGACTGACTCTAAGTAGGTAACATATGTGTGCTTATGTGAACACCTGACAATGTCAGATGCTGCTTTGTCTATTTGTACATATAGCTGACTTAGCACAGGCTGCTGCAACAAAATGCTACAAATGGGCACCATAAACAGCATTTTTATTTTTCACAGTTCTGAAGTCTGAAAGTCCCAAAACCAAGATGCCAGCAAGGTTGCCAGCAAAATGCCGGCAAGGCTCCGTCTCTGAAAACCATTACCTGATATCTGTGGCTTCAACATACAAAATTTGGGGGACACAGTTCAATAATAACAATGACTGACTGAGCAAGTTTAGTTCAATGTTGTAGATTAACATGAATTATCTGAACTTTATCTGAACCTTATTCAGGGGTTTGGCTTTTAACTATGAAAAAGAACAAATAGTTATCCTGAAATATTACATTAGTTCCTGAGGGAAATATTGTTAGGTAATGAGAAAGATTGAGATGTTCAAATAGGCTGGGACTGGATGACCTTGACAACAAAATAATGAGATTCTCTTCCACCAAATGAATTGTTTTTAAAGTTTATTCTAGTTGAAGCTTGCTATGTGTGAAATCTCCATGAAGCAGACAAAAGCAAATGTACCAGCTCTCACCCTTCATCTAGTAGGTATCAGGCATCCACAGGATTCATGATAGACTGTTTTCACTTGCCCTAGTCAACTCTTAGGTAACCCAGGGTGATAATGTAGCTGTGGAAGGAAGGTAATTATAATGCCATACTCACTAGGATATAATAGTGAAGAAAGGGGATAGGGAATTCTAATCAGAAAAGTCCCGCTTCTCTTATTCAATTTGTGAAATAGGAAAACTCCCATTTCCAGACAGTCAGCATCCACAATTGTATCTGCCCTGATGATGAGAAGTACATGATTGTATGCTTCTTTCCCTGAAGAATGGCAGTGGTGGGGACCATCACACAATCTTGAGTTGGTAATTACAGCAGGCTCAAGTTTATGACTTGGTGTTATAAACCTATAGCTTTCAGGCCCAATCTGTCTTGCTGTCTGCGTTAGAAATAAAATTTTACAGGAAAACACCCAAGTTTGTTTATATATTGTTAATGGCCATTTTCCCTCTACAATGACAGGCTTGACTAGGTGTAACAGACATCTACAAAGCCAAAAATACTTAAGATCAGTCCTTTACAGAGAAAGTTTGTGGACTCTTGAGAAAGGCTAATAGTGTTAGAGTAACTCAAATTCATTACATTCACACATGGGAGTCTGATATTCATTGCATAAATATATCTAGTTGCTACAAAATCATCACTCATGCTTGGGAAGGGAAAACATGATGAGGTTTATGTAAGAGAAATGTATTGTGTACTATGTTTTCTAAGGCCTTTTTGTTTCACTTATTCCAATGTCATTATTAGTATCCTTTTTGTCTAGATATGACAAGGATTTTCAGATTAATCTAATCCAAGAAAACCTTTCATTCCTTCCCTTTAAAACCTTTGTTTGTAGCTAGCAAGATCAATAGAAAGACCACAGATTGGGAAAAGATCTTCACTAGCCATACAACGGACAAGGGTCTCATATCTAAAATATACTTAGAACTCAAAACATTAAATCCCCCAACAACTAATCCTCAAAGAAACAACTGCCTGATAAATAAGTTGGCTAAGGACTTACAGAAACTTCTCTGAAGAGGAAATAAGAATGGCCAATAGACATATGAGAAATGTTCAAATTCTCTAGCCATAAAAGAAGTGAAAATCAAAACAACATTGAGATTCCACCTCACCCCAGTTAGAATGCTATAATCAAGAAATCCAATAATAATAGAGGTTGGAGGGGATATGGCCAAAAGAGGATTGTTGGTGGCAGTGTAAATTTGTTCAACAACTTTGGAAAGCAGTATGGAGGTTTCTCAAAAGACTCCAATAGAGCTCTCCTATGACCCAGCAATCCCACTTTTGGGCATTTACCCAAATGATCACAAACAAGACTATACTAAAGCTATCAGCACAACTATGTTTATCACAACATTATTTACCATAGCTAAGATACGGAACCAATCCAGATGCCCCTCAGTAGATGAATGGATAAGAAAATGTGGTATAACTTCCATACTACTTTCCAAAGTGCTTAAACAAGTTTACACTCCCACCAACAATGTGGTAAGGTTCCCTTCTGTCCACAACCCCTCCAACATCTGCTGTTATTAGATTTCTTGATTATAGCCATTCTAACTGGGGGTGAGGTGGTATCTCAATGTTGTTTTGATTTGCATTTCTTTTATGGCTAGAGAGGTTGAGCATTTCTTCATGTGTCTATTGGTATCCTTCTTTCCTCTTCAGAGAAGCTTCTCTTTAAGTCTTTAGCCCACTTATTTATTGGGCAGTTGTTTCTTTAAGGATTTGTTGTTGGGGGATTTAATTTTTTGAGTTCCAGGTATATTTTAGATATGAGACCCTTGAGCTCCTCTATTACCCAGCAATCCCACTTTTGGGCATTTACCCAAATGATCACAAACAAGACCACACTATTGCCCCACTTGTTAGGAAATGGAAAGACTTGGAAAAAATTATATTAAGTGAAGTAAACCAGGCCCAAAGAAACATAGGTCCCATGGTTTCCCTTGTTTGCAATAACTAGTTTATGTCTGAGACAAGCAGAAACGGTCAGATAAGTTGATGTTAGGTGAAATGAATCCCAAGATAAAGACTCAAATGTTATTTTTCTTTCTTGCTATTGTTTCTAGCATATTTATAACATATTTATAAGATGATTTCTTTGCTGCTTTGTATGCCCTTCCCCCACAGTATAACCCCTGTTTTCACTGTATTTGATGGTATAATTTGTGGAGGGGAAGGGAAAAAATAAATTTTTAAAATAGGGATACAGGTGGACCCATGCAACAATGAGATGTACAAATGAACTTTACAACTTTGGTGCGGGGCGGGGGGGGGGGGAGGAGGCTGGGAGGGAGGAGAAGGGGTGGGGGGGAGAAAGGAAAGAATGGGAAGGGGAAACAAAGGGGGAGGCAACAATGCTTGATAAGAAATGTCGTCATTACCTTTCTCATGTAATTGTAACCCCTCTGTACAGTATTTTTACAATAAAAAATGTTCAAGAGACAAGGCAAATGGAATTATTGCCAAGCTTTTATGTAAAGTGAAAAATAATCATGATTGATTTTCAAATTGATGCTCTACCATTAATTAGATGATAGCTCTTTGGAAATTATTTTTCCTTAATTTTCATATCAGAAACCAGAAAATTATATACACCTTTGTTGTAATTAAGTATAGTTATAATAGTATTTAAAGTATTGGGCAAATTAGCAGACCCAAGACATGTGATCTGTAGATAGGACCTTCTATAGTTTCTCCCCTTTTCATTCCTTTCCTGTAACATCCTTACTCTTGATCTTTAAAACTGAGTAACAAATTTGATTATTTCAAGAGTATAAACTGTATTACAGTAACAGCTACTAAAATTGTCAGGATACAATAAATATTTCTATAATGAATGTAAAAAACAAAAAAGTAACCCATTACTTGATGGACCTCCTATTGTTCCTACTCCCTCTAGTTGGAACTCATAAGACCCCTCTGGAGGGAGTTTCGGGCTTATCTTCCTAGTAAAAGTGGATCCAGGTGAGGTCCTCCCACCTGGCCCTTTGAAGTAGTACATGCCACACTTAGCTTCTGGGCATTGTTGTGGCTTCTACTTCTACTTTTCTCATATAAGAAATTTCCCTGAGAAAACTCCCCATCCCTTTGACTAAATTATTCTTCAGAACATGAGTGGTAAAATGGAGGGAGTCACTCTTCTGTTGTCTCTGGGTGGCAGTTTAGACCATTACCTCATTACCAGGTGCTGTCTTAATTCTTTTTAATTTTTAAATTTCACACACAAAGATTCATGAAGGAAAGTTTAATGAGTGGTGCCCACACAGAGCCTTCGAGCTGGAAGCAGACCCTTGACTAATGTCCACTGTCCCCATTAATCTTGATGAGGCCAGTGTAGGCAACTCATAAAGAGTCTAGATATCTTAAACTTGTCTTTCAGCTCTCCTACATGATGGCCTTGCCTGCCCTGCTCTGACCTTGGTAGAGACACAAAAAAGCAAAAGAACTACAGGGAGAGCTAGAAAAGACTAACCCATACCCACAAGTGCCATTTGGAAAACCGAGGATATGACAGAATTATTGAGGAGCTACTATGTTATACTAGTCTTGGAGAAATGAAAGTTCCTCCCTCCTTTATCCCAAGCACTATCTATACAATGCAGCCCTATGGTGAATGACTATATGCTCTCTAGGCTGAGTTAACTCAACTTCTGTCCAAGAGAAAGATTGTGTTTATGGCAAGACACTTATTTTTATTTTCTTGTAATTGCTAAAATAAGCCTTCCAAAATTCTTACAAGAAAAATATCAAGTCAGATATTACTAAAATATAAAAAAATTGCTGGGTGTTGGTGGATCACACCTGTAATCCAAGCTACTCAGGAGGCTGAGATTTGAGGATCTCAGTTCAAAGCCAGCCCAGGCAGGAAAGTCTGTGAGACTCTTATCTCCTCTTAGCCACCAGAAAACTGGAAGTGGCGCTGTGGCTAAAGTGTCAGAGCCCACCCCGCTTGAGCTGAAAAGCTCAGGGACAGCACTCAGGCCCAGAGTTCAAGCCCATGACTGACCAAAAAAATATATAGTTAGATACATAGATTTCAAATAACAAAATCAAATACAATGTGAATTATTACCCATCCCCTGTATGTGAATATATATATATATATATATATATATATATATACACACACACACACATGCACACATACACACATACATATGTAACAATATAAGTATAGAAAATAAAAAATTTTCTAGCTCATCAGTTATCTTCTCCATGAAGTCTTAGTAGCTTGTATGCACATAGAACTATAGAGTGCTTGTTCACATCGGTGTGCTTCCATGAATGCCTCTGCTTTGAAGAACCACTCTGCCTCTGGGAGGGGGAAAAAAAAGACAGATATAAATTATTTGCCTCAAAGAAGCAACTACCATACCTTCTGACATTGCTCTATGTCTACCAGGACATGGAAGGTTCTGATGCCTTCATTAATGGATATAACAAAATAAATCCCTCTGCTCTCCACATATAAATCAACAACAAAATAAGTGATTTCCTAAAATCAGTTTACTTAAGAAAGTCATAAGTTGTATGTGGTGGCCCTCTACCTTTCATACCAGTAACTTGGAAGTCTAATCCATAGGATCTAATCTGGGCAAAAAGTCACCAAGGCCTATATTCAAAATCTAAGCCACTTCACTTAACATCATCTTATATGGTCATATGTACGTAGCTTTTGACCTCTTCTGCTTGTCCTTGACTTATACTAGTCATTGCAAATAAGGGAAATTATGGGACCTATTTTTCTTTGGGCCTGGCTTACTTCACTTAATGTAATTTTTTCCAAGTCTTTCTTTTTCCTAACAAATGGGTTGATATCATTCTTTCTGATGGAGACATAGAATTCCATTGTATATCTATATACCACATTTTCTTATCCATTCATCTACTGAGGGGCATCTGGGTTGGTTCCATATCTTAGCTATGGTAAATAACTCTGTGATAAATATAGTTGTGCTGGTAGCTTTAGTATAGCCTTGTTTGTGATCATTCAGGTAAATACCCAAAAGTGGGATTGCCAGGTCACAGGGGAGCTCTATGTGGAGTCTTTGGAGGAACCTCCATACTGCTTTCCAAAGTGGTTGAACAAGTCTATATTCCCACCAACAATGCAGTAAGGTTCTCTTTTGGCCACATCCCCTCCAGCATCTGTTGTTATTAAATTTCTTGATTATAACCATTCTAACTGGGGTGAGGTGGAATCTCAATGTTGGTTTTCATTTCTTTTATGGCTAGAGAGGTTGAGTATTTCTTCATGTGTCTATTGGCCATTCTTATTTCCCCTTCAGAGAAGTTTCTCTTTAAGTCTTTATCCCACTTATTTATCAGACAGTTGTTTCTTTGAGGATTTATTGTTGGGGATTTAGTTAAGTGAAATGAACCCCAAGATAGGGACACAACTTGTTTTTTCTTTCTTGCTATTGTTTTTAATGTATCTAAAATGTACTATGTGATTGTCTTTGTTTCTCTTATATGTTCTTCCCCCACCGTATAACCCCTGTTGTCACTATATTTAATGTTGGTGCCCTGCATCTAATTTGGAGAAGGGAAGGGAAATAACAAAATGCTGAAACAAGGATACAGGTTGACCCATTGTAACAATGAGATGTACAAGGCACTGTGTAGAAAATGAACTTTACAAGTTGGGAAGGGGAGGTGAGGAGGTAGGGAGGGAAGGGATGATAGGGGGAAAACAATGGAGGAGGTAAAAATGCTTGATAGGAAATGTACTCATTACCTTACTCATGTAACTATAACCCCTCTGTACACTATTTTTACAATAAAAAACATAAAAATTTGGAAAAAATCTAAGCTAAGTATGCTGTAGATTATTGATAGTCATATCTATACTACATGACTCTGAAGGCATAGTCCAGCCTTAGGGGCAAAAGTACAAGAACCTATTCCAAAAAGTAGCTAAAGCAAAATGAATGGGAGTATACTCAGTGTGAGGGTGTGAGTTCAAACACCAGTACCATTAAAAAAAACAGATAAAAAGTTGTATGTGATTTTATAAATCAAGCAACCTTTCTTCTAGTCCAGGGAAACTATCAGGAGTTCTCTGTGATAAATTAGGCCACTTCTGATCTGTTTATGGCCACAACTCCAGAATTCACAAACCACCCAGCAGGCCATACTGGAAGAGAGAGACCATTGTTGGAATGGCTGAGTGAGTAGATGAATGGATGATATAAAATATAAAGCTTGTTGCTTTTAACATGACCATATTCTCTCAGTGCTATTCACAGAAACATTCTTGTCGTCTATGAATTCTGTGGGAATTTTTAATGAAGTTGTTTCTTTTTATTGTCTAAATTATTTATTATACACAATGACAGGGATATAGCTCACTGTGGTTCACCTGAGACTCTCCTTGTCTTAGCACAAGAGGTACTTCAGCCCCAGAAGCTCCATCAGTGCTGAGCAAACTCTGTCTAGATGGCCTCTTTTCCTAAGGTATACTCTATCAATAGTACTGTTTTAACAAAAGCAGCCTAAATTTGTGTCTGAGTTTAAGACACAAATGGTCACTTAGAGTAATGCCATGGTACTTTGAGTGCAGTGTGTTTCAGAGCTTAAGAGACTCTAGTGGTGAGAGATGAGTGTGATGTGGGCTAGAAGCAAGGGAGATTAAGCCCTACCCTTCACTTGGCACATTGTATTCCTGTGTAGAGTGTAGAACTTCACAGATATCCTATTGCACTGTGTTTCTTGGGCCAAGGTAGTTAATCCAGCAAGATTCCCTGGATTAATGAGAAAAGTCTTCTCCTTATAATGCTCATATATAGTCAAATAGAGACTTCTCAAATACAGCCAGTCCCTTCTCACTCAGTGCTTTAATGAGGTTAACACTAAGTCCTAGTCCAACTCTCTTGCCTTGAAGTATGGAACTGTGCTTCCCAAGCACTGCTTCTATGGTACAGCCCCTCAAACACTCTAGCACTCTGTGCATGACCCATCCCCTTCATGCATTCGCATGTGACCTCACTTCCATCTACCAGGGCATGTGAAAATAGGAGTACCTAGAACTGGATAAGCAAGGATGATAGCTATGCAGTATGATTTTTATGAGATTTCATTCCCACATTCCAGTACAAGTGAAAATACCTGTTGCCTGTCTTCATTACATTAAATGTAGTGGCTCCTTCTCACTGGTTATGCCAGGCCTCTCCATCTACAAGGGCCTCTGTCTCAAGATCAATGAAATTCTGAGCAATATCAGAATTTGAAATCAGGTTGGGCATATATTTTCCAAAGTTTTAAATCTAAAATTTCATGATTTAGTGAATACTAATAAGATTCCATGTATTGAAGCACAACTAAAAGTTTGTCTTTCACATGAATCTTTCAAATCTACCAAGGAATTTTCTTTGTTACCATGGCTTAGTCTCAATGTCTCTCTGTGTCTATTTCTCTCTTTCTGTTTCTCTCTCTCTCTCTCTCTCTCTCTCTCTCTCTCTCTCTCTCTCTCTCTCTCTCTCTCTCTCTCTCTCTCTCTCTCTCTCTCTCTCTCTCTCTCTCTCTCTCTCTCTCTCTCTCTAACACACATCATTTCTCAATCACAAATAGTACTCTACAACTTCAATCATACTTCCAGTCCAGCTTTTATGCTGTTTAATTGGAGGTGGAGACTCTTGGTCCTTTCTGTTCCAGGTGGCTTCAAACCATGATCTGGAAGCTCTCAGCCTTCTAAGTAGCTACGGTTACAAGTATAAGCACCCATGCCCAGCTAAAATTTCTATTATACAAAACTTCTTAATCTTAAAAAAATTTTCCAACTAAAAATTAAAATATTTCTGCTTTTGCAAAATAGCACAATATGCATGGCTCAGGACCTTGTCTTTTTTTTCCCTTATGTTCTCTTTTAGAAATTGAGTCAAGAAAATTATAAAGGAACATTGAAGAGGGAGATAAAGAGTTTGCTTTAGAAAACATTCCTTCAGCAGAGCCTTTTTTCACAGCTTATCTCCCATGTAAGGCAGTGGCAGTTCAGTTCATTCTGAACCTTAACTCCAGTGATAATATGTTAAAAGGAGTACAGCCACTTGGAACTTTTAGTTAGATCCCTACAGCAATGATGGAAGTTATAAACTCATTTATGAACCTAAACCAAATGAGCAAGAGCAAGTATCCTTTTCTGCAGTCAACTAGTTTATCTAGTTAAGTAAACTGAGTCTTGAACAGAGTTAAGCAATGCCCATGGATACAAGCAAACACATTCTTCTGTGTGATTAGATCAGAGTTGGGGTTAGCAGGTGGTGCTAAGACGTGCACTAGTTTTCATATGGCTCTTTTCCAATTTTCAGTGGGCCATGTAGCATTTGGGCAGAGAAAATCTTGCTTGGTTTAGGGAAGTTTACTTATTTTTGCTATCATATCTGACATCAAAACTTCCCTGCAGGACAGAATTAGGAAAACCCCTAGAACTCCTGTAGTACCTTGAGTTTCACAAGTTGTACTAGAATGTGGATAGTCTTGTGGAGCCACTTAAGGGTATTAATATACATAGCCCACATTGCCCAGATGTGGGGTCTGGAATCACTTGCAGCTGGGGAAAATGAAACTGTAGGGAATGAGTGGGCAGGAAAGGGTAAGGTAAGCAACATGGACAACTTTCTGGATCTTGTCTGTACCCCTGTCAAATGGCTTCATAAACTTATCTTTGTTCATTTTCAAATTCTCACCTGTATTCAGCATACTATAAATGTTTTGCCCCTTTTCAGAAGCTGATTGCAAAACAAGTTTTCAGAGGAAGAAGGGTCACTCACAGGTAAGGGTAAAGCAAATATCTCCCATTCAAGCACAAGGAATTGTACTCTAAGTTGAGGAATAAAACATACAGAAATTACCATGAATTACCGTATATAATCCAGATAAGATAAAACTGAGAAGAGCTATGTGCACAGAGCACCATTACCCAGTAGTATAGCTTTAGCGAAGTATATTAACGGTGGGATATAATCTTACAAACTCAATGAAGCTTCTGACATGTGCCAGAGACAAAGACTTGTGGCCCTCCCTGAGGTGCAGAGGCTGAGAATCTGCTTGTTTTTGCAAGGATGGGGTTGAAATCATATGAGGGTTTTTAAAGGGATAGGGTGGAGCCAGAGGTGTAGTTCAGTGACAGAATACTTGTTACAAGGCCCTGAAGTCTATCTAAAGATACTGCAAAAGAAATAAAAAACTGAGATAGAGGAAAGTGGGATTTCTCTTGGGGAAAGCTCAAGGACTAAGTTCAAGAAGCCATTGTGAGAATAAACATGGAACGTCATAAATCACAGCTTATGATCCACAGACCAATCAACCTTACATTGGTAAGCTGGATAAAGAAAGCATTGAAGAAATATTTGAGTCTACTTTGACTAGTTAGTTACTACAGAATAAATCACCCTGTCTACTCTACATGTCTCTGAGCAGAGTCGGGAGGTTGGAATACAATGCAGAGACTCAGTGAAAACAATCATGTAAACTAATAGCATTCACACACTTGAGTTCCATGCTTTGTCAGTGTTGGACACTGGTTTTAGTAGAGCTCCTTTCCACACCCTGGACTCTGGTGACCACCACCTCCTGTTAGCCTCTAGGGATCATAGCTAGCTTGAGTTCCAGCTCCTGACCTCTTTACTTGAGACTGACATGTTGCTTTCCCTTAACAGGTTAGAAGAGTTCCTCCTTGACATTAAAAGGACCATTATAACTGGATGTGGTATCTCACACATATCCTCATAAATATTTGGAAGGATGAGATCAGGAGAATAGTGGTTCAAGACCAATCTAGGCAAAAAGTTCATAGAACCTTCATTTCAACCAATGAAAACTGGTGTGGTGATACACATCTGTCATCCCAGCTATGTGGGAAGAATAAATAGGATGATTGTGGTCAGGCTAGCCCAGGCACAATGTAAGGCATATTTTAAAAATAACTAAGAAAAAAAAGGGCTGTGATATGGTTCAATTTTGGGGTACCTACCTAACATGGAAACTCTAGTATTTCCAAAACAAGACAACTACTATTTTGATATGTTTTAAAATTTGTTTTGTTTGTAAAAGTAATGCAGGATTTAACATAGGTTTAAGGGTGTCTTTTCCTCCTTTTTGATTAAATGTATGTAAGAAAGCTTTAACTACCCAGAGATGGGCCCACCCCACAGGAAGTTCATGGCACCTGAGCAGTTGCAATGGAGAGAGACCAGCTGGAAAAGAAGCATGGTTCCTCCCAGAAACACAGACTTTGAGAAAATATCCTGCTTCCCACCACTGGGAGAGGACTGGGGTTGGTGAAAGGGTCAGGAGAAAGAAAGCTCATCAAAGAAGAAAATCAACTGAAAATTGGAAAACAGTGGGCCCATCCCATTGTTTCCACTGCATCATGTCATGAGAACAGACCCCTGGGGTCCCATTTCCTGCCTGTCCCCTGGCTTTTCTCATGAGAATGCAAGCTTAGACTGTGAGCTTGTTAAGAGTTTTGACAGTTAAGAGCACTAAGCTGTCAGCTGAGAATAGGTATAGGGGAAGACAGTTTCACTGGCTATCAAATCACTAAGCCAAAGAAGCCAGTCTTTCATTACACTCTTGGGTCAGTTAAATGTCCACTTCCTAAAGTTTCTTATCTGGACCAGGTAGAGAATAGAATGAGAATGTAACCAATCTAATCACCATAAATTGTGCATCTCTAATCTGAAAATCCAAGCCTGAAAACCTTCTAAATCTGAAGCTCTGGTCCCAAGCATTTTAGATAAGCAAATTTAACTTGCAGAATATTAGAAGTTCAAGTCAGTCTGACACCTAATCCCAGTTTGTTGTTGTTAAAGCAAAAACAAACAGATAACATACTAAATAAAGCTCAACTCCAGAAAAATCACTAAAGGAGATGAGGCTTTCTGGGAAATTCTGAGAAGAAAATAATTTTCAACAGCCAGATATAGAGAAGTCTTAGTCCTACAAAGAAGCTAGAATTGAATTAAAAGAATCTCACATTTCTATCACTCTTCCTTCAAAAAAAATGTACAAACTTTATCAAAGGGGCTATAGAAAGTAAGACACTACTGAGTCATCTGTCTAAGCCCTGAGATAAGTCAAAAGGTCAAGGGAGCAATATTATCACAGCTAGTCAGAAACAAGGCTTCCCACTGAAAATCTGAGGAGGAGAGCCATCCACACTTCCTTTTGTGTTTATGTTGCAAGTTTAGATTAGATAGATAGATAGATAGATAGATAGATAGATAGATAGATAGATAGATAGATAGATAGATAGATAGATAAAACATAAAGAGAGAGAATGAAAGGGGACATGAGAAAAATGACCAAGTAATCAGTTGGGTTTTTTAGGAGTGTCATTTCTTGGTTTTGTTTATACATAGAATAGAATACAATGTAGAAAATTAAGAAGATATTCAAAGAATATGAATCTTCACTGATAATGTTCTGAGTGGTTTTGTTACAAACCCCAGAGCTCTTTTAGCTTGGCTGTTGTAATTCTCTCTTTTAACTTGGCTGTGTCCTGAGGAAAAAATTTCCAACACAAGGAAGGCAACATGACAAGTCACCTCTCCACTCCATCAGATTTTCTTAGAGGGCTCAAGGTCATATTGCTCAATAGAGGACCAGAAGCAGTGGGGACCTCTCTGGAAAGCTATTCCAACAGCGTGGGAAACAGCCTCCAACCTGGGCCAAGGTCTACACCTCCACCCCCACATATGCACTTATCAACTTTCCAGAAATAACATCAGTCAGGCCAGTCTTCCTTCCAGCTGCCTGCTCAGGACAGAGACATGGAGGGGGAGGAGGGGAAGGGGAATAAGAGGAAGAAGAGGGAGAGGAGGGAGAGGAGGGAAAGGGGAAATAAGAGGGAGAGGAAGGGAAGGGGGAATAAGAGGGAGAGAAGGGAGAGGAGGGAGAGGAGGAGAAGAGGGGGAGGGTGAATAGGAGGGAGAGAAGGGGGAGGAGAGGGAAGAGGATAAGAAGGAAGAAGAGAAAATAGAAAGCACAACTTCCTGTTTCAAGTACTAGACACAGATGGCTAAGGATTCCCCACGCAGATGCTCTCAATTTTACATCCAATGTGATTGAGATGATCTGAGACTACAAATAAGCTCTTGGCATTGTTGGGAAATGGAAGCATTTAAAGTACCTTGGGTCCAGGTTCACAGTAAAGTGGCTGGTGAACTGTGCCAATACCCAGCCTTTGCCACAGGGCAGGAGCAAGATTTCTGGAGAAGATGTAGATGGAGCTGGAACATTGTGGATGGACCTCATCCTCACTCAGAGGACCTTCACTATATACCCTGCCTTGTTTTTGGTATTGATTTTCTAGGTGATTTTTTTTAATCATCTAGGATCTTTAAGTAGTTGTTCAAAGGGGTTTCATATATGGTTTTGTGTAGGGAGAGGTTCATATGCCAAATAGTCTGGGTCCAATACTGATTCTTAGGCTAACCCTGAAGTCAAAGGGTAGATGAAAGTTCTCTAAACACACAAGACAGTACCATGTTGACAGTTACCCACTGTGTGTCAGGGCCTACACACCTCCCTCCTAAAAAGCCCTGGTGAGAATGCAGTGTCCTAGTATTTGAATCAGTGACCGTCCTCTGGCCTCCCCACCCCTGTGGCTTTTCTCTTGTGGTTCACTTCATCCTCAGCCTTGGGCAAACCTTTAGAGTTCCTGGTCAGGAAATCTCAGGCTCTCTCTACAAAGCCTCTAGCCCTTCAGGCCGTCTCCTGAGGATTATATTAAAAATGAAATTAAGTTTTATAAGAGCAGGTATTATATTGCCAATTTTCACTGTGTGCTATATAGGTGCATAACTTGAACCTGATCACATATGGTATTTTTGTTCTTTGTATAACATTTGGGAATCAAGCAGTTGGTCTACACTATAACCTCCATTATAAATTTTTTCTAGTAATAAAGTAGATTAAACTTACATCATTTCAACTTGTAGTACCTTTCCCAGAAACACAACCAGCCAGAAGTTCCAGGAATGTAATTATGAAAGGAGGGAGAAGGGAATTGTAAGCTAGAGCCTTGGGTTCAAACCCTTCCCCAGAAACCTACTGGGCTGAATTTCTTAGAAAAGTTGATCAGTTTCTTCTTGTGCAAACTGTTACTAATAAGAAACCACTTCCTTGGTTCATATTAATAACAAACTGAAAGGTAAATATAAATGTTTTACAAATGTCAGCTAGGAAGATAAACACCTTTGCTTAAGGCAATCAGTAATGATCAAATCCAAACAGGCTAATCAACATTCCATTTGCTGTTACATATTTACATTTCTAAATGAAAAAAGTGTATGTATTCTCTTCATAGAAGTGAGAAAAAATAGTCCATATGTCAGTTGGCTAGGGCTGCCATAGCAAAGTACCAGAGACTGGGTACTTAGGCAATAGCTCTTAATTTTCTCACAGTTTGAAGACTGAAATCCCAAGATCATTGAAGACTGAAATCCCAAGATCAAGTTGTGGACAGGACTGGTTTCTCCTAAAGCCTCTCTCTCTGACTTGCTGATAGCTATCATCTCCCTTAGTCCTCGAAGTAATATAAGTTAGTTATCCCTATAACAGAATATCTGAAATAAGAGAAAGAGAAAATGGTATTTTTGCTTACAGTTTTGGATGTTCCACTCTATATTTCTATGGAAGAACAGTCTATCATGGCAGGAGTCTGTGTGAGAACAAAATCACTCACTAGATGAGCCAGGGAACAAAGAGACAAAGGACTGACAAAGGACTGGATTATGATCCCATAATCCCTCTTAAGAACTCGTGACCTAGGTACCTTGCAGTAGGTTCAACTTCTAAAGGCTACCTTTCCTAATCACACCACCTGGGGAACCAAGCCCTCAAATACAGGACTCTGCTGGAAGACATACATTATCCAAACCATAGTGCACAGTCTTCCTATGCATAGCCACATCTTCATTTTCTCTCCTTATAAGAATTCTGATCCCATTGTATCAGGGCAAGGTTTGTAACCTCACTTAACTCTACTTCTTTGAAGTCCCTATTTACAAATTCAGTCATATTCTGTGGAACTAAGTAAGTATGGAGTGGACATAATACAGTCTAGGCTAATGAATAACATAAAAACTTGGCTCAGGATTTTCACCTATTTCATTCACTTGTTTCCTCTGATTTCAATCATCAATAGATAATTCAAAGAATGATATTAGTGACTCTAGAAATTAGAGGCCTGCACAATTTCCACAGCCTCATTTGTGATCACAACCTTTATACTTTGCTTTTGTAGGAGGAAAAAAACCTCACACCCAGGTGTTACGGGTAGATCTGTTCCCCATTTGGGCATGAGGCTGCTTTTTCAGCCCTACAGGGAGCTAGCTCTTGGTAAACCTTCCAGAAATTGGTAATCTGTAGGTCACAGACTCATAGTTTCTTTCCTGACAGAGGTTTTCAGTTTTGTCAATTCCGAAAAGAAAAGTTGTCTTCCTGGGAGCTCCTTGAAATAGTCACCAGATTGCCCAAGAACACTTTCAATTCTCAAAGCCCATTCTCAAACATACAATTGGGCACACACAGAATAATCAATGAAGAGAAATGGTAATGTTGCCAAGAATGCATTGTAAAGTCATTATTTCCCTACATAATCTAGAGACAACTACCATTTTGTGACCATGTTAAAATGATCATATTTCAATACAAATTGCCTCTAAGATTTTAAAATAGGAACATTTAACATCACATTTCAAAAATTTTATTATCAGACTGAGGATGTAGCTCTGTGGTAAAGTGCAACTAGCATTCATGAGTCCCTGTGTTTGATCTCTAACACTGCAAAAACAACAACCAAAAAACCCTTATTATTTCTGTAGAAATAATCGTCCATCAAAAACATTCACTTCTGGGGCTGGGAAGGTGGCTCAGTGGTATAGTGCTTGCCTTGCATGCATGAGGCCCTGGGTTCAATTCCTCAGCACCACATAAGCAGAAATAAAAAGCTGGAAGTGGTGCTGTGGCTCAAGTGGTAGAGCGCTAGCCTTGAGGTAAAGAGCTGAGGGACAGTGCCCAGACCCAGAGTTCAGGCCCACAACCTGACAAAAACAAACAAACAAACAAACAAACAAATTCACTTCTTTATGATCAAAAAGCTGGCCTCCACAAGATTAACATCGTGAAAATGGCAATACTTCCCAAGGCTATCTACAAATTCAACGCAATACCTATCAAAATTCCACCCTCATTCTTCAAGGAAATAGGAGAGGCAATCCAAAAATTCATATGGAACAATAAAAAACCCCGAATAGCAAAAACACTTCTCAACGGAAAGAACACTGCTGGAGGAATATCAATACCAAATTTCAAACTCTACTATAAAGCCATAGTAATCAAAACAGCTTGGTATTGGCATAAGAACAGACCTCAGGACCAATGGAATAGAATTGAAAACCCAGAAATGAAACTACAGACCTATAGCCATCTAATCTTCGATAAGGAAGCTAAAACAATAGAATGGAAGAAAGACAGCCTCTTCAGTAAATGGTGCTGACAAAATTGGTTAACTACTTGTAGAAAACTAAAGCTAGATCCTTATATATCACCCTGCACCAGAATCAACTCCAAATGGATCAAAGACCTTGAACTCAAAGCAGACACTCTGAAAACATTACAGGATGGAATAGGAGAAACCCTAGGTCTCCTTGGCTCAGGCCGAAATTTTCTGAATAGAGACCCGGAAGAACAACACATCAAAGAAAGGTTGGACAAATGGGATTGCATAAGGTTGCAGAGCTTCTGCAGGGCAAATGACATAGCTAGCAAGATCAATAGAAAGCCCACCGATTGGGAGAAGATCTTTACTAGCCATACAAAGGACAAGGGTCTCATATCTAAAATATACTTGGAACTCAAAAAATTAAACCACCCAACAACAAATCCTCAAAGAAACAACTGCCCAATAAATAAGTGGGCGAAAGACTTAAAGAGAAGCTTCTCTGAAGAAGAAAGAAGGATGACCAATAGACACATAAGAAATGTTCAACATCCCTAGCCATAAAAGAAATGCAAATCAAAACAACATTGAGATATCACCTCACTCCAGTTAGAACAGCAAAAATCAAGAACTCTAACAACAACAGATGCTGGAGGGGATGTGGACAGAAAGGAACCTTACTTCATTGTTGGTGGGAATGTAAACTTGTTCAACCACTTTGGAAAGCAGTATGGAGGTTCCTCAAAAGACTTCACATAGATCTCCCCTATGATCCAGCCATCGCACTTTTGGGCATTTACCCAAATGTATACAAACAAGACCACACTAAAGCTACCAGCACTACGATGTTTATTGCAGCATTATTTACCATAGCTAAGATATGGAACCAACCCAGATGCCCCTCAGGAGATGAATGGATCAAGAAAATGTGGTATATATACACAATGGAATTCTATGCCTCCATCAGAAAGAATGACATTTCCCCATTTGTTAGGAAATGGAAAGGCTTGGAAAAAATTATATTAAGTGAAGTAAGCCAGGCCCAAAGAAACATAGGTCCCATGGTTTCCCTTATTTGCAATATCTAGTATAGGTATGAGTCAAGCGGAAAAGGTCAGATAATGTGATGTTAGGAAAATGAACCCTTAAATATGTATTTTAATGTTTTCGTTTCTTTCATGCATGTGTTTCTAACGCATTTATAAGATTATTTCTTTGTTGCTTTGTATGTCCCTCCCCCACAGTGTAACCCCCACTTTCACTTTATTTGATCTCAGTATAACATGTGGAGGAGATGGGGACAAACTAGTCGTTTAAGGATCCAGGTGGACCTGTTGCAACAAGGAGAATTACAAAATGTCATGTCAAAGCAAGCTTTACAATGTCGGTGTGGGGGGGGAGGGGGGTACAATTGGGTGGGGGGGAGGGGGGAGGCTGGGAAGGGAGGTGAAGGGCAAACAAAGGAGGAGGCTGCAATGCTTGGTAAGAAATTTATGCATTATCCTGCCAATGTAATTGTAACCCCTCTGTACAGTATGTTCTCAAATAAAATAAAATAAAATTTAAATTAAAAAAAAAGCTCGCCTCCAATTTCTAGAGTCACTAATATCATTCTTTGAATGATCTATTTATGATTGAAATCAGAGTAAAGTAAATGAATAGTTGACACTCTTGAGCAAAGGTTCTGTCCTATTCATCATTCTTGGCTGTATTATGTCCATTCCATACTTACTTAGTTCCTCAGAATATGACTGAATTTGTAAATAGGATCTACAAAGCAGTAGAGTTAAAATGAGGTCACTAGCAACAAAAAGAAAAGTAGAAACCTGGATATCAGTGTCTCACACTTGTAATCCTAGCCATTTAAGTGGCTGAGATCTGAGGATCTTGATTCATAGCCAGCCTGGGCAGTAAAGTCTGTGAGATTCATATCTTTAGAATCTATGGTTCAAGTGGTAGAGCACTAGACTTGAACAAAAAACAAAAGCTCAGAGACAATGCTCAAATCCTAAGTTGAAGCCCCAGGACCAGCACGCACGCACACACACACACACACACACACACACACACACACACACACATGCCAGGATCAAAATGTAAAATTTTTGTTTCAAAAAGACAGCATGAAGAAAGCATTAAAAAAAACCAGGCACCAGTGGCTCACAACTGTAATCCTAGCTATTTAAAAAGCTGAGATCTGAGGATAGCGTTTCAAAGCTAGCCCAAGGTAGAAAAGTCTCCATGAGACTCCTATCTCCAATTAACCACTCAAAAGCCAGAAATAAGAGGCAATCCAAAAATTCATATGGAACAATAAAAGACCCCAAATAGCAAAAACAATCCTTAACAGAAAACCAGTGTTGGAGGAATATCAATACCAAATTTCAAACTCTACTACAAAGCCATACTAATCAACACAGCTTGGTACTGGCACAAGAACAGACCCTAGGACCAACGGAATAGAATTGAAAACCCAGAAATGAACCTAAAGACCTATAGCCATCTAATCTTCGATAAGGAAGCTAAAACAATAGAATGGAAGAAAGACAGCCTCTTCAGTAAATGGTGCTGGCAAAATTGGTTAACTACTTGTAGAAAACTAAAGCTAGATCCTTATATATCATCCTGCACCATAATCAACTCCAAATGGATCAAAGACCTTGGAGTCAAAGCACACACTCTGAAAACATTACAGGATGGAATAGGAGAAACCCTAGGTCTCCTTGGCACAGACCGAAATTTTCTTAATAGAGACCCAGAAACACAACAAATCAAAGAAAGGTTGGACAAATGGGATTGCATGAAACTGCAGAGCTTCTGCATGGCAAAGGACATAGCTAGCAAGATCAATAGAGAGCCCACGGATTGGGAGAAGATCTTCACTAGCCAAACAACAGACAAGGGTCTCATATCTAAAATATACCTGGAACTCAAAAATTAAATCCCCCAACAAAAAATCTTCAAAGAAACAACTGCTCAATAAATAAGTGGGCTAAAGACTTACGAGAAACTTCTCTGAAGAGGAAAGAAGGATGACCAATAGACATGAAGAAATGCTCAACCTCTCTAGCTATAAAAGAAATGCAAATCAAACAACATTGAGATACCACCTCACCCCAGTTAGAATGGCTATAATCAAGAACTCTAATAACAGCAGATGCTGGAGGGGATGTGGACAGAAGGGAACCTTACTTCATTGTTGGTGGGAGTGTAAACTTGTTCAACCACTTTGGAAAGCAGTATGGAGGTTCCTCAAAAGACTGCACATAGAGCTACCCTATGACCCAGCAATCCCACTTTTGGGCATTTACCCAAATGTTTACAAACAAGACCACACTAAAGCTACCAGCACAACCATGCTTATTGCAGCATTATTTACTATAGCTAAGATATGGAACCAACCCAGATGCCCCTCAGATGAATGGATCAAGAAAATGTGGTATATATACACAATGGAATTCTATGCCTCCATCAGAAAGAATGACATTTCCCCATTTGTTAGGAAATGGAAATACTTTGAAAAAATTATATTAAATGAAATAAGCCAGGCCCCAAGAAACATAGGTCCCATGGTTTCCCTTATTTGCAATAACTAGTATATGTCTGAGTCAAGCAGAAAGGTCAGATAAGTTGATGTTAGGAAAATGAACCCTAAGATATGTATTCAAATGTTTTTTCTCTTTCATGAGATTGTTTCTAATACATTTATAAGATTATTTGTTTGTTGCTTTGTATAACACATATAACCCCTGCTTTCACTGTATTTGATATTGGTATAATTTGTGGAAGGGAAGGGAAAAAAGCAAATCATTTAAATAGGAATACAGGTGGACCGATTGCAACAATGAGATGTACAAATCTTTATGTCAAAAAGGAACTTTACAACTTTGGTGCGTGGGAGGAGGAAGATTGGAGGGGGAGCAGTGGGAGGATGGGAAAGGATGGGAAGGGGAAACAAAGGAGGAGGCTACAATGCTTGATAAGAAATGTACTCATTATCTTGCCCATGTAATTGTAACCCCTCTGTACAGTATTTTCACAATAAAAAAAGAAAGAAAAAGAAATTTACTCGTTATCTTGCCCATGTAATTGTAACTCCTCTGTACAGTATTCTCACAATAAAAATAAATAAATAAATAAATAAACCAGAACCCAAGCTGTGAGTTCAAGTCCTACAACAGATAAAAAAGATAAAAAAAAAGAAAGCATAAAAGCAACTAATTGAACAAAAGAAATATTCGAAAGTTATATATTCAAATATATACACTCAAAAAAAATACACTAGCCAGGCACCAGTGGCTCACGCCTGTAATCTTAGCTATTCAGAAGGCTGAGATCTGAGGACTGCAGTTCAAAGCCAACCCAGGCAGGAAAGTTTGTGAGACTCTTACTTCCAATTAACCACCAGAAAACCAGAAGTGGTACTGTAGCTTGAGCTGAAAAACTCAGGGACAGTAACCAGGCCCAGAGTTCAAGCTTCACAATCCAAAAAAATACACTAATCAATCTAAAAATAGCAGAGTATCAATAGATATTTCTTCAAAAATATTAGATAATTGGCAGAGAAGGCTATGAAAACATATTTGATTCACTGTCCCTAAAGGACATTGAAAAAAATCATGTAAAGACATCAGTTCCCACCCACTTAGGATAGCTGAAATCAGAAGGAGTCCTCTAACATTGCTGGGAGGTATATAAAATGGTACATCTGCTTTGAAAAATTGAAAGTTCTTCAAAAGAATGTGAAGGACCATATAACACAAGCATTCCACTTGTTGGTATAGTGATTTGAAAGTTCCTCTCAAAAGGTAGAGTTGGATTGTACTCACAAAATGACATGGTGAATTGAAGCTCCTTGTACAATTAAATATAATACAAAATAATTTTTTCAAAATGAAAGGAAAAAGAAAAAAGTAAATAAATAAATAATTTTTTAAAGTTAGGGTTACCTTATAATCCAGGAATTCCATTCATTTCCAACAAAAATTTTAAAAAGAACATATCCACACAAAACTTATATATTAATTATTCACAGTAGTCAAAACTGGAAACACTCTACATGTCCATTAACCGATGAATGGGTAGGTAATATGAGCTATCCATTCAATAAAATATCATTTGGTTATGCAAAGGATAAAATATTGAGATATAATATAACATATATCATATCCGCAATAATATTTTTAAGTCTTGAAAAAAATCACACTAAGTGAAACACAAATCAAAGACCCACTTTGCATGGTCAATTCATTCAAATGTCCAGAATAGACAAAAAGAGACAGGAAGTAGATGGGTAGTTCTCAATACATGTGGCTGGTGGGGCTGGGAAGGTGGCTCAGTGGTAGAGCACTTGCCTTGCATGCATGAGGCCCTGGGTTCGATTCCTCAGCACCACAAAAGCAAAAAGAAAAAAGCCAGAAAGTGGTGCTGTGGCTCAAGAGGTAGAGCGCTAGCCTTGAGCTGAAGAGCTGAGGGACAGCGCCCAGGCCCAGAGTTCAGGCCCCACGACCGGAGGCCCCCCCCCTAAAAAAGGACATGTGGCTGGGAAGAAGAAAAGAGGAGAGGATTCAAAGTACAAGGTATTCAGAGGCTTAACAAACATTTCTAAAATTTATTAGGAACATGATTACCCAACTCTGTGAATACATTAAATTCCACTAATTGTACACTTTATGTAGGTGAATATGTAGTTTATAAGTTGTATTTCAATTAGGCTACTCTAAAAGAACTGTGCCCTCATCAAACAGCAACCTTGGTTCTTCATTTAATATGTATCTTTATCTATTCCCAGAGTCTTCAAAACAGAGTAACAATATTTGCTTTTAGTCCCACTCACAAGAGAAAATGATTGTTAACATATTTGTAAACTCAACTGATATAGCTGTAAGAAAGATGTGTGAACTACTGAGTAAAACTCAGACTCCTTAAGTGTGATGACTATACCAAGAAAAGGGGTCATGGTTAAATATGAAAAGAATCTAGACCTATTCTCTGTAACAGTGCTGGTCAGGCAACCTTAAGTGGACCTCTCTCCAAAGATGGGGTTATTATGCACTCATAAGATGAAATCTCAATGCAAGTGGTAATAAGCAACCTTGTTTATTTTATTTAGCATGGTATTCCTGGTATACTGGGTGCTCCATAAATGCTTATTTGGTTTATGAATAAATAATGGATCATTTCCCCAACTTTTCATCACCTTAGCATTTATCAGTAAGTATTGGATGCAGCCATTTGGAAATAGATTTGCTGCATGCTCAAGGAAGAGTCTAGTCTGGCTCCACTTGGTATTTGCCACTTGTTCCTATATACAATACATAATTTAATTCAGTATAAGGAATATATTTGTCTCTATAGGTTGAGTAACCATTATTCAAAATGCTTGGAATGAGAAGTACATGGGATTTGGTTTATTTTTCAGACTTTGGAAGGTTTGTGTAGACATCTGAGACATCTTACGGATGAGATCTAGATCTAAACGCAAGATTCATTTATATTGCTCAAAAGCTTTCAGAAACATTTCTGAAACATTTCAGAAGTTAGAGATACTCAACCCATAAATTAACAGGCATTTATCCCAGTTCACAAACACAAGTGTTTTTGATTCTATTGTTCTGTAAGTGAATGAATTCTAATAAAACTCTCCATTCATAAGAGTAGAAGGTACACTGAACCAACTCGGGGTCTTCAAGATTCCAGTGAAGGGTTCAAAGTTGTCAAGGTGTAGGGTGGGACAGGAACCTTGGTATCCAGGTCCATCAATGCTTATTCTGCTGAGATACTCATGGCCTCTGGTCACTGTTCCCACCAGTCACTTCACTCTTCTCTAATTATGAAACTTTTCATGTCCACCATCTGGCCAACCCAAGGATCTCTCAGGTATCCAAGATGTCTTATCAATCCAGGATATTCACATCCACAGGGGTCTTAAGGTCACTACTCCAAATATGCCTGGCAGGACAGAAATGCTGCCTCTTTGCTACCAACACCATTCTAACTACTACCAAGAGCCCAGAGACAAGGCCCAATTCTCTGATGGTCCATCTTCACAGGTCCAAATATCTGGTGTAGGAAGAATCTTTCACCAGAGTCTAGGCTTTGATTATGCAAAAACAAAGAACATCAGCTTTTTATCTATGTTCTGTTCCATTTTTTTAAAGAGTGGATCAAGTTGGTCTCCAGGGAGGGTACAATGAGTGTGTTCAGTGAACACCAAGGATGAGGTCTCACAGCTCCAGCCTTGAAGAAGACATGGTAGGAATAGGGATTCAGGAAGAGAAGCCTACTGATGTACAAAGACAGTCTTCATTCTGTGAAATAAATAAAAATGGAGTTATAATGGTTTAGGAAACTCAAAATAAAGTTGGGAGGCCAACAGATACACCCTCAGCGTGACCTTTCAACTAGGCTATGGATATGTGCTTCCTTCATACAATTGAACTTTGAAACATTGTTAACCTCTGCTGACCTATAGAAAGAACTCCAACTACACAGAGATTGATACTGAACCAAATCCTTTCCTTAAAAGACAATTGAGATTTTGCCAGTACCAACTGTAACTCCTAAACAAGTAATCAAACTTCCAGTCCATTTTAGACTACAACTGTAAATACAGCCACCATTTTGTAAACCTTGGAGCACATGTTCAAGATTGCTTATATCTGTTTTCCTAATTGGCCTAATTTTGCTATATCCTAATTGGCCCCAATTAAGGGTAATTTTCTTCATTCTCAACTGAATTGACTTTATTCTAGGCCAGCCAGTCACAAACTTGGATTGTGCCAAAGATCGAATGGGTAAGAAAATAGCTAGTCAAAATTGTTGAGTGAAATGATCTTAAATGATTTCTTTCCGTCTGGCTTACTTCACTAAATATATTTTTTTCAAGTCTTTCCATTTCCTAACAAATGGGGCAATGTCATTCTTCCTGATGGGGGCATAGAATTCCATTGTGTATATATACCACATTTTCTTGATCCATTCATCTACTGAGGGGCATCTGGGTTGGTTCCACATCTTAGCTATGGTAAATAATGCTGCAATAAACATAGTTGTGCTGGTAGCTTTAGTGTGGTCTTGTTTGTGATCATTTGGGTAAATGCTCAAAAGTGGGATTGCTGGGTCATAGGGGAGCTCTATGTGGAATCTTTGGAGGAACCTCCATACTGCTTTCCAAAGTGGTTGAACAAGTTTACACTCCCATCAACAATGCAATAGGGTACCCTTCTGTCCACATCCCCTCCAGCATAGGTCCCATGGTTTCCCTTATTTGCAATAACTAGTATATAGATGAGACAAGCAGAAAAGGTCAGATAAGATGATGTTAAGTGAAATGAACCCCAAGATTAGGACACAGTGGTTTTTTTCTTTCTTGCCATTGTTTCTAACATATTTATAAGGTACCACATGCTTTTTTGGTGCTTTGTATGTCCCTCCCCTACGGTATAACCCCTGTTTTCACTGTATTTGATGTTGGCATAATTTGGGGAGCAGAAGGAAAAAAACAAATTGTTTAAATAGGGACACAGGTTGACCCATTGCAACAATGAGATGTATAAGATGCTATGTGGAAAAACGAACTTTACAGTTTAGGCAGGGGTGGGGGTGGGGGTTGTAGTTGTGGAGATGGGAGGAGGGGATGGTAGGGGAAAAACAAAGGAGGAGGTAGGCAACAATGCTTGATAAGAAATGTACTCATTACCTTGCTAATGTGATTATAACCCTTCTGTACAGTATTTTTACAATAAAAAACTTATTTAAGAAAAAGATTTTAAAAATGATTTCTTTCCTTCTGCCTAGCTCTTTGTGAGGCTGTCTGAAGAGACAATCAAATAGCAGACTTCCATCATTCTGGAGGCAAAGAGGTCACGTTTACAAGCCTCTCACGTAAGCCACAGGGGGAAGAAGGTTTCAAAACAAGCCATTTAGGAATTTTTTTTTTTTTTTTTTTTTTTTTTTTTGTCGGTCGTGGGGCTTGAACTCTGGGCCTGGGGGCTGTCCCTCAGCTCTTCAGCTCAAGGCGAGCACTCTACCACCTGAGCTACAGCGCCACTTCCGGCTTTCTGGTGGTTTATTGGAGATAGGAGTCTCACGGTCTCTCCTGCCCGGGCTGGCTTTGAACCGCGATCCTCAGATCTCAGCCTCCTGAGTAGCTAGGATTACAGGCGTGAGCCACCAGCGCCCGGCTCCATTTAGGAATTTTTGACCTGTGCTAAGGAGCCCTAATGTATCACCTATCCCTTCCTGTGATATTTTCAGGGTATCTGCTCTTACTTTGAGGTCTTTGATCCATTTCAAGTTGATTCTGATAAGGGTGACATATAAGGATCTAATTTCAGCTTTCTACACATGTATAGCCAATTCTGCCAGCACATTTGTTGAAGAGGCTGACTTTCTTCCATCTGATACTTTGGCTCCTTTATCAAAGATTACATGGCCACAGGTCTGTGGATCATTTCTGGGTCTTCAACTCTATTCCATTGATCCTCGGGCCTGTTCATGTGCCAGTACCAAGCTGTTTTTTTATAACTACAGCTATAAAGCTGTATATAAAATAGACCTAGAATTTGGCGTTGATATTCCTCCAGCACTGTATTTACTGCTAAGGATTGTGTTTGCTATTCAGGGTCTTCTATCATTCCATATGAATTTTTGGATTGCTTCTTCTATTTCATTAAAGGATGTTGTAGGGATCTTGATGGATATTTCATTGAATCTGTAGATAGCTTTGGGCAGTATTGCCATTTTCATGATGGTAATCCTCCCAATTTTGGAGCATGGGATATTTTTCCACTTCCTGAAGTCTGCTTTAATTTCCTTTCTCAGGTTTTAAAGTTTTCATCATAAAGATCCTTCACCTCTTTGATTAAGTTAATTCCTATGTATCCTGTTTTTCTTAGGATATTACAAAGGAGTTGTTTTTCTGATAGTCTCACTCTTCTTATTGTTGGCATACAGAAAAGCTACTGATAATTTTGTGGGTTAATAAAGATTCAGAAACACAACAAATCAAAGAAAGGATGGATAAATGAGATTGCATGGCAAAGGATATAACTAGCAAGTTCAATAGAAAGCCTATAGACTGGGAGATCTTCACTAGCTATACAATAGGTAAGGGCCTCGTGCCTAAAATATACCTAGAGCCTAAAAAGTTGAGCCCCCAATAACAAATCCTCAAACAAACAACCACCCCATTAATAAATGGGCTAAAGAATCAAAGAGACTTCTCTGGAGAGGAAATAAGAATAGCCTATAGATGTATGAAGAAATGTTCAACATCGCTGGCCATAAAAGAAATACAAATCAAAACTACATTGACATTCCACCTCACCCTAGTTAGAAAACAAACAATAATAGATGCTGGCTGGGATGTGACCCAAAGGGAACACTACTATATTATTGGTAGAGTGTAAACTTGTTCGACCGCTCTGGAAAGCAGTATGGAGGTTCCTCAAAAGAGTAAACGTAGAGCTCCCCTATTATCCAGCAATTCTTCTTTTGGGCATTTACCCAAGTGATAACTAACAAGGCCATACTAAAGCTACCAGCACAAGTATGTTCATTGCAGTATTATTTACCATAGCTGAGATATGGAACAAACCCAGATGCCCCTTAGTAGATGAATGGATCAAGAAAATGTTATATACATATATATATATATATATATATATATATGAATTCTATGCTTCCATCAGAAAGAATGGCATCATCCCATTCATAAGGAAATGGAAAGACTTGTAAAAATATATTAAGTGAAGTAAGTCAGATCCAAAGAAACACAGGCTCCATGGTTTCCCTCATTTGTAATAATTAGTATATGTCTAGAGTAGTCCTAGCAGAGGATCACAATAGCTCAATGTACATAAGACAATATAAATTAATACTAATCAAAATGAATTCCAAGATCAGTATTTTTGTTTCCTTATATTTTTGAGTTTCTTTAAATGTTCTATGTGAAATTATTTCTTTTTTCCTTCATCTTTCCCCTGTGGTTTATGCCCTGTTGTTACTGTTTTTGCTTTTGGTACCTGGTGTCCTGTATGTATGTTTATCTGAAGGGAAGGGAAGAGGAATAACAAAATGGTGAAACAAAGACAAAGGGTGAACCAATGCAATGGTGATAATCACAAAATACTATGCTGGAAATGAACTTTACAACCTGGGGAGGAGGGGAGTTTGGAGGGGAGGGAAAGTGAGAGAAAATGAGGGAGGGATAACAATGTTCAACAAGAAATGTACTCATTACCTTACTTATGTCACTATAACCCCTCTGTCCATCACCCTTAAAATAAAATTTAATATAAAAACCATGTCATGTCACAAACAACAGAACACACCACATTCCTCCAAGGAGAGAGATGTTGGGAAGGCTGGGGCCAACATTTGATGTCCTCATACATCAAGAAGCTGACAGAGAGTCCAAGATGCGAGGAGAAGCTCACAGTGAAGTAGTAGTTCCAATAGGGAGTAAGGCTCGATATTAAAAATACCAGGCAAAGCTGGCTTACATGAAAAATAGTGTGACAAAAATGTCCCATAAAGTAGAGTTATGTCCAAATGGTCTCTGAAGCCACAGCCAACTAGTATGAGTCTGTGATTTAAAAGTCTAGGTCAAGTTTGACTGATGTCATTGAAGATTGAAACAAATATAAAACCAAAAGCCAAACAATCCATCTTTAAGAATAGATTCAGATTTTAATAATCCTCTTTCTCTTTATTAAAATATTATTTTTATTTAATTGTCCATGACTGCATTTTAAAGCCCACAAAATAAGTAATTAGTTACATTATACATCAGCCAAACCTCTGGGCTAATGAGTTCACTGAAGTGAGACTCTAAGTCTGGCCTGGCTGCCAATCAGAGGTGATTAGCTTCAGCTGACCTTGGCATTGGCCAGTGATGACTAAATTAACAAACATTTGCTGAGAATGGTAGGTGTAATTAAAAACTTTTACCAAATAATTTTGTCTCAGAAATGTAAGTTTATCTTACATGAGCAGAACTGCAAATTACTAATTTTCCGACACAAATAACATACTTTTAAATTATGTTTAATTTCAAAAATAGCATTATTGGGTAATATTGTGGAAACTGGGTCAATTTTGTGAAAACTGGGTCAACATCAGAGTGATAAGGGAGTACAGAACTCTCCAAGGAAACTTTCAGTTAAAGATATGTGACTCTCAAATCTTTGCGGAATATTCAAGAGACTTCTCCCTGTTTTCCTGAAATTTCAATATATAGTTATAATGTAGTTCATGGGTTAATTTGGTGTTTTAAAATGTTCTGCTTATCAAATCCTTTTGATTTACTTGTTCATAAAATGCATCTTAAAAATCCACACTTAGTTTCAAAACCCACAAAATAAGTAATCAGTTACATTATAAATTGGCTAACCTTTGCGCTCATGTGTTCACTGGTCTGAGACCCAAAGTCTGGCCTGCCTTTCTGACAGATGATTCTGATAAATAAACCCAAAAGAATCCAAAATCTGAATTAAGACTTTTAACTTTCCATACCCATTTCTTTTTTCCCCTTCTCTGTCTTCTTATAACACACTTACATCAATTTGCTTTATTTCAGGCACAAGAGTAGAGGGAAAATCATACAAAAGTAAACTTATCCTTTTTTTCTATGCAGGAGAAAATTTGTAAATTTTTAAACCAGATGATTTTGGATGGGAGAAATGTTTAACAATTTTAGGAAGCAGATAGCTATGCACTGTCAGCTCTCTGTATCTTGAGAAGTCAACCATGGACCAAAATAATTAGGAAAAAATGTTGATTTTTAAGTAACATTAAAATCTAGGTGAGTCTGTTCATAGGTTATATGCAAATATATCATTTATATAAGAGACAAGCTTCTTCGGATGTTGGCATCCATTGGAATTCTGAACCAATAGCCCATGGATAAAAGGAATTATAAAATGGAGCATACTCTACTACAGTCAATGTGTGACATCCAACCTTCCATTAGCCCTTGGAAACTGTAAATTCAACATGAAAACATAGTCTGATAAAAGCCAAAACACACCTCAGGGCCTCCTTATCAGGCCATAGAAAGGAGGAGAGATAGAGACCCTTCTGGAGAATTGACTGCTAAATGATGTCCAGGTGACTACCCTGTGCAAGCCTTGGGATCTCAGTTTGCTCAAGTGTCCTTATCCCCATCCACTCATCCTTCAAGGCAAGAGACCCTCTCAGGATTCAAAGACCTCTTGGCAGTAGATGACCCAGAGCTTGTCTTCATGTGGCCTCTGGCCTAGGATTATTTTCACCTCCTGGAATCACCTGTGCCTGATACCTCATGTATCCCCAGTCCCTTGAAAATGCTGAGTAAACAAAGGCACTTCTCTGTCTGCAATGCTCTCTTCACAAATGGGAAATAAAAATTGGAACACTTACCCACCAAGGCAAGAAACAACTACTCCTTCCTGCACATAGCCACAAATTGACCTTTCTACATGACATTTTCTCAAAGCCCTTTATGGGATTAAGTATGCCTTTGTCATCTTTGTCCATGATCCTCCTTCGAAACACTAATTTTAACATATCCCAAAGAATTATGCACACCTGGAAGAATCCAGTTGACTTAAATATTGCTTTGGGTAAGCAGACAATTTCCAGAACTAAAGACTTTGATAATAGAGAATGTGATACCAAGTTTCTTTCTGGGATGGAGCCAGAACTTGGTAAAATGAGGGAAGGGCATGTTAGTCCTACTTCTGCCTTCCAACAGCACACTGAGCTCTACAAAGTTGTTTTCTACACAAGAAGTTCAAGTTGTTCCATAAATCATAACCACAAATACAAATTTCTCTTTCACCCCTTTCTTGCTCTTCCTCTCTGCCATCAATGAACTATGTTTAAAATGTTACATAGATTGAAAATTTGATAGTTGGAGGCACATTATCATATAATTTTGTTAAAGACTTCCATTAATCCTAGAACAAGAGGCCAGGAGTCTTGCTCAATAGTAGAGCATTTGTGAGGCCTTAGTTTTAATCTCTCATCTGTAAAAATAAATAAATAATAAACCAACAGCAAAGAACTTATGCATTTCACTCAACTCATGTTCCTCCCAGTTAATTTTCTGAAAGGACCTTTTTCACTAAAATATTTTCTCTTAAGCCCTTTGTGTTGTGGGCAATACACCTGGAAATCACTGAGTATCAGCCATGCCCCTACTTTTGTTTAAGTCATAAAATATTCCCATTATGGGTGTTAAACCATATAAGACCATAAAATCAGTTGATGAAGTAAGGCTGATAGGGGCTTTAAAGGGGATCAGAGGAGCCTGGGACATTCTATACTCTTGCCATATCAGAACTCAGCAGCATATATGTGATATATCCCCCAAATCATCCTCAGCCCCTCTGCAAAAACTAGCTCTGTGCTTTTATTCAATCTGAACACAAAGAAACCTCATCTTTCTGGCAACAAGTGATAGAAGGGGATATATAACTTAGCTGAGGTTTCACAGATCAGCCAGAGAAAGAAGGTTCACACACTGCATCTGATACATAGTTCCTGTAAATTCTTCTCCCTAACATGGAAGTGGCTCCTCTCCATTTCCCTCTTGAGCTAGCCTCTGATACATCTTTTCTACTTTATATGGAGCAGTTCAACTCAATTGTCTCTTCTGTCTCCAGTTTTGTATAGTAAAGTTTATCTAAGTGCTCAACAAATCAATGTCCCTCTCATTAACCATCCTCTTCCTTAGAACATTCTTTGCCCTTGAATGTATTCAGCTTACTGAAATAGTTGTTTCAAATTTCCCTTCACAGGTAATTATGCCTACCTAAATTCTTTTCACAGCACTAGCAGGTAGAAGTGTTCTCATCTGGATGTCCATATTACAAGATCTTGTTCACTAATAGACTTGGATTTTATTTAGTTGGAGCTGTGATTGCCTTAATTTTTAAGTTGAGAAAATGATGGATAAATGGATGGATGGATGGATGGATGGATGGATGGATGGATGGGCAGGTTGATGCCCATCTAGATGAGTTGAAGTGTGAAGATAGGTAGATGAGTGAATGTTTGGATAGTTGGATTGTGGGTTGAATAGATAGATGAATGGATGGATGGATGGATGGATGGACAAATGGATGAGTGGATGTGTTGGTAGAAGGATAAAAGAATGATTGAATGGTTTGGTAGATGGATAGATAGATGGTTGGTTATGTTGATGACAGGTGGTAAATGAGACACTGAGCTGTTGTTATTGATCTGTTGCTCTCATATGCACATTACATAGTACCATCTAACTCAGTTTATTAAATGTTGAGGTTGGCCTTTGTTCATATATTTTAATACTTACACCTGGGTATATTTTATATATAATATTTTATAGTATATAATTTCTTTCATTTGAAGAAACCAATCCAACAATTTAAAAATCTAGCAACAAGGCAAGACGCTTGAATGCCCAGCCACATTTTTGGTGGTACTGAGATTTGAGTTCAGAGCCTGTCACTTGCTAGGAAAATGAAATGTTCTTTTTGAACAGGTCTGGCCTCTAAGGACAACCCTCCTACCTATGGTTACCTCAGTGTTATCATATCTTGAAGCCACATTTTTAAGGTGATTGAGCTAAGAAAGCAAGAATGCTCTAGGTGGAATATTTCCATGTTTTGTTGCAATACTAGCTTCTTTTCAATAAGTCACCTATCATCATTTTCACCTGTAGAAATATGAAATCATTTTAATATAAGAGAATAAAGTTTATAATTGATTTTCTTTTTCCAAAAGATTAGCAAATTTTCAGTTTTACCTCATATGTTTCTCTGCCCCTGAAGTACCTTTGAAGTTTGTGATTCTGCATCTTGGATTTTCTCTCTTTGAGCAGTAAAGATTACTGTAACACTTCCTGTTTCCCAAGAGATGGAAAAATAGACATCTAATCCTTGAGAAATGAGACTATGTTTGAAGTCTGCTACACATTGTCTGCAGAAACCCAGATGCACCTCATTCACTCTTGGTATCACTGATTGAACTTCTGTGGACTCAGGACTAGATAGATTAAAAAGGGTCACACTCCCACTGGGATACAAATGAGTCTTGTTTATGTTACAAAGTCTACTTATCCCTAATTCTATGTCCAAAGTCTTCTTTTTTTTTAAATTTTATTTTATTTTATTTGAGAACATACTGTACAGAGGGGTTACAATTACATGGGCAGGATAATGCATACATTTCTTACAAAGCATTGCAGCCTCCTCCTTTGTTTACCCTTCACCTCCCTTCCCAGCCTCCCCCCTCCCCCCCACCCAATCATACCCCCCTTGTCCAAAGTCTTCTGAGTTCAGAAATTGCAGTTGATTCATTTTCCTGTTTGTTTTTTTCTTTTCTTTTCTTTCCTTTTTTTTTTTTTCTGGTCGATCATGGGGGCTGAACTCTTGGCCTGGGTGCCACAATGTCACTTCATTTTTTTATGTTTATATAGTACTGAAGAATTGAACCCAGGGCCTCATGCATTGAAAGGGCTAGCATTGTACTTACAAGTTGACATGTTGCATGGAAACAACTACTTAAAGATGATAATTTAAAAAGAACATGTGATCTTCATTTATAACCAACTGGGAAAATTATCTGCTGTGCAGTTGTCTCTAAATGATTTGTCTTCTTTGTACCTGACTTTCCTTATCCCGATATAGAAGGTGATGTGGTGCTAGGACTTGGGTGTACAAACTCTACCTACAAACTCTTTGTGTCCAGGCTCTTTTTCTCTCAAAACATGTCTTCCAGAGGAGGTTATAGTAGGAAATGGGAACTAGATGGAAACAAGAAAATAAAACACACTGCTCAAGTAGAGCAGAGCAGAGAAACTTCCTTCAATCCTGCATTCCTGGGCCCTGGAAGGTAACAAAGCCTTAAGATAGGATGCAGAATCCCAATGCTCCTTGGCACAGGTCCCTAAGTGAGGGTTCCTGGGCTCACACAAGGAACTGAATCAACTTAGCTTCAGAAGGCTTTCAGGGACTCAACAGAAAGTGAGAGTAGCATTTTTTCAGCAGCAACTATCAAAGCCAAAGGCTGGAGAAATTTTTCCAAATGTTGGTCCACATGAGACCCCTGAGATTGTAGGACCATCCTTTAAGTACCTGAAGGAGCAACCCTGATAATAAATGATGATGGGAAAATAATTCCCAGTTGATACCACAGAACAAGGAATCAACTGGAAGAAAGCAATGAAATGGGGCATAGTGTAAAGTGGAAAGGTTTGCAGAACAATGCTCAGGCTTGTTTGTGCCTCTTATGAGGCTACACAGTGATATTATAGGCCTTTTGAGAGACAGAATAAATGGAAGAGAGCTGGAACATATAAGATGTCTCAGAAATGCCTTCATTATTTGATGTGAAAAAAGCTTAAATATTCTGTGCTTACCAGTCTCTATCATTAATTCACCCCAGGACCTAAACTTCTTGTTGTTTTTCTGAATGTTTTTGTAAATTTTTCTTGTAAAGATGCTTTACAGAGAGGTTACATCCTGAATGTTTTTTATAATCAATCACACTTTACCATGGAGTAGGAAAATTTGAGGTTGCTTGGTCTTGTGAGATTAAATCATCTCTACTCAAGGGTGAAACATTCTGAACAAAAACCAAGTGAAATGGAAAGACTTGGAAAAAATTATATTAAGTGAAATAAGACAGACCCAAAGAAACATAGGTCTTATGGTTTCCCTTATTTGCAATAACTAGTATATGTCTGGGACAAGCAGAAAAGGTCAAAAGCTATGTACATATGACCAGATGAGATGATGTTAAGCAAAATGAACCCCAAGATAGGGACACAAGTGATTTTTTTCTTTCTTGCTATTGTCCTTAACATATTTATAACGTGACTTTTTTGTTGCTTTTTATTATCCTCCCCCATGGTATAACCCCTGTTTTCACTGTATTTTATATCAGTGCCCTGCATCTTGTATATACATTTTTCTAATTTGGAGAGGGAAAAGGGAAAAAACAAAATGCTTAAATAAGGATACAGGTTGACCCATTGTAACAATGAGGTGTACAAGACACTACATTGAAAAACAAACTTTACAATTTAGGCAGGGAGAAGGTGGGGAGAAGGGGGAGAGTGTAGTTGTGGAGGTGGGAGGGAAGGGAAGGTAGGGGAAAAACAAAGGAAGAGGTAACAATGCTTGATAGGAAATGTACTCATTACCCTGCTCATGTAACTGTAACCCCTCTGTACAGTATTTTTACAATGAAAAACCTTCCCAGTGGAGGGCTGGGAAGGTGGCTCAGTGGTAGAGTGTTTGCCTTGCATGTACAAGGCCTGGGATTCAATTGCTCAGCACCACATAAGCAGAAAAAGCCAGAAGTGGTACTGTAGCTCAAGTGTTAGAGTGCTAGCCTTGAGCTGAAGAGTTGAGGGACACCACCCAGGCCCAGAATTCAGGCCTCATGACCGACAAAAAAAATGAAGTGGAGTATTAAAACTTTAATTCAAAGGAGCAAAACTTTCTATTCTGCATTAAAAGATTGCACTCTTAAGAACTAAATTGGCCTGAGTCTTATAAGAATTGTTGCCTGTTGGCCTAACTTCCTATAAAGGATGGAGCTAACACGCATTTGCTCATCTTACCACTGAAATTCTCCATGTAAAATTATGCCAGAGACTACCCAAAGGAAATAAGAAATTGGATCCAAAACATTTGATGTGTTTTTATTGGGATGAATGAGGCTGGAATGGAGGGTGTGTGTGTGTGTGTGTGTGTGTGTGTGTGTGTGTGTGTGTGTGTGTGTGTGTGTGCGCGCACGTGCGCGCACGTGTGTGCATGTGTGTGTGTGTGTGTACTTGCTGAGCTACATTGCAGATAGTTTGGTTTCAGTTAAAGATAGATGATAGATAAATCCACAGACATGATCAGGAACACTTGGGACTTAGAAAAGTCCCACAGTCCAGGCAGCAGGCTTTTTCCCCAGGGAGTTGTGTCTGGCACAGTCATGTCAAACACATCCTCTGTAGCAATCCCTTCCCCCACATGGACCGCCCACACACAGGACTTTAATGATCTGGGGCAGATTCCTTTACTGCTGTCTCAAAAAATGTACATGATGCAGTACAGATGATAGCCCTACAGCAGTGAAAAGCAATGATTTTACCTGGCAAGGAGCCCACATGACACATTTGCTCCAAAGGACCTCCACGCAGCTCACCTTACTTACTCTTCACAATACAACTCCAGAAGGCATACCCAGTGCACTAGACAGGAGCAGAGCCCCATGGTTTCCCATGTTCACCAAGGGAGGGCAATGGAAAATGCCTAAAAATCAGCTTTACTACTGCTTTCCTCTTGGGACCAGAGTTGCTGGACATGTTCTTCTAATAGATGCAAAACTTGTTCATTTTGCTAATGACCCATTTTATAAATTCTCCTTCCCAAACAGGGATGCAAAAATATCAGAAAGCCAAAGCTCTCTGATGGTGAGAACCAAAATGTGTTTCTCAAACAAAACCAAAGCTCCCTCTCTTTGAACTTCAGTGATTGGAAAGAAGGAGGTCAGAGAGCAATTGGTGAAATTAACTTCAGAAAAGGAAAAGAATAGCTTATATCTTTCCCTAGGATCTTCAATGTATCCACCAAAAGACAGGGATCGAAGGAACAACCAGCCTTTAATGCAAACTGCTTTCCATCTAAAAACAGGATATGCTTGGTTTGGAGGGTATGGCCACGAAGAGAAAACCTTATCTGTACATACTAGTTAAACTATGAAACAAAATTAAAAATTTAGCAGACACGACTTTTCACATCTGTGCCTTCCTGACCTGGGGTGCAGGTGGGGCTTAACCATGAGTACATTCAGTGAAAACACAAATTATGAAAATTGATAAACTACACTTGTTCTCTTCCAGATTTGTCCTGATGAGATCAGGCCCTGACTGTGTCTGATAGTGTTGCTGCATAACAAACCATCAAAAGTTTGCAGCTTCTGATAATCATTTGTTTAGCATTTTGGGTGGGACTAAACTGGACCATTCTGTCTATCTGAGTCAAGCTCACATGTGCAATTTAGTTCACTAGCTGGCTGCAAGCATCAGGAAGTGAGTTACTTTGCCCTTATCCACAGAAATAGACTCCATGGAAGCCCTCAGGACCTCTGAAAGAGCAGCCAGTCAAGGACTCAGGTGAAATTCACATTAGGCACATTTAATTGGTTAGAATGGGAGGTCCTCTAAGTGAAATCATAGTCAATAATCCCTACTTCCTCAGCAGCAAAGCCATAATGCAAAGAGCCTGCAAAGAGAAGCTACCTATATTAGTAGGCTAAGTATACCATAACAAGCTATCTCAAACTAAGTACCTTAAACCACAGAAATTTGTTTTTTTCCAGTTCTGGAGAGTGGGAAACAAGATCCTGGTTTCTCCTGCTGTCCTTACAGGGCCTCCATCAGTGTCAGTGCATATGCGTAATGATGTCTCTTGTGGGGCTTAATTTCCTAGAACACTTAACAGTTTTACTTGTAATAAATTGCTTGAAGATTAAATACACCAGTTTTAGGACAATATAATCAGCTCATTAACACCATCTAAATCCATAACAAAAATAAAGATGCTGGATACCAGTAGCTCATGCATATTAATATTAGCTACTCAAGAGTCTGAGGTCTGAGGATCCCAGGTTGAAGACAGCACAGGCAGGAAAATCTTTGAGATTGTTATACCAATTAACCAGTAAAAAGCTGGAAGTGGAGGATGGTTTAAGTGGTAAAAGTCAACCTTGAGTGAATAAGCTAATAATTTAAATAATAAAGAGATATACTTAATGGGAAATGACCAATGATGGTATACTAGCAATAGGAGATAAAAATGAAATCTTACATACAAAGGACAGAAATCAGAATGGTACTGCCTCTGTTCCCTGAGCTTGGATAAACCTTTGCCAGTATCCTGTATTCTAAATTCCCTGAAAACTTTTTACATGGTCAACTACTGCTATGCACATTTATTTAAGTTTAGCTTACTTGTCCTATTAATAAAAATTGCTTCTTCTCTTGGAAAATAAAGCACTCCTCAAGACTGAGTTTAAATCAGAGGACACTAGATGCCATAAACAAATTTTATATATAGTTGTTTCCTCAGCATCTATTTTTGGGCCTGATAGAAGTTATTGAAAGCCCAGCTGCTCACCATGATTTTAAAAAAAAAAAAACTATTGGTCAACACCAGACTCACATAAATAAGCTTCTTTCTTTGCTCGTGTTTTTTTTTTTTTAATAGTTGATCCATAACCATCTCCTTTGGAGGGCTCAAGGGATAATTTCCCTGGACCTTACCACAGACATGGGAATAATGTATCTGAACCTTACCAAAGGTATGGGGCCTATAAGTGCTTCCCCCCACACACTTCCTGTTCCCTTCCCATTAATTGATTCTCTACTGTCTCTGATTTCCACCTCTAACTTCTTTGGGACCTGTGAGTAATAATTCCTCTGTTTCAAAGCATTTTGTTTTCACTTATCCATTGTGTTTCTCCTTACAAACATAGTTCCCCTGATCAGGATATTTCTACAAAGTAGCATTCTGGGCTTGTGTTTATTTTGAACAGAGACCCCCAGACTAAATTACAAAGAAAATATAAAAGTAAAAACTGACCACCAGAAGGAAAAAAAAAACACCAGAAGAAAAAAAATCCAGAACCTTTTAAATTTGGTATTTCTAGGTCTATGTTGTATACTTAATATGTTCAAGGAAAATGCTAAAATAATGTAGAAATCCAAGATCCTCCAGGCCTCAAGGCAAACACTTGGACACAGACTCTAATATAATGGGGGTGCCTAGATAGGAAATTAGTAGTTTTTTAGTACTAGTTTTAAACAACAATTAACTTTGAAACTACTTCCCAGTCGTTTATTAAAACTATTGTATGATAAAAATCATACCCATTTTTCCTTTGAAGTCATAAATTCATATGGGACTAAATGGCAGAACATATGATTAGCATGCATGAAGCCATGGGTTAGAGCTCCAACACACACACACACACACACACACACACACACACACACACACACACACACACACACCACCACCACCACCACCACCACCACCACCACCCTGGTATTCTAATAATTAAGCCTGCAAGTTGCCAACACAAAATACAATACAGTTATGATCATGCAAAATCTGCATGGATTCCAGCATTGTTCACTTTCTTCATTTAATCAGCACAGGGAAGCTGCTGCTAATTTGAGTACCTGACCCTCACTGTCATCTCTGCTTTAAGGAGTACAAGGAAGAAGTTGGTCAAATACCTTCCTTAAGTCAGTATTTTGATATTATGGACAATGATGAGGAAAAGAACTGTACCTACATCATATAATAATAAATATTAGAATATATTTAATGCTACTTTCTCTCAGCAGAACTATGTGTACATTTCAGCCAATGCCTCAACATAAATCTAGAGATATGAAGGTATATAGAAGGGTTATTTTTTTCCTTCTAGACTTCCAAGAAAACATGGTGCCACCATGCAGTAAAATGGAATAATAAAAGAGGAAATCTGTAAAAAAAAAAATAAAAATAAAAAAGAAGGAATCTGTTTCTAATCAATAAATCTAGGAACCAGAAATGAAGCAAAGATCCATTCTGAACCTGATTGCTGACAAAATTCAGAAATATACCACTTACTTCTAATGGCTGGATCCCATTCATGCTTAACTTTGTAAAGATGTTTTCCTTATTTATGAATTTTATATGCATGGCTGCATTTAGTCTAACATAAAAAGCATGTGCATCTAAAAGAGTCTTAGGTTTCTGTGACTCTGTATCAATTATTGAAGAGCTAGGGGTCAGGTTTGTCACTTTATAGGAATATGATGTTCAAGCTCCCACATCTAGCAGAAGCTTCATATTCTCATGAAAACTGATTGCAAAGATTTTGAGACTAGAGAGATCTGTAAATCAGTATTTTCATGTAATGTATTTTAATAAAATTGTGATTATGTAATAGATATATTTAATTTGAAGATAGCATACCAGCATAGCTATCAGGTTCTACACACCCTTTTGGCTTATCATAACTTAACTTCTTCCTTTCATGAATTTTTCCTGACAACTTAGCAAAGCTTTCAAGTGTACATTCCCTCACTATCTCTATTAACCAATCTCCAATGAATGATAGGATTGCTGGATTTTAGAGTGCACACAATCACAGGCATCAGTCTATAGGTAGCACAGGTACTTGGCATAGGTCTAACAATGGGAAGGTATTGAGAAGCAAATTTGTGGGTTCTAAGTAAGGCAATTACAATGAACAGCATATACTAGTGGCTAAGGATCAGTGAAACAGGACTGCAAAACAGTACACCCAGGTACATCCAAAGCCTGCTCTGGTACTTTGACCACAGAATCTTGACTCTCAGAGTATGTGGATTAAGGACATATTTGTTAGTGAACCAAATTCGTGGTTAGATTTGCTTTGTATATTCTGAGACTGCTCAAGCCAGAGCAAGACTAACCACCTTGTTAGGAAATGTGCCTGGTTTACCCATGCACATGCATCTCTTACTGGGGACATACCATTGGAAGACACCTGCACTCAGTTACTAGTTCCTGATCTTGTGCAATGGTATCACACAATAACTAACAGTAACTGAGTATTTTTGTGTGGTGCTATGGTTCAAACATAGGGCCTCATGTACACTAGGAATCACTCTACCACTGAGTCACATCCTCAGCTTTACCTTTTTTCTCGTTCACTTCTCATATGAAACTTTCTCAGCAAAAGTATAGCAAGATAAAAAGCAGCATAAAGTATATGCACAAAGATGGAAAGCAATGGAGCATGAGTAGACATGCCCCATGTCAATATCTAATAGTTAACCTACTTTGTCTAGGAATATAGATAAGCCCTTGAAGAACAGACTGAACAAAAACCCTACTAACATTACCAGATACTATAAGAAGTGCTTGTGTTGTACAGGAATGCCTGCCATGGGTGCCACTGAGACCTAAATCCTTACTCTCAGTCCCCAAAGCTATTGAGTGTGCAGCAAGTCATGTTTGCAGATTTCAGCCTTGGCCTTCTAGTTGAATATATAATTGAGCCCCTCAACTTCTGGCTTCTACTACCTTCCTCTCTTCATGGTCTTCTTTCTCTCCAATTGAGTATCAGCTCCTCTAGACCAATTTTTCCTGTACCATTATAACCCTGAGTATAGCCTGTCCTGGCTTCCTTTGTGGGTAGATATCAAAGGGCCATAGAGCCATCATCTCTGACTTGGAACCACAAGATCACCTTGACTAAGCTAAGCTTTCATATGCTGTGAGGTCATATGACAATAATAGCATGCTGTTAGAAACTGTTAAATGGGAGGATGAATGAAAGTGATATAAACACCTTCTCAAAATTTTTATCTTGTGTTAAAATTTTCCAAATGTGGATATGGTAGACTGCTTTCCTCTTTGTCCCTGGTATTCCGCCATAGCATACTTTCCTTCCAAATTGAGCTAAAATTAGTTGCAATAAATGCTAAATGATTCTAGGTCACTTCTGAGGTTACGTTGTATTAAAAACTGACTCTTAAATTCCCCCCTCTTTCTCTCTTCCTCTTCATTTTGGAAAAAGCCAGCTTACATTTCTAGAAAAGATCCAAGTGGCAAAGAACTAAAGTGAGACTGCAGACCTGGCCACTAGCTTGAGGGCAATCCATAAGAGATTTGTCCCAGAATCACCCAGCTAAGATGGTCCTAAGTGCCTGGCCCACAGACCCAGATAATATCAACTGTTGGTTATTTCTAATTGCTAAACCTACGATAATAATAATTTGTTGCTTTGCAATCTATATAATAATAATAATAATAACTTAGTATTAGCTTCCTAATGGTTTCAGGAAAACTCTCACAAAATCCTATTTTTTCCTTAATGTTCCTACTAATAAAAGTTTTCCTGTCAGACACCAGTAGCTCACACTTGTAATCCTTGCTACTCAGGAGGCTGAGATCCGAAGATCACAGTTCAAAGCCAGCCCAAGTAGGAAAGTCCATGAGACTCTGATCTCTAATTAACCACCAAAGCGGTGTTGTGGCTCAAAGTGCATCCTTGAGCAAAAACAGTCAGGAACAGCACCCATGGCCTGAGTTCAAGCCCAATGACTGACAGAAGAAAAAAGTTTTCCTTCACTCACTATTTCATTTCTTATCAGCCCAACTATATTAGTAAGGATTTCTAACCAAGTTCTCAGAACAAAAATGCTGATAAACATTTATCAATTGGTTTCTTTGCAAAATCACATATAGAACTATGGTAAAATCTTGAGACTACTCAGTGTTGAGTGGCCTTATGTTGTTCACAATTGGAGATATCCCCGCTGCTCACTTCTCTTGCCCAATGGCTCTCCTTGTCCTATCCCCACCATTCATAATGGTGGGCCCTAATAAAATGTAACCAGCTCCTTCCTAACTACAAAGTGATATGAACTTGACTTGGTTATTGATGACAAAACAACTAAGAGGATTTGTGCAGGAACTACGAACATTTCTGTCTTCTAGATTCCTGAGTCAGGCTTTGAAGATCATGCCAGCCAGCTATCTATGCACAGTGTGCCTGAGAGAAAAACTAGTGGAGGAAAACGGAATAACTGAGATGACAATGTTCCAGGTCTTAAATTACATATTATTTCTGCCCATCTCAGGTCCTCATTCCTGCAAATTCAATTTGTTGTTGCTGTTGTTACAGGTGTTTGATCTCAAGGCCTTGCATTTCCTAGTCAGGCTTTCTATCACTTCCTTCCTTCCTTCCTTCCTTCCTTCCTTCCTTCCTTCCTTCCTTTCTTCCTTCCTTCCTTCCTTCCTTCCTTCCTTCCTTCCTTCCTTCCTTCCTTCCTTCCTTCCTTCTTTCCTCTCCCTCTTGCTCTCTGCTCTTTCCTCTCCCTCTCCCTCTGCCCCTCCCTCCCTCTTCTCTCTCTCTTTCCATTATTTTTTTTTTTTGGTACTGGGGGTTGAACTTGCTAAGACTACTTGAAGCACATCTCAAGTACTTTTTGCATCATTTTCAAGGTAAAGCCTAAGCTACAGTCCTTCTTATGCTTTCCCATGCCACTGAGGAGGGCAGGTTGCTCCATTTTGCTTGGCCATTGTGCTTTCCCTGTAGCTTGGATAGCATGTGTGAACCACCACACCTGCCTAAGATTTCTTCAAACCATTTTCCTAATCTCACCTCTTATGTATCTAGTATTATAAGCTTGAGCTATTTTGCTTGTCTGACAACTTCTTGGTTACTTCTCAGTATTGGCAATTATGAATAAAGCTATCAATGTCCATATGCAAGCTTTTGAGTGGGCATTGTTTTCAACTAATTTAAGTTAATATCAAGATGAATAATTGACAGATCATATATTGTTATAAAGAGAACTAGCCTCTTAACTTCGCCACCTCTCCCTGGCCCACTAGCAAATTCATATGTTGAAACCTGAACATTCTCTCTTCTTATTGTATTTGAAAATAGAGAAGGTAATTAAGGTTAAACAAAGTTATAAAGACATAGGCCAGGTATCTTTATAAGAGGAAGAAAAGAAAGACACAGCAAGGACTGCCCCCAACCCCAGCTAGAGAAAGGCCAGGGGAGGATGTTGCAAGCAGCCCTCTGCAAGCTTCAGGGAGAGGCTTCAATGGAAATAACCCTTACTGACACCTATGTCTTGGCTTTTAGACTGTAAAAACTTAAATTTCTATTGTGTAAGCTGCCCCCCTGTGGTATTTTGTTGTGGCAGCTCAAACGGACTAACATACATGTTCCCTCTCTCTCACTTTTTCTTCCCTCTCCCAAAGTACAAAAGTTTGAACTTAAGGCCTAAAGCTTGTTAGGAAAGCATTCTGCCACTTGATACACACACACACACACACACACACACACACACACACACACACACACACACACACACACACACACACACACACACACACATCCTTTTTTGCTTTCAGTTTGTTTTTCCTATAGGGCCTTGTACGTATTTTCCTTGGTACACCATGACCCTCCTATCACTGCCTCCTGAATCACTCTCACTACAGGCACCTGCTACCATACCCAGCTTTTTTTGAAATAGATTCTCAGTAACTTTTTGCCAAGGCTGGCCTTGAACTGTGATTTTCCCATTTTTGCCTACTAAGGAGTTGGTTATGGTATACACCACACCTAGGCATTTCATTAATTGAATTTAAAACTGTCTAATGATATATGAAGATAAACATCTTTTCATAATCTTATTTGCCAATTCTATATTTGTTCAGTGTTCTTGCCTCCGGTTTTAATTGGGTACTTTGATTACTCTTGTTAAATTTTAACAGTTCCTTTTATATTTGGATAAAATCATCAAAGGTGTCTTGCAAAGATTTTCCCAGACTGTGAAATGAGAGGATATTTTAAAGCAATTTTACTTCCTTTGAGGAGTACATATGCTTTGTTCCTTGAGATGTAATTCACATATCATAAAATTTGCCCTTACAATTGATTTCAAAGATTTTGGGTAGAGTTTTTAAGGATGTGAAGCCATCTCTAATTCCAGAACATTTTTATCATTAACAAAATAAAGCTCATACCCATTAACAGTTATTCTTTTTCTTCTCCCAAATTCTTCAGAGCCACTTACCTGCTTCTGACTTCATGGATCCATCTATTTTGGAAAGTTAACACAACTGGAATAATAGAGTGTGCAGCCCTTTGTGACTGGCTTCTTTTGTGCACCAGCTACTTCATTCCAAAGCATACATTAGTACTTTACTCCTCTTTATGAATTAATAATGTCGCATCATGTGAATCTATCACGTTATAAAGTGGTTATCCATCCATTGGTTGATAGACACTTTTGAAATTATAAATGATAGCTTCACAAACATTCATGTACAAGTGTTGGCATGTTTTCAAACTTCCTGGGCATCTATTAATGAGAAGAATTGCAAAATGATATTGTGACTGTGTGTTTAATATTATAAGAAATTTAAAAACTGTTTTCTTTCAAAGTTGCATCACCATTTTGTAATTCCACTAGCAATATACCAACACTGTCAACATTGGTTATTGTAAGTCTTTCTCGTTCTCACCATCCTGGTGAGTGGGAAGCGGTATCTCACTTTTTGGTTTGCACTTTCCCCATCACGTAAGATGCTTATCATCTTTCAAAGTGATTATTGGCCATTCATATATCTTTTCTGAAGGAATGCCTGCTTGGGTTCTTTACTCACTTTTTATTTGATTAGCTTATTATTAAACTGTAAACATCTTTATATATTCTAAGTATATACTTCTATTGGATATGCAATTTGCAAATATTTTGTTCTATTGGGGGGGGTTATTTCACTTTTTTGATGATGTCTTCCATAAGCAAAAAACAATAATGTTGAAGAAGTTCAATAAATCTAATATTTTCTTTTGTTTCTTCTTTTATTTAAATTGTGTTAGGGATTGAATATGAAGCCTTGCATATTTTAGGTACTGAGCTATATTTCCTCATCTACATTTTTAAAGGTAAAATTCACCATTTTCCTTAGCTTTCTCATATTTAAATCTGTCTTTTTTTCCTTCCTTGTATGTAAGTACAATTAGCTGTTTCCTATTTCTACCTTCTTACCAATGTCCCATGCCATTTTAACTGTAGTTTTTAATCAGACAATTCATTTCACCTTCAGTGAAAATAAACAGTGTTAGACTCCTTCCTTGCTCCAAAAGTCAAAGTTCCCAGGCCATGGAGTAGCTCAGGTCCCTAAGCCATCTGTGAAAAGCTGTGTCCTCCTGTCCCTGGCATGCAGGAGGAGGGGCCTACTTCCTGTCCAGGCAAGCTCTCATCAAGTTTCAGTCCAAATAAAGCTAAAAGAGTTTTCAGATCAGAAGAGTGGAACGCAGAGACCTTCTGGTGAGATTCACTCTGTGCATTTGTTATTTCTACTATGGGGCTTGCCAATCAAAGGAGTCAGAGAGCCCAAACTTAAACCAGTATAGACTAAACAGCCAGGGGACTGGGGTGGGAATTGGCTTATAAAGGGATTTCCTGTGTAGTTTAGAGGTCAGAGCAGTGGCTTATTCTGTGACTCAAGATGTGTTGGTAAATGGAAAACCCCATCCTGCACATAGAGCCAGTAAGCAGTACAGAAGGCAAGGGGGTTTTCACTAATGCCCCTGGACAAGATGGACTCCCAGATGACCATGGCAATGGGACATGGAAGGCCAGTCTCTTGCAAAGCCATGAATTGAGGTCATGTTTTTAATTATGTGTGACTCTAGCTGTGGTATTAAATGGAAGTTCACATGCCACATCATGGCACTCATCAGGAATAGTCTACACTTTGCATATTTCACCTCTAGCGCTTCAGTGAAGTTTTCAATATTGAACTGATTACCAAAAGAATGGATTAAATAAAATATAGCCCTTTTAAACATTTTGCTAGCATATTTAATCAGTGATCCCAAATTCATTTTAAATAGTACTAAAGTCTACTTCCATTAGTCCAAATGTCCAAAATAAACAGAGATGAGCTGCATTTAAAGCACATAAAACATGGAAGGGGGAAATATTGAAGGTTACACATCTAAGTTTGAAAGTTTGGGACTCTCTGGTTAACAGGAGCATCTTTCAAAGCTAATTAATTCTAACATGTAATTATTCTTCCACCAATATCTAGAAGCAAGGATGGTGATGTTTGATAACCCTGAGATTTCTTAAATGTCACAAAACTAATGTACTACAAAAAATCCCTACCCAAGTGAAACAAGTTTGGCTCATGCAGTAATAATGACTATCAAGAGATATGACAAGAAGGCTTGCCACATAGCAAGGAGAAGTCTGGAACTCTGTAACTGGTTGACTTCCTCTTCATTTCAGCATGCTGGCCACAACCAGGAAAGTTTTGCTATGGTGTTGATTGTTGAATGTTTCCTCAGCTCCCCTGTAGGACTCATGAGGAAAGATAAGGCAAGGTTAGTGACCTGATGATCTCTTATTCCAATGATCTAGCACAGAACCTAGTTAATAATCACTTGGTGAATGAATAACACACATTTCACTTTCATATATAAATGTAGCTATAGCCATAAATATTATTATCATTGTTTTTCCTAACTAATCTAGAAGAATGAAAATCTAGGAAATATACATATACTGTGTTGAAATATGTAACCTCCCTCTGGCCCCAGTTTTACAGCAAAGAGCCACCTGAAGTTTCATAATAAGGACCATCTGGAGTTAAACAGCACCTCAGAGGGCCAATTCCTTGTTGCCCCAATTGTCTTCTCAATTGGTCAGTGCCTAGCCTCCCTGATTCCAATTAAGCATTTCTATCTGTAAAAGCCCTGATCAGTATGGTTTCCCTTATTTGCAATAATTATTATACATTTAGAATAATCTTAGAAGATGAGCAGAATAGTTCAATAGCTACGTATATATGACTATATATAATGATGCTAAGCGAAATGAACTCTAAAGACACAGACACAAGAGGTTTTGCTTTGCTGTTGTTGTTTTTAATGTACTATGTGATTTGTTTCTTTTGTGTAGTCTTCCCCCTATGGTTTATCCCTTGTCATTCTATTTAATTTTGGTACCCTGAGCAGTGTATATACGTTTATCTGGAAGGGAAGGGAAACAACAAAATGATGAGACAACAGACAAGAGGGAACCAATACAACAGCAATACTCAGAAGACAATATCTTGGAAATAATCTGTACAACTTGGAGGGAATGGAGGGAGAGAAAGTGGGGGGAAAATGAGGGAAGGTGTAACTTGTAGAAGAAATGTATTTATTACCTTGCTTATGTAGCTGTAACCCCTCTGTACATCACCTTGAGACTAAAAAAATAAATAGATAATTTTTTAAGAAAAAACACTGATCAACTTTCCTTCACTGTTGAGAGATCTTTTTGTCAATAACCAGCTCTCCCCTGCTGACCTTAATGAAGGAGCTTCAAATTTCTCAGTGTGTAGCACTCCTCTGTTTTGACTTTTGTGGGTACAACAGTATATAGAGTAAAAGTGATCTATGTGAACAAATCACAGAAAAACAGTAATTCTTTGAAAGGGATTAACTCTATGACCCTTTGGACTAACAAAATCCACAGATGATCCACTTCCCTATATAAAACAGCATAGTATCTTCATAGAACCTACACATATCCTCTGGGCACTGAGAGGCATCTTCAGATGAATTAAAGTACAGAGTGCAAGATCTACACATTATTCCACTCATGGATTTAGTGTAGGACACAATGCATGATAAATTCAAATTTTGCCTTTTGGAGCTTCCTAGATTTCTTTTGATCAAATATTATCTCTCCACAGTTGGCTGACTCTGTAGATACTGATCCCAGAGACACAACACTAGCTGTAGAATGTGTATAATCATAGAACATAATGCTAAATATCTTAAAGAATCTTTTATTCTAAAATTTATTTTATATATGTAAATGCATGGCTTTCATTTGCTCAGTAGGAACACTGTAGGTTCCTCACTAAGGAGTGATTTGTAAATAAATATTTGTGTAGGAGATCTTGAATAAAATACAGATTTTTTTAAGGTTCTTTATGCTCTCAATTTGATGAGCAAATAGTTCAGTAGGTAATGCAAATGTAAATTTCAATCTGATTTTGGTGAGACTGTCAAATTTCAAATTAAAGAGAGCTGAGTTAATTATTTAATATTTCTTAGGGAATTCAATTTAAAAAGTTACTTTACAAGCCTTACTATAATCACAATCTGATCTTACAATTTTAATGTTCATTGTTCAATCTGTAATGTAAGAGGACCCAGAAGCCTTGGACTTAAGGACAAGTCATTTTTTCTTAGACAGGTCAATTCTCATAGAGTTTTAGTTTCCTGATCTGCACACTGGGCCATCATCTGGTACACTTTATAAGATGTGGGTGGAAATCTTTGTTTAATCTTTAATGTATAGTAAAAGACTAAGTGAATCATTTTACCCAACAAGCCTGACCATAAGGATTATATGGGAAACCTATTTTTTAAAAACCCTAAAAAAAAAAAATCAAATGTTCCCAGGATGGTCTCTAATCCCATTGAATCAAAATTTCCAGATGAGAGCCTTATTGAACTGTTTACTTAAGAAGCATTGTATCTAGTATATGTATGACTCAAGCAGAAAAGGTTAGATAATGTAATGTTAGGAAAATGAACCCTTAGATATGTATTTAAATATTTTTTCTTTCATGCATTTGTTCCTAATGCATTTATAAGATTATTTCTTTGTTGCTTTGTATGTCCCTCCCCCACAGTATAATTCCTGCTTTCACTATATTTGATTTCAGTATAATTTGTGCAGGAGAAGGGGGAAAACAAGTCGTTTAAGGATACAGGTAGACCCGTTGCAACAATGAGAAGTACAAGTTGTCATGTCGAAAACGAACTTTACAACTTTGTGTGGGCGGGGAGGAATGGGGGGGGTGAGGGGGAGGCTGGAAGGGATGTGAAGGGTAAACAAAGGAGGAGGCTGCAATGCTTGATAAGAAATGTACTCATTACCTTGCCCATGTAATTGTAACCCCTCTGTACAGTATGTTCACAGAAAAATAAAATAATAAAAAAAAGAAGCATTGTTAGTGACTTATGCTGAAAATTTGGGGAACAATGCTAAAGAATCCCAAAGAAATGTCCCTTTCTTCACAATTCTCATTAATTAATCAAGGGGATTAGAACTGACCAAGATAAATTGTGCATGAAACTGTATAAAACCATTGAGATCAAATTTTGACTTGATTTAATTTCATATAAGGAAAAGAATGGTGCCATTCCTATTTACTGAGGCTTCTGCACCTGGATAGTTTCTGAGACAGGAAGCCCAAGGAATTCTTCTGGGGGAAAAAAGCAGTGATGGTTCAAAGAAGGTCACCTTGGCTAAGTACAGAGACTATAGGAAAACTGTTAATATAAGTGACTCATACCATTACATCACATATCCACAAATTCCAGAAAGTGGATATCTACTCAGCCAGGTGTCCATAGACAAAATAACCCATGCAGCAACTCATCAACCTGCCATCTCCTGTCCTCTTTCTATCCATGTTGTTTCACACTACCATGTTATTCTCTGGTCCAGGAAAGCACTTTCTTTCACCTGAGCCTGTCAACCAATACATGGGGGGCATGTTGGGAAGATTACAGGAGATGCTGAAGAAGAATGCTGGAAGAGGTTGTAAGAGTTAACAATATTAACAATTTTGAGTCTTAATGAAGTATGCAAGACTCCCCTAAATCAAAGACTTATAAGTGTGTTTCAATATGAATCAGACCCCCAAATTTAGACAACCCAGTGTTGGTCAACTCATATTACCAGGGTAAAATAGTGTTACTTCATAAAATGGCCTGTCTCTACTACCTTGGCCAGGATTGAGAGACATAGCTAGAAGTATATCTCAAAGTTGGAAAAAAATTTTGTCAAGAGAATATCCATCATTTTGTCTCTATGTATTTTTAACAATCAATTGATAGAGGTATATGCAAGGAGCTGGGGACACATTAGACATTGAGAAAATTTATGTTAGTTTAGTATTTGCACAACAAGCCAAATGAGTCATTGCTTGGGACAATTTGGATCAGACGTAACTGTCCTTCCCAAATAGGAAAACTGGAGCAGCTCCTAAGCTCCTGAGTGTTCATGAAATCAGCTCAAAAGGAAATGAAGGACATTGTTGGGATTTGTTTGTTTGTTTGTTTGTTTGTTTTGTTATACGCTTAGTCAACTACAAGGGATTTTTTAAAATAAATTGTCAGCAATTAAGCTTAACATTAGAAAGCAGAAAGACTGATATTTTAAACCATATAAACCAGTCAAAGAACATCTAGGAGCTGATCTCTGAACACAGTCATCATGGTCTTAAAGATGATACATGTACAATTGTTCCTGCTGGCATCTCATAGCCTGTAAAAGGAGTCATGGACTCCCAGAGTGCCTACCCATGCCTTCTAAACATTGTGATATCTCCTGTGGACCTCTCACTCTTCTTTGCTTCAAAGCTTTTATTTACATAACACTACTCTTCCTGAATACCCTCAGGTAATCTGAAAGTGCATCTTTTGCTTGCCTAGTAAAATTTCTTTATGCTCTTGGCATCATAAATAGTGGACAATTATCCACCTACATTGCTTTATTTTGATCTTTTTATCTATACATCCATATCCTTTAAATTTTTCATTTATATTTACCATGCTAATGTAAATTAATTTGATTTGTCTTCACAATTTTATTTAAGGGTAGTTAAACTGATAATAAATATAGTTGTCTTCCTTATCACTGATCAAGGGATACATTTCAGGACCCCCAGTGAGTGTCCTGAAACCTGAGATAATCCTGAATGCTATATATACTATGATTTTCCCTACATGACATCTATAATAAAATTCAGTTAATAATTTAGGCACAGTAAGAGACTAACAATAATTAAGGATAAAATGGGAACTTAAAACAATATACCATAATAAAAATTATGTGGATATATCTTTTTTCCTGTCTCTCTGGAATCTCCCATGGAATATTTTAATATTTCACATTTCTGTTGATCACAGGTAACTGAAAGCACAGTAAATTATGGATAAAGGAGTTACTGTAGAGATTTAATGGATGGTGCAGGCCCCCCAAATCTAGCCTATATGCATACTAAGAGATAAGTAGATTTCCTGCATGATCTGTGTTTTGAAAATTTGGGACTAGGGGTGTGTTTAAGTGGTAGAAGCACTTGTCTAGCTTGCATGAGATCCTAAGTTACAGCTTAGCAACCCCTACCCATCCACCCACAAAAAAGCAACTACAAAAATATTTTTTCTTTTGATGTCTTGCCTTAGCAGTGAAGCTCACATTCAGATGTTTACTCATCAAAGATTTCCTTTGTGTAATAAGGCTCATGCTGGGATTTTGTGATGGATGAAAGATTCTGTAAATTTAGTAACAGGCACAAATGATCGGTGGAACGTTGATCATGTTCAGTGTATCCACAAAAGCCTCTGAATGAAACTTTATACCTAAAGAGCTTGAGGCAATTAGTAGATGGAGAATACTTGTGCTTTTCAGTGTGGGAAGGGATAAAACTTAGTTCCTTTGGTAAGAGTCTTTTTCAGACACCCAGTGCATAAATGTCTTTCAACAATGAAGTCTTAGAAGAAATGGGGAAAATGAGAAATGCAGAATAAATTCCATTCAAATCCCAATTAAAACATGATCTTGAAGACCAGTGAATAAACTTTAAGTTAATTCATGTTTTTATTTTTTTTAAAGGAACTCTGGAGATCAGTCTGTCGTGATCCATGAGAACAAAGAAAGGACTTTCAAGTTTGGCCAGCATCATCCTTTTCAAAGCACTGTCTAAAACAGGTGAGTGCTAGTAGCCATTGCAACCAGGGTGGTCACCCTAATTACAGCTGCACTTTCAGTACTTTCAGTGAGATAAAACATGGAGTTTAAAAAAGAGACAAAGAGAGGAGGGACAGAGTAAAAGAGAAAGAGAGAAGAAAGAGAGATAGGAAGAAGGAAGGACACTTATTAATGTTTTATTTTGAGCAATACATAATTATTTTTGTGAAGAATTCACAAGCACCTGAAATGAAGTTAAGAATATTATCCCACTTTATGCCCACACATTTATTAAAATCATTACATTTTTCGATTGTCCTTTTAAATGTTTATTTTTGTCATCTGGTCTGTCTCATCATTACAGAGGTATATCAGTCTCTTACAAGCATTTCTAATTATGTCTACTGGCTCCCCTGTGGCTTTTGCATTATAAGGAGATTCGCTTTCCTCTTTAATTTCTTCTTGACCTTTTTTGGGCTGCTACTTATTACTTAATTTGTTTCTCCTTTTTCTCTTTCTCATTCTGTGTGTGTGTGTGTGTGTGTGTGTGTGTGTGTGTGTGTGTGTGTGTGTGTGTGTGTGTTGTATGTTGTAAGAGACAGTCTTACTATATAGTCCCACATGGCTTGAACTCATAATCCAACTTCTTCCATCCCTTGTTGAAGGACATTTGTGCTCTGAGTGTCTGAATAAGACTCTCATCAAAAAAGCTAAGCTTTCTCCATTACCATCCTATAAAGCAAGTTAGAGTACTCTCTTATAGTTTTCTCCTGATTTATAGAGGTTTGTTTATACAAAATTCAATTGTGATATTCCCAAAATTACCATCTGACTTTCTAAAACAATTATATGTAGAGTTATTCATTTTTCTATTCTCTTATTTGATATTGAGATGAGTTATGAGATGTGGACTCCAATAGATTGCTCCTTATTTTTCTTACAAAACTGTAAATCGTCCCCTTTGAGACTCATTTGCAAAAGGCAACCTTTGTTTTCTTTTCTCCTCCTAGAATCTAAATGTTTAAAGACGACTGCATCATACAATCTTTTATCCCCTGTACTGGGTATTGAACATGGGCCTTTGCACATGCTAAGCCCATGCTCAACTACTGAGCTCCATCCCTAGCCCTATATCATGCAAAGATAAGTTTCTATCCTGTTGAATGTGCCCTGAGAGCAGAAACTTCTTATCATGTCTTAGTTTTTTGGAAGGCTTTTTATATACACTGTAACCTGTTTGTTAACAACCTTTGACTTTCTTCCTTGAAAACACCTGTGGGGAGTCAGTCACTGGAATTTGCTTCTTCTTATTCTCCTTATTTTTTGTTTTTGAGAAGAAGGATGTTCTTTTTTTTTAACTGAACTATTTGTTTGGGGATAATTTCAGATTTCAGCAAAATTGCAAAGCTGGTGCAGAGATTTCTTATACACTCTTCCTTAACAATCTATTTGATTTGTTGAGTCTGTTTATTGTTGATTTGGTTGATTATTGATTGATGATTTTTTTCTTAGATTGTTTTAAAGTTTTGGCTTTGTAACTTTTTGCCAAGGGTGCAATTTATACTGACATTATTTGCTGTTGTTCCTAAAGGTAATATTGGGAGACTCATACCAGAGCTGTTGTCCTTGGCTTCAGATCATCAAATATTCACCAATGTTTTTCTTAGTTTTGAAACCTCTAGGAAAAGTTTTTGAACCCAGTGATAATTTTGTTTCTCTTTATTTTGTATTACTCCCAGTCATAGATATATTCCAACATTCCCACCTCTCTGAACCTTGACTTTGAAATTCTGTTACTTCACATCATTGAGTTAGTACCGCCAACCAATAAGACACAGTTGGGAGAAGAAAATTCTGGTGTCTAGATAGTTAATATGGATGATTGTGTATCCCAAAACAGCTAGAAAGGATTCTGAATGCACTTGCAAAAATGAAATGATAATGTTTAAGATGATGTTGCTGATTACTCTGATTTGATCATTATACAATGTGTATATGAATGAGACATCATACTGTACCCCTAATAGGTACAATTACTATATTCAATCAAAAAATAAATACGTAAAAGCTATGCATTTCACTTTTGTAATTTGTCTTCCTTATTCTGACACATAGATAATCTGTTTCCACAGGTACTCCAACCTTCATGAACACCACTTATAAGATTCCTCAGCCCTTTGGTATGCAGCCTTCTCCACCAGAAAATATGCAGCCTGATTTCTCATTAGGCCCAGAGGCATAGGAGAGGCACAGGTAGCATTTAGGGATAACTAGCTGTTCCTTATTTTTTTAAGTTTTATTATTCAGCGGCTGTACAAGAAGTTACAATTCTATAAATAAAGTTATATGTACAATGCATCTTGATCAATGTTACTCTTTTTATTGTTCTCTCCCATTTTCCCCTTCCCATCGCTACCTTCAAGTCATTGAATAGAATGTCTGCATCTGCTCATACTTATATTACTATACATTAGTTGTACAAGAGGGGTTTCATCATGACATTTCCCACAAACATGTACAATGGACCCAGATCAACCTCATTCCCCCTTATCACTTGCCTTACTCCTTTCACGTGCCTTATTCCTTTCTCTAAAACAATTTCATCCTATTTCATTGTTCCATTTTCAAACATGCAGATAAACTACTTTGACCATACTCTTCTTCATTCACTCATTTTGTAGTCCTCCCCTCTGACTGCTGCTGTCCATGCCCCTCATCTGTGTCTGTTTACTTTCCTGTCATTCATTTTTAAGGGTGTATTAATTGTCTCAAGGGCTTTCACCATGGCATTTCAGATATGCTTATATTGTGTTATGCCCAGAATAACTCTCTCTATTGCTTTCTTTTGTCCTGCCCTCCCCAATCCTCTATTGAGCAACAGCTTTCACTAAGATTCTTTATGCCATCTTCATACACAGTTGTGCTGTATTTGAAAATTACTGACCGTTCTTCTTTCCTTTTCTCTCTCCTTTTCTTTTCATCCTTTTACATAGTCCCATAGTTAGAATCTTGTTCTACATATACATATGTATAGATAAACGTATAAGTGTGTACAAATAAACATGTATATGTGTACATAAAATGTGTATATGCATATACATATATACATATATATGTGTGTGTATGAATTTATGTGTATAAGTATATATATATATATGTACATGTTCATGGATATGTATATCTTTTAAGTTTGGATTTCACATGTGAGTGAAATCACACAATCTTTGGCTTCTTGATCATGGCTTATCTCACACAACATGATGTTTTTCCAGTTCTATCAATTTTCCTCTATAAGACATGATTTCATTTTCTTTTTGCCTGTCTACTATCCACAGTATACATGTATTGCGTCCTCTTTATCTGTCATTGGGCACCTCAACTGATATCACTGTTTTGCTACTGTGTAAGATAGCTGCCCTAAGTGAAGTCACAGAAGGTTGTTGGTGTTTTGTTTTGTTTTAATATAAGATTAAATACAGTTTTCCCAGAAGACAGAGAGGTTCTCTGCTATCAAGATGTTCTCAGATTATGTCGAAAACGAACTTTACAACTTTGGTGGGAGGGGGTGGGGGAGATTGGGGGGGACGGGGGGGGGGAGGATGGGAAGGGATGGGAAGGGGAAACAAAGGAGGAGGCTACAATGCTTGATAAGAAATGTACTGATTATCTTGCCCATGTAATTGTAACCCCTCTGTACAGTACTTTCACAATTAAAAAAAAAAAGAAAAAGATGTTCTCAGATTCATGTATTTTTTGTCTTTTTTGTCAGTTGTGGGGCCTGAACTCTGGGCGCTGTCCCTCAGCTCTTCAGCTCAAGGCTAGCGCTCTACCACTTGAGCCACAACACCACTTCTGGCTTTTTCTGTTTATGTGGTGCTGAGAAATCGAACCCAGAGCTTCATGCACACTAGGCAAGCAATCTACCACTGAGCCACCTTCCCAGCCTGGTTTCCTGTATTTATATACAAGAATTCTCATCCTATAACTCAGAGTTTCATGCTCTCCTAACAGTCGCTTAGGCTGATAGCATACAAATTGAGCTTTTTTTTAACTGGTGTATGTTCTCAAAGGCATTTCGAACAGCTAACCCAAGCCCATATATGATGCTCCTACTCATCACTGAGAGCAGCAGCTGTTTGGCACCTGCTCCTGCTGCCACCTGAAGTCCATCCCATGCTATTACAGGGATAATTTGGAAATCTTAGGGGTGCAGTATGACACTTGTTAAGACTATCCCTCCCATTCTCCCCAGAGTGCACCTAAGCACTGACAAAGTATGAGAATAAGAAACCGAAGGCATGGGCTGGGAAGGTGGCTCAGTGGTAGAGCGCTTGCCTTGAGCTGAAGAGCTGAGGGACAGCGCCCAGGCCCAGAGTTCAGGCCCCATGACCGGACCCAATAAAAAAAAAAAAAAAAGAAAAAGAAAAAAAGAAACCAAAGGCCACACTTGGTAACAATGACTAGCCAGCAAGTTTTGAAAAATATATATGAATCACATTCAAACTGTTAACTGAATATAATTTAATAATGGAACTACTGTGGTTAGTACTAACAAACTATAGAGATGATGACGTTCCCAGGGACTAGAAAAGTGAGGCTATGGTAATATCTAGGATTTAGATAAGAGAAATAACTAAAAAGTCATAGGAGAGCTTTAGCATAGGAGAGGTCACAGAGTACAGGTGATCATAGATAGGGAAACAATAATTTGAAAACAACCACAGGAGGCGGGTTTTCAGACCCAACTCCTTCCCTTCTGGTTCCTTTGATATTCTTCCAGCAAATCCCACTAGATGAACACAGCCTGATCTCTGAAAGCTTCAAGAAGATTGGCTAGATGCCATGTGTAGAGGGATCCAGAGGACTTCAGAGAAAGGGAGAGACAGAGTAAGTGCAGGCTCGCACAGTAACATTGTACGGCAGAAACACATGAATCCTTCTTGCTTAATACTAGCGCCTTGACGTCCAGAAAAATCTCATGGCACATAGTCAAAAAAATCTCTGACTGCAAAGTAGTTCTTAAATTACAATTCTAAAGACAATAGGGACTTTGAAATTATAGGGCCTTAAGGGATTAAAGCTAACAGACAAAAAATGTTTCCAGGTATAATTGAAATTTTATTTTTTGTTATAATGAAATTATCAAATTCCTTATATTTTTATCAAGAATTAACTTGAACCAAGTGTTGGTAGCTTACACCTATAATCCCAGTTATTCAAGAAGCTAAAATCTGAAGTTCAAAGCCAGGTTGGGCAACAAAGTCTACAAGAATTTACCTTTAATTAACCATCAAAATGATGGACTGAACTTAAGCATTTGAAGATTCTGGTATCATCAGGGGTGCCTGAACAAGTACCCCCGCACAGAGAGATAATGAGAAGTAACTGTATTTTTATTATTCAAGACCATTAAGCTCTTTCCATTATTGTTTTATCTTGTTTTCTTCAAATCTTATAAAAGAGGGTTCCTTTGCTCATTCTTTTTAAAAATATTCAAAATATGTTTTCTATCTTTACTTTTTCAAAATCTTTATATTTAAAAAATCCTCCTAGTAGCTTCAGCTCTCTAAGTGCTGAATAATATTGAGTATACCAAGATGGGGAAAGTTCATTAAAATTCCTTTTTAGGGACTAGGGTGGGGGTTATTCGCCTAGCCTGTAAAAGGCCATAGGTTCATCTCCAGCACTCCAATGAATACAATTATCAAGCAAGCCAAGGATAGTGCCTAACACTTGCATTTCTAGCTACTAGCAGGGCAAAAAGAGGATCTAGACCAATCCAGGCAAAAAGTTGGACACTCCATCTCAATAAGCTGAGTGTGGTGGTACATTTCTATGCTTCTCATCTACATTAGTAGCAGAGGGAGGAAGACTGCGAACTGACGTTGGCCCCAAACAAAAACATATGACCATAAAATAAATAAAAACAAAAAAGAGCTCTGATATGGCTCAAATAATAGCTTGGCATGAGGGAGATCCTGAGTTCAAGCACCAGTTCTGCCAAAACTAATTAATTTTAAAACTTTCCCATTAAGGAGAGTTTTATGTTCTTCTATTCGTGTTTTTGTTTTAGTTTTGTAAGGACTACCTTGAAAAGTTTGGTGCATAACCCAAAGAGAAAAAAGAACCTGGATCTCTTAGAGAGGCAGAAGTGACTTAACGATCTAGGTTATATATGTTCTTTTATCACTAACAAGTGACCTTATTCATTTCCATACTTCAAAATACATTTTGTGTACCTAAGAAGTTCAAACCAAAAATGTTACAAGTTCCTATAGATTCAGTGAGAAACTGAAGAATAAACAGTCTATCTTCCATATCTACAGGTTTCACATTCACAAGTTCACAATCAATAAGTAGACATATCCAAAAAATTGCATCTTTACTGAAAATGAAGACTTTTTTGGTCAGTATTTCTTAAACAAGATACTATCACACAATATGTAGCATTTATAGCATTTATGTTAGGTATTATAAGTCTTCTAGAAGCAATTTATAGAACAAGGAGGAATGCATGGCTTATATTCAAACACCATACTATTTTGTATAAGATACTTGAGTATCTGTGGATTTAGGTATTTAAGGAGGTCCTAGAACCAATCCCTTGATGTCTGAGGGATGACCGGTGCTTGAGTAGTTGATATGATAGATGGCATTGTTAGAATGTTACTATCCCTTCTGTAGAACCTATGAATCCTTCCACGAGTTCAATAGGTGGGGTTGCAATGCAAAGTTCTAGAGAAATATCTCATTTCTTTGCCTGTCGGTGAGGGCTTCTCAGACAAAGCTGGAGCTCCCAGCTATGCATCCTGTCCCATCTATCCCCAGCCCATAAGCTTCTAGACTTCATTGTGAGGATGTAGAGTCATTAGAATGCTTCAGTCTTCAGAAGGTTCTCACTGTGACTTTAGTGTCTCATACTTCCCATTCCATGTATTCACTGACTAGGCTATAGCTTCTTTCATGTGTAGCTATAAACTACTTTTTTGTCTTTTTTGGTAGATTTGATTTATGTTTGATTCTTCTTGACTTAGGCCCACATTTCCCTCCCTTTGGCCTCCTAGGGTCCCAGGCTGGTTTCTCCTTACTTAAACACTTTACATTTACACAACGAGACTTGATTTCCTAAGCAGGCTACGAAACTTTGGATGTAGAGTGCCCTAAAACATACTAGCTTCCTCCATCAGAGGTAAATAATTTCCAAGTGTACACTTGTTCTGGATGTTCATCAGGTGATCCAGCACTGGTGGCACCAGCCATGTGGCACAGCTTCCTCTGAACTATTGCACTTGTGAAAATGCCATGTGTCTGACTTCCTCCTCAAGTGCCTAAGGGAGTTATATCTCTGTCACTGAAGTTTCCTGGTTCTGGACATTTCAAGGAGGAGGCCAGTACTTCGAGGAGTATTTCCTGCCATTTTCTAAGATGGAGCTCTTCATCTGGCTAGCCATAAAACCATTTGCAAGAACTTTAAATGTCAGATTCCTGCCACAATCCAGGCAACAGAAGGGATGGAGCTGGGTGAATGGCTGAGCCTAGGCAAGAGAGGATTTTGATCCTCCAAAGGTACAGTGAATGAAATGAAAACATCCAAGGAGACGAATTCTACTCAAATTCCAATGAATCCATACTCCTAAAAGTCTAGTGTGGTGGCTGTAAATGCATTAAGGCACATTTCCAATATTTGGGTAAATACAACTAAGAGGTGGTAGGCAAACTCTACAAAAAAGGCAACATTTTAGCCTAAAAAGTGAATGCATGTGGCTTCTCCTGAACTTTATCATGTCACCTTTCTAGCTAATTTCTTAATTGGGTTTCAAGTCCAGTTCTCTGTAAGCCCAGATAAGTCCTTCTTAAGTAGCTGATAATGAATAATCTAATGTGGCTATCAACTTTAATTTATTTGTGTGGACAAAGTCTGAGCCTGGAGTCCTGGAAAGGTAATATTGCAGGAATTGAGGATAGCAGGGAACAAGGTCTGGCCAGAAACAAGCCACTGACAGATCCTGACTAATTCCCTATTGCTTTAGCTCTAATTAGGTGTGAGGTAACTTTTATATGATGCATCTCTGAATAATTTATATAGCCTTTTTCTTCTCAGACTGTGTAAACACAAGGATTATTTTCAGTTTTTCAACATTAGGAAACAAAATACTAGCTCATATGAGGAAAGGGGTAAAGAAGCAAAGAGTTAATGAGTATTTATCTCCAGGAATGAAATACAGAAAATAAGTAAATATCCCAAGGTTAAGGAGAAGTTTGTTCTCTAATTTTAGGAAAAAGGTTTTTTTGATACTGGTAGCTAGGGATGAAAAAGACAAGAAAGTGACAGTGGCCACATTTGAATTAATACAATAAAGACTTGATGATTAATTTATATTCTACATATATAATTTAAAAAATGAAAACCACCTAGGTATATCTCTATGGGTAAACTGAATTCTGGTACAACTGAACCTGGGTTTTTAGATCCTTGGGCCAAAGTCTAAGAGTCCCACAGCAGGCCTGGCGACTCACTCCCATTTACCAAATAAAGAGACATGCATGATGAAGGGCAGAGAAAGGAAGTTTATTTCATAGCAGCAATAGAAAGACAGCAATTCAGTACATTTTCAACCATCTTCAGGGAAACAGACATTAGCCTCAGGTAAAATAGGGAGAATTAGGAATAAGGAGTAAGAAAAATATGCTTAGCTAAAACTGTCCTAATCATGGTTGAAGCCTAGCTGGCCATTATCTCAGTCTTTGTCCTTGGAGGTCTATCAGGTAGACTCTAGCTCTTCATTGTTCTCTTCAAGATGATAAAAAGATAGCATTGCTTATCTTTTTTAGGGGCAGTTTACCTTTTGTCACCAGATGTGTATTAAAGAATATTTTTCTTGGAGGCTGAGGTGATCGTAAAGACTGCAGAAGAGAATGACGCAGATCAAAGAGCACAGATGCAAAGTACTTGATTGGTTTCCTTGTTTTTACCTAACTTACAGACATAGAAAATGCATCTTTTAACTTGCCTCTAGTGCATCTGCTTCATGGAATGCTTCTCTGCAATAAAAAGGAACAAACTATTGACATACACAGTTGTTTTAATGATCTCAAGAGAGAGATGCTGAGTGGGGACAAAATAATTTCATATATCCATCTATTAACATGTTAAAACCAGAAAAAGTGAGATAAGGAAAGCAAGATGATAGTCAACATGTGCTCTGGAGGGCTGAGATAGGTGGTGGCTCTGGCCATAATTGTTGCATAGTATTCTTGTTTGGACTTGCTCTATATTCTACATCTTGACTCTGGCATTCACAGGAATCTGCCTGTGTGGTCTAGCTACATAATACACATATACAATACACATATACATCACATACACACACACACAGCATAAGGAAAACTGGTAAAAATCTGACTAAGTTAAGTGAATCATGTCAGTATCAGTTTCTTGCATGACCATTGAGCTATAGTTTGCAAAATGTTGCTGTTGGAGACCGCCACGCCAAAAACATAGTTGGGCATAATCTTTTAATAATGTCAGAATTTATTGACTAATAAAGACACAAGCTACCTCACTTTTGTTGCCTTTTACTTGGCAAACTACTATTGATTTCACTTGATAGCTAGGGCCAATAGCAATCACAGATTCTTTTACTCAGATTATAATTATTAACACAAACTCAAAATCACACATTACACAGGAATATAATATATATATAACATAATATATTATATACACAATAATGTAATGCATAATGTTACAGACTGGCTAAGAAAGAATTAAGGCAACTTTTTATCATATTGATAAGACCAACCATTTATTTAACTTGGGGTAACATAGCATGTACAGGTGGCAGTATAAATTAAAACAACAAATGAAATAGAGTAGTTGTTGCTAGTTACATTTAAAGATTTAAGACACTATATTTATTTCACAAAGATGCACAGAAAAGAACTTGTGTACACTGCTGACAACACTGAGAAAGTCATCTGACTCTGACTGAACACATACACTTTGGGAGATCTATCACATCAAGAAAATAATGGTATAAAGTTATCTTTAACCACCATTGTATGGGCAATGTAAAAATATAGAATGAGTGTTAACAGGGCAATAGCTATGTACATTACATACAGTATATCCATAGTACATGATGTATAAATAAACATAGAAAGGCCTGTTTATGGGGCTTGTTTGCTTGGTAGATTTTGTTCCAGCCTTTCACATTCAAAATATGTTTGTTTTTATGGGCAAGGTGTGATTCCTGAAGGCAGCAGATAAAGGATCTTGCTTTTTAATCCAACTAGACAGTCTATGTCATTTAATTGGAGAGTTACTCCCTTTAATGTTAAGAGATAGGACTGAGAGGTATTCGGGAGTTCCTGCCATTTTATCCACTGTCTTGAGGGCTGCTGCAATTGGGTTCTTCCTATGGTTCTTGGATTCTCAGTTTGGGTGCGGTTTCTTGTGGTCTTGTTAGTTTTCTATGTGTAGGACATCTTTAAGAATCTTTTTTAGGGCTGGTTTGGTGGAGATATATTGTTTCAATTTTTCTTTGCTATGGAAGGTTTTTATTTGACCTTCAGTTATGAAGGAGAGTTTAGCTGGGTACAGAATTCTTGGTTGATAGTTGTTTGTCTTTAGGGCATAGCATAAATCATTCCAGGCTCTTCTTGCTTTGATTGTCTCCGCTAAGAAATCTGAGGTGATTCTAATTGGTTTCCCTTTATAGATGATTGTTCTTTTCTCCTTGACAGTTTAAGGATCTTTTTCTTGGTCTGAATTGATCCTGTCTGGATTATAATGTGATGGTGGGATGTCCTATTCTGGTCTGGTCTATTTGGAGTTCTAAAAGTTTCTTGTATCTGAACAGGCCTATCTTTTTGCATGTTTGGGAGGTTCTCTGCAAGGATCCTGTTAAACAAATTTCCTAGACCATTAACTTCTGTCTCTAGGTGCTCCTATACATCCATTATCCTCAGATTAGGCCTTCCGATGGTGTCTTCCAAGTGTTGAATAGATCTATCATATTTCTTGGATTTGTCTTGGATGGTTGTATGTTCTTTCTCTATAATATCTAGGCTATCTTCAATCCCCGAAATTTGATCTTCTGCATGTTCTAACCTACTGTCAAGACTTTCTAATTTGTTTTTTATTTCTTTTCCTTCTAGTTGGTTGGCTTTGATGGCTTCAAACTCTTTGTTGGAGCTTTGTTTTAGAACTTGTATGAACTTCTTTACTTCCTTAATTTGGTGTTCAGTGTTTATTCTCAAATCACTTAGTTGATTGGTTATGGTTTCCTTGGATTCCCATTCCTTCTGTTGGGTTCCTTCCAGCATTTCCTTTGTGGTCTCCCTGACTTCTTTCAACTCTGTTTATGGATTCCATCAATGCCTTTAGTGATCTTTGTGTATTCTCATCCTGCTCTCTCAATTCCTGTATTACTCTTTGATTAGCTTCTTCACATTCACGCAGCTCCTGTAGTTCTCTGAGTATTCTCAGCCTGCTCACGCCATTCTTGACTTTCTCTTTGACTGATCTCAGCCTGCTCACGCCATTCCTTTATTTCACTTTGAGTGTTCTCAAGCAGCTCATGCAATGCCTGTATCAATCTTTGAGTAGCTTCCTCACGCTCATGATATTCCTGTATTAACCTTTGTTTGCCTCCTTTCTCTCCCTATCATGCTCATACAGAGTCCTTTGCAGGTTTTCAATCTTTTCATTTAGCATTTTTACCAATAGTGTTTGTAGAGCTTTTTGGGAACTCTCCTCTGGATTATTCATTATCTTTTCTCTCTCCTGATTATCATGAGTGGGAGTTGAGATACCCAGACTTGCCATTTTTCTTGTGTTTTTCCGGGTTGCTCTGCCCATTTGCGATGAAAGTAACACCAGTTTTGTGCTAGAACACTATTTTAAGGCAAGCATCAACCAAAGTCTGTAGTCACACAGTCAAAAGTCTGCAGATATAATCTAATTCAACAGATATATCTATTCAACATCAAACTACTACCTCAGAGAAGAATTTGGCAAACAGAAATTATTAGGTTTAGGGAGAGATGTGGGTAAAAATAGGCATAGAGGGATGTGGAAAGGCAGTGGGAGAGTTAACTAAATCTTAATCTGAAAGTGGGAAATAGGTTGGATAGAATGATAGTGGAGAGAGAGAAAAAAGAAGTAAGAGAAAGAAAAGGGAAAATAGACTCCACTCCCAAATTACTCAAGCTGATTCAAAACTTTGGCAAAGTAGCAGGGTATAAAATTAAACCTCAAAAATCAATGGCTTTTCTGTTTGCCAACAATGAGAAAAGTGTGGCTGAAATCAGGAAAGCAACTCAATTCGTAATAGCCCCACAAAAAATAAAATACCTAGGAATTAACTTAACCAAAGAAGTGAAGGACCTCTATGATGAAAACTTTAAAACTTGAAAAAGGAAATTAAAACAGAACTTAGAAAATGGCAAAACCTCCCATGCTCCTGGATTGTAAAGATCAACATTGTGAAAATGGCAATACTTCCCAAGGCTATCTAAAAATTCAATGCAATACCTATCAATATTCCAACCTCATTTTTCAAGGAAATAGAAGAGGCAATCCAAAAATTCATATGGAACAATAAAAGACCCCGATTAGCAAAAATGATCCTCAACAGAAAGAACACTGCTGGAGGAATATCAATACCAAATTTCAAACTCTACTACAAAGCCATAATAATCAAAACAGCTTGGTACTGGCACAAGAACAGACCTCAGGACCAATGGAATAGAATTGAAAACCCAGAAATGAACCTAAAGACCTATAGCCATCTAATCTTTGATAAGGAAGCTAAAAAAAATAGAATGGAAGAAAGACAGCCTCTTCAGTAAATGGTGCGGCAAAATTGGTTAACTACTTGTAGAAAACTAAAGCTAGATCCTTATATATCACCCTGCACCAGAATCAACTCCAAATGGATCAAAGACCTCAGAGTCAAAGCAGGCACTCTGAAAACATTACAGGATGGAATAGGAGAAACCTAAGTCTCCTTAGCATAGGCCGAAATTTTCTCAATAAAGACTCAGAAACACAACAAATCAAAGAAAGGTTGGACAAATGGGATTGCATGAAACTGCAGAGCTTCTGCATGGCAAAGGACATAGCTAGCAAAATCAATAGAAAGCCCACAGATTGGGAGAAGATCTTCACTAGCCATACAACAGACAAGGGTCTCATATCTAAAATATACCTGGAACTCAAAAATTAAATCCCCCAACAAAAAATCTTCAAAGAAACAACTGCCCAATAAGTAAGTGGGCTAAACACTTACAGAGAACTTTCCTCTTCTCTGAAGAGGAAAGAAGGATGGCCAATAGACACATGAAGAAATGCTCAACTTCTCTAGCCATAAAAGAAATGCAAATCAAAACAACATTGAGATACCACCTCACCCCAGTTATAATGGCTAGAATCAAGAACTCTAATAACAACAGATGCTGGAGGGGATGTAGACAGAAGGTGACCTTACTGCATTGTTGGTGGGAGTGTAAACTTGTTCAACCACTTTGGAAAGTAGTATGGAGGTTCCTCAAAAGACTCCACGTTGAGCTCCCTTATGACCCAGCAATCCCACTTTTGGGCCTTTACCCAAATGTTTACAAACAAGACCACACTAAAGCTAGCAGCATGACTATGTTTATTGCAGCCTTATTTACTATAGCTAAGATATGGAACCAACCCAGATGCCCCTCAGTAGATGAGTGGATCAAGAAAATGTGGTATATCTTCACAATGGAAGTCTATGCCTCCATCAGAAAGAATGACATTGCCCCATTTGTTAGGAAATGGAAAGACTTGGAAAAAATTATATTAAGTGAAGTAAGCCAGGCCCAAAGAAGCATAGGTCCCATGTTTTCCCTTATTTGCAATATCTAGTATATGTCTGAGTCAAGAAGAAAAGGTCAGATAAGGTGATGTTAGGGAAATGAACCCTAAGATATGTATTCAAATGTTTTTTTCTTTCATGTGATTTTTTCTAACACATTTATAAGATGATTTCTTTGTTTCTTTGTATGTCCCTCCTCCACAGTATAACCCCTGCTTTCATTGTATTTGACGTTGTTATAATTTGTGGAGGGGAAGGGAAAAATCAAATCGTTTAAATAGGGATGCAGGTGGACCCATTGCAACAATGAGATGTACAAGTCGTTATGTAGAAAATGAACTTTACAAGTTTGGTGGGGGATAGGGGGAGGAGGGTTGGGTTGGAGGGGGAGGTTGGGATGGGAAGGGGAAACAAAGCAGGAGGCTACAATGCTTGATAAGAAATGTACTCATAGGGCTGAGATGTAGCTCAGTGGCAAAGTGCTTGCCTAGCAAATGCAACGTCCTGGGTTCAATCCCTAGTACCAAAAAAGAAAAGACAAAAAAAAAAAGAAATGTACTCATTGTGCCCATGTATTGTAACCCCTCTGTACAGTATTTTCACAATAATATATATATATATATATATAATTTTTTCCAAGTCTTTCCATTTCCTAACAAATTGGCAGTGTCATTCTTTCTGATGGAAGCATAAAATTTCATTATATATATATACATATATTACATTTTCTTGATCCATTCATCCAGTGAGGGGCATCTGGGTTAGTTCCATAGCTTACATATGGTGAATAATGCTGTGATAAACATAATTGAATATTGCACCTTTTGACAGTAAAGAAACTTTGCTAAAGGTGAGAGGAAAGGGATAGTCACTATAGATGGTAGATAACATTAACAAAATGAGCTGAAGACCTGGTTTCAGGTTTACCTGGCTTGGATGGATAGCATCAATGGAAGGAAGGGCATTGAGAGCTGAGTAGAACCCTGGAGAAAAGAATCAATCTATTATTACACAGGTATTGGACGGACTAATGGTGAGACAATTGGTGCTGTGGGTGTCACTGTACGTTGGTGTTAGGTGTCCTTCATTTTATATGATCTAATTGAGGAGGTTGCATCAGCTAGTTTCTTTCATTGGTTTGATGTGTTCAATAAATTCATGGATCTGGTTTTTCTGATTTGTTTTTACTTTTAACTGTTCATTAATAAAAGGGCAAAATACTAATTTGTGCTGAATTCTTCTAGAAATCATAATTCCATGTTCAGTGAAACAGGATAAATAGCAGGCATCTTTTCATATTATTCAGGCAAGTACAATGACAGGTATATTTCATAAAGAGGAAGTGACTTAAATTTTAAAATTAACCTTATTATACTTCCTACTAATTTCTACAAATATAAGATGATTAGCATTTCACACTAATATTGATAATTTTCATTATACATTAAATTTTATTTAACAACAAATAATAATGATGATGCTCCTGAGCAATATTATAGTTAATATGTAACTGTGATACAGAAGAATCCCAAAGTCAGAGGGTTTCTGATCTTTCCCTGATACCAGACTTCCTGGTTTGTGCTTTGCAGCTTAAAAATGCTTTCTAATATCCTTTCATTTATTTCTCGGAATGTTATTAATTTAAACTGAAATATTAAGAAAGTAACAAAGAGCTCTGATATGGTTTTAATATAACATGTTTCATGTGTTCCTGATTTAATTCACTAAGTTTATAGATGGTAATACTTCATTTAGGTAAATACGTCATTTATTAGACTGCCTTGTGATTGTGTTGGACATATGGAGGTTGTTTACTTGCACAAACAAGATGCAGAGTCATTCTGTCTCAGCATTTACACTCAAAATGAGGCAAACTTCACTTTTAAATGGAGTCAATTAGGGTAAGGCACAGCCTGCAAACTACTGTTTTATACAACATGGAGAAACTTGGAATGGGACACAGTCTGATCTTGTAATCTTTCAATGAGTACAAGTTAGAAAAAGACACAGTTAATCCCTAACTTCCCAACCAAAGCACCAAATATGCTACCAGAAATTTTAGGGCAGCTAAATAAACGCAGTTCTTATTTCTAGCATGAGAAGAAATTGGGCAAGACATGAATTTAGCAAGGATGATAGGAAAGTTTATTAGAAGAGAAATATGGGGAAAGAGAGCAAGTGGCATAGACATACCAGGGGAAGATGGTAGTTCTGCCTATACCTGCCATTTAGTTGTCTGCCTTTGTCTTCCTCATTATAAGAAATTAGTGAAAATTGGATGGCTTTCTGATTAGTGGGCTTAAATAACCAGTATGGCTATGTCACCAAAGATTTAGTGTCCCTCCAGGTGGACCTGTTGCAACAATGAGAAGTACAAAATGTCATGTCAAAACCAGCTTTACAATGTCGGTGTGGAGGGGGGAGGGGGGTATAATTGGGTGGGGGGAGGGGGGTATAATTGGGTGGGGGGAGGGGGGTATAATTGGGTGGGGGGAGGGGGGAGGCGGGGAAGGGAGGTGAAGGGTAAACAAAGGAGGAGGCTGCAATGCTTGGTAAGAAATGTATGCATTATCCTGCCCATGTAATTGTAGCCCCTCTGTACAGTATGTTCTCAAATAAAATAAAATTAAATTAAAAAAAAAAGATTTAGTGTCCCATGCTCATTTCCTTATTCTTTTATCCTGTTTTTTCCCCTCATTCTTCTGTAGCCCCTATTTTGTTTTTGTTTAATTTTTATTTATTTTTTATTGTGAAAATACTGTACAGAGGGGTTACAATTACATGGGCAAGATAATGAGTACATTTCTTATCAAGCATTGTAGCCTCCTCCTTTGTTTCCCCTTCTCATCCCTTCCCATCCTCTCCCTGTCCCCCTACCCAATCCTCCCCGCCCCCCCCCCCACCAAAGTTGTAAAGTTCATTTTCGACATAACAACTTGTACTTCTCATTGTTGCAACGGGTCCACCTGTTTAGCAGGTTTTAGTTTAGCAGTTTATTTGGCTACCTGCAAGCTGTGTATGTCACAATTCCAATTGAGTTCTACTACCTTCTATCAATCTCCGCAGTCACCATTGGGGAAAACTAGGTAAAGGGCACATGAGCTCTGTCTGCATTATTTCTTATTCATCAGCATTTATAATTGTCTTAAAACTAAAAATTGTCTTCATAAAGTCTTGGTTGAGTGTAATAAGAAAGGAAAGGACAGCAAAGTAGACAGCATATAAATATTAGATGGTCTAAAAATACTTTAGAACATCCTGGTCCTCATAAGTAGTATACAAGAAACCTTTTTGCTAGTAATGGAAATGCATTAAACACTCACACAAGCACTGGATTGACTGTGTTCCAAGGCATGATGACAGAGTCAGGGTTTAAAATAGACATTTTATTCTTACTCGGATATTGTGGGGACAACACATCAGGAGGTGCTTGCTATTGGAAAGATAATTTGTTACTAGCATCCTTCAAGAAAAAGGCTGCACCATGCCACTGAGACATGGCACAGAGATAATATTAGGTGATCTGGAGGCAGAGAGATTGAGGGGAAAATGTCACAAGAGCCTTCATTGTGGTTTCTGTGGGGAAGAGAAGGTCTGGCAAGGTGCAGAGGCTTCAGACTGGTGACCCTGAATAACTTCAGTTATTGGGACTTGCATAGTTCTTCATTGTCTGATACCTTGCTTTGGGCGACAGAAAAGGTAGCTGGAGGCCCAGAATGTGAGAGGTGTTTTGGTATTGGATCTGGATTGGTTGGTTTGCATGTGAAAGGAAAGTCTCTAGTAATCAATTACTTGGGAGGCAGTTCCTCAGGGACTGCAAGGTCACAGGTATAAAAATATCCAAATAAAAAGGCATGCTTAATACAGAATTGCTGACCATCATTAATTGTCCTCAGCTGGCTTCCATACTTCAATCAGTGAAATCACTGAAATGTCCAGTGACCATACAGCACATAGCACCTTGAGCTGCTAACTTGGTTTTCAACACTAGAATCCCCTAACATTGTTCAAATTTTTCTAGAAATATGTTCACTTCTGTAGTAGCCAAAGACTTTAATGGTTGAGACTTCTCTCATTCATATCTAGATCACATTCACCTATGCTGAGGTCCCAATCACAGCTCCCTCACTAATGGGATCTCATCACTAATGGGAGAAGAGTGTCCTTAGAGGGCTTTTCCCATTCTCAGAGGTGGCAAAGATTTTCTACAATCTACAACAAAGTACAATCAGTTGTTGGTATTTTGGGCAACTGTGAAGAGGACAGGAACTCATGATAGACCTTAGTTTCTCACAGGCATGAGATCCAGAGGTGAGAAAGAAAAACTAAGAAATGCTTTTCTAATTCTTTCATCCAAACAATGACATCATTGCTCCATTTATACTCCAGTATAAACTTTTCCAGGATGGACTTAGTCTTGGAAAAGAACAAGTATTTATCTGGTTTTCAACAATGCATGAACAAGGCACTCTGTCTTTTCATTGGATCATATTCGTTCAACAGCAAAATACTCTGCTTGAACTTTTACTTAGTTCTATGCAATGAATCAGCAATCTTTGTACTCAGAAACCTTTGTACTTTTTTCTAACTCTACCAAGACATTGCCATTTTTCTCTAGGGAGCAGTGGATATGAGATGAGCCCCTCTTTTTGACCTCCTTTTCCTATGTGGAGAACTTGTATTCCAGGTCTTATCTTAGTCTTGGCTGTACATTGGATTCTACAGATGCCTGATATCTCCCTTAGAGATCTCTGGGTAGTTCTCTGAGGGGAGGCCTAAGCATTGGGATGTTTAAAACTGTTTAGTAATTCTGATGTGTAGCCAACAATGATAACCACTGTTTACCCTGATCTCAATCCTGCCCTTGAAAGAGAAACTGACTTACTAGACTTGGGAGAAAGAACTACACTACCTTAGCTCTGTACTACTCCATGCCTTCAGAACATTTTGCCTATAGGTAAGTGTAGGTGGATGATAGCCTTGGTCATATGGTCATACTACAGATGCCCAGCTCTGTGTCTAGAGCAAGTAGGAACACTTATTACCAGGCTTTCTAGTTGCAGATCAACCTCAGTCTACTTCTTCATTACATTTGGCAAGATGGTTTCTACCAGCATGTGTCTTCCATCTTCCTTTTCATTTGGGTCCTAGCATAGGAGTAAAAGAAGCTCCATATTTTTGGCCCTCCTTACAGCCATAGTAGTTATAGCCATGTCAAGAAGAACATATCACTGCTTATGGTTACCATAATAGCTACAATACCTCACAATACTTTGAAATTTCTCTGATTTAAATAAATAATATTTCATTTTATGACTTGCCACCTCACCATTTTGAAGGAGACATCTGAAGTAACAGTTAACTTTTGAAGCTCGTATTTTTTTTAAATTTCTACAACTATCACAGTTACACAAAATATATTCTGCATTTTGAAACTAAGTGGCAAAAATAACTTATTATGACTTTTAAAACTCCCACTGATATCTATTCCTAGAATCTGTAACTCTGGGCCACAAGCTCAGAGCGGAGCTGTAGCTGGGGTTACTGTCCCCCAAGAGTCTTTTCTTCTGCACATTTGGAAGAGATGAGTCTTCACCTGTGAACTCAGAGAGAGATGTCAAAACCCATCAACTGGAGAATCCCTGAGAGATTCCTTTGGCTTCATTCTTGTGATCACAGCAAAGTTCCTTTTGGCTTCTTTCTTTGTTTTTTTTTATTTTAAAATGTATTTTTATTGTAAAGATATTGTACAGAGGGGTTTTAGTTACATGAGTAAGGTAAATGAGTACATTTCCTATCCAGCATCATTACCCCCTCCTTTTTTTTCCTCTACCACCCCTTCCCTCCCCACCTCCTCAACTCTTCCCTACCCCTTCCCAAAGTTGTAAAATTTGTTTTCAACATAGTGTCTTGTACATCTTATTGCTACAGTGGGTCAGCCTGTATCCTTATTTAAGCATTTGTTGTTTCTCTTTCCATCCCCAAATTAGAAAAATGTATATACAAGATACAGGGCACCAACATCAAATACAGTGAAAACAGGGGTTATACCATGGGGGAAGAACATACAAAAGAAATTTAAAAAATCACACAGTACATTATAAGTGCATTAAAAACAACAGCAAGAAAGATAAAAAATCTTGTGTACCTATCTTGGAGCTCATTTCACTTAGCATCATCTTATATGGTCATATGTACATAGCTTTTTACCTTTTCTGCTTGTACTAGATATATACTAGTTATTGCAAATAAGGGAAACCATGGGACCTATGTTTCTTTGGGTCTGGCTTACTTCACTTAATATAATATTTTCCAAGTCTTTCCATTTGATGATAAATGGGGGTGGTGTCATTCTTTCTAATGGAGGCATAGAATTCACATATAAATATAGATATAGATATGAATATATATCACATTTTCTTGATCCAGTCATTTACTGAGGGGTATCTGGGTTGGTTCCATATCTTAGCTATGGTGAATAATACAGCAATAAATATAGTTTTGCTGGTAGCTTTAGTATGGCCTTGTTTGTGATCATTTGGGTAAATGCCCAAAAGTGGGATTGCTGGGTCATAAGGGAGCTCTATGTGGAGTCTTTTGAGGAACCTCTATACTACTTTCCAAAGTGGTTGAACAAGTTTACATTCCCACTAACAATGCAGTAAGGTACTCTTTTGGCCACAACCCCTCCAGCATCTGTTGTAATTAGATTTCTTGATTATAGCCATTCTAACTGGGGTGAGATGGAATCTCAATGTTATTTTGATTTGCATTTCTTTTATGGCTAGAAAGGTTGAACATTTCTTCATTCTATCAGCCATTCTTATTTCATCTTCAGAGAAGTCTCTCTTTAAGTCTTTAGCTCTCTTATTAATCAGGCGGTTCTTTCTTTGAGGATTTGTTGTTGGGAAATTTACTTTTTTGTGTGTGTTCCAAGTATATTTTATTTTATTTTATTTTATTTTTTGGGGGGGGGTCCGGTCATGGGGCCTGAACTCTGGGCCTGAGCGCTGTCCCTCAGCTCTTCAGCTCAAGGCTAGCGCTCTACCACTTGAGCCATAGTGCCACTTCTGGCTCTTTTCATTTTGCTTATGTGGTGCTGAGGAATTGAACACAGGGCCTCAAGCATGCAAGGCAAGCGCTCTACCACTGAGCCATCTTCCCAGCCCTCAAGTATATTTTACATATGAGAACTTTGTCCATTGTATGGCTCCCAATCCATGGGCTTTCTATTGATCTTACCAGCTATGTCCTTTGCTATGCAGAAGCTCTGAAGTTTCATGCAATCCCATTTGTCCAACCTTTCTTTGATTTGTTGTGTTTCTGGGTCTTTATTAAGAAAAATTCAGCCTGTGCCAAGGAGCCTTAGGATTTCTCCCATTCCATCCTGTAATGTTTTCTGAGTGTGTGCTTTGACTTCGAGATCTTTGATCCATTTGGAGTTGATTCTGGTGCAGGGTGACAATATGAGGATCTAACTTTAGTTTTCTACAGGTGTTTAATCAATTTCCCAGCACCATTTACTGAAGAGACTGTCTTTCTTCCACTCTATTTTAAGCTCCCTTATCAAAGATGATGTGGTTATAGGTCTGTGGGTTCATTTCTGTGTCTTGCGTTCTATTCCATTAGTCCTCAGGTCTATTCTTCTGCCAGTACCAAGCTATTATGATTACTATAGCTTTGTAGTAGAGTTTGAAATTTCGTATTGATATTCCTCCAGCACTGTTCTTTCTGCTAAAGATTGTTTTTGCATTGGTTAACTACTTGTAGAAAACTAAAGCTAGATCCTTATATATCACCCTGCACCAGAATCAACTCCAAATGGATCAAAGACCTCAGAGTCAAAGCAGACTAGAGTGTCTAGGATGGAATAGGAGAAACCCTACGTCTCCTTGGCACAGGCTGAAATTTTCTTAATAGAGACCTAGAAACACAACAAATCTAAGAAAGTTTGGACAAATGGGATTGCATGAAACTGCAGAGCTTCTGCATGGCAAAGGACATAGCTAGCAAGATCAATAGAAAGCCCACGGATTGGGAGAAGATCTTCACTAGCCATACAACGGACAAGGGTCTCATATCTAAAATATACTTGGAAATCAAAAAATTAAATCCCCCAACAACAAATCCTCAAAGAAACAACTGCCCAATAAATAAGTGGACTAATGACTTAAAGAGAAACTTCTCTGAAGAAGAAAGAAGGGTGGCCAATAGACACATGAAGAAATGCTCAACTTTTCTAGCCATAAAAGAAATGCAAATCAAAACAACATTGAGATACCACGTCACCTCAGTTAGAATGGCAAAAATCAAGAACTCTAATAACAACAGATGCTGGAGGGGATGTAGAAAGAAGGGAACCTTACTTCATTGTTGGTGGGAGTGTAAACTTGTTCAACCACTTTGTAGAGTAGTATGAAGGTTCCTCAAAAATCTCCACATAGGGAGTTCCGGGAAGATGGCGGAGGAGAAGCTGGAATCTGAACAAGCTCTCGCATAGAAAGTAGTTTTAGAATTCCAGTTAACAGTCCTAAGCCAGAGAATCACACCAAGTGTGCCATCACAGGACAGAGAGTTAGACAAGAGAGGGGAAGCCAAGGAAACGCATCAGCTGCCGCTTCGGCAGCGACCACCGCCGCGGAGTCATACCTGAGACACAGAGAGTCGGGGACGAAGGAGCCAGACGCAGCGGACAAGCGGATTCTACTCAACACCAACAAGAACCGACAAGGAGCGAACATCTTCATCCTGCTGTTTCCAGACCAGAGACGACCCAGGATCCAAGACTCGGCGTGAGTACAAGCCCAACATCCTCACTCCTCAGGGAGCAGAGGAGGGAAGGCCACCCCTCCCCCCCAGCACCGGTGATCTCCATCTTGGATACCGACAAAGCTCGGAGGAGCTGCTAGCTCCAGCTCAGGCCTTGGAATAAAATGAGTCATTTAGCAGGGCACAAGAACTTAACAGCGAAGTGACCTGCCAGACTCAGCTCCATCCAGGGAAAAGTCACCCAGCTCAGGCGCCAGCCATCGGAGTGCCTTGCCTCACTGGGTAACCAGAGCCAGAGGCTGCCCCTCCCTCTAGCAGCCACCACAATCAATTGAAAAACAGAAACCCTGAGAATGGCTCCAGGCTGGGCGCTGTGAGCTTTATTACAAAATAGCCCCAGGGAAAAGCTACTGTTTGTTGAAAGGCCTCAACTCTACCCAGAACCAAGCCTCATCACCACATCCCCCTCTTTTGTGACTCTCAAAGCAGACCACCCTCCCAGAAAACTAACCTGGGAGGGGGATCTCAAAATCTTGGGTAAAGCAGAGCATTTTTCTGCCTCTTCCAACCAACCGACTTAAGAAACCAATCAAGCCACAGGACCTCAAGCTGACCAGAGACTCCAACAAGAGACTGGTTGCAGACAAAAGGGAGATACAGGATTCTTCCCACTCCTCCCCCCCCCAAAAAAAATCAAAAGACTTTTTTTTTTCTTCTTTTTCTTCTTCTTTTCTTTTTTTTTGCTTGTTTTTTGTTTTTTGTTACCTTATATATATATATATATATATATATATATATATATATAAATTTTTTTTCCCTTCTAAAACTTTTATTAATCTTTTTTTTGCCTCTTCTGAAAAAATAATTGTTTTCCAGTAACTTTTTTTTCTCATCTTATAATTTTTATTTTAGGAATACATGAATGAGAGTTTTCCTTTCGTTTCTTGTCTTCTTTCTCTTTTTCTTTCTTTATAAATTATCTTTTTGTTTTTTATCTAGCTCTACTGAACTTCTGATCTTTTCTTCTCCCTTTCCCATCCTTAAAGATTTTCACATCTCCTCTATGTCCCTCCCCTTCTCTGAACATATTCACATTCCTCTCTAAATAGACGGTTTTTTAACCTCTATAATAACATCAATTTTTACGTTTCTATTCTCTTTCTGGTCTCTCTTTATTCCCCTTTCCGTCTCTTCTTTTTCTCTCTCTCTCTACTTGCATCCTACCCAACCCATTTCCTGCACTGTGATTAGGACATAGTTAACTCTCCCTGTGCCTCCCCACACCAATCTATTCCCATTTTTTACCCACATCTCTCCCTAATCCTAATAATTTCTGGTTTTCCAAATTCCTTTCTGCGGTTCGAAGTCCTTTAACATATAGTCGTTTGATGTTGAATAGATGTATCTGTTGAACTAGATTGTATCTGTAGACTATTGACGGTACAAATGCAAACTTTGGTTGATGGTTGCCTTAAGATAGTGTTCTAGCACAAAACTGGTGCAATCTTTATCTCAAATGGGCCGAGTAAGCCGGAAAAACACAAGAAAAATGGCAAATTCGGGTATCTCAATTCCCAACCTTGATAATCAGGGATTAGAACAGATAAAGAATAATCCAGAGGAGAGTTCCCAAATAGCTCTACAAACACTAATAGCAAACATGATAAATGAGAAGTTTGACAATGTACAAAGGACTCTGTATGAGCGTGATAGGGAGAGAGAGGAGGCATCCCAGAATTTTATACAGGAATATCATAAGCGTGAGGAAGCTTCTCAAAAACTGATACAGGATTTGCGTGAACAACATGAGAATACTCAAAGAGAAAGGGAGGAATGGCATGAGCAGGCAGAGAACACTCAAAGAGAACTGCAGGAATCCCACAGAAGGGAGGAAACTAATCAAAGAGTAATTCACGAATTAAGAGACCAGGTAGAGAATACACAAAGATCACTAAAGGCATTCATGGAATCCATTAACAAAGAGCTGAAGGAAGTCAGGGAGACCACAAAGGGAATGCTGAATGGAACCCAACAGAAGGAATGGGAGTCCAAAGAAACCATAACCAATCAACTAAAGTGATTTGAGAACAAACACTGAACACCAAATTAAGGAAGTAAAGAAATTCATACAAGACCTAAAACAGAGCTTCAACAAAGAAGTTGAAGCCATCAAAGCTGACCAATTAGAAGGAAAAGAGATAAAAAACAAAGTAGAGAGTCTTGACAGCAGGTTAGACCATGCAGAAGATCGAATCTCAGGGATTGAAGACAGCCTAGATATTATAGAGAAAGAACATACAACCATCCAAGACAAGTCCAAGAAATATGATAGGTCTATCCAACACCTGGAAGACACCATCAGAAGGCCCAATCTAAGGATAATGGGTGTAGACGAGCACCTAGAAACAGAAGTTAATGGTCTAGGAAATTTGTTTAACAGGATCCTAGCAGAGAACTTCCCAAACATACAAAAAGATAGACCTATTCAGATACAAGAAGCTTTTAGAACCCCAAATAGACCAGACCAGAATAGGACATCCCACCTTCACATTATAATCCACACAGGATCAACCCAGACCAAGGAAAAGATCCTTAAAGCTGTCAAGGAGAAAAGGTTAATCACCTATAAAGGGAAACCAATTAGAATTACCTCAGATTTCTCATCAGAGACAATCAAAGCAAGAAGAGCCTGGAATGACGTATGCCATGCCCTAAAAACAAACAACTATCAACCAAGAATACTGTACCCAGCTAAACTCTCCTTCATAACTGAAGGCCAAATAAAAACCTTCAATAGCAAAGAAAAATTGAAACAATACATCTCCACCAAACCAGCCCTACAAAAGATTCTTAAAGATGTCCTACACATAGAAAACCAACAAGACCGCAACAAAGGCCAAGAAACTGCACCCAAACTGAGAATCCAAGAACCTTAGGAAGAACCCAGCTTTCACAGCCCCCAAGAAGGTGGATAACATGGCAGGAACTCCCAAATACCTCTCAGTCCTGTCTCTTAACATTAATGGACTGAACTCTCCAATTAAGCGACATAGACTGTCTAATTGGATTAAAATACAAGACCCTTCTATCTGCTGCCTGCAGGAGTCACATCTTGCCCGTAAAAACAAACATATTTTCAAGGTTAAAGGCTGGAACAAAATCTACCAAGCAAACGGCCCTCATAAACAGGCGGGAGTTGCAATCCTAATATCAGATAAAATAGACTTCAAATTAAAATTCGTGAGAAGAGATAAAGAAGGTCGCTACATACTAATTAAAGGATCTCTCCTTCAGGAGGATATTACAATTCTAAATATCTATTCGCCAAACAATGGAGCACCCAAATTTATCAAAGAAACACTACTTTCCCTCAAATCCCATATAGATCCAAAGACATTAATTGTTGGGGATTTTAACACACCACTCTCCCCACTAGATAGATCAACTCGGCAAAAACTCAACAGAGAAACCGCAGATCTAAACAGCTGCATAGATCAACTAGACTTAACAGACATTTACCGAACATTTCACCCAGCAGCATCAGAATACACGTTCTTCTCAGCAGCACATGGAACGTTTTCTAAAATAGATCACATTTTAGGCCACAAAGCAAACTTGTCTAAATTCAGAAACATTGAAGTTATACCTTGCATTCTCTCTGACCACAAGGGAATAAAATTAGAACTCAACACCAAAAGCCACCAAAGAAAGTCCGGTATCACATGGAGGCTGAACAACACACTGCTGAATCATGAGTGGGTCATGGAAGAGATTAGAAAGGAAATTCAAATGTTCATGCTATTCAACAAAAATGAACACACAAATTACCAGCTCCTCTGGGACACAGCAAAGGCAGTACTCAGAGGCAAGTTTATAGCTCTGAGCTCCTACATCAACAAATTGGAGAGATCGGAAACTAGCAATTTAATGACATATCTAAACCTCCTTGAAAAAGAGCAGCAAGATAAACCCCAATCCATTAGACGGAAAGAAATAATCAAAATTAAATCAGAATTAAATGAATTAGAATCCAAAAAAACTATAGAAAGAATCAACAAAACAAAGAGTTGGTTCTTCGAAAAACTTAACAAAATTGACAGACCCTTAGCAAACCTTATCAGAAAAAGGAGAGAACACACCCAAATTAATAAACTCAGAGATGAGAATGGAAACATCACCAAGGAAACAACCAAGATTCAGAACATTATAAGGGAATACTTCTCAAAACTTTATGCTAATAAGTTTGAGAACTTGACAGAAATGGACCTTTTACTAGCAAATATTGACATGCCAAAACTAAACCAAGATGAGTTAAACCAGCTTAACAGGCCCATATCAAGCATTGAAATAGAAACAGCAATAAGAGACCTCCCAGCTAAGAAAAGTCCAGGACCAGATGGTTTTACAGCTGAATTTTACAAGGCCTTCAAAGCAGAGCTCACACCAATACTCCTCCAACTCTTCAATGAAATTGAAAGAGAAAGCTCACTACTGCACACATTCTATGAAGCCATCATAACCCTCATCCCAAAACCAGGCAGGGACTCATCAAAGAAAGAGAACTATAGACCCATTTCTTTGATGAACATTGATGCAAAACTTCTCAACAAAATTTTGGCCAATCGACTTCAACAATTCATCCAAAAAATCATACACCATGATCAAACAGGATTCATTTCAGGGATGCAAAGCTGGTTCAATATACACAAATCAATTAATATTATTCATCACATCAACAGGAGCAAGAATAAGAACCACATGGTTATCTCAATAGATGCAGAAAAAGCATTTGACAAGATCCAACACCCCTTTATGATGAAGGTTCTGGAAAAATTAGGAATCCATGGAACATTCCTCAATACAATAAAGGCTGTATATGACAAACCTACAGCCAGCATTATACTCAATGGTGAAAAACTAAAGCCATTTCCTCTTAACTCAGGAACAAGACAAGGATGCCCACTCTCTACACTTCTCTTCAATCTAGTATTAGAATGCCTAGCTACAGCAATAAGACAAGATGCAGACATAAAGGGGATCCAAATAGGGAAAGAAGAAATAAAACTCTCCCTCTTTGCAGATGACATGATCTTGTATTTAAAGAATCCCATAGACTCCACTCCCAAATTACTCAAGCTGATTCAAAACTTTGGCAAAGTAGCAGGTTATAAAATTAACCCCCAAAAATCAATGGCTTTTCTATATGCCAACAATGAGAAAAGTGTGGCTGAAATTAGGAAAGCAACTCCATTTGTAATAGCCCCACAAAAAATAAAATACCTAGGAATTAACTTAACCAAAGAAGTGAAGGACCTCTATGATGAAAACTTTAAAATCTTGAAAAAGGAAATCAACACAGAACTTAAAAAATGGCAAAACCTCCCATGCTCCTGGATTGGCAAGATTAACATCGTGAAAATGGCAATACTTCCCAAGGCTATCTACAAATTCAACGCGATACCTATCAAAATTCCACCCTCATTCTTCAAGGAAATAGAGGAGGCAATCCAAAAATTCATATGGAACAATAAAAGACCCCGAATAGCAAAAACGCTCCTCAACAGAAAGAACACTGCTGGAGGAATATCAATACCAAATTTCAAACTCTACTATAAAGCCATAGTAATCAAAACAGCTTGGTATTGGCATAAGAACAGACCTCAGGACCAATGGAATAGAATTGAAAACCCAGGAATGAACCTACAGACCTATAGCCATCTAATCTTCGATAAGGAAGCTAAAACAATAGAATGGAAGAAAGACAGCCTCTTCAGTAAATGGTGCTGGCAAAATTGGTTAACTACATGTAGAAAACTAAAGCTAGATCCTTATATATCACCCTGCACCAGAATCAACTCCAAATGGATCAAAGACCTTGAACTCAAAGCAGACACTCTGAAAACATTACAGGATGGAATAGGAGAAACCCTAGGTCTCCTTGGCTCAGGCCGAAATTTTCTGAATAGAGACCCAGAAGCACAACACATCAAAGAAAGGTTGGACAAATGGGATTGCATAAGGTTGCAGAGCTTCTGCAGGGCAAATGACATAGCTAGCAAGATCAATAGAAAGCCCACCGATTGGGAGAAGATCTTTACTAGCCATACAACGGACAAGGGTCTCATATCTAAAATATACTTGGAACTCAAAAAATTAAACCACCCAACAACAAAGCCTCAAAGAAACAACTGCCCAATAAATAAGTGGGCGAAAGACTTAAAGAGAAGCTTCTCTGAAGAAGAAAGAAGGATGGCCAATAGACACATGAAGAAATGTTCAACATCCCTAGCCATAAAAGAAATGCAAATCAAAACAACATTGAGATATCACCTCACTCCAGTTAGAACAGCAAAAATCAAGAACTCTAACAACAACAGATGCTGGAGGGGATGTGGACAGAAAAGAACCTTACTTCATTGTTGGTGGGAATGTAAACTTGTTCAACCACTTTGGAAAGCAGTATGGAGGTTCCTCAAAAGACTTCACATAGATCTCCCCTATGATCCAGCAATCCCACTTTTGGGCATTTACCCAAATGTATACAAACAAGACCACACTAAAGCTACCAGCACAACTATGTTTATTGCAGCATTATTTACCATAGCTAAGACATGGAACCAACCCAGATGCCCCTCAGTAGATGAATGGATCAAGAAAATGTGGTATATATACACAATGGAATTCTATGCCTCCATCAGAAAGAATGACATTTCCCCATTTGTTAGGAAATGGAAAGGTTTGGAAAAAATTATATTAAGTGAAGTAAGCCAGGCCCAAAGAAGCATAGGTCCCATGGTTTCCCTTATTTGCAATATCTAGTATAGGTATGAGTCAAGCGGAAAAGGTCAGATAATGTGATGTTAGGAAAATGAGCCCTTAAATATGTATTTTAATGTTTTCGTTTCTTTCATGCATGTGTTTCTACCGCATTTATAAGATTATTTCTTTGTTGCTTTGTATGTCCCTCCCCCACAGTGTAACCCCCGCTTTCACTATATTTGATGTCAGTATAACATGTGGAGGAGATGGGGACAAACAAGTCGTTTAAGGATTCAGGTGGACCTGTTGCAACAATGAGAAGTACAAAATGTCATGTCAAAACCAGCTTTACAATGTCGGTGTGTGGGGGGGAGGGGGGTATAATTGGGTGGGGGGAGGGGGGTAAAATTGGGTGGGGGGAGGGGGGAGGCGGGGAAGGGAAGTGAAGGGTAAACAAAGGAGGAGGCTGCAATGCTTGGTAAGAAATGTATGCATTATCCTGCCCATGTAATTGTAGCCCCTCTGTACAGTATGTTCTCAAATAAAATAAAATACAATTAAAAAAAAAAAAAAAGACTCCACATAGATCTCCCCTATGACCCAGCAATCCCACTTTTGGTCATTACCCAAATGTTTACAAACAAGACCACACTAAAGCTACCAGCACAACTATGTTTACTGCAGCATTATTTACCATAGCTAAGATCTGGAACCAACCCAGATGCCCCTCAGTAGATGAATGGATCAAGAAAGTGTGGTATATATACACAATGGAATTCTATGCCTCCATCAGAAAGAATAACATTGCCCCATTTTTTAGAAAATGGAAAGACTTGGAAAAAATTATATTAAGTGAAGTAAGCCAAGCCCAAAGAAACATAGGTCCCATGATTTCCCTTATTTGCAATATCTAGTATATGGATGAGTCAAGCAGAAAAGGTCAGATAAGGTGATGTTAGGAAAATGAACCCTAAGATATGTATTTAAATGATTTTTTTCTTTCATGTGATTGTTTCTAACACATTTATATGATGATTTCTTTGTTGCTTTGTATGTCCCTCCCCCACAGTATAACCCCTGCTTTCACTGTATTTGATGGTATAATTTGTGGAGGGGAAGGGGAAAAACAAGTCGTTTAAATAAACTGGTGGACCTGTTGCAACAATGAGAAGTACAAGTTGTCATGTCAAAAACGAACTTGACAACTTGGGGGGGGATTCTTGGGGGGGGGAAGAGGGAGTATGGGAAGGGATGGGAAGGGGAAACAAAGGAGGAGGCTACAATGCTTGATAAGAAATGTACTCACTATCTTGCCCATGTAATTGTAACCCCTCTGTACAGTATTTTCACAATAAAAAAAGAAAAGAAAAAAAGATTGTTTTTGCTATTCGGGATCTTTTATTGTTCCATATGAATTTTCGGGTTGCTTCTATTTCATTGAAGAATGAGGTTGGGATATTGATGGATATCGCATTGAATTTGTAGATAGCGTTCGGCAGTATTGCCATTTTCACATTAATCCTCCCAATCCAGGAGCATGGGAGGTTTCCCCAATTCTTTAGTTCTGCTTTAATCTCCTTTTTCAGGTTTTAAATTTTTCATCATAGAAGTCTTTCACTTCTTTCGTTAACTCCTTGATATTTTTTTTTTGGTGGGGCTATTACAAAAGGAGTTGCTTTCCTGAATTCCGCAGCACTCTTCTCATTATTGACATACAGAAAAGCCATTGATTTTTGAGGTTTAATTTTATATTCTGCTACCTTGCCAAAGTTTCGAATCAGCTCGAGTAACTTGGGAGTGGAGTCCATGGGTTCTTTACAAGATCATGTCACCTGCAAAGAGGGAGAGTTTTACTTCACCTTTCCCTATTTGGATCCCCTTTGTGTTTGCATTTTATCTTATTGCTATAGCTAGACATTCTAATACTAAATTGAAGAGAAGTGGAGAGTGGACATGCTTGGCTTGTTCCTGGATTTAGAGGAAATGGCTTTAGCTTTTTGCCATTAAGTATAATGCTAGCTGTAGGTTTGTCATACACAGCCTTTATTATATTGAGGAATGTTCCATGGATTCTTGTTTTTCCAGAGCTTTCATCATATTCCTGTCTCTTTTTTGCCTTTCCTCTTTGTCTTTTTGCTCTTCAACTCATCAGAAATCAGTTCTAATCTCCAGTAAGCCAAATATATTTATAGAACCCTTGGGTAGCTTCAAGTTAGGTAGGTATGGTGGTTTACACCTGTAATCCCAGCATTTGGGAAACAGATCTTGAATTCAAGGCCAGCATGAGCTATACAGTAAGACCCTGACTCAATAACATAAAATGAAATTAAATACAATTTAATTAAAAAGAGCTACACATTGCTTTTGAAATGAAAGCAAGGCACTTGTCAAATGTATGTATGATGAATAGAAAAACTACTTCCAAGACCTTGGAGAAACCATTTACTTTATGAACATTAATCTTTATAATGTAAAGGGGTAAATGGAATAACAAAGCAGGATTTCTCCAGAGACCTCAGCTTCAGGAGTTCATAGATTTTAAGTATGCAAGGGACCCAACAGTTTCTCTGAAACTCTTTATTACATCAGAAGGTTCAACACAGAACAAAGAGATACAGAGAAAAATTGACCACTTTTTTAAATAAGTTTTTTATTGTGAAAATACCATACAGAGGGGTTACAATTACATGAGCAAGGTAATGAGTACATTTGTTATCAAGCATTGTTGCCTCTTCCTTTGTTTCCCCTTACCATCCCTGCCCTCCTATCTCCACCCCACCCCCCAGCACCACAATCAAAGTTGTAAAGTTCGTTTTTCAACATAGCGTCTTATACATATCATTGGTCCACCTGTATCACTATTTAAACAATTGGATTTTTCCCTTCCCCTCCCCAAATTAAACCAACATCAAGTACAGTGAAAACAAGGGTTATACCATGGGGGAGGGACATACAAAGCAACAAAAAATCATCTTATAAATAAGTTAGAAACAATAGCAAAAAAGACAAAACCACCTGTGTCCTTATCTTGGGGTTCATTTCTCCTAACATCATCTTATCTGACCTATTCTGCTCAGCTCAGACATATACTAGTTATTGCAAATAAGGGAAGGCATGAAGCCTATGTTTATTTGGGCCTGGCTTACTTCACTTAATATAATTTTTTTCCAAGTCTCACCATTTCCTAACAAATGGGCAATGTCATTCTTTCTGATGGAGGCATATAATTACATTATATATATACATATACATATATATATATATATATATATATATATATAAACATTTTCTTGATCCATTCATCTACTGAGGGGCATCCGGGTTGGTTCCAGATCTTAGCTATGGTAAATAATGCTGCAATAAGCATAGTTGTGCTGGTAGCTTTAGCCCAAAAGTGGGATTGCTGGGTCATAGGGGAGCTCTATGTGGAGTCTTTTGAGGAACCTCCATACTACTTTTCAAAGAGGTTGAACAAGTTTACACTCCCACCAACAATGCAGTAAGGTTCCCTTCTGTCCATATCCCCTCCAGCATCTGCTGTTATTAGAGTTCTTGATTATAGCCATTCTAACTGGGGTGAGGTGGTATCTCAGTGTTGTTTTGATTTACATTTCTTTTATGGCTAGAGGGGTTGAGCATTTCTTCATGTGTCTATTGGTCATTCTTATATCCTCTTCAGAGAAGTTTCTCTGTAAGTCTTTAGCCCACTTATTTAATGGGCAGTTGTTTCTTTGAGGATTTGTTGTAGGGGGATTTAATTTTTTGAGTTCCAGATATATATTAGATATGAGACCCTTATCTGTTGTGTGACCAAATTTCAAACTCTACAACAAAGCCACAGTAATCAAAATAGCTTTGTACTGGCACAAGAAGAGACTGCAGGACCAATGGAATAGAAATAAATGGCAAAATTTCCTCTTAACTCAGGAACAAGACAAGGATGCCCACTCTCTCCACTTCTTTTCAATCTAGTATTAGAATGCCTAGCTACAGCAATAAGACAAGATGCAGACATAAAGGGGATCCAAATAGGGAAAGAAGAAATAAAACTCTCCCTCTTTGCAGATGACATGATCTTGTATTTAAAGAATCCCATAGACTCCACTCCCAAATTACTCAAGCTGATTCAAAACTTTGGCAAAGTAGCAGGTTATAAAATTAACCCCCAAAAATCAATGGCTTTTCTATATGCCAACAATGAGAAAAGTGTGGCTGAAATTAGGAAAGCAACTCCATTTGTAATAGCCCCACAAAAAATAAAATACCTAGGAATTAACTTAACCAAAGAAGTGAAGGACCTCTATGATGAAAACTTTAAAATCTTGAAAAAGGAAATCAACACAGAACTTAAAAAATGGCAAAACCTCCCATGCTCCTGGATTGGCAAGATTAACATCGTGAAAATGGCAATACTTCCCAAGGCTATCTACAAATTCAACGCGATACCTATCAAAATTCCACCCTCATTCTTCAAGGAAATAGAGGAGGCAATCCAAAAATTCATATGGAACAATAAAAGACCCCGAATAGCAAAAACGCTCCTCAACAGAAAGAACACTGCTGGAGGAATATCAATACCAAATTTCAAACTCTACTATAAAGCCATAGTAATCAAAACAGCTTGGTATTGGCATAAGAACAGACCTCAGGACCAATGGAATAGAATTGAAAACCCAGGAATGAACCTACAGACCTATAGCCATCTAATCTTCGATAAGGAAGCTAAAACAATAGAATGGAAGAAAGACAGCCTCTTCAGTAAATGGTGCTGGCAAAATTGGTTAACTACATGTAGAAAACTAAAGCTAGATCCTTATATATCACCCTGCACCAGAATCAACTCCAAATGGATCAAAGACCTTGAACTCAAAGCAGACAGCTGAAAACATTACAGGATGGAATAGGAGAAACCCTAGGTCTCCTTGGCTCAGGCCGAAATTTTCTGAATAGAGACCCAGAAGCACAACACATCAAAGAAAGGTTGGACAAATGGGATTGCATAAGGTTGCAGAGCTTCTGCAGGGCAAATGACATAGCTAGCAAGATCAATAGAAAGCCCACCGATTGGGAGAAGATCTTTACTAGCCATACAACGGACAAGGGTCTCATATCTAAAATATACTTGGAACTCAAAAAATTAAACCACCCAACAACAAAGCCTCAAAGAAACAACTGCCCAATAAATAAGTGGGCGAAAGACTTAAAGAGAAGCTTCTCTGAAGAAGAAAGAAGGATGGCCAATAGACACATGAAGAAATGTTCAACATCCCTAGCCATAAAAGAAATGCAAATCAAAACAACATTGAGATATCACCTCACTCCAGTTAGAACAGCAAAAATCAAGAACTCTAACAACAACAGATGCTGGAGGGGATGTGGACAGAAAGGAACCTTACTTCATTGTTGGTGGGAATGTAAACTTGTTCAACCACTTTGGAAAGCAGTATGGAGGTTCCTCAAAAGACTTCACATAGATCTCCCCTATGATCCAGCAATCCCACTTTTGGGCATTTACCCAAATGTTTACAAACAAGACCACACTAAAGCTACCAGCACAACTATGTTTATTGCAGCATTATTTACCATAGCTAAGATATGGAACCAACCCAGATGCCCCTCAGTAGATGAATGGATCAAGAAAATATGGTATATATACACAATGGAATTCTATGCCTCCATCGGAAAGAATGACATTTCCCCATTTGTTAGGAAATGGAAAGGTTTGGAAAAAATTATATTAAGTGAAGTAAGCCAGGCCCAAAGAAGCATAGGTCCCATGGTTTCCCTTATTTGCAATATCTAGCATAGGTATGAGTCAAGCGGAAAAGGTCAGATAATGTGATGTTAGGAATATGAGCCCTTAAATATGTATTTTAATGTTTTCGTTTCTTTCATGCATGTGTTTCTACCGCATTTATAAGATTATTTCTTTGTTGCTTTGTATGTCCCTCCCCCACAGTGTAACCCCCGCTTTCACTATATTTGATGTCAGTATAACATGTGGAGGAGATGGGGACAAACAAGTCGTTTAAGGATTCAGGTGGACCTGTTGCAACAATGAGAAGTACAAAATGTCATGTCAAAACCAGCTTTACAATGTCGGTGTGTGGGGGGGAGGGGGGTATAATTGGGTGGGGGGAGGGGGGAGGCTGGGAAGGGAGGTGAAGGGTAAACAAAGGAGGAGGCTGCAATGCTTGGTAAGAAATGTATGCATTATCCTGCCCATGTAATTGTAGCCCCTCTGTACAGTATGTTCTCAAATAAAATAAAATTAAATTAAAAAAAAAAGAAATAAATGGCAAAGAACATAGCTAGCAAGATCAATAGAAAGCCCACAAATTGACCATTTTCATATTGAGAAAACTACTCCACAGGCTACTGCTTGCATGAGAGATTAAATGCCCTTGTTAACATAAACACCACCAATTACTACAGTCTTTTCCTTTAGCAACTATAAAAATGTACTTTTATAAATCCAACCTATCAAGAACATAAGGAGAATGTTTTGCTCCAGTGTAGATCGTTGAATGGCACATTCAGATATTACATTCCCTTTTGGTTGATTTTGGTTTTGGTTTTGTTTGGAATTTGTTGCTGAAAATTAAATTCATAGCCTATGTTGAGCATGTGCTCACTGGGATACACCCTTATCACTTAGTTGCTTCATTTTTATATGGACGTTGTCAAGGCTACTAGTATAGTGAACACCTATATTACTAATCATGCAAAAGATCAGGAAAGTCAGAAATTACTCTGTATCAATTCAACATATCAATTTATGAGTATAATGCATCTTGATTAGTGTCACTCCTTTCATAATTAAATTCCTTTGTACAAATACTTGAGGATAATTTTTTAGATATCCTCTGTACTATTTTTAAGTGTTTTTTTTATTTTTTTCCAGTCTTGGGGCTTGAACTCTAGGCCTAGGTGCTGTTCCTGAGCTTCTTTTGCTCAGAGCTAGTGCTCTACCACTTGAGCCACAGCACAAGCTTTTTTGAGGAATAGATCTTCCTTCCCAGGCTGGCTTTGAACTGCAATCCTCAGATCTCAGCCTCCTGAGTAGCTAGGATTATAAGTATGAGCCATCAGCACTCAGCTATTTTTTATTTTATTTTAAAGGTCATATACAGAGAGGTTACTATTTCCTTTTTTAAAAGAAAGTATAAGGATGGAGAGAAAATAAAAAAAGAAATGAAATGACACTAGGTAGGCATTTGCTATTTGGTCTTCAAAGTCTGACCAAAGTTGAGATAGATTTTTGTCAAGTTTAAGACCTAACCTGAATTTTAATATCTCCCTAAATAAATAGATTGATAGATAGACCAGTAGACAAGACATTTAGTGATATACAGGGGCATTTGAATTATCTAGAAGCCTCCATCAGGCCCTAAAATGTTGATTATTTCATCATGTCCTATGAATAAATCATACACAGTCAAGGAAAAAATAAAATCTATCAAATTGTAGTTCACTTGTATTTTGTACCTCTTACAAATAATAATTAAATAAAGACTAAAATTAGAGATTTCATAGTCACCTGTGAATTTCAGTGGTTCTTATTTCCCTTCATTGTAATAAAAATAAAATTGGTTGTATAAGTGCACACCTGGGTTTGGTTATGTGATTTAAAATCTTCCCCACTTGGAAGCACTTCACAACAAGCTTTTTTAAAAATATTATTAATATGCTTTACTTGAAACTTTTGGCATTGGTTCTTGGATGGATATTTAACTGTTCTGGCCCACAGGCTAAAAAAGTAACAGAGCACATTCCGAATTATGTTGAGTAGTCTAGAGAACTGAAAATGAATAACTGAAAATCCTTTCTTCATTTTAATCCTAGATTTTGTCCAGGTTTACTTTAGAGTCTATGGAGGAAAGGATGTCCATACAACCACAGCTATATTTTAATTTTTTTCAAATTACATTATAGGTGAGTAAAAATCTTCCTTTGTGATCAAAACTCTTTATGTCTTTCTTTCTCCTTTCTTTCTTTCTTTCTTTCTTTCTTTCTTTCTTTCTTTCTTTCTTTCTTCCTTCCTTCCTTCCTTCCTTCCTTCCTTCCTTCCTTCCTTCCTTCCTTCCTTCCTTCCTTTCTTTCTTTCTTTCTTTCTTTCTTTCTTTCTTTCTTTCTTTCTTTCTTTCTTCTTTCTCTCTTTCATGCAGGTATTAAGGCTTGAACTGAAGTCCTGGGTATTGTCCCATAGTTTTTTCATTCAAGGCTGGCACTCTACCACTTGATTCACAGCTCTCCTGGTATTTTTGGTGTTTAATTAGAAATAAAAGTCTCGTGGACTTTCTTGTCCAGGCTAGCTTTGAGTTGAATCCTCAGATTTCAACTTTCTGAGTTGCTAGAATTATAAGCATAAGCCCCCAATGCCCATCTATGCCTGTTCTTTTTATGCATCTCACTTTTAGGATATCCTATCTCTTTCTCAATTAAGGATATAGATTAGGACCTCTATACATACTATCAACACTTGATTATAGGCTTTAGAATGGAAAATGTAAAAATAACATATGGTGAGTGGTGTCTGTTAGTCCTACATATGCTGTATATGTGTTCATGCCATTTCAAACTCCAAGAGAGTTTCATATCCCATTCTCACACTCTAACAGTTCTCAAATACACTATTTGTTATAATTCAACTCACATGCTGACTCTTGTCCAAAATAACAAGATAAATCAGAGAATTCTTAGTTCCTATGAAATTTCTGCATTTTAAGAATTTAGACCACTTTAGAGAGTTATGGAGTTGACAAAAACACTTGAGAAATGTTCTGACATAAAAAGAAAGTCATGGCATGCTTTCCAGATAACATAGTCTGATATCTTCATATGGAACGTAACAAGTGTCACAAATTATACCTGTCATTACCCCAAAATTTTAAAATCACAGAAGTAACTGTTGAATTTCAACAATTGCTAAAAGTGAGTCTCTACTAATTCTTGCCAAACTTATTCTATACTTTTCATTATCATACATTAATAAGTAAGCATATGCTCAAAAAAGGTAAGTGGCAAGTGGGTTGTGTTTCTTCTATGCTCTGATATAACAAACTTGGAATTTAGTTAATGTCCTACAATGAGTTGTTCTTTCCAGAGAATTCTACAATTGACTGTGGAGGGGATTGAAAAGTTGTATCAACCTAGGAACCATTTTTCTGCCTTGGGAATTGGCACATATAAAGTATACAGGAATTTAGACAATAACTATTAGGGAAAAATAATGTTTTTTTGCCTTTTTTGTTTCCTTGAAAATTTGACATATTGAAATCATATTGTATTTCCTGACACACTCTTTTTTTGAGAAATGTATTGCTTTTCTTATGAGAATAATATCAAACTATACGAACAGTCAGTTCAAACACAGAAGAAATGTGCCCCTGGTTCTGATTCTGATTTCAGTTATAAATGTAATTTTTGTGCAGTAATTTTGTAATTTAAAAAATATAATATATTATACTGCAACACCAAATTATTTGTAGTCATCATATTGAAGGATAACGCAACTCTAATTGTTATAAACTTGGAATGTCTATCTTTGAGGGACACTTTCCCATTGATTGGTCATGGTCATAAAAGTTGCTTTGGGCACTAGAACATGGCATTACACCATATCCAGGCAGAGATTTAAATTCCATTCTTGTTTTTGGGTTTTGTTTGTTTGTTTTTGTCTGTCCTGGGGCTTGAACGCTAGACTTGGGGGCTGTCTGAGTTCCCTTTTTATTTTTTTTCTCAAGGCTAGCACCTTACCACTTAAGCTACTGCACCACTTCCAGGTTTTTTCTGTGATTAATTGTGGATAAGAGTCTGAAGGAATTTCCTGCCCAGGCTGGCTTCAAACCATGAGTCTCTAATCCCAGCCTCCAGAGTAGCTGTATTACAATCATAAGGCTCCCGTGCCTGACTAAAATCCATTCTTAAAGCTCCATGAACCAAAATCAGTGATACTCATCTGTAGTTTCAGCTGGTCAGGAAGTTGAGGCAAAAGGAAAACTTGAGACTAGGAGCCTAGGAGTATAAGGCCAGCCCACGTGACACATAGAGACATACTTACAGAAAGTGAGAGAGCGCACATTATATGATCCCAAGTTGCATCTGATCTCTTTATTCAAGTATGTTCCACCTGAAACTGTTTCTAAACTTTTTGTTAGCTTGGAATGAAATCCTGGAGCCATTTAACTTTGTTAAAATAAGCCACTAAAACTTAGATATTATTGGTAACTTCGGCATGATGATAAAAAAAAACTTCAATATGCCAAACAATGAGGGTAAAAATTACATACACAATAAATATGGGAGCTCATAGTCAGCCATTCTCCCAAGCACAAATTGAAAGAAAGTAGGAACAAATGCAGTGCGATCTGAAGCCTCCAATTCTTTTGGATAATATGAGTTAGTTTTAGTGTCTGCTCAAGAACCAGGAGGCAAAATAATAAGCTCTAAACACAAACAACAACCATCAGCTGGATACAAGAAAATTTTGTAATGTTCTATTTATGAACACAGATCTGAAGCTCTGTCTTAAACTACACCTACTATATTTACTATTCCTCTGGCATTCATGGGCAGTTCACTTCTGGATAAGTTAGTGAACTGAAACTGCTTTATGAAATCTTTCAGTTTAATATTAACACAAAAACTTCACTTGTAACCAAGTGCTAATAGCTCATACCTAAAACTCTAGATACTCAGGAGGCTTAGGATTGCAGGTCAAAACCAATCTCAGAAGAAAAATTGGAGATTCTTATCTCCAAGTAACTAGCAAAATGCTGGAACAGGAGATGTGGCTCAAGTTATAAAGTGCCACTTGTGAGTGAAAAAGCTAAGCAAGTATGTAAGATCCTGAGTTTAAAAAACATTTATCCACAATCTAATTGTGGATTAGTGGTGAACAGATTAAAAATAGTGTTCTGCCTAGCATCAGTGGTTCATGCTTATCCAACAGGTTAAGACCTAATGATCAGGTTTGAGGCCAAACAGAGCAGAAAAAGATCATGACACTCTTATTAAAAATTAGCAAGCAAAAAAAAGCCAGAAGTGTAGCTGTGGGTCAAGGGGTAGAACACACACACACACACACACACACAAATACGTTCTGCACATACAATTATTAAGTCATTTTAGAAAAAGAAGGACGGTAACTGTGGTAGTACATACCTATAGTCCCAGCTACTCAAGGGCTGAAGTAAAAGTATCATCAGAACTTTGAGACCAGCCTGAGCAAGAAAATGAGTTCTCAACACACACACACAAACAAAAAAACAAATCAATAAAACTAAAACAGATGAAAATTCTGTCCTAAAGAACAGGATTAGTGAACTTTAAGAGATTATACTAAGTAAAATAAGCCAGTCAAGGAAAGAAAAAAACCTCTTGATTACATTTATGTGCAATGTCTAAAACAGCCAAACTCAAAGAATCAGAAAGTAGAGGCTAAAAAGGAAGATCCAGACACATTGTTGTTGTTTTTTTTTGTTTTTGTTTTTGTTTTTTTAATTTAATTTTATTTTATTTGTGAACATACTGTACTGAGGGGTTACAATTACATGGGCAGGATAATACGTACATTTCTTACCAAGCATTGCACCCTCCTCCTTTGGTTTACCCTTCACATCCCTTCCCAGCCTCCCCCCCTCCCCCCCAATCCCAATCCTTCTCCTTCCCCCCCCCCCCACGCCCCACCGCACCGACGTTGTAAAGCTCGTTTTGGACATGACAACTTGTACTTCTCATTGTTGTAACAGGTCCACCTGTATCCTTAAACAATTGGTTTTTCCCCATCTCCTCCACAAGTTATACTGACATCAAATATAGTGAAAGCAGGGGTTATACTGTGGGGGAGGGACATACAAAGCAACAAAGAGATAATCTTATAAATGCGTTAGAAACACATGCATGAAAGAAAAAAACATTAAAATACATATCTAAGGGTTCAATTTCCTGACCTCACATTATCTGACCTTTTCCGCTTGACTCATACATATACTAGATATTGCAAATAAGGGAAACCATGGGACCTATATTTCTTTGGGCCTGGCTTACTTCACTTAATATAATTTTTTCCAAGCCTTTCCATTTCCTAACAAATGGGGAAATGTCATTCTTTCTGATGGAGGCATAGAATTCCATTGTGTATATATACCACATTTTCTTGATCCATTCATCTACTGAGGGGCATCTGGGTTGGTTCCATGTCTTAGCTATGTTAAATAATACAGCCATAATCTTAACCTTCAGTTTTCTTTTCCTCTTATAGATAGTTAAAAGGTAGACTTCAAACCAAAAAGGCTCACTTGTTTCTTCAAATATTACACAATCCCCCAGTGATACATAATCTCATAGGAATTAGAGATTTGTTGTTGGCAAAGTACTGAAGTGTTTCTTGGTATCTTTTTACTTTTCCAGTATTAATTCAGCTCCTGGCAACACCAAGTCATTCTTTTCATTAATCACCTACAGTCAACCACAAAAATGCAAAAAGAAAGTAAAAGCTCCCAAAGGTATGGGAAAAGTTACAACAACCTTGAAATGGCTCTTTTTGGTCTTGTGATTAAGCAAGTTTTATTCTTCTTTAATTTACAAGTATGTGAGTGAGTGGTACTCATATCTGCTCATCACTTGAGACATTTCTTTTATGTGAATTAATTGTGACTCATGGAGTGTATGGAGCACCCTCAATTGACTCCCTCTATTGATAAGTGATGGGAACAATCTGGACAGCCCCATCCAACCCTTTCTCAACATGGATATGGCATTATTTTTCCAAGAACAAAGGTAAGCCACACTGCTTTTGCACAGGGAGCTGTTTTCTGTTTCAATTCTCACCACACAAGTGTCTCATCTAGTCCTCAGACCACACAGGACGAGGAAAGACCAAGGAAATTGTGCATCTCAGAGCTAGGCTAATCGGACCTTAGGTTGGAGGAGAAGGACACTGCTCAAGAAAAAACTGCTCTGCTTGGCTACTAGGGGCTTCTGCTGTGTGTGGCTGAGAGAAGCAGGGTCAACAGATGGAAAGTATAGGCTGTGTGGGAAAAGGGGAGGCCTCTCCAGAGGAGGAGATTGGAGATGCTTTGGTACAAAGCACAGTTCTATGGGGGCAAACATCTACTAACCTGTAGCCTGTCAAGTATATCCTCTCACATTAGCAAAATGAGCATTCACTATACTTTTGTCAGGAACAGTTAAAGAAGTTTCTATTTATAGTCAAGAAACATTTGTTAGCCAGCCATTGGTGGCTCACAACTACTCAGGAAGCTGAGATTTGCTGATTGTGGTTTTGAAGCCAACCCAAGCAGACTCTTATTTCTAATTAATTACTAACAAGCAGAAGTGAAAGTGTGGCTCAGGTGGTAGAGTGTTAGCTCTGAGTGAAAGAGCAAAGTAAGATAGTGAAGCCCTGGGTTCAAGCCCAGTACTGGCACACACATGAAAAGCACCTTATCATATTTTGGGAGGCTAAAAATCAAGACCATTGCTTAGACTTTGGCTCTGTCCTCTAGTTATAATTTACAACCAAAGCTAGGTAGCAGTGACTCACACCTGTAATCCTACCTACTCAGGAGACTGAGATCTGAGGATCATATGTTAAAGCCAGCCCAATGCAGCAAAGTCTGAGATGCCTATCTCCAGTTAATCACACAGAAAGCCAAAAGTGGAGCTGTAACTTAAGTGCTAGTCTTGAGCAAAATGAGCTTAGGACAGCACCTAGGTTCAGAGTTCAAGCTATAAGACTGGCAAAAAATAATAATAATTTACCACAATTTTAGGCCTGGTGTATAGCTCAGTATAGGGTGCTTTCCTAGCATGCTGAACGGCATGGGGTCCATCCTCAGATCTCCCCTCCCTCCAATAGTAATGGCACCTTTTTCCTTTGTCTTTTACATTGCAGTTATTCCGAAGTGTTGGAACCAACATCACTGGGTGAATGTATTAATGGGGAAATAATAAAAAATATGGAGTGAACACATGCATTCCTACGTGTGCATGCATACTCTACCTTCCACAACACCAGAGTCCTTCTACTGATGGCAAATGTCTGTCCAGACCCTAAGCTCAGCAAAGAAGCTCAACACAAGGAAGGTAACAGAAATGGGATTTAGCAAACAATATTCAGCATCACTGAACATCTAACTTAAGTATCAATTGCATTTGTCAATGCATGTTCATTTCCAATCTTGGCAAAGATAATCTTTCAGAGAGAACAAAGTGAATGAACATCCTGCTGCTGTAAAGTCAGGATTAGGAATACATTCAGAAGTAGAAATGATTTGATTCTGTGCAAGACCATAGCATCAAAATATAAAAGTAGCTTGATAAGAAATGTACTCATTATCTTGCCCAACTAATTGTAACCCCTCTGTACAGTATTTTCACAATAAAAAAAGAAAATGCATCACAAAAATATATAAAAGTAATCTTTTCTCATAGAATTTGATACAGCATGTTTATGCTACAGATTATAGCACAGTTGTTATTTTTAACAATATTTAGTTATTTATGATTTTTTCCTCTACAGTTGCTTACTTTCCATGTGTAATACCACATCTATGTCCTATTTTTATCAATTCTATATGTCCAATATGATATAAACCCAAGTTTAGAAATAGATATATGCTGTTTATTTGTTTTAAGGAAAGAAAACTGCATTTTTCAGATTGCGAGTTATCCAGTTTTGATTTAAAATTTTGTTGCTGTCCCATCAGGACCTGGGTAGTCCTGTGGAAGATTAATGTGTTCTCTTTCTAAAGTTGGGATTCACTAAAGAAAAGTTTCATTTTTCACATATATGGAAAGACTATTTTGTAGAAAAGAATAAGGGATAGTTTTAATAAAAAAACTGGATTCCATAAATCTAACATTTTTCTTTGCCAACCGTTTAAAGCATTTTTAATTTAAAAATATTAGTGTTCTTTTTAGTATTTTTCTTGTAAATGTGAAATGTCTGGCAATGCCTAGTTAAATTAAATATCCATGTACTCATTTACCTCAGTTCTGTTCCTGGGCTTCTGTGACCCTAAAATCACACCTAACATCATAGAAAAGTAAGGAAAGGGTGTGGTCATAAATTCATGGAGCTGGGGAGTTGAGGTGGATACTCTCTAAGATTCAGGTTTGTTTCTCCTTTAGAGAATAAAGGGCAGGAAAGTGTTTATTGGAAAGGGAAAGAAACAGTTAAACCATGAAATAGACTCGTTGTGCAAGGGAGGGGCCCTAGAACTGGGTGTCCAACATTTTTCTCCAAGGGTCTGCTATATATATATATATATATATATATATATATATATATATATATATATATATATATGTATATGGTCCCTTGCCCGTTCCCCTTTAGGGCTAGTTCCTGGTCTCAGACTGAAGCGTGGTCATATGCTGTAGGGAGTTTTGTGATTGGGTCTCCCCCTCTCCCCCCACAACCCATATCTCATGTGTCTTGCTAAGTCATTCCTCTCCACTGTCATTTTGGAGCCAGCCCCAGCCTCTATCTTCTACTGAAATGAGAGGCTGAGTCTAAGTAACTTCTCACAGCCATCCTGGTGCCTTGCTGGGTGAAGAGTTTTCCTCTCCACCCAGTGCTGAAAAAACCTAGAGGTGGGAGAGGCCATTCATTAGGTTGCAGATACCTAGCTCAAGGTGAGCTTGGAGAGCTCTGCTTCAGAGAAACACAGATGTCATAGGCTTAGGACAGCTTTGCATAGAGAATGCTCTGATTCTGTCTTGGTTACTTTCCTAAATGTTTGAATCACCCACTTCTGAGTAGCTTCTAAGTATCCCCTATATGGATGGTTGAGGCATATCTTCCCTAGATGGAAGAGTTTTACTGGTACCTGAGCTTGTACCTGAGTATGTCCACATAAGCTCTGCTTTTGTTGTGTTTGAATGCCTCCATCCGCAGCATATGGTTTTTGTCTTTTTTTAAAAAATAAGTTTTTTATTGTGAAAATACTGTACAGAGGGGTTACAATTACATGAGCAAGGTAATGAGTACATTTCTTTTCTAGCATTGTTGCTTCCTCCTTTGTTTTTCCCCTACCATCCCTCCCACTTCCTCAACCACACCCTCCTTACCCCCCCCAACCCTACCCCAACCCCCGCCTAAATTGTAAAGTTCATTTTTCAACATAGCATCTTGTACATCTCATTGTTGCAATGGGTCAATCTGTTTCTCTATTTAAACATTTTGTTTTTTCCCTTCCCTTCCCCAAATTATACCAACATAAAATACAGTGAAAACAGGGTTATACCGTGGGGGAGGTTAGCATCATCTGAGCTTTTCTGCTTGTCCCAGACATATACTAGTCATTGCAAATAAGGCAAACCATGGGACCTATGTTTCTTAGGGCCTGGCTTACTTCACTTAATATAATTTTTTCCAAGTCTTTCTATTTCTTAACAAATGGGGCAATGCCATTCTTTCTGATGGAGGCATAGAATTCCATTGTGTATATATACCATATTGTCTTGATCCATTCATCTACTGAGGGACATCTGGGAGCTTCTGCATGGCAAAGGCTAGCAAGATCAATAGAAAGCCCATGGATTGGGAGAAGATCTTCACTAGCCATACAACGGACAAAATATGGTTTTTGTCTTTAAAATCTTTGTGTAAGTTCTTTTCCAGGCTTCTGGTTTTTGAGACAATGGTCTACCATACATCTTTCTAATAGACTCCCAATTCAACCCCTCAAAATGTGACTTCTCTTACATTACTTAGCCAGGGAAGCCTAACTTTTTCTCAAGGTGACTTGTATGTCCATTCCCAGAAAGTAACCTGGTTATATAGATTGTAAATTTTGTGTGTGTGAGTGTGAAGCAATGTGTATGTAAGCCTAACACAAACATTGGAATTAGGCTAGTGTCTATCCCAAAATGTTCTGCATTTAATGTACATAATGTTTCACCTTTAATGCACATTGAAGGGGCAATTAGAAGCTGTAGACTGGTTGTAGATTGCAATATGGATATCAGAAACAGAGTGGTAAATGTAAAAAGTGAGGATAGAATAAATAACAATATCATTTATGTAAACTAAAAGTACTTCAATACAAAATACACACAAGGAAGACACATTCTTTTTTTTTTAATAATTTAAATTTTATTTTATTTTATTTGAGAACATACTGTACAGAGGGGTTACAATTACATTGGCAGGATAATGCATACATTTCTTACCAAGCATTGCAGCCTCCTCTTTTGTTTACCCTTCACCTCCCTTCCCAGCCTCCCCCCTCCCCCCCCCACCCAATCTTACCCCCCTCCCCCCCCACACTGACATTGTAAAGCTTGCTTTGACATGACATTTTGTAATTCTCCTTGTTGCAACAGGTCCACCTGAATCCTTAAATGACTTGTTTGTCCCCATCTCCTCCACATGTTATACTGACATCAAATAAAGTGAAAGCAGGGGTTACACTGTGGGGGGGGGACATACAAAGCAACAAAGAAATAATCTTATAAATGCGTTAGAAACACATGCATGAAAGAAATGAAAACATTAAAATACATATTTAAGGGTTCGTTTTCCTAACATCACATTATCTGACCTTTTCCGCTTGACTCATACCTATACTAGATATTGCAAATAAGGGAAACCGTGGGACCTAGGTTTCTTTGGGCCTGGCTTACTTCACTTAATATAATTTTTTCCAAGCCTTTCCATTTCCTAACAAATGGGGAAATGTCATTCTTTCTGATGGAGGCATAGAATTCCATTGTGTATATATACCACATTTTCTTGATCCATTCATCTCCTGAGGGGCATCTGGGTTGGTTCCATATCTTAGCTATGGTAAATAATGCTGCAATAAACATCGTAGTGCTGGTAGCTTTAGTGTGGTCTTGTTTGTATACATTTGGGTAAATGCCCAAAAGTGCGATTGCTGGATCATAGGGGAGTTCTATGTGAAGTCTTTTGAGGAACCTCCATACTGCTTTCCAAAGTGGTTGAACAAGTTTACATTCCCACCAACAATGAAGTAAGGTTCCTTTCTGTCCACATCCCCTCCAGCATCTGTTGTTGTTAGAGTTCTTGATTTTTGCTGTTCTAACTGGAGTGAGGTGATATCTCAATGTTGTTTTGATTTGCATTTCTTTTATGGCTAGGAATGTTGAACATTTCTTCATGTGTCTATTGGCCATCCTTCTTCCTTCTTCAGAGAAGCTTCTCTTTAAGTCTTTTGCCTACTTATTTATTGGGCAGTTGTTTCTTTGAGGCTTTGTTGTTGGGTGGTTTAATTTTTTGAGTTCCAAGTATATTTTAGATATGAGACCCTTGTCCGTTGTATGGCTAGTAAAGATCTTCTCCCAATCGGTGGGCTTTCTATTGATCTTGCTAGCTATGTCATTTGCCCTGCAGAAGCTCTGCAACCTTATGCAATCCCATTTGTCCAACCTTTCTTTGATTTGTTGTGTTTCCGGGTCTCTATTCAGAAAATTTTGGCCTGAGCCAAGGAGACCTAGGGTTTCTCCTATTCCATCCTGTAATGTTTTCAGAGTGTCTGCTTTGAGTTCAAGGTCTTTGATCCATTTGGAGTTGATTCTGGTGCAGGGTGATATATAAGGATCTAGCTTTAGTTTTCTACATGTAGTTAACCAATTTTGCCAGCACCATTTACTGAAGAGGCTGTCTTTCTTCCATTCTATTGTTTTAGCTTCCTTATCGAAGATTAGATGGCTATAGGTCTGTAGGTTCATTTCTGGGTTTTCAATTCTATTCCATTGGTCCTGAGGTCTGTTCTTATGCCAATACCAAGCTGTTTTGATTACTATGGCTTTATAGTAGAGTTTGAAATTTGGTATTGATATTCCTCCAGCAGTGTTCTTTCCGTTGAGGCGCATTTTTGCTATTCGGGGTCTTTTATTGTTCCATATGAATTTTTGGATTGCCTCCTCTATTTCCTTGAAGAATGAGGGTGGAATTTTGATAGGTATCGCGTTGAATTTGTAGATAGCCTTGGGAAGTATTGCCATTTTCACGATGTTGATCTTGCCAATCCAGGAGCATGGGAGGTTTTGCCATTTTTTAAGTTCTGTGTTGATTTCCTTTTTCAAGATTTTAAAGTTTTCATCATAGAGGTCCTTCACTTCTTTGGTTAAGTTAATTCCTAGGTATTTTATTTTTTGTGGGGCTATTACAAATGGAGTTGCTTTCCTAATTTCAGCCACACTTTTCTCATTGTTGGCATATAGAAAAGCCATTGATTTTTGGGGGTTAATTTTATAACCTGCTACTTTGCCAAAGTTTTGAATCAGCTTGAGTAATTTGGGAGTGGAGTCTATGGGATTCTTTAAATACAAGATCATGTCATCTGCAAAGAGGGAGAGTTTTATTTCTTCTTTCCCTATTTGGATCCCCTTTATGTCTGCATCTTGTCTTATTGCTGTAGCTAGGCATTCTAATACTAGATTGAAGAGAAGTGGAGAGAGTGGGCATCCTTGTCTTGTTCCTGAGTTAAGAGGAAATGGCTTTAGTTTTTCACCATTGAGTATAATGCTGGCTGTAGGTTTGTCATATACAGCCTTTATTGTATTGAGGAATGTTCCATGGATTCCTAATTTTTCCAAAACCTTCATCATAAAGGGGTGTTGGATCTTGTCGAATGCTTTTTCTGCGTCTATTGAGATAACCATGTGGTTCTTATTCTTGCTTTTGTTGATGTGATGAATAATATTAATTGATTTGCGTATATTGAACCAGCTTTGCATCCCTGAAATGAATCCTGTTTGATCATGGTGTATGATTTTTTGGATGAATTGTTGAAGTCGATTGGCCAAAATTTTGTTGAGAAGTTTTGCATCAATGTTCATCAAAGAAATGGGTCTATAGTTCTCTTTCTTTGATGAGTCCCTGCCTGGTTTTGGGATGAGGGTTATGATGGCTTCATAGAATGTGTTCGGTAGTGAGCTTTCTCCTTCAATTTCATTGAAGAGTTGGAGGAGAATTGGTGTGAGCTCTGCTTTGAAGGCCTTGTAAAATTCAGCTGTAAAACCATCTGGTCCTGGACTTTTCTTAGCTGGGAGGTCTCTTATTGCTGTTTCTATTTCAATGCTTGATATGGGCCTGTTAAGATAGTTTAACTCATCTTGGTTTAGTTTTGGCATGTCAATATTTGCTAGGAAGAGGTCCATTTCTGTCAAGTTGTCGAACTTATTAGCATAAAGTTTTGAGAAGTATTCCCTTATAATGTTCTGAATCTTGGTTGTTTCCGTGGTGATGTTTCCATTCTCATCTCTGAGTTTATTAATTTGGGTGTGTTCTCTTCTTTTTCTGATAAGATTTGCTAAGGGTCTGTCAATTTTGTTAAGTTTTTCAAAGAACCAACTCTTTGTTTTGTTGATTCTTTCTATAGTTTTTTTGGATTCTAATTCATTTAATTCTGATTTAATTTTGATTATTTCTTTCCGTCTACTGGATTGGGGTTTATCTTGCTGCTCTTTTTCAAGGAGGTTTAGATGTGTCATTAAATTGCTAGTTTCAGATCTCTCCAATTTGTTGATGTAGGAAGGAAGACACATTCTTAAGACAACAGAATAGCTTCCTGTAAGGAAGCTGAACTGGGTGTCAAGTGAGATGGAAGCAGACCCCCATAAATGCAACATAACCGAAATGAGGCATGGCCATACAGCCATCTCTGAAAAAGCACACCCTACTTTAGCCTTGGAAACTTAAGTGGAAAAATTCAAACAATACATAAAAACACAAGTGTATAAAGTGTATAAACACATCTTGTTTTAGACACTGACTTAGTTCCAACACACAGTAATAGATGTTTGTATTTGGAATCTCTTGCTATATATTGTTCCAGGATCATTCCCTTGCATATACAAAGTCTAATTATGTTTAAGTTCTTATCTGTTACCGACCTGCCTAACATCTATCTAGTCTTTCCATATCTAAAGATATGGGCAACCTCCTTTCTCCTGCCTTCTTTTTTAACTAGCCTGCCTGTCTGCCTGCTTGCCTGCCTTCTTTCCTTCCTTCCTTCCTTCCTTCCTTCCTTCCTTCCTTCCTTCCTTCCTTCCTTCCTTCCTTCCTTCCTTCCTTCCTTCCTTCCTCCTTTCTTTCTTTCTGCTTTGGATCTTATTTACTGATAATAACAAACACTTTGAAATATGAGAAAATTAGCTCATACCCGTTGTCATAAATGTTCAATAGGCTGAGTTTGGAGGAACATGGTTTGAAGCTTCCTGGGGTAGAATTTTCCAATTAACCATCAAAAAGCTGAAAGTGGGGCTATGGATCATCAAATGAGAGAATACATTCCTGAGTTCAAAAGCTTAAGGACAGTGCCAAGACTCTGATTTCAGGCCTGGTACCAGTATATAGCTTTCAATTTTTGCTAGTGACATTGCTGCTTTCACTATGTCAAGGTTTTCGAACATCCCAATTCTATCCCTGTAGTTGATGCTCTTAGCCGTTATCTGCTGCCATGCTCAGTGGATACCTATTTCATGTGGCTTCACAGCAAAGCACCCTTTACTATCTACTGTCTTTGACTGTTGATACAGGAGAAACTAAGTCAGCCCAAAAGTTTTCCCTTGTATATAACTGTCTTCTTGATGGAATATTCATAGCATTCTTTTCTTTCCCTTGAAGATGAGTCATTTCATCTGAAAATGTGAAATGTCATGATCAGACTTGGAGTATGTTTTTTTTAATTCCTTTTTTTCTTGTAAGTTTATTTCTAACAGTTATCATTTCCATGTTTTTAATTTCATAATTCATTTTCATTTGACTTTGTGTAGTGTTTCCTCAGGCTGTTCACATCATAGATTTCAATAGTACTGTGCTGACAGTGGTGGCATCTATTGTAGCCTTTGTTTTTAAATGGGCTGCTCATTTTCTGGTAGGGAGTATGGGGTAAAGTAGCTGACCTCAGTGGTAGAAATCTTTGGGATATTGTCAAGTACTAAGAAGCTGGCACAGGAAAGGCAAACACTAAAGGCTACAATCTGGGGAGAGAGGGTGGCTCTGGAGTCACATGGCCTCTGGCTATGCTGGAATGAGTGTGCTGTGGGAGGCTCACAGTTCTTCACTATCATTACCGTAGTTGTTTTAAGTAGTCACCAGCAGGAAGAGGCATTGGATTCTGGCTGTTCCTGATGCTTTCTGCTAGGAAAGGAGCGGAGGGTTGAGTATGTCCTGTAGCAATTCCATGATGTAGTTGTCTCCAGCACAGAAAGACTAAGCAACCTCAGGTCTACCTCAACTCTAAATCTGGTTAGAATTTCACCACAGCAGTCAGTCACAAGTCAGCATAGGCATCCGTGCAAGTTCTTCCAGAGGTTGGCCTGAGATTCTTGAGGCCAATCCTTTGTGGACTACGTGAGGACAAGAACTGTTCATATAGATGGCAGCCAGGTTGTCTCCTTCTTGTTAACCAAGGGCAAACTTTATAAACAGGATGGCACTTCATCAGCAACAATGCATTCATTATGATTGCTCTATTCTACCCTCTTGGATGGGGACACTTACCTAGTACTGCCACTGAGATCCTGAACTGTTCTCCTCCTGATTCAAAGCTGCTTTAGGAGAAGCCATTTGACCCTGCCTGTCTCTGCCTGTTTTAAATTTTCCCAACACACTCTTGGTTCTGCCATCATTCATGTATCAACATTCTATTTGGTTGATTTTTTTTAATAGTGTCAAATATGGCCTCCACAACAATTAGAGATTCTTTGTTTGTTTGCTGATCCTGGGGTTTGAACTCTAGGCCTGGGCACTGTCCCTGAGCTCTTTATGCTCAAAGCCAGCATTCTACCACTTGAGATACTTGTGGCTTTTTCTATTTATGTGGTACTGAAGAATTGAACCCAGGGCTTCATGTATGCTAAGCAAGCACTCTACCACTCATTTTGTCCCCCTTTGGTTTATCCCTTCTTGTCACTGTTTTTTATTTTGGTACCCTGTGTCTTTTTATCTGATTAATTAAAGTCTTCACTGAATATATTTTTTTACCATGAAAAGGAACAGAATTTTAGAAAATATGTTTCTGCATTTATAATATTTAACAAATATTTTGAATTATATTAGTACATTTTCCAGTGTTAAACTACCCTTAAATTCCTGTGATATATTCAATATCGCTTCACTGTTGAGTGAAATACATTGTTAAAATTTAGTTGGTTGTATTTTATTCAGAAATTTTGCATCATGCCTGTAGGACATTGACTTAAAATTCACTGCCTGTGTTTTCTTGCCTGTTTTTGCTATTATGTTTAAAATAGCTTCTTGGAATGAGTTGGGAAAATTCTCTATCATATAAAATTAAAATAAATATCTGTTATGCTAACTTTACAATGAATGGAGAAATACTTTCCACTAAGATCTGGAGCAAGACAGAGTGCTCCTCTCACCTTTTTATTTAGCAGAGTGCTGGAAGTTCTGCTAGAGTGATTCGAAGGAAAAAAACAAAACAAAACAAAACAGTAAACGGCACCCAAACGGATCTTTAAAGACTCCACCAAAAGCGGTTAGAATTTTAAACCAATTCAGTAAAGTGGCGGTATAAAAAGAAAATCTAAGCCGGGTGCCAGTGGCTCATGCCTATAATCCTAGCTTCTCAGGAGGCTGAGATCTGAGGATCACGGTTCAAAGCCAGCCCGGGCAAGAAAGTCTGTGAAACTCTTATCTCCAATAAACCACCAGAAAACTGGAAGTGGCACTGTAGCTCAAGTGGTAGAGTGCTAGCCTTGAGCTGAAGAGCTGAGGGAAAGCGCTCAGGCCCAGAGTTCAAGCCAAACTACCAAAAACAACAACAACAAAATCTAGATAAAAATCAGTAGCCCTTCCTCCCTTGTTCCCTCCTTCCCTCTCTTCCTTCCTCCCTCCCTCCCTCCCTTTCTTCCTTCCTTCCTTCCTTCTATCCTTCCTTCCTTCCTTCCTTCCTTCCTTCCTTCCTTCCTTCCTTCCTTCCTTCCTTCCTTCCTTTCCTTCCTTCCTTCCTTCTTTCCTTCCTTCCTCCATCTCTCTATTTCTTTCTTTCTCCATCTTTTTCTTCCTCTCCATTTTTCTTTCTCCTATCTTTCTCCTTCCTTCCTTCCTTCCTTCCTTCCTTCCTTCCTTCCTTCCTTCTGTCCTTTGTTTCCTCTGGGAGTAGAACTCCAGGGCCCTGTAAATGCTAGGGACATCTTCTACTATTGAGTTACATTCAAGCCTCACAATAGGTAGCATTTCTATATTCAAATAGAAAGCTGTCTGCAAAGGAAATCGAGAAGGCAATATAATTTACAAAAGTTACACAAAAAATAAAATACCTAGGACCTGTGTATTTTAAATTATAGAACATTGATGACTGAATTTTAAGTTGTTGCAAATAGATGGAAAGATATATCATGTTAATCATTCATAAGAATAAGTATTATGAAAATGTCCATAGCATCCAAAACAATCTACTGATTCAATACAATTCCTAGTTTGAAAAACACCAGTGAGGTCATGTGCCAGTGGCTCATGCTTGTAATGCTAGTTACTTGAGAAACTGAGATTAGAGGATCAAGGTTTGAAGCCAACTCAGGTAGGCAAGTCTATGAGACTCTTATCTCCAATTAACTAGCAAAAACCCAGAAGTAGAGAGCAATGCTCAAATGGGAGAGTACAGACTTAAAAAAAAATTATTGTGAAAATACCGTACAGAGGGGTTACAATTACATGGGCAAGGTAATGACTACATTTCTTATCAAGCATTGTTGCCTCCTCCTTTGTTTGCCCTTCCCATCCCTTCCCATCTCCCTCCCCCCACCCCCCACCCCGCCCCCGGCCAAAGTTGTAAAGTTTGTTTTTCAACATTACGACTTGTACATCTCATTGTTGCAATGGCTCCACCTGTATCCATGTTTAAACGGTTTGTTTTTGCCCTTCCCCTCCACAAATTATACCAACATCAAATACAGTGAAAACAGGAGTTACACCATGGAGGAGGGACATACAATGCAACATAGAAATCATCTTATAAAAACATTAGAAACAATCACATTTCACCTAACATCAGCTTATCTGACCTTTTCTACTTGACTCAGACATATACTAGTTATTGCAAATAAGGGAAACCATGAGACGCATGTTTCTTTGGGCCTGGCTTACTTTATTTAATATAATTTTTTTCCAAGTCTTTCCATTTCCTAACAAATGGGGCAATGTCATTCTTTCTGAGGGAGGCATAGAATTCCATTGTGTATATATACCACATTTTCATGATCCATTCATCTACTGAGGGGCATCTGGGTTGGTTCCATCTCTTAGCTATGGTAAATAATACTGCAATAAACATAGTTGTGCTGGTAGCTTTAATATGGTCTTGTTTGTGATCATTTGGGTAAATGCCCAAAAATGGGATTGCTGGGTCATAGGGGAGCTCTATGTGGAGTCTTTTGAGGAACCTCCATACTACTTTGCAAAGTGGTTGAACAAGTTTACATTCCCACCAACAATGCAGTAGGGTGGCCAATAGACACATGAAGAAATGCTCAACCTCTCTAGCCATAAAAAATATGCAAATTAAACAACACTGAGATATCACCTCACCCCAGTTAGAATGGCTATAATCAAGAACTCTAATAACAACAGATGCTGGAGGGGATGTAGACAGAAGAGAGTACAGACTTTATGTGAAGAAACTAAGAAACAGTATCCAGACTCTGAATTCAATCCCCAGCACCACACACACACACACACACACACACACACACACACACACACACACACACACAATTCAATCCCCAGCACCACACACACACACACACACACACACACACACACACACACACACACACACACACACATACACACACCCAATGGTGTTATTTACAGAAACAGCAGAAACAATTTTTAAATTTGTGTGGAGTCACAAAAGAATATGATTTGTTCCAAAGCAACATTGAATAAAAAAACACAGTTGACTTTGAAATAAACTATAAAAGCTGTAGTAACCAAAATATAATGGCGCTAACGTAAAAACTGACTGACTGCTGGGGCAGAACAGAGAACACAGGAATAAAACTACATACTACAGCCATCTAATTTTCAAAGACAACATCAAAAACACAATATTCACTTTAATAGATGTTGCTAGAAAAACTGGATTTTCCAATGCAGATGAATGAAACTTCTCCCTTACCATATGCTAAAAAATCTTGCAAAACAACAAAATGAGTAGACTAACACTTAAATGTAAGATTAAAAACTATGAAACTACTAGAGAAGACCAACAAAAAAAATCTCATAGACTTTCCTGCCTAGGCATGAAAGAGATTCTTATTTCCAATAAGCTACCCCTGCCAAAAGCCAGAAGTTGTGCTCTGGTTCAAGACATAGATCACGAGTCTTGAGTAAAAGAAGCTTAAGACAGCACCTAGACCCTGAGTTCAGGTCCCAGGAGCCTCCCCCCCCCAAACTAAAGTCAGTAAAACAGTTGGGCACCAGTGGCTTCTGCCTGTAATCCTAGCTAATCAGGATTTGAGGATCAATTTCAAAGATAGCCCAGACAGACAAATATGATATCTCCAATCAATCAGTACTAAGCCAGAAGTGGAGGCACAGCTCAATTAGTAGAGCACTAACCTTGAGTGCAAAAGTCAAGTAAGATCATGAGGCCCTGAGTTCAAGTTTGGGTACACACACACACACACACACACACACACACACAGAACTAAAAATATCTTGAGCTGCAGCTGTAGATCAGTAGTAGGGTGCTTGCCTAGAATGTGTAAGACACTATAACCCCAGCACTATGCACAGAAAAACTAAAAATAGACCTATAGTATGATCCAGCTCTCATTATTGGGTGTACACCTGATGGAAGTAAAATGAATATTTCAAAATCATTGGTGCACCCATTTTTATCATAGCATTATTGGAAACAGCAAAGTGATCAACCTGAGTGTCAGTCCATGGATGAATGGAAAAAGAAAATGTGGTGTATTATATAGGATGCATTATTCAGACATATTTGCAATAACATGGATTAGGCTGAGGACATTACTTAAGTGAAATAGGCAAGGCATAGAAATACAAATACAGTATGAGCCAGGTGCTGGGGGCTTATGCCTGTAATCCTAGCTACTCAAGAGGCTAAGATCTGAGGATCTTTGTTCAAAGCCAGCCCAAGAAGAAGTGTCCATGAGACTCTTATTTCTAATAAACTATTCATAAAAAGCCAGAAGTTGTGAGGTGGCTCAAGTGGTAGAGCACTAACACTAGCACAAAGAGACTCAGGGAGAGCACTCAGGTCCTGAGTTCAAACCCCAGGACCAGCAAACAAACAAAAAAGCAAACAAAAGCAAAAACAACAAAAAGAACCAGCTAGAGTCTGGAAGCTAAACATTTCTTATTTAATAGGATTAGGGAGTAAAATATTGGTTATTAGAGGGAAGGAAAGAGAAGAGGTAGGTGGATAGAGACTAGTTGGTTAATGGGTACAAAATTATAGTTAGATATGAGGAATAAGTTTCTGTTTCATTGCAAGCTAAGACAACTAGTGCTAATAATAGTTTGTTGTGTATCTCAAAACAGGTAGAATGGGGATTTTAAATGTTGCAAAGAGTTGTTAAATGTTTATGGTAATGGAATTTTTAATTGCCTTAATCGATTATTACCATCATATATCAACTGAAAAAGAGAATTATTAGTTGTATTACTAGATTTTGACTATAAAAACTTCTGAGCTTGCTGGGCACCAGTGGCTCACACCTGTAATCCTACTTCTTCTACTCAGAAGGCTGAGATCTGAGGATCACGGTTTGAAGCCATCCCAGGCAGAAAAGTCCCCAGGAGACTCTTATCTCCAATTAATCACTCAAAAACAAAAAAACACAACAAAAACAAACAAAATAGAAGTGGAGCTATGGCTCAAAGTGGTAGAGTGCTAGCCTTGAGCAAAAATGCTCAGAGACAGAGCATTCAAGCTCCATAACTGACAAATAAAATAAAACAAAACCTCAACTTCTGGGCTTAATTTTGTGAAGGATGCTTTGATTTGTAGGTCCATGTTGCTTTATTGTTGTAGAATTACCATGATTTCAATTTATCTTTTTTTTTAAATTATTTTTTCCTCTAGAAATTTATTAGCTTAAAAGTCACTAGAAGTATGTGTATGTGTGTGTGTGTGCGGGTGTGTGTGTGTGTGTTTTGGTCCTTGGGCTTGAACTAAGGGCCTGGGTGGTATCCCTTAGCTTTTTTTGCTCAGTGCTAGTACTCTACCACCTAAGCCACAGCTCCATTTCTGGGATATTTTTGGTGGTTAATTGGAGAAAAGTGTTTCACAGGTATTTTTTGCCTGTGCTGGTTTTTAACTGTGATCTGGCACCTGGCCATTAGAAGTATTTTTATTTTTTAATTTTAATTTTAATTTAATTTGATTGTAAAGATGCTGTATAGGGGATTTACAGCTACATGAGTAAGGTAATGAGTACATTTTCTTGTTGAACATTGTTACCCCCTCCTTTGTTTTTCTCCTACTATCTCTTCCCTCTGCCACCTCTCCTACTCCTCCCCGCCCCCACAGAAGTTGTAAAGTTCGTTTCCAACATAGTGTCTTGTGAGTATCATTGTTGCAATGGGTCATCCTGTGTCCTTGTTTCAGCATTTTGTTATTCCCCTTCCCTTCCCCAAATTAGATAAATGTATATACAAGATGTAGGGTACCAAAAATCAAATACAGTGACAACAGGGGATGCCATAGGGGGAAGAACATACAAAAGAAACAAAAAAAATCACATAGTACAATAAAAACAGCAATGACAGAGAAAAACTTCTTGTGTCCATATCTTGGCGTTCATTTCATTTAGCAACATTTTATGTGGTCAGTATGAAGGAGGTGTCATAAAGCAAAGCAATTTATGAATACAATGCATCTTGATCATTGTTGCGTACTCCCATTCATCTAACCCCTTCCTGTACTTTTGTTAATTGATATATGCAATGAATTCTTGACTGCATTCTCCTCACTTCTCCCCTTCATTCATCTACCCGGTTCCTTTGGCCCCACCCTACTGCTGGCACTGTTCCCATTTCCTGGTGTTGATTTTTTTTAAATTTAAATTTAAATTTTTTGTGAACATACTGTACAGAGGGGTTACAATTACATGGGCAAGATAATGAGTACATTTCTTATCAAGCATTGCAGCCTCCTCCTTTGTTTACCCTTCACATCTCTTCCCAGCTTCCCCCCCAACCCAATCCCCCCTCCCCCCCCACACCAAAGTTGTAAAGTTCGTTTTTGACATGACAACTTGTACTTCTCATAGTTGCATCGGGTCCACCTGTATCCTTAAACGACTTGTTTTTCCCCATCTCCTCCACAAATTATACCGACATCAAATATAGTGAAAGCAGGGGTTATACTGTGGGGGAGGGACATATAAAGCTACAATGAAATAATCTTATAAATGAGTTAGAAACAAATGCATGAAAGAAAAAACCATTTAAATACATATCTGTAGAGAGCTGCGAGAGGCCGCACCTGGAAGATGGCGCCGGCTTCCGCCCTCCGCCTTCCCGATGGCGAGTGCTCTCGTGGTAAACAACTCCTGATATGGCTAAGGCAAAGAATCTGGCTTGCTTCTGTGCACCTGAACCTATTGGCAGTTCCCACGTGGCGTATCAGGGTTGGCTACCCAGCGGGTATTTAAGGCTGTGGGGAATTCTCCCCGGGGTTGGGGTCAGAAGATTACTAAAAGGTCCTGAATAAACTGCGGAGAGAAGAGTCCGGTGTCGCGTCGTCATTACCGGCCGAGGCGGTAGCGACACGTGGTGGCCCGTACGGGGACTCAGCCACAACCCCAACGAGGACTCAGAACTCTCTGTGGTCAGGGTGGTGCACCGGTAAGTTCCCAGGTAAAAGGGGAATCCGCCACAAGAGCGGGGAGTAAGTTCCCAGGTAAAAGGGGAATCCGCCACAAGAGCGGGGAGTAAGTTCCCAAGTAAAAGGGGAATCCGCCACAAGAGCGGGGGGGGGGGGGGGGGGGGATTTTTGCTCTTCTCGGTAGATAAAGAGAGAGTGAGAACCCGGGGCTAGTCAATAGAGTAGCCAAAAGTGAAAGTAAAAGCTTGTTTACCAGCTTTAAATGTTTGAAACATGGGCGCTTCTTTTTCGCACCCAATTTTTTTGGCTCTCAATGAGCTACTGCACTCAAAAAAGTTAAAAATAAAAAAGAGTACTTTAGAGAGATTTTTGAATGAATGTGACACCGTTGCCCCATGGTTCGCTGTCTCTGGAAGCCTCACGGTGGCCTCTTGGGAGAAACTAGGGAGGGACCTAGATTTTGCCTCTGAACAAGGAACGCTTAAGAGCGGAGTGAGACCAATATGGAAACTGATAAGAGGCTGTCTCGAGGACCAGCGTTGCAGTGAGGCGGTAGAGAATGGTCAGGCCGCCTTAGAAATGCTGCAGGAAGAAAGATTGGAAAGGGCAGACAGCGAAAAGGAGGAGAGCAGAGGGGGGTTATACCCTGATTTTGCCGAACTAGAGACCTCTGAGTCTACAGACTCAGAGGAACTACAATCACTCATAGAACAAATAGAAAAAACAAAGATAAGAAAGAGGAGGAAAGGGAAGGAGAGAGAGGACCCAGATAAAGACGAATGCACGCCCTCCATGCCCCGCCCCACACCTTCGGCCCCTCCGCTCTATGCGGAGGACCCTGGAAGTGGCAGCCCCGGCTGTTCTTTCAGCCCAGGCGTGTGGAAAGCGGTCAGAACCGAGTTAAATCTAGCCTGTCCAATATTTCAGGATCCACAGGGACAGCGGTATCATGAACCCTTAGATTTTAAGGTGATAAAATCTTTAGCTGAGTCTGTGCAGACATACGGAATCTCGGCCTCCTTTACTGTAGCCCAGGTGGAGGCCCTAAACAGACATTGCATGACACCCGGTGATTGGAGTGGGCTCGCACGAGCTTGTTTGAGCCCAGGTCAGTATTTAGATTGGAAGGCCTTTTTGATTGAATTTGCTAGTGAAGAGGCTGCGGCCAATCAGGCTGGGGGAAACCCAGCTTGGGACAGAGATATGCTGCTTGGACAGGGGAGATTCGCCAATCAGCAGATAGGCTACCCGGTTCAAGTTTATGAACAAATCAATAAAATTGGCATAAAGGCATGGAAGGCCTTACCAAATAAAGGTGAGGTGAGTGGCAATCTCACCAAAATCCTGCAGGGCTCTATGGAGCCGTTTTTGGACTTTGTTGCCCGTATGGTCGAGGCTGCTGGCAGAATTTTTGGTGACCCAGACGCAGCCATGCCATTAATTAAACAGCTTGTTTACGAGCAGTGCACTAAGGAATGCAGAGCCGCCATAACCCCATATAAGAACAGGGGACTAGAAGCATGGATGAAAGTTTGCAGAGAGCTGGGCGGACCACTAACTAATGCTGTGGTGCAATTAACCCAGAAGAATGGGGCTGGGAAGGTGGTTCAGTGGTAGAGCACTTCCTCTGCATTCATGAGGCCCTGGGTTCGATTCCTCAGCACCACATAAGCAAAAAGAAATGAAAAAAGCCGGAAGTGACGCTGTGACTCAAGTGGTAAGAGCGCTAGCCTTGAGCTGAAGAGCTGAGGGACAGCGCCCAGGCCCAGAGTTCAGGCCCAGGAAAAAACCTATTCAAAAAACGCTGCAAATTTGTCTAAACAGTTGTTTAGTTATCTTTTAGGTAATTGAACTGGGGAGTTCGACAGCCTGATGGAACAGCTCAGGGTTGCCATCGTCATGGTGAACTCAACCCGAGTGGATGCCGGATTGGCGGAGGGGTTATCTTCATGGATCTCCACTGCTATGAATCATCTTAAGGAATGGGCGGGTTTGGGAGCCCTGACAGGCCTCCTGGTGTTAGCCTCCTTGGTATGTCTGTGGTGCATTTGCCAAATTAGAGGTTCTCAGCGTCGCAGTGCAGCCATGATTATCCAAGCCTTTACAGTCATTGGAGCAGGTCAGTCCCCCCAAGCGTGGCTTGCCACCCTAAAACAATGAACACAGATTGCAAAGCCAAAGTACTGCAGTCGAGAGGCATGAGTTTTGCCCTCGAGGAGAGCATGTTTGATTGCACACGGGTTCGATTCGCCTTTTCCCGTCCTTGTGAAAAACGAATCAATGGACAGGCTGAGTCATCCCTAGAGAAGGTACCCTCTGGGAGAAGGCTTGTATGCAGTCCTTGCAATTGCACAACAGGGATCAGACCTCTGTTCTCATCTGTGTTCTTTAAACAAAAAAGGGGGAACTGTAGAGAGCTGCGAGAGGCCGCACCTGGAAGATGGCGCCGGCTTCCGCCCTCCGCCTTCCCGATGGCGAGTGCTCTCGTGGTAAACAACTCCTGATGTGGCTAAGGCAAAGAATCTGGCTTGCTTCTGTGCACCTGAACCTATTGGCGGTTCCCACGTGGCGTATCAGGGTTGGCTACCCAGCGGGTATTTAAGGCTGTGGGGAATTCTCCCCGGGGTTGGGGTCAGAAGATTACTAAAAGGTCCTGAATAAACTGCAGAGAGAAGAGTCCGGTGTCGCGTCGTCATTACCGGCCGAGGCGGTAGCGACACATATCTAAGTTTTCATTTTCCTAACATCACATTATCTGACCTTTCCTGCTTGACTCATACATATACTAGATATTGCAAATAAGAGAAACCATGGGACCTACTCCCCTATGACCCAGCAATCCCACTTTTGGGCCTTTACCCAAATGTTTACAAACAAGACCACACTAAAGCTAATAGCACAACTATGTTTATTGCAGCATTATTTACCATAGCTAAGATATGGAACCAACCCAGATGCCCCTCAGTAGATGAATGGATCAAGAAAATGTGGTATATACACACAATGGAATTCTATGCCTCCATCAGAAAGAATGACATTTCCCCATTTGTTAGGAAATGGAAAGGCTTGGAAAAAATTATATTAAGTGAAGTAAGCCTGGTGTTGATTTTGTTGGGCCTTAACCTAGTATTTCTTAAAAGATACTATTTGAGCTCTTCATAGAATCTATTACATTTTAATTAATCAATTTGTAACCACTCACATACCACCCAGTGTGTTTACTTATAGATTTATAAGTACATTCTTTTTTTTTTTTTTTATAGATACATTCTATTTGCCCCAAATGAGGGAAAACATGCAAATTTTGTTTCTTTAGGTCTGGCTTACTTCACTAAATAGAGTTTTTTCTAAGACTTTGGATTCATGAGAATACTTTGAGGAAAACAGAAGCATTCTATGGCGCTATAATACTTCTAATAATTAAAAATATCAAATTTAATGTTATAATATATTAGAAAGAAAAGGACAACATTACATCATTAGCCAAGAAATCAATGGACCTAGAAAAATCATGTTAAGTGAAGCAATTCAGGCTCACAGAGACAAAGGACACATTTTCTCTCATATGTGGAAGTTAACTATTTAACACCATTTTCCTAACTCAATGGAGCTAGTATTTCACCCTTTATTTTTTGTCGGTCATGGGGCTTGAACTCAGCCTGGGTGCTGTCCCTCAGGTCTTCAGCTCAAGGCTAGGGCCCTACCGCTTGAGCCACAGCACCACTTCTGGTTTTCTGGTGGTTTATTGGACATAACAGTCTATGGGCTTTGAACCATGATCCGCAGATCTCAGCCTCCAGAGTAGCTAGGATTATAGGCATGAGCCACCAGCGCCCGCCTCACCAAATATTTTTAAACTACATGTGACCTTTCTGTTCCTGATATCTTTACTTTATCTTTTTTTTTTATATGGTCTGGAATTACTGAGAATAGGATGTGTTCACTGGAACTGTGTCCTCAAAGTGGGTACATATTTGGGCACATATAGATCCCTTTAAATGTTCATGATATTATAGCTTGGACCACAGATTATTACCACAGTCTTCATTTTCTTTTGGAATTGAAAGTTGGTATGGAAAATACTAAAGCCAAACTGGATTTCTTCCTCCTGAAACCTTTGACTTTTTTTTTTTTTTTTTTGGTTGGTTGTGGGGCCTGAACTGTGGGCCTGGGAGCTCTCCCTCAACTCTTCGCTTAAGGCTAGCACTCTACCACTTGAGCCACAGCACCACTTCTGACTTTTTCTGCTTATGTGGGGCTGAGGAATCAAACCCAGGGCCTCATGCATGCAAGGCAAGCATTGTGCCACTGAGCCACCTTCCCAGCCCATGATTTTTAAGTATAAAGAATTTCAATTCCGTAAATTCAGATTATGAGTACAATGATTAATGTCACCTCTTACCCTGTCCATCATTTTTACCCCTCCAATACTTACTTATCCTCAAGTTATGTAATTCAGTCCTTACATAATATACATTTAATATACAATTGTATTGCTCACCCTTTCTTGGTTTTCTTTGGAGGAGAGAAAAAAAAGAGGGAACAGGCTATGGTTAGTAACTGAACTATTACTTTGTTCTAGAATTGATGTTTCTTTTACTGGTTGCCAGATTTAGAAATTTGGAGCATTAAATTATTGTGTGAGTGAGTTTTACTTGCTGTGGTAAGAACATATCACATAGGGTATATATACACAACGGAATTCTATGCCTCCATCAGAAAGAATGACATTGCCCCATTTGTTAGGAAATGGAAAGGCTTGGAAAAAATTATATTAAGTGAAGTAAGCTAGGCCCAAAGAAACATAGGTCCCATGGTTTCCCTTATTTGCAATATCTAGTACAAGTCTGAGTCAAGCAGAAAAGGTATCTGACCTAACTTGATGTTAGGGAAATGAACTCTAAGATATGTATTCAAATTTTTTTTTCTTTCATGCGATTGTTTCTAACACATTTATAAGATTATTTCTTTGTTGCTTTGTATGTCCCTCTCCCATGATATAACCCTTACTTTGATGTTGGTATAATTTGTGGAGGGGAAGGGGAAAAACAAATTGTTTAAATAGGGATACAGGTGGACCCATTGCAACAATGAGACGTACAAGTCGTAATATTGAAAAACGAACTTTACAACTTTGGTGCTGTGGGGGCCGGGGGTGGAGGAAGGCTGGGAAGGGATGGGCAGGGGAAACAAAGGAGGAGGCTACAATGCTTGATAAGAAATGTACTCATTATCTTGCCCATGTAATTGTAACCGCTCTGTACAGTATTTTCACAATAAAAAATATAAAAAAGAACTTCACTTAATATAATTTTTTCCAAGCCTTTCCATTTCCTAACAAATGGGGAAATGTCATTCTTTCTGATGGAGGCATAGAATTCCATTGTGTATATATACCACATTTTCTTGATCCATTCATCCACTGAGGGGCATCTGGGTTGGTTCCATATCCTAGCTATGGTAAATAATGCTGCAATAAACATAGTTGTGCTGGTAGCTTTAGTGTGGTCTTGTTTGTAAATATTTGGGTAAATGCCCAAAAGTGGTGAAGTAAGCCAGGCCCAAAGAAGCATAGGTCCCATGGTTTCCCTTATTTGCAATATCTAGTATAGGTATGAGTCAAGCGGAAAAGGTCAGATAATGTGATGTTAGGAAAATGAACCCTTAAATATGTATTTTAATGTTTTCGTTTCTTTCATGCATGTGTTTCTAAAGCATTTATAAGATTATTTCTTTGTTGCTTTGTATGTCCCTCCCCCACAGTGTAACCCCCGCTTTCACTATATTTGATGTCAGTATAACATGTGGAGGAGATGGGGACAAACAAGTCGTTTAAGGATTCAGGTGGACCTGTTGCAACAATGAGAAGTACAAAATGTCATGTCAAAACCAGCTTTACAATGTCGGTGTGGGGGGGGAGGGGGGTATAATTGGGCGGGGGGAGGGGGGTAAAATTGGGTGGGGGGAGGGGGGAGGCGGGGAAGGGAAGTGAAGGGTAAACAAAGGAGGAGGCTGCAATGCTTGGTAAGAAATGTATGCATTATCCTGCCCATGTAATTGTAGCCCCTCTGTACAGTATGTTCTCAAATAAAATAAAATACAATTAAAAAAAAAAAGTTAACATTAAAAAAAAAAAAAAGATTATGGCTGTGTAATTAATAAATAGCCCAGTGGAATTAGAGCATTTAAACCGAACCACAAAAGATCTTTCCTCACAAAGAGAGAAGCAAGAATATAACGTTTACCAATTTTGAATTTTTCTATGATTTAAAACATATTCCTCTGAAAATACTTCTGTGTTTAAAGTGTATAACAGTCTGATGAAATAGTATCCCCTCTGTAAAACACCCTGAAAAATGAACTTTACAATTTAGGCAAGGAAGGCAGGGAGAGGGGAGTGAAGTTGTAGAGGTGGGAGGGAAAGGCGGGCAGGGGAAAAACGAAGGAGGAGGTAACAATGCTTGACAGGAAACATACTCATTACCTTGTTCAAGTAACTGTAACCCCTCTGTACAGTGTTTTTACAATAAAAAAATTTTAAATAAATAAATAAATTTAAATAAAATTATGTTTAAAAAGTCCTTCCTCTCACTCCCCACAATTTAAAATGATACATATCACCACTTGCTAATTTTGAAAACTCTAAGTTAAAAAGTAAAAGGATGGTGGGGCACTGGTGGCTCACACCTGTAATCCTAGCTTCTCAGGAGACTGAGATCTAAGGATTGTGGTTCAAAGACAGCCCTGTAGTTAACTACCAAACAAAGCCAGAAGTGGAGCTGTGGCTAAAGTGGTAGAGCCTTGAACAAATATGCTCACCAACAGTGTCTCAGCCCTGAGTTCAAGCCCCAAGACCCCACCAAAAAAAAATAAAAGTATATAACTGTATATTTATTAAATGCATATGAATCTGACTGCTTGCTAAATCATTTAATTATACATAAAATCCTAAATTTGGAAATTCTTATCATTTTATTAAACATTTTAATAAAAATAATTTTATTAAAACTAGAAAATATAAGTAATGTCGTACTCAGGCATCCAAATGCAAGTAGTTTAGCACAGTACAAATAATTTTCAAATATCTTCTTGCAAAGCTGGAAGAACAAGTGTAACACAATAAAATTATGCTACATATTACTTGAGTAATGTGTAAATATACAAGGGGCTGGGTGGAAGTTAACTAGAAGGTCCTAAATTTCCAGTAAGTTTCAGATAATCAAATAGTCTGAGAAGATTCCAATATAATTGTAGAGATAAAACAGCACTACAGAGATGAAGCTCACACTCTTAAAACTAAGCAAAATTCCCATCCTACTTGCTAGTCTTCTCTGTCTGAGCGCTTTTCTCCTAGCGCTCCAGTTAACTACTCAGGGTTCAACTGAAGTAATACAAATTAATCTACATTTATTTGAAGTGAAATCACTGAGAAAATTGGACCACTGTGATATATTAGAAATGATTATTAAAAATTTGTGAATTTTTGTTAGATGGAACCTGGACATTTATTTAGACATTTATAATTTTAAAGGGCCTTATTTTAAAGTCATTATTTAACAGTTTTATTGAGCAAGAATTTAAGTCTTTCATTTAAATTGTACAATTCAATGGCTTTTAGCATACTAAAAGCTAAACAGCCATCACCATACTCAATAGAACAGTGTTCTTGTTACCTAAAAGGAACCCCAGTTCCCTCAGTTCCTCAAACCTTGATTCCATGCCCCTCTCTTCTGGGCTACATGAATACACAGAATGAGTTATTCAGGAAGTAAAATGACACAGTATGTAATTCTTTATGAGTAAAGTCATTTTAATATTTTAAAATTTCATATTCAGAAGTATCTATTCAGAGTTTAATTATTATATTTCTCAGGAATCTGGAAGGCTTTCCAACTTAGATTCGAACTTTATGTGTTCTAGTTTAGAAAATGTGGTTTGTCTGTTCTTACCATCAGATGATGAACATTTTGACCATAGGGAGTATGGGGTGCAGAGTGCAGAGTTCTCAGAAGTTGCTTGGTCATTGTGTGTTCTTTTGTGACCCCTGGTGGCCGAATAGAATAGTATGTTTTGAAATCCGTGGGGGAGAGCCTGACTTGAAAGTTAAAATGAACAGAGCACATGACTGCTAATTGGTATAAAATGTAACTTAAATTTGATTGATATGTGAAACTGTCGATTCTTGAACTCAAAATTATAAAGCTTCAAGCTAAGCCCTATGTTGATACTAGAATCCTGTCCCAAAGTGTTGTTTTCTTAACATTTTTCAATTGTTACAAGGCAATCTTAAAGCATTTTGTTTTATTCCTTACAAAAACACAAAATCTGAAAGGTCTTCCATTTCTCTTTGGAGGAATAAAACTCACCATAGATAAAGATATTCCTAAAACAATGTATGAATACTAGTAGTAAAAACAGAAAAAAGAAACAGTGAAGTACCTCTAAGATTGAGCTTATAAAAAATGATCTTTAGTATCTACCCATTCTTTATTTTCCCTTTTTAAGTAACAGTAAAGTTGAAACTTGAATTATTATTGAATGCTTTCTCTCATCTTAAAGTTACTTTTAAAAGAGGACATTGTGAAAGAAGATAAAAGTATAAATAATTTTCTGTGCTTTTCATAACATAATAAATTAATGTTCAAACTTCACAGATATTAAAAGTATTTGAAATAAAATAAAATTATTTTCATAATATAATATTATATTATTTTCATAATATAATAAATTAATGTTCAAACTTCAATTATTAAAAGTATCTCTCATTTGCAAATAAACTTCATAACTGTATAGTGTTTAAAAATCTCAAGTAGGCCTAAACATTAAATCATTAAAAAATCTTCTTAAGTAAGTCGGGAGCAGATGATTTATTCTTATAATCCTAGCAACTCAAGAGACTGAGATCTGAAGACCCCGGTTCAAAGACAGCTGGGTCAGGAAAGTCCATGAGACTCTTATCTCCAATAAACCACCAGAAAAGCTGGAAGTGGCACTGTGGATCAAGTGGTAGAGTGCTAGCCTTGAGCTGAAGAGCCTGAGGTACAGCACCCAGGCCCAGAATTCAAGCCCCAAGACCAATCAAAAAAAAAAATCTTCTCAAGTGAATGATGGATTTAACATACATCAGTCTAATTTTCTCTCCTGGTTTAAAAAAGAAGAAAAATAATCCATCAACATCAGAAACAGTTTGGGGCAGTGAAGGAGTATATTTTTATTAAATTTCCAGTTATATATTATTCACTTATTCTGGATGTTTTTATTTTCTACTATATCTGTGCACCACCTAACACTAAGAACTTTTAAGATTAATTTATACATTATACATAAACCTGTTGAATTAAAGATGCAAATTAAGTTACAGTACTTTTTTGTAAGTTATTTTTATAAAATATTAAAAGACAAAGATACGAATGAAATATAGAAAACAAATTATTCTTTTGCAAAGTATAGAAAATCTGTACATAGGGGGTTGGGAAGGTGGCTCAGAGATAGAGTGCTTGCCTTGCATGCATGAGGCCCTGGGTTCGATTCCTCAGCACCACATAAGCAAAAAGAAAAAAGCCGGAAGTGGCGCTGTGGCTCAAGTGGTAGAGCACTAGCCTTGAGCTGAAGAGCTGAGGGACAGCGCCCAGGCCCAGAGTTCAGGCCCCACAGCTGGACACCCCCCAAAAAAATCTGTGCATACATGTATATGTGTGCAGAATACAAGGAAGGAAGATATTTTTCATAGAATCTGCATGTAGGAAAGGCTTCCATTTCTGAAGGCTGAGCCATCATCAGAATTAAATTTAAGTGTCATCAAGTACCAGAGGTAAGAAGGAAAGGTTAGGGTACTTAATCTATATAATCATCAGCAAAGGGAATAAATCATTGTCAGGATTCTTGCCAGGACTAAGTGGCAAAAAAAAAAAAAAACCAACCTGTAACAAGACAACAAGACCATATTGACACTGATTATTATTGTCATATCAAAAAAATGTGTTTCCATAGTCAGTATTTTAGAACTCAATATTTTAGGCACTTCTTGAGAATGCTACAATGTATACATTATACAATTTACCACTCAGCTGATCTACCTTGCCTTCTTTATCACAAATCATTGCCTGCAACACTGACCCAGTGTTGCTCCTAAGAAAAACAGCTTCCATCTTCATGTCTGTCAAGCCTATGTAAACGTCCCTCTTATTTTAATTTTTTAACATGTGCTTAATTGGAGGTAATCTTAACTTCTGTGACATAAGTGGTTTTACTTTTCCTTGGTCAAAAAATATCAAAGGAAAGCATGAATAACGTTTTATAGGCATTTATCACAGTCATAAGGAAATAGAATTAAAAAATAGAATAGAATTTTTTAAAAATTGCAGAAAGGAGCCTGGAGTGTAGCTGAGAAGAAAAATGCTTCCCTCATATTTGCACCCCTGTGCTCCCCAACACAAAATGAAAAAGGAAGAGAAGTTTTAACTAGAAATTTTTTCTTTTGGCCTGGTGCTGGATGATAGTTTCTCCTAGAAAGGGGCTAATGACAACAAAAGGCCTTGTCTTAAAGAAGTTGTACCTTTTGTTGGAAAATTGTCAATTACTGTTTACAGCTCTAAGACTCTTTGATAATAATCAGTTACCTCAGTGGCTGGCCTCAGCTATGGTGGGTGGTGTTTACTCTGTTGAGCTGGGCACATTTCAATACAGTGAAACACATGTTCTTCTGAAACCTGATCCTTTGCTCCTCAGTGCCTGCGTTGCAGAGGTTAGCAAGACAGGACAAATTAAGAGCAGTCTCTAAGCATAGTTTCTTGCCAGTGCTTGTGTTGCAGAGGTTAGCAAGACAGGACAAATTAAGAGCAGTCTCAGCATAGTTTCTTAAAGCAACCAGGAAGTTAGAAATCAGAACGGAAAAAGAAGAAAGTTTACAAAATACAGACTGTCAAGAATATCTTGCTGGACTGAGCCCCTTGCAGCCACTAATCCATATGGCCGGCTTGGCGCTTTGTGATAGCCCCAGTATAATTTCATTGCAGCAGGAAATCTGGAGCCACATGCTGACACTGACGAGGTAATAAGGTCCTACCAGACACAGCAAATCTCTTGTCTCCACTCTGGGCTTTTATGGTTACAATTCCCATTGACTGTTAGTCTGAATTTGTTACTTATGCCCATGTTGTGTGCAGAGATCCTTCCTGGGAAACATCCAAATTGAGACCCTGAAACAGGGGGCAGTGACAAGCTGACCTCTGATCTGGGGTCATAATCTGAGGGGTAACTGGGAGAATCCTACTGTAATCGTCATGATTAAATTGGTTATTTAATAGAAGAGGCATGTGGGGAATTTTCATGAACCCAAGACATGTGTGAACATGATGTTTCATGGAAAGCCTTAGAGCATTTAATTTATCTTATTTTCACAGGGATTAAAAAGGTGTGCATCCCATTATAATCACATCTGTTAAGAGGCTTGTTCCTTAGTGTCCTGGCAAGATGTATCTTTCTTACAATTTCGATTTCTCTTCTTCCAGACCTGGGGGGGGGGGGAGGGGAGGGGCAGGGAGAGGAAGGGACTGGAGACAGAAACTGTCAATATATGCAACAAGGATCCACTGAGCACCTCGGAACTTGCCCTCCCTTCTGTCCCCTAAAAAAGGTATGGAAGAAGACAGAAAGGAACATTAAGAAAGAAAAGTCCCATGATTTCCCTTATTTGTAATAACTAGTATACATCTAAGATAATCTTACCAGACAAGCAGAAAAGGTCAAAAGCTATGTATATATGACCATATACGATGATGCTAAGCGAAATGAACCCCAAGATAGAGACACAAGAGGTTTTACCTTTGTCGCTGTTGTTTTTAATGTACTATGTGATTTTTTTTTTTTTGGTTTTTTGTTTTTTGGATGTTCTTCCTCCATGGTATAACCCCTGTTTGCACTGTATTTGTTCTGGTGCCCTGCATCTTGTATATACATATTTTCTAATTCGAGGAGGGGAAGGGAAATAACAAAATGCTGAAACGAGGATACAAGTTGACCCATTGTGACAATGACATGTACAATACACTATGTTGAAAATGAATTTTACAACTTGGAATGGGGAGGGAAGAGTTGGGGAGATGGGGAGGGAAGGGATGGTAGAGGAAAAACAAAGGAGAGGGTAACAAAGCTTGATAGGAAATGTATTCATTACCTTACTCATGTAACTGTAACCTCCCTGTACAGTATCTTTACAATAAAAAACATATATTAAATTTTTTTAAAAGAAAGAAAACGCCCCAAGCTGGTTCAGTTGCTCAGAGGATGGCCTTAAAACTAAATCCCCCACTTTTAAAACTAGGACAGCTTTGGAGAGTTACTGGCCTTCCAGAGTCATCTCAGCCCCATATCTTGCCCCATGGTTCACCCTTGTTATTCTACAAAGTTCAAAGTAAGGAAGAATCATATCAAAAGTAGAGAATTGAAGTCACTGTGACACAAAAACATGCCCAACTTTCAGCATTGAGCAAGCACCTACCAAATGTGCTTCTACTAATTTTTGAGCTGGAGTGTAACTCAGTGGTAAGGCAAATACACTGTGTTATATCCCCAGCACTAAGACAAAAATAAAAATAGCCCAGTTAGTGAAGGATTGAAAACTAGAATTCTTATTGTCACATTTGGTTGCACATTCCAGATAATGCTTTAGAAATTTACGGTGGTTTTAACATACAAATGCTTCCTATCTATATAATAAGGAACCATACAAACACACAAAAATGAACAAAAGTCCTTTTACTTCGTAAAATTAACAAAATAATTTATTTTAAAACACAAGTGGCATGTAATCAGATGCAAGGACTTAGGGTATTCTAAATTCTGATAAAAACACTATAAATTCATTCTATTATAAAGTGTAAGAATCTGATCAAAAACATGGAATATGGTTAATAAGCAAAATATTTAAATAAATTTACCCCCAAACTCTTGAATTGTGCTAACTCTTAGATTCTATGATTAATGGTGAAACTTACAAAGGGAATTTTAAAAAACTAAAGTTAGAAAAATGCATTCATTACCATTAATACCATTTTAAAAGCTGAGTTGAAATTCAATGTCAAAGAGCTGAGGTTTATTGTACACATGCTCCTACTTGTTAAAATCTGTGTGGAACACTAACACCCCCACAGGACTGCTCAAAGAGTGACGTATTGGTCTAAATGAACCTCATGTTTCCAATAGCCAGCCATCCTGTGACACATATACTGAGTCTATCACAAAATGCTTAGAGCAAAGCCTTGCTTTTGAATTTTTATTCCTAGCATTCTAAAGTGGACTTAGCTCTGCGTTTGCATCTCACAGTCTGTTTATTCTTATTCCTCTGTGGCAGAGGTGGGGATGTTTGCAGGAGAAGAGAGGTCAGTTTGTTCTGCTTGGTTGGCGTCTGTCTGAAAGAAGATGTTGGTTGTCTGTTTCATGTTGGCAGGGGAAGAGTCTGGGATGAGACAAGACAGAGGTTGAACTAATTTCTTAGTGTGCTCTGTTATTCCCTCAATTTATGGTGAGCCTTCTTTATTTGGTAAGAAGTGACAGTTCATACAGAACCTAAAGTGCATAGTAACAGGCCAGTACCAAAACACATTCCAATGGCAAATAATGTTTTGAATCACCTTTATTTGAATTATTACTATGGCTTCTTTTTTTTTTACTTTCCTTGGTTGAGATATAAAGAGATACATTTGCTGTAATAAGTGAAATTTTTTCACTAATGCCATTTTTCTCACACTGATTTTTTTCTTTCTTTGTATTTCATTTGTAAGTTTTACTACTTTAAAATGATCCATTCTTAGATCTTAGGATTTAAGAATTATCATGTAGCATGCAGCTTCAATAACTTTTGTTGCTAATGTTTATTTAAATATCTCCTTATCATTTATTTTCCCATCTAACAAAATAAAACATTGTAAGTGGGCACATCCTTATTAACACAGCAATCAGCTTCTTTTCTTGAGATGAAGACTAATCCTTGTCTTCCAGTTTGAAAAGATTGTCAAGAATTTTAAAGATATGTCTTACTTACAAAAACATCTGTTGTCTGAACCAATATTTACCTCAAATACTGTAATACTCAGACTATTCTAAGTGAGGCAGTGATTGATTTCCCTCAGAACCTCTGGTCTTTCTGATTGCAACTGATTTGCAAACAGGAAGCAGTGAGCTGGAATTTCTCCATCAGGCCTTAGTTAAAATAGTCAGAGCATAGAATCTAAGACATTGAGAGACAAAATATCACAGGGGGAATGCCAAGTTGCTCTATAACACTTTATAACCAGGAAATTCCTCATGGAAATAATGCAAAATCTGAAAGGAAAAACACCCATAGGTCCAACTGGACAGAAGAGTTTGAACAGAAAATAGAGGATAAGTATAATTGTGTAAAGAATTAAGCTAAAACTTCCTGGATTTAAAGGTTAATACCTAAATTCTCATTTTCTCCAATGGTGTTTTATGTTACATTATACTTAATAACAATAATAGCCCATGTTACTAGAAGGCAATTTATACCAGCCTCTTTGCTAGATATTTTTATATATTAATGTTAATTTGTACAACAATCAAAATGTCATCATAATCCGGGAACAATGCTTCATACCTGTAGTTCCAACTGATAAGGAGGCTGAAGCATGAGGATCTTTTTTTTGGGGGGGGGGTCCAGTTATGGGGCCTGAACTCTGGGCCTGGGCGCTGTCCCTCAGCTCTTCAGCTCAAGGCTAGCACTCTACCACTTGAGCCACAGCACCACTTCTGGCTTTTTTTTCTTTTTGCTTATATGGTGCTGAGGAATCAAACCCAGGGCCTCAGGCTTGCAAGGCAAGCGCTCTACCACTGGGCCACCTTCCCAGCACAGCATGAGGATCTTTTGAGCCCAGGGGTTTGACGGAATCTGGGGCTAGAAGAGTTGGTCTAAAAAGAGTCATTGTTCCCATTTTACAGATAGAAGTTCATTCCACTTGAATGTGCCAGTTCTGCCTTGACACTGAACCCTTCATTTCTAACTATATCACATCATCAAATGGTTAAATTAGAAACAGTAGTACTGACGTGTAATAGTATAAAGTATTTTCAAATACATAGCCCAGAAACCAAAATGGTAGAGGGTATACAAGATGCTCAACCATACAACCTATTATGGTAAGCAAGAATCACTTTAAACATGGAGACTGTTGTCTGTTAAATGCTTACAAATTTGCTATATTCCACATGTGGCCTGTCACTGTGCCTCTTCATGTGGTAAGTTCCTGGGAAGCTCCCTGCTTCCCTTCTTCCTGTGAGGGCCTTAGCTTAACAAAATTATAAGGAAAATTGGTCGCCATACAATTGTCTTAGAAGACCTCCATGAAAAGACTTCCTAGCATGAGCAAAGGGACATTCTAGAATTAGCAAATAACAAACTAGTATTTTTCTATCAAATAACTTTTTTCATCACCAAGATTGTTTTACAGGAAGTCCAGGATATCCAGGAATAAAAACTATTTCACATCCAGGAATGTCTCCCTGCAGCCTTATGCAACCATTCATTTTAGAGCCCAAGTCCTATTAAATCAGGAAGAAGAAAACATTTTTTTCTGTTTTACTTCCACTTTCATCCTAGTGTAAAGAGGATGAAGCTTCCTGATAGTAAAATTGCTGGCTGTAGCTTAAATTGACTGAAAGATAATAGAATTCGAAGGGAGATAGAAGAAAGAGACACAATGGGATTAGGCCTCTCTCAATGACAAATTGGCTTTTCTTTTTCTTAAAAAATATTTCTCCTACTCTATAGTCCTCAGCTTCCTCCTCATAAAATGAAAATGGTTCATTATATGATCTCAAGAGTTGAATTTCCAAACCTTGTAATTCTGAAGAACATCATGGTGGGCACTGACATCCACATGGAATGGCCAAACGGCCTTTGATTCACGCAGCTGGACTGGATCCAACTTGAAGCATTTTAGGACTTTAGATGGAACCTGTTTTCATGTCTCCATTTTTTTGGATGTTTGTCCCCCAGCAGTCTGCAAAAGTAAGTGGAAGGAATACAAGTGGTAGTTCCTAACATAACAGAAAATCTGGAGAGCTTTTGATGGGTTTGTCTTGGAGTTGTGAAAGCAAACAGGGCCTTTCCTTCCATCTTTTCTTCCATCCAGTTATAACAAGTTATTAGGGAAATGATAGAAAAGACTTCAGTTTTACCAATAATCCTTTATTTATTTGACATATAGAATAATCTGAGGAAAATATGTTTAACACATTACCATTTGTTAATCTAGAAAGGTGAGCACGTGTGTTTTGGATTGTTTTCAATATTTGCATTTTTAAAAAACTTTCAGATAGAAAGGCAAGAGAAATTAAATACACAGTATTAGAGCAAGAAATCTGAGCTTTCCTGAGAAACCTTAACAAACAGAAATTTTTTTATTGTGAAAATACTGTACAGAGGGGTTACAATTACATTGGGCAAGATAATGAGTACATTTCTTATCAAGCATTGTAGCCTCCTCCTTTGTTTCCCCTTCCCATCCCTTCCCATCCTCCCCCTGCTCCTCACCCAATCCTCCCCACCCCACCCCCACCCCCTCACCAAAGTTGTAAAGTTCGTTTTCGACATAACGACTTGTACATCTCATTGTTGCAATGGGTCCACCCGTGTCCCTATTTAAACGATTTGTTTTTCCTCTTCCTCTCCGTAAATTATACCAACATCAAATACAGTGAAAGCAGGGGTTATACCGTGGAGGAGGGACATACAAAGCAACAAAGAAATAATCTTATAAATGTGTTAGAAACAAATGCATGAAAGAAAAAATACACTTGAATACATATCTTAGGGTTCATTTCCCTAACATCAACTTATCTGACCTTTTCTGCTTGACTCAGACATATACTAGATATTACAAATAAGGTTTTAAAACTAAGGATTAGTTTTATTTCTTCTTCTTTTATTTATTAATAAGAGTGTTTCTTCCATAGAAGAGGGAGAGAAAGGACCTAGAGCCATGGCTTGAAAGGTAGAGCGCCTACCTTGCAAGTTCCAAGCCTTGAGTTCAAACCCAGCATCACATATGTCACACACACACACACACACACACACACACACACACACACACAAACACACACACAGAACAGATTCAGAAATTACTAGTGTTTGCTACTAAATGAATATTTTAAGGGCTTAAATCAGCTGCAAGACATACAAAATGCCCATAATGTCTAAAATTCTCCATTGTTAATCTCTTTACGGTGATTTTTCTGGAGGACGAAGTTAAAGGAATTTGAGAATGGCTTCTAGGCTACATAGCAGGACACAATTTCAGAGAGAGAATGAGAGAAGAAAGAAAGAAAGAAAGAAAGAAAGAAAGAAAGAAAGAAAGAAAGAAAGAAAGAAAGAAAGAAAGAAAGAAAGAAAGAAAGAAGGAAGGAAGGAAGGAAGGAAGGAAGGAAGGAAAGAAGGAAGGAAGGAAGGAAGAAAGGAAGGAAGGGAGAGAGGGAAGAAGGGAAGAAAAAGGGAGGGAAGGGGAGGGAAGGGACAGGAAGGGAAAGGAAGGGGAGAGACAGATTATATTATACAAGCCATTAATCCTAAAAGAAAATATCAATCAGAAAGAATGACATTGCCCCATTTGTTAGGAAATGGAAAGACTTGGAAAAATTATATTAAGTGAAGTAAGCCAAGCCCAAAGAAACATAGGTCCCATGGTTTCCCTTATTTGCAATATCTAGTATATGTATGAGTCAAGCAGAAAAGGTCAGATAAGGTGATGTTAGGAAAATGAACCCTAAGATATGTATTCAAATGTTTTTTTCTTTCATGCATTTGTTTCTAATGCATTTATAAGATTATTTCTTTGCTGCTTTGTATGTCCCTCCCCCACAGTATAACCCCTGCTTTCACACTGTATTTGATGTTGGTATAATTTGTGGAGGGGAAGGGGAAAAACAAGTCATTTAAATAAAGATATAGGTGGACCCGTTGCAACAATGAGAAGTACAAGTTGTCATGTCTAAAACGAACTTTACAACTTTGGTGGGGGGGGGTGATTGGGGGGGGATGGGGGAGGCTGGGAAGGGATGGGAAGGGGAAACAAAGGAGGAGGCTACAAAGCTTGATAAGAAATGTACTCATTATCTTGCCCATGTTATTGTAACCCCTCTGTACAGTATTTTCACAATAAAAAATAAATAAAAATTTAAAAAAGAAAATATCAAATCCCAAATCTAAAGAAGTATAGGCTGACCCTTGGCATATACCAGGTAAAAAAGAAAGGATACTTGCTAAGAATTAAATCCTTTAAGTCTAGTGCTATGCCCAGGCACTGAGAGAGAAAATAACATTCTTGTAATCTAGCAAACATTGGAAACAAAAAGCAGCATAAAATAATAAATAATAGTGTTTCCTGTTTCTTTAATGCCAGTCATGGAGCTCAAACTCAGATATTGGGCACTGTCCCTGAGCTTTTATGTTCAAAGTTAGCATACCACCACTTGGCTTCTGGCCTTTTGGTAGTTAATTGGAGATAAGAGTTTCATGGACTGTCCTGCCTGGCCTCTCTTCAAACCATCATCCTCAGATCTCCTAAATAGCTAAGATTACAGGCAGTTTTAATGTGATATGAAAAAGGAAAAATATAATAGTAAAAACACATAAACAGCCAAAGAACTTTAGATGACAAGTGACAGAACAGAAGTAGAAAAACTAATTTTGAAGAAAATATAATACCATATCTGTGAATAATTAATAGAACCTTTTGGTTAATATAAGGAGAGAAAATAAAAAAGTATTTCAGTAAATATCATTGATAAATGCATAGTAAACATAATGTTTGCAAAAATATTATCTTCCATCTCCAAAAAAGCTGAACTAGCTATATGAGTAAAGTATTAGAACCCCATCAGTGACTGAAAAAAATAAGTGAGAGCTCAGAGCTCTGAATTCAAGCATTGGTACCAACATGCCAAGAGAGAGATGGAGAGGAGAGAGGTGAAAGAAACACAAATATTTTTGAGGAAGTTTCTCCAGAGAAGAGAAACATAGGCAAGTACCTAGAATGGGATGTGAGCTTGTGATCGGTGTTGTGCTATGCTGTAAATGTGATTTCTGTATGCTAAATGAATTGATTTTTTAATTAGGATTAATTCAACTGCTTTGAGAGCACTAACTCCATTTTGAACATTCAATTAGAAGACAAGCTATAGCTGAGTCATTTGGCTGGCTGGTAGTTACCATAGTATTGACAACTGTGTGTGGATATGTAATGAGATTGGTCGTGTCCCTCTACAAAAGGCTTGATATGAGTGTTACCTTGAATGGACTTTCAACAATTACTTTAAGTGTGTATAGGTGTGTGTGTGTGTGTGTGCATGCATGTGTGCATGTGTGTGTACATATCAGTACTGAGACTTGAACTCCTGCCTTTGCATTCTTGCTTGGCTTTTTTGCTCATAGCTGAAACTCTACCACTTGAGCCACATCTCCATTTCAGGCTTTTTGCTGGTTAATTGGAGATAGGAGGTTTTCTTGGATTTGTCTGTGTAGTATGGCTTTGATCCACAATCCTGATCCTCATATCTCAGCCTCCTGAGTAGCTAGAGTTATAGGCTTGAGCCATCAGCACCTGGTATTTAACAATTACTTGCATGGATATAGTGTTTAGTTTGGGGTTAGTCTTCTGTGTTCATGATTCCTTTAACCTATTTTAGGCAATGTTTTCTTATGTTCATTTTACTTATTTCACTTTTGTGAATATTTCAATAAATCAATTCACACAGGAATATAATCCTTGAAGTTAAATTGTCACCAGATATTGGGAACAACAGACCATTCTGGATAATCTAATGTCACAGGGATTTTAGGAGTTTTGGGGAGTTTTAAGCTAAAGACTCAACAGCTTATTTGAATACTAATGGAATGATGCAGTAGAGAGGGGATTGAAGGTATGGGAGAGAAAGGAAAGGTTTCCAGGAACTATTTTCTGTCTGTTCTGTCTGAAAGGAAAAGAAGATATACAGGAAAGAACATGTGAGTCTGAAGGTAAATTGCTGGTAAGAATGTATACAGGAATTTTCTGTGTACTTTTATTCCCTATGTGAAATGAGAAGCAGCCGAGAATGAGTCTATCCACATGTACTGGAGGCTGGAAAAAAGTGGATAAGGTATGAAAGAGTTGGATAAATGAGAGAGAGGACCAAGAATACAGCTTACATCTTATGAGCCCATTGGAGACTAACAGTCATAAACTTAAATGAGACGCATCCACATGGTTGAATGTTCCCCAGCTGTTTTGATCTAGGTGGTGCATGGTAAGCTACAGTTGGCTCCAATCAGGTGATTTTGGTGAAAAGAAGAAAACGGGGGCGAGGGGGGAGGAACTTGAACCAATGTGTATTGGATGAATTGTAATGGTGGAGCACAGATTTTATGCCATTCAAAGGGTTTTTTTTTTTCTCAGAGTCCTCCAGTGCCCTGTTGGAATCATTCTAGCTTCCTTTCTCTTGCTGTGAAGGAGAAAATCCCAGCCTTAGCACAGACACTTAAACATGCGTGGACACATAATCTATTTATGACATATGAATATAAGGAAGAATAGCTTCCTTACTGTCATGGTAAATCCTTCTCTAGTTTCTAGAGTTTGTAGCAAGTAGAAATTGAGTCAGAAAGATTACACAAGCCATGTTTGGACAGTAGTAGTGACCCCACAGTTCTAAGCTTCTTGTGGAGGTGGATGTGATTCAGGACAACAAGCCTACTGATCTTAAAACATATTGCTGATAGAACTTTGGCCATGGATGTAATTGAACACAATGGGCTCACCCCTTAGTGAATGTAAAACCCACAAGCACAACGTCATGTTTGGACAGTAGTTCTAAGCTTCTTGTGGAGGTGGATGTGATTCAGGACAACAAGCCTACTGTTCTTAAAACATATTGCTGATAGAACTTTGGCCATGGATGTAATTGAACACAATGGGCTCACTCCTTAGTGAATGTAAAACCCATAAGCACAACTAAGAGATAAAAGAGTAAAGAAAAGGTTGTCATGGTAAGAACACTGTGGATAATTTTCAAGCATGTGCCTTTCTAACAAAAAAAAGCAAATAAAGTGTATTGGAGAAACATGCCCATTTATAAAGGAAAAACTCATCACATGTACAGGAAGCATACTCAGTTTGAGGTCACACATCACATGTTCAGAAAAAAATGAGAGGAAGGAATGTCTTGGGAAGAGAATTTATTATTATAATGAGCAAAGTTTACTATGGATCATCTAAAGAGAGCCAGGAGCATTGTGCTTATAAACTGACAAGTTAAATTGAAACCCTTTGTAGAACTACTTAAAAATAATATTTTTTAAAAAGAGCTAGTAGGAATGATTTGGTGGATTCTTGAATGTTGAGGGCTTTACCTCCAATCAAGTTTAAAGGAATCAAATTTTAATAGTCACTTAAATGAGTATCAGTCATTCCTCTATTAGCATAGTGGTTGACCCTAAAAGTAATTGTCTCATGGCTAACATGGAGAGCTGTAAAACAGGGTGTTGTACCAGTGCCTGGTACAACCTCTTCATTTCTTAGCTACAGTATCCAAGTAGTTCAAGCTCCATCCTTAATTCTGAAGCATTAGGTTAATTCTGGATATACCTTGATTCCTCCCGGGGAGAATGCAGAGGTTGAGGAAGTTGGAAGTTATATTAAACACAGCTGTTGATCTTGTCTATGGAAGCTGCAGATGGACATTGAAGCTAGCTATTGTGTGGAAATACCATAAATATTTTGACAATTCTTTCTGTGCCAACATGTGTCCTTCCTCAGACTCAACTCACTTCTTTCTCCTAGTTTAGCTCTAGTACCTGAACCTCACTAATACCAATATCATTGAATGGAGCTTTGAAAGCAAAAGTCTTTTAGTAAAGTCTATAGGATCACTACTAAGGAACAATGTAAAGAAGACTCATAAAAAGGAGATCAAAATGGATGACTTCCAAGCTCCTTTGTAATGGAGTCTAATTCAACCTTTTGGGAATTTCCATTACTTTTATAACCCCTTCTAAATTAACATGGGTTTCCTGTGAACCATGCATCTTCATAGACTTTTCATGAAAGTAAGTATGATATTTCATTATCCTTTTGTTTCCTCAGAATTTCAGCACAGAGTAGGCAGTAACTAAGTATTGATTAGCTGTAGATTGATGTTGCTAGTGTGGTTATCCAGTATAAAAATTACTATATTCTTGGGTTGGGAAGGTGGGTCAGTGGTAGAGTGCTTGCCTCGCATGCATGAGGCCCTGGGTTCTATTCCTCAGCACCACAGAAGCAGAAAAAAGCTGGAAGTAGCTCAAGTGGTAGGGCACTAGCCTTGAGCTGAAGAGCTGAGGGACAGAGCTCAGGCCCACAGTTCAGCCCCCATGACCAACAAAAATTAATTAATTAGTTAATTAATTAATTAATATGTCTTTTTCTTGTTAAAATTTATAATAACAGAGATGGAGACAAATGTTAAGAAATACAAGGTTTATGCATATATACACACATATTACCTAACATATGATATATTCAGGTGCGGATTCCAATGGTGTATCTCCTTTAACAGTTTAACAAAATGAATACCAGGAAGCTGAAACTTGTGGTGTCAGGGGGAGAAGGGAAGTCAAGGAGAGGGAGGTAGACAAATGGAAAGAAGGAGATGTAAATGCAGTCATAATATTCAATAAGTGTATGTATATATAGTGTATATATACAATATACACAATACTATACTATACATATACTTTTAAAATATATATATATGTATAGTATATATAGAATAGTAAATGTATGGTATACATATAGTATATAGTATATATGCATATGTATACTATATCTTTATATATAGTATAGTTTATAGTGTGTATATATACTATAGTATATATATATATATTATTCATATATATGAGTGTTTTAAAGACATAAAACATTTTAACTTATTATTGTTTTAAACGTAGTATGGTATGATGGCTTATAATCTCAGCTACTTAGTGAAACTGAGGCCAGAGGATTGAGAATTTGAGACCAGCCTGTGCAACTTGGCAAACACTTGTCTCAAAAAAAAAAAAAAAAGCCAGGTGCTGGTGTGTCAGTCCTGTAATCCTAGCTACTCAGGAGGCTGAGATCTGAGGATCATGGTTCAAAGCCAGCCTGGGCTAGGAAAGTCCATGAGACTCTTACATACAATTAACCACCAGAAAACCAGAAGTGGCATGGTGGATCAAGTGGTAGAGCACTCAGAGCTCAAGGACAACATCTAGGCCCAGAGTTCAAGCCCCATGACTGACCGAAAAAAAGAACAATATTGGCAGCACTGAAAGTAGATGACCATAGTGATTTGCTTGTGCCAATGCTGCACAGTTGCCCAATAAATGTTATAAAAGGATTTACTGAAGTGCAGTATTTAATGACATAATATATGCAGAATGTTGCTGTGAAAAAGTAAAAACAGTCAATTTCAGTGAACCAACATCTTTTCTCCCTGTCCTCTTGTCTCTTCTCTATTCTTTGACCCTTTCATCATCAGCATATGCCCTTTTCATTGAAACATCATGATGTTTTATGTTCACACTTTTCCAATTTCAATATCTTGTGAAACTCAGAATTATTGTTTCCCAGTAGGAAAAAATCAGCAAGTGAACATTTCTTCTTATCTCTTCTAGCTAACTTGCTTATTTATAGTTCCTCTTTTAAAACTTAGAAAATTCTCAAGTAGTACACAGCATACCAAAAGATAACAAGTATTAGTGGAAAGTCAGCTCTGGTAAATGGTTGCTGGGGACAGATAGCATTGAATAACAGAGGTAACTTTTTTCTCCTTCCTCGTGACTTTATTTGGTATTTCTTTTACTTTATCCACTGTTCTATTCTGCTCCCTTCCACTGGTAACTCACTATAGCTGAAGATTCGTGTGTGCAAAGACCAAGACCTCACCTACTATACTGTGGAACTTACTTTTCTACCCTTACTGTAGTCAGCTGAGGAATTCTTTACAATGGCCTGTGGGCATAAGAGGTAGATTTTTTTGTCTTAACAGTGCTGTACTCACTTCTCCACTGTAAGTCTGGAAGGCTGCAGGCTTCATTACAAAATGATAGTCAGTTGTGGGATCCCTTAATCACAGGTATAATTTGAGCCTCTTGGAGAGCATACTATGTAGGATTTTATGTGAAGAAGAAAAACATATTTGTTGTCTTAAAAACCTAGGTTCTCCCAGTTTCCATACTAGCTGTATAAGTTGTCCTGACTAATACAGAAATTTCATCAAGAAAGGAAATACCTTCACATGTATCTAAAACATTGTATGTGACTTTGAGCAGCAGGTGGTGAGGAAACTGACAGACAGAAAAGGAAGAGTTTTCAGTGTTACTAAATAGCAAAACATTTGCTTGTGCCACCAACGTTGTAAACAGACCAGTGCCATCTATCCTTGTAACTCTAGGGCAAAACATAGAAAAATGAAGTTAGTGGTATGTACTGGCACATTCAAAAAAGTAAAGTTACAACAAAGGAAAAAATCTCTCTAGTGTGCAACAAGCCAATATCAAAGTGAATAGAGAAAATCCAAAAATTTAGAGTCACAAAGGATTAGAAAAGGCAATGTTTCTAGATTCCAAGCATTAACAGATGAGACTAAAAGAGACTTTGCAAGCAAATAGAAGCCTTCATTTTTGTCAAAAGACTAAGGGCAAAGAACATGAAAGGTGTATGGGCCCATAGTTATTGCAGGGATGAATAAGAAAGTGACAATAGAGCCAGGGTATGAAAGACAGATGATAAATATAGGAAGCAAGAAAATGAATAGAAAGCTGGGGGCCAATGACTCACGTCTGTAATCCTAGCTACTCAGGAGGCTGAGATCTGAGGATTGCAGTTCAAAGCCAGCCTGGGCAGGAAAGTGTGAGACTCTTATCTCCAATAAACCACCAGAAAAACAGGAAGTGGCCCTGTGGCTCAAGTGGTAAAGCTCTAGCCTTGAGCTGAAGAGCTGAGGGACAGTGCCCAGGCCCAGAGTTCAAGCCCCACAACTGACAAAAAAAGAAAGAAAATGAATAGAAAAGAAAATAAACATCAAGATATCTTCTTCTTTTTCTTTGTTTTATCCTGAACTTCTTTTGGATGAGTTAATGTCACAAGGATATCTCTGGAAGCAAATAGATCATAAATATACTTCAAGGGTCTTTCTCTTTCTCTCTCTCTATTTCTCTTTCTCTGTTTCTCTTTCTCTTTATTTCTCTATTTCTCTCTCTGTTTCTCCCTGTGTGTCTCTCTGTCTCTGTCTGTGTCTGTGTCTCTGTCTCTCTCTATCTCTCTGTCTCTCTGTCTCTGTCTCTGTCTCTTATCTCTCTCTGTCTCTGTCTCTGTCTCTCTGTCTCTCTCTCACTCGCTCTCAAGTGCTGGGCATTGAACCCCAGGGCCTACTCTGAACTTCTGATTCTACTCTATATCCTAACACCTACTTAAAGTTTTTTTTAACAGTTTTCTTGAAATGTGATTCACAAACCACAGTATTCACCCATTTTTCTAACTCATTATCTTTGATCAACCTCTAAATGTTGAGTTCTTTCTATACCATATTCACCAGCGATTTTGTCCAGAACTCTTGAAAGAAGCATGAGTAGAGAAGGGAAAGGGAAAAGATAGACAGTCACTCCTGTCACAATATTTTCTGCATGAGTATATTACCCACAGCTAATAACCCCTTCTCTGTTGCAGACACTTTCTGAATTACCAATGATTTTACTCATTTAAAATACACAGGACAGGAAGACTACTTGTTCAGAATTATCCTGAAATTCAGAGCGGATTTATTTGAATATGGGAAAACTCATTTCTTGAAAGTTCCATCTGGTGGAAAGGCCCGCTCTAGGGAAGCCCCCTCCCCCCACTCTTTTTTTTTTTTTTTTTTGGTTATCCATGCACAGCTAATTAAAATTCTGACTTGGTCCAGGATCAAAGAGCCTTATCCCATTGCATTCTCACATTCTTCCTCTTCTTTCAGTATCTTCCAAGATCTATTTTAAACTCCAAGTGTTGTGTACTTTTCAGGGGCCCTTTGACCTGTTCCCATTAAATCAAAAGGGGGAAGAAGGTCTCAGTCCTTCACCTAACAGCCATTCAGTATATGACAAAGGTCTGGACGAGTTTCTCTGTGTCTAGTGTTGTGTGCTGGGAAATGGTGTACTTCCTTGCCAATTAGTCCATGTAATTGCTTACTAACCCAAATCTATGTCTGTGGCTGATTTTAGAATTAAGTTATTGAAGTAGTTGGGGCAAGGTGCAAAAGACAAAAATCCTAGAGAACTTATACAAACTTTATAAGTTAGTTCAAGATGTTCACAGGGGCCTGGCAAAGAGGGAAGAGAAATAATATAGTTGAGGATGTTTTCCAATTTTCACCCCAGTGTGCTTGGCAGCTCCCAGGATATCTTTACTTTTCCAAATTTTGGGGAGAAAAAGCAGCCAAGGGTGGAAGCAAGAATGAAAAATGCCTGAAGCATTTCAATTTCCAGGTGATTAAATGAACGAGGACACACACTAAGAAAAGCCACTTTGAGTGCAAAGCAGGCCAAAAAGTCAAAGAAAAAATTAGAAATAATCTCATTATTTGAGTAGAACAGAGTTGTAGTAGAGGTGTGTTTGCTTGTGTAAATTCCTTGGGCTTCTCCCATTCATGTGATAGTGTGTGAGTTCCACCTCAAAAACGTAACCAAAACTGAGTAATAATAACAGTAACAAACATAACAGGCAGAGAGCCTACTATAAATGCAGATGTTGCTTGCTCAGAAGAATGGGGTAACATCTCTGTGAACCCATTGTAACTGAAGGAAGATGACAAGGCTGAAACCAGCACAGGTAGCTCTTCAAGACCTGTCTCAAATTTTAAATTTAAATATTAAAAAATGTCAGGGGGGGAGGAGCCTAGGAATGTTGTTCAGTGGTGGAACACTTCCCTAGCAGGGGCCAGACCCTGAGTTCTAACCTCAGTACTGAAAACAATAAATAAGAAGAAAGGAAGGAAGAAGAGAAGAAGAAAGGAAGGAAGAAGAGAAGATGAAAGGACCGAAGGAAGGAAAGAAGCGAGGGAGCGAGGGAGGAAGGGATACCATGCATTTTAGAGTAAAGAAATATACTTAATATTTAATAGAAATACCTGAAACATGAAGATGGCTTGTTCAATTTGTTGATAACTTGGTTACATTTTAAAAGGAATTAAGGAAGCATATAAAGCATTCTTTTAGTTCCTGATGTCGCTATATATATATACATCAACTGAAAAACTTTGCTCTACAACGTGCATGGCTTGGAGAACTTAGGGCTGAGGAAAATGGGATTAGACCTCTTAAGTAGATGGAACAATGACCAGAGGGCTCTGACAAGTCAGATGATGATAACCTAGAGGAATGTCTCATAAGTCCCAGCAAGTAGATACAGCTCATCTACTAGGAAACATAACATATTCAAAATGATTCCCAGGCCTAGAATAAAGCACAAAATCAAAAGGATATAACTTAGGAGAAAAATTTAAAAATCTGCAATTTGGATTATTAGAATTCTACAAATAATTACACAATTTCAGTCTAGATAGCATGTAGCTTGGGGGTGATTTGGAAAACAAAAGCCTAAGGATAAGTACCAATGTATTGCAAGAAGAAAGAACAGAAAGAAAGGAAGATGGTATTTCAACTTATCAGAGAAGTTGGAAGCCAGTGTTGGAGATTGAGCTCTGAAGATCACAGTTTAAAATCAGCCTAGACAGGAAAGTCTGTGAGACTTTTATTTCAAATTAACCACCAAAAATGCAGAAGTGGAACTGTGGCTCAAGTAGTAGAGTGCCTACCTACCAGTCTCAAGGCAGATTCAGTCACACATCATATACGGGGATATGTTATGTGAAAAAGGTCAATTTGTAGTTTCAACTTCAGTTTCACAGAGTGCAAACACACAAGCTAAGACAGTTACAGATCCCTGGTGGATAGGGTCTCATAGGACCACCATCAAATGTAATTTGAATGTACCCCAGTTTCTCTGCACTCTTCCAGTTGTCCTCACATCTATCAGAACAGAATGTTGGTCTTCTGTTCCTTCCCTCCTCCATCTTTTGCCTGTCATCCTTTCCCAATAGACCGTTTTTACTTCTTTTCTGTCTAGACTCCAGTCTAAGAATTACTTACCTTTATTGGATTTCATCTATTAAAAACATAACTATATTTGATGTTGCAGCCTAGCTCAAACTCTACTCTCTCTCTGTGACTTTCCTCACCTCAAAAATGACCTTGGTTTCCCTTGTATGTTCACATACCAAGTACATGTGATCCTCCAGACCCTTACCAGTTAAGTTATACTGTCTATTGTCTTCTATGAGAGCTGTTAGACTTCATGGTGTCCGTTACGATGTGAATTCAAAGATTCCCAATAGATTCATGTGCTAAAAAAATTGGCCTCCTGTATAACATTATTGGAAGATGGTAGAAACTTTAAGAGGTAGCACCTAGTAAGGGATTTTAGATCACTGAAGGTCCTCAAAGGAGACTTAGAACCTTCAGTCTCTCTCTTCTCTTTTTCCATTTCCCAATCATGTGTTTCTGTTTTGTTTTGTTTTGTTTTGGTCAGTCATGGGTCTTGAACTCTGGGCCTGGGCACTGTCCTTGAGCTCTTCAGCTTAAGGTGAGCACTCTACCACTTTAGACACAGTGCCACTTCTGGTTTTCTGGTGGTTAATTGGAGATAAGAGTCTCAGGGACGTTCCCGTCTAGGCTGGCTTTGAACCACAATCCTCAGATCTCAGCCTCCTGAGTAGCTAGAATTACAGGTGTGAGCCACCAGTGCCCAGCTCAGTCATGTGATTTTGCTAAGTTTCATTCATGATGAGCTTTGGTTATGTTGAGTTTCTTTGCCACAAGTGCAAAGTAATAGGGCCAAACAATCTGAAACCTGAATCTCAAAACTGAGTCAAATAAGCCTTCTTTCTTTATTGATTATCTCTGATGTTTGTTATAGTAAGGAAAAGCTAACTGATATAGCATTCTACACAAATTTCTTAGGCAACTGAGGAATCAAAGTATTCTTCAATGTAATTTAAATCTATAATGTAAACATATTTTTACTATAAACCATAAAGGCAGAAAAGAAGAAAGGAAGGAGAGAAGAAAGAAAAGAGGATAGAAAGGAAAGGCTAAGAAGAGAAGGGAGGATTACTGCAAATAGATGTGATCCCAGAGATGGATTTACAGATAGTAATGGCAAATCCTACACTGTTTAAGACTCCAGTTTTTTTAAAATTATAACAGTATCAAATGTGAACTCAAATTGATTTCTACACAACTTGGGATAAACAGGTTTTCTGTTTGTGGAATGACCATTTCTCAGTCCACACAAATCAGTTCCTGAAAGTAGAAAGGAATTTCTGTAGTCACAGCTATATCCTCACTATACAAGTGCATACATGGCAGGTATCTAAGATAATGCCAGTAGAGAGAGCTTATTCATCACCAACATCTCAATACATAAGGATGCTAGATTTGGAGAAAAAGATGTCTGTAAGCCCAAAATGAATTTATTAAAATGGCAGAAGGATATATAGACACTTCCGTTGGAGGCTTGTGTAGAAAAAGCTAGAAGAAAATATGGGTATAAAATATATTACATCTCAAGTTAGTAAGGGACTGTTAAAAAAAAAAAAACTGCTAAGCAGCCTCAGCTGTACAACTAACCCTTGAAAGTGAGTCTGTCCCAAGAGGAAACCATGCTCAGCTCTACATCTTGAAACCAAAACAAGTAGTTTAACTCTGTGAGATTTAACACAAACAAACCTAGGTTAATTCACAAACGAATTTCTCCAAAATTTTTTGAGTAAGTTTTAATTTTCTTTTGGTTGTTGCTATTTTGATTGATTTTCTAAAATGATCTCCTCCTTCACCTTTTCTTCCTCCTCCCCCTCCTCCTACTCCTACTTCTCCTCTTCCTCTTCCTCCTTCTTTCTAAAACATCAAATTTGCCAACTTTGATACTATTCAGAATGTAACCTTCAGGTGAAGGCCACCTCCAAAGTCATTTGGGAAATATGATAGATTTATACACAGAGAAACATGGAAGTTTTGTTGGTTTTGTTTTGTGTTGTTTTTTAGAGTAAAGGAGTTGATCAGAAATTTCCTAAGAATAGGATTTTTCACACAAAAAGACACTGGGTTTCTGGGCAGCAGGACAGGAGAGAGCAGAGAAGAAAGCAAGAAACCCACTGGTCTGATCCCTGTGGTCTGAGCCTAAGCAGACTCACTGACTAAGCAGTGAGAGTCAGGCTATACAGAGAGACACATCTCAGACACAAGACAATAATTGTTTTCCAAAAGGGCTCCCAGGGAAGATTCTAACTCTGGATTATCACAGCTGTATGTAAAGCATAGTAGCTAGAGACAGGCTTGGCCTCATACCCATTTGAAATGGAATGAAGTAAATGTTGCAAGCTTCCCATATACTCCTTGAACTTGGGCATCAAATACATCAAAGCTTTGGAAGAGATCATGGTAAGCTGTGAGAATGAAACTCAGATTTGTTTATGACACCACTCATAGCAAAGATCTGAAAGGCTCTTTCATTCCAAATTTAGGGTCATTTGACACAGGCTGATGATAAAATGTACCCAAGTATTTGAAACCAAGATGGTTTTGCTCAAGCAGTGAAGGGCATCCATTTGTGAAAAATACATCAGCACAAAAAAAATAATAAAATAAAATTTCATTTAACTTGCTGCAAATCCAACCCATTAAGTTCCCCTATAAAGAAGGTTTATAGAGCATATGGAACTTGCTGGCTTCTTGAAATATTGCAAAGACAGATTGTTGATAGAGAATGTTATACCCTTTTCTCTATTTCCTACCTCAAATTTATAATTTTCTCTTTTTAAAATCTTTTCTTGCAAAGAATACAGGGTCGATCAAGCCAAAACTTCAATCTTTATGTTTTATTTCAGAACATATTATAAGTAGACATATGGAAATAAATTCCAAAGCACTTGTTCTTTTTAAAATAATCCATAACAAAGAATTTAAAATAAACGAGTCACTTATCAATTTCAAGATGTGCAAAAATTCTTCAAACATGAAAATCTTACTTTAAACAGCATATTATTTACATGGTTAAAAATAAGACATTCAATATATTTTTCTCCAACATCCAGAGGGCTTTCAGATGAGGTATCTTTAAATGTAAATCCTATTGTTAATCTGAAACAAACTTACAATAAGCACAGGACAGATCATCTAAATATTAAAGTACATTATAGAGCATCTAAATATTTGGAGAGAAATAGTTTATTTGCTGTACTTTTTCAGGCTAAAGATTGAACCTATTGCTTAAAGTTTAGATATTTCACCTACAAGTGTCTAAAAGTTAAAGAAAAACATATTAAGTATATTATTTGAAATTGTAACCAATAAACCATTTGAAATAAGTTTATCCCCTTTTCCAGACTTTTCAGACAGCTTGTATATTATTTTGGCTCAGATAGCATTTTATATACTAATGAATTACATATGGATCACAAAATTCTCAATAGAAGCTGGGCACATGAATATATGTGTTGATCCTCAGGAAGAGATAGGTAAGGACAAGAGACAGACAGAACAGTACCTTTCTCAAATGTTAAAAAATGAACAAAAATTAGAGACAGGCATTCTCCCTAGAGGACCTGACTTTCTAATAAGTCTACATTTCCTGAAGTTTTGGGATGCTCAGCCTTCTATTAGTTCAGCACTGATCTGTCACTTCAAGACATTTATTTGTCCTTTTGCCCCATACTTTGATATTAAGTATCTACTTGTGCCAGGTTATTATAAATCTTGGGCAAGTTCCACTTGGGGTTAGGCACAAAGATCCTAAAATGCCCGACCCTTGAAGATAAGGAGCAGTGTATGTGGTATTCATGCCTTTTCTCTGATATTACAAAGAAGCGATCTTCAAGGTGTTATTCATATGGTGTAACTGGAAGGAGGACCTAGTTTTTGGCCCTATGGGTACAATGATGAAGCAGTCCCCTGCTGGCAGTGGGCCTGGAACCATCCTTAGAAGGTAGGTAGAAGTATTTGGTTGCCTCTGGCCTGGAAGAAAGCCTCAAACAGAGCCAAGACCCCCACCCACATCACCACTTAAAAGTTGTGAACTCATATGCTAAGCATAATAAGGTTACCCAAAGTTAATTTGCATCTGGTTTAAATTTCTGATTAACTATATCATACAAATCTGGGGCTATTTTTATCTATTAGAATGTAAATGAGTTCTGTTTTGATTTGGGAATTGTCAAATATCAGTTTAATCCTTTCCAGTTTAGTCCTTTCCAAGACAACCAAGCCCTGTACATTTTTCTCAACCATATATCTCTCCACAAACTGACATTTAAAAATGAACTCATACGCACCTGGAGATGTGTTAACTCAAGTCATATCCAGTGAAAATGCTATGGGAATTTATCTCAAATGTCTGTCCCCCAGGCCCTCCATCCATACCCCCTCCATGGAGCCAGATGCTATCACTTTAGATCTTCCCAGACATATACAAACTCTTTATAAAATCTCTTATCCCCAGAAAGTTAGTTTTTATAAAACAAGCTGGAGCCTGGCGCTGGTGGCTCACGCCTGTCATCCTAGCTACTCAGGAGGCTGAGATCTGAGGATCGCGGTTCAAAGCCAGCCAGGGCAGGAGAGACTGTGAGACTCCTATCTCCAATAAACCACCAGAAAACTGGAAGTGGCGCTGTAGCTCAAGTGGTAGAGCGCTTGCCTTGAGCTGAAGAGCTGAGGGACAGCGCCCAGGCCCAGAGTTCAAGCCCCACAACCGGCCAAAAAAAAAAAAAAAAAACAAGCTGGAATTATTTTTTTAAATAATAAGTTTAAGTTCTAGAACATGAAAAAGCTCAACATAACAGAGAACACAAGCAAGAAATCATTCTATATGTAATGAATGCATTGCTATGTCTTTCCAGCTTCAAATTTTATAGAATATTACCACCAGATTAATTTCACTAAACTACTAATTATACTATAGGTTTAACTATGCTGCTAGAGACCTGAAAGAATATTTTGTGGTTCTACCACATAATGTTTGTAGACACACAGATTACTTGTTTGTTGGTCTCTGCTCTTTGTAAAATGTTACCTATTTCACAAGAACCTCTATTCTTTGGTCACATTCAAGACATTTGAAAAGTAGGAAGAGAAGGAGGAAATAAGGAAGCACCTTACTTACAACTGTTTACAAGGGAATCTGGGATTAAAGTCTGTATTTTGGTCAGCCAGCTGTGTACTTAGATGAAAATTCTATTACTATGAGAAATAAAAGAATGGATAACTGGGGAGCATGAAAGAGGCTCTCCCATGCCAGAATATTTCTTCATATGTCTCTGCTCAAAATTTCATATTGATAAACATATGGTGGCTCTGGATACTTAGAAGGCTGAAGCAGGAGAATTGTATGATCAAGGCTAGGGCCCTATGAGCCAGCTCATGAACCATGAGCCAGCTCTCACTCAAACCAGCACTGAGCAACTATACTAAAAGACCCATCTTTCCTTACCTGTTCAAGCTCTCAAGAGCCACTAGAAAGCTACCCACTGTACCGCCCCAGCTCACTGCTTCCCTTCCATCCTATAAAGCCTTATCAATCCCCCAAACCCTTATAAATTTCTTCCTTATTAGAACATACCATTGTAGCCTTTGTCTCCTAAATTCTTTTGACAATGTCCCATCTCTGTACCCTCCATAGAGTCCTGGAAACTAAAATTTATTACTAAGTCATTGCACAGAACACTATTGGCTTTCTCATGATTTTCAGAAGAGCACTTTTAGTCAATGATAGATGTCAGGGAAGATCACTATTCATCTTCCTCATCCTCAGGCAGACTACACACTAGCTAGTGTTACGTAGTGTTCCAGAATCCCATTACCTATCATAAAGCCTGCTTTACTTGGCTTTCTTCCTTTCTCACTGCCATAGTAAACCCAGCTTTACTTGGCTTCCATCCTTGCCTTATTTTATGTCTTTGACTCATATTTCCTAGAATCAGCCTATTAAATAGTAGCCCTTAAACCCTGTCTATCTGATTCTGGGGATACCTGTATTATCATGGTTTCCCAGAGAAGTAGAAGTAGGAAGGAAGAGAAGAAGAGAGGAAAAGAGAAATATTATATATAATTGGCTTCTGTAATTATAGAAGAAGCTACCACCTGCATTCTGCAAATTAAAGATACAGGAGAGTCAATAGTGACATTCTAGCTAGACTGGGTCTGAAGGTCTAAGACCCAAGAGAGTTGAGTTGATGGTATAGTTCTAGCTTAAAGGACAGGACATAAGGTCAATATTCAAAAGATCTCCAGACTAAGACTTAACCCAATGACTGAACACCTGTGTTCCAGTCAAGTTGACATATAAAATTAGCCATCACCAAACCAAACTAAGAAAAACCAATGCCCCATCTCATACCCTCCCTGGAATCCTGGACAATTCAAATAATTCCGTTTCATGTCATATTTCCAACTCCTGTCACAAAATAGGTACTTAATAGATGAGGGAAATTCTTTAGGATAAACTATATCTGTATTTATTTTTTCTTTCTCTATTCTGAGGTCAATATAATAGTTTTCTAGCTCCACATCAGTTGCTAAGTAAGGAAGGCATAAGATAGATGCCAGAAGTTCAGGTAGGTGCCAGCCTTGTCACTGACCACAGTGACTGAACATATTGTTTTCCATGTGCTTCAGAATGCATAAAGCTATTTGTGTCAGTTTTACCAACATCACATCAATAAGCAGCAGAACAGTTGGATTATACACTGAATCAATTTTGCTCTAAGCTTTGTTTACTTCATGTTAAATGGATATGCTAATCCACTGCTATAAAATTCTCAAGGTACATGGAGATCCCTTGTCCACCATTCCCCCAAATGTTAACAATCCAAGTTGTGCAGCAAATGGTTCCATTTATAGAACAACACAAGCCAGTATTTGGTACACCATGATAACCCTGGAGTGTAGCTTTCCTCCTTCCTTTTCTCTGTACTCTATCTGTCACATTCTTCATTCTCCATCTCCAGAGAACAGCTTATAAAAGAGATAAGTGTCCCCATCGGGCACCACAAGTCGGAAGCTGCAGACTGTTTGGATTTGCACCATATCCTTTTTGTTATCTCCCCAGGTCATGTATAAAATTTTGTAGATGTGTGTGGGCATATAGGTAGAAAATTTCCAAGCATTTTGAATTCTATAAAAATCTAAAAGAAACTTTGCCAAATCTATTCCCTTCTTGCTTTCTAAACTCATATACCTTTAAAGGGATATTCAATACTTTTGTTTTTGACTTGGTTACTTATGGCCCATTAAAGTGTTGTCTTTTAAAAGCTATTTGCTATTCAAGAAGTCTCAGGAGCCCATTTTACAACCCTTTTTAAATCCCTTTTCTCTGAAACAGGAAGTTGCCATTTGCCAAGAGTAAACACACTATGTAGAGTGAGCCATGGCTGCCCTTCCTAGATGGCCAACTACATTCTGGGCAGATCTGACCAGGTCAAAGCCTTACTCAGGACAACTGAAGTTAGAAAGCATTATGATTAAAATCAGAATCTTAAACACCATTTTAAAGGTGGGTTTGAATAGATTCATGTTCTCAAGAGATGAAGGACATGCAGATTAGTGACTGCAGTCACAACATTCCATGTGAATTTGGTTTAAAAAATCAGTAATGGAATCATGTATCATTAAGTCACCAGTTACCACCTCTCACTATTAATGCTGAATTTCATTCTTAATTGGCATTTCAGTACAGTAAAAAATTGGAAAAGCAGCTCCTCCACAAGTGAGGTAAAATGGGCCATCTGGGCCAATCACAAAAGGTGACCTTTCCTTCTTTTTCCTACTACTTCTTTTCTGTTGCCCAAAAAATGAACAGAAGGAAAATGGATCAGAATTCTGGGTTCAGATGCAAAACTTTTCAACAAAATTTTGACCAATCAAGTTAAAAAACTCTTAAAAAAATCATACCACTATGATCAACAAGGATTCATTTCAGGGATGCAAACCTGGTTCAGTATACATGAATCAATTAAAATAATTCATCACATCAACAAGAGCAAGGGTAAGAACCACATGATTATCTCAATAGATGCAGAAAAAGCATTTTACAAGATCCAACACCCTTTCATGATGAAGGCTCTGGAAAAACTAGGAATCCATGGAACATTCCTCAATACAACAAAGGCTGTATATGACAAACCTACAGCCAGCATTATACTTAATGGCAAAAAAACTAAAGCCATTTCCTCTAAACTAAAGGATGAGACAAGGATGTCCACTCTCTCCACTTCTCTTCAAGTTAGTATTATAATGCCTAGCTACAGCAATAAGACAAGACACAAACAAAAAAGGGATCCAAATAGGGAGAGCTGAAGTAAAACTCTCCCTCTTTGCAGATGACATGATCTTGAATTTAAAGAATCCCACAGACTCCACTCCCAAAGTGCTCGAGCTGATCCAAAACTTTGGCAAAGTAGTGGGGCATAAAATTAACCTTCAAAAATTAATGACTTTTCTGTATGCCAACAATGAGAAGAGAGAGGCTGAAATCAGCCCCTTCCTTTTGTAACAGACCCACAAAAAAATAAAGTATATAGGAGTTAACTAAAGAAGAGAAGGACCTCTACAATGAAAACTTTAAAACCCTAAAAAAAGAAAATAAAGCAGAACTTCGGAAGTAGAAAAACCTCCCACACTCCTGGATTGGGAGGATAAACATCATGAAATGACAATACTGCCAAAAGCTATCTACAAATTCAATGTGATACCTACCAATATTCCAACCTCATTCTTCAAGAAAATAGAAGACGCAACCCAAAATTTCATATGGAACAATAAAAGACCCCGAATAGCAAAAACAATCCTTAACAGAAAGAATAGTGCTGGAGGAATATCAATACCAAACTATACTACAAAGCCATAGTAATGAGAACAGCTTAGTACTGGCATAAGAACAGACCTGAGGATCAATGAAATAGAACTGAAGTCCCAGAAATGAGCGCACAGACCTATAGCCACATAATCTATGATAAGGGAGCTAAAAAAAATAGAATGGAAGAAAGACAGCCACTTCAGTAAATGGTGCTGGCAAAATTGGTTAATCACCTGTAGAAAACTAAAGCTAGATCGTTATCTATCACCCTGCACCAGAATCAACTCCAAATGGATCAAAGACCTTGAAGTCAAAGCAGTCACCCTGAAAACATTACAGGAAGGAAAAGGAGAAACTCTAGGTCTCCTTGGCACAGGCCAAAATTTTCTTAATAGAGACCCAGAAACATAACACATCAAAGAAAGGTTGGACAAATGGGATTGCATGAAGCTGCAGAGCTTCTGCATGGCAAATGACATAGCTAGCAAGATCAATAGAAAGCCCATGGATTGGGAGAAGATCTTCACTAGCCATACAATGGATAAGGGTATCATACCTGAAATATACTTAGAACTCAAAAAACTAAATCCCCCAACAACAAATCCTCAAAGAAACAACTGCCCAATAAATAAGTGGGCTAAAGACTTACAGAGAGAGTTCCGGGAAGATAGCGGAGGAGTAGCTGGAATCTGAACAAGCTCTCGCATAGAAAGCAGTTTTAGAGTTCCAGTGAACAGTCCTAAGCCAGAGAATCACACCAAATGTGCCATCACAGGACAGAGAGTTAGACAAGAGAGGGGAAGCCAAGGCAAAAAGACACATCTGAGCGCCTGCCAGCAGCCGCCGCGGCGGCGGCGGCAGGGTCGCTGTGGAGTCCGCAGCCCGGGCCATACCTTAGCGCTCACACAGACAGTCCAGGAAAAAAGAGCCAGATGCAGTGGGTGAGCGGATTCTACTCAACACCAGCAAGAACCGACAAGGAGCAGACAGATTCATCCTGCAGTTCGCAGACCAGAGACGACCCAGGATCCAAGACTCGACTTGAGTAGAAGCCCCATGTGCTCACTCCTTCTCACGGAGCAGAGGAGGGAAGGCCACCCCTCCCCCCCCAGCACCGGTGATCTCCATCTTGGATACCGACAAAGCTCAGAGGAGCTGCCAGCACCAACCCAGGCCTTGGAATAAAACTAGTCATTTAGCAGGTCACAAGAACTTAACGGCGAAGTGACCTGCCAGACTCGGCTCCATCCAGGGAAAAGTCACCCAGCTCAGGCACCAGCCATTGGAGTGGCTTTCCTCACTGGGTAAACAGAGCTAGAGGCTGCCCCTCCCTCTAGCAGCCTCCACAATCAATTGAAAATCAAAAACCCTGAGAACAGCTCCAGGCTGGGCTCTGTGTTAGCCCCAGGAAAAAGCTACTGATTGTTGAAAGGCCTCAACCCTACCCAGAACCTAGCCTCACCACTGCATCCCCCTCTTTTGTGATTCTCAAAGCAGATCACCCTCCCAGTAAACTAATCTGGGAGCGGGATCTCAAAATCTTGGGTAAAGCAGAGCATTTTTCTGCCTGTTCGAACAAACTGACTTAAGAAACCAATCAAGCCACAGGACCTCAAGCTGACCAGAGACTCCAACAAGAGGCTGGTTACAGACAAAAGGGAGATACAGGATTCTTCCCACCCCTCCCAAAAAAAAATCAAATAACTTTTTTTTTTCTAACTCTTCTTTCCTTTTTTTTTCTTTTTTTCTTTTTTTTTGGTACCTTATATATATATAATTTTTTTTTCCTTTTCTAAAAATTTTATTAATCTTTAATTTTTGCCTTTTTTGAAAAAATAATTGTTTTCCAGTAACTTTTTTTTCCTCTTATAATTTTTATTTTAGGAACACATGAATGTGCGTTTTCCTTTCTTTTCTTGTCTTCTTTCTCTTTTTCTTTCTTTCTTAACTATCTTTTTGTTTTTTTGTCTAGCTCTACTGAACTTCTGATCTTTTTTCTCCCTTTCTAATCCTTTTCACCTTTTCTTCTCTTTTGATCTTCTGTATGTGACTTAACTCTTGTCCTGCACATCCTCAGATAAACCCATAGTTAACTAGTAGACCCTATCCCCCATTGTGTACACACTTAATCCACAAATTTATTACTCAATTCAAAACCTCTGAGACTTAAATTCCTTAATAGCAGTACTACCTCTTTATACCTATATAATATTTTAAGAATTTTTTTAAGTTTTTCACTTCTCCTCTATGTCCCTACCCTTCTATTAATATACTCACATTCCTCTCTAAATAGATGGTCTTTTAATCTCCATAATAATATTAATTTTTACGTTTCTATTTTTTTTCTGGTCTCTTTTCATTTCCCTTTCCCATTCTTCTTTTTCTCTCTCTCTCTACATGCATCCTACCCAACCTATTTCCTGCATTGGGATTAGGACATAGTTAACTCTCCCTGTGCCTCCCCACACCAATCTATTCCTATTTTTTACCCACATCTCTACCTAACCCTAATAATTTCTGGTTTTCCAAATTCTTTTCTGCAGTTCGAAGCCCATTAACATATAGTTGTTTGATGTTGAATAGATGTATCTGTTGAACTAGATTGTATCTGTAGACTATTGACTGTACAAATGCAAACTTTGATTGATGGTTGCCTTAAGATAGTGTTCTAGCACAAAACTGTTGCTATTTTCATCTCAAATGGGCAGAGTAAGCCGAAAAAACACTAGAAAAATGGCAAATCCGGATATCTCAAGTCCTAATCTTGATAATCAGGGGTCAGAACAGATAATGAATAATCCAGAGAGAGTTCCCAAATAGCTCTACAAACACTGCTGGCAAACATGATAAATGAGAAGTTTGACAACTTACAAAGGACTCTGTATGAGCGTGAAAGGGAGAGAGAGGAGGCATCCCAAAACCTTATACAGGAATATCATAAGCGTGAGGAAGCTACTCAAAAACTGATACAGGATTTGCATCAACAACTTGAGAATACTCAAAGAGAAAGGGAGGAATGGCATGAGCAGGCTGAGAACACTCAAAGAAAACTGCAGGAATCCCACGAACGGGAAGAAAGAGAACTGCAGGAATCCCACAGATGGGAGGAAGCTAATCAAAGAGTAATTCAGGAATTGAGAGACCAGGTAGAGAATACACAAAGATCACTAAAGGCATTCATGGAATCCATTAACAAAGAGCTGAACGAAGTCAGGGAGACCACAAAGGGAATGCTGAATGGAACCCAACAGAAGGAATGGGAGTCCAAAGAAACCATAACCAATCAACTAAGTGATTTGAGAACAAACACTGAACACCAAATTAAGGAAGTAAAGAAATTCATACAAGACCTAAAACAGAGCTTCAACAAAGAAGTTGAAGCCATCAAAGCTGACCAATTAGAAGGAAAAGAGATAAAAAACAAAGTAGAGAGTCTTGACAGCAGGTTAGACCATGCAGAAGATCGAATCTCAGGGATTGAAGACAGCCTAGATATTATAGAGAAAGAACATACAACCATCCAAGACAAGTCCAAGAAATATGATAGATCTATCCAACACCTGGAAGACACCATCAGAAGGCCCAATCTAAGGATAATGGGTGTAGAGGAGCACTGAGAAACAGAAGTTAATGGTCTAGGAAATTTGTTTAACAGGATCCTAGCAGAGAACTTCCCAAACATACAAAAAGATAGGCCTATTCAAATACAAGAAGCTTTTAGAACCCCAAATAGACCAGACCAGAATAGGACATCCCACCTTCACATTATAATCCACAGAGGATCAACTCAGACCAAAGAAAAGATCCTTAAAGCTGTCAAGGAGAAAGGATCAATCACCTATAAAGGGATACCAATTAGAATCACCTCAGATTTCTCAGCAGAGACAATCAAAGCAAGAAGAGCCTGGAATGATGTATGCCATGCCCTAAAAACAAACAACTATCAACCAAGAATACTGTACCCAGCTAAACTCTCCTTCATAACTGAAGGCCAAATAAAAACCTTCAATAGCAAAGAAAAATTGAAACAATACATCTCCACCAAACCAGCCCTACAAAAGATTCTTAAAGATGTCCTACACATAGAAAACCAACAAGACCGCAACAAAGGCCAAGAAACTGCACCCAAACTGAGAATCCAAGAACCATAGGAATAACCCAGTTTTTGCAGTCCCCAGGAAGGTGGATAACATGGCAGGAACTCCCAAATACCTCTCAGTCCTGTCTCTTAACGTTAACGGACTGAACTCTCCAATTAAGCGACATAGACTGTCTACTTGGATTAAAAAACAAGACCCTTCTATCTGCTGCCTGCAGGAGTCACATCTTGCCCGTAAAAACAAACACATTTTCAAAGTTAAAGGCTGGAACAAAATCTACCAAGCAAACGGCCGCCATAAACAGGCGGGAGTTGCAATCCTAATATCAGATAAAATAGACTTCAAATTAAAATTCGTGAGAAGAGATAAAGAAGGTCGCTACATACTAATTAAAGGATCTCTCCTTCAGGAGGATATTACAATTCTAAATATCTATTCGCCAAACAATGGAGCACCCAAATTTATCAAAGAAACACTACTTTCCCTCAAATCCCATATAGATCCAAAGACATTAATTGTTGGGGATTTTAACACACCACTCTCCCCACTAGATAGATCAACTCGGCAAAAACTCAACAGAGAAACCGCAGATCTAAACAACTGCATAGATCAACTAGACTTAACAGACATTTACCGAACATTTCACCCAGCAGCATCAGAATACACATTCTTCTCAGCAGCACATGGAACATTTTCTAAAATAGACCACATTTTAGGCCACAAAGCAAACTAGTCTAAATTCAGAAACATTGAAGTTATACCTTGCATTCTCTCTGACCACAAGGGAATAAAATTAGAACTCAACACCAAAAGCCACCAAAGAAAGTCCGGTATCACATGAAGGCTGAACAACACACTGCTGAACCAAGAGTGGGTCATGGAAGAGATTAGAAAGGAAATTCAAATGTTCATGCTATTCAACAAAAATGAACACACAAATTACCAGCTCCTCTGGGACACAGCAAAGGCAGTACTCAGAGGCAAGTTTATAGCTCTGAGCTCCTACATCAACAAATTGGAGAGATCTGAAACTAGCAATTTAATGACACATCTAAACCTCCTTGAAAAAGAGCAGCAAGATAAACCCCAATCCAGTAGACAGAAAGAAATAATCAAAATTAAATCAGAATTAAATGAATTAGAATCAAAAAGAACTGTAGAAAGAATCAACAAAACAAAGAGTTGGTTCTTTGAAAAACTTAACAAAATTGACAGACCCTTAGCAAATCTTATCAGAAAAAGAAGAGAACACACCCAAATTAATAAACTCAGAGATGAGAATGGAAACATCACCACAGAAACAACCAAGATTCAGAACATTATAAGGGAATACTTCTCAAAACTTTATGCTAATAAGTTTGACAACTTGACAGAAATGGACCTCTTCCTAGCAAATATTGACATGCCAAAACTAAACCAAGATGAGTTAAACTATCTTAACAGGCCCATATCAAGCACTGAAATAGAAAGAGCAATAAGAGACCTCCCAGCTAAGAAAAGTCCAGGAGGAGATGGTTTTACAGCGGAATTTTACAAGGCCTTCAAGGCAGAGCTCACACCAATACTCCTCGAACTCTTCAATGAAATTGAAAGAGAAAGCTCACTACCCAACACATTCTATGAAGCCATCATAACCCTCATTCCAAAACCAGGCAGGGACTCATCAATGAAAGAGAACTATAGACCCATTTCTTTGATGAACATTGATGCAAAACTTCTCAACAAAATTTTGGCCAATCGACTTCAACAATTCATCCAAAAAATCATACACCACGATCAAACAGGATTCATTTCAGGGATGCAAAGCTGGTTCAATATACGCAAATCATTTACTATTATTCATCACATCAACAGGAGCAAGAATAAGAACCACATGGTTATCTCAATAGATGCAGAAAAAGCATTCGACAAGATCCAACACCCCTTTATGATGAAGGTTTTGGAAAAATTAGGAATCCATGGAACATTCCTCAATACAATAAAGGCTGTATATGACAAACCTACAGCCAGCATTATACTCAATGGTGAAAAACTAAAGCCATTTCCTCTTAACTCATGAACAAGACAAGGATGCCCACTCTCTCCACTTCTCTTCAATCTAGTATTAGAATGTCTAGCTACAGCAATAAGACAAGATGCAGACATAAAGGGGATCCAAATAGGGAAAGAAGAAATTAAACTCTCCCTCTTTGCAGATGACATGATCTTGTACTTAAAGAATCCCATAGACTCAAATTACTCAAGCTGATTCAAAACTTTGGCAAAGTAGCAGGTTATAAAATTAACCCCCAAAAATCAATGGCTTTTCTGTATGCCAACAATGAGAAAAGTGTGGCTGAAATTAGGAAAGCAACTCCATTTGTAATAGCCCCACAAAAAATAAAATACCTAGGAATTAACTAAAGAAGTGAAGGACCTCTATGATGAAAACTTTAAAATCTTGAAAATGGAAATCAACACAGAACTAAAAAAATGGCAAAGCCTCCCTTGCTCCTGGATTGGAAAGATTAACATCGTGAAAATGGCAATACTTCCCAAGGCTATCTACAAATTCAACACAATACCTATCAAAATTCCAACCTCATTCTTCAAGGAAATAGAAGAGGCAATCCAAAAATTCATATGGAACAATAAAAGACCCCGAATAGCAAAAACGCTCCTCAACAGAAAGAACACTGCTGGAGGAATATCAATACCAAATTTCAAACTCTACTATAAAGCCATAGTAATCAAAACAGCTTGGTATTGGCATAAGAACAGACCTCAGGACCAATGGAATAGAATTGAAAACCCAGAAATGAACCTACAGAACTATAGCCATCTAATCTTCGATAAGGGAGGTAAAACAATAGAATGGAAGAAAGACAGCCTCTTCAGTAAATGGTGCTGGCAAAATTGGTTAACTACATGTAGAAAACTAAAGCTAGATCCTTATATATCACCCTGCACCAGAATCAACTCCAAATGGATCAAAGACCTTGAAGTCAAAGCAGACACTCTGAAAACATTACAGGATGGAATAGGAGAAACTCTAGGTCTCCTTGGCTCAGGCCAAAATTTTTAGAATAGAGACCCGGAAACACAACAAATCAAAGAAAAGTTGGACAAATGGGATTGCATAAAGTTGCAGAGCTTCTGCAGGGCAAATGACATAGCTAGCAAGATCAATAGAAAGCCCACGGATTGGGAGAAGATCTTTACTAGCCATACAACGGACAAGGGTCTCATATCTAAAATATACTTGGAACTCAAAAAATTAAACCCCCCAACAACAAAGCCTCAAAGAAACAACTGCCCAATAAATAAGTGGGCGAAAGACTTAAAGAGAAACTTCTCTGAAGAAGAAAGAAGGATGGCCAATAGACACATGAAGAAATGTTCAACATCCTTAGCCATAAAAGAAATGTAAATCAAAACAACATTGAGATATCACCTCACCCCAGTTAGAATGGCAAAAATCAAGAACTCTAACAACAACAGATACTGGAGGGGATGTGGACAGAAAGGAACCTTACTTCATTGTTGGTGGGAATGTAAACTTGTTCAACCACTTTGGAAAACAGTATGGAGGTTCCTCAAAAGACTTCACATAGAACTCCCCTATGACCCAGCAATCGCACTTTTGGGCATTTACCCAAATGTTTACAAACAAGACCACACTAAAGCTACCAGCACATCAATGTTTATTGCAGCATTATTTACCATAGCTAAGATATGGAACCAACCCAGATGCCCCTCAGTAGATGAATGGATCAAGAAAATGTGGTATATATACACAATGGAATTCTATGCCTCCATCAGAAAGAATGACATTGCCCCATTTGTTAGGAAATGGAAAGGTTTGGAAAAAATTATATTAAGTGAAGTAAGCCAGGCCCAAAGAAACATAGGTCCCATGGTTTCCCTTATTTGCAATATCTAGTATATGCATGAGTCAAGCGGAAAAGGTCAGATAATGTGATGTCAGGAAAATGAACCCTAGATATGTATTTTAATGTTTTTTTCTTTCATGCATGTGTTTCTAATGCATTTATAAGATTATCTCTTTGTTGCTTTGTATGTCCCTCCCCCACAGTATAACCCCTGCTTTCACTATATTTGATGTCAGTATAACTTGAGGAGGAGATGGGGAAAAACCAGTTGTTTAAGGATACAGGTGGACCTGTTGCAACAATGAGAAGTACAAGTTGTCATGTCCAAAACGAGCTTTACAATGTCGGTGCGGGGGGGGGGGGGGTGGGAATGGGGGGGAAGGAGAAGAATTGGGATTGGGGGGGAGTAGGGGAGGCTGGGAAGGGACGTGAAGGGTAAACAAAAGGAGGAGGCTGCAATGCTTGGTAAGAAATGTACGCATTATCCTGCCCATGTAATTGTAACCCCTCTGTACATTATGTTCACAAATAAAATAAAATAAAATAAAAAAGACTTACAGAGAAACTTCTCTGAAGAGGAAAGAAGGATGGCCAATAGACACATGAAGAAATGCTCAACCTCTCTAGCCATAGAACAAATGCAATCAAAACAGTTAGAATAGCTATAATCTGGAACTCTAACAACAGATGATGGAGGGGATGTGGCCAAAAGGGAACCCTACTGCATTGTTGGTGGGAATGTAAACTTGTTCCACCACTTTGGAAAGTAGTATGGAGGTTCCTCAAAGACTCCACATACAGCTCCCCTCTGACTCAGCAATCCCACTTTTGGGTATTTACCCAAATGATCACAATCAAGACAATACACAACTATGTGTATTGCAACATTATTTACCATAGCTAAGAGATGGAACCAACCCAGATGCCCCTCAGTAGATGAATGGATCAAGAAAATGTGGTATATATACACAATGAAATTCTATGCCTCCATCAGAAAGAATGACATTGCTCCGTTTGTTAGGAAATGGAAAGACTTGGAAAAAATTGTATTAAATGAAGTAAGCCAGGCCCAAAGAAACATAGGTCCCATGGTTTCCCTTATTTGCAATAACTAGTATATGTCTGAGACAAGCAGAAACGGTCAGATAAGTTGATGTTAGGTGAAATGAACCCCAAGATAATGACTGAAATTTTTGAAGGCTAATTTTATGCCCCACTACTTTGCCAAAGTTTTGGATCAGCTCGAGCACTTTGGGAGTGGAGTCTGTGGGATTCTTTAAATTCAAGATCATGTCATCTGCAAAGAGGGAGAGTTTTACTTCAGCTCTCCCTATTTGGATCCCTTTTTGTTTGCATCTTGTCTTATTGCTGTAGCTAAGCATTATAATACTAAATTGAAGAGAAGTGAAGAGAGTGGACATTGAGATTACACCTCACTCGGGTTAGAACTGCCATTATCAAGAAAGCAAATAATAACAGAGGCTGGCCCGGACGCGGTCAAAAGGGAAAGCTACTACACTATTTGTGGGAATATAAACTGGTTCTGCCACTATGGAAAGCAGTATGGACGTTCCTCAAAAGACTAAGCATAGAACTCCACTAAGATCCATCAATCCCACTCCTGGGTATTTACCCAATGATCACAGGCAAACCCATACTAAAGCTACAAGCACATCTATGTTCATTGCAGTATTATTTACCATAGCTAAGATATTGAACCAACCCAGATGCCCCTCAATACATGAATGGATCAAGAAAATGTAGAATATATACACAATGGAATTCTATGCTTCTATCAGAAAGAATATTGCCCCTTTTGTAAGGAAATGGAAAGACTTGGAATAATATGATTTTTAAACCTACTAGGGATTATGAAATAATGTGTTAAGCAAGATCTTTTTTGTTATAGGGTCTCTTCCATGTTACTTAGACTGAACCTAAACTCTTGGGCTTAAGAGATGCTCCTGCCTCAATCTTTCAAGTAGTTGAAATTACAGGTATGTGCCAATGCTACCACCTCAGCTTCATATGATTTTAAAGAATCACAGACTTAAGGATAATAGGCTAATTCCCCAGAGTCTAAACACTTAAGATCCAGAATATAAAGCTCATGTTCAAAGTCATAAACTTCTTTATTAGATTTAGAAATGAGGCCTCTTCCACATACAGTGGAGAGTACTTTTGCTTTTCTTTGCTTTTTTCTTGGGGTCCTAGAGATGGAACTCAGGGTCACATATGCACTAGGCAAGTGCTCTACTACTACCCTGGCCCCAAGAATGCTCATATTCCACACTCTTTTCTCTCAATGTGTTAGGAGAATCAATAGTTCCAAAGTATGCTCTGAGGGAAAATATTCCATTGTGAATTAAATTTAGCAAGACATTGAGCTATTGGCATGTTATCTCAGAGAGATTCACAATCAAATAACTTTACTTGACTAGCATTGTGAAAATGTGTGTTACCATGGAACTTAGAGCATTCAGGTAGAACATTTGGGGTAAAAAGCTGGCTTTAGCATGTGAATAGTAAGAAAATAATAAGAAAAAGTAGAGATTCATCTTAATTATTCCTTTGTATTTTGGTATTTTAATTGCCAAATTCTCCATAATAATTTTGTATTTACTTATATAATTAACAGAAATTGGAGACTCAGCTAATCCAAAACGCAGATTGACATATTAACAAATAATTAAATGGCTTTGGAATAAATTATAAGTATTTGCATATACTAAAGTATGCTACAATGGACCAGAAAATAAACACTCATGAGACCTAAGGGCCTTCTGAACATGGTAGTAGAAGATTTTTTTTATTGTGAAAATACCGTACAGAGGGGTTACAATTACATGGGCAAGGTAATGAGTCTTATCAAGCATTGTGGCTTCACATACAAAAATGCAAGGAATTTTATTTTAGGAATTCAACTCAACAATAAAGCTTCCTTGTAAAGGCATAATACAGGCAAAACAGAAAGGTGGATTTACCTTTTCTAACCACCACCTAAAATCCAGTCTAGACTTGGCAATATGATGTCATTTTGTTCTGTTATAATGTCAGGGAAAACAGCCTTAAGCATGCTAGGTAAGAGCTTTACCACAGCCACACTCCCTCGCTCTAGTATCATGCTCAAATCTTAACTGATTTTTTCATTCAAAAGACTGAAGTCCATATCTTAGCTATGGTAAATAATGTTGCAATAAACATAGTTGTGCTAGTAGCTTTAATATGGTCTTGTTTGTGATCATTCGGGTAAATGTCCAAAAGTGGGATTGCTGGGTCATAGGGGAGCTCTATGTAGAGTCTTTGAGGAACCTCCATACTACTTTCCAAAGTGGTTGAACAAGTTTATACTCCAACCAACAATGCAGTAGGGTTCCCTTCTGTCCACATCTCCTCCAAAATCTGTTGTTGTTAGTACTTGATTATAGCCATTATAACTGAGATGAGGTGGTATCTCAGTGTTGTTTTGATTTACATTTCTTTTATGGCTAGAGAGGTTGAGCAGTTCTTGATGTGTCTATTGGCCATCCTTCTTTCCTCTTCAGAGAAGTTTCTCTCTAAGTCTTCAGCCCACTTGTTTATTGGGCAGTTGTTTCTTTGAGGATTTGTTGTTGGGGTATTTAATATTTTAAGCTCCAGGTATATTTTAGATATGAGACCCTTGTCGGTTGTATGGCTAGTGAAGTTCTTCTCACAATCCGTGGGCTTTCTATTGATCTTGCTAGCTATGTCCTTTGCCATGCAGAAGTGCTGCAACTTCATGCAATCCCATTTGTCCAACCTTTCTTTGATTTGTTGTGTTTCTGGGTCTCTATTAAGAAAATTTTGGCCTGTGCTAAGGAGACCTAGAGTTTCTCCTTTTCCTTCCTGTAATGTTTTCAGGGTGTCTGCCTTGACTTCAAGGTCTTTGATCCATTTGGAGTTGATTCTGGTGCAAGGTGATAGATAACGATCTAGCTTTAGTTTTCTACAGGGGATTAACCAATCTTGCCAGCACCATTTATTGAAGAAGCTGTCTTTCTTCCATTCTATCTTTTTAGCTCCCTTATGGAAGATTACGTGGCTATAGGTCTGTGGGTTCATGTCTGGGTTTTCAATTCTATTCCATGGGTCCTGAGGTCTGTTCTTGTGCCAGTACCGAGCTGTTTTGATTATGGCTTTGTAGTAGAGTCTGAAATTTGGCATTGATATTCCTCCAGCACTATTCTTTCTGTTAAGGATTGTTTTTGCTATTCAGGGTCTTTTATTGTTCCATATGAATTTTTGGGTTGTGTCTTCTATTTCTTTGAAGAATGAGGTTGGAATATTGATAGGTATCCCATTGAATTTATAGATAACCTTGGGAAGTATTGCCATTTTCACGATGTTTATCCTTCCAATCCAGGAGCATGGGAGGTTTTTCCACTTTCTGAGTTCTGTTTTGATTTCCTTTTTCAGGTTTTCATCATAGAGTTCCTTCACAGAAAATGTGGTATACATACACAATGGAATTCTATACCTCCATCAGAAAGAATGACATTACCCCATTTGTTAGGAAATGGAAAGACTTGGAAAAAATTATATTAAGTGAGGTAAGCCAGGCCCAAAGAAACATAGTTCCTATGGTTTCCCTTATTTGTAATAAGTAGTATATGTCTGAGACAAGCAGAAAAGGTCTGATAAGATGATGTTAGACAAAATGAACCCCAAGATAAGGACACAAGTGATTTTTTCTTTCTTGCTATTGTTTCTAACCTATTTATAAGGCTATTGTGTTGTTGCTTTTTATGTCCTTCTACCTTTATAAATGTCCCAAGTCCTTTTAACTTTTAACTTCTAGGATACATTGATTTCAAAAGCTTGGAACTGGTCTTAGACCAAAATATTCCTTCCTTTTCTCCCCCTGAAGTTGGTATTAGGTAGTAACACCATGCCTGGCCCTAAGTCAATGGTTTTTAATGGTTTTAAGTTTCAGACTGATATTACCAAATTAGCATAACTTCAGGATCAGATACACCATGGAATAGTTTTATTTTTTCTATAAGTTATTTTTAAATTTTAAGTAGGATGGCTGAGATCACAGGTCTGTGGTATAGTGCCTGCTTAGTATGCCTGTAGCTCAATGTTCAATCCCCAGAACCTTAAAAAATCATAAAATTACAAATACATGTTAACACTCAGAAATAAGCCATTTATTGTTGTGAAGCACACATTCCAAGCTTCTCAAAAGGCTGGGGCATGAACATTGTTTCTGTCCAAGAGTTCAAGATTAGCCTGAGAAACACAGTAAGACCTCTGCCCTCAAAAATCAGAAACAAGATGAGAATCTCTGTCTGTTCTGGCAAAAGAGACACAGTAAGAAACCCTACAATCACTGGATAAGGAAAATTGCTTGAAGATATTTTTAAGTAGTCTTATTATTTATAAATAATATGTGGCTGACTTTGGGATTAGCAAACAGATCTGTGTGTGAGATTGAATAGCTAATGACAGTGGGGAATGATAGAGGAACAATAGATCAGTGAAATCGAAAATGTAAAAATAATAGAGAAATTTAGTAAAAACAAAAGTAGATTAAGGGTTTCTGCAAAATGGATAATATTCTAACTGGACTCAACAAGAAAAAGTAAGTGACATGCATTCTGGTACCAGAAATGACAGAGGACATCTCAGTAGATCTACAAACATTAGAAATGTGATGGGGAATATAATCAACAATCTTATGCTATTTTAGGTGAATGAACAGGATATATTTTTTCCTGAAAGATCCTATTAAAACTCATTGGAGAGGAGGCTGATGCCAGCTTGACACTCCTGGCAGCCAAGTCCGTGAGACTCTTACCTCCAAATAACCACCAGAAAGCCAGATATGGCGCTGTGGCTCAAGTGGTAGAGCACTAGCCTTGAACTGAAGAGCTCAGGGACAGTGCCCAGGCCCAGAGTTCAAGCCCAATAACCAACAAAAAAAAAAAAGGAGTATTCTCAAGGCCTTATAGGGAGGAGGGGAAAAGGAGAAAAGATCTGACTACAAGGAGAACATTGTTTCTAATACATCTCAACTTTCCTATTTCCCTGGTCATTAGGCAAATTTCCTGATAGGCATTCGTAACTCCTTGAATCAGGTCACTACCAAGTCTATATTTTAATTAGCCAATGTAGTAGGCTTGACCAACACATGAAAGTTCAGATCTGGAGTGTGTGTAAGCCAATCCTTGCATTTCCTGCTCACTGGTTTAACACTCTTAGAACACATTCAGTAATACTTCCAGCCTCTGGTAGATAGAAATAAGCAAGGATCCATAATTCCTCTGGTAAATAGACTATCTTCGCCCAAAATAGGGCTAGCATGTTCCAGGTAGGCTCCGTTGGAATCTGCTGTTTGCTGTGGGCCTTGAGGCAACAAAGGTTTGCCAGTCTCCCAGCTGAGAAAAAGGGTTTGCCAGTCTCCCAGCATCCTTTCATGAGCAAATGCCTGAATTGCAGTCAGCAAAGAGCATTTGTGCATGGGAAAGGGGGTGTTTGACATAAAGAGTATAGAGGCTTCTTGTGGGTTAAACGTCATAACATCTTCCATGCCTTCCCAGATGGCCTCACTCTGTCTCAGACTCTTCTACTTCATTCTGCAACCCACAGCAGGCTCCTGCATTTTGTGCCTTCAACATATCTGCTATTCAGCAGCAAGGTGTGAGGAACTGCTCTGACAGGCTTTATGAGTATGTTCCTAATAAACTAACAACAGTCACAACTTCTTCTCTGCATATGTTTTCTAATGCAACAGAAACAGTCAGCTGACCTCACAGTCCTTATTACTGTGCCCCTGTCATCAAGCAACCATGGCCACAACTTTCTGATCCATCCCTAGTGATGACTGATGCTACCACATGCCACATCTTATCAGAGTTTCATTCTATCACTCAATGAATAAAAACGAAACTATTTTCGTGAATGGAAATACTCAAAAACAATTTTTTACTTTTACCAAAAAATTTTCCTTATAAAATGTACTTTTATATTACATCAGAAATAGAGCAATATATGCTTATATAAAAGTTAACATCGATGGTGAATGTGAAATTATGTAATGACAAGTTTTTTCCCAGTAGGTTATTATATGGAACAATAAAGCAAAGTATATTCTCACTTCATCAAACACATTCACACACACACACACACACACACACACACACACACACACACACACACACACACACACACACCTCTTACACATGTATACAAAGCACACATGCACACCCTAGAAGAACTAATGACTTAAATGTGAAAAGCAAACTTTTGGAAGAAAATAAAAGAAACTATTTTTTAAATATTGGAACAAGGCATGATTTCTTCAACAAAACACCCCACAAGTTAGCATTTTTAATATATATCCCAATTTTATGTTAGTCTTATTAGGTTTTGGTGGTACTGGATTGAAACCAGGGTCTCACACATGTTAAGCCTGCACTTTAAGACTGAGTAGTCCCCTAAAACCATTATTTATAAAAGAAAGTGTTAGCTATACTATATTTAAATTTAAATTTTTTATGACAAAAGAGACAATATTTTCTTAATGCCAAAAACTAGAAAGAGTATTTGAAGGTGATACTTGCAAAATGAAGGATAATTGTCCATAGCATAAAAATAACTCTCATAAATCACTAAAAAAAATAAAAACAAAAGATGATCACCATTTATGAGTAGCAAATTCACAAAAAAGAAATCTCAAGTGGTGTATGTCTGTAATCCCAGCTACTTGAATTTGTTCAAGACAGCCTGAGCAAAATGTTAGTAAGACCTCATCTGGACAAATGAAATAGGCATAGTGAGGCATGCTTCTATTCCAGCTTCTTGCAAAGCATAAGTAGGAAGATTGCTGCAAACTGATCATGGGCAAAAACTCTACTGGAAGAAATATGTAAAGCAGAACAGACTGGAGGCATGACTCAAATGGTAAAGTACCTGCCTAGCAAGCACAGAGCCCTGAGTTCCAACTCCAGTATTCCCCAAAACAAAGGGAGGAAGAAAGTGAAGCAGGGATGGTATGGATATTGAATGACCAAAATATTTCATATATCTGTGAAAATAAAATAATAAAGTCTGTTAAAATTGTTTTTAAAAGAGATGAATAAAAAAATCTAAGGGATGAATTTGATCAAAATATATTATACACATGTGTGGAAGGAAAATCATAACAAAACCTCATTGCACTAATGATATATGCTACCTAAAAAAAGTGAGAGAATAAAGACTTTCCCTGGGATTGGGATGTAACTCTGTGGTACAGCACTTACTTGACATTTACAAGCCTTGGGTTCTATCCCCAGCTCAACATTCACATGTGTGCATGCACCCCCGCCCCCCGCCCACACACACACACTTACAAGGGCAGAGTGTTCTAAGAATTTTTTCTCAATGGCCAAATTCATAAACATGCAATAACTCATTCCCATGACCTCTCAATTTCAAAAGCACTAAAAAATGGACTCAAGCCAAAACTGATCAGTGAGGACCAAATCCATCAAATTACAAGGACAAAATAAACACAAATGTTGACTTCCTACAGTAAATTTTATAAATCTTGTCAATATGGAGACATATCACAAGAAGTGTGAGAAAGGAGAAAGTATCAAATAGAAAGAACATACAGATTCCACCCTTATCATTATACTGCATATAAAAGTATGTGGCCTTAGGGACAAGAAGTGTTATTAATCAATGGTAGAGCCTGGCAAGAGCCAGATCCTTTCCATCCCCAACACTACTAATTTTTTCACTTAAATGTAATAAATCAACTAATAAAATATACTTTAAAAGTACAAAAATTGCAAGAATAAAAATAAAATACTCATATAACATTGGATGTTGTTAGGAACAGAGTAGAAGGTGATAAAGGGGACTATAGTAGTCCTTACCCCAAATTTCACTTCCTCTAGTTCTAGTAACCCATGGTCAATTACAGTCCAAAACATATTACATGGAAAACTCCAGATATAAATAAATCACATGGTTTGAATTTCAAACTGTTCTAATGGTGTGAAGGAATCTCAGGCTGTCCTGTTCCATACCTCCTGGGATATAAACCATTCATTGCAAACCTATTGTATATGTTCAAAGTGTAAGAGTAGAGATGCTGATAGTGTGATTACAGTATGTTGTTGTAATTCTTCTAATATATTATTTGTTATTGTTGCTAATCTTCTACTGTGAACAATTTTAAATTAAATTTTAATCATAAACCTATATGTATATATATATATGAAAAATAAGGTATACATAAGGCTCAGTATTGTCTGTGGTTTCAGACAGGGTCTTAGAAGGTATCCAGGGATGGGAACAAGAGACCACATAATAGTTATCACTCATAGTGAAAACTCAAAAGTTTCACTTAAAGGAATAAAATTAAATTTTGAAGTTAACCATTAGGATATTGAATTCATTCAAGATATCAGAAGAAATGCTAAATAAGGATAAAGAAAATACAACTATTATGAATTAATAAAAATAGAAATAAAATTTTTAATTTTAAATATGAGACATATGAATAGCATATGAGACATGTAAATGGGCAAAACCTTTTGAATAAAAGAGTGAACCACAGGCCTGGAAAGTTGGCTCAGTGGTAGAGTGCTTGCCTTGCATGCATGAGGCTCTGGATTCAATTCCTCAGCACCAGATAAGCAGAAAAAGCCGGAAGTGGCACTGTAGCTCAAGTGGTAGGGCACTAGCCTTGAGCTGAAGAGCTGATGGACAGCGCCCAGACCCAAAGTTCAGCCCCCATGACTGACCAAAAAAAAAAAAAAAAAAGAGTGAACCACAAAGTAAAACCAGTGTAATGCCAGAATGCCCTAACTTCTAAAATAAGGGCTAGGCTCATGGTTCAAGTAGTTGGATGCTTGGCCGAGTTCAAATACCAGTATCACAAAAAAAAAAGTAATAGGCAAAGTTCTCTTAAAACTCAACAACAAGAAAAAAAATAATCCAATTACAAAACAGGCAAGAGATCGAAACAGGCCCCACCAAAGATATAAAGAATACAAGTAAGCATAAGAAAGATGTTGAGCCTAGTATGCACCAGGCCCTGAGTTCAAACCCCTCTACTGCCCCACATGTTGCACTTTCACTTGTCAGAACAAAAATGCTTAGAATAATACCATAGTGATTTAAATTGGTTATCTGTAGCATAAAGGTGGATAAGAACTTTCATAAGATATTTTAAAGTATATTTGTACCATACAGACTGAGAGAGGGATAAGCTTCTGTTTGCACAAGACAATAAGAACCTGAGCTAAAAATTTAACCAATCAAACCATTGGCAAGAAGGAAAAAAAGTAATGAGCCAGAGATCTGCTTGAGAATTAGAGGAAATAAAATGCATTAACGTTCAGAACTAATTTTAATTGGTATTTCCTGCAAAATGTTCAATGCCTCATATTTATCTATCACCATAACAATGAAAATATTTTAGAAACAAAACTGTTTTTAGTTTCTTATATAACAAAATCCAGTTGTGGGGACTGGGTGCTATTGGCTCATGTCTGTAATCCTAGCTACTCTGGAGGCTGAGATCTGACATCACAGTTCAATTCAGCAGATCAAAGAAGTCTGTGAGATTCTTATCTGAAATTAACCATCAAAATGCTAGAAGTGGAGCTGTAGCTCAAGTGGTAGACACTATCCTTGAGGGGAAAAAAGAAACACAGCAACAAGGGACAGTGCCCAGTCCCTGAGTTCAAGCCCCAGAACTTGAACACTCATACACACATGCATGCACTCATGTACACACACACACACACACACACACACACACACACACACACACACACACACACACACAATCAAATTGTGGATCTTTTGAAGGCCGTAATTCTTAATCTTGACTGTACCGTAGATCATCAGGGAACTCTAAAAATGTCAATTTTCAAAGCCAATTAAATTAAAAACCTTCTAACTGGGGTGAGGTGAAATTTCAATGTAGTAGTCTTGATTTGTATTCATGTGTCTATTGGCTATTTTTATTTCCTCTTCAGAGAAGTATCTTTTTAATACTTTAGCCCATTGATTAATGGGATTAATGAGGTATTGAAGAAGCTGTCTTTCTTTCATCTGATACTTTGGCTCCCTTGTCAAAGATTATGTGGTCATAGGTCTGTGGGATCCTTTCTGGGTCTTCAATTCTGTTCCATTCGTCCTCAGGCCTGTTCGTATGCCAGTACAAAGCTGTTTTTATAACTACAGCTTTATAATAGAGTTTGAAGTTTTGCACTGATATTCCTCCAGTGCTGTTTTTCCTGCTAAGGATTGCTTTGCTATTCAGAATCTTCTATTATTCCATATGAATTTTTGGATTGCTTCTGCTATTTCATTTAAGAATGTTGTTGAGATATTGACAGGTATTGCACTGAGTTTGTAGATAGCTTTGTCAATATTGTCATTTTCACTATGTTAATCCTCTCAATTCAGGAGCATATGATACCTTTCCACTTCCTTAAATCTGCTTTATTTTCCTTTTTCAGGTTTTTAAAGTTTTCATCCTAGAGGTTCTTCACCACTTTGGTTAGGTTAATTCCTAGGTATTTTTTGAGGATATTACAAAGAGAGTTTCTTTTCTGCTTTCAGCCTAATTCTTCTCATTGTTGGAATACAGAAAAGCTACTGATTTTTGTGAGTTAATTTTATACCCTACTACTTTTCCAAAGTTTTGAATCAGCTCAAGTGACCTTGGAAGAGAAGTTTATGGGGTTCTTTTTTTAACAAAATTAAGTTTCATTTATTCTAGGGCAAATTCAAAAGTTTTTTTGTTGTTTTCTTTTTTAGCAAATCCTAGCACATTATTACATGGGGTTCTTTAAATACAGGATCATGTCATCTGCAAAGAGGGAGAGTTCTTCTTCTCTCCCTATTTTGATCCCCTTCATGTTTGTGTCTTGCCTTATTGCTCTGACTAGGAATTCCAACACTATATTGAAGAGGTGTAGAGAAAATGGACATTCTTGTCTCATTCCTGATGGCCATTATGAAGAAAATAAATAATAATAGATGCTGGTAGGGGTGTGGCCCAAAGGGCACAGTACTATGCTGTTAGTGAGAGTGTAAACTGGTCTAACCACTCTGGAAAGCAGTATGATGGTTCTTCAAAAGACTAAACATAGAGTTCCCCTGTGATCCAGCAATCTCACTCCTAGGCATTTTCTCAAATGACCACAAACAAGGCTACCAGCACAACTATGTTCACTGCATCATTATTTACTATAGCTAAGCTTTGGAGCCAACTCAGATCCCCTCAGTAGATGAATGGATCAAGAAAATGTGGTATATATACACAATGGAATTCTATGCTTTCATCAGAAAGAAGGACATCATCCATTCATAAGGAAATGGAAAGACTTGGGGAAAAATCATATTAAGTGAAGTAAGCCAGACCCAAAGAAACACAGACTCTATGGTTTCCCTCATTTGCAATAATTAATATATGTCTAGGGTAGTCCTAGCAGAGGATCACAATAGCTCAATAGTTACGTACACATAATCATATAAAATGATGCTAATTGAACTCCAAGATATGGAAACAAGAGAGCTTTTGTTGTTAATGTACTATGTGAAGTTATTTCTTTTTTTCTTTCATTTTTCCCCCTTTGATTTAATTCCCTCTTGTCACTGTTTCTGATTTTGGTACCCTGTGTCTTGTATATATATTTATCTGATTTGGGGAAGGGAAGGGAAATGGTAAGACAAAAGACAAAGGGTGAACCAATGTGACAATCTTACTCACAAGACACTATGTTAGAAAAGAATTTTACAAGTTGGGGGGAAGAGGAGTCAGACTAGTGTTTACCTAAGAGGGCAATTCACTGTAACTGGGAAATATGTTTCTACTATTTTATATTTTTGACAAGTCAAGCTTTGGACTGTGATGATATTGATGACAATCTTTATTGTCAAATAACTAATAGGCAGTGCTTGCTATATAATGGAAGCGATAATAAAAATATTCTATTTATATAGAACTACATTCATATAGAATTATCCTTTTGTTTGTTAACTGGGTAAAGTTTAACTTCTACTCACTTGGTAAAGTTTAATTTCAAAGACAAATGTAGTTCAAGATATTTGTACACACACAAAAAAAAATGCTAGTACTGAATGATGCTATAGATATAAGGCTGAACCTCATGTATGCTAGGTGGGTACTCTGCCAACAAAGCTACATCTCCACCCATGCATAGTCTCCTTTTAGCAGTTCTGTTCCCAAAGTTCTTTTTCCCTAACAAATATCTTGACTCTCCTCTTCTGATATAAGACTTGTAAAAATTCCTTCCACCAAAGCCACATCTTAAGCTAACACCACACTTGTATAACCCACACAGTAGAACAAAGGCCCATTATCAGTCCTTATGACTGCTGCAATCTGTTTTTATCTTGTGTGTCTTTAGAGATCTCCTCTGTTAGGACAAGTGTCTAACACAGTGTACTTTCAATAAAAACAAAGCCTACTCTGCTTCTAAGAAAAGATTTTCTCTGACTTCTGGGACTGTATTTGTCTCAAATAGTTTTTATAGAAATTTTATGGCTAAATATTAATTGCAACTATGAATAGACAATTCTGAAGACATAAACTGTATGCATTGGGCTTTATCTCCCAGAAAGAGTAACTTTCCTACTTGCATGAGACCCTTAATCTTTATCTTCCTTCCCATAACCTGAAGCTTTACCCTGCCCTTGAAGATTCAAGTGATTTTTTGAGGGCACAGGTTGTGAATGTGTACACACTATTTCTTAGAAGAAAGATAACTAATCAATGCCATGTCACTCTAATGAAGACCCAACTTTTGATTTCTGATATACATCAGTGACTAATGTCTTATATTTCAAAGCAAAATGTAGCCTGATATTGTCTGAGTAAAATAGGCATGTAAATTAACTCAGCCATAAAACCTTTTTTAAAAAAATGTAAAGGAGGAGTGCTTTGGCAAGTAGATTAAAACATGAAGCAACCTAAGTACTTCCGTCTGTTGGCACCTCTTATTGCTGAAAAGCACAGGAAGAGACAGGGGCTCTTTCTCATGGATTGGTAGAATTGGGTTGGATTTTTTTTAATGATTCATAAGACTGTTCGTTGTTCTCTCTCAAACTGTCCCATGCAGAGAAGATAAAACTGAAACTAACAGCTGAGATTTAGCAAATAATCCAGCCTCCAGTCTGTCCCCTCTTCTCCCAGAGAGTCTTCCTATGCAGATGAACCAAATTGAAGTTACAGTCATGAAACCATTTTTCTGTTCAATATGAGTGGTATTACCATGCAAAAATTGGGACATTTAAACACATAGTTGGTAGGCTGAATGCCATTCAGTTCATGCTCAGGAATCTGAATTTGCTGGGATTTTTTAAAAATTTCTAATACAGAAAACGTACTTGAGATACATTTGTCTTGTGGAGGGGGACAAGATTGGCATTAAGGTAAACAACTGGCAAATTGTTCATAGCAATGAATTTGTGCAGTGGCTTTTCATTCCAAAACTTTAGAAATTAGAGACTGTTCACCAGATGTTGTTAAAAAAAAAAAAAAGGAGGAGGGGGTTTACTAATTTAAGTACTAAATTGCTAAAAGGTACACTTTGGTAAGTTCCCTTTAGCTGGAAATGTCTGTGTCTTGTTAAGTGTTTATTGAGTAGTGTAATTATATTGCTTTTGCTGTTAAATGATATTGACATTCTTGAATAAAAGATTTTTATTCAGGCAAGATGCATGTGAACATCTGGCAGTAACCTTGTATGTAACATTGAAACAAACAAACAAAGAGCTTGACTAGTGTGGTAGGTTTTTTTTTCTTTCTTTCCTTTTTTTTTTCCTCTTCCTCAAATTCTCTGGATGTGACTCACATCACAATACTCTTAAACATGAGGACTTTGTCACTTGTCATTGAAATGCTCCGGCTTGGCAGGCTGGTGGTCCTTGCAGTTAGGATCAACTTAGCCAGAGAAACAACTGCTTCTCAAACACTGAGGCAGCTGTTCAACTCATTTTAAATGATTGTAATAGTAAAAAGAAAAAAATAAAATAAATATAATAATATGGCCATTTGTAAATATATACACTTAATATTTTGCATAAGTGTTTCATGATACCAAAGTACCACAAATAAAGAAATTAATTTTGAGATAGTAATGTCACTTTTCTGTGGGACTTTTATCTTTGCACAGAGTGCTTCAGTTTTAAGGTTTTCTTAGTTTTTATATAATTGGAACTTGTGAGAAATAGCTGTACATAGCCAAGAGGAAGAGAGTCAGTACCTGGCTAACTCACTGTATGCCCAGTTTTCTGACAACAGCTGTAGCTACACAGCAAAGCAACAGGTGACAAACCAAGGCCCTTAATCCATGCCCAGGTCTGAAGGCTTTCATTCACCTTAAATAGCCAGAACAGTCATTAAGAACGTCCCCAGCTGGCCAATTTTTCAGCTTCTTGTATGGGAAAGATCCTATGAACAAAAGCATAGTAGTCCCTTTTTCCATGATTTCATGTTAAGCAGTTTCAGTTACTCTGGCCTGCATTCTGAAAATACTACATGGAAAATTCCCTTACAACTTTTAAATGGCTTCCATTCTGAACAGCAGAATCTTGCACTCTCTTGATCCTTCCTCTCAGGACATGAATTACCCTTGTCTCTGTCCAGGGTATCCATGCTGTGTACACTACCCACCAGCTAATCACTTTGAAGCCAGTGCTTCAGTGCTTATTTTACTTAATAATAGCTCCAAAGTGCAAGCGTAGTTAACAGTTTTAATATAATATATTGTTTAAATTGTGCTATTTTATTATTATTAGTCTCTTACTGAACCTAATTTATAAATTAAACTTCATCATAAGTGTATATGTACATGAAAGAAAAAAATCAGAATTAGTACCTATAGAATTTGGAACTTCCCTTGATTTCAGGTATACACTTGGGGTTCTTGGAACATATTCTCTATGGGTAAGGTGAGGTTATTACATAGATATATAAAACTATAGAATACCAAAACATGAAAACTAGAGGGTACTCAAAATTGAATAGGAGAAATGGGTTTTGAGCAACAGATTATTTGACAGCTATGTAAATGGATGGTGGCAGGTAGAAGGAAAGAACACTTAAGATGTACAGGATATTAAATTAGCATGACAGTAGATATTATGGCAATAAGTTTGGTGTGGGCACAAACTAACAAACAATAAATCTAGTAAAGAGGCAAAAGTCAAAGAATCAAGTCCACGAACCCTATCCAACACTGACCCCACCTCTCCCATGCTAGAAGGTTTACGGGGGTATTTTTTTTTTTGCAAAGGTATAATATGATTCACTTTGTGTTTTAGGAAGATCACTCCTGTAACTTCATGGAGGAGTGTTGGCCAGAGGCTAATGGAAGGATTAAGAAATGAAAAAAAGGTAGAGGAGATTGTAAAAGAGAAAGAGGTCCACAGATGCCTTGTTTGGTAGAATGTAGAAAGGGATGGAGTTTGGGTCATTGTCTTCAAGTGGTTATTATGTTGTTTGTTTGGTTGGTTGGTTGATTACAGAGTCTCACTATGTAGCCCAGGTTGGCTTTGCACTTGTGATCTTTCTCCCTCAGCCTCCAGTGCTAGGATTACAGGTGTGCACCACCATAATAAACTGGGTGCTAGTATTAAATGTGAGGAAGAAGAAAAACGATTTTATTTGAAATTTAGCAAGTCAACGTTGCTTATACAACATTATAGCTGATTCCCCAGTAAATATGTGGGCATATGAATCAAGATGCAGGTTCTAACTAGGGAAAGAATTTTTTGTTTGTTTTTGTTTGTTTTTGTCAGTTGTGGGGCTTGAACTCTGGGCCTGAGTGCTGTCCCTGAGCTCTTGAGCTCAAAGTGAGTGCTCTACCACTTGAGCCACAGCACCACTTCCAGTTTTCTGGTGGTTAATTGGAGATAAGAGTCTCACAGACTTTCCTGTCAAGGCTGGCTTTGAACCTCGATCCTCACATCTCAGCTTCCTGAGTAGTTAGGGTTACACACCAGTCAGCCACCAGTGCCTGACAGTTAAAAACATTTTTTAAATTATATTTCTGCTTTTTATAAAGTAAAAAGTGATATTTATTAAATTTGACAGATAGGTGTCCTAAATAATATTTTATCTAGCCTATATGCAAACATAAATTTTTAAAATTTATCATATATAAAGTAAAACTAAACTGTATATACAATATACTATAACTGCCATGAACTGCCATGAAAAACTGACCTTAGGAAGTTCAAAAATAGCAAGAAAAAACTCAGTATTAATTATGACAAAATCTAAATCACATTCAATTAGAAGATACAAGGTAAAATATTAACCAGTTTAACTCTTTCATGATGTGGAAATACCTTTGCCATGAGCTTGTCTTTCTAGGCCTTTCGATGGTGCTTTGGGAAATCCAGTTTCATAAGGGGCACTCTCAAGTTCATCTGTAAGCACTACTCTATAAATTTCTAGTTTTTATGTACAGAATTCTGTGACTTCAAGTAATAATTGTCCAAATAAATGAACAAGTTCAAAACTTCCTTTCAAAAAAACCTGAAATTTTGATTATCTCTATAGTCAATATCTATTAGGAATATTTGGGGCAAAATTAAAACTCATGGCCTACCATATTTATAAAATATTGTAAACTTTTATTTTGATTCATATATCCAGTATCTAATGTCCATGGGAGCTTCCCTTGTCACCTATGTAGAACATACATACTACAGACATATACCAAAACAACTTCATCTGTATTTGTTTTGTCTTCTTGTATAGCATCTTGCTTTAGGGAGCACAGGTTGGGTTTAAACTATATTCTTGCCTCAGCTTTCTGAGTGCTGGGATTACAGATGTGCACCACCATTTAAAATTAGATATAATTTATATAAAGTACATAACTCTAGATGTTCAGTACCACACACACATGCACACACACACACACACATACACACATATATACATACAGCTTACATGTAAATAATCTGTGTAATCACATGATTTTGAGCATTTTCTCCTGTGTATCTATCTACCAGCCACTCTTCACTGAACTCTGCATATGAACACCATGCTGACCTTTATTGTTATAGACTAGTTTTGTCTGTTCTTGAAATATAAGTGGTATCATTCAGTATCTTTCATAGTTGGCTTTATCTGTTCAATGTATTATTTTTGAACTTCATTGTGTTATATTGCATATATCAATAATTTATTCTTTTTCCCTGCCCTGAAGTATTTGATACCACACTTCTCTATTTTTCTGTTTTTGACATTTGTTAGTTCCAGCTTTGGCTTTTCTGAGTGTAGTTTTTATGCACTTTATGAGGGGTACATTTTGTGTTAATATTGACCTTTGAACTCAAGGCTTCACACACTTGATGGCTTTTTTGCTCATTTTGATGCTCTATCACTTGAGCCACTTCTATTCCCCTGATATTGATCTTTTGATGAACATAAAACTCATTTCTCTTAAATGTTACCTAAGAGGTGCATGTATATTTAGCTTTGGGATAGACCACAAAACATTCTCTCCAAATGGGTGTATAATGGAGGGAATGATATTGATCTAGATTCATTGAACTTTTAAATTAACATGTTGAATTAAAGCTTTTTTGTACAACTACTTAAACATAATCAACGTTTTAAATGGCTGTTTAAATTATACTTATCATCAGTAGAAAAATCTAATCTTGACTTACATACAACTTTTTACCATGCTATTATAGATAGTATTCACATTATGTTGGAATCATATGGATAACACCTAACATCTAACTTTTTATTCTGCTAGATCATTAAGCTCAAGTCTTACTTAATGCTAGAACACAATAAATACTTACAGTTATTATCAACACTATTTTATTTTTTATTAGCAAAAGGAATTTCACTGTGACATTTTCCCATATGTATATATTGTATCCCAATCTCCCTCACCCCCTGAATCACTCATCTCTATCCCTATCTCACTTTCTCAATGAGGCCTCATCTGGCCTCACCAACAAATTATTTCAACCATATTCATCCTCATTCACTCTCCTCATTAGCCCAATCTCCTTCCTGTTGTTAACCACACCTGAGCCAAAACTATTTCTGTTTTCATATACCCCCTAGCCCATTATTGATTAATGACACTAATTGAAATCCTTTATGATACATTTATATGTGGCATATGCAATGTGCTGGAAAGTTTTTCACCCTTTATTTCCACCTTCCCTTTCCTCTCATCCTAATAAAGTCACACACCAAGAATCATGTTCCAAGCATGTATGCTTACATATACAGGTATATATATGTATGTGTAAGACTGTGTGTGTGTATGTCATCTAATTCTATCTCCCAAATATGAGTAAAAAGACATATTGAGATTTTTTGACATATTTAGTTTTCATTATCTCACTGAAGATGATATACTCTAATTAGAGGATATCCTCTAATTTTCCTGCAAATGACACGATTTCCTATTTTATGACTATATATTCATATATGTGTATGTATGTTTATATATAACATGTATATATAGCATGAATACTTATATCTATACCTATATTTATATATTTATAGAGATCTATGGCTCTATAGCTATATAGAGATCAAGTTATATATCACATGAATCAAGCTTGGATTACTAGAAGAATGATATTTATCTGTTATTGAGCACTTCAGTTGATTCCACTATCCTGCTATTGTGAACAGAGGTGCAAAAAACATAGATATTCAGGTATCTTTCTTGTATATTGATTTGTTCTCCTTTGTATCTATGCTATTTTATTTATTTATTTACCTGTAGTGCTGATGGTTGCACTAAAGACTGGGTTAATACTAGGTTAATGCTCTACTACTGAGCTATAACCCCAGGCCCAATATACTATTTTAGATCTACCAATTATATAAAAAATATACATAAGAAATATAGGAAGTTGTAAGAGCTTCTAATAAATAAGGAAGGTAGATGAAAGCTCTTTCAATTTACTCAAATTCAAAGTTGAATTTGATCATTAAAAAACTTGAACATATAACTGATCTCAGAAGTAAGAAATGGAAAAACTTCCCATTCCTTAAATTTGAATAAAAGAAAGGAAAATCATTTTCTGTGTGCTGGGCTTGACATCTACTGGTCTATCTGGATCAGAATCTGATTAATACCAGAGGCACAGGAGTTTACCCTGGCACTCAAGAATCAAGTGTCACATATTCTTCTTGATTCACATCAATACCTCCAGTTCAACTTGTCCCAAGGTAAACTATTCACCTGTACATTCCTAGTGTCTATGATTTCATTCAGCTAGGTAACAAGCCCAATGCAGGGTTTAGAACTTTTCTCTAACAAAGAGCCATATGGTAAATAGATGAGGCTCTGCAAGCCAGATCATCTGTTATAAGTCCTTGTCAGTGTTCTGCTTGTTGTAGGACAACCATGGACAATACACATATAAATAGTTATCAATAATTCCCTGTATAAGTTTATTTGCAGTAGGTCTGCTTCAAGGGATAAAAATTGCAAACTCATACTTTAAAAAGCAGCTAGTTTCTTCCAGTGTACTTTCTTCAATAGCTAATCATGATTTCTTTTTTTAAAAAGTGGAGCTACAATCAATACCCCATACTCATTTACTGACTACACAAAGTTATTACATTTTTTTGTTTAATTGTAATGGTGATGTTCAGAGGGGTTACAGTTATATAAATAAGATAATGAGTGCATTTCTTTTAGAACAGTGTCACCCCCTCCCTCTTTCTTTCCTGCTTTCCCTCCCTCTGACTCCCCTCCCCTCCAAAGCTATAAAGTTCATTTCCAACATAGTGTTTTGTGAATGTCACTGTTGCATTGGTTTACCTTTTGTCTTTTGTCTCACTATCTTGTTATTCCCTTTCCATTCCCCAAATTGGATAAAAAGACATGGGGTACCAAAATAAAAAACAGTGTCAAGAAGGGATAAATCAAAAGGGGAAAAAATGAGGGGCTGGGAAGCTGGCTCAGTGGAAGAGTGCTTGCCTTGCATGCAAGAGGCCCTGGGTTCGATTCCTCAGCACCAAATAAGCAGAAAAAGCCAGAAGTAGTGCTGTGGCTCAAGTGGTAGAGCACTAGCCTTGAGCTGAAGAGCTGGAGGGACAGTGCCCAGGCCCAGAGTTCAGGCCCTACAACGGACAAAAAAAAAAAAAAAAAAAAAAAAAAAAACCAAAAGGGGGAAAAAATGAAAGAAAAAAGAAATAACTTCACAGAGTACATTAAAAACAAAAACAAGAAAAACTTCTTGTTTCTATAACCTGGAGTTCAATTAACATCATTTTGTATGGTCATCCATACACAGCTATTGAACTGTTGTGATCTTCTGCTAGGACTACCCTAGACATATATTAATTATTACAAATGAAGGAAACCATAGAGTCTGTGTTTCTTTGGCTTACTTCACTTAATATGGTATTTTTCCAAGTCTTTCTACTTCCTTATAAATGGGGTGATGTCCTTTCTGATGGAAGCATAGAATTCCATTGTGCATATATACCACATTTTCTTGATCCATTTATCTAGTGAGTATTATCTGGGTTGATTCCATATCTTAGGTATAGTTAATAATGCTGCAATGAACATAGTTGTGCTGGTAGCTTTAGTGTGGCTTTGTTGGTGGTCATTTGGGTAAATGCCCAGGAGTGAGATTGCTGGATCATGGGGAAGCTCTATGTTTAGTCTTGAGGAACCACCATCCTGCTTTCCAGAGTGGTTGGAAAAGCTTATATTCCCACCAACAGTGTAGTAGCCTGCCCTTTTAGCCATATCCCTACCAGCATCTGTTATTATTTGTTTTCTTGATAATGGACATTCTAACTGAGGTGAGGTGAAATCTCGATGAGTTTTGGTTTGCAATTCTTTTATTGCCAGAGATGTTGAACATTTTTTCATGTGTCTATTGGCTATTTTTATTCCTCTCCAGAGAAGTCTCCTTTTAAGTCTTGATTGATTATATTTTTTGTCAGTTGTGGGGGTTGAACTCTGCGTTTGGGCACTGTCCCCGAGCTCTTCAGCTCAAGACTATCACTTGAGCCACAGTGCCACTTCTGGTTTTCCTGGTGGTTGATTGGAGATAAGAGTCTCAGGGACTTTCCTGCCCAGGCTGGCTCATTCCTCAGATCTCAGCCTCCTGAGTGGCTAGGATTACAGGCGTGAGCCACCAGCACCCGGCTGGCTTCAATTTCTTTAATGAAGCTTTTATTTTGGTTCTTGTATGGACTTCTTGATTTGGTTTTCAGTGTTCTTTCATTGGGTTCCCTTTCCTCCTGTTGGAATTCATTCAGCTTTCTGTATGTGGATTTCATTAATTCCTCTATTAATCTTTGGTTAGCCTCATCACGTTCACACATAGCTATGTGCAGGCTTTCAATCTTTTCATTCAGCATATTTACCAGTAGTGTTTGTAGAGTATTTTGAGAACTATCCTCTAGGGTTTTCCATTGATTGTTCTGTTTCCTGTTTGTTTTGAGTAGTTAAGGTTCCTTGACATGCCTTTTTTTCCCCTATGATTTGTTCTGCCCATTTGGAAATGAAAGCAAATCCAATATCACAACAGAAAACAACTTAAAGACAAAAACCAACCCAGAGCCTGTAGTTGCACAGACTTTATAGAGGTTCAAAATCATAGATAGGTATTTTCTTTCTTCCTCTCCTTTATGTGTACAGAAGCAGATCCAATACCACAACAGAACATAATTTTAAGACAAACACCAACTCTGAGCCCTGTAATTGGAAATATTTTAGAGGTTGAAAATCATAGATAGGTATTACCCTATCTATCTCTCCTTTTCTTTGGGGAAGGATATTGTGATTCTGGAGTGGGGATTATATATAGTTGTGATCAGTGAACAAATCTGCTGTGAAGCAATCTGAACCAAAAGGATAACATAATAAACCACTGAGACACAGCCAAAATGGATACAAATATAGTTTGGCTTACAGAAAAACAACTAGGAATCAACAGATTGAAGGGGAAAAAAGGAGTGAACTACTAGAAATAACAAGAGTGGGTTAAGGTGAAATTAAAATAATGTTTAAGAGATAAAATGAAAAATTGAGAAAAGAGCAAATAGGAATAGAGGAATATAGAAAAATGAAAGGAACAGGGGGAAGAAAACTAAGACCTAAATTCAGGAAGAAATTATATATTTATAAGGAAATAATACTAAAATTAAAATTAGTAAGATTGATTAAGAAATAGTAAATTGAATAATCAAAAATATAGGCTAAGCCTGTCGCAGATGGCTCTTGCCTATAACCCTAGCTAATTGGGAGGCTGAGATCAGGATCAGGTTTCAAAGACAGTGGGGCAAGGAAAATCTGTGAGACTAAGATAAGAATAAGATAAGAATCTCCAATTAAGTGTGGCACAGTGGCTCAAGTGGTAGAGTGCTCACTTTGAGCTGAAGAGCTCAGGGACAGCGCCCAGGCCCAGATTTCAAGTCCCACAACTGACTATATATATATATATATATATATATATATATATATATATATATATATATATTAAGAAGGAAGCCTAGTGATCACTGTAGGCTATATATCTAAGACTACACAGAAGAGCAATGAAGAAGAGAACAAATAAAGGGAAAAAAGGAGAAAAAATTCCTTCCATTTGTTTGAGGGACTTTGTGATGTCTGCTATCTATTCTCTTCATGGAGCCTTTGATTTCCTTAAGATGGCCAGTTTTCCTTGTGGATTAGCCTGATTCTCAAATCAGTTTGTTTGAACAGGCAGAAAAAAGTTCTGCCTTACAAACTTGGAGTTTTTTCCTCCTCCTCCCAGCCTAATTTAGTGGGAGAGGGGATTTGCTTGAATGAAAGCACGGGAAGGAGGTGGCTCTTTTCTTCTATTGGAATCTCTGCAAGTGAACTTGAGTATGGATGGAAATGCAGCATGTCTGGAATCAGTGGCTTTTCCCAGAGGAACTAGCTCCTGAGACACTCTTTTAGCCCAGCCTGGAGCAGCACTTGGCTTTTACAGCCTATCCAGTTTTTGTTCTTGTTTTTGTTTTTGTTTTCTTTTAGCGAGATTTTACAGCCTTTTAGTTTTGTAATTCCAGAGTGCCCAGCTAAGCTGCAGGTTAAGTGACCATATGACAGGAATGTCTTTGTTCTTTGCTGGCTCACTGGTCAGGTTCCTTTTCCCTGTTGAAAAATGGTGCCACAGTTACTGCTTCTCCAGCCTTTGTTACCTGCTAGCTGCTTTGGCAGGCTCTATGCCAGTATCACAGATGGCGTTCTTCTCGGGTGTGGAGGTTTCCTTCCAGAAGCTATTCTCTGGGAGAGAGTGAAGATGTCTTTTTGTGGAGTATTCATGCTTTCTCTTAGTGTTTCGGGCCATCCAGGGTGTGACAAATTGTCTGTGTCCATCTATGGCTGGCTTGAATATGTAATTTCATTCCTAGTCATCAAGTTCAAGGTGAGTGGAAAGCCACATGCCACTCTGACTCTGGTGCTTTTGTCCCAGCTCTCTCTGACTGCTGCTGCAGTTGCACACCAGCATAGGCTCGAATCTGTCTTCTTAAGCAGGCTGCCTGCAATTTTCCCCTCTGTTATAAATCTCTGTACAATTCCCACTCACTTGGTGTGACTATCTAGACACAAATTATTCAGTAGGTATCTAAAGCACTGGTTTCTCAGAGAGAGCTCTGCTGGACCCCTGTTGAACCTCCACCATCTTTGATAATTTCAATTTATTAATTTTCTACGATTCTTCCATGCTTTATGTATATTTTATTCATTTAAATCATTATGTAATATTTGTGTCAATATTTTCTATATTTTAGGGTAGCATATTCATTTATTTTTCTCAAGTGGATTTTGGAGTTGTTTCTCCTCATGGACTTGAGTTTTCTTATCTGCAGTAATATATAGTTCATGTGGTTTTTGTGTAAAATATGTAGATAGACTGAGGAAGTATCTAGAACATGATAAAATCCTTACCAGATTTTCAGGAGGCCATAAGTAGAGGTTCCAGGCCAGCAGAGAGGATTAAAAACACAAAACTCTCCCTGAAAAAATAACTAAAACTGTGAAAAGCCAGGGGCATGGCTTAAGTGTAGAGTATTTATCTACCAATTGATAAGTGGAGATCTTGAGTTAAAAACTCAATACTGCGGCAAAAATCAAGAACTCTAACAACAACAGATACTGGAGGGGATGTGGACAGAAAGGAACCTTACTTCATTGTTGGTGGGAATGTAAACTTGTTCAACCACTTTGGAAAGCAGTATGGAGGTTCCTCAAAAGACTTCACATAGATCTCCCCTATGACCCAGCAATCCCACTTTTGGGCATTTACCCAAATGTTTACAAACAAGACCACACTAAAGCTACCAGCACAACAATGTTTATTGCAGCATTATTTACCATAGCTAAGATATGGAACCAACCCAGATGTCCCTCAGCAGATGAATGGATCAAGAAAATGTGGTATATATACACAATGGAATTCTATGCCTCCATCAGAAAGAATGACATTGCCCCATTTGTTAGGAAATGGAAAAACTTGGAAAAAATTGTATTAAGTGAAGTAAGCCAGGCCCAAGAAACATAGGTCCCATGGTTCCCCTTATTTGCAATATCTAGTATATGTATGAGTCAAGCGGAAAAGGTCAGATAATGTGATGTCAGGAAAATGAACCCTTAGATATGTATTTTAATGTTTTTTTCTTTCATGCATGTGTTTCTAATGCATTTATAAGGTTATCTCTTTGTTGCTTTGTATGTCCCTCCCTCACAGTATAACCCCTGCTTTCACTATATTTGATGTCAGTATAACTTGTGGAGGAGATGGGGAAAAACCAGTTGTTTAAGGATACAGGTGGACCTGTTGCAACAATGAGAAGTACAAGTTGTCATGTCCAAAATGAGCTTTACAACGTCGGTGGGGGGGAAGGGGGGGAAGGAGAAGGATTGGGATTGGGGGGAGGGGGGAGGCTGGGAAGGGATGTGAAGTGTAAACCAAAGGAGGAGGGTGCAATGCTTGGTAAGAAATGTACGCATTATCCTGCCCATGTAATTGTAACCCCTCTGTACAGTATGTTCACAAATAAAATTAAATTAAATTAAAAAAAACTCAATACTGCCAAAAATTTTTTAGTATAAACAAATAAGAATGTTGTTTTTAAGATAAAAATTTATAAAACCAAAGATTGGGACATCTAAGTGGTTCATGTAGGGAGTTAATGGGAATCACACTGGTGTAGGTATAAGTTTACAATCTACCCTTATGCTTCACAATTTGCATATATAATACATATATTATCTTGTATTAAATATTATAAGTTTCAAAATTAAAGAGTGAATGAACTAATATAGAAGTAGGATAAGGGATCACTTTCTCTAGAGAGAACTTGATTTCTTGCTGGGATTGAGAAAGAAAAAGAAAAAAATAGGGGTATCATAATTGGACATGATAAATTATATAGGATTCTAGACATTCACACACTGAGGCCAAAGGAGGACATGCATAGAAGTGGTTGACAAAAGATCAACAGCTATGTGCATATGAGCATATAAAATAACTTTTTTTGAAATGACCTTCAATAAAAGACAAAAGATCAATAGCTATGTGCATATGATCATATTAAATAACATTTTATGAAATGAGCTTCAAGGAAAGAATACAAATTATAGTTTTTGTTGTTGCTGTTTTCATTTTCTGTTCCTTTTTATTTGTTTGTATCTGGGAGGGTAAGGGGGACACAGAAAAGGTGGAACAAACGGTGAACAAATACAACAGTGATACTCACTGGACACTATGTAGAAAATGAATTGTATATCATGTCAGGGGAGGTGGGAGGGAAAAACTGGGAGAGAGCAAAGGAAGGGGAGAGGTGGTTTAAAGGATTAAATTCATTACCTGATTCATATAAATATAAACCCTCTGTATATGTACTCCACAATAATAAAAATAAATTTAAAAAATAAATAAAAGAATTTTTTAAAGCAATATGGTCCCCAATCTGACAATAAGCAAGTGACTTTCTCTAGTGTCTTGGAATGACCAAATTTCTCCCAGGGAAAGCCAGGGCTCAGTTCAAGAGAGGCAACATGTGTTCATAAAAGAATTAGCTCTGGTTTCCCTTATTTGCAATATCTAGTATATGTAGAGTCAAGCAGGAAAGGCCAGATAATATGATGTTAGGAAAATGAACCCTTAGATAAGTATTTAAATGTTTTTTTCTTTCATGCATTTGTTTCTAACTCATTTATAAGATTATTTCTTTGTAGCTTTGTATGTCCCTCCCCCACAGTACAACCCCCGCTTTCACTATATTTGATGTGGGTATAATTTGTGGAGGAGATGGGTCGGTTAAGGATACAGGTGGACCCGATGCAACTATGAGAAGTACAAGTTGTCATGTCAAAAATGAACTTCACAACTTGTGGGGGGGTGGGAGGGATTGGGTGGGGGGGCGGGGGGAGGCTGGGAAGGGATGTGAAGGGTAAACAAAGGAGGAGGCTGCAATGCTTGATAAGAAATGTACTCATTATCTTGCCCATGTAATTGTAACTCCTCTGTACAATATGTTCACAAAAAATTAAAATTAAAATTTAATAAAAAAAGAATTAGCTCAAAATTAAACGCAGAACAACAGTAGTCCAATTTCTAGCTATGTAGTCTCTAAAAACCAAAGCCAAATTCTGTGCATTAAAAAGACCCAGCATTTCCCCTGCTCCCATGTAATCATGACAATTACTATGCTGTCTGTAACCTCATTTCTATATGCTGGTAGGAAGGAAAGGAACTACTTTATTAGTTACTTCTTTGCAAATTACAATTTTAAATTGATAAAGAATGGAAGAGGGGAGGAAGGGAGGAAGTAAAAATGGGAGGAAGTAAAAAAAAAGGAAGGAAGGAAAGAAAGAAGGATGGAAGAGAGGGAGGAAAGGAAGCAGGGAGGGAGGGAGGGAGAGACGGAGGAAAGAAGATTGGTTCATACTCTATCAGCTAAATTTCTTAAGTTTGTGATACATTTAAACTATCGTACTATTATTTGGTCTTAGAGGTCAACTCAAGGCCTCTGTTTTACTCAGCTAGACTTAGTGATCTTCCTGCCCTGCTCTGGCTCCCAAGAAGCTAGTCCCAGAGCCCAGCTCAGTTACAACAGTTTTAACAGGAAGTGACCAGTAAATGTAAGATTTTTGCCCACTAAAAACTGTCCTAGACTCTTTCTGATTTGTTCTGTCAGGAAAAGAAAATTAAGTATCTTCCTTTGATGTTCCTATTAAATTGGAACCAGAAAGAAGAATTATTTTAAGATAATTTGATCTTAATACCATTTCAGTTTTCCTTATTCTTATCCTTGCCGTATTCTAGCACTTTCCCTTGTTACAGAACTAATACATTCCACTAATGTCGATGCCCTAAACATGGTTTCCCTTTGCCACCAAATTACTGGAGTTATAGAGTCTAGGAAAGGTCATGCTGAGTAAAAGCCAAGGCTATCACAAGATTTTCTTTTCAGAACTGGTTATTATTCTTTAAGTGTGTGATTTAAAAATATAATACCAAGCATGGAAAGCTACATATTCACAGAAAACACTTCTGGTATATCACAAATGAATATACAAAAGAAGGAGGACTTTACCATTCATAGCTGAGTTGGCAGAAAGTACAAGAATTTCTCAGAAGTACAGCAAACAAGTTCTCCTTAAAAGGAAGCAGACTCAGGAGCAGAGCCTGCCTGAAATCTGTGCCAGGGGCCTGCTGGTGATTGGGTGGGTAGAGGCCATCTAATCATCAGAAGAGAGACCTTGATGGCAGCCAGAATAGAAACACAACAGGGACTATGGTACTTTCTAAGCAGGAGGAAATGCTACCTTGAAGAAATACTTAAGGCTCCCCTCTACTGCTGTCATTTCAAGGTGTAGTGGAGTAATATAGGTGAGATTCACTGTATTTTTATTCTCTACATGTAAATTTTTCCATGAATTTTTTATTTTAATATAAAGTAACTTCTGAAGTTAACCCATGTGGAAATATCAAGGGTAATTTCAGTTTAGAAAATGACCTTTATTGCCCATGAACAGCATGACTGACATGCTATTCTAGTTGTATATGCCATGTCAAGATGGAGAACATGCTTTAATGTTGTCATCTGCACACTCCTCCTCTGCCTCACCATTATTTGGAACTCAGAGAAAATAGGAAATCATGACTTGTTCAATTAGCTCAAGCTTAATTTTTATCCATATCTATTTTTCTTCTAACAGAAGTCACCTTGCAGTCATCAGGACCAGCTGTGACAAACATGAGGGTTTCTAGAACCAAGTTTGTAACCCAAAGCAAAGAGTGATAACAAAGTTTTATTTCAATCTTCCAATTTTTGAAAATAAGAGTTTCAAAATATTTTGAGCAAAGGATGTTTGCTAAAATATGTATCTAGCTTCCCTAGTAACAACCTTAAAGAGATCAATAGCATGCTAATGTAAAAAAGTGGTGGTATATCATTTTATTTTGCTTTTATGATGGATGTTAGCTTTACTTTATTTATTTTTTCAGGTAGTATTTCATTTTTTTTCTCCAGGCTGACTTCAGATTATAATTCTTCTACTTATAGCCTCTATATAGTTGGGACCACAGATACACATTACCACATTCAAATTATTAAGATGAGATCTCACTAAATCTCCTCACTCCAGGCTGGCTTTCAATCTATATCTCCCAAATAGCTGGGATTAAAAAAGAGAGCCACTGCTCCAGGCCATAGTGATATGTTTTAAAAGCCTAGTAGTATGTTTTAAAGAATCAGTTTCTATTTATCTTGTACCTAAAATTGTATCTTGTACCTAAAATTGTTTTCTTAATGAATTGTCTAATAACCTACAAATTAGGTTATATCAGATCTAGAAATATTAAAGTAATACTTTCTCTTTTATATATCTACAGAGATCAAAATAGATGATGTAATTTGCAATTTTCATTGGGTTCACTTAAAATATGATTTGTAGCCTTTAGACTTAATATCTCAGGACACACTCATAAGCTAAAAGTAACTGACATCCTCCATTAAGCTAGGGGTATACAGTACTTGTCTAGCATATACTGGGTCCTGAATTCAATGTCTAACACAATTTTTAAAAATCAGCATCAAAAAGTACTCTCTTACAACCGAAAAATCTGCAAAAACTGCTATCCAGTTACATAAGCTTGTTTGCTATTTTCCAAAACATATCAAACATGGATTCTGCCTCAAGATCTTCTCACATGCTTCTCCTTCTGCTTAGATCTCCCTCTGGCCTCAAACCCATGTGGCAGATCCATTCAGCTCCTGAGATCTTATCTCAAATGGTGACTTGCCTGCGAGCCATCCTCCTTTCTATCCTTTGTCTCTCATTTGTTCTTTATTTCTCCATAATATTTGTCACATCTAACTTATTTCATCTTTTAAAAGTGTGACAGGGAGATGAGAGAGAGAGAGAGAAAGAGAGAGAGAAAGAAAGAACAAAAAAGGCATTTTCTTTCCTTGAGTACAGGGATTTTTGACATTTTATTCAACACTGTGGTTTCATGCCCAGCCCCAGAAAAGCATGTAACAAGTGCTTGTAAGTACTAATTATACAGGAAGAAAAGAAGAAAGGAGGGAGGGAGGGAGGGAGGGAAGGAGGGAGGAATGAAAAAGAGGAAGGAGAGAGAGAAGGAAGGAAGGAGGAAATAGAGGCCACTTAAGTTCAACTATTCCAAGTAATCCCAAGAAGAAAATGTGTAGGAACCTTTGAAAGTGAGTGAGACCTGTAAACTGCTTCAATTCCCAGAATCTACCCACTCTGGCCTTCATTTTCAGGTCCAGGAGCCTCCCCAAGGGTCCCTTGCCCTCCTGCCAATGGGAACTTCAGAGCAAGACCACACAGTCCAAAGCATTCTCCTTTTTGCCCACTTTATGACTCAAACAAATTGTATAGAAATACCCCTCATTTCCAAAGGATCTTGTGTTTCAACACCATGTCCCCAAAGCAGAAACATGATGCTGGTGCTCAGCGGAGCACTGGTAAGCCATTGACTTTCTTAGCTTACATCCCATGTCTTGTTTCTCCCCCCACATTTAAAATGCATGAACTTTCAAGCTCTGTTTGCTCTTCCTGGTGAGAGATTGAATTATTGGTATTTTGAGTGGAACATGCTCACTACAAGCATGATGAAAAGCAACTCTTATCCTGGCTAACAGAGGCTCCTCTCGCAGCAGTGATGATAGCTGAACAATGGCCAGTCCCCTATAATCCAGACAGAAGAGCCATTATGGACTGACAGTTCAAACTCCCCTAGGCAATCAGCCTAATTTTCAGCATTCTTCTTTCTCTAGATGCTCAGTGATAAAAATCAGTGAACACATTCAGTATCAAAGGTGAGCTGCTGGGGGCAGGGGTGGGTGCAGTTCAGTGGTACAGACCTACTCAGTAGGTCCATCCCAGCAGAGGGAAGACAAGTAAATTCTTGGTGGTGCATTTTTCTCTCCTCTATGGGCTACTTTTTAAGAAATAGAATTATATAGGGTACTTCCAATATTTCCTAGAATTCCAGCTCCAGTCCATAACTCGGGTTCTATGATTGAGTTAACAGTGAAAACAATGGGATAAAGAATAGTTTCTTTGTAGACCTGGGTTTCTTAGCAGGACTCCATCAGCTACAATTACTGAACAAATGGAAGTTGACTATATACCAGGAGAGGGTGACCTTCATACACAGTATAATGAACAGGACAGTGTTACTAACCAGTAGTCAACTTCCAAATCAGATAAAAATAGTAACAAAGAACCATTGCAGCAATGAGATATACAACTTGTAATGTCGAAAACGAACTTTACAATTTTGGTGGTGGGAGGGGGAGAGGAGGATTGGGTTGGGGGGATGAGGGGGAGGATGGGAAGGGATGGGAAGGGGAAACAAAGGAGGAGGCTACAATGCTTGATAAGAAATGTACCCATTATCTTGCCCATGTAATTGTAACCCCTCTGTACAGTATTTTCACAATAAAAAAATAGTAACAAAGAAAAATGTTTCACACTGATCTATACATCAGTGGTTGTATTATTGGCTTTGAGAAATTTGGAAAGGAGTATAACATTCCTCAGTTTGTTTAATGATGTTAGTTAACTCAAACTGCAGGCACAAACTTGACCTTTGTGCTAATCTCCTAAATAGAGACTGGTATATCGGTGTCTTCAGTAGAACTAATTTCAGGTATGAATCTTAATGAACATAGTAAATATGTAAAATGCTACAAACAATTATGTCTTATGGATGTAGTACTGTTCAAATGAGAAAAATTCCTCTAAATTTTTAAGCTTCATCATACTATCTGAGCTTGCATTTTTTCTCTCTGTCTCTCTATATCTCTCTGTCTTTTTCTTTCAGTGTTAGAGGTTGAACTCAGGGCCTTGTGCTTGCTAGGCTGATATTCACCATGCCTCTAGCTCTGTTTTTGCTAGTTATTTTTGAGATCAGATTTCTCTTTTTACCCAAGCATGGTCCTTGAACCATGATTTGTCTATTTTAGGTGTCCACTATTGCAGCAATGACAGACACGACTTCCCTGAAATCTACCCAATCACTGCCTCCATATATGGAATTTCATATCTTAACAGTGGCCTTCAAATTTCCTCAGCATTTTTCTTTACAAATCTTTTAGCATTATAAGCAAATAGAATCATCATTGATAGTTTAATTAATTATTTGTTGAGCACATATTTTGTATTGTATTTGAAAAACAGCTGTGAATAAGCAGAACAAAGTCCTTGTCTAAAAGACTTTTCACTTAATGGAGAAGAAAGTAGGTAAACAAGTAAATGGCATGATCCTTTCCTAATCCAACTTCATCTAAGTGCTATGAAGGCAAGTAAGGCAGGCAAGAAAGAAGGAGATGTGGCCTTTGGAAGTGGAGATATTCGAAGGGAGACTTCAGTGCAAGCCCAAGGCCTGGCAATAAGACCAGGAGAGTTAACGGCCCTGCAATGAGTCTGCCTTCTACAAGAAAGATCAGGACGCTGGTATGGCTGGGAGAAAGGTAAGGCAACAGGGAGATCTGGGTCTAAAACTTCAGTGTGACAAAGGGCGAGATGAGGGAGGAGCTTCCAAGTCCCAGGAGTTTGAGTTTCCTTTTATGTGCCACTGGAGGATTTTCAACAGTGTTTTCCATTCAGTGTTGTTATTCAGGCTCAAGAGCAGTTCTGGAAAATACTGAAGAGCCTTCCAAAGCAATCCAAGATAACTATCTGAAGGCAAGTGAGATAGCAGCAAAGCTGGAGGAAATCGATGGATGGCTAATCCTATCTTTTGTTCTAATACAGATCCAAATAAATACATAATTGTTATAAAATTTAACCTTCCGCTGTGTTCTGTCTAAAGGTATTGCTAATGAAAATATACTAGATATGCAAAGTTCCATGCTATTAGAATTGTAACAACATCAATGGACTTGCAGGCAATTGTGCTCACTGACTGACACACAGAGGCAGATATCACTCATTCTCTCTGATGAGCAATAAAAATACAGAGTAGAATGGCCATCACCAGATCACCAGATCTGCTGCAGCTGGGTAGAATGAGAATGTAGAGGGGTTGGGGACAAAATTGTGTTTAGACAAAAAGACTAACTTCTGGTCTTTACTGCATAGTAGAGTTACTGTAGTTCACAATAATGCATATTTTTGAAAAGCTAAAGAAAGGTTTTGAGTAGTCTTACCACAAAGAAATGGAAGATATGTGAGATGATGGCATGACTAAAATCTGATTTGATCACGACATGTTGTATATATGCATCAAAAGTAATTTGGTCCCCCATAAGTATATATGATTATCATGTATATAAGTAAAAGAAAGTACTGCACACACACACACACAGTGTTTTAGACACTATCCTGTCAGACACTTTTTCACTATAAAGTTGAGCTATGGCACTAGATGATTAGGAAAAGCCGCTAGTTAAGCTTAAGTCCAACCTTCCTAATAATAATACCTAAGCTGGCCACACTTGTACTCAACTTCCTTTTTTTTCTTTTACATATCCAAATTTTCAGGGATTTTTAATATGGCTGTTCAGAAGACTATAGTTAGATGCCACAAATTATGTAGCAATGCCTTAACTATATGTGTGTTGTCAGGCCCAAGTGTCTCTTCCATCCTTGTCAAGAGGAATGCTAACATCTCTTTCCATGCAACACTTTTTTCTCCTCCATGTTTTTCTGGGAGGAGGGGGGGCAGGGAACTGGGGCTTGAACTCAGGGTGGGCACTATTTCTTAACTCTTCCCTCAAGGTAGTACTCTACAACATGAGCCCCAGCTCCTTCTGAGTCACAACTTCTTTTAAAATGTAGTTATTTGTCCAGTTGAAGATGCTGACTGGCAGCTCCTCATAGGGTTATTGTCAATATTCAGTTCGATAATACATGTTCATGATCTAGCACAGTGCCAGGCAGGTAATAATCAACATTACATGTCTGAAAGCTATGCAATTAGTTGGAGTCCTATTTTAGTAGTAAAAAAGATCACGTTTTATAGACTGAAGCATTAGATTACTGATGTATGCTGTATAGAGCAGTAGTAAAATTTAATACCAGCAGTTATGTACACTCATTCTCAAGAAAATGCTATTCTGGTTCTCTCTCTCTCTCTCTCTCTCTCTCTCTCTCTCTCTCTCTCTCTCTCTCTCTCTCTCTCTCTCTCTCTCTCTCTCTCTCTCTCTCTCTCTCTCTCTCTCTCTCTCTCTGTGTCTGTCTGTCTGTCTCTCTCTTCCCTTCCCCCCTTGTGTGTATGTGTGTGTGTGTTTATGTGTATGTGTGTGGGGGGTGTTATAGTATTTGAACTCAGAGTCTCATACATGCTAGGAAAATACTTTAATACTGAGTGACTCCCACACCCTTATTCTCTACTCTAAAATTCTTTCCCTTTAATTTTAAAAAAACTAAGACATTGTCATTCAGTATGGGTGGTCACCATTTCCCTTGCATTATTTCCATCAGAGAACCACTTCTCATTCTGTTTTCTCACAACCAGCATTGTATTAGCCTTATAAGTACATTTGCTCCTTTATTAAAATGTACTTTTACTTTTTAGTAGGAAGATAGAACCCATGTTAGGCAAGCTCTTTGCCACTGAGCCACATACCCTCTAGCCCTGTTTGCTCATTCTTAATTAGTGCTATAGTTATTCTTGAGAAGGGCCACTAATATAGTGCTGATGACTCATGCCTGTAATCCTAGCTACTCAGGACTCTGAGAGATGAAAATCCCAGTGAGAAGCCAGTCTGGGCAGGCAAATTGAGTCTTGCCTCCAATTAACTAACAAAAGTAGAGGTGTGGCTAAGTGGTAGAGCATCAGCCTTGATTGAAAAAGCTAATGGATAGTACCTAGGCCCTGAGTTCAAGCTCCATTACCAGCACACACACACACACAGAGGCACACCACACAGAGAGTGCATTTTTCGTTTTTACTAGGCATTTAATAAACAGAATTAATATAGTATTGCAAATGTATTGTTTTGCAAACAATTTTAGTGCCTTAGATTTAAAATTCAAAGGAGGTATTTTTCCCATGTTCCCACAGGTGAATAACAGCTGGAACTTACCAGCATTCAACTCGTCAAAGAGTCTGCATGCAGTGGTATAAAACTAACACAGGTGCCCTAGCATGCTGACAGACAATAAATAGAAGCACATGTTCTGAAAGGTACATAATACTTTGCTCCTCAGAATATGGTTTATAAAACATGGTCAGCTTTGTTCTGCAAATTGGTTGACACCTAATGGAGAAGGAACCACAGTTGGTGCCCACATGACCATGCCACCTGGATTCCCTTATCTCGTTTATTATTATTAACCATCTCAAAAACACTTCGGAGATTTTTAAAGAAAGGAGTAGATTGTGATCTCTACTCTGAGTGTGGTCCTGCCTGGAGGCCAAATGACTCTTTAAAGGTTCCTCCAGTGACATAGTCTGTCTTAACTGATATTTTCCTTTTAAAAACAACTGTTGGTGAGGAGGTTGAGGGCAGAAAGGATATTAGGGATTATGTTTGAATAAAAACATTGGAACTTGCTTTCTTATCACTCCTTTTTTGGGGGTCAGAAAAGAAATCCTCTTGGAATGTGGGAAAATAATGCATTTGAGGATACTAAATCCAAATAACACACTACAGATCTCTCTTAGCCACAAGTCAATACTACAGCAAAAGCCCCAATGATTTTAAAGTCACAGTTGGGAGACAGCCCTAATACATGCTCAGTGGGTGAGATAGATGGGTGGTCTGTAGGAGGTGACTGTCCTGCAAGAAACAAGGACACATACATATATCCAAACACACACACACACACACACACACACACACACACACACACACACACACGAACTATAGGCAAAGAAATCACTGTGCAGCCACCACAATTCTTCCAACTTTTAGAGTCCTCTAACTTTCTAGACTTTCACTCAGTAAAACCAAGTATTAGAAAGAACTGGCTTCACTTGACTTTGCTGCCTAGATATTTAATTGACCTGTCAACCACCTACTGAAAACAGCTTCCCAAAGATCATTCTTCCCTTCTCTCCATCAATCAAAAATGCAACTGCTTCTGCTCATTGAGCTGAGCTGTAGCTCATCAAAGCACAAAATTAGTTTGCCACAGAATTTTTTTTTACTTTCACCCAAATGAGAATTCTAACATAGTGTGTAAGACAATGTGTAGTTACTTACTTATATACTTACAAAGTATGACAATGTGTAGTTCAGCAAAGTCTAGCCAAAGTTAATCTAGACTCATGATGGCAAAATTATAGAGAGGTATGCTAGAGACAGAACATTCTAGAAACTTTTTAACTCATCCTTTACATAAGACACACAATCATTAGAATATGCCAAGGAATGGCCAAAAGCTGTTTCTCTACCTGGAGTACTTCTAAGCACCCCTGTAAGAACTGAATCATTCTATATATTAAAAATTGTAGTGAACAATTTATGGAGAATTTTATAGCCAGAATATAGAAATAGCATAGTCATGCTATTTTATGAAAGACCCAAAATGCATAGTAAATTAAGATTGACTTGCATTAAATTTTGCAGACATTCACATGAATTTTTTCAAAAACAGAGACACACTTTGAACTCCATAATGTTACATTAGATTGACCCCTGGTCCGTCATCTACTCCTGTTCCTAATTTAATGCCTGTAAATTGGCATGGAAATTGCATATAAAATGTATATTTCATATTGCAGAGGTAGGAAGTTCAAACTGTTGCAGGAGACCAAGTTTTATTAGAAATTCTTCAGTTTGTGCCTTAAAATGTGGGTAATTCATTTTTTCATATCTTTTGTGTCTTGTCATGTTTTCAGTGGTGAACAAAGGTGGTCAAGAAACCCAGAGGCATCACCAGGACCATAAAGCATGTTGATGAGATGGAGAGACATTTAGATTAAATTATCTGACTCATTTTCTTAAATTAATTTCTCACCCTTTACAATTCCCCATTTGTTCCTGAATGGAAAATTCGGAGCAACTCTGATAGCAGCAAAGTCCCCGCTCCAGAGTTAGGGCTGAGCACTGTCAAGGACAGGGTATCAGCTTGACTACCTCCCCCCCCCCCAACAAAGATATGTGAGCTGTGTTCTTCTGCGCTTCAACCTCTGTGACTCTTTAAATTTGCTTGCTTTTTGCTAAGATTTGCAAGCTAACTTACCACTCACAGAAATTCTTTTCAGGCACACCTAGATGTAAACTTGAGATATATTAGAAATTGATCTCTTCCAGTTTTGTAGTTCTGTGTTTTTAGATCCATGTGCCTTTGGTCTCTTCTACTTTTTTTGCCTATTCTCTGTATCTTTGTTACATCTGTGTCTTTCCTCTCTCCCTCTCCATCTGTCTCTCTCTGTGTCTTTCTCTCCATGTGTCTCCCTCTTCCTTTCCTCCTTGCCTCCTTTGTTTGAGGTACAAGAATATGTGATTCCTATTCTGTAAAATGACCCAGTCAGAATGCCTGGCCTTATGTGGTTGGCTGGACAATGTGATTTCTGTCCCCCTGCTCTTGACTCTTATGGTAGGGAGCAGCTCATGTGAAAATAGCCATTGCTAGAATCAGGATGCACTGGCCTTATCTTTAAATTTTAACCAGTTAGCCATGATTTTTTGTTTTTGCCAGTCCTGCACTTGAACTCAGGGACTGAGTGCTATTCCTGAGCTTTTTTTAAAAAATAAGTTTTTATTGTGAAAATACTGTACAGACGGGTTACAGTTACATGAGCAAGGTAATGAGTACATTTCTTATCAAGCATTGTTGCCTCCTCCTTTGTTTTTCCCACCATCCCTTCCCTCCCATCTCCACAACTACACTCCCCCCCAACCCATTGTTGCAATGGGTCAGCCTGTATCGCTATTTAAACAATTTGTTTTTTTCCCTTCCCCTCCATAAATTATACCAACATCAAATACAGTGAAAACAGGGGTTATACAGTGGGAGACAAAGCAACACAAAAATCACATGGTACTTATTTTTGTTAGTTGTGGGGCTTGAACTCTGGGCCTGGGCAATGTCCCTCAGCACTTCAGCTCAAGGAAAGCACTCTACCGCTTAGGCCACAGCGCCACTTCCGGTTTTCTAGTGGTTTATTGGAGGTGTCTCACGGCCTTTCCTGCCCAGTCTGGCTTTGAGCCCTGGTCCTCAGATCTCAGCCTCCTTAGTAGCTAGGATTACAGGCGGGAGCGCCGGCACCCAACTATTCCTGAGTTTTTATGCTCAAGGCTATCACTCTACCACTTGAGCTACAACATCACTTCTGGCTTTTTCTGAGTAGTTTACTGGATATGAGTCTCCTGCCTGGGATGACTTCAAACTGTGATCCTCAGATCTCAGTCTCCTGAGGAACTAGGTTTACAGGCATGAGTCATTGGCACCTGGCTTAGCCATAATTTTTTTTTTATTGGTACTATGGTGAGAGACATTTCCTAGGTAGACATGCAAAGTAGGATATGCTGTTTTTCATATGGGACCACAGACCTCCAAAGTCTTACTCCAATTTGCATCTGTTCTGATAACCCATGTTTTCCTACCCATTTGCTTATATTAGTGGGAAATTCAGCATATAAATATGGTTTGAAAGCTATTATATACAATGAAAATTATTCTTGTTATGATGCAAAGTCTTGTAGCAAAACTCTCATTTCTTTGCTTTCATATATATTGCAAATCTATTACAGTCTAGTTGTCCTTAAAACTCTATACATGTGCATGCTTCAACTTTGTTTTGTAAAAAAACTCTTAGGATTTTTTTTCCCTCCTAAATGACCAGGCCATGCAATCCACAGGTGTGTTATGACATCAACAAGCAGGTGGGCATCAAAGACCAAATAGGTGTGCTTTTGTGAAACTCCAGGTGGTTGATTTCTGGATGAAATCCTTCCCCCAAAATGTGAATTTCTCAATCTTTATTTCTTCATTAAAAAAACTCACTATTAAAATGGTAACATATAAAGGTTAACTGCTAAGATGACTTGTTAAAATTGCTGCAAACAATTAAAGCAGAAATTTGAACTTATTTTTAGCTTTTTCCCATTTGGTACCATATGAACATGCAGTTCAATGTTCTTTTAATCCTGGTAGTTTTTCACATCTGTTTGAGCTTCCTGGAACTAGCTCTGATGGATCAACTCCACTATGTTGTAGCAGCTGTAGGCTGGTCAGAGGCTATTCTGGCTCACTAAGTCTATGCTCATATGCCCACTAGAAGAGAGACACAGAAGAAACACAAAGGAACCCTGATGAAGCAGACTTCCATTCCTCAGTACTTTTGAAGTGATGCTGTAGCTCAAGTGGTAAAGTGATAGCCTTGAGCATAAAAGCTCAGGAATAGTCAGGTAGCTACCACCTGTAATCTTAGCTACTAAAGAGGCTGAGATCTTAGGATCACGGTTCAAAGCCAGACTGGGCAGGAAAGGCTGTGAGACTCTTATCTCCAATAAACCACTAGAAAACAGGAAGTGGCACCTTGGCTCAAGCAGTAGAGCGTTCTCCTTGAACTGAAGAGCTGAGGGACAGTGCCCCAGACCCAGAGTTCAAGCCCCTCAACCTCCATTAACTTTTCGTTACTTGATATTGCTAAGTAGCCCTAGAGGAAATCTGAGTTATGTATATTAAGTTTCTCTATTGACAACATTGTGAACCCACAAACTGCTTATCAAAGAAGAGTGTAAGAACTTGAGGAGTAATTAGTGGTAGATTGTCCATTGTGCACAAAGCTCTGGGTTTTATCCTATAATAAGAAATAAAAGGTTGAACACAATGTAGACAACTCATTAGGCCAGTCTTCATATTCATTCTATCACACCAGCCATTTATTGATTCTATGCTTCACCTGACAGAGCTCTCCCAGCAGAACTTCCAGTGTTATAGTATAGTTTGGGCATGAGTTTAGGATGAAAAATCCCAGTGGGTCATAGCTATCTACTTATAAATTATAATTTTTCTATATATTTGCAAGAAGAGATTCAAGACTCCTATAACTCACATACTTAGAAATGAAAACAACTTATTTTTTTACCCTCCTTTCTCAAATTGCTTAGAGGTGAAAAAATGTTAAACGGATAATATCTTTCAACACTGAATTGATTTCTCTGCTTAATTTAAGCATAGAAATTATGTGCCAGATGGCATAATCAACATGTTCTGTTGAAAGATTGTAGTTTTATTCTTATAAGAAAAAACAAAATAAGCATTTTTCTGCATGGTCTACTCAGCAGGAAAGAAAGTTTATATAGGCTTACTCCAACAATGCCATCTTTGACCAGGAAAATGACAATAGCTTTGAATGTATTCACCGAACTGTTTTGAAAGGCAAAATGGTACTTCACTCAGCCACATGTATCACATAGGACCTGTGGTGAAAAACTAGAAACAGAAATATAAAAATGAACAGTTATGAAATAATAAATGTATATGAATTTATGAAATATATTTCATTTTTAAATTTGAAATAGCTGTATTGTTGTCAAAATCCTGAATCATAATACCCTAAAATGTAAATATGGCCTTGGCTCTCTGATCCCAGGAAAATCATTTAAAAAATCTGTCTATCTTGGAGAGGTGGAAACTATTTTTTTTTTGCTAGCTCCTTCAATTTTTATGTGACATTTCTATTCCCTGAACTTCCATAAAGCATTTTGCCAAGGACTCAGTCTGAGCTAAAGGGAAAAGCTTGATGCTTATAAGGAGAAAGAATCCAAACAGTTAACTGATTTGAGTACTTTAAGTCCTTTGAGAAGAGGAAAGGGAAGAAGGAGGGATAGAAAAAAGGAAAGAGGGCAGAAGAGTGAGAATCACCAGGTAAGATGAAAAGACATGCATGTAAAACCACTAATTAATGACTTTGCTTCTGAAAAATGAAGACTATGTTTCCTATGACAAATAAACTATGGATTTTATAGTGGGCATATTTAAAACAAATATTTTAATGATTACTAAAAGAGATCCTTGACATAACTAACCCACTGAAGTAATAATTTCTCAATCTGAAAATACTTAAAAACAAAGACAAGACCTGGAATCATGTTACAAATCCTTCATATGGCAAACCCTTCATTTCCAATCCAGATTGCAATGATCTCATCTTGTCTTGAAAAATATCCAGTTTTTTTGTTATTACATGTTTGTGGAATGAAAATGTAGTTGAGTTGGCAGTATTATGTTCTGATATAATTTTAACCTCCCTATACAGAGATAATATCTTGAAATTGCATATACTTAGAACATAAAATAAATTTCAGAAGAACAAGATCACTTTTTACTAAGACCTCCAAATCTTATTTAGAGTGTCAAATGTTCCCTTCCTTCTGATTCTCATGATCAGATGTACTTCAATGATAACTTTTCTTCTTCTTTTCTCTTCTTCTTTTTTTTGGTATGTGTATATAAATGCACACCTCTGTGTGTGTGTGTGTGTGTGTGTGTGTGTGTGTGTGTGTGTATGTGTGTGTGTGTGTCCTAGAAGTGGGGCTTAAACTCAGAGCCTCACAATCTCACTTGGCTTTTCCATTCAAGGCTGGTGCTCTACTATTTGAGCCATACCTCCACTTCTAGCTTTTTCATGGTTCAGTGGAGATGAGAGTTGATGAAAACTTTTCTGCCCAATCTAGCTTCTAACAATGATCTTCAGATCTTAACTTCTTGAGTAGCTAGGATAACAGGCATCTGTGCCTGGCTTCATTGTAATTTCTTGCCCATGATTATACTGTGCAGTCATTTTTCATGGCATTTACTCAGTGTCAGATAGTTCAATGTACACATGGCTCCAATTGACCAGTTTTACCATTGACACACTGGTCATAGATCAGTCATAGATCTTAAGGCTGTAAGAAGTGCAATCACCTGTGCAGACAAGTATAAATTTTCTAGGTGTTCCAGTCCCTGTGTCAGTTCTGATATAAATGGAAGCAGTGTGGATTACGAGAATTTATTTTGGGTGTGTACTGGTACTAGGGCTTGAACTCATGGTCTGGGTGCTGTCATTACCATTTTCCCTCAAGGCTGACACTCTACCACTGAAGCCAAACCTCCACTTCCAGCCTTTGAATGGATCTGCCTGGGCTGGCTTCTAACTAGTATCCTTAGTCTCCTTTGGAGCTCAGAACCACAGGTACCTGGCAAGAAATTTATTTTTAAATGGTTCGCTTTTCGATATTTATTCTAAAATTGGGCAACTGACGGTTAACAGCTCGAAGTGGAACATGAAAAAACAATTTTGTAAGACAAAAATGAACAAATAAGCCATACTTCAGTAGACTTAAGCAAGTAAGTGAAGAATGGTCAAATAATTAAATAAGAAATTGCAAATTATAGCCAAAATGAATCAAGAGAAGTGAGTTTTTGAGAGACCAAGAACATGGATGTCAAATGACGTACAAATGTGTACTTAATAAGAATCAAAGGGCTTACTAGGTTTGTCTGTTCAGAAAGTAATGATTAGGAGTTTCAGTGGAGAAATCCGAGGTGTGAATGTGTAATAAGTAAAACGACAGCAAAGAGTCCTCCATAGAACCATTGCTTACCATTTTTTTCTTCCTGAGAAGAAAAATAAATATCATCATTTCATCCCCACCCTTGTTCAGTAAACTTTGCCATGATCTTCAAATTCTATATGACTTCTGTACTCCATTTATTTTACATTTGAGTGGTATCAGATATTCTGTGTCTTGTCCTGAATTTTCCTTTGTTTTGCAGAGCCTGACTGAGAAAAGACTTGGATGTGGCTAGTTTTGAGAAGAAAGATATGGACAGAACAGCAGGGACACAGGGAAAGACATAGCAACTGCTGCCTCTGCTGCTAAGTCTACCTTAAATCCTTGAAGAAAACAAGAAAATGCACTACAGAGGTCTATCCAAGAAAGAGTAAGGACTAAGAGGCAGGGGCCCCAGGTAGGTTTGCTCTTGTCCCAATGATAAGAACCATTCCCAGGAGCATTAATTCTTCCAATACCTCTGGACTGACTAACATCTGGCTGAGGAGGAATCTCTGTTTTTGGAAAAGCCCCACAGAAGAGAAACTGAGCAGTTATCTCAGGCCTACATTTATTTCCATTGGAGACTAGTCTATATTAAAAGACTCCATTGTGAAGAATCATGTGATTGTGAGTTTTCTTGTTTCCCCTAGTACATAGCAAAAAATGTGTACACCTATTTAGAAGCATCAGCATAGCAGCTGAATATACCAGGTTTTTTAAAGAGACAACTGAACAGGTTGAAAAAAGTCTAGGCCTATAAAGAAGGTGATTCAGTCCACGTTTAGCTTCTAGAAGCCCTAGCTGAGTGAGTGTGGGCCAGATAGACTCCACTCATAGAATTGAAGTGATTTGTGAAATACAGACACACAACCTTGGAGACTGACAATAAGTTTTTTTCTACTGCCCCTGTGACTACTTTGCATTACCAGACTCAAATCCACCCCTTATACAAAGCAATGGAGAAATGAACACCTATCTTGGAGATAATAAATCAATGAGACAAACTTCCTTTCCTAAATAGCATATGTGATTAATAATTCACACATTAAACTCTGTCAGTAGTCAGTCACAAGGGCAAAAATGGAAAGTGACTATATATTCAATTCTAAACAAATAACTGGGAAGTCTCCATACTATTTTTTCTCTTCATGACCAGAGGTCCCATTAAGTGGGACAGGTATTACATGTTTTACTTGGCTCAAAGTTCAATACTGTTTCTAACTGGGGCTGGTTTTTGTTTTTCCATTAGTAGACTAACTAGAAAGTGAGCCTGCCCCAGCCCCTTTAGGCTAAATTCTACTCTGCCACACCTTCAGGTTTGTCACGTTTTTCTTTCTGATGGAAATTCTAATTATTCTGAATCTGTGAGCTTCTAAACTTGGTTCATAAGCCCCAAACATTAGCATAACCTTCAAACTTGTTAGAAATACAAACTTTGCCCACTCTCTAGACTTGAATTTGAAACTCGAGGGTCAGAGATAGCAACCTGTGTTTTATCCAGCCTTGTAGCATATTCTGAAGAAAACCATCACTACAACTAGATGTTAATGAAGGGCTCAGTCATGCTACACAGGCAAGATACAACAGTCTTTCCTTCCACTTTCTGAGGCTTCAGTTGCACATGGTAAATCTCAGTCCAAAAATATTAAATGGGAAGCTCCAGAAGTAAACAAGTTATTAGGTTTCAATTGCACAGTCCTGAATAGAATGATAAATGTTTGCAGCATCCTGCTCCATCTGGGCTGGGATATGAACCATCCCTTTGTTCAGAGTAATTCACTGCATAAACTACCTACCCACTAGTCACCTGGTCATCCACTAGTCATCTTGGTTAGCAGATAGAATTTTGAGATACTGCTATGTCTGTGTTCAAGTAACCTCTCTTTTATAATACACGCTGAGGTTGTAAGGATCTACCACTGATAAGCTCTTCCTGTGCTGAACTGAAAAACTTCAATATAGAAAAGTGTATGTGGGGGAAAAGCAGAGTATCCAGGGCTCAGTACTACTCACAGCTTCAGGAATCCACTGGGGGATCTTGGAATATGTCCCACAGATAAGTAGGCCTAGGGTCCTAGACCGCAAGAGTAGACACAGAGGAAAGGCCAAATTCCCATTCTCATGGTCTTATTTCCTAATGGGTGTATTTGGGAAGAATATTTGTGTGTTGGGTATGTACAAACTTTCACTAAAATTGATAAAGACTGATCTGGAATCCTTCAGAGATCCTGAAATCCAAGACTATTTCAGAGATCAGATGGTAGTAATTTAGGAATTTAGATTTAAAGTATGGACTCTGTTGAGACTCTGAAAACCCCACAGGACAGTGGCTAAAATTTTAATTGTCAGGATCAGTTCTGTGGCTCTCAAGTGATCTGTGGTTTCACATGAGAAACCCACAGCTGTAGCTATAGAGGAAAGCTTGAATGTCTGGAAACAGCAGGCAGAGGTAAGCAGAACCACAATAATTCTAGAAATGATCCCAAGAAACCACAGAAAAGGAAAATGCATTACTAGGCTGGGAATTTATTGATTGTTTAAAATCAAGAAATAGACAGGAAAGAGAAAGTGATCTCCTTGGTCTTATTTCCACAAAGAAATGGCAGTTAGAGACTACATATTCATTTCCCAATACAATTGGCTAATCACAGATTATACCAGAGGAGTTTATTTCAGAACGTGTCATTATTTCATTTTCAGTTTTGATTTTGTTTTTTAACCTCTACAGATTTCAAAAACTTGAACTGTTTTGTATGCAAATGTGTGAGTGTGTGTGTGCTGCAACATTTTTTTTAACTGCATGCTTTACAAGAGAAATGGAGAAAACCAAATTTCCAACTCTACTTCTTGATTGTTGCTAACAATCTGTTACCTGGGAGATGGGTGGCAACAAGTAAACAATGATTATTACGCAAAACATGTTTAATTTGTGTTTAACATGTCCTTGTTGGGATCCCTATCCTAAAGATTCCTTTTCCATCTGGGTTGGTTCCATATCTTAGCTATGGTAAATAATGTTGTAATAAACATAGTTGTGCTGGTAGCTTTAGTATGGTCTTGTTTGGGATCATTTGGGTAAATGCCCAAAAGTGGGATTGCTGGGTCACAGGGGAGCTCTATGTGGAGTCTTTTGAGGAACCTTCATACTACTTTCCAAAGTGGTTGAACAAGTTTACACTCCTACCAACAATGCAGTAAGGTTCCCTTCTGTCCACATCCCCTCCAGCATCTGTTGTTATTAGAGTTCTTGATTATAACCATTCTAACTGGGGTGAGGTGCTGTTTTGATTTGCATTTGTTTTATGGAAAGGGAGGTTGAGCATTTCTTCATGTGTCTATTGATCATCCTTCTTTCCTCTTCAGAGAAGTTTCTCTTTAAGTCTTTAGCCCACTTATGTATTGAAGAGTTGTTGTTGGGGTATTTAATTTTTTGAATTCCAGGTATATTTTAGATATGAGACCCTAGTCCATTGTATGGCTAGTGAAGATCTTCTCCCAATCCATGGGCTTTCTACTGACCCTCAGTAGATGAATTGATCAAGAAAATGTGGTATATATACACAATGAAATTCTATGCCTCCATCAGAAAGAATAACATTGTCCCATTTGTTAGGAAATGGAAAAACTTGGAAAAAATTATATTAAGTGAAGTCAACCAGGCCCAAAGAAACATAGGTCCCATGGTTTCCCTTATTTGCAATAACTAGTATATGTCTGAGACAAGCAAAAATGGTCAGATAAGTTGATGCTAGGCAAAATGAACCCCAAGATTCAAATTTTTTTCTTTCTTACAATTGTTTCTAATATATTTATAAGATGATTTCTTTGTTGCTTTGTATGTCCCTCCCCCATGGTATAACCCCTGTTTTCACTGTATTTAATGTTGGTATAATTTGTGGAGGGGAAGGGAAAAACAAATGGTTTAAATAGGGATACAGGTGGACTCATTGCAACAATGAGATGTACAAGTCGTTATGTCGAAAAATGAACTTTACAACTTTGGGAGGGGTGAAGGGGAAACATAGGAAGAGGTAACAATGCTTGATAAGAAATGTACTCATTGGGGCTGGGAAGGTGGCTCAGTGGTAGAGTGCTTGCCTTGCATGCATGAGGCCCTTGGTTCAATTCCTCAGCACCACATAAGCAAAAAGAAAAAGAGCCGGAAGTGGTGCTGTGGCTCAAGTGTTAGTGTTCGCCTTGAGCTGAAGAGCTGAGGGACAGTGCCCAGGTCCAGAGTTCAGGCCCCACAACCGGACACACCCCTTCCCCCCCAAAAAAAAAGAAATGTATTCATTACATTGCCCATGTAATTGTAACCTCTCTGTATGGTATTTTCACAATTAAAAAAAAAAAAAAAAGAATATGTTGGCTTAGAGGGAAGGAGAGGGAAGGAAGATTCCTTTTCCAATTATGTAATATCCTTTGAGAGCTCCTTCTAGTGGTAGGTGCTAGGAACTTGCAAACAGCAGGACATTTCAAAGTTCATGAGATGTAATCAGGGGTGCAGCATAGTGGTAGAATGTATGCTTTATCTTCCCAAAGCCTTTGTTAGGTTCCATCTCCAGAGCTACAAAAAACTGGAAGTTTAAGATTCCTCTTCTTTCCTTCTTTTCTTCCTTCCTTCCTTCCTTCCTTCTTTCCTTCCTTCCTTCCTTCCTTTTCTTCCTTCCTTCCCCTTTCCTTTTTTATTTCTTTCTCTTTTTTATTTTATGGAGGATCTGGTTATATTGCCTAGGCTTCCCTCAAACTCCTCAACTCAAGCCATCCTCCTAAGTCAGCCTCCAGAGCAGCTGGAACTACAGGTATGTGCCACTATACCCAGCTCCTTTTTCTTAATGACAGAAATATATCAGAGGAGTGTCACTTCAGATAAATTTTAGTATAATACTTGAAAAGTCATTAGATTCTTTGTTGTTTTTTCCCATTGAGACAGGGACTTACTTTGAATCCCAGGCTGTCCTCAAACTCACAATAATTCTGCCCTAGCCTTCCAGAGTGCCAGGATTATAGCCATGTATATGCCAGCTATAAATTATCCTTCAAAATTCTTATCAGCATGTAATACACTATAAATAATTTATAGTCAGTACTAAAGGGGAAATGCTTAATATTTTATGTACAGACAAAATTCTTCAGTTATGAATTATCCATTCTATGAAAAGTAAAAGAAATATATATGTATTTGAAGTTTTATAATATATTCATCTTTTCAAAACAAGCATATTATTTCCAAGAGAAACACCAAAATTAAAAGAAAGTTTTAATTTTCCAACATTAGCTTCTTGAGTGTCACTGTTTACACTGTGTCCCATCTACCCAGCCACATGAGATCCCACCTCTCCATGTAGCCCTTGGCTCCTCCATTCCTCTTCCAGATGGACTTCTCTACCTCTTGCTGCATACTCTCTGTTTGGCTTATTTGTTAGTGCTGGCAATGGAGCCCAGGGCCTGGCATGCTTTGCAAACCCTGCCAAAAAGTTGGAAAAAAAATACTGGGCTTGGTGCTCCTTTCCCCTCCCTTAATTCCCTTCCTCTCCCTTCATTTCTCTTCCCCCCTCACCCCTCTCCTCTCATATATGCTCTGGCCAAGCATTTTTCACCCCACACTCACTGACATGGCTCTTATCAAAGGCATTGGCTATTTTCATCTGACCAAATACAGAACAGTGGTCCCTCCTGGGCTCTCACTTCTTATGTGGTATTTGTTTCTACTTTTCACCAGACTTCTTCTCTAATAAAATACCACAAACATCACAGAGCTAAGCCTTAACTCTGGATTTGCTCCCAACTCTGCTTCTCTTGCTTAGTGGAGTTCTCCATAACTCCTTTCCGCTTTCCTCCCACACACCATCCAGTGGCAACCTAGTAACTTCACTAATAACTTTTTTTTTTTGTCAGTCATGGGCTTGAACTCTGGGCCATAGCACTGTCCCTCAGCTCTTCAGCTCAAGGCTAGCACTCTACCACTTGAGCTACAGTGCCACTTCCGGTTTTCTGGTGGTTTATTGGAGATTGCCTGGGCTGGGCTGGCTTTGAACCATGATCCTCAGATCTCAGTCTCCTGAGTAGCTGGATTACAGGCCTGAGCCACCAGCACCCAGCAAGAATAACTTCTCAGCCTATCTCAGGATTCTTTGTGGGCTAGCTCTTCGTTCAGACAGATGCCATCTTCTCATCTCCCCTTACAGCCATGCAAGTAGTCAAGCCCTACTTCACAAGCACTTTTGGCCCTCAGCACCACAGTGCCCTGTCCCCTGTGCCCAGGTTCCCTCCATAGATCTGCAACTGCCCAGTACTTTATTCCTCTTCCTTTACTGCTGGCTCCCTTCCCTCATGGGCCTGGTATACTGTCATTTCCTGTCTATTTGTCTGACCACTGGACCAGAAGGTCCCTTCATACCACCTCACTGCTCTTTGTCATAAGTGCTACAGCACCTTGCCATCTTCTATCCTCTCAGTGACTTCTATGTGGATTAATTCCCCTATCAGAACACAAGCTCTGCAAAACCAGGAGCTCTTCTTTATTCCTCACTAATTTGGGTAATAGGTGCTTACCTCATAACATTCAATGAGCTCATGAAAGAATGATGGAGCTAATGAAGTATCCAGCTTATAACCATGGCTGCAGTTGGAGGGCTCCTCCAGAACCTCTCTTCCCTGCATCTTAGGGTGCTTCCGATTCTGCACACTAAGGAACCTCCTCTTCTGATAGTCTTCAGCCCCCAACTCATGAAGTGCCTTAGAGGGAATCTCTGGTTCTAGATCCTGAGATGAGCAAAAAAGAGGAGAGCAGGTGGGTTGATAAGGGTGTTAGCAGACCAACATAATGACTCTTATTAGTCCAGGAAGGAGATAGTTAACACTTTATGGGTTGCGGAAGAGGGCAGAGATTCAAAAGCCATAATAGTGATAGTGGAAAGATATAGTATAGGTGGATGGGAAGCATATTAGTTAGCATAAGCTGCTATAACATACTAGCACAAGTTGCTGTAACAAAACACCACAGTCCAGGTGTTTAAAATACACATTTATTTCCTTACAATTCTGAAGGTTGGAAGTCTGAGACCAATATATCATATGGGATGATTTCTCCTGAGACCTCTCTGTTTGGCTTGTTGATGGGATCATTTTGTCCTCATATGGACTTTTACATTGTGTTTATACATCCCTAATGCCCATCTCTTTTCTTATAAAAACATCTGTCCTGTTGGATCAAGGCCCAGGCTTATGATGTCATTTGATCTTTATTATCAGATAATTATAGTCCCTATCTCCAAATATAATCACATTGTTCAGCCCAGTTTAGTTCATACAGAAAGGAAAGATCAGATGGGAAGCTTCAATAGTAACTTTCCAAATTATATAAACTACAAATGTCTTACTTATTTTGCATATTTATATTATGTACCCCACCCACAATCATTAAGAAGGGTAGGTAAGCCTTCTGTCAGTCAAAGACCAGATCCATTGGTTGGTCTGGGGACAGAATTCTTTAATATTCCAATGCATATGAATTTAGTTGTATCAGTAACGGTTGCCAGCGTTAAACAACAGAAACCTTTCTCTAATCCCCATTCCTTCTTGAAAGAGTTTAGAAAGAGTTAAAAACCTATTGGCCTACAGCAGCACCAACATGAAAATCAAGCATGTGCCTAGCAAGATGAGCAAGAAAACTGGAGCCAATGCCTGGCAGCTGCCTGACAATGATATCACTGCCCACTTTGCTGCCTCTTCCTCATGGCTCATCACACAGGCTTCTATCCTTCACACTACACCAAAGCCACTCCTGTCCAAGAAGCTACTTACCTTCTCTACCCTTGACCTCTCAGAGCCTAGAAGGATCACACTTATTTCTCAAAGCAACATTACTTTAGAAATCAGACTTCTATTTTCTGGTTTCTTCTTTTGGCTTCCACTTTTCAGTGTTTATAATCCCTTTCAAGACTGACTTTGAAGATTAATTTTGTAGCTCTAGCTCTAGATCTTTCCCAGGACCTCTAGATCCCCATGCCCAGCTCAATACCTCTGGTGAGAAATTTTAAAACATATTAAATTTAACACTTTCAAAGTAGTTTCCCCCAAGATTACTCTACCAGTCTTGTCCATTTCAATAACTGGCACTAACTTGACCTGGTTGCTTAATATACTAATAGTCACTAATACATATATACTTTCATAGAGACAAGATTTTGTTCCAGTGTATATGTATGAATCCTTTTTTATGTTACTATAACAAAATACTCAAGGCTGAGCACTTTCTAAAAAGATGCTTAATGGGCTCACAGTTTTGGAGGTTCAAGGACATGAAAACATTATTGTCTCTACCTTCATGAGGGACTTACATGGTTCCATCATAGTGGCAGTCTGGTAAGATGGAGAGATCATATGGAGAGACAGGAAGCCAAAGAGAATCCCAGGGTTCAAACTTTCCTTCATATAACTCATTCTTGGGAGAGGCAACTCACAGTCTCATTAGAACTACTAATCCTTTCTGAGGGTACCACCTCCAAGGACCTACCCAATTCTTACTATGCCCTGCCTCAAAGATCCCACCTCTTCTCTACATTCACACTTTTGAGAAACAAGCCTCCACCACAAAAATCTTTGGAGGACACACAGAAACCATGTTTAAACTATAGTGTGTGTCTATAGACACCTAATTTTTTCAATACCCCATTGAAAGAGGTCCCAGTACCATCTTCTTTTTACAAATGAACATTAGCAAATTAAATAACATCCAAGTTCACACAGTGAGCAAGGAACAGGTAAGCTTTGAAGGAATGTATACTAGCTCCAAAGCCTGCTTCTAAGCTTTACACCATAGTATTTCAATTTTCTTCACCATTTATGCACACATTCCATCAGTAAGTCCCCAGGTGTTCCCCTGCAATCACTTTTCATCTGCCCTATGTCCACTCTGCTGAGCCAGGATCACTGTATACCTAGTTCACTATAATCATAGCTAATCCTATGATGCTGCTCCCCTGCCTACCACTTTCAATGTTTCCCTACCATTTCATAATTCCTCCAAATACTTCACCACTCAGCCTGAGGTATGACATGACCCTCACTTTCTTTGCCACGTGGATTGCTTTGCTGTTCTTCAATTAAGCACATTTGTCTTCGTGGACTTGGTACTTCTTGTCAATCTGTGCTTAGAACCCTCTCATCCTGGAAATCTTCACAATACATTCCATTCAGGTCTCTTCTTGCCCAGTTCCCCCCAAATCCTTCATGAAAAATAGGTCTCCATTCTCATCTGGTCCATCTTCATCTCCTTGATTCATTTTTAAATTTTCAAGATTAAATGAATCAGCATTGTGTATTGTGGTAAATAAGTGGTTGTTAACTATTGCTGTCTTCATAGAATATGGGTACCATGTGGAAAAGAAAGAACTTTGCCATGTTCATGGGTTTATTACTATTCTAAAACTGTTTTAAGTATATAATTAAAACTCAAATATTTATTACGTACATGCATGCATGAATGAATGAGGAACTCAGGAAACCTGCTTTGAATTTCAGGTTTCATATTTCTCTATTGGGCTTCCTTTTCATGTCGATTTATTAGGAAAGATTCTTAAGCATACTGAAGGAAAATACTCAGTGCTTACAAGCTGTGCCCCTGACAGTTCCAGTCAGATATCTGCCTCCTATCCTTGTTCACGCCTAAATAATTTTCCCTCCTAGACAGATGCATTATCCCTTCTTGGTCTTCAAACTTATCACAGGATAAACTAAAAGCACAAGCACAAAATTACAAGGTAACTATGGGCCACGCAGGGCTTTGCAGTACTCCCAACTATGTTTTCTGTCATGTCCTTTTAGCCATGAAAAGCACTCTCTGAAAGAGGCTACATTCACAAGACAGTCAAAGGCATATAACATTTACCATGAACATGCTTTCTTTGCCTGGGATGTTGGTGGCCATCTCTCAGTGAAGGGCGAGGGGGCCTGTGGTTCAGTTTCATAAGCAATCCTGGGTCTGGGTAAACATGCTTGACTGATTAATGATAACAGCTCTTAAAACACCACAGACATTTCCAGAGCCCAGAAGTGTTTATTTTTTATACTAAATTAAATTCATTTTCCCTCTCATTCCCTTTAAGGGGAATGGTGACAAATTTAAATTCAGAGTGGACTGCTCCATTGAAGATGGCCATATGCCACAACCTCTAAATAGGCTATGGTTTAGGTATATGTTTCATTACGAGGGGGATGGGAGGCAGGGGAGTTAGCACTGAAAAGAAGAAAGGAAGTTTTGGATGGGCTCTGGGCTGCTGAAGGATTAGCACTGAACCCTCTGCCTGGCACATGACAGGAACAAGAAATACCTTGTATTTCCCAAATACAGTAATAAGCAAAATCAAGAATAGGCCATTGTATCATAGTTCATAGTTCATACTTACTTTTAATATAATAGATGCAAATACTAATAAGGGCATTTACTTTGTGCCAAGTACCACAAAGGTGAGAAGTAGAAACAGTATGGCCTCCGGGTACATCAAAAAACTGAAACTTAGGTTAGTTAGTTTTCCAAGTGTAATGCAGGGCAGAACTAGGGACTAAACATTAGCTGCTAATTCCAAAACCCCTTGTCCATCTCTTATGGAATATCTATCTATACTGCTCTAATCATGAGGGCAACAAGAGGCATCAATTTCGTGGCCATATTTGTGCTAATAAATTCTCTCTCAACAAGACTGTACTAGATCAGGTAGTCATAGCACTCTAACCAGTATGTTTTCCCCCATGTTGCCATGACTCTTATCATTCCTAGCAGCTCTATGTAATCCTGTGAGAAAAGAATCTTGCTTCAATGGACTGGGGTCCTTGGAGTCCAAGGACCGCAACATCAAGAGTGCCCATTGAATGACAAGCTATTCAGGAGGTTGTGAATGTAATGGTAAAACATGGAGCTGAAATAAGCAATTGTTTTTTGTGGTAGTGTTGTTGTTGTGTGTATGCCAGTACTAGGGCTTTAATTCAGGAGCTTGCACTCTCACTTGGCCTTTTCACTCAAAGCTGGTGCTCTAGCACTTGAACCACATCTCTACTTCCAGCATTTTATTGCTTAATTGGAGAAAAAGAATGTCTTGCAAACTTTCCTGCTTGGGCTGGCTTTGAACTGTAATCTTCAGATATCAGCATCCTGAGTAGCTCAGATTATAGGTTTTAGCCACCAGTGCCTAGCTAAGCAAAATGTTGTAAATTTACTTCATAGGACAATTATATATTGCTTTTACCAATATTTAAAATGTTTTCCTCATGAATGAATTTCAAAGACACATATGGTTACATGGAAAACATAAAGACACAGCACAGTTATAGGCTGTGATTTAAATAATATATTTGACTTGCTATTGAGGAAAGGCTCTGACATATATGGTGGCAATTCTTGACAATAATTTTGACCTTTTTTCTATATGGAATCACAGATACATAATTCCTTCACTTTATAAAGTGGACATCTTTCCTACATATGTTGAATGTGAAAGTTCAATGGTATGGTATTTATTGATTTATGATTCAGTAGGTATTTGTTATAAGCTTACTTGTGTCAGGGACTATGCTAGGTTTAAGATAGGTCAGCAAAACACTCTTCTGCCTTTGTTTGGCTTCGTGCTCAGGGTTGAGAATATAGACATAAGTGTAGAAAACATTCTTGTATATAATTACTGCCTAAATGCCAGAAAAAATGCTATAAGAGTGTATGCCAGGATATAGAGTATAGTGATTTGGAGCAACGTGGTCTCCTCTGAAACAACAAAAGTAAAAAGTTTGCTCCAATGAGCTAGTAAGTGGAATTTCATGATTAACAAGCAAAATTATTTGAACTAATGTTTTGTTCTTTATTTATAGGTAAATGAAATACACAAGAAATGAAAAGAAATAACAAAACTACAAACTTAAAAAAAAAACTTTTTTTTACAATGTTGCGGACTAACCTCAAGGCCCTGTGCATATCAACTATGCATTCTAGCACTGAGTCACACCCACAGTTCATGTTCTAAGTTTTCTGAAGCAAAGTCTCTGATAGCAATGAATTTACTGTAAATGGCCATTTTCCCATCTATCTCAGAATGTCAAATTACCATTTCTTCTTCAAAGAACCCAACCACCATGAAGATTTTGTGTATTCTTAAGGATGAATATACTCTGGACCTTCTTAATTGTTTTCTCATAAGTGTACCACTTTCTAATCTATCTCATAGATCTTTTTTATTATGACTTTTCCATTTGGAACACCTGGCTCTGGTCAGTAATAACTGAAGTGACCAAAGAGAGGAAAGAACATCATCTTAGATTCCTTCTCAGGTATCTAAGATGATGCTTCCAGAATTCTCATATGAAAGCACCTGATGGTATGGGTGACCTTGGCTATCACTGGACAGTGAAGTCCATGGCCTTCCAGGCTTTTGTTTACCCAGGCACAGTCTCCAAAAAGCCCAAGGGACAGAATAGTGAGTGTCTAACCACCAAAACCCTGCTCACCCTTCTAAATCTTAATATAAAAATGTAGGAGCTGGGCACTGGTGGCTCATGCCTGTAATTCTAGCTACTCAGGAGGCTGAGATCTGAGGATCGTGGTTCAAAGCCAGACCGGGCCCCAAAGGCCATGAGACTCTTATCTCCAATAAAACCACTAGAAAACTGGAAGTGGCACTGTGGCTCAAGCAGTAGAGCACTTGCCTTGAACTGAAGAGCACAGGGACAGCACTTAAGCCCAGAGTTCAAGCCCTATGACCGACAAAAAAAAAAAATTAGGATCACTATACTCAGTGGAAGAACACTTGCTTAGTATGTGGGAGGTCATTGGATTAATACTCAACATCAAACAGATGCACAAATTAGGACTTCCATATTTATAATGACCCTGATTTAATAAACAACTATAAAATGTCAGAGGCTTTATATCAACAAAGATTTTTTTCTCTCACTCTTGATACATCCATCATACCTGTGACTTCATCTCATATATTCTATATCCCAGAACCTAGGTTGAATAAGAGGCCTTTTTCTGGAAAATTGAGATGCCTTGAAAGAGGGGAAATGATGCCTTGGTTCACTTCTTTCCTATTACATTGTCTAAACAAGCCTACATTCAAAGCTGACATCAAGAAGATTCAGAGGAAGTAAGCCAGGCCCAAAGAAACATAGGTCCCATGATTTCCCTTATTTGTAATATCTAGTATATGTATGAGTCAAGCGGAAAAGGTCAGATAATGTGATGTCAGGAAAATGAACCCTTAGATGTGTATTTTAATGTTTTTTTCTTTCATGCATGTGTTTCTAACGCATTTATAAGATTATCTCTTTGTTGCTTTGTATGTCCCTCCCCCACAGTATAACCCCTGCTTTCACTATATTTGATGTCAGTATAACATGTGGAGGAGATGGGGAAAAACCAGTTGTTTAAGGATACAGGTGGACCTGTTGCAACAATGAGAAGTACAAGTTGTCATGTCCAAAATGAGCTTTACAACGTCGGTGCGGGGGGGGGGGGGGGAAGGAGAAGGATTGGGATTGGGGGGGAGGGGGGAGGCTGCAAAGGGATGTGAAGGGTAAACAAAAGGAGGAGGCTACAATGCTTGGTAAGAAATGTACGCATTATCCTGCCCATGTAATTGTAACTCCTCTGTACAGTATGTTCACAAATAAAATAAAATTAAATTAAAAAAAAGAAGATTCAGAGGAAAAACCCAGTCAGAGCAGCAGTAATTATTTCTCTAACAATTTTATCCATCATAATGTGCCAGAACAATGTGGTTATTAATGCAATCTACAAAGTATGCTACACAGACAAGTTTTACTAAAACCATGGTCTTGTCAGTCAGCTTATTCTCAGTCTTGACTTTTTCATCAATAAAATCAGAGATTTGGTCTACAGTATATCAAGGTCTCTTCCAGCTATAACTTGGGGACTGAAGCTTTGTGTTGTGATTATTTATTTTGGAATCTTATCGTAAGACCAAGTGCCAGTTTCATTTCTACATTTCCCAGAAACCTTACCAAGTATGGCACTTAGACACATTTGTTGAATACATAAGTTAAATCCTATGAATAACTTAGACTTTAATGTGAATTCATTGGATAATTTCCTGGAAGCAGGTAAGATAGATGGTATGTGCTAACAAAAACTGAGAAGTAAGGACATAGACATGAAGAAGAAAGAAGAAAGAAGAAAAGAAGATGAGAGAGAGAGGCCTTACAGATTGTAGCAGAAGCAAGTTAGAGAAAGATGGGGAGGATTTCCCTAAAGCATTTTTTCTCAGGTCTACCCTGTGATATGGATAATATACTCTGATCCTGCTCAATTCCTTGTGGTTCCAATTTACATTACCCAAGAAAGTAAAGCCATGTATATTTTGAAACTATGCAAATGGATTAAAAGGCTTTTCGATTGCCATATTCTTTGTTCTGTGTAGAGAAACTGGGAAAGGAACATGCTCACAAATTGTTGGAATTCAATTATAGGAAATGCTGTAGTTCTGTACAAAAATGAAATCTCTGATTTTACTGTGAAAAGGAAATGATATCCTTTCTGACCTAAAAATAAGTTGTTTTGCCAAGAAAATACTGTTAACCAGAAGAAACCAGCTAAAAGGAAATATACAATGACTGCTTTTGTTTCCATTCATTCTATAAGCATTTAAAAAATCCAAATCTCTTGTTAATGGCACAAATACACAGCATAGTTTTTAAAATAATTACAAAGCACAATTTGAATTTTATATTTAATATTTAGTTGAAGCGACAGATCCGTATCTTCGTTTCCACACCATTTCTTTTGTCTACACATTGTGATTGTAGCTTAGAGATTACTTGTGAGCAAGCCTGCCTGCCTTCCTTCCTTCCTTCCTTCCTTCCTTCCTTCCTTCCTTCCTTCCTTCTTTCCTTCCTGACTTCTATTCTTCCTTACTTCTTTCTTTCCTTCCTTGCACCAGTATTGGGATTTTAACTCAAGGCCTCGGATTTTTTGTTCAATGCTGGTGCTCTGCCACTTAAACCACACTTCCACTTCTGACTTTTTAATGGTTAATTGGAGATAAAAAGTCTCCTGGACTTATTTCTGCCTGTGCTCACTTTGAACTATGTTCCTCAGATCTGTTTCCTGAGTAGCTAAGATTATATGCATAAGTTACCAGCACCTGGCTTCAGAGTTTTGTTTTTTTTTTTTTTCTTACTTCATAGTAACTACTCAATTATTTCATGTCTTGGTTGTAAGAATAATCAGAATGTGTACAATTGCTTTTGATTTACTAGTACAATGTGAAGGGGATCAACAAATGTAGCCTAGTTTTAAAACAATCAGGCCTATGATACAGATAAATTGCATCCCAAATGACAATAACCAGGGCTTCTGTTCTGCAAATGGAAAGACCAAAACTTTTTCTTTCTCCCTTTCTCTGTTAACCAACTTCAACATAATGAAACAAGAAATCCCAAAGGCCACAGCAGTGAGGATCTGAGAAGCAGAAAGCAAGTCAGAGAATGAGAAAGAGGAGTCATTATAATAAGCACAGGGTCCCAAAGGCCCATTAGAGTTTTCTTTCATTTTCGATTTTCAAGTACCATCTTTAGACTAGTAATTTGAACATTCCAGAGAAATACAATCAAGTAAGGAGTTTCTAAAATAGTCTTGCCTTCCTCAAGAATCTTATTCTTACACTTCTTGCTAGTTCGAACAGGACTAGAGCTCACTTGGGCTTTAGATATATATTGCCTGTGCTTCTTTTCCTTATGACAGGGAATTCCTTGGCCAGCTGGGGAATATTAGCAAGTAATTGCCATTGAGTAGCAAATAATGGGGTTCTTAGGCCTTACCTTAGAAATCAAAAGTACTTTATAATTTTCTTCAGTGGACCAGAACCTCATTGTTTCAGGTGGCTGACACTCTGCATGCAGGGACACTGAAACTGTTTGCTAATTTATGCCATAGAATAGGAAATGACAGCCCAATGTTCAGGTGTTAACTTCACCACAAAGCAACCAAGGGTTGAAGTTTCACAGGACTCTGGATCACAGCAGAAGCTGAGCGGGACTCAGGAAGCCTGCCTTAGCTGTTAGTGTGCAGTTTTCCTTGGAGATGGGCCATCCTCACACTGGGCCTGCCTGCCCTGCCGGCCTTCCTGTCCCTGCTCTCCATTCCTAACTGGCCTAGGGCGCCTTGGATGGATCTCTTGCCATTTCCTGCATCCTGCAGGAGCACTAATTGAAAATTTGGGTGGCCTTGCTTATTTATTTTCCAGGAATGCAGTGGGTTATTTTCATGGCATTTTCTCAGCAGTGCAGTGTTTCAAACTACAACAATGAGAAGAAAAATACAGTCTCTGTCAGCATGCAGACACACAGCAGAACACTGCACCAAGCTTTGACTTTGGAGTCCTCAGTCTATAAATTGCAACTAAATATAAGCCACTGGACATGGCTGCTTCTTTCATGAAATTAAAGAGAAGTTACTTCCTCATAGAAAAGGAGCAAATACAGTGCTATGTTCAATCACTATGACAAGTAAAAGATAAATAGGAGAACTGAACATTATCTGAAACAATTCAATAATCAATTACTTTTTCTGAATCTTTATACAATGGACTAATTTTCTGCCCAGTTAGTATTTTTTTAGAAAGCTACAAAAATAAAGCTTATTTCACTATACCGTAGCTCTGGAGTTATATACAAGTAACAGAATGCATATGGGGCAGAAGGGTTTTTCTTTAGGAATATGTGAGCTAACAGTGAACTAATTTTCTCAAGATGCTAAACCATGTTGTTCTAATAATCTATCATGACTGTAAATTTAGTATGCCCAACATGCAAAGAGGACTCTATTTCAATGCACTTATATAAAAACATAATTTTGGCAAAAATAGATTTATACACTTGGCTTAGAGTATTCATACTTTAGAAAGGACTTTTAATTTCACCCTAGATGTGTGCACCTTTGATTTCTAAACTAAAAAAATGCTGAGAAAAAAATTGACAATTGACACATTTTGTGTGAAATACGTTAAAAGAAAAAATTTAGAGTGTCTGAAATATTTACATGTGTTTAAAAGATTTAATTGCCAAAGATGATTATTTTAATTGAATTAATTTTATTGAAAGAGTACTAATTCAAGGACAAGTCAATTTCCATTTTTATATCTTTAAAAGGGGCGGGACCTTGTTAATTTTCTTAATGCAGATGTGTTCCAAATACTTAGCTGCCATTGGTGTAATTGATGGGCTTGCTAAGGGTACATCAATTTTTCTCAAAATGGAAAATAAGTGCCTTTGTGGAGCAAATGGTTGCTATGCTTATGAACTGAAAGTAAACCTTAAACACCACCAGTCCTTCCATGTGTATATATGAAAATAGAACAATAAAACCTGAGGAATTTGTTCTGAGAAGGTGATGGAGGGAAAAAGGAGAAGAGGAGAATGAGATTGCCTAGGGCAAATTGTGTGCTAATGTGGAAGTTGCACATTGAAACTATTGTCAATGTATGCTAATAAAATTATTAAATGTATAATTTTTTTAATATATGCTAACAAAAATAATCTCTTGAAATAAACCCACTGGTCCTTTTTATAGTTTGGGCAACTGTAGGAGAATAAAACACAAAACACAAGACTTTATCTGTACCTTTTAACCAAAATGTTTATGTTACTTAAGGAGTTTTTTACTTTTTTTAGTAAACACTAAGCTATCAAAAAATCTTGCATAAAAATAAGTACATAAATGTATCTGACTTCTTGAGTGGAAAAAACTTACTAATGCTTTATTGGAATTCATATATGGGATTTCTTCTAAATATAGTTTTCTTTCTTTTCCTTTACTAAGGAGAACTGGAGGTTGAACCCAGAGTCTTAAGCATGTCAAACAATTTAATTAGCTACACTTGCATACCTTGTCTTAAAAATTAAAGATATTAATGGAAAAAAATCTGCAAGTATTGTCTAGCTGAAATACAAATTTTCAATATAAGTATGCAAGATAAATAATAACTAATAGCTTTTCCCATGAAACTGGTTATATATTTGAAAGTTGCTATATTATCTTGGTAACAATGCATGTTTATATAGCTCTTCATAGACTACAAAAGTATTTTAAAACATCTAATTCATTTCACAATTCTGTAATTTGTTTAAAAGGCATGTTAAATTCAATAGAAAAATATATAAAGTAAAACTGTGTTTTTGAAAGCATATCCATAGTAAAAGAATCAAATCTGAAAAATAGGAAATATGTTGCAATTTAAATAAAGAAGATACTGAATCTTGAATGGATATACTTAATATTTAATGTAGAAAAGAAGTTAAAAAAACCTTCATTCATATTGCAGATGCATTTTATTTAACAGTTTTTATTTGGCCTTTTAAAAATAAAAAGTTAAAAGCAAATTACGTTGCTGCAACTGCTTCTGTTTTCCTGTTAGTGGGCTGGCCTCTAGAGGGCTGGGTCTCTTTTGCTTTGTTATGTTAAGTAAATAAATGACACCTAGGTAATTGTCCATTTGTATGCCTTGGCTTTTGTAGGAAGTCTGAACAGATAAAGGCCTGTTTTACCACTTACACAAAGTCTCCAAAATATGTTCATTTTTAATATTTCTCACTATCATATCCACTTTCAAAGATCTAGAATGTATTTCAAAGAAATGTATTTCATAGAATAAACAACAACAAAATCACTTATTTTGACTTACCCTATCTCCTGAGTTGAGCCAAGAGCTGCCATTTCATGTAAACAAGCAAATGTGACATCAGAGTATATTTTATAATTTGTGCACCAACAAAACTCATTGCTAAATTAGTCATTGACCAGAATTTCAAAATTATGCCTGATAAAAATGCAAAGTTAAGGCTGGAGAATTTATATTACAGAGGACAGTCACCATCTGCAGAAGGTAGAGAAGGGACTGGGTTGCCAAATAGTATATAGAAAACAAAACACAAATTATACCGACATCAAATACAGTGAAAGCAGGGGACAAAATACAAAAGCCGAAGTACGAACAATCTTCCCATCTTTGCTCTCTCTTGAAAATGTAATGACTTAGACAGAAAGCTTGAATGTATGTACAATGTTGGATAATAAAATTATTGGATTTCTGTATCAGCTTTCTACATCTGATATGTAACTGTAAACAGTGACAACTCACCTGATATGGATTAGTTTATCCAAAGCATAAAACAAAATAAACCAGGTTCCTGATTTCTTTTTCTTGTGAAAGTAAATTGGTCCTTCGGAGTCCTTTCTCATAAGAGAGGCAAAAAACGGTAATATAGGCAAGAGAGCAAGGAACCTGACAGACATCCATAGCCATTGATCGGGTAGTTCAGACTGTCAACTCCCTTCTAGATAGAGAAGAGGCCTGGTGTACAGCCCTCCCTAGCAAAATTCTCCAGTTACACACTCCTTAGTAATGAATTGCTGCTGAAGGCAGAGTGCCAATGAACAATCTTTCTATGATGAGTGGTTCAGCCACAAAAAACAAATGTGTTAATCAGAGAATTTTCAGAAAAAATTAGAACACCACTGTCAGCATTATTTTTTACATGGAATTGTGATGAAGACCTTAATTTACAGAAAAGACCCAGGAGATGTGGGGAAATAAACATTTAAACTGCTTGATGAAACAGGATGATGCAAGGTGGCTAAAATAAGTAAGCAATATAGAATCTAAACACTCAAAGGCCTTGAGTCCCACAGCCGCTTCCCTCACAGTTCCTGGCATAGATGGTCAGAACTAATTTCTAGTAGTACTACCCTCACTTACCCATTCCAAGTCTTTTGATGAACACCTAACTCTAAATGCAGCTTAATTTTTCAATATTTTCTTTGTAGTATGTGGAATGCATGTGCGTGTGAGTCTGGATGTGTATGCATCTGCATCTGCATGTGTATGTGTATGTGGATATGCATTGTATGGAGGCATTGCTGAGGTTCTATGCATATGTGTGGATATACATGTGCACATGTGCATGTGGACATGTATGCACTTACCTATTGAATATGTGTCTATATGGGCATATATGTGAACACGTGTATATATTTATTTGCATGTGTGTGTGTGTGTGTGTGTGTGTGTGTGTGTGAGCAATGATGGATGACTATTACTGATCAAGAAAAACTCTATTCAAAGAAAAAAAAGGAAAGAAGGGAGAGAGTAAAAGAGAGAGGGATGAAGAGATGAAGGGAGGAGAAGAGCAAGGAACTCATGGTCTGTTGACTCAACTTTTCTGTCTACCCCCACTTTTTTGTTTTGTTTTCTAACAATTTTTGCCCCTTTATATTAAAATAGGATGTGTAAAATATTCAGTCCCTACGAATTGAAAGTAAATCTCTATGAAATAATAAGAAATTGATAGTCTGTATCTCACCCAGGGACTGAAGCACTTGCTTTAGCCTTGCCTAGTGCTCCTGTCCACTCACTGTCCCTGGGCTGTAGACATCCTGTACTGGCTGTTAGCATCTCAGTGTGCATTATGCTTACCATGGTAGTAGTGAACTTGAGGGGAATGGTAGTAGTGAACTTGAGGGGAATGAGGGAAACCAGCAAACAAAAATAGGTGAAGATTTTAACATCTGGGATTCCCAGAGATTTGAAAATATTAAGGATATCCAAGTTTTTATCAGAAATTGACAGGTCTTATTAATTATGAATATTAACAGCAATATTGTTAATATCTGAAGTATTACAGATATGCTAAGAGACAATAAGTGAGTATAAATTCACTGATCAAGATTGATAAATTGTTTTATTTTGTTATTTCATACTTGAATAAACTTATTGCTAAGACTTTATAGAAGGATAACTTATTAAATGCTGTATTGTTACTTCACAAAATGCTTCTACAATGTAGAAACATTCTTAATCCCTCTTAAGAAATATAAAGGCTTTTAGGTTTATAAAAGTTAATTTGATGTTATTCATTTAGATGCTAAGAAAATAAGTAAATCTTTTTGGGGTAAAGTAGAAATCCTTAATTCCATGAAAGAACTTTCTGGATTCTGTAATGTATTTTATAAGGAAGTTGAATATTCAGAATTACTTAGGTTTTTTTAATGTCATGAAATATATAATGCTTGTGATAATTTGAAATTGATAATATGTAGTTATTAGAGTCTTAATTAGGATATGAAGACAATTTTAAAACACTATCTTTTTATTTTGAACTACTGGTGACTGAACCCCAGTTTTTCATCATGCTAGGCAAGTTAATATGCCCCTGAGGTACAAACCCTAACCTCCACATGCCTATCTTTCTGTATTTCATAAGAATTCTCAATGCTTATGCAAATGATCACGTATAGTAATGAATTATAATATACATTTCCAATAAGTTCATTAAAAATTTAAAGACTAATAACTTATGGGGCAATTGACCTTATACAGCAGTGATCTTACTCATGTTTGTGGAGGTTGTTAAAGGATTAGTTGTGAATGTGGCCTTGTACTTGGGATAATTTCCACCCTCAAATACTGCTTATGTAATCATGTTTTATATAAACCTAACCAAGAGAACAGTCCTTTACTTGGAATTTTCCTATTTAAATGTGTTAGCACCTGCTTTAAAATCAAGTATATTCTTTATAGTTTTAGTGGCTATTTTCTTAATTGTTAAAGAGTTTCCCTCCAACGTATTCTCTTAGACTGCTGTATCAACTCTGATCATAAAGACTAACTCATCAAGAGCAGCACAAATAAACAACAACAACAACAACAAAGATCAAACAACGTTGTAACTTATTCTCCCCTCCTTCCAGTGTCCAAACTGTTGGTTTACTGGGAAATTAAAAATATTATTTCTTTATCTTAATGGCAGATTAGCTTAATTTATAGAAAAGCGTAAAAAGAACAATGTCTTCCATATAAGAGAAACTCTCAATGTTTGTGGACTTGAAAAATTGAAGTTTGAATTTCTGCATTGTACATGTATAGATATCTCTGACTTAGTGACTAGACATAAATCATTTTCTTTGGTAAGTACCTCCAGGAATTGTAGTGCTTCTCAGATCAGTTAAATACAGATTTCTCTTTGACATTTTTAAAGAAAGGAATTATTGTGTAATCATAAATCAAGAAGTAAAGCAAAGTGAAAATTCTGTAAAAATAGAAGATGCACTAAATATGCAAAAGGCTCCCCTCTATTTGATTGGGAAGCTGAGTTGTCTTATTATGAAAATAATTCTAAATTATTTCAAAATTAATTTATATTTTATTTCTCTTACAGCATGCCAAAAAATCATGGGCAGGGGAGTAGATATAATACACTACTTTACTTTTGCCTTTGAACCATATTCTACGTGACATTATAGAATGTAATTATATTTACTAAAAAATTGCTGCCAAACTTAAAGAGTCAATAGTTACTAGAATATTTATGTAAAGCAAGAGCTCAGAAAGCTGGATGCTGTTTAATATTTTTTCTGGATATTAGTCAACATCATGCCTTGTCATACAATGGTTAGGCATTTCAAAGCCAGCCAGCATTGTAACTAAGGAAAACATGGTCTATAAATTCTAGTTCAAAACTGATTTTCCTAAAGAATGAAAACTTCCTTCTGAACATATTTTAACAAATACATACTAGCAAATAGGAGGCCATTTAATATCAGTAACAATTACATTTAAATATATCCAAAACACAAAGTGACCTGAAGGAACAAATAGCAATTGCAGGCATTTTCTTCTTTCACAAAATGAAGACTGGATAAAGGCAAATGACCATCAAATGTATAGAGCATTCTAGAATACCATTTTAATTATGTAATTAGAGAGTCCTCCTTTGTTCTTAAATGAACTTTTGTTAGGAATTCTCACACATTCTCAGTATTCTGAAAAAAACAATTGATTATGTGAGAGAAAGCACACGAACACATGTAACTCTATCATTCATGCCTGTGTATTCATTTAACCTTCCAATATACATTAGTAGAATGGATATGCATCATGTTAAATACGTGAAAAATTTAGTAATAATGGAAATCAACACAGATTCAACCTTCAAACTCTGAAAAACAATGTGGCCAAGCTTAGAAAGATTGCTGAATGGAAAAGCAGGAATTCAATAAAACCCGCAAATTAAAAAATTCAGTCCAGGTATTTAACATTACATTGCTTTTCTCTTTACTACTTTACTTCACAGCTGACCTACTGTGGTTTGGCTTTGAAAACAGGAAAGTAATTAGTTCAGAGGGCAGGGGTGTTGTTTGGAAGGTGTGGAAATGATTCATGACAGGGAAGCCACAAGTTATGGAAACAGAAAAGGACCAAAAATCTGCTTCAAGGTCAGAGAGAGCAACCAAAAAATTCTTTTTAAAGTGAGTTGCCATATATGTAACAAATGTAAAGTACAAAGCATCTGGGTGAAAAAAAATCCATTTACTTGAATTGCAGAACCATCAGTGCTAGCTAGTACTGCTGGCATATAGACTTATTTGGAAAAACTCCCCTAACACCACCCATATGTCCTGGTCTGCGCAGATGGCCAGATAAAAGTTGCCAGAAGAGAGGGCACTGAAGCTCAGCCAAAATTTAAGGCAGAATAGTCAATTATTGAAAAGTATGCTCATAAAATTGTACAGCTTAAAGGTATTTTAGACTGTCCCCCATTTTACTATCTTATTTCACAAATGAGATTAACTGTGATGCATGCCTGTAATCTCTAACTACTCAAGAGGCTAAGGTCAGAGGATCCAAGTTTGATACCAACCTAGACAGAAAAGTTCCTGATTATCTCCAATTGACCACTAAAAAAACCAGAAGTGAAGCTGTGGATCAAGTGGTAGAGCACTAGTCTTGAGTACATAGTCAGGGACAGTGCCCAGGCCCTGAATTCAAGCCCCAGGCCCAGAACACACACACACACACACACACACACACACACACACACACACACACACACACACTCACACACACTCACACACACACACAAAATGCCAGGTGTCAGTGGCTCATGCCTGCAATCCTAGCTACTCAGGAGACTAAGATTTCAGGATCACAGTTCAGAGCCAAAGGGGGTAGGTAAGTCCATAAGGTTGGTATCTCCAATTAACTATCAAAAGGCCAAAAGTAGAGCTGTGTCTCAAATGGTAGGATACCAGCCTTAACTGAAAAAGCTAAGGCACAGTGCCCAGGCCCCGAGTTCAAGTACATGTCCTACCTGACTCAAAAATCTGGGCTTTGGATTTTTTCATGTGATTTTCCTTTTAATCAGTAGTCAGTTGGTAAATTCTTTTTTCTTCTTTCAGGGGTTATGGATATATTTTGCTTCTTTATTTTTTTGTGTTTTGCTGTTGTTTAGTGTTATTTTTCTCACAAGGGGTGAAAAATGAATTCCTACTGAAACTATTATGTTACAAATGTTTAATCAGAAAAAACAAAGGCCCAAACTTTAAACTATTGGACTCCTTGGGAATTTTCTTTCTGTATGTGTGCTCCTATCCCTTACGACCACAGAATATGGAAAAAGGGCAGCTTCCTGTATAGACAGGACAGGTACTTGATGATAACCTGGTTAGGACACAACCCTGGTGAGCAAGAGCAAGTGGCAGAGACATACATAGTGATGCCTGACAGAGCCTTTGGAAACTAAGATTAATCCCTAGATAAATCACCCTTGACGCTCTCAAAGACATAGATATAGGAAAAATCTCTTCTAAGGAGTTTAAATCTTTTATTGGGTTTGTGGGGAACCAGAGGCTCAACTAAGCAATAAAAGAACTCAGATAAAACTCGTGTCATTTGAATGAGAGAGGAGAGAGAAAAGAGGTGAGAGAGAGAGAGAGAGAGAGAGAGAGAGAGAGAGAGAGAGAGAGAGAGAGAGAGAGAGAGAGAGAGAGAGAGAGAGAGAGAGAGAGAGAGAGGGAGGGAGAACCAAAAGTCAAATAGCAAGTCATGTGCATGGTGACATTCTGGACAGTAGTATAAAGAAGTATGGACATGACTCTAAACTTTGCACAACACTTCCCTGTAAATATGAAACCATGGTTGAAATTTCTGCTCCAAGTGGGATGCTGTTTTTCAGGGATTGAGCTACAAAATAGAATCCAGGGCAAACTTCCCTGAGCCTCAAGCTTTACAGGGTACTCTATTATGACCATGGAATTAACTAGAAATATGTTGTTATTTTCTGTTCCCTTTCTGTGATCATTGTTTTTACTGACCAAATGAAAACTGGCCTTGTTTCCAGAAAATGAATTATAGACAGCCTTTGTATTTTGGAAAATTCCAAAAGACAAACACAATGCTTCCCCCCCTTCCCAAATATTACTCACCTACTAGCAATTTAAAACAAATTAAAATGCTATTTTATGTCCAGGTAGACATCTTTCATCAAAACATAAAGATATGAATTTCTTTTCACAGAATTACATTATTACTGTCCCCTGAAACACAGGGAAAGGCTGGCAGGGACAGGAAAGTGCTCTTGTGGTTTGCTAAGATAAGCTGTTTTCACATACTGCCCCTGTTCCTTTTCTCCAGGTTCTGTGGCCCTTAGATCTCTCGGGCAGTAAATGCCTTTCCTCAATTTCTCTTTTCCCTTTTGGACCACCTACAGACACAACCTACTGCCAAAACTGCCCAGATATAAACACAGGTGCAAAACACATCTGCATCATTGCTCTGGATGGCAGCAATCACCATATGGTTGGTGTACCACGATTGTAACACCATACCCTTCTATGAAGTAAGGTTTATTTACAATTTTTAATGAAAATATGCAAATTGCAAGCAAATAGAAAAGCCACAGAGCTCTTTTTGCTGCAAAGCTGATTGGAGACATTTGCCTGTGTTGAGGACTTTTTCTTCTACAGAGCTCTGAAGCCCATAAAAAAAACATAGATGGTTAAATCCACAAAGACTTTTGCAAGAAGCATATGATAATTATAGTGAAGGTAAAAATGAAATGAGGTAAAGGGCTTCCTTAACTAAGAACAACACTATAAGGATAACTAAAACAGCTTTTGGTAAAAGGAATCACTCAGATATGGTAAATCCTTATTGTTTTAAGGGTTAAAGTATTTATTAATTATTGTCTATTTCAGATGGATACATGAAGTGCAATACATTTAAGGTGTTGTTTTAAAGGTGATACACAAAATAGTATTTAAGGAAAAGTTAGACACATCTTTTAGTTTTTCCAAACTGGTTGCATGTTTTAACATTCTTTTCTCTTAAGTTCAATGACATTTGACTGTTATATCGAACGTACGAGTCACCATGATGTTTAATTGCTCCAATAGCTACTATTACAATTTTAGATTTAATGACTGTTATTTCCTACCAACTTCTGCAGACACTGCACAATGTTTGCAAGCTTGTTTTAGAATTAGAATCAGAAACTTATGGAAAAAGAAAGAAAACAGCATCAGTTATAATGACAAAAGAATATCTTTCCTCTTCTGAGTGTTTTTGTTTCAGGAATATGATATTATTTATTTTATTTTTTCAATCCAGGAGAAATCTGAGGTTTCAAGACCCATATATTCCAGCTAAATGGCAGGATCACCTAACCTGAGAAATGGCATGTCATTGAGACCCAAAGGGTTTGGTTTCACTGTGAAGGGGTGCACTGCTGCCAAAGATTTCTTACTTTATTTCCTTTGGAACTATGTTGCTAAATCTCTTCATTCAAATTTTAAATGCTTTCCCCTTGGTCTTTAAAATGAACAGTCCTAAGGATAGTCTAGTTGTTGTCTACTGAAGAAATACTTTGACACATCCTCTGGATAAAAGGAGACAAAAATCATTCTAAGTTGCATGACTAAAAACATCTGTGCTATATATGCTTTTCCGAGAATATATTTTCCAAATAAAAGTGCAATTCATTATTAAAGATTCGTGAATATTGTTAGGTTTAAATTAGGTAGCTGATGAAGAAAATACCACACAGTATTCAGGCAGGAAAAAGAAGTTTGTTTCCAGAATTGCCATGCATGGTGAAGCCCCATGGCTGAAGAGGTGGGCTGCTGTCTACCCAAGTTTATCTAGGGCAGTGGCCAGGTGAGAGAAGGTGTGGCCAAGTGGGAGGAAGTGTGGCCACACCTGATGTGGATGTGACCTCAGAACCTGGGACCCTCCCAAGTCGGATGGAAGACATAAGGGGGGGCAGTTCAGGATATGACCCCAGGGAAGGGGAGGTTACTGCTTCCAGACAGCTGTGCCAGTTACCTAGGTGACATAGATACTGGAGGTTGGGTGGGAGGCATCTGTACTGCCTTCCTGGGTGGACCTTACACTAATAAGCACAGGTTGTTCTGGGCTTATAATGGCAATGTTGGCTGGTTCCATCAGAGAATGACCCAGAGATGTTTTCCAGATTTGTATTTGACTTTGATGGTGGCAACTAGAGCACAGTCTATATGGGGACTTTGCACTGCCCTGAGTGCCACCAGTTCAGGATCAGCTCCAGAAGCGACTGCTTTTGGCTTACTTCTGAGTGAATGAACTTTTTCTCCTGTACTTCCAGAAAATCTGCTCCAGTGTCCTCAGCACAAAGAAAATGACAAGTGTTCCCAGAAGACTTCAGTCTCTGCTGCTGTATGTTACTCCTATCCCTGTTGCACCCACCTTCAGGATGATGTCCAATCATATTTTACTGGGAAGAAAACAGATCTTCTCAGGAGGGTGGGTAGGTTTTGCAATAGGGTACATTGCTGCAGTTAGTCCTATGGTTTTCCCATTATCTCATTGTGTTTCTCCTGATCTTCCCTCTAGATTCCCTCACCTACAACTAGCACTTCTGTGTTGCATGGTTGCTTGTTCATGGACATGATCTAGATCCTTGGTCCTGTCAGATCTGAGCCCCTGAATGTCATCCTTTGTTGGATGGCTGCATTTTTTGGTCCTTTGATTTTTCCCGCCTTAGTAAAGAAACCATTGCTCCAGTACTTAAATATAAATACCTTGTCATTATTTATGTTCCTAACCCCGTCTTGACAATTTTGTCACAATTCCCAATTTGATTCCCAGTTTCTCCCCTTGTGCTCCAGTGCAGACCACCAGCCTTTCATTTATTTTCATGGCAGTACTAGGTTTGAACTAAATAGGGAAGTAGACTACCACCTGACCCACACCTTTTTTATTTTTTCAGGTAGGGTTTTTTTGGTTTTGTCTGTCCTGGGTATCAATCCTCCTACCTCCAAGGTCTATGTAGCTGGGTTTATGACTTGGATTGCCTCAAGCTGACCACCATCCTTTCCTGCCTAAACTGTTGAAATCTTAGTATACCATGGTCATCCCCAGTTGAGAGCCATGGGGAAGTGCCTCCTTCACTGATCTTGCTATCACCAGTGCCTGCATGGTGCCCCAATTCATGGGTTAACTTCAACACTCAGAGGTCAGGCAATAGACAAGAAGTCCCTATGTATTTTCCATGGTTCTTTGAACTTTGTGTATCACCCTGCTTTTCAGGCCCTCAGCTGGAACCACAGAGCTTAGTCATGTGGGGCCTACTGATTTCACTGGGCGTCCCAATCTGGTGTAACCCTTTAACCTGAGTTTGATCAAGGGAACTCGTTGACCTTTAGTGCTTCACTGAGGCCTTCGAATTCAGTGCAGCCCTCTCACCCTGTGCAACTCTCTTGATCTGGTGCTACGTCCAAACAAGGTGCAGCCTACCTCTCCAACATTCTTTTGACCCACGAGGACCTCCTGATCCAATACAGTCCCGGAAACGCGCGAATTTCTGAGCTGGAATTGTGAACTATGGCCCCAAAGGCATATGTTATCTTACACCCTCTGAAAAATCTGGAGGCGCGGGAAGAAAGGTGCAAGTGGTGAACACTTTGAGGTTGTAAAGTCGGCACACGTTCACAAAGCCTGTCCAGGAAAACAAAAATGTCAGCTTGCGTGGGTTCGGTTTGGAGCAGGGGTCCGGGGGCCGGGTGTCTCAGCCCGGTGCCTCTCAGCCTCTCCCACCTTCCTGACCGGTACACTCCTTAACGTACCTCTTGGGCCCGGCGCAGTGCACAGACCCAGTTCAGCCTTAGGACCAGTGCAGCCCATTCTCCTCCGGTCCCCTTCCCTCCTCAACCATCCCTTCCTGTCTCTAAGGAGGCGCGGCTCATCTGGGACTCGGCGCTCGACTAGCTGGCGGATCCACGCTATCGGCGCTCAGGGTGGGCGGAAGTGCGGCGCTGGTGGTTGGAGAGCCACGGCCCGAGCTCTAGGCGAGACCGGCTGGGCCCGGTCGGTGCCGGTTGTGGGCGCCGCAGACAGGCTTGGAGGTATGTGTAGGGGCCTGGTGGTCTTGGCCGAAGGCCAGCGAGGGCAGGACGGTGAGGCGGCGCGCGCCCGCGGGTGGCAGGCGCATTGTTTCCGGGCCTTAGTGGCGAGGGGGAGCCGCGCTCCGCCTGCCCTGCCCGGGGCTGCAGCTGGGCCCCGGCTGCGGACTCAACCTGGAGGCCGCTGCAGCCCCAATGCTTGTCTACACCGCTGTCACTGTGAGCTGCGAGCGTTTCCCTGAGAAAAAGGGACGTGGGGGCTCTCACCAGGCACTTGCCGACCCCTCTTCTCAGCCTGGGGGCGCACCGGCCAATTTAGTCCTCATCAGGGGTGGATCCTGTCTAATGATGCCGTTTTACAGACGTGGAAAGGGCGACCCAGGGTGCTTAAGTGAGGAGACTGAGGTCCTGTAGCCCCTCAGTGCCATAGCTCCCGTGGAGACCTTGAGAAGAGGCCCCGATCTGCACATCCGCCTCTTTGCAGCCTGTGGACATCTGACCTGGTATCTCAAGATTTTGTAAATAGGCATTTTCTTAATTTCAAGAAAACACTTATTGAAATAATTTGACTTTGCATGGGAATAAGCCATTTTTAATCTGCAAAAGTCCAGCATACTGATTAAGTAGGGGGAAAATGAAGTTTGATGCCAGTGAATCTATGAGTACACTTACAGGGAAAACTTTATACGTATGTATGTTATGTTCACACATGAACACGCACTACCCACAGCTCAATTAAATCATTTGTGCACCTATATTGAGAAAAAAAACAACCTAGTGCTGAGATTATGTCGACCTATACAGTAATTATTTTTTAAAATTAATTAATTTATATAAAAGTACATGCTGGCCCCAGCTTTTGTAACTAATGACAAAGGAGTTGAAAGCCAAAAGCTTCCAAAGGATGACCTGAGTGAGAAAAGTTGGTGATTCACAGGGTTTTGAGAGAAAGAAGTGCACTTGGTACTTAAATGGTATTTACTGTTTGATCAAGTAGGAACTTATTAAAACGGAAGCAAAGGACGAACTCATGGAAATTTTAGAAAATCTCTTTTTCTTGGCAAGAATTTTATCTCCTATATTGGATATCATTTTGAAATATTATCTTTCTAAAATACTACCTATTACACTGGTACATTGAATTTCCATTCATTCCTCAAAATTTGAGAGTTCATTATTTGTAAATCTTGGGGTAAATGAAATTTGTACTCAAACATTTTGCAAAAGCATCATTCTAGCAAAGGACTTCAATTTTTGAGGGTGAAACAGGAGATATATAGAAGCAGCCAGATATTTAGGAAGTATTGGTTACAAAATTGTCTTTCAGTTATTTTTTCACATATTCTAGTGTTAATTCGTCTTTGATTTATTTACTTTTTCTTTCATGACAAAAATTTCGCTGTGTTGGTTCAGGTGATTTTCATCTTCTGGACTCATTAAAAAAATCCAAAGCCCAGGTTTTTGAGTCAGGTAGGACATGAACTTGAGCTCGGGGCCTGGGCACTGTGCCTTAGCTTTTTCAGTTAAGGCTGGTATCCTACCATTTGAGACACAGCTCTACTTTTGGCTTCTTGATAGTTAATTGGAGATACCAATCTTATGGACTTTCCTACCCCTTTGGCTCTGAACTGTGATCCTGAAATCTTAGTCTCCTGAGTAGCTAGGATTGCAGGCATGAGCCACTGACACCTGGCATTTTGTCTATCTCTGTGTGTGAAATTTGCAGAATTTTAATAGGCCAGCTAAAAGTTTCCTGGACATTCTTTAACTTAATACTATTGATAGCATTTAAGACTTAAGTGAGCCATTCAGCTTGGTTCATTTTTTAAAAATCAATGTACATTAGTTATACAGTGAGGGGGGTTTCATTGTGACATTTCCACATATGTATACAATGTATTCCAATCAGTCTCTATCATGATTTGAATTTTACTTAATATTTTCCATGCACAGAAATTTTCGTGCTAATAATGGAGAGAACACTGGACACCTTGATGTGAGAAGACATTTTCTTTATGTATTTATTTGTTTCTGCATGTATGTATGGATGTATGTATGTGTATTTATTGTCAGTACTAGGGCTTGAACTCAGAGCCTAGGTGCTGTCTCAGCTTTTTTGCTCAAGGCTGGTCTCTACTGCTTGAGCCATGCCTCCAGCTCTGACTTTTTGCTGGTCATTTAGACATAAAGAGTCTCACAGACTTTTCTGTACGGGCTGGCTTCAAACCTTGAGCCTCAGATCTCAGCCTCCTGAGTAGTAGGATTGTAGACATGAGCTACTGGTGTCTGGCAAGAAGATGTTTTAGTTACCTTCCTTAGATGGATCCCTGTACCTGAGCTTTAGACTTTATTGGTTCCTATTATAGTGAGACTTCATTCACTAAGGAATAGTGCCTGACATGTGTTATGCTTCCGCTTTGCTTCTGCTAGTTTTGCTACCTTTTGCTAGACTGGCTGAGTTTGGATTCAGTTTTTTTTCCCCCCAGTTTTAAGTTTAGAGGTTTTAGAAGGCTTGGTATTTAATTTTCATTCTATTGTAATTTCACTGAGACACAGACAAAAAGCCAGGGTTATTTGACTGTTACTTAATTTTTATGAAAGTCCTATGTGAGTGATATGAGTTTATCTATGTAAATCAGAGTCTCAGCAGGAGTCAGAATTTATGCCAGGTGGTTCAAATGAGGAGACTTTAATGAAGGGACAATTTACAGAGATGAGAGAAGGGTTAGAGAATAGGTAAGGGGGTACTGTGAGGAGGGATAAAGGGAGAAAGTCAGGTAGAGAGCTGGAGCTCTGGATGAGGGTGCATATATTGTTAGAGATACTGGTTGATGGAGCAGCAACCTTGAAACTTACCCACTTCCTCACTCTAGAGCTTATGCTTCCCACTCTTTGCTGTCTCAGCTTCTGCTTCATTCACTCACCACCACCATATATGTTCCTTTACCTCTGTAAGAGATTCCCTCATCTTCAGTCATTCTTGTGCCAGTGTGCTCAATCATTCCATTTGTTTTTCTATAGCATCTGTGTGGCAAATCCAGCCTTGGATGATCTCAGCCAGCAAATGAGTCTACCTGGGTAGCCCAGACTATTCTAAACATATCATCCTCTTGCCTCAGCCACCTGAATATTGTAACTCTGCTTGCAACATGGTCTCAACTCTAGTTTTCTAGTGTTTGGGTTCTGGATTGCTAGGACCAGTGAGAAAAATTAGTAGATATGTTCCTCTAAAGCCATGGTCAGCACTCTCAATTGAATAATCCATCAAGGGATCTTCTAGAGTTTCCCTTATTATTTCTGATTTGCAGAATATATTCTTAGTGGTGTGGGGAAAGGGGGGAAAGGAGGGCATGCACATGTGTGCATGCTTGCGTACACCTGTCAGAGCCTAGATGCTGTCCCTGAGCCTCTTTTTTGCTGAAGGCTAGTGCTCTCCCACTTGAGCTACAGCTCCACTTCCAGTCATTAACAGGAGACAAGAGTCGCAGGGACTTTCTAGCCCAGACTGGCTTTGAGTAGCTGAGTAGTTAGGGTTACAGTTCTGAACCACTGGCACCTAGTACTCTCTGTTTAAAAAAAAACCATTTTCAAATTGCTTATGCATTTATATAGTCTGTTCTTAGCAGATGATTTTTCTACCTGCTTCAGAAATAATAGAATCCCATGGTCTCACTGACAAGAAAACATTGCCTTCTCCAATTGCAATATAGGGAAGAGACTGTTTATACAAAGACTAGTCCTTGTACCTGGGATCTGGACTTGTAAGACTTACTTGTTCACATTTCCAGTTGGCCTTTGTATATTTTTACATATTCTTAGGGAGAGCAACAGTAAAGCAAACTTGCAAAACAACTGCAATAAAAACCTAGAGTCCTCTTTTTCTCACACTTCCTTGTTAAAATTTACTAGTTTTTTTTTTTTTTTGTCGGTCATAGGGCCCGAACTCTGGGCCTGGGAGCTGCCCTAGCGTTTTACCACTTGAGCCTCAGCCCCACTTCCAGCATTTTCTGCTTATGTGGTGCTGAGGAATCGAACCCAGGGCCTTAAGCATGCAAGGCAAGCGCTCTACCACTGAGCCACCTTCTCAGTCCCACCTTTTTTTTTTTTTTTTTAAACTCAGGACCTCATGCTTACAATTGCAGAGTAGAGGCATACTTCTTGCCCATTTGTCTTTTAGTTATTTTTGCAGTAGAGTCTCTATGTTTGTTCCAGCCTGGGCTCTGTCCTCCTACTTAGGCTTCACTGAGTCACTAGTAATGACAAGCATGTGCCTCTGTGTATAGCCATGTGTTGATCCTATGGCTGGAATAACAGGGACTCACTACCGTTCCAACCATTGAGTCTTTGGACCTTTTATGACTGGGATGGCATTAACTGTACTTCCCTCATCTTTGTCTTAGGAAGCTAGGATTTTAAATTTGAGTCATCATGCCTAGCTCTAGCCAATTTCCTTCTTTCCCCTTCCCTTCCTTCTCTTCCCTTTCTGCCATCCTTCCCTCCCTTCTCCCCTCCTTTTTTTGCAGGTACTGAACTTGAACTCAGGGCCTTGTGCTCTCATTTGTGTTTTTCCCATAAGGCTGGTAGGCTACCACTTGAGGTATACCTCCACTTCTGGGATTTTTTTTTGTTAGTTGAAGCTGAGTCTCTGATTCTGTGAGGTTTTTTGATTGATTTGGTGGTGTTATATTGAGGGAGATATAGTTGCACTGGCCTATTGCAATTTTAATACTTGAGCAGTATTTGGTGGCATTGGTTAAAACCAGCTACATTTAGATTTCAGCTTTTGTACAGTGTGGTGAAATCATTGTTTTCTGGGAAAAGGCTTAGATGCTGAGGTAGAAGACAACATTCTAGTTCTCAAGGAATAAAGGAGAATTCTAAATAGGTCTTTAGTTTAGATGGAATCCACATTTTATTTTTTTGAGAATAGCTTGGTATTTACGTATTTATGTAGCAGATGATTTATGTGGTGCATGAGGGCCCAACTGTAGGCATTTTCTATATTCTATTTTATTTCCTTCCTGGTCACTCCAGGCACATTGTCTTCCCCTTAAGCCTGTACCTCCAAACCTTGTTGTAGGGAATAGTGTTTTTCTCTAAAAACAAAGTAGATAAATAAAATTAAATGCTATTTAATATTATATTGTTTAAATTATTAGGTTTTTTTTCCCTAAAAGATAAAAATGTCAACCTGCTCATTTTTGTTTAAAATCAGATAATACATTTCAATTATTAGGTACAGAAGGAAAAGAAGTCTAAAGAGAAGGCCTTCAGGAAAGCAGGATGCTTTTATCTATTCATCCTTTCTGCAGATACACCTTTTGAGACCATGACACTTCCTAGGACTTTTCTCAAGACCTAATGCTATACAGTTTGGACTTTGGATTCCTTCAGGTTTGTCTGTGATTGTGTTTTGTCAATTTTGTGATTTTTTTTGTTGTTGTTTTTGGAGCTGAAGACGATGAATTTAGAAAACTGGACTATGGAGTTCATAACCTTGTCTCTTGATATTTGTCCCACCCTGTAAAATTTGTGACAGTGCTGCTGATATAACTTGACCTTGACCCGGAAGAATGGAGTCCAGTTTACTGAGATGGAAGGAAATCATTCTTTTGAACTCTCTGGGAAATCTGTAGATCCAACTCTGCCTAGTGAGGACAGATCTATTCTAGGGAAGCTCATGTAATGGAGGATATGAATTCTACAGTTTGTTTCTGAGGATTTGAGAATAATTTTCTGTTTAAGCTTACTAGACAGCTCTGCCATCAGTTTTCTGGGGTCCTCTGGATCCAAGATGACTGGACGGGGGTAGGGCTACTCCCTGCTTTTTAAGTGTGAAGTGAATTGTTGTGCTTCTTAGATCAGGATTTGTGCAGATTGGCTGCATTTGTATGTAGTCCATTTGTATGTAGAATGGAACTGGGGTTCAGGTTGTACTTGCCTTTTTGGTGTGTTCCCTGTTGATGCAGTGTGGACTGTTAATGCGAGTAGCCAAGGGAAGATGTTTTGGAGAATTTTTTTTGTTAATTCTTTGGGAAACATTCCTTTTTTATGACCTAATCTGTTAGGAAAATACGTTTTAAAATCAGGCTTTTCTTGTCCTAGTTAGTGAATGTTCTTTAAGTCTAGTCAATCAGAATTTATCTTCTCTCTGTAGGAAAGCCGAGTCTCTTGTTCAAATTTCATCAGCTATTAGAATCAGCTAAACTCCTTACTTAAAAAGAATTGCTTTTATGGTTCTATAACTATTGGTTGTGTTTATATTTTTAAAAATTTCCCTAATATTGTATCCAGCTAATTTTTTAGTTTTAGTCAAATTCTTTAAAAATAACACTTTTTTTCAAATATAATCTTTTTATTTATTTACTTATTTATTTTTTATTGTGAAAATACTGTACAGAGGGGTTACAATTACATGGGCAAGATAATGAGTACATTTCTTATCAAGCATTGTAGACTCCTCCTTTGTTTCCCCTTCCCATCCCTTCCCATCCTCCCCCCACCCTCCCACCCAATCCTCCCCGTCCCCTCCCCCACCTAACTGTTTTTTATACTAGCAATAAGTATTTTGGAAAATTAACATTGTGCTACAAGGTGATAATGAGAAAATTGTAAAATTAAAAATTTCAGAAAAGGAGTTGATGGTACCTACTAACAGATAAGGGATTTCTTTCTGGGATGACAAATATGTTCTAAAATTTTCTGTAGTGAAAGTTAAAAACTAAACTGATTGAATTATATAGCTTTTAAATGGGCAAATTGTATGGGTATATGAATTATGTATCAATAAAGCTAATTAAAAATATTGTGAATCTGTTGCAAAAACACATTGAATTCATCCCTATGCACTTCATTAAAGGAAAAAAGGTAGATTTAAACAAATCATCTATAAAGTAAATGCAGTTATTTTACCATACATTTTAAGCTATAAGAAAATGTGGCCTTTTGTCTTCATTTTAGTGAAATGCTTTTATAATGGCAATTTTCCTGTTTTGACCTATGATGGATAGGAGGTTAATTGATGTTAAATGGATGCTTTGTTAATCCTTCATCAGCTACTAAATTGGTATGGGGAGTCCAGGTCAGGACTACATGGGCCCTGGCCAGCTTGTTTTTTCTGAAAGTTTTATGGGCTCCCCCTCCTCCCTGTTCCTCCAAACCACACATCATTTTCCCTAGCTGCCCTTGAAGAGACAAGCCTAACTCCCCTCCCCTCCACTCATTCTTCTTTCTCTCTCTACTCTCTGCTGCCCAGTGACAGCTTGTAGATGTTGCGTGCGAGTGAGTTCAGCTGGCGCTGTGTGGTCTGAGTGTGTGGTCTCCAGCCTAACAGAGAGGCAGCTAACAGGGTGGATGAGAGAGAGCGATACTGTTTACTTTAATTTATTTCGGATGCCGGAATTGTGCCCAGAGTTTCTCCTAAGCTTGACTCCACAGCTAGCAGCTTCAATCCCTCACAGCTGTGGTTCCATCTGAACCTCACCAGCCTCTTCCCCCAGGCACTTTACATAGAATTTGCCTGTTTAATCCCTTGAGGCTCAGAAATGTTAATGCACTGCTGAGTGCTGTGATTATTTTGTTTTCAGTATGTCAAGATATGTGGCCTTGAAGAAGTTTCTTTTGAGATAGAGCTAATACAGCAGAAATTGTAAGATAAGTGACAAAGTTGGTATATTTTAGAAATTGGAAAGCTATTACACAAAATATTGATGCAAATAATCCAACTGTGCTCATTTGAAGGAATCTGGAAGTTAGGTGACATCGTGTTTAACAATTTTAATAAAGTTAACTAGTTTAAGCTGACAGGTGATTCTTTGACCGTTTTGGGGGAAAAAAACCAACTACATTGATTTGGCATGCTTATTTACTGTAGTTACTGTATTTGGCAGTGAATATTTGCTTTTTCATCATAAAGATTTCTTTCTCTACTTCTTTATTGTAAATAGTATAGTAATATTTTCTTCCTTTATCATTCCTGAACATTTTTGTTGAAATGGTCAAACATTTTGTTATTTGAATAGATACCTATAGACATTTAGTATCATTTGGAATTTTGCACTATTCAACTTTTTCACTTCCCTGCCTTCCTAGTAGTCTTGCTGCAGTGCAGTTGTGTTATTGATGCTTTGTTCAGACTGGAAACTTCAGTCTAGTCTAGGCCACTGACATTTTCCAGAGGGGCTACTGTATGTAGCTTGTTGCTCTGCTGCTCCTTCCTTCCTTCCTTTCTTCCCTCCCTCCCTCCTTTCCTCCCTACCTCCCTTTCTCTCTCTCCCTTTCTTTTTCTTTATACTTTCTCTTTCTCTCCCCTCCCCTCCCTCCCCTCCCCTCCCCTCCCCTCCCTCCCCTCCCTCCCCTCCCTCCCCTCCCTCCCCTCCCTCCCCTCCCTCCCTTCCCTCCCTCCCCTCCCTCCCTCCCTCCCTTCCTTCCTTCCTTCTTTCCTTCCTTCCTTCCTTCCTTCCTTCCTTCCTTCCACTTTTTTCATTTTCTTTTTTTCCCTAGCTCTAACCTGAATTTTTAGTTCATGAAGTCAGTTTATATCAGTGAGAAGGTAAACCTTCCTCCTATTACCTTGTATCTTTTTAGTAATAGCCATGATTTTCCTTATCCTCATCTGGCTTAGAATTAGAAGACTTTAAGAATTTAGTAGTATGGAATACTTAAAATTTTAAATTATATTATCTTATATTTTTTTGTGTTCAGTTTTTGGGTTCTGTATCAGTGGGATTATGATAATAATCTGGTGCTCACAGAATCCTGAAACATGGTTAGTATATGTACAGAGTTGGTACACTGATTATTCCAGATGCAATATTCCAGAATATTTTCATCATTCTTGAACAAAATCCCAAATCCATCATCAATCCTTTCTATTCTCTTTTTTTCTAGACACTGCTAATGTTCTTTCTGTGTCAACAGGTTTATTTCTAAATTTTTCTGAATGTGGAATCATATCATATACAATCTTTTGTATGTTATAACAGTAAATACATGCATGATATTAGTTATTAGTCTATAGTGTTCATCTAAGAAGTAAAAATTCTCTTCATGATGAAAAGTACTGATAAATGAATATTATAGTCCCATAATAACAAATGAAATAAGCTAGAAAGTGTGAAGTGCTCTAAGCTTATATTTGATAGAAATGCCACATGAGTACATTTTCTGCTAGCCACAGAAGCAGTCAATCTTGAGTTTTACTAGTGCCAGTGCTAATTGATTGCTTAAAATTGTATAGAGAATACCATAAGGATAAAAACTAAGTAAGCTGAATTCCTCCAATCCTAACTTTACTTTTCCTGTGCTTATTCTCCTGAGAATGAACAATAGGGAAAGGACTTTGCTTTTATTCTGCTGTAACTGGATTGAGATTATCCTTAAGGGCAGTTGATCTCTCCAGTAGGTAGAGCTATAGCAGGTTGGTAGCTTTGCAAACCACAGTATTTCAAAATGCATTTCTGTTGAAGACAAGTTCATCTTTGCATCTAAAAATATTCCTATCTTTATTTGAACTTTGTTTCAAATTAAAAATTAAATGAAATAGTCTTAGCTTAATTCATATAAGAATGAAGGAGATGTATGAAGGGGAAATTTATTTTACTTTAAAAATTTAAATTAATTTGTCCTTTGTATAAAGGACACATGTCCTCAAGCCAACATTTCTAGTTTTTAGGTAATTCTGTATAGAAAAAAGAATATCAAACACTTCTTATGCCATACAATTAAAGATCATCTTTAAGCATGACTTGTTAGTCACTTCAAAGGGACCCTCAGAAAAATCTATGGTTAATTTAACTTCATCTAATTCTTCATGTGACATTTCTATATTAAGGGTCAAGATTCCCTATTATAGATTAATTCTTCTTTCAGATGTAATTAGTGGACTTATAGTCAGTCCTGTGATCGGTTCAAAAAAAGGAAAAGTTAGTATGTGAGACACAGTAAGGATCAAGCGGTGGCATCTATCTTGCAGTAGAACAAATTTAGCTGATGTTCCTCTGGAAGACCATATAGTTGGTTTCACATAGCTAGAATTTTACATGGCCTTTGAGGTCCTTGTTGCTGTATTTGAGGAGCCTCAAGAATAGTCAGATCATAGCTCTTGACTTCTCAGATCTTCATAGTCCCAGCCATTCTTCTACAGAGGGCTAGGAGAATGCTAGGAGAATGCTAGGAGTTAACTTCTGGTAGCTTTGCACTTAATCACTTGGAATGGTTTGTATTGCTGCCATCAATGTATAGAAACACTACACAGATTCAGTATAGGCTTTTGTCTTAAATAGGTTGTGTTGGGTTACTAGATTAAAAAAAAAAGAGAGAGAATGACAAATCTTAGAGACTCATCTCCAATTAACCAGCAAAGGTTGTAAATAGAACTGGAGCTCGGTGGTAGAACACCAGCTGTAAATGGAAAAAGCCAAGGGAAGACAGGAGGATCTGAGTTCAAGCTCCCATAATGGTACCAAAAAAGAAAGCAAAAAGAATATGATAACCTAGCCATATCTACTGAGCTGGTTTTTTTTTGTTTGCCTTTTTAAATATAGAGGATATTGTTTGTTGTTAGCATCTTTTCTTATAGTAATTAATTGCAATTCTTTCCTTAACTCTTTCCCATCACTCACTCCCCCTAAAAACGAAGAGCAAGAACAAAAAATGAAGAATGGAGTTAGGGGCTGAATTTCCCAGGGAGCCATCATGTGGCCAGTGTTTCCAATGAAACAAGCAATCTATTTGCTTTATTTCAATTTCCTCTGCTATTTACTAGCTATGACTGTTGTTTATTTGAGACAGGGCCTCACTCCATTACCAGGCTGTTCCCAGCTTGGCTCTAGCAATGCTCCTGCTCAATCACTCAAGTAGCTGGAACTAGAGCCCCACTATGCCAAGCTACCAGCTATTTAATCTCTGATAATGCTACCCCTGCTAATAAGATAATTTAGCATTTTAGAACACATTGTTCTTGTAACTTTCCACTTAATCTCTTGGAATGGTTTGTATTGTTGCCAGCAAAGTATAGGAACACTTCACAGATTCAGTGTATGTATGTCTTAAATAGTCTGTGTTAATAGGCCAACAATAAAATCTGTTTTAGCTTGTTCTTCTCAGGTTCAACATTTCAGTTGTAAATTGTCTGTTTTACTTTTTCTTTTTTAAAAAGTTTTTTATTGGAAAAATACTGTACAGAGGGGTTATAGTTACGTAAGCAAGGTAATGAGTACATTTCCTATCAAGCATTGTGGCCTCTTCCTTTGTTTTTCCCCTAGCATCCTTCCCTCCCACCTCCACAACTACATTCCCTCCTCCTCCCTGCCTAAATTGTAAAGTTAGTTTTTCAACATAGTGTCTTGTACATCTCATTGTTACAATGGGTCAACCTGTATCCCTATTTAAAGCATTTTGTTTTTTTCCCTTCCCTGCAAATTAGAGAAGTATGTATATACAAGATGCAGGACACCAACATCAAATACAGTGAAAACAGGGGTTGTACTGTGGGGGAGGAACATACAAAGCAACAAAAAAAAAATTACATGGTACATTATAAATACTGTTAGAAACAATAGCAAGAAAGAAAAAACCACTTGTGTCCCTATCTTGGGGTTGATTTCACTTGACATCTTTTTTACTTTTTATTTTATTGTGAAAATACTGTACAGAGTGGTTACAATTACATGAGCAAGGTAATGAGTACATTTCTTTTTTTTTTTTTTTTTTTTGGTTGGTTGTGGGGCTTGAACTCTGGGCTTGGGCGCTGCTGTCCCTGGTGCTCTTCAGCTCAAGGCGAGCGCTCTATCGCTTGAGCCACAGGGCCACTTTCAGTTTTCTAGTGGTTTATTAGAGATAAGAGTCTCAAGGACTTTCCTACCGGGGCTGGCTTTGAACCTCTATCCTCAGATCTCAGCCTCCTGAGTAACTAGGATTACAGGCTTGAGCCACCCAGCTTATGAGTACATTTCTTATCAAGCACTGTTGCCTCTTCCTTTGTTTCCCTTTCCTATCCCCATACCCGGATGCCCCCCTCCCCCGCCAAAGTTGTAAAGTTCTTTTTTTGACATAACGTTTTGTACATCTCATTGTTGCAATGGGTCCACCTGTATCACTATTTAAACAATTCGTTTTCCCTTCCCCTCCACAAATTATACCAACATCAAATACAGTGAAAACGGGTTAGACCGTGGGGGGCGGACATACAAAGCAACAAAGAAATATCTTATAAATATGTTAGAAACAATAGCAAGAAAGAAAAAATCACTTGTGTCCCTATCTTGGGGTTGATTTTGCTTAACATCATCTTATCTGGTCATGTGTGCATAGCTTTTGACCTGTTCTGCTTGTCCCAGACATATACTAGTTATTGCAAGTAAAGGAAACCATGGGACCTATGTTTCTTTGGGCCTGGTTTTCTTTGTTTTTGTAAGAGCTTTTAATTGATTTGTGTGTGTGTATGTGTGTGACATTTTATATGTTAAGCTGTTTATATTTTTTCATTTTGGATATTTTCTCAAACTTCCTGTTGGCTTTTTAAATTAGCAGATCTCTTATTTATGAACCTATTAAAGATGCACATTTCTCTTAGATATGATAAATACTTTTGGCAAAGTAGCAGTATTTTACTAACAAAAAATTATACTGACATAAAATACTAACATAAAACAAACCAGTAGTTGATGTATATACCAATAGTGAACAGGCTGGGAACGAAATCAGGAAAATAAACTTATGTACAATAGCCTCAAAAACAATTAATAACCAAAGAATAACTAACCTAGGAGGTGAAAGACCTGTATAAGGAGTACTACAATGTTGTAAGAACAATTGAAGACAGTAGAAGGTTAAAGGACCTCCTATGTTAATGGATTGGCACGATTAATATTGTAAAAATGACTATGCTTCTACTATCAAAAGTCCAGTCTTCCCCCCTACACACAGAAATATAAAAAAAATTCTAAACATAAATTCGAAAGTACAAAAAATCCTGAATAGACAAAGCAGTCTTGAACAAAAAGGGCAATGTTGGTGGTATCACAGTAACCTGAGTTCAGATTATACCATAGTAACAAAAGCAATTCTAGTACAAAAACAAATACATAGATCAATGGAATAGAATAGAAGCCCAGAAATAAGCCCATACAGCTATAGTCAGTTAACTTTTTTTTTTTTTTTCCCAGTCCTGGGTCTTGAACTTAGGGTATGGGCGCTGTCCCTGAGCCTCTTTGTGCTCAAGGTTAGCACTCTACCACTTAACCACAGTACCACTTCTGGCTTTTTCTGTGTAGTTTATTGGAGATAAAAGTCTCCCAACTTTTCTGCCTGGGCTGGCTTCCAACTGTGATCCTCAGATTTCAGCCTCCTGAGTAGTTAGGATTACGGGCTTGAGCCACCGGTGCCCAACGTTGGTTCATTTTTGACAAAGGTGCTATAACCCTTTGTTGGAGAAAAAGTCTCTTCAAAAAATCCTGCTGATAAGACTGGATATTCACATATAGAAGGTTGAAGCTAGATCCTTATATCTTACCCTGTTTTAAAATTAATCTAAAATGGATAAAAGGTTTTAATATAAGGCCTAAAAGCTTTCAAGCTGCCAGAGAAAAACAGGACCCGCCCTTTAAGATATAGGTATAGGTAATACTTCTCTGAATAGAACCCAAATTTCTCAGGAAATAAGAACAAGAATCACATCAAATTAAAAAGCTTCTACACAGCAAAACAAACTATCTCAGAATAAAACTTAAATCTATAGAATGGAGAAAAAACTCTGCCAGCTATTCACCAGATTAAAGATTAGTATTGGGAAATATCAAAGAGTAATGCTGAATATCAAGAATGATCAAACACAGTAATACTTTGAATTCGATCAAAGTAAATTGTATGCACACAGAAATATTAAAATGAAACTACTTTGTACAATTAATATATACTAATATAATTTTTTTTAATTTTTGGGTAGATGGTATGGCTCAAGTGCTAGTAGGCCTGCTTAGCAAGTACATGGGTCTGAGTTCAAATCCCAGTACCATAAAAAATGTAAAAATAGTTTTTATAGGTCTCTCTCTTCATCTGTCTGTCTAGATACCATTATCAAAATATAGATATTTATCCAGATCTTCTATATTCAGATGTATAGCTCTATCTAGATATATCTAGATAGTTAGCTGTAGATATTTGTAAATAGATAAGGGTTTAGGTATATATACATAGATTCCGCTATTCAGTTTGTTCTTTTTTCTTTTTTGGTCTATCATGGGTCTTGAACTCAGGACTGGCTTGGGTGCTCTCCCTGAGATTTTTGCTCAAGGCTGTGCTCTATCACTTTGAACCACAGCTCTTAGCTCTACTTTTAGTTTTCTGGTGGTTAATTGGTGATAAGAATCTCATGCACTTTCCTGCCCTAGCTGGCTTTGAACCCTGATCCTCAGATCTCAGCCTGAGTAGCTGGGATTACAGATGTGAGCTTCCAGTGCCCAGCCTAGAGGTAATTTTTTAATGCTGATATTGGGGCTTGAAATGAGGACCTGGAACTCTCACTTAATTTTTTTGATGGTGCTCTATGACTTGAGCCAAACCTCCAGTTCCAGCTTTTTGTTGATTAATTGGACATAGAAGTGTCTTGGATTCATCTTAGTTTCAAATCAAGATCCTTGGATCTCAGATCTTAGACTTCTGTGTAGATAGGATTATAGGCATGAGCTACCAGCACCCAAGCTAAAAGTCTGGAAGGTCAGTACTTCGGTAAATGATTCCTTTGTGTGCATGTGTGTGTGTGTCTAGCCATATTGCTGCAGGAAACCTACTCTGCCAGTTGTCAGTTGTAGGGTATTAGAGAAGGGATTTATCAGACCAACTGAGCGGGAGTTTTAGGAATTATTTCATGGAAGGACATAGAAAAATATTTGGACATACTAAGTACTAAACAAGCAAACTCTTACAGTGTTATTATTAAGTAATGCTATTTTTATTTGAATACCCATCATTATGGAATTATAATACTGATATGTTTCACACTATTCTCAAATTTGACACAACAAAGTCTCAGTGTAAATGTAACAATCACACCAATTTTTCTATACTTGGAACATTTCAAGTAAAAAACATGGTTAAATAAAGGAATAAATAATAGGAATTATCATCTTCCAATATTAATAGCAACTGAATCTCTTAAACACAGAAACACATCTAACATTTAGCATGCAAAGAAAATTCGAGTTCTTGAAGCTTTTATTAGGTTAGTGTGAAAACTTTTTAAAATACCTTTGCAAACCACTTTGTCACTTTTTTATGCAAAATAAGACTACTGACTCTAAAATTGAAAATAGATACATGTCTGTTAAATATGATAAATTGTAAAAATAAGAGGCACAGGCATGGGAAATGCTATTTCACTTTAAAAAGGAAAATCAATATGATAGATTCTTAGTGTGGACCTGTGTTTCTGTTGATAAACTATCATACTCTGCTGAATTTTAATCAGTATTAATAGAATTTTATGGGATACATACTTTTCTTTTGAGAGAGTTACAGTATTGTTATTTAAGATAGGTCTTCACACACACACACACACACTCTCACACTCACACTTGTATGCACACACCTAATACACAGTATTGTCAAATTGTGTATGTACTAAATAGGAATGCATTTGGTTGCAAGTAAGAGGAAATTTGACAGATGATAGCTTAGACAAATAGAATTCTCCTTTTGGACTTAGCACAATGTCTATATGTATTTAATCCAGAGGTTCATGCAGTAGTATAGCCACGTAATGAAGGATATAGGTTGCTTCTGTCTTAACATTTTGTCATAGTGTAGTATAGTACTTGTTTCATATAGTTATAAGAGGTTGCTGCAGTTCCTGGTTTTATTTCTGTGCCTAAAGCAAGGAAAAGGGGGAGATGACATAAAGCCAGATGTATTTACTCTTTATTTAAAGAAGAAAACAAAGCTTGTAGAATAAAATGTACTGTTTAAGCTGACTGAGTTTTATATTTTTCATTTTCTTTTATTTTTAGTTATGTATTTTTCATATTTTTGAGTAGTGGTATAAAGTAGTTGCCATTTAACAAAGCAGTTTATGAATATAATGCATCTTGATCAGTGCCACCTATTTCAACATTTTCAACTACTTTGACATTCTCACCTACTTCTCTCATGTCACCCCTTTCCTTACTTTTCTTAATTTTGTAGTGTGTGTGTGTGTGTGTGTGTGTGTGTGTGTGTGTGTGTGTGTGTGTGTGTGTGTGTGTGTGTGTGTGTGTGTGTGTGTGTGTGTGTGTGTGTGTGTGTGTGTGTGTGTGTGTACTGAGTTCTTGACTGTGTCCTCACACTTCTCCTCTTCATTCACCTACATCTAGCCCCTTGACCCCACTCTCCCTCTTTCAAGTACTCATTTCTTGGTGCTTATTTTATTGGGCTTTGACTTTGCCTTTCTAAGGGATTATACTATTTGAGTTCTCCCTTGAATCTACTATATTTCAGTTAATTATTTTATTATCATTGATTGATGGTTAGCTTAATGTTACAGATTGCTTATTGTTTTGTGGCTAGTTATGTCATTTATAATGTTATTCATATTGTTTCTTATTTTCTATTATAAAGTAATTATTTAGCTTGGTATAGGGATTAACTAGAGTCTCAGTGATTCTACCAGTGTGCTTTACCACTGAACTCCCCCCCTCCCAAGACAGAATAATATTTTAAATAAAGGCAAGTAAGTGCCTGTTTGTTCCTGACCACACAACTTTCACCTACTAATTAAGGAGTCAAGATCTCTATAAGCTGTGGAATTGAAGCTACCAGGGAAACCTGTCTGTCTTTTGTACAGAGTCCCAAAGAAGAGAAACTGTGGTGGACATGGTACCCATTTCTTCTAGAATGGGGAAAGCAACTTCTAGTGAATCCATGAAAAGTCAGAGATCAGGTGTGTTGGATTTGCCTCTGTCTGTCTAAAATCATTTGATAAATGACAACACTGTTACTTTGTCTAGATCTCCCTAAAGCACTTAAAGGAGTTAAAAAAATTCTAAATATATTTTGCTTTCTTTTTACTTCTTCCTCAACCTTTGGTGAAAAGGGCGGGTGCACATTGATTTTACTGGTCCAGAAAAGGTTAAAAAGGGAAGAATTGTTGATTTTTTAAATTTACTAAGTGAAATTCATTGATTAAAAAATTAAATAGAAAATCTGTTTTCATAACAAGTCCATATGAAGCCATACTTGAAATATATAACATTATTAAAATATTTTTCTTAGTTTTATTTGTGCATATTTTGTAGAATTATGGGTTTCATTTTGGCATATTAGTATATGCATCTAACACACTTTATTTCTGCATCCCCAGTCCTCCCCTTATTCATGTCTTCCTTCCCTATTCCTGATTACCTTCCACTTACTCAATAGTCAGATATAATTTTTTTTAGATTTGAGGTCTTCTAGCTTGTGCCTCTAGAGTTGCTTGGATTATGGGCCTGTATAATTAACCTTCCCTCCTCCCCCCTCCCAGTTTTAAGGGAAGAATTTTAACTTAAGAGTTTGTTGTCCAGGTACAGTGAAGTAAACATAGTCAGAGACAATTGCTGTTGAAAGATAGTTGATTACTCACAGTTCTAGAGCAGAGGGGTTATGTCATATTACACCATACAGAACTACCCAGGAACCATCAAGATACAGGTCCTGAAGCAGATGGAACCAGAGGGAGAGGCATGTGTCAGAGCCTTTATTGTGGTATTCATGGAAGGAATGGGCTAGGCAGGGTAGGCAAGCTGAGAAAATTAAGGATTGGATAATTTGAGTAATTTCCCAGGGCTCTAGGATACAGGGATAGGTTTCAGTTGTCTAGTATTGTTAGGGTGTTTAAAACTGGGAGGAGTGTCCCTGACTGCAGGAGGCTGACTAAAATACTGTGGACTCCAGATTGGCTAGCTTTGAGGTGTGTTTCTGAAATTAGTTAACTCTCAGAGAGGCAATCTCTTTCTCATTTTCCAGGATTCCAACAGGTTGAAGCATCAGAAAGTGTAAAAACTGTTACTGATACAAAGACTAGGATTTTGACACACAGCTTTAGAATTAGTGGTAGAGTATGGGGGAAAAAGTGAGAGCATTCATTCCTGTTGCTGGCAAGAAGAGGCTTTTTTTTTTTTTTTGATCTGGAAAGGAGTGTGAGTAGAAACATTTTAACTCACTTACCCAAGGTATTTTTGAAGCTTTTGTTGTGTTTTGTAGATTTCTCTTTCCATTATAGGCCAGATTCATTTTTAGTGTTAGACTTTGAGAAGTATTAATTGCACATTTTGTGCAACACACACACACACACATATATATTTAAATATAATATGTGAACTTTACTGAGCAAATATGGCCCAAATCCTAGTTATTTGAAAGAGTAAATAAGTCACTTCAAAGCCTAAACAAATTTTCTCTGTTTTTTTTTTAATGCAATTATGGAAGCGAAACAATCAGTTAAAAGACTTTCCTTATTCATTTAGAAACACTTGTTCTGTAATTATAATACAATAAAAAACTCACTTTGACCTCTAGTTCCCTATTTAGTAAAAATGGTTCTAATTTGGCTAATTGCAAATAAATTATGATCAATTTAAAATTTTAGCTTGATTTTTGACTCAGAATTTATTGTTTGTTATGCTTAGTATCCAGCATAGCAGTATGAAACTTAATTAAAAGTGATAGTTCTCACTATCCTATTTTTGGATTAAGGAAATCACAAGGAACCATGTATTAGCTTTTGTAAATGTACTTTGGTTCATTGTTTAACACCACACTTACCTGTCTGGGCACAGATGTAAGAATGGAAGCCATCACAGCCATGAGCTCCTCCAGAGTCTGTGTCTATTTTTAGCAAAGAATCAGGAAAGAGATAGTTTAGACTATATAAGGGTTAGTGTCTGATTATGTAGAATACCAGGAGGTAAGCCTTTTTTTCTTTTTTGTGATCAAGGTGAGCATAAAGAGGACATGATGTCAAGGAAGATCATGCTGGTGAGTTTGAGGGGAAAGGTCAGTTATACCCTGAGATCTGCTTTCTACTCTTCCCTCTGGCCATGGTGGTAAAGGTCCCATTAAGTGGTAAGTTTATCAAAAACACTCAAATCTCTGGGCATATTCTAACCCCTGGAGCAATAATTCTTAATGGGAGGTGACATTTGTCATTTGACACTTTTGATCATTACTAGTGATTGAGCTAGTGGCATTTAGTGGATAGAAGCCAGGCATGCTGTTCCATCTTGCAACCTAAGACAGTCTTTTTCACAAAGAATGGTCCTGTCCAAACTATCATTAATGCCATAGTAGAGAACCTCAGTCTTGGAGAAAGAGTATAAGGAGCTCCAAATTCTTTCTGATTTGTGAGAGGCATCTAGACTTTATGGAACTTTTGGACATCTTTAAGAACTTTGTCATTAGGGGAATTGAACAAAAGTTATCACAGGAGGAGATCTGGAAAGAGTGGTGGTCATCTAGAAGCAGTGAAGGAGTTAGGGACAGCCAATAAAGAGAGGAAAAGAACTTTACAGAGATTGGCATTCTGCTTTTAATCATCAATAGAAATCTGATATTAAATGAACTATACAACTTGTAGTTGGGGGGATGGGAAGGAAAAACTGGGAGAGAGCAAGGGAAGTGGTAACTTGTCCAAAAAGAAATTTAATTATTGCCTAACTTATGTAACTAACTCCTCTATACATCACCTTTACAATAACAGTAAAAAAAGTTAACAAAATATATTGAGCTCAAAAAAAAAATCTGATATTAAGTGAAGTTACTATTAAAAGGAAGCTTACAAAACACTGTAGTCTGATGAAATAACATGTTGGCCAAAGCCTTATTCTGTTGAGGCTTAAAGTGGTACTTCTTTAAATAGAAAACTAACCAAGTGAATACATTGCATTATATTTTATGTTAATTTTTTGATCAATTTGAATTTTAAAACATTCTACAAATTTCTGACTTTGTTGATATATACTCCATTAAAATAACTTTAATTTTTAGATTATCCTTATATGCCAAAAGTTGAGTATATTTTATTTCTAAATTTTACATTAGTTCAGCTCATTTAAGTATTAAAAAAAATTTCTTGTATTTTTTTGGAGGTTACCATTTGTATTTTCTCAGTAAGAAAAGGGGAATAAATTGAAAATCATCAACTTTTATGTCCATTAGACAATTAAGTCACAGAGGAGGCTGCTGGTCCTGAATTTTGAGAAATAAACAGGCATATATTGAGATTTATAAGTGAATATTGCAAAAGAATTGTGTGGTTTTTAAAAAAGCATGCTTTTCATATTCACCTTTCAACAAACACTGCAGTGCATGTTAAAACACAGTTTGAAGAAACTGTGAAACCAGAAATGAAGAGCAACTATGATTATGTGTTAAGAGGCCCAAATGTAAAAAAGATAATTATTGACAAGTAAATAATATATATATAGACGAATGGAAAGTTTAAGGAAATAGTAGAAATTTTAAAAAACACAAAAATAATAGAAATAACAAAAACAGACATTATGAATGCTTTTAATGGACTTTTTGATGAACTCATCAAAAATTAAATTACGAAAAAGGAATCTGTGAACTTGAAGAAATATCAATAGAGACTTTTAAAACTAAAATTGGAGGACCAAAAAGACTGAAAAAACAGATCAGAATATCCAAGAATTGTGGGACAGTTTAAAAAAGTATAATATATGTATAATGGGAATTCTAGAAGGAAAAGATAAAGGAACAGAAGAATATTTGAAATAGTGCCTGACATTTTTCCAAAATTAATGATAGACATCAAACCTTAGATCTAGGTAGCCCAGTTAATAGTAAGCAGGCAAATTCTAAAAACTATTCTTACGCATATCATATTCAAACTGCAGAAAAATAAAAACAAAGATTTTGATAGAGGTTGAGGCCCAGCTTTTATTGGCTTTAAAAAGAAGTAGATGACTTTTTTGACCCACAGCTATAACTTCTATATTTAAGGCTACCCCAGTGGACAGAGTGAGTTCTGTGTCTCATGATGGGGAGAGATCTGCTCCAAGGATTAGGAACAACTCTAAAATGAAAATTTGATGAAGCTAGCTTCTACCCGGCTTCACAGATGTTAATAATGTACCTTACCGTGTCCGTTCCCTCCCTTGCCTTACTTTATATATTGAATATTCCAGCACACACAAAAAGCCCTTTGGGCTCCCATTCTCCCTCCTTCTTTTCCCCTCTCTTCTTTTGTTCCTTGTTTTCCCTCCTTCCTTCCCTCCCTTCTTCCCTCCCTCTTTTCCTTCCTCCCTTCCATCCTTAATTTCTTCTTTTCTGTTTGAGGTTGAGATTAAGCTGTTACCAGAGCCCTGGAGAGGAACAATCTGACTCTTAAGTGTCACTTATAGGTTGTCAGCTTGATGGGACAACCCCAGTTGGGGAGCAGGTACCCTATCACATCCCAATAATCCCTCTGATCCCATCCCCTCCCATCCTAATACTCCATGTTTTCCCATCTGTGTTAATCAGCTTTCTTTCATTACATTGAAACACTTGAGATAACTCTTAAGATAATTGTTTTTGGTTCATAATTTTGGAAGTTGTAGTCCATGATCACACAGAGCCATTGTTTGGGCCTTTGGCCAGGAGCTTTTGGTAGAAGTAAGTGGTGGAACAAAACTGATTGTTTTATAAGCCAGGAAACAAAAAGAGAGAGAAAGATAGAATCCAATCTCCACTGCGGACATACACCAATGATCTAAGGGCTTCTCATCAGACTCCACCTTTTAAAGTTTCATCAAACCTCCCAGTAACTTCATCTTGGCTAACAAGTGAGCTTATTGACCTTTGGAGGTACTTAACTAAATCATAGTGACTGCTAACTTGGTCATCAAGAGACTGCAGTGGACTCATTTCTGGAAACAAGCTAGATAACTCCTATTATAGTCACCCTTATGATACCCCAGAATTTTTCTGGGCCAAAGGTACATTGGCCCTGGGAGAGCCTGGGAGTTATCCTCTCTGATGACTGGATCACTGCCTAATTTTAATGGGCAGAATATTGCAGCAGTATAGACACAGTTACTGAAGATTATAATACATTTCCTTTTATGTGTCTACAGAGTATGAAAACATTAAAGATATTTCTAATCCCCAACCCTAGTGAGAGAGACATTTCATAGGAAATCCCAGGGACCCAGGGACAAAGGTAGGTCATGAAGTAGAACTGAAACTGCATTGAACCCACTCCCTGACTACCTTGACCCCTGAGCTGAATCTGTGTTGTTTATCAACTGAAAATGGCGTGAGATTTTGGACTCATTTGTAGTCCAGCTCTCAGCTCCTGGTCTATACAATACCATAGCTGGAGAGCTACACTGTCAGCTGAAGCTTTGTCTTTAGCAGACTCTACCTTTGAAGCTACCATCCCTGCAGAGCCTAGGCATTCTGCTAAGTCCAAAGCAGCTAGCCTTTCATTCCATTCTCACCTTTGTTTTCTCCCCTAACAGGAAGTCAGAATAATGGGGAGAATCAGGATTCAGGCAGAAAGCCAGCTGAACAAAGTGCCTGCTAGATCTCCAGCTGGTTAGAGTGGGAGACCACCCTCCTTTAGGATAGCCTCACAAGCATAGCCCACAGCATGAGCAGCAGTGGTGGAACCCCAGACAGAACCAACTGCCTCAAGGCTTATCCTCCAGAAAAACTGCTTTCAAGCTGGGCAGCTCTGATCAGGACCATCAGAATTTGCCTGTCCCTCTGGCTACAGCAAAAATTGGCAGGAGCCACTGGGAGGTTTCTTACTTTTATCCACAGACATCTGTTTCAAGTCTGTTGGAAAGATCAAGCATGTAGCTGAATACAGTGGAGCCAGTCAAACATCCTGTGGTACACTGCAGAGGGAAGAATGAATGTGGGAAGTTCAAACTGTGGCCTTGTATTTCATATGGAGCAGGACTGTAGACATAGCAGAAAGATGAGTAGGTTTGACATCTAAAGTAGGTTTGACATCAATATTCCCTAAGGGAAAAGAATACTATAGAAATGTGAATAAGCAAGTGAGAAGCTGGGGACAATATTTATGGAGATGAAGGGTTTGTATTCTTACCACAGGTCTTAAAAATAATGAAACATAAATTCCACAAAGAGATGTAAAAGGCCAAGAAAGTAGAATTCATGCTCATAATGCAAGTAAAAATGATTTTTCTTGGCTGCTGCAGCCACTTTATTCCCAGAGCCAACTTGCATGAGTAACAATACCACCATTACTTCAAACTGTTGTAGGAATCGTAGTCCTTTTTACATGTACCAAAACTCATACTCAACAATGAGCTCTGGGTTGCAGAGGAAGATTTACTGTTTGCACCTGTCTGTAAGGCTTTGTTACAAATTAATCACACACAGAAGTGCTACTTAAAAAATCTTTTTTTTTTTTTGGGTCTGGTCATGGGGCCTAAACTCTGGGCCTGGGTGCTGTCCCTCAGCTCTTCAGCTCAAGGCTAGTGCTCTACCACTTGAGCCACAGTGCCACTTCCGGCTTTTTTATTTTTGCTTATGTGGTGCTGAGGAATCAAACCCAGGGCCTCAGGCATGCAAGGCAAGCACTCTACCACTGAGCCACCTTCCCAGCCTGACTACTTAAAAATCTTTTGATTTTTCACTAGCAATGAGCCTTCTTGATTGATTAGATGGGGTTAATATGTTAGGTTGGGCTTTATTTTAAAACAATTTTTTTGTTGTTGTGAGTCCTGCTATACCTGAGCTTACCCCCTTGCCCCTCCCCCCACCAAGCCTAACACTCACCTCTTGAGAGCTCAAGAATCTCATGAACTTTCCTGCCCAGGGAGGCTTTGAAATGTGATCCTCAGATCTCAGTCTCCTGAGTTGGTAGGATTTATGTGTGAGCCACCAGAGCTCTGCTCAAAGCATTTTTTTTTGGTTGGTCATGGGGCTTGAACTCTGGGCTTGGGGCTGTCCCTCAGCTCTTCAGCTCAAGGCAAGCGCTCTACCACTTGAGCTACAGCACCACTTCCGGTTTTCTAGTGGTTTATTGGAGATAGGCGTCTCATGGTCTCTCCTGCCCGGGCTGGCTTTGAACCACGATCCTCAGATCTCAGCCTCCTGAGTAGCTAGGATTACAGGTGTGAGCCACCAGCGCCCGGCCTGCGCAAGGCATTTTTAAAAAAAGTTTTTATTTTTATTTTTTGTGATACTGGGACTTGAACTTAGGGCCCTCATAAAGGGTTATACTTTTGGCCCTTTTTGTGTCTGAGTTTTTGAATAGGGTGTCATGTTTATATCTGGCCGTTCCTTCACAGTTATCTTCCTATTTATGCTTTCTACATAGCTGGGATGACAAGCACTCACCACTATGTTTAGCATTTATTGGTTGAGATGCAGGTCTGATGAACTTCAACTGCATTTCTCCCATCAGCCACATCCTGAGTAGGATTAGAGATGTGAGCCACAGATCTAGCTCTAAAGTGTTATTTCTGGTAACTTTTATTTTGAGATAATTTCATAATTACTGAAAACTTTCTGGGATTAACAGTAACTTTGTATTTTGGCAGATAACAACTCCTACAAACCATTTATTTAACCAGACACACCAATTATTTTCTTTTTTGCCTCACTTGCCTTATCATTCTTCTCATCTATTTGTCTATTTTCCCCAGTATTTGAAATAAGATGCAAACATCACTTCTTCAGTAACTAAATACTTCCATAATGCTACTGTATAGTTACTAGGAAAATTTGACAATGATACTATACTATTGAATTCAAAGACTAAGGTCCATATTGTTTAATTAAAAGGTCAAAGAAGTCAAAGGTTATTCCAAATATTTTATTAGAGAAAAGTTTTCCTGTCTTAGAATTTATTCAGAATCATATATTATGCTTAGTTGTAATGTTCTTTAACATCAGTGCTTCAGCCTTTTAAAAGTGCTTGAGTCTTTTATATTTTTTTCTTGACCTTAATAGAATGTCTGTCACAAAGAATGAGGATGATTTTTGTTAGATTTTGGCTAATTTGGGCAGGAATTTATCAGAAGTGATGTTAGGTCCGTTTCACTGAATCATATCAAGAAACAAATGATATCTATTTCAAAATTGCGGATTTTAATTTTAATCATTTGTTAATGGTGATATATGTTAAGCCCTTCCTTTTCAAAATAATTATTTCCCCTTTGATGTTAATTTATAGGGAGATATTCTGAGATTATGTGAATATCTTTTGTTTTAAATCATACACTTACTAGTTTTAGCACAAACTGATAATTTTTATTAGTATTTCTCTATGTATTAGTGGACATTTTATATTAAGGGACACTGCAGTAGTGAATTCTATATATTTATGAATATGCAGCTAAATGTTTCAGACTTATTTTGTGTATACCCTACTTTTACCTTGGAGACAGCCTTTTCCAAAGGCTTCGTTTCTTTTTTATTGGGTAATGGTCATTAGAATTCATGGACATTATTGCTTCTCTTAGTGATCTTCCAATCTGTCTAATCAGTCTCTATATTGTAGACGAAGGAGAGATCTACTTTATCCCTGTTTAGTTCTTAGATGGGCTTCTTGTCTATATTAACTAAGTGAATATAGGAGCATACTAACAAAAGCACATGTTTTATCCATTTTTACATGTACATGTGGAATGAAGGCCAAAGAAATGACCACTGGTTGATACCTGCTTTTTCGACAAGGAACAATAAATCTATAAAGGAATAACAAGACAAATGGCTATATAGACTAGGATTATAACATTTAGGGATGTTACTAAGAGATATATGGAGCACAAGGAGAGAATCTAATGGAAGATAAGTGTTACTTTCAAGTGCTTATTTAGGTTTATGGCAGCCAAAATTAGCAGTAACTGGTGATTGTGGCTATTTTTTGGCCTTGATGTAGGAATGATATACCTCCAGAAATAATTTTTATGGATTATTGCATGTAGGGAAATTCATGCTCAATGACCCTTTCTAAATTTACAGAACTGCAAATGATTTTAACTTAAAATAATCACCATATCCATTTGTTACATTTTGAGATGTCAGATTCATAAGGATCTTTCTTCCTCTCTACTTCCTTCCCTCCTTCCTTATCTGTGTCTGTCATATCTGTTACATATTAGATGTAAAAAACTGAATTTATCTTTTACTGAGTCTCTTCAAATCTTTTACTCATTGAAATAATTGTATTATTTGTTTATTATCAAAGCTTTATCTGCAACAAGGTAATGGCTATAGTCACCTATAGTTTTGACATTGCAATTAATGTTTTTCTCTCGCTTTCTTCTATCTCTCTTTCCTTCTCTCCCTCCGTTCTTCTTTTCTCTCTTTTACTTTTATTTTATCCTTATGTGGATATCTAGTTGTGTGAATGTTATTTGGTTAGAATATTTTTCTTTCCCATTGAATGGCTTTGGTGACTTTATGAAAAGTCAAGTGAACGTATAAGTGTTTTCCCATTTCTTGAATTTATTATGTTCTAGTTTATGTGCTAGTTTATCCTCATACTTGCAACATACTGTCTTAATTACTGTAGATTTGTATTATGTCTTGAATTTATGTACTTTGTCCTATCTTAAAATTGTTCTATTTTTATATGAATAGCTATAGGAGTTTTAGAATCACCTTGCCAAAAATCTCAGTATAAACTTGGATGAATTTAAAGATCAGTGGAGGAGAACTGGTGTTTTAACAACATTGAGTCTTCTGATCCATGGACATGATATAGATCTTCGCTTATTTAGGTTTTTATGATCTCTGCAATATTTGTAGTTTTTACAATAGAAGTTTTGAGCATTTTAAAATTAAGTGCATCTTAAGTATTTTTTCTTTTATGATGGTATTTTCAAATAGAATTAAAAGTTCTAAAAAAATTTTTCAGGCTTTGCTACTAACATACATAAAACTACTAATTTATATATATTGACCTGAATATTAAGCTACTGCTAAATTCAGTTGTTGCTATTAGTTGTTTAGTAGATTTCCCATGATTTTCTGTGTGAAAAAAAATCACATAGTCTACAAATATAAAATGCTCATCTAGGGAATGCCCTTGATATCTTTCGACTTTTGTTGAGAGACAGCCTTGTCTTCTTACAAACAATCTTTTTTCATTATCAAGTATATGATCATTAAAATGAGGCTCCTATGTTCAATGTTCTGTCACCCACTCTACTTTTTTGGAATGAGAGTTTTAAATTATGAATAAAAGATTGCATCTGTCAAAGTTTTTTATTCCCTACATCTAGTTAGGTAAATATACCCTTCATCTTTTGGTATGAGTTATGTGATTCCTTTTTGAAAGTTAAGAGTTGGTCTTATGTGTGGGTAAAACCTTCTTAGTCATAATGTCTTCTAAAATCTTAGACGGTTATTGTAATTTCTTTCTTAAGTATATGACAATTCATCAGTGAAACCATCTAGGCCTGGAGGATGATGATCAATAGGTATGAAACTATTGAGTTTTTCACTTCATTTTGTTTATTTTTTTAGCTTTTCCTTTCAAGAAAATATTTATTTTATCGAAGTTATAAAAATAATTTCAAATAATTATTCAATTATTCATAACATTCCTTTATTTCATTGTCCTTGGTAACTGTAATTAACTCTACTCACATTATAAAATTAATGATTTCTGCCTGCCTGCCTTCTTCTCTTTCTTTTTTCTTTCTCTCTCTCTCTCTCACTCATTCTTTTTTCCTTTCTTTACTTAATTTGTGCTGGTCTGAGGCTTAAACTCAGGGTTTGGGCACTATCCTTGAGCTTTTGTGCTCAAGGCTAGCTACCACTTGAACCACAGCTCAACTTTTGGCTCTTTTGGTGCTTAATTTTCTCTGATACTTTTCTCACAGACTTTCCTGCACAGGCTGGCTTTGAACCACAGTCCTCAGATCTCAGCCTCCTGAGTAGCTAGGATTATAGAAATGAGCCACTGTATCTGTATGTTCTTTTCATTTTAAAAACAGTTTTGTATGCTTGGTCTACTGGCTCATACCTATAATCCTATCTCCTCATTAGGCTGAGATCTAGAGGATTATGGTTTGAAACCAGCCAGGGCAGAAGAATCTACACCAGCAAAAAGTCTGGGCTAGAAATGTGAGCTTGAGTAGAATGCCAGTTGTGAGCAAGCAAGCCACACAAGAGCATGAGGTCTTAAATTCAAAATCTTGTGCTTGCATACAAACACCCACACCCATGTGCACGTGCGCAGGCACACACACACACACACAAACACACACACACACACACACACACATACATATACACACACAGTGTTTTGCTAAGGCTTATTTTATAAGTTTTTAGTGATTAGGTATGGGATTTAATTTTGTTTCCTCTTTTAGTTTCTATTTTATTGATTTGCACTGTATGTTATTTTTCTTACATTTTCCATTTATTTCTTTTACATGCTCCCCTCTTTACTTTGGTTTTGTTTAGCTTTCTTTTTTCTAGTTTCTTCAGGTAGAAATTTGGGTTATTAGTTTTATTCATTTCTCCCCTCCCCCTCTCTTTCTTACCTATGAGTTTTACTATGTATTCCAGGCAGTTCTCCTGCTCTGCTTCTAGATTACTGGTATTAACAAGTATATACTAGTAAGCTTTCTAAGTACTGCTTTAGTGGCATCTCAGAAATTGTGTTTTTTTTTTAATATCATTCAGTTTAAAGTATTTTCTTACTTTCTGATTTCTTCTTAAACTGCTATTGGGAAGCATGTTCTTTAGTACTAGATGTGGTAGTGTATACTTGTAGTCCTAGCATTAGGGAGGCTGAGGTAGGAGGATTGTGAGTTTCAGGGTAGCCTGGGCTGCATAGCAAGTTTGAGGCCAGCTTGTGCTACAGAGTGAGACCCTGTGTCAAAGACAAAACAGAGTAAAAAAAAATATTGAATTTCCAAATACTTGGGTATACTTTTAAATGTTTTATTGTTTTTGCTAACTGAATTTTATGTAGTATTTGTAATTCAATGTATTTATATGATGTCCTGGCATAAGAATTGTCTTAGTGAACATTCCATGTGCCCTTGAAAAAAAGATCCATAAATGTCAAGTTGGTCAAATGAAGATTATTCATCTTGTCCATCTTTTATCTTGGTGACTTTTTGTTTACTCTAGTTATAAGTATTAAGAGGGATATTAAAATATCTAACTATGATTATAGATTTATCCTCTTTCTCCTACCTATATTTCATTAGTTGTAGAGCTCTTTTAAAATTTAGTGCGAGTACTGGGTTCTTGTACCTTTCTTGATGAGCTCATCCTTTCATCATTTTAACAGCTCCTTCCATGTTTCCATGTGGTGTTCCTTCCCTTTCAGATGTCAGAACTCTTTTCCTCCCATCTATCTCCCTTGCATCCCTTCCCCTCTCCTTTAAAGAAAGAAAACAAAACCCCTATGCTCACAGTTGCCAGGGACCTGTGCTTGCTATATGATCTTTCTAACATTTGAACCAGTCCTTTTGTTTTTTTGTTTTTTCCCTTTTAGTGTTTTCTTGTTGTTGTTGTTTTGAGATGGGGTCTTGTTTTCCCTCAGACCCAATACTCCTATCTATACTTGTATAGTTAGGACTACAGATGAGTCCCACCATTCCCAGCTAATTTTTTTTGAGATGAGTGTCACTGACTTCCTGCTTATACTGTCTTTAAGTGAGGATCTTTTTGATCTTTGCCTTTTAAGAAGCTGTGATTACACATATGAGCCCCTGTGTTCCTTCTCCATTCATTCCTTTTTTAATGCCACATAATATTCCATTGTATAGCTATACCACCTTTTATTTATCTGTTTATTAATTGATGGCCTATTGGGTTGATTCCATTTTGGATCTGTTAATATTTCACGAATATACAGATTTTAGTGAGGATACATGTTTTTCTTTGAGTATCTCTAAGAGTAGAATTGATGGCTCATATGGTTACTCTATATTTAACTTTTTAAGGAGCTGCTAAACTGTTTTCTAAAGTGGTTGGATCTTTTGTATATTACCGTCACCAACATGCAACCTTCCAGTTTCATTATATCCTTGCCAACACAAGATTACATGGTTTTTGATTATAGCCATCTGAGTATGGATGTAGAGTGGCATCTTATTGTATTTCTAATTTGCCTTTAGACATTTGCTAATTATTTTAGACCTTTTCTCATGTGCTAATTGTCACTTCTGTCTTTTATGGAGAATGTGTCTGTTCAGGTTCTCTGCCTATGTCCAAATTGGATGATTTATCTTTATCATTGATTTCTAAAAGTTCATTATGTACCTAAATAATCTCTTACTTCATTATTCACAGATACTTTCTTCTCTTCAGTGGGGTTTCTTTTCAGTTTTTAGGTGGGGCCTTTGAAGAACAAAGTCCAGTTAATATTTTTTCTTCATTGCTTGCATTTTAGGATTCTCAAAGATGAGTTTGCCTTAACCCAAGCTCACATTTGTTATGTTTTCTTCAAATAGTTTTATAGTCTTAACTTGATACGTGTAAGTCTCCAATCCACTTGCAGTTATTTTTTATTAGTAGGGGAAGGAGAGGTCTATCTCTAATCTTTTTAATTTTTTTTTTTTTCTGGAGGGGGTGATAGAATTCAGTGTCTCTATATTTTAGGCAAGTGCTCTACCAGTCACCTCCACTCTTTTCTATGTGACTATTGAATTATCCCAACATTATTTATTGAAAACATTATTTTTCTATTTTCTAAAGCTCAGTTGACATTATGGATCATTAAAGTAAGTAAATAAGTTTAATTTTTGGAGTTGCTCAATTTTATCAACTTGATCTGTATGACTGTTCATATGCCAGTGTTCCTTTTCTTGATTGCATACCTTTGTATCAGTTTAAAATCTCTTTCCAGAGTGTTCTGGTAATTCAGGATGCTTTTCATCCGTATTAAATCTTCAGAGTAGTGAAACAACCAGTTGGGATTTGGGATAGGTTTTGTGTTGAATTTCCAGCTCTGTAATATTTTAACAATATTAGGTTTTGCTACCCATATCTTTCTGTTTATTCCTTTCAACAATGTTTTGTAGTTTTCAGAGTACAAATTTAGTATTTCTTTTGTAAAGTTTAATCCTGAATGTTTGTCTTGGTGCTGTATGATATTCCTATGTAGTTACCTCTGTTCTATCCTATTTAAATTATAATGTTCCTTTGATGTATAGACATCCAAAAATTTCATTTCTTTCATTTGATACAGCAAGCTTATTTTGACAAATACTTTATACCAAGCACTGGGAATATTGAATTTATTTGTTATTGTTATTATTTTTTTTGTGGAACTGGGGTTTGAACTCAGAGCCAGATGTTTGTTAGACAGGTGCTCTACTATGTGAGCTATGACTCCAGTCCTTTTTTATTTACTTTTCTGATAGGATGTTATGTTTTTGACTAAGCTGACGTGGACTTAATCATCCTATTCAGGCTTCCTTCATATCTGAGATGACAGGTACACATCATGATGCCCAACTTATTTATTGACTTTTTGTTAACTTGTACTAACTTTTTGTACAAGCTGGCTTTTAACTACTAGCCTCCTGATCTCTACCTCCTCAGAATTTCGGATTACAGAAAGGAGGTTTTTATGCTTTGTCCTAGAATTGATTAAATCTCATATGTTTTCATAGAGGAGACTTATTTAAGATTTCACATACTGTTTTACAATTGTGCAGCAGAAACCCAGTAGAAGGAGGGATTAGAGACTGTCTTAGAGAAGGTAACACTTAAGATTGGCCCCAAAGGCTGGGAAAATATTAACAGTTTCTATTTAGTGGAAAGAAGGTAAGTGAAATCATATATAAATGTACTTGATAGTGTAAAAGAGGTAAGTGGACTTACGTGGATAAAATAAGAAAAATGCTAAAAGAGTTTAGTTCTGACAGAATTGAGGGCCTTGCTAGGCAAATGCTCCACTGCTTGAGCTATGCTATGTTTGAATTTAAAGGTAAGCTTTTAGTGGGCATTGGAGACCACTAGGGAGTGAGTGTCATAGTATTTTTTTTTCTTTAAAGCAGGGATGAATGATTTTAGGTGTTCCTTATTGGAGAACCAACTGACATTTGCCAAGGGTTGAGGGGTACAAGTACCGCAGTAACTTATTTGAAGACTTTTTCAGTATCCAAGGCTAGAAAAATCAAGATGATAGCTGTAAAAGTAATTGTAGGCTGTGTGGTCATGATTAAGTTGTTGGCCATGTCTTCAGAGACTTTTCTAGAAAAGATTGGGTTGTTGTCTCTAGGGTCAAACCCCTGGTTTTCTAATCACATGTCTGTTCTGGCATAGTAAGACAAAAGTCCATCATGTTGTTCTAAACTCATGTGGTTTTATGGGCTAGAAGATACGTAGGAAAACTCCAAGAATTTTAATTTTCCCACCCAGAAGTCAAAGCACAGTCAAATTCTTGGTTATATAGGACAGTTTAATCTCTTTTAAGGCCCTATTTTGCATTCACGTCTGTGAATGTCTTCCCTTTTTTTCCCTCCCTCTCTCTCTTCCTACCTTTTATCTCTGTCTATTCCAGGGCAGTTAACACAGGGCTTGTGACTCTACCTCTTGAGCTGTTTCCAGTCTGGTATTTTGCTGGTCAATTGAAGATGGACTTCTCTGCATATACTGTCTTAGAACTACAGTCCTCCAAGGTCTTAGCCTCCTGAGTAGCTAGGAATATACTCCTGAGTCTCTGGCACCTGGGTTAATTGCTGTTTCTTGATGATTGATTTTTAGACATTAGCTGTTAATCTAGAAGAGAAAAAAAGTCATCTCTTCTTTTTCTTCCCTGTTCTCCAACAAATATCTGCCTTTTGTGGCAGTACAAGTTTGGTTAAACCAATGATCAGATCCTACTTTATTATGACAATATAAATCTTGTTTCTTTTGATTTTTTTGAAGATTTCAAAAGCCCTTATTTTTGTACTGATTTTCTTTCATTGTACCTTTTACTTTTAGGGGTAACAGTTCTCTCGTTAAAAAAAATCGATAATTTTCCATTGTGTTTTATACTTTTCTGTTATCTGCTGTATTAGTTTGCTAGTGCTGTCATGACAAAATATTACAGATGAGGGATGAGGGCTTATACAAATTTGTTTGCTTATAGTTCTGGAGGTTTATGTCTGATATCAAGGTGTGATAGGGTTTCTTTGCCTTGCAGATGGCCATTTTCTTCCTGTGTCTTCACATGGTATCCATTTGTGTGTCAACTCTTCTCCTTTTACAAGAACACCAGTCACTTTGGTGTCACAAGAACACCCACACTAGTGACCTAATTTTATCTTTATTACCTGTTTAAAAGTTCTGTTTCCAAATATAGCCATATACTGAAGTAGCAGACTTTAAGACTTTAGCATACAGACTTTGGTGAGGGGCAGGGGAAGAGCACAGTTCAGCCCATGTAATACCTCTGGCACTGGATTGTACTTGTTGTCTTCCATCTTTGTCTTCCATCTTTTTCATGATTATCCTGGAGTCTTTCCTGATGTGATTTAAATCAGTTGGTGTTGAGCAGTTTGTTTGCAAGTAGCTTTTCCATCAGGTGATAAAGGCATGTGGGCCATGGGAAAACTCTGACCACTCATGAGGGACTTGTTTTTTTTTTTCTTATTTTGATTTATTTTTCAACAGTACTAACTACTGTCCTTAGTAAAATGTTTTCAGTATATGTTGGCTGATGGGCTGACAGCAAAAAACAAAAATCCTGAGATTTTTCTATGCTGGTACTGTCTATCTGGCATTCGTATATTTTCATTTAGTGCTCTTCACAGTTGGCACTAATCCTTTTTATTTTCTTCTAACAGATTGCTTCTATAATTAGATCACTGATTTCCTGCATAAAGCACAATGTCTCGATCCCGACAGCCCCCACTTGTGACAGGCATCTCTCCAAATGAAGGGATCCCATGGACGAAGGTGACAATAAGAGGGGAGAATCTGGGTGTTGGTCCCACTGACCTTATAGGTAAGATGAACACTCTGCCTCTGGGACAGAGTTTTATGTTGGTATGTTGAGGTGCAAGATACATGATTTTGAAGTAGTCAAAGTGACAAGAAAGCTTTATTGTATATGTTGTCTGATACTTCTCTGAAAATTATTATTTTATCAAATTTTTCAATACGGTTATTCAAACCCATTTTTCAGAAAGATTGCCACCATCCAAGTTTGCATCCATTTCCTCTATTTTGATCTTAGATTGCTAAAGATTGGCCTTTGATTTTGAAATTACAAATAGGTGCCAGGCATAGTTGGGTAAGAGCAAGTTCTAAGTATAAATTTATAGTCCTTACAGTTATTTGTGTGTGAAATATAAATGAGGATATAGAGATAACATTCAGAATTAGCAAGTTAGTGACACTCTTACCTCACTCTTATCTCAATGAAAATTTGAGTATGATAATGTGTGCCTGTCATTCCAGCTATGTAGGAAGCATGATTTTGGCCCATGCTGGTCTGTGTATAAACATGTTCTATTAAAACATCAACAACAGCTACAAAAACTAAAGCAAAAAGTGCTAAGGGCATGGTTCAAGTGGTTGTACATAGTTGTTATACATAGTGATTGCAAGGCTCTGAATATTAAGCCCTAATACTGCCAGTTTCATTTTTAATAACAAATTGATGATTATAAGAAATGATATCAAATAAGAAATATTAAAATAATTTTGAATTATGAATGCATTAAAAATATAAAACTTAATCCTAAAGGAACTTTTAATATTGTTAATTAGGAAAACAAATTTCTTCTAGGATCAGGAATTTATTATTTCAAACCATGTAAATACATACTGAGGTACTAAGGTTTGCATTCTTGGTCAACTTCCTTGCTTTGGGCTGGGATTTTACCACTTGAGCCACACCTCTAGCTAAGCATTTTTCAGGTTAATTGGAGATGGAATCTCACAGACCTTTCTACTCGAGTTGGCTTTGAATTGAGATTCAGAGTAACTCAGATTTAAACTGAGTAGCTAGTATTATAGATGTGAGTCAAGTGCCTATTTAAATATGTCTTAAAAATCCCTTAATGGTTATTATAATCTTGTTACTAAATAGTGCTTTTTGTGCTAACAAAAGATGACTTGAATCTTTCCCTCCATTGTCAAACTAAATTTGTCATCAATTGAGCTGTTTCTGTTAGCTGAACAAGAAAAAAAAAAGAAATTTAATTTGCCTAATTTGCTGAGTAATGTGGAAAGTTAAATAATGAGAAAAGAAAGTATAAAGTGGTAGACCACATACATTCTAATTTATTTTTCCATAAATATTTATTATATTGACCTCTGTTTTGTGAAAGTAGAAAATTTGCAAAAGAATTAAATTAGAGGACGGGATGGTATCAGTGTGTTGTCATTTGTGTTCCAACTGGGGTGATCCCTTACTGTCTCTCATTTCCTTATTGCTAAATTTTAACTCACATGCTAAGGGAGAAAGACTTAAGGAACCTGAGCTGGTCTTTTGGGAGTGCTGGTTTACTGGAAAGGCTCATCAGTGGAAAAGTAGTATAGCAACACTTGGGTAGGAAAACATCACAATTTTAGCTACCCTTAAAGGAAATGGATGATAATCCAGTAATGTTGAGAACGTTGTGTTAAATTTACCACACTCTACACAAAACTTACAATAAATAAAATAGTTACTTAGTTCATTTTATAACACTGTTTATAAATAATTACTTGAACACTAGAAAAAGCTACTGACTCTTTTTAGGAAGATGATGAATATGTTTTAGGGAATGATCTATAAATCTATGAATACATTTACAAATCCTGTATCAGTAACTTAAATTAAGTTCTGACAGTAGCAGTATGTTTTTCTACCAACAGTTCTTCTAGCCTAATTAATCTGGAATGCCTAGGCGTTTTCTATTGTATTCTAATTTTACTATATCTAAAAACATCACAGAAAAAAAGATTGGAAAACAGCAAAGCTAAAGGTACATTTACTAGTATCATTGGGTATATTCTCTAATAAAAATAGCTATCAAGCAAATGTTTAAGAGTTTTCTTCCATGTAGTAGCCATGTTTAAGGGCTTGTTGTTATGTTGAACCTTGTTGAATGCATACTTTTGCTTTCAGGTTTGACTATTTGTGGACATAATTGCCTCCTAACAGCAGAGTGGATGTCTGCAAGTAAAATAGTATGTCGAGTGGGACAAGCCAAAAATGACAAAGGAGATATTATTGTCACAACTAAATCTGGTGGCAAAGGAACTTCAACTGTTTCTTTCAAGTTACTCAAGCCCGAAAAGATAGGTAAAACTCTTTATGACTGACTTTATTGGTTTATTTTTTATATTTTAAACATGCTAGATTTCTATAAAACTCAATGACTCTCATGGTTCATTAACTTAGGTTTAGAAAATACTGGGATGTTGGTTAGAATTTGCTTTATTTTTTATTTTTATTTTTATTTTTATTTTTTATTTTTATTTTTATTTTTTTTGGGTCCGGTCGTGGGGCCTGAACTCTGGGCTTGGGCACTGTCCCTCAGCTCTTCGGCTCAAGGCTAGTGCTCTACCACCTGAGCCACAGCGCCACTTCCGGCTTTTTTCTTTTTGCTTATGTGGTGCTGAGGAATCGAGCCCAGGGCCTCAGGCATGCAAGGCAAGCGCTCTACCACTGAGCCACCTTCCCAGCCCCAGAATTTGCTTTATTTTTGATAAGGCAGTTTGCTGAACCAATAGTCAATCAGGCCTAAGGAGGATGATCATAAAGAACTATCCTTGTAGGCAGGCTATTAAATAGATCTGTTTTTTGTTATGTGTTGGTACTGAGTCTTGGACTCACGATCCTATATGCTGTCCCTTAGCTTCATTGCTCAAGGCTGGCTACCATTTGAGCTACAACACCATGTCTGGCTTGTTGATTAATTGGAGATAAAGAATCTTACAGCCTTTCCTTCCTGAGCTAGCTTTGAACTGTGATACTCAGATCTCAGCCTTCTGAGTAGCTAAAATTACAAGCATGAGCAACTGGTGCCTGGCTTAAATTTGTTTTCTTAATTACTGTTTTCTTTTTTCTTTTGACATGATAAACCAGTTTTGATTAGTTGATTTTGAATATAATGACTTAGCACTTAAACCATTAATCAGAATTCAAGGTGAAATAGCCTTTTGATTTAGCCAGATGAGCGGTAGCATTATCTAAACAATATTCCTTCTTCCATCATTTTTCTGTATCTTTTCAGGTCTAGATAAAATATAGCCTAGCTTAGAGCTGCTTCTAGCCGTCCAAACTTTTTTTGTACCCCTTAGCACATACCCATTGTGATTTTTATACACTTTCCTCTTTAATTAGCAGTGATTAATAACTTGGTCTGCAGATTCTAAATTCTGTTTTTTGTTGTTTTTTTGTTGTTGTTGTGGGGCTTCAATGCTGGGCCTGGGTGCTGTCCTTGAGTTCTTCAGCTTAAGGCAAGCACTCTACCACTTGAGCCACAGCGCCACTTCCAGTTTTTTGGTGGTTAATTGGTGATGAGAGTCTCATGGACTTTGCCTGCCTGGGTTGGCTTTGAACCATGATCCTCAGATCTCAGCCTCCTGTGTAGTTAAGACTACAGGTGTTAGCCACTGGCACCTGGCCCAGATTCTAAATTCTAAACATAGGCTTGATATCTGAGTGATAGGTTCTTGCTCTCTAGAGCAGTGTAAAAATAAAGCTAGAAACAGAAAACTCAATGGAAAGTTTACCTAAAAGTGAAAGGAAAGCCATGAAACAAAGTAGCAGAAGCCCTCCAATCTGGAGTGGGGGACTAAAGAGGAGTCCAATGGAGTTTTCTCAGAGGGCAATTTTTATAATATGGGGGATTGTCCCATATTTCCTTCTGTGGGCTTTGTGTTGATTACTTGATAGCTTATGTATGTGCTTTCCTGGCTCTTTTTGTTGGTTGAGCAGGTTCCTAGGGCATAACAGGAAGAAGCAGCACTGGATCAAGAAGCATAATAGCAGGAGCCCCGGGCACTGTGGGAACAAGAAACATCATGGTGGGACTTGTTATTGGCCACATGTTATATCTGCCATTTTTTATTCCTATCTACCTAACAGTTCCCCATTCTCTTGCCTAGGCTCATATAACTAGCTAGTGAAGTGATCTTAGGTAGTTTGTGGAACTCAGGAGAAAAAATTCAAAATATTAAGTATAATATTGTATGGGCTGGGAATGTGGCTTAGTGGTAGAGTGCTTGCTTAGCATGCATGAAGCCCTGGGTTCAATTTTTCAGTACCACATAAACCGAAAGTGGATGCTGGTAGAGTGCTACTTGAGCAAAAATAAAATGAAGCTCTAGGCCCTGCTTGTGTCTAGTGTTTTGTCTTTTTAGCCGACATAAGCAAAAGGATTTTTTTAAAAAATAGAATTAATGCTTAACTTGAACGTTTTTCATCTAGGTATTTTCCAGTTATTTTCTAAGTTTATATGATTTCAGAATATTCTTTTGATTAAACAGATGTTGGTCATTATACCCCTATGCCAGCTTTCTGAATTTTATTACCAATATGAACAGTTAACATTTGATGATGTTGCATAAAGAACTGTAGTATTCTTTATGTGTAAAAAAAATACATATGTATGTATTGTAGACCATTTTCTCAAAGTTTTAATTTGCCTCTGATTGGTAAATTATTCTATTGAGTAATGTATGATAAAATCATAAGCCAAGAGGTATTATTGTTATTTTACATGTTCTTAATATATATGTATATATGCATATATAAATCTCTTTTTTTTAAACCATTTTAGGATTTTGAACACAGAGCCTTGGTTTGCTAGGCTGGCATACCTCCAGCTCTAATTTTCACAGGTATTTTTTAGCATAGAAATTTTTTTCTGATTGAGTGCACTGTTTTAGGGGTTCTTGTGCCTTGCTAATATTACAGTTACATGCTACCACATTAAGATGGAATCTTAAGGATTTTTCTGCTTGGGCTAGACTGGAACTGCAATCCTTCCATTCTCACCCTCCCAAGTGTACTCTCTTTATTTTTGAGAATAGTCTCCCTCTTTACTTGTCCCAGCCTAGACAACATTCCTCTTTACTAAACTTTCGGCTATATTTGGGATGACATTATGAACCACCACAGTAAGTCTTTTTAGTTGAGATGGGGTCTCGTGAACAATTTTGCCCAGATTGGCCTGGGGCCCAAATCTTCCCAATCTGTCAGATAGATAAGATTACAGGTATGAGCCACTGTTACTTGGCTCATTCGTAGTATTTTTAATGAAATCACTAGCAATTAAAGTCTTAGCTGTAGTCCCTCTGTCTTTTTTTGGTAATTGTCTATTTTGTATTGGGGCTTTAAACAATCAATATGGTTAGAAGTAAAAGTGCTTGGTTGAGTCTTTCACTTATGAAGGTTGTGCTCCTCATTTTTGTAGGCATTTTGGATCAGTCTGCTGTGTGGGTTGATGAAATGAATTATTATGATATGCGTACAGACAGGAATAAAGGAATTCCTCCTTTGTCCCTCCGTCCTGCAAATCCTCTTGGCATTGAAATTGAAAAGTGAGTACCATCTTGCCTTTTCTTTGTTTTTCAGTTGCTGAAAGTTTTATATTATAACAACGAAGGGAGGCAAATACCAGAAAGTCCTGGGGAGCACATTGTTTGGAGCCAGGTGTTATTTCAGAAGCCTGGTCAGTTTTGTTATGGATCAATGTTGTGGTTTTGGCAAGATTCTATTCAGGTGGTATTTTTAAATCTAAATAGGATTTGTAATCTACCCAACTGCTTGATTTTTCTAGAAATATTTTAGAATAATTAAATAATTCTTTTTGTTTATTTATACTTTCTGCCTACCATTCTTATTTAACTCATACTTAATTAACTTTCCTCATCAAAATGTTGCCAGGTAAATGATACCTTATTGTGTAGCCAAATCTGGAGTTTCATTTTTTAAATCCTGAGTAGGGTATTTTAGTAACTTTTGTAGTGAATTTCTTTATATTTTACTCTAAACAGTTCATCTTATATATTGTTTACTTTCTGGCCTCAGTGAATCCAATTATGGAGCTATCTACTGAATGTTGCTTCATAAACATGGAAAGTGAAAAAAATAGTTCACTGATATTTTAGCCATATTTCAGGCTTTATTTCAAGCTTTCCTAAGAATTATGGAATTCTCTACTTAGCTTGAAATATGTAACATTCAAGCTTGCTCTTGAAGATCATTAGTGTTTCAGGATGCAAGTTGAATTTTCACTCTGGAGTTTGCCTGCTATGCAAGAAGTCTGTCTTTGGCAGGTATCACATGTTGAAAAGCCCTAGGGATTTGGAGCTTTTACTGACCTTAAACTATCTAGGTAGCATCTTTGAAGCACTAGCAACATGGGTCATTGGTGCCCTATACTTAAGAGTTTAAAAATGGAGACAGTCTGGGAAGGAATAGTCATGTCCAGGCACATATTTGAATGCACTTACAACCCTAGGTAGACTTTGTAGTTGACACTACAAAGGGGCTGTGTGAAGACTCCTGAAAGCCAGCTTCTTTCCATGGCTGCTATAGAAGTTCAGAATAGAAGGACCCTTTCAATCAGTTGTTCTTCCTTAATCAAGACGCAGCCTTGAACCAGATCTGGCCAAGGAGCATGAGCAGTTGCACATGTTCCATATGAGAGTCAGTCAAGCAAAATTAAGTTTCAGTGAATTCAATAGGATGGTCATCTTCTGAAAAATTTACACATTCGACTTTCCTTTTAGAATATAGCCTTCCCTTACTTATACTCTCTTTTCTTTCGTAGTCTCTCACAATTTTTTTTTTTTTATCATTCCCTTTACTACTGCTACCTATAAAGAGGTTTTCTTGAATCATCTTCTAGCAGTATTTTTGCTTAAGGTGTTCCAAGATAGTCTCTTAAAAGGAGGATAATGGCATCAAAGAATAATGATACTTTCAGTGTTCAGCTTTTCTTTCTTATCTAAAAGGTAGTTTAGTATGATCTGGAGCTGAATTTTCTTGATTTAGATTTAGAATCTACTATTAACAGGATGATTTGAGGAAGTTACTTAACTTCCCCAGGCCTCTATTTCCTTAACTACAAAAAAGAGTACTTCTTTCTTAGGGTTGTGAGGATTTTGTTAGAGAGTGAGGCACAAAACTCTTGGAACATAGCTGATCCCTAGTCAGTGTTAGTCATCAATACTGAGGTTCTTTGCTCCTCTGAACTTATAGTGCTCATAGCTCTGCCCCTAAGGAAAGACATTCTTTCAAGTCCTTCCCCTCCCCTTCCCTCCCCTCCCCTTCCTTCCCCTCCCCTCCCCTTCCCTCCCTTTCCCTCTCCTCCCCTCCCCTTCCCTCCCTTCTCTCTTCCTCTTCCCCCCTCCCCCCCCCTCTCTTATTTTGTTCTTGACCTGGGGCTTGAACTTGGGGCTCTGGAACTGACTCCAAGCCTTTTGGCTCAAGGCTATAGCTCTACCACTTGAGCCACAACCCCCACTTCTGGCTATTTAGTGATTAATTGGAGATAAGAATCTCATGGACTTTTTCTGCCCAGACTGGCTTTGAACTTCAATCCTCAGATCTCAGCCTCCTGAGTAGCTAGGATTACAGGTATGGGCAACCAGTGCTTGGCTTGAAATAATATTTTTAATGACTTAAGTTTTCAGAGTAATAAGTTATACTCAGATTTTAATAAGTTATACTCAGTGCTTGGCTTGAAATAATATTTTTAATGACTTAAGTTTTCAGAGTAATAAGTTATACTCAGATTTTAAAATGGCCTCATACATATTTATTTAAGAAGTAATTAATATAGGGATAGTCTTAACAAAATTTTTAAATCATTACTTAAATTTCAGTACTATTTAGTTAGCCATGAAAAATGTAAAATTTTGAAGAGTACTTTTGATGAAGATAAAATTATGACATACAACAAGTGAATAGATAATATAGCTTTTATTCAACTCATTGATTAATATGAGATCAGTAGACACTAAAACTAGTTCAGAGGAAAGTGAAGAGGGAGGGAATAGGCAGTGAGAAATGTTGATAGGTACTGAGCAGTTGCTTCTACTGGGCAGTAAGCATTTGTGTCCTTACTGCCTGGGGTAGAGCTCCATAGCATCAGAGAACTCTAGGCATGTTCTCAGGACAGGAAAAGGACTTCCCAGGATCTTTCTGTCCATCTTTGAGTTTGTTTTTTTTAAATAAATTTTACTGTCAAGAAAGAGGATAGACATTCCAGCAAGCAAGAAAATAAAAGGTGATATGTACATAGCTTTTGACCTTTTTTGCTTGTGCTAGACATATACTAGTTTTTGCAAATAAGGGAAATCATGGGACCTATGTTTCTTTGGGCCTGGCTTATTTCACTTAATATGATTTTTTCCCAAATCTTTCCATTTCCTAACAAATGGGGGTGGTGTCATACTTTCTGATGGAGGTATAGAATTCATAGATACACCACATTTTCTTGATCCATTCATCAACTTCCCCCATGGTATAACCCCTGTTTTCACTGTATTTGGTTCCATTGCCCTGCATCTTGTATATACATTTTTCTAATTAGGGGAGGGGAAGGGAAATAACAAAATGGTAAAATAAGGATACAGGTTGATCCATTGTAACAATGGGATGTACAAGACACTATGTTGAAAAATAACTTTACAGCTGGGGGCAGGGGAGAGGGAGAAGTTGGGGAGGTGGGGAGGGAGGGAAGGGATGGTAGTAGAAAAAAGGAGGGGGTAAGAATGCTCATAGGAAATGTACTCATTACCTTACTCATGTAACTGTAGCCCCTTTGTACAGTATCTTTATAATAAAAATACATATTAAAGAAAGAAAGGAAAAGGTGAAAATAGCAACAGAGAGAATGGAAACCAAGGAGAAAATGAACAATTATGAACAAGGAATAATTATTTTCTAGATGCTTTTTTTGTGTTTTAAAATGAATATTTTTAAAAAGTCTTTGTATTCCTTTGTATTCTTTTACCTCAGACAAATTATTTCTATTTTTTTTACTTTTTCCTGATGGGACCAGAGATTGAACTCTTGGCCTCGTGTATGTTATACATATGCTCTACACTGAGTTATACCCATAGGTCAGATAGAGAAATCTTGTTTTAGAGAAGAGAAAAGGAAAGGCAGACTAAAATATTGTTGAAGATTTTATTCTCTAGACCTACTAAACATTTTTTAAATACAAGCTTTTGTCTTTGTAGAGAATGGTGTTGCATTCAGTTTAAAATCCAGATTTTTTAAATTAATGTCATTTCTTTTATAATTAAAAGGCAGGAGAGTCTGAATAAACAATACCTAAGGAATAATGGGGTTTTAATAATATTTTTTGATTGAAAAGTATTAATGAAGAATGTTTGAGGAATTATAAAAGCTTATTTTAAAAGAATCACTGTGGTCCTGTGAATTATGAAATTAACATGGGGCCTAGGCCTTTGTTAGAGTATTTATGGACATCTTCCATGGGTGAGAGTCAGGTACAAAGTGGAATAGTGAAGAACCTGTTGTGTTTTGGCTGCTATATCTGAATATGAAAAAGTAAATAAGAGTAACACAATATCGTTGGTATTAGGATTTAATAATATTTTATTGGTGGCCTCAGCATGCAGGCTGTCGTCTTTCAGTCCACAAGTTTTAACAACTGGCATTTATTGGCCACTTTTGACTGTTAAAATCCTTTGTATTCTAAATTTTTAACAGTTGCTTTACAAATGTGGTGCCGTGATATTTGTGAAAATACTACTAATTACTCAGAAAAAATAATTTGACTTTAAATTGAGATTAGGATCTGCTTGTAAAAGTTATGTATTTCTTTTTTAAAAATTTCATATTTAAAGAATGCAAAAGGCCTTGAAACATCAGAATTGCTCATAAAATCTCATGGAATTTCAGAGTTGAACACATTCTATAATTTCTTAGCCCACATTTACTCATTGTAAATATGAGAAAAATTAAGTCCATGTTAAATCTTTTTCAGAGTGTTAATTATTAGTAGTTAATTTGAGTTAATTGGATTTAAATCTAGCTCACAGTCTTTTTTTGACTAATATTATGTAAAGGTGATGCACAGAGAGGTAATAGTTTCATAAGGTAATGAGTACATTTCTTGTCGAATATTGTTACCCCCTCCCTCATTTTTCTCCCTCTTCCTCATTCCCCCGAAGTGGTAAAGTTCATTTCCAAAGTAGTATCTTGTATCACTGTTGCATTAGTTCACCCTTTGTCCTTTGTCTCATCATTTTGTATTTATATTTCTGATTTATTATTATTATTATTATTATTATTATTATTATTATTTTTTGGGTCTGGTCATGGCGCCTTGAACTCTGGGCCTGGGCGCTGTCCCTCAGCTCTTCAGCTCAAGGCTAGCACTCTACCACTTGAGCCACAGCGCCACTTCCGGCTTTTTCCTTTTTTTGCTTATGTGGTGCTGAGGAATTGAACCCAGGGCCTCAGGCATGCAAGGCAAGCACTCTACCACTGAGCCACCTTCCCAGCCCTGATTTATTATTCTTATTGCAAATATATATATTCTCATATAGCTTCAATTGACAGATACAAGTTGTGACTTGAGAATGACTACTTAATGCACCAATTCTATATAGGTTTTATCGTGATGTACATCTTATTTTCTTCTAATCAGTTTGGCTTTCCAACAGAAATAAAGTAAAAAAGTGGCCACTTTTCTTAGTAGGAATTTAAGAAGAAAAGAACCTTGAATTTAGTTTCAAAATTTTGTAAAATTAGAGCTGTGGCTGTGATACAATGCCTAAGTCTGGAAAATGTAGCACAGTTTAAAAAAATTTTAAAAAGGATGAAAAAGTTGAGGAAATAGGTGGGTGTTGAAAGATTTGGGAGAATGATGAAAGGGATGATGTTGATCAAGATGTATTGTACTCATAAACTGACATGTTGAATTGAGACCCCTTTGTTTAATGATAATAAAATTGTAATGAAAAATAAAAGGAAACAACCAAACCAACTTACAGTATTTAATACAATCAAATATCAATAGTATAGCTAAAAATTTGAAGCTAAAAGAAGTGAGTATACCATCACCCTTTTACTATTTTTGCACCAGATTTTTTTTTCACTATATTGCCATATCAAGTACACTGTTTCCTTCTTTTTTTTTTGGCGGGGGGGGGGGGGGGGGGGCGGAGGAGTCCGGTCGTGGAGCCTGAACTCTGAACTCTGGGCCTTGGCGAGTCCCTCAGCTCTTCAGCTCAAGGCTAGCGCTCTACCACTTGAGCCACAGTGCCACCTCTGGCTTTTTTCTTTTTGCTTATGTGGTGCTGGGGAATTGAACCCAGGGCCTCATGCATGCAAGGCAAGTGCTCTACCACTGAGCCACCTTCCCAGCCTTGTTTCCTATACTGTAAACAAAGCACCCAACTGTAACCAGGCCTCATTGCATTTTAAGAACTAGATTATTTTCCCACCTAGATTTGTCATTTCACTAGCTACTTGGTCAATACTGCAGATGTTAGCTTTATGTCTATCTTAATCTCATGCCTGGGACTAACCTTTTTTAGAATGTTTAAATCTGAGTTTACACTGCCATCTAATGGAAAACATTTTTTTTTTTTTTTTTTAGTGATTAGCAATAGTTGTCAGAATCTAAAGCAGAGTGTTTTGATTCTCTAATGAAAGTATTTTCAGAGTTTTCATAGGAGAGTATATATTGTTTTCAATCTCTCACTCCATGCTAGTAAATTAAAAGTGGAAGTTTAATTTGAACTGAGGGAATATTTTGCTCTACAGAGTTATCAGGTCACTTGGAAGGCTAAACTGTAGTAGTTACAAACACACATTTAAGTTTCAAGTTTCTACATTTCATTAGTAATGTTGATGTAGTATGAAGAAGACCACTGGCATTTTTCTTCTTTCTCACTCCCCTTCCTACTCTTCCCCTGAATTTTTACATTTCTAGATTTGTAGTTGCATTTTTATTTCATATATAAGTCTCTCTTTCTGTATTGCCAAAAGAAGCACCAGGGTCAAATGTTGAAGAGCGACCTGTCACAAGAGGGATGCTTATCTATCTGTAAAGTAGGATATTTAATTTGCTTGTGATGAGGACCAAGTGTAACAATACTTAAGCAAATAATCTATAATAAATAAACTATCATTAATAAAAATGAACTGCAAATAGCATTTTGAAGCATTTATTTTATGTCAGACAGTTCTATCCATTTCTACTTTAATCCTCAAAGCTTTTCTAAGGAGAATATACTATGATCTCATTATCCTTACAAATAAACATAATCTTGGAGAAGTGAATTATCTTCTGCAAGGCTATATAGCCACTTGTACCAGACTTGGGCTAAGTAGGGATTGAGTGTATTGTGTGTGCCTCTATCCCTTGTCCCTTCAGCTCCGTAGTAAATACCCCTATGTCTAGTGCAGTTTGCCATTTCTTCCCCATAGAGATTCAATACATTGTCAATCATTTTCTGCTTTTTTATTTTCTGAGCCATATATTTCACATTTATTTGAGGTAAATACATGAACTAATAGCATTTTAAGGTCTATATTTAGAGGTAGAATATTATGTCAGGATACCTTCCGCTGCAAGTAATGGAAAATGAAAATTAATTTGACTTGAACAACAAGGACATTTTTCTTTTCATAATCTACAAACTCCAAAGGTGGCAGACTCCAAGATAGGCAGAGACAGTGACTTAGTCATACCACTGCGATTTGAGGAACCAGGGTTTGTTGTTCTGCTGCACTCAGTAGAAAACTGGTTTCCTTCATAATTGTAAAATGGTATTAACAATTCCCAGTGTTGAAACTGGACGTAATTATTTCATAGCAAAAAGATGTTATTTGTTCTGGCTGCTGAAAAGTATGGTGATTGTCCGTGAGGAAGGCTTCAGTTGATCTTTCCTCAGACATAGCTGCTCAAAACTTGGTCACCCTACAAAGAGCAACAGAAAAGTTTTACTCCATTTGCTGGCTCCTGTGCTATGTAGATTCTTCTAGCAGAGCAGGCCCAGAGTATCAGAGGGATTGCTGTTATCACTGGCATCTCCTAATAGTAGTCTGTGTCTCTGTGTGTGTAAGGTTTGGCCTGGAGTTGACATGTGATTTCGATAAGATGTTTGACATTTCTGTGTCATCTTGAAAATTATTTCTGCCTTTTGCAATCCTAATTCCTAGTTTAGGTCTAGGTATTTTTCTTCCAATTTAAATAGTTGTGGTTAAGAGAAAGCTGTAATATTTTCAGTAAGAACTTAATAAGAATAAACAATTTCTGGGATGAAGGTTTGAATATTTTCAACAAAAGATGCAGTACTTTTCAAATTCTGCCTGGTCATTTCAGAGCAAAAAGTTGCAGAAAGAGTGAGGGCCAGTTCTTGGCTTTTCCTGGTAGAAGTACTTGGCCTCCTTAACCACTTCTGTTCATATCAAGTTCAGTTCCAGGATCGGCTGCCCTTTTCTCATACATCCTTGCTCTGTCTATGATGCATGTGAATATGCTGGAGAGATGAGTTGCTGGGCATGTAGGAGCCTCACCATGCTGTGGTCTTCCCTTGCCAAGGAATGTGGCCAGACATATCCTACTCCTAGAGTCAATGGGAAATGGAGTGGGCCATCTCTGCGATAGGAGAGTTATCTCCTAGAGACCTCAAAATTCATTAGAAGTTTCCTTTTTATATGACTAAGTTTTGTTTGTAAAAATAACATACTGAAAATAAGTGACTTAAGCTTAGTAATCAGGTGAACTTTAAATACAAAGTACAGGGGAGCATTTTCATAGGAAAAAGCCCTTCTGGGCTATAAAGGAGTAGAGGTGGAGATGGAGATATATGACCTTCTCCATGTGGGCTTGGTGAGAATGTTCTCCTGAAGTCCCTGTGACAGTGTGATCTGTACCTGTGGGACATAGAAACCATGTGAAGAATGGGGATAGTGGGCTTTGTGTCTGAGAGGTTGGCCTCTTGCTTCTAGCTCCAGAAGGAGTGAATGACAGTAAAACAGCAAGACAACTCCAGTCTGAGGAGCAGCAGTAAGAAGTAAATCCATCAAAAAAAAAAAAATCATGGTTAGGGAGCTCCCCAAGAGCAGGTTTCAGGGAACCCATGGAAATTCCCACAGATTCAAGTAGATTTTAATACCCAGTGGGCAGAAAGCACAAACCATTCCTGAAGGACTCAGAAGGATTTTCTATTTTCTTCTTAGTCCTTGCATGAATATGTAAATGAATTGACCCACAAGTCACCTTAAGAATGTATGCAAGTTAAAAAAAGCTGCAGAGAGTGTATAGTCTGTTGTTATTACGAGCTTTTCTTAAGATTGTTCTAGAGTGGACATGTGAAGATTCCTACTGTATAGTTAAAGGTAGGTTTTTAGTATTCTGATGATTATTTTAAGCATTAGGATATCTTAAAGCAACTTTTGTGTACATCATTAATGAAAAGCATTTTGACAAAGTAATTTAAAGTTTTAAAATTTCATTATATCAAAATTTTGATTTTTATGCTCTGAAGGGAATTATTCCTGTTTTGAAAGATTCCATAAAAACATCAAACTTATGTTTGAAACCCTTATTAAAATCTTAAATTCTTTTACTGATATAATTTCTGTTCTTCAACTAATTTTCTGTCTTATATCTAGAAAATTTACATGATAGGAAATGAGCCAAAAGACAAGAAATATATTTCAGACATGTATACAAACATGATTGAGAACTTACTGTATATAATTGTAATGTTTATACTCATTTAATGTAGGTATTCAGTGATGTCTGTCACATTTTGGTTATAGTAACAGTTGTAATGTATTTTAAATACATTTCTTTCTAGAAGTAAATTTCCCCAGAAGGACTTAGAAATGATGTTCCATGGAATGAGTGCTGATTTTACAAGTGAGAATTTTTCAGCTGCCTGGTATCTCATAGAGAATCATTCAACTACCAGGTTAGTGGATGTTGGACCATGACTATGATAGGTGTCACTCAGATGCTAATATTGGGGTTAACTAGTACTTGTGAGTTTAAGTATGGGTCAGCCCACAGTGACACAGTTTTATGGGTTTTTTTTGTTTTGTTTTTTTCACAGTTTTATGTTTATGAGTTCTTTGGAGTCTGTCATCTTAGGGTATCTGTTTCCTCATTTGCTATTATTTTATGTTTTTATATATTTCATTCAACTCATTAAAATTTTGAAATTTTTATAGCTAGGGCCCTAAGTCAGTATGTGTGAATGTAATATATCTCTCTACTTAAATAACAATGTTAAATACAGAACACACTGCCCTTCTTGACCATAAAGACCTGGCTTAAATTAGTGAAAAAGGTGGCATTTTCTGCTAATTACAATTTACCTATATTCTATGAAGACAGATTTATAACTATTGCAATATTGAGTTTATATAGTTTGTATAGTTATATTTAGTAAAAACATTGAGATAAATGGTTTATTGCTTAAAATTTATATTCTTGGTAAGTCAACTTGTAAACTTGAACTTATACCTCTTTATATACTTATTTTATAAACTTAGGGTAAAAACCATTACTAGAAATCATGAGGGAAAGAGTTAATAGAGTAAATTTGGTGTGATATATTTTTAAAGAATATGTCTTTTATTGTAGAAGATAGTTCTACTTTTACATTATGGGAGTGCTTTTTCTATTATAATTCAGAATTGATTTCCATTTTCTGAGTGGAGGTGTCATAGCACTCAAAAATACATTCATAGTTTTATAGATAGTGGAAATAAAGTTTCTAAAACACAGAGGCCTACCTTTTCTGTAGATCTTTGCTTGAGTTCTATAGATAAACCTTTGTTCTTTTTTGGTACTTAAATTGTTAGTTTACCCACAATTTTTATGTCATTTAATTATTAAGGATAGAAGACTATAAATTGAGGTGATCAGGTTAACAAATTATGTTCTAATTTGTGTCTGTGTGTGGAGCAAATGGGAATGGAGTCTCAAGGACTAGTTTCTGCCTGGGCTCACTTTGGACCTTGATCCTCTAGGTCTCAGCCTCTTGAGTGGCTAGAATTACAAGCATGAGCCACCAATACCTGGCCCTAAATTTCTTGAGTGTGTGGAGAAGTCCTGTCTTTGAAATATTGCCCAATACTGGACAAACTATGTGTTTCTATCAGGTTGAGGATATTCAAACCCTTTATCTCACAAATTCTGTGTATTGTGTATAATATCGGGCTGGGAAGGTGGCTCAGTGGTAGAATGCTTGCCTTGCATGCATGAGGCCCTGGGTTCGATTCCTTAGCACCACATAAGCAGAAAAAGCTGGAAGTGGTGCTGTGGCTCTGTTGGTAGAGCACTAGCCTTGAGCTGAAGAGCTGAGGGACAGCGCCCAGGCCCAGAGTTCAAGCCCCCTGACTGACACCCCCCACCCCCCAAAAAATCTACTTAGTTGTTAAGGGTCTGATGTATTTGAATTGCCAGTTGAGAGCTACAGAGTTCTTACTATAGCTATCCTAATTTAAGCATTTCAGTCAATACAAGGTTATATCTAGATTAGAATTGAAAAGTTTTTGTTTTCATATGATTATAATGATTATAACATATCAGTCTATAAGTAGGCTTCTTCACATAGATTTTTACCAATTTTAATATTGTACACTTATTGAGTTATCTTACTTCTCTCTCTCTTTTTATTTTTTGCTTGTTAGGAATCTGAATCTTTTTTTTTTTTTTTTAATTTCATTGCAGTTTTGAGCAGCTCAAAATGGCAGTCACCAACCTCAAAAAGCAGGCCAGCAAGAAGAGTGAGGGCAGTCTGGCCTATGTGAAGGGTGGCCTCAGTACATTCTTTGAGGCACAAGATGCCCTCTCAGGTAAGACGATCCCCAGAGCCATGTGCTAAGAGCCCCTACCATGGAAACTTGACACTGTGCTTGCCGCATGTTTACGGGGTGTGACATTCAGTCTGTATTTATAAAAGTAGAGATCTAAAATGTACCATAAATATTTGTTGCAGAATAGGCTGGAATCTCTTTGAAGGCCTAGTACTTTAAATATTTGTCTCTGAGGCTTTGTTGACCCATCTTACATATGTGAAATCAGAGACTTTTTTTTAACCTCCCTATAATGCCCAATCTGAGGTTGATAAGAGATTAAATCTTAAAATCTTTTTACTGCTATAGCTTCTTACATATGTGTCTAATTCTACAAATGTGACCTATTGTCTGCTCAGAAGTTGAAAGAGCTGATACTTAAAATTGTTTAAGTAATTTGCTTTACTTTCCTATTATGAAAAATTTTAGAAGTGGTAAATATGAAAAATTTCAAACTTGGTGAAAGTCATCCAATATTTCACAGTTATATTTTTTGTATGATTTTGCTTCCCTATATGTCTTTGCATGAATTCCCCAACTATTGAAGTAGCTAGCAAAGTTAGCAGTAATTCTTCAATATCACCTCATTCTCATTCATATGCACATGTACTCACTGACTTATAAACTTTGTTATTATAGTAATTTGTTCAGATCAACTCAACCCAAGTTCAGATATTTCATTTGATCTTAAATCTTATAGCAGTCTTCTCATCTTCCCTACCCTTTTTCCTATTGTATGCCATTGAAGACACAGGGTCAATTTACCTGTAGAGTAACCCAGTTGAATTACAATGATTAGTTCCTTCTTGTGTCATGTTACTTTGTCATATCGCTTACATATTAACTAAGAGATAATTTCAGTACTTGGGTCACAGGTAGTATTGTGTTCTTTTATCATATCATTAGTATGTGTTTCTTTCTTGTGGACATAGAACTTGGCTAGGTTGGGTACTGGAAATTGGTAGATTATACTTTTAGAACTTCTACTTTCTATGTTTTATTTATTTTGGTTTATTTCCCCCTTATTATTATTATTATCATTGCATTAGCAGTTTTTTAAAATATCTCTTTGAATTCATGTTACAGGCTTTTCCATGATCTTTTTAATTTACAGATATATTCTACTTTCTTTTCCTTTTATATTGCTTCAATAGTTATACCTATATTTGTGTTTTAAAATTTGTCATTTTGCTAGATGCTAGTGGCTCCTCAGAAGGCTGAGGTCTGAGGATCGTGATTCAGAGCCAGCAGGCAGGAAAGACTATGAGACTCCAATAAACTCCCCCCCAAATCTGGAAGTGTAGCTGTGGCTAGCTAGCTTTGAGCACAAAAACTCAGGGACAGTGCTCAGACCTTGAGTTCAAGCCCCAGGACTGGCTCACAAAAAATAAATAATAAAAATTTATCATTATAATTTTCCTCTGAGACCTAATACTTTGTACTGGGATTTTGTTTTTGAGGTTAGTTTCTGATTATGTTATTGAGGATATTTTTCTTAATACATGTCCATTTTCTGTAACTCTAGCAAAGATAAGGAGAGGGCTGAGGAGCCTCTGTAGCAGAGCTTTTGTAGTATAGCTCTGAAGTAGAGCTTTTGCCTATTTGTAAGGTCTTTGGTTTCATTCTTAGCATCACAGATAAAAACAAGATGAAACAAGTATGTTACCAATACCTGGTTAGTTGTTTTTTAAATCTAGGTAATAGTAAATAGGACAAACAAGTCTTTTTAAAATTTTGATAGTTTTTCTTTGTATGCAAAATCTGTGTTTAGTTTGTAACTTTTCATTGCTTGTACTCTGGTAGTGTTATTGTTATTATATGATAATAGTAATTACAAGATAAAGGCAGTCTTCAAGATTACCTTCAGGTTTGGTAATTTGCTAGAAAGACTCACAGAGCTCACTAAACGCTTCTGGTTGATCATCGAGAGGAGATGCAGAGCCAAGATTAATAGACATATTGGGCAGGGTCCAGGAGAATTCCACTTGTGCTTTCAGTTCTTGTCTCTAAGTGAGTTACCATTCTCCTGGTAATAGTGTGTGATAACATACGTGGACAATTGCTCATTGAGGAAATTGTCAGTCTTGGTGTCCAGCCTTTAATGGGAATAAATTCCACAGACATGGTCAGTAGCCCTTATGATTCTTGAAAGCTGAAGCTGAGGCCCAAACCCTGTAAATCACATTGTGATAATGCATCTTTATTTCCTGCGCATTTTCCTGAATTTAATTAGAAGTTAAGATCCTCATTGTTTTACCTCTTGCATTTAAATAAATTACTTGTTTTTATCCACCTAACTACTTGAGATAAATGTTTATTTATCCTTGAATTAAATAAAAGAAGGCAGCCTGGGAGGAAGGAAGGAAGGAAAAGAAGAAGATCCCTCTGTAATATATACTGGTCATTTACTTTATGTTATACTCTGCAGCCTTGGGGAATCTGTAGGTCAATATCTTCAATTCCTAAGGTTATTTTATGTCTTGTCTCTAAATAATCTTGTATAGAAATTATGTACCTTTCTTTCTGCTTTTTTTTATTGTGAAAATACTGTACAGAGGGGTTACAATTACATGGGCAAGATAATGAGTACATTTTTTATCAAGCATTGTTGCCTCCTCCTTTGTTTCCCCTTCCCACCCTTTCCCATCTCCCACCTCCCCGCCACACACAGCCAAAGTTATAAAGTTTGTTTTTCGACATAACGATTTGTACATTTTTCTGCTTTGAATGATACATAACCCCTGTTCTTCTTTTCAGTAGGCTGGTCAACTGCCCAGCATCAGTTTTTTTCTCATAATATCCTTCTGTTTTCTGACATGCTGATTTTGGGGGAATTGGTCTCTAAACAAAAGGAGTTACTGGAATTGAGAAAAGCAGGGTATTAGAATTGTAGTGTTAAATGTTTTGAAGTTATGAACATGCTTCTGGTTTGTGCTACCCAGATAGCAAAATTGGGTATAAATCAGTTTATCACCATGTATATTCTGGATATTGCACATGTTCTCTGTGATAGAGTAGACTGTCTCAGACACACTAAGTCTCTTAACTCAATCCCATTTACTTATTTAATCAGTACCCAATCTATAAAATTTTATGTATGTATTAGTTTTGTTTTTTCCCTGTGTATACTCACAAGTATTTTAATTAGGATGTGACAAGAAGTATGTTTGGCATGTTATCTACCAGAGTTTTTTTTTCCCTTCTACCAGTGTTTTTTTTTATCTATAGTTTTTTTTTTTTGTTTTTAATTCCTTCTTTTTCTTTTTGAGAAAAAGGGCTTGATATGTAACTTAAGCTGACCTTGAACTCACAATTCTCAGGTTGCAGGAATATTTGTGAAGCTACTTACAATGTTGAAAGCTTTCTGGCCTCCTTGGTGCCTCATTTGTCTCATTCACCATTTTCCTGAATGCCCTCTGATCTCATGCATCAAGTAACCAGGAATCAAAGAACCATAGATTTATGAAGTTTAAATATAACTTGTATATTGTTTAGCCATTCTGTGTTAGCTTTTTAGTCTTATAAGCAAAATACTAAGATAAGTGAATTTTAAGAGGTAATGTTTATTTTGGCTCCCTATTGTAGATGGGACAGTCCATGTTCTGGGAGATCTGCTGTAGGCCTCTAATAAGGCAGTACATTATGGTGGGGGAGTGTGGCAGAGCCAATAGCTGGCCTCCTCACCAAAAGCCAAGAAAGGTAACAATATCCCGGTAAGGATACAAACCCAGTGGCTTAACTTACTCCCACTATGCCCCACCTCTTAAAGGTTACAGACACATGTTTCTTTGGGAGGCATTTCACATCCAAGGTACACACTGACAAATGTTTGGTAGGATAAAAATAGATACTAAATGTTTGAAACGCTCTTTGTAAATCTCAGGTAGCTTACTTAATGCTTTCTCATCTGCTTAATAAGTACAACTGTTAGATGCTGGACTGCTAGTAGATGCTGGACTGCTAGCCAAATTAGGCTGTAAGCTTAATTAGGCCAGGAGCTTAAACATGATCTCCAAGGGTTGCTAAACAAGAGAGGAATAAAAAGAATCTGATGATGGATATGTGATGGAGACTTTTTAATAGAGATTATTATATAATAATTACTCTTTGGTTCTTTGTAAGAGTAGATTGACAGTCTCTGATCTTGTTTGCAGTCTCTTACATCAGCTGGTAGTAGTTATATACGGTGAGACTATGTATATAAACATCCTGTATATAAAATGGAACCCTTGTAGACATTGACCATGTACATATGTCAGCCCTTACTGCCTCATTTAAAATAACATCTGTATAAATGCATAGATAGAACTTTTGAATTTCTTTTTCAATTGAAACTGAAAATTTGTTACCCATATTTTACAGGGGTTGAGTTAAAGGTTGAGAAAATTCCAGTGAATTATTTGGCAACCTTTATATAACTGATTTTTTTGGTAGTACTTTTATACATACCTTTTTTGTTTAGCAAATGTGAAGTTAGGATGTTCAACTGCTTCACATATTTAAGTTTTAAGAGATTAGAAAAGATAACAAACCTGTGATCATGTACTACTTTACGTATTGAGTTATTCTATTTAAAAATATTTTCAGAGAAAATAAAAAGGTCAAGTGAACCAGACATTGGGTTATTTTGTTTAATTTTCTGGAAAATAGGATTGCCTTTATCAGATCACAGTGTCTCTCAATCCTCATGCCTAGCTGACAAGCTTGACATTGGCTGGTGCTGTGGTAGAGATGGGCTGGGGAAGTTGCTTTGTCAGCAAAATGGGCTGTAAACTGAGCTGGGCCAACTAGGGTCACCTCATCTTGACCTGCTGATCAGTGATGAGTTATGTCAGCATCAGAAAATGTGGTTGCATGATTTCCCTTAATGCTAATTTTGGCTTAGAAAATAACACTTGAGGAAGGACTATGTAATGTATAGTATCTTACTAGTCCACATGGACCACATACAGTGCTCACTCAATAAAACAGTATAATGTGCCAGTATTTAGTAGAGAATATAAGCAGAATTGTTCACATGTGTTATAGAAGTCATTCTCATTTAGCTTTTTAATCCTTAGGCACAGTCTCCTTTCCTAAATGCAATAGAGAAGTTGTTTTCCATTTAACTTCATAAGTTGAGTATAAATTTATATTTTGATATGTGAAAATAATTCTGCCACTTTTACCACATGATTTTTTATTAATTTATGTTTTAACACATGACTTAAGTTTGAAACATTAAAGAAATGAATTTTGTCTGTACTTCTGAATCAACCAAGACAGTTAGAAATACAGTGGCCTTTTTCCCAAATGTATTTATTTATTTTTATATGAATATGTTTCTTCAGCAAAAGAATAGTCTGTTTATTTTAGATTTTTTTCTTTTTTTAAATTTGATTGTCAAGGTGATGCACAGAGGGGTTACAATTCCATATGTAAGGTAATGAGTACATTGTTACCCCCTCCCTTGTTTTTTCTCCCGCTTTTGCTCCTCGCCACTTCTCCCTTATCCCAAAGTTGTCAAGTTCATTTCCATCATATAGTCTTGTGAATATCTATGTTGCATTGGTTCACCCTTTGTCCTTTGTCTCACCTTTTTGTTATTCCCCTTCCCTTCCCCAATTCAGATAAACATATATAGAAGACACAGTCTTTTTCTTTTTACTCTAGATTTATTAATATACATTTATTTTGTTTATTAACATAAAATAAAATTTACTCTAGATTTATTATTTCTATTTTGCTATTAAGGTAAAATAAAAATAATAATTCTATATTTAAGATGTACAAGTTGATGTTTCCCTGTATGTGTGTGTGTATATATATATATATATATATATATATATATATATATATATATATATATACATTGCAAAATGATCACTAAATTTGAGTGGTTCTATAAGGAAAAAATAATAAAAAAAACAAGATTAGCATTAAAAACCAATGAACAGATCTTTGTAGACACTGAGAATTTATTTGTAATTCATTTGACCACTGAATTTGACTCAAGTTTTTGATCAGTAAGTCACGAGAAATAAAGAAATGCACACATTTGTAGAAGCAGACTGTTTTGTTTGTTTAGCATGAATCTGCCCTTTGAATCAATTAGAATGTGTAAGTTTGTTTTAAGAGTTTGAACTCACTATGTGAAATTTAGAGATTAATACTTAATTTTGATGGTTATTTTACTGATAGTTATTTCTTTTAAAACTTAATTATTTGAGTTAAACATATTGAATGTGAAATTTTATTAGAGCAAGTTATGTGGAAGAATAGAAATCCAAAGGTGTTTTAGCAGCTATGATTTTGAGGAGAGGAAGCCTCTTTTATTTGCAACTGGATTTAATTTTCTACTGCCATAGAAGTTTATTGTTCTCATTTTATTGATGTGAAAACAGTAGCTTAAGCAGTATGAGTTGTTTGTCCATGCTACATGGAACAACATTAAAAGTACTGATACCAGATTGCTAGAGTTCACATTTGGACTTGGTCTTTGTGACCTTGGTCAGCTTACATAATATTTTGTCATGATTTTTTTCATCTGCAAAATAGAAATGACAGAGTTATATCACTCACTTCTTGCAAGATGGCAGATATGCATTAAAGAGTTAAAAAGTGTTTAGCTTGTAGTCATAGTTTAATGTTTGCTGTGTTTTTTATTTCATTATTTTTATAGTATTATAGTTTTGGATTGGAAATTATATTTGGCAATTTTGAATTTTTTCTTAATTCTTCATATAAATAAACTTTATTTGTTGTTTTAAACCTCCTGTCTTTAATAGTTACAAACTTCTAATTAGGCAATATTAAGTTTTCCGTCAAGAATTTTTATCAGAATGAGAGAATAGCAAAAGTAAAAGCTCTCGTGTATTTTATGTATCTAGAGTTGATCTGTTGGTAAATATTGTTAGATATTTTTTTGAAATTCCACGAAATGCTTTGTGGTGAATAGAATATAGATAATATATATTTTTCTGACCTATATTCGAAGGTTGAAATTGAATTTTTTCAGATATCTCTTTTCTATTTCTATTTTGTAAAACTGAAGTATAAAAATGAATTTCCTGTGCCTAAATATCAAAGTTAGTAATAATAAGACCTCAGATGTCTGAAGTCTTTTTAAAAAAAAAAAAATTCAACTGTTTTTTACTATCCAGCCTTAAAGACTAGATGAAGAACATTACAAGCTATTTTTTTTTAAAGTGCTAGACTGTCAATATTATAGGTAGTGTTTGCTGGGTACTCTGCACAATGTCATGTGTTTTTGTTTCTTTCCAGCAATAAAAATATATGAAAAAGCTGCTCAAAAATGTCATTTTGATGTAATATCTTCTCACTCATTTAAATAGCTTACATTTTAATGATTTTTCCCCCCCTAGCCATCCATCAAAAGCTAGAAGCAGATGGAACGGAAAAAGTAGAAGGATCCATGACACAGAAACTGGAGAATGTTCTGAATGGTAAGTTTTGTTCTCTACTCAAAACTATTTATGGACTTTATAATAAGCTTTCATTTAGTTCTTGACCTTAATCTTACAAGACAAAGTAGTAAGTTGCATTTCAGTATTTATTTTTAAATAGTAATGATTCAGTGAGTGTGAAGGGGAGTAGAAACATTGAAAATGAATGTTTTGTTTCTGTTTACATTTTATTTATGAGAAACAATAACTTAAAAACAAGTTGTTATAATTCTTAACATGTTAAGAAATAAAATTTGCCGCTCTACAACAGACTGGTATATAAACATAGCCTCATCAAAGATAGCAAAACACTGAAGTAGCAACAACGATTGCCATTGACTAAAACCTGGAAAAAGCAGTCTGTAAGTTTGCACCAGTGATCAGTAAAGAGCTTAAGCACCATTTGCTCATTTACACATTGTATGTTCCAAAAAAGAATTAAGGCAACTGTCTATGAATGTGTCTTAACTCAGACATTGTTGTAGAAACCAATGTATGTCAGGAAACAGAAGCATGGGTATTTATGTTGTTGTTGGTTGTGGTGGTGGTGGTATTTGTGCTTGCTTTTTTTCTTCTTCTGCTTTTTAGAGAGGGTAAAGGGGGCACAGGAAGGGAGGGAGAAAGGGTGAACAAGTGCAATGGAATTCAGTATACACTATGTGGAAAATGAACTATGCAACTTGTGGGCAGGGACAGGGGTGGGAAATGGGGGGGAAGTAAAAGAAGGGGTAACATTGTCCAAAGAGAAATGTACACATTACCTGAATTGGGAAATGGTAACCACTCTGTGTAACACCTTAATAATACCAGTAAAATTATATTAAAATATTGATGTATGCAAAGTTTGAGATTCTGTTACACTTTCTTTTAATTCTTTTCTCTGACATCCTACTAATTTAAACTCATCAGATGAATTAGTCATTATTGTAATATTAGTGATGTAAAAGGAAGTGGTCCTGCTTTACACATGTAGTTCACATCTATTGTGAAGGAATAATGCCTACCTGAATCTCTTTGTTTTTAAATATGATGAAATGATTTCCTTATAAAGAAGGGTTGAGGAGAAAAAGAAACCTTAGATATATCTTTAAAGGTTCCATGAATGCAGGACTGTGGTACGAAGCTAATTTTGTGCTCTTAATTTATTTTAGTACCCTGAGCAGAATTTCTGACCTTTTTGAGATATCTGTTCACAAAAATCTGGGGAATTTCTAATAAGAAAATATTTTCTAGGAAAAAAGCTTTAATTTGGTGTAGGATTTTCTTGGTGTCAAAACTTGAATACTTATATTTCATGTGAATTTAATAGCACTTAAAACTATTTTCCTTTGATGATTACTGCTGTTGGTATTATTTGCCTTGAGATTTTGCTGTGTTTTGTTTTGTTTTTGGTCAGTCATGGGCCTTGAACTCAGAGTCTGGGTGCTGAACTCAGAGTCTGGGTGCTGTCCCTGAGCTTTTCTGCTCAAGGCTAGCATTCTACCACTTTTGAGCCACAACTCCATTTTCAGTTTTCTGGGGTCTAATTGGAGATAAAGAGTCTCACAGACTTTCCTGCCTAGACTAGCTTTAAAAAATGTTCCTCATATCTCAACCTCCTAAGTAGCCAGGATTACAGGTCTGAGCCACCAGTAAGTACCTGGTTTGCTGTGTTTTTGAGAACCAAAAACCAATATACTAACTTAATTATAATGAACATACTCTGAATTCTACTCAAATAACTATTTACTAATGGCTTTTATTGGTATAGTCAGACACTTTAAAGTTGTGGTAGGAGATTTCTTACCCAAGGATGTTTTTATCATACTATCACTGTATCTACAAAAATTGAGATTACTTCAGTAACTTTTAAAGTATGATTTGCAGGAATAGCTGATATAGTACATGTATCATTGTGCCAGTATAAGACATACTTGTTAATGTTTGGAAACTATTAAGGGCTCTTTTATACATTAGGCTTAGCATTATGTGGTAACATTTTTTTTATAGTTTGAGAAATCTTTCCTCAGGAATCATAGTATAAGACCTACAGGGGAAGTTGTTTTATTTATATTCTTTTCTAGAAATGTGAAATACTAACTTTCCATTGAAGTTTGTAACTCTTGAAAGTTGGGTTTGACTGCTTGCTATAAATGGTCACTTTATGAGACTATTGGGACTTTTAAATTGTAAAAAAAAAAAAAAATCCCTTATAATAGTTCCCTTTTTCCAGATACATTCTTGTCATCATGATGTTGATGTTTGCTATCTCAGGATAAGGTTTTTCTAATCCAGGTCAGCATGACAAGCATTTACTTAACCCATACAAAGTTCCAGCTGAGCCGCCCTGGGAGCTATGGCTAAAGTGGGTTGACTTCAGTACATCAAGTGTATCTTATGCCCTATGGGGAATCCTAGTTATCCAGAAATTCCAGTGCTGTAGAAATGAGAAATGCAGTGAATTGGTCATAAAATAATTATAGGACTGTTACTGAATATTTACTTTCTTTACAAAAGGAACAAATGAGTGTGAATATAGTTTGTCTAGATTATTATTAATGCTTTTATCTTAGCTATATGAATATACTATTTTAAATCAAATTTAGTTTTTTTTTAAATTTTTTATTGTAAAGATACTATACAGAGGGTTACAGTTACATGAGTAAGGTAATGAGTACACTTCTTATTGAGCATTGTTACCCCCTCCATTGTTTTCCCCCTACCATCCCTTCCCTTCCTACCTTCCCTGAGGTTCTTTTTTTTTTTTTTTTAAATTGTGATTAAGTGATTACATCAAATTTAGTTTTTTAAATGAATTTTTTATTTAGGCAGTCTTACAATTTTAAGCTAAGTTTCTAAAAGACAATAATGTTGGCCTTAAAAATCTTTGCTTATTTATCTTATTCACAGTTTATCAGTATTGATACTTCTTAATACTGATACTTTTTATTGAAATTGTTTTTTTTTGTTTTCTTTGACTTACATTTTTATATGTTAAATATGATTGTTAGCTTTACTGGATTAAGAAAAGTCTAAGAGATTAGAAGAAGATTAGTAAATCATACCTCTGAGATTGACTTTATCTTTTTCTTTAGAATCTTTTTGTTTTAGGGTGTCTTTTATAAGTGTATTAGGTATTATTCCTAAAGACTAAGAGAATTGGATCAGATATTACTAGAGACATGAGGATTCTGATGTAATAAATGGATTAACCTCTTGTATTAATAATATCCTGGCATTTGGGGAGGTAGTGAAAGTTAGGAAGTGAAGCCTAGTCAGTAAAAGTAAGTCACTGGGGTCATGTGCTTGGGACTGTATTGTACCCTTCCTGTGTCCCCTTCCTGTCTTCTAAGCTGTTTCTGTGGGGTATTTGATCACCAGTTATGAGAAAAGTAGCTAATACATGATTTCCCTTAAACATAATAATTCATTCTTGATTTCAAGCTACTAATAAGTCCTGCTATTATTAACATATTATCATACATATAACATATAGCAATATACAAAATATGATAATTATGTAACAGTATAATATGGTAATATTACTGATGGTATATATCAAACTCAAAGAGGTAAGAATGCTATGTCCTTACCTATTCCAAATAGAATATATAGAACAGTGCTATCTACTAGCCCTCTGGACTGATGAAGTGTAGCTATAGCGTGCTTCAGATGTGGCAAGGATAACTGAGGAACTGAATTTTTCTCCAACTGTTGATGAGTGTTGTGTTTGCTGGGCATGTTATCCACCACTGAGCTATCTCACCAACTTCAAATTTTAAAATTATACTTTTTAAATTAATTTAACTCTGTTAGTCAAATTTCTGTTGCTATGACAAAGTACCTGAGAATATCAACTTAAAAAGAAGGAAGACTTATTTTGGTTCATGATTTCAGCTCCCAATTGTTTTGTGCCCTGTGTTAAGTTAGAACACATGGTGCACAAAGCTGCTCACCTCATGATAGCTGGCAAGCAAAAAAAGAAAGGAAAGGCTTCGGATTCCTCCTATCACCTTTAAAGACAGGCTCTAATGTTCTAACTTCCTTCTGCCAGACCCTACTAACTGAAAGGTTCCACAACTCCCGATTGTACTACAGGTTAGGGACCAAGTCTACAACATGAGCTTTTTGGGGTCACTCCAGAGCTATACTATAGCATTATCTTTAGATTTCTGTTGCAGAAGGTGGCTAGAAGCTCCAAGGTTAGATAGTATAGAGGCAGATAGTGCAGTTGTGGGAATAATAGCTAAAATTCATGCATATTGTTCTATTGGTAGTCCTACGATGTACCTAGTTCCCACAGAAGAGGCACCTTACTGAAAAGGGAGGGAGTAGGAATTTAGCTCAAGAGCAAAGTGCTTGCTTTAGCAAGTGTGCAGTCCAGATTCCAAACCCAACACCATCAAACAAACAAGAAAAAGTGGAGTGGAAATAATAATGGGATAGTCATGTGCACTTTAAAAAGGTTGCACGATGTAGCCAGATAAGCAGAGATTGGCTGATGGCCAGTGTGAATGGACAGATATGTATGTGTCCTGCTGCGTGAGGGAGAAGACAGTTATCTCAGAGAGGGCACAAGGTGCACTGTAGGAATTTAGTAAGGGAGTGATGTAATGATAGTTTTAAGGTGCACTCCACCATCTAGGCACAGAGGTGATAGAGTAGGCAGCACTAATATAAGCCAGAATGACAGGAAGGTAGAGAGACTAGCAGAGGAAGAACATTAAAGGGATGAAGATGGCAGTATTTGGTCACTGGTTGGATATACAAAGTAAGAAAAAGGAAGTGGATTTTTGACCTCAAATGGAGTAAGGAGGAGCAGGTTTGTTGTATGAAGAGAGGAGTAGAGAAGAAAGGCTAAGATTCCGGGGGCCGTATCACTAAGTATCTTTCTGGATCTCACTACTTCCTTTCTGTGTTGCATAGCAAGTTAGAGTAGCCTGTATGTCAGTTGCTTCTACTATGAAATTGGAGTAAAACAGTGCCTGTCTTAAAGGGACATACACATAAAGTCTTTGGAATAGCACCTAACATGAAGTGAGCGCTCAGTGTGTTAGCTCTTGTTACTGTATGTCTAGTGAAATTACTTCTAAGTACTAGTTTTAAGCTCATAGACACATCTTGAAATACAGATTTGGAAATCACCAGCAAGTGGTACTATGTATAATATTATAATAACAAGGTCAAGAACTATCAGTAAATCTGTGAAAAAGAGTCTGACTTCAGCTATTTTCTCATCTTTAAATTCCAGCTCTGTGTATTTTATGTAGAACTATAGGTTTCCAGTGTCAGGCATGGTGGTGTAAACAAGCATTATAAATACTGCTTATGATATAATTCATATAATAGCATAACAGCCTACCTAGTCATTTTATAGAATCTTCAAATGGAGACACAGATAACAGACTTTGATCTCTTCTTCTCTTCTCTTCTCTTCTTCTCTCCTCTCCTCTCTTCTCCTCTCTTCTCCTCTCTTCTCCTCTCTTCTCTCCTTTCTCTTCCACACTGCCAGCTGCTCTACAATTGTCCTTGGTGTAAGAGTACGAGGAGGCACACGTGGGAATTTATACCTGATAATTGGATGCTGGCTGATAGCCTTATCTTTGCTTTCAGCCCCACATGGAAGAATATTCGTCCCTGTAGCAGTTTTGTTTCTTTATTAGCAGCAAAAGAGAAAAAAGACAGGGTGCCTTTGTGAGCTGCTTGGTGATTTTTATCTGCTATGCAAATCTTGATTTGCCTGTTATTACTGGATATATCATCTAGTTATCAGTTATGAACTAGTTTTATTGTGAATGCAATAAAATTCACAACAGGATAATTTATTGGCAGGAATTGCTTATATAATTTCTCAATATTGCATAAATTAAAATTCTCAATATATAAAAGTATATTTCTATATAAATTAAATTAGAATTTTGTGTTTAGTAATTTCTACCTACAATTTTTTCTGTGGAATGTTTGTATTTTATTTAATTCTAAATAAAGTTTCTCTTTTAGTTACTTTCACACATTTTAGAGTAGTTAAAATATTAATTTGTAATTTTTATTACTTTAAAAAATAAGGTGAGAAAAGGACTAATTTTGAACTCATACTGTTTGCTTTCTTTAATATTAACTAAAGAAACTAAAGAAACATTTGGTGATTTAACACCTAAGTGTCACATATTAAAAGATTTAATTCATTTATGAAGCCTCAACTCATAAAGTTGATTTTTTAAAAAATGTTAGGTACTTTAAAGTAATTTTCCTTGAGGAAAGAAATCTTTAACTCTCTTCAGATTTTAGATATTCATTTAGCCTATATTATGTGGCGTGGTGGTAGGAAGGAAATGTATTTTTCCTCATCTTGTAATAGAAATTTAGTATTCTACATGAAATAGAATGTGGTGAAAACAGCTATCTTGACCAAACAAAGTTTTTATATCAGGCCTTTAAAATTTCGACAGAACTTAAACATTATTTAGATAAAACAATCATGTTACAAAGACGCTTTTAACACGATCAGGCCACCCACAGTGTGGACCAGCGGATGTGGTGTACAAGCCACCCAGTGAGACTGAGGTAATTTTTTCATCTTTGCTTAAAGTATAGTCACTAGACCAGATAATGTAGAAACATTTTACAAGCAGTGATCAAACAGCTAAAAACAGTTTATCCTTTCTCTCTCCTTTCTTAGTAGCTAATTAAAAATACTTCACAAGTTGCAGAATTTAAACTGTTTTTGAACATAGCAAAATTTGCTTTAGATAAACCAACTCTTATTACAGTGATCTGTATAATTTGAAATCTTTTAGGAAAAAACATTTATGAAATGTCCTATTCATTTATAATTTTGCCAGAACTGATTTAAGAAACATTAATGATGCTGCTATATTAAAGTGTGTCATTTAAAAAATGGTTTATATAATTTTCTGTGCCCACTACATTTGAAGATACTTCTATCAAGGAGTAGGGTTACTTTTAAAATATTTTTGAACGTTTTTTTCCTGAAAATGTTTTTTTTTCTATTTTGTTTGCTATTCCATCTGAAGATACTGGATCTGTGGAATTTTACTAGTGTATGTGTGTGTACAAACATGCATATGCATATGTTTTACCTCTTATTATCTGAAGTAATAAAATAACCTAAAGGTCCCATATATTACTATAAAATTTAGAAAAGCAAAATAAATGTAGGTTCACAGTGTAGAATTTATTTGGACATGGTGAATATGGTTGTTTCTAATTGGATAGCATTTGTAGCATAGCAGGCAACATGAAACATTTAGTGTAGAATACTTGTATAGATACTCCATCTAGCTAACTTTTAACACACAATCCATTGAGTTAATGGAAAGTCATAATAGAAATCTAACACATTTTCTGGTTAAAATAAGCTTTTATCTAAGTTTCATCTTTTCCTTTTAAAATAGGAGCAAGTAATACTGCTGATGCATTATTTCAAGAAGTGCTGGGTCGAAAGGACAAGGCAGATTCCACTAGAAATGCACTCAATGTACTTCAGCGATTTAAGTTTCTCTTCAACTTACCTCTGAATATTGAAAGGAATATTCAAAAGGTAAAGTACTTATTTATGTCCATACAATGGTAAATGTTATAGATCTTGAAGATTTGTTAAGGTCATTTTTATTATTAACCAAATACTCATTATGCTTTACTGACAGTCTCTAAAATGTTTTTTTATTTTAAAGGGTGATTATGATGTGGTTATTAATGATTATGAAAAAGCCAAGTCACTCTTTGGGAAAACAGAGGTGCAAGTTTTCAAGAAATGTAAGATTTGTTTATTGCTCTTAGATCTTCTACTTTGCTTTTACAGGAAGAATGTGGAATGTGTTCTGTAAAGAATGTTATGTGTATTTTGGATTTTGTTTATATGGTATTCTCTTTAAAATGTAAAACAATTACTTCAAAAGTAACATGGGTTTCTTCCTGAAATGTAGTGAAAATGACTGATTATAATGCTTGGTCATTCTCATTCTGTGGTGGTCATTAACAATGATGCAATTAAAAAAAATCTTTCCTTTTTCACTGTAAAGAAGCAACAACAGTCTTCTAAGGACATGAAAACCTGCAGAGAGACCCAGTAGCTTTTGAACTTAATTCTAATAACAGAGTTACAGAAAGTAAAAGAAGTTTAACATGCCTTGTAGCTAAAACATTATCAACCAGGAGAAATATAACAAAGCTTATTAAAAAATGAAACCCATAAGGAAGCAGACACATAATTTATTTCTTTACTGTGATAAAATGTATATGCAATGAAATGCACAGACCTTACATGTTACAGGTCATTGAATTCTGATGAATGCATATGTCTACATACATAGACGTGATGGTGTATTTGGATCACTTCATAAAGGTCCCTTGTGTCTCTATTCAAAAAGTAATCTCTGTTTTGCTTTCTGAAATTTGATTTAGAATTTCAATTCTGTAAATCTTATATATTCTTTTTTGGAAAAATAGATTATGCCGAAGTAGAAACACGAATTGAAGCTTTACGAGAATTACTTCTGGATAAATTGCTTGAGACTCCATCAACCTTACATGACCAAAAACGTTACATAAGGTAAAATTTACATAAGGTAAAATTTAAAGAATTTTGATACATTACATATATGTGTTTGGTATTACTGGATTTGTAGTATAAGTCTTAAAGTTCATTTGGGGAAAATTAGGAGACTGATGAAATGGTGAAAGTGAAGAGAAATAGCAGTTTAAGGGAGTTTTGTGTAGGATATCAGGATTCTTCAGAATACTAATACATTACAACTAGTTATTGGGCACTCACTTTTTGAAAAACATTTCTTTTGTTATTATTATCTCTAAGTAATTGTACAAAGAAGTTCCCATTTTACAAAACAGTATATGAATACAAGGTGTCTGACAACATTGTCACCTACCACTCCTAATCCATCCCTTATCTCACTTTTTTTTTTTTTAGTTGAGATTAGGTGATTATGTAAATTTCACATATTTCACAGTATTGTGGAATAGTGATACTTAGTTAAAGTCACAAACACATTTTTACCTTCACAAGGCAAAATGTCATTATCAGGGTCTATAAAGTTTGGGAATTCTGTGATCTTTGACATTCCGATTATTTCTTCCACATCAGGTGATATTTACATTTCTATCCTTTTGCTTAGTGTAAGCTGTTCCCTCTTACCCTCTCATTCCTCTCTTCCCATCGCTATCTTTGAATTGCTTAGTTCTTTTTCATCCATGTTCAGTCCAGCTGATGGGTCCCTTTGTTGTATGTTGTTCCCCATCTCCCACTTATTCTGTGTTCTCCTCCTAGCTTCCCTCTGTTGTGTGCATATATATGCCATATATATGGTCAGGAACATGGATTCATTTAGCAATGATATGACAAAATGGGTGGCTGTCCTTTGTTTCTCGAGTCCTGTTTACTTTGTCATATCAACTTGCAATTTTGGCTTTAGCATCCACATACCAGGGAGACCATGTGCCATTTGTCTCTTTGTTCTTGGCTTACCTCACTCAAAATGATTTGCTCTAGTTCCATCTATTTCCCTGAAAATGCCATTATTTTGTCCTTTTTATTGGGTACATAATATTCCATTGTATATTGGTACCACAATTTTTGGATCCACTTATCAGTAATAGGGCATCTGGGTTATTTACATGTCTTGGCTATTGTGAACAGTGCTGCAATAAACATGGAGGTGTATGTGTCCTTGTATCCTGGTTCCTGTTGTCAGAGTAGATGCCTAGGAGTGAGATGGCTGGGTCATAGGGGAAGTCTATATGTAGCTTTCTGAGGTAGCTCCAGACTACTTTCCAAAGTGGTTATATTACTATACATTCCCACCAGCAGTGCAGTAGGGTTCTTCTTTCTCTGCATCTCACTTTTTAAAGGCAAGAAAATTCTGCTAATTTGGCCTAAGGAAAAGCAGATCCACTGCTTAGTCACTCTTTCCTTACTGCCTATTGGCTTACCTGTGGGGTGGTGCGGTGTCATTGTCTATAAGGCAAGGATTCTTGTTGGGTCAGAACACAGCACTATTGCACCCTGAGTAGCAATTTTTGCAGTAGAGAAAATTGTGAAAGGTTTTGTCCATGAGCAGCTATCTGATTTATAAACATGTAGTGATCAGTAAAAGAAAGTTTAGTGATATATGTATCATATCACTATGTATATCTATGTATATGTGTGTATATATATATATATATTACTACATTTTTAAAATAGCAGTAACAGCCAGGCAGGCACAAGTGGCTCATTCCTGTAATCAGGAGGCTGAGATCTGAGGATTGCAGTTCAAAGCCAGTCCGGCAGGAAAGTCCATGAGACATTTATCTCAAACAACCAAAAAGGAAGAAGTTGGAGCTTTGGCTCAAGTGATAGAGTGCTAGCCTCCAGCAAAGAAGCGTAGAAACAATGCCCAGGCTCTCAAGTCCCCAAATTGGCACATACAAAAAGCAGTAACATTGCAGGGCATGCGAAGAACACCTTAGAAGGAAGTAGTACCTGTCGTAGTAGGAACTGTGGTAACTTGAAGAGTTCTCTGTTCCAGTTTCTCCATCTACATATGACAACACAGGCTAAGTCTCTTGGTCATTGCAAAGGGAGAATACATTTAAGGACTGCCATTGAATCAGTTGCCATATGTAATTACATATGTAAATTCATAATGTTTAGAGATAGCATACATGGTAAGCTTTTTGTATGTAATTTTAAAAAGTATTAACTTTATTTTTAGCTAGCATATCTTAAGTTCTCAATAAATTTCTTTCCAAATATAGTGACTTCTCTTTAATTAGGGAAGTTTTTCAAATAATCAGTAATTATAAAATTACAGTAGACTATTGATATTTGTACATTCAGTAATAGGATCTGGCCTGAAAGTTTCTATATATACAGTTGTGGAGTTGGTGACAGGGATAGAGGGAATGAGAGATACTGTCTCTGACAGCAAATTGGTATACCAAATTGGTAGGCAGAGGCTTTTGCAGTGGCTTCAGTGAGAGTAGTATAGTTGATTGCTGTTGCTGCTGCTGCTGCTGTATGAAACTTGGGGTAGGGGCTACTGAAATCATTATGCAGGCCCCAGAAATTGAATCTTGCCTTTCACACACATCTTGGAAAGACCCTCCTTTTAAAGCTTGTCTTGTTCTTCTTAGGCTGCCTGTGTAAGGAAGGGTATGCTGGTGGACTTGTAGAACTGCATGAGTTTACAGTGTAAGCAAGCTGTATAGCAGTTACCCAACTGCCTCATTTTGTACAGATAGAGTTCCAGGAAGATGGAACATTTGGTGTAGGTCTACGTGGCAGATGTCTTGATCCTAGCTGTCTGTGTTCCTTTCTGTTGCCTCATTGGTTATGAGTTAGAGATTTACCTACCAACTCATTCCTTATATTAAGTTTGCCTACAACAATATGTTAATCCTTGCCAGGTGTACAGCTCTTTATGGCTGGTTTGCCATCGGTATGGATAACAAGAGTAAAGATCAGATTCTTGCTACATGCATTATTTCATCTAACTAAAGACTTCTTTGTAACACTATCTTGCTATAAAGGAACATTGTAACTTTAACTAAGAAGCAGAGCTCCTCTTAGTCCTTCCATATCAGTTTGGTCTTGCCCATGGAAATGTAAAAATCATCATAAGTATGACTGAAATTTAATTCTTAAATTCTAAAACAGTAAACCTATGTCTATCATTATTTGCCTTGTTTTTTCCTCCAAAAAGCCTGTTATGTCATTTATAACTAAGTACCAATAACATATATTACATTTTGAACAATTTTTAAAATGAAAGTACCTAATTTTTTGAACTTCATTTTAAAAGTAAAGAAGAAACTCTGGAAGAAACTTGAACAAGATATGTTGTATTATAGAACTGATACATTGTCTAGAATTTCTGATAGGACTTTATCTTTCTTAAGGAAATACTTCAAATGTCCTTTAACCTAATATCCATAAATAAGATAATAGAACGTTGATTATCCTTAAATTTTGTACAGACAATGGTCAGTGTAATTGCAGGTATATTAAAAAGTTGTGAATCAAGCTTACTGATTTCTCTTGCTTCACTGCCAAAGAAAGCACTCATAAAGACATCCACATTCCTATCCAACAGTTTAAAAGTATTCTTTAAAAGAACATTCCTGTATTTTGCTAACATTATATCTGAGGATTATGTGAACCAAAGTGTTAGGAAAGAGTTTTCAGAGTAATTGAAGGTAAAATAAACCTATTTAGGGGAGATTATTGAAACAAATTACCCCCAGCAAGAAAGATAGAGGAGCATACATTCTTTGGGCGGGAAAGACAAGTGATACTATTTGCTCTATTTGTATTCTAGATAGTAGGAAAGACTTGTGTGAGGAAAACTGAGACAACATTTTGAGGCTTTGGAATGAATTCCTCATGCCATGTACTGTTTTTCTTAGAATGCTAGTCTCAATTCATAAGGAGTTGTCTTAGGTGACTGCTTAGTACAAGGAAAGTCCTTCCTTTTAATTGACTTGTCATGTTTTCACCACTCAACTAAGGCCTGTCTGCAATCTGTAACAGTCACCAGAGGAGGAGAAAGGCCGTCCATGAAGTATGAGCCATACTGTTTGGTTGCCCTTTGGCAGGTGATCAGAGGCCACACCCCTTTTGAAACAGGGCCTTATTAGCTTGTGGTGGTGTCAGTGTAGATCGTTCTTAGTGCTATGTTAGGTTTCTTCTCAATATTTTATTTGTTGCTAACTTACTACAAAATGGATTTGTTTCTCCTCTAATTATCCGTTAATTTAGATGTAATGAGTGGCCATTACTGAAGAAATGTGGGAAGGGTATCAGACATGCTCCTGAGTGATTGAGATTTGACTAAGGTCACAGCTTGCAACCATTAATGAGTAATTACCATTGATCAAAAATTTAAACCTCAAGACAAAAGACAGCTTATAGTTAAGAATAATTTTAAGGTAATTCATTTGAACATACTTTTAGAGATTATTTCATTGGATTTAACTTGACATGTGCACATATTTTATGAGACCTAATGGCCAAATCTTGAATATTATTTGACAGAAGTTTTTCAACTGAAATACATTTAAATTGTGTAGGTTTGATTATTTTATGCAGAAAGACTTTAAATGTTGTAGGTCTATTTAAAAAGTAAGAAAACATAGCATCTTGAACATTTCAGTGTTACAGTGGGTCAATCTGTATCTCTATTTAAACAATTTAAACAATTTGTTTTTTTCCCTTCCCCTCCCCCAATTATACCAACATCAAATACTGTGAAAATAGGGGTTATACCATGGGAGAGGACATACAAAGCAACAAAAAAATTACATGGTACCTTATAAATACGTTAGAAACAATAGCAAGGAGGAAAAAAAATCTATGTTGAAAAATGAACTTTACAATTTAGGTAGGGGGGTGGAGGGATGGGAGTGGGGGATAGGCAGATATAGCTGAGGAGGTGGGAGGGTAGGGATCGTAGGGGAAAAACAAAAGAGGAGGCAAAAATGCTGTATAAGAAATGTACTCATTACCTTGCTCATGTAACTGTAACCCCTTTGTACAGTATTTTCACAATAAAAAACCTAATTTAAAAAAGTAAGAAAACACCCATTCGCATTATGTCTTCTGGAGGAATATTTCTCAGACCTGAATTAATTTACACTTTAGAAGTCAGTGCGTGTTGTTATCAAATCTGCTTATATACAGAAAGTGGACTTAAATTTCAGCAACCCATGATTAGGAAAACAGTGCCATACTGCCATCTAGTGGACTTTTCAAGCCAGATATGAATTTTAAGTTGAAATTAAAAAAAAAAAAACACCCATGTGCTGATGTCTCCCACCTGTTTAATGTAATAACTGCTAACCAAGTGGAAACACTCTGTGAACTAAATGTAGGTATTAAGAAAAGTTTTCACCAAATTGGTAGGATCAGTTGGTGGGATCATTGGTACAAACATATTTTGAATTGTCTTTTATGCAAATATCTAATTTTTACAACATACAGGTTTGTTATCACAATTGTAAGAAAATATATGAATACATTTCATTGATAATTAAGACTCATATTGGCAGGTTATTTACTAATTTATAATACTTTTTTTAAAAAACTGATACTTCATCCTTCTGCTGTCATCTGTAACAAGCAGCCTGAACTTGCTTTTTCTCAGATATCTGTCTGACCTTCATGCACCTGGTGACCCTGCTTGGCAGTGTATTGGAGCCCAGCACAAGTGGACCCTTCAGCTCATGCACAGCTGCAAAGAGGGCTATGTGAAGGACCTGAAAGGCAAGGAATTCTTTTCTGACTTATATGTCATGTCAGTACACTTTAGGAATGTTCCTGATTTGCTTGATATCCATCACTGTCTTTTTTGTGGTTGTTTTTATTGTTCCCCTATTCTACTCTTTAGCTTTATACCCAAGAGTGAGTGATAGAAGAAAAAAAACGTTTTAATATATTAAGGTTTATGGTTGACCAGCAGGGTTGACGAAGGTTTATTTTAAGGAATGGTTACAACTTCATAGGAACATGATGCTGTAGGAATCATTGGTCTTCAGTGGATGTGAGTTTCAAACATTGTTTCATCAAATACATGTGGGGCCTCTGCTGTGTTCCAAGCAGTTGCCAAATGCTACATAGATAGCTGTGAATAAAACAGACACAAGGCCTGCCTCATGAACTTAGCAGAAGAAAGGAAAGATATTAAGCATGTAACTAACCAAATAAAAAAGAATGTACTAGGTAACCTGTCTCAGGAAGGCTACATGTTAGCTAAGAACTAACTAGAAGTTGCTTCTTAGACAGGCTCCAGCCTAAGAAAGGGAGCTACCTGTGTAAAGGTCCCAAGGTAAATTTGAGGAAAGAAACTAAAGCTACATTTGCATTTAAGTTTATTGACTTTCATTTGTGTAATCCTGTCATTCAACAAATATCAAATATATTAAATACCATTTTTACTCCAATCACTTAATTGTCAACACAGTAAACAGGCACCTGGATTACACCATCTGACAATATACAGGAAAAAGACAGGTAATTGAGTATTGTATTGGAGAACTGTACATATGCTGCTTTCTAAGGCTGGAGAAGTTCTGAACATTGTAGTAGCACTTAGAATCTGATTTAAGGTTTAGGATTAGGGAAAGTGGTGCTCTAAGACTGCAAGGTAGTGACATGTGTTTTAAGTATTGAGGACATCTGTGTTGGTCAGTTTAAACAAAGAAGGAAAGAGACCATTCCAGGAAGAATGCAGGGTTTTGAGCCACAGAAGACTACTTCTGTGTGAGGCAGTAATGTATGGCTGAGAGCATGATTATAGTTGAGGAGTTGAGGCAGCTGTTAGGATGTGCCAGATCTTCGTCCATAGGCTGTGGAAGAATGATAAAGGAAAAATTATTAGATTTCTTTTAAAGGATGATAAACAGGGAAGCCAGGTAGGAGGCTGGCTTGGTAACTTTGGTACCTGACTGCTTGGAGGCAGTGGAAATGTGATATGTGTGGGTTTCAAGGCTATTTAGAGGGTGAAATGGATTGGACTGGGTGCTGGAAGAATGGAGGAGAGGTGCATGGGGCCTCTCAGATATGTTTTCCATGGTAGCTCATTACCATGTTGTGCCATTGAGTCAGGGAATTTGGGAGAGGAAAGTGGTTTCCCCATTGATTTGGACAGGTGGATTTGGAATTGCCTTCTGTGCATGAAGAGATAACCAGTAAGTAGTTGTTTAAGAGTAAGAGGTTTGGGGCTTTACAAGTTGATATATTCACTCAAGATTAAACAAGAGGGGGGGGGGGAGGGAGAGAGGGCGGTGGCGGGGAGGGGGGGGAGAGAAGAAGAAGCTGGGCACTGGGGCCGCACACCTGTAATTCTAGTTACTCAGGAAGCTGAGATCTGAGGATGGCCATTCAGAGCCAGCTCGGGCAGGACTTTCAACTCCAGTTGACTCTTATCTCCAATTAGCCACCAGAAAACCTGAAGTAGTGCCATGTGCAAAGTTATAGAGTGCTAGCCTTGAGCGAAAGGAGCTCAGGGACAGTGCCCAGGCCCTGTCTGCCCAGCCCCATGGCTGACAAAGAAAAAGAGGAAAATCAAGGACAGAATTTTTAGGAGCCACAATGACAGTAGACGTCACAGTAGAAGGATGGCTGCAAAGGAGATGATAAAAGGGTAAGTATAGTGTAGGTGGGAAAGGAGAACATAGTGCCATGAAGGCAGAGGAGAAAGTTATCATATAAGCTTTAAGATAAGCTAGATGAGTTACTTCTAATTTCTGTTGCTTTTGATGCTGTTTTGCTACACATGGTGAATTCTATTAAAGGGATTTTGTGTGGACCTAATTAGTGACCTCTAAAATCATACAGTGGAATGGGGGGGGATAATGCAGTCATAATATTCAATGTATATATGTGAAATGGATCTTGAAAAGTTGAGGAGATGAATGGGGTTGGGGAAGATAGGGAAGAATGATGAAAGGTGTGACACTGATCAAAATCCATTGTATTCAGCAACTGACATGTTGAATTGAAACCTCCTTTCTATAACTACTTAAAAGTAATTTGAAAAATAAACAGTATATCAAACACACACAGAATCATACATTAAGTATAAGTAAATCTCTGCAGAGTGAAGACATTAAGAAGATAGTGACCAGTGAGAAAGCATCCCACTGTCCTAGGAGGGACTTCAGGAAATACTAAGGAGGATCTAGGAGCACCTTTTCTCTTTCTACCAAAAGCTGTAGCTTTGTAGGACTTAACAGGGGCAGCATCGGAGACAGTCCACCAGCTTTCAGCTGATGCCACTTTTGTGTCGTGATCTGACCCCTCTGCTTGATGACAGAGTACATGTTTGCTTGGCAGTCTCTGGTTTCCTTAAGTTAATTGTAGCTGCCTGTGGAATGCTTAAGCAATAAAAAGGTGAATAATATTTTACTTGTCAGAAATTGCTTAGGAAAAGTTTGTCCTCAAAAGATACTGCCTATATTTCATCTAATATTTTGTGGTTGTAAAGCCACATTGTCTTTTTAAAGGGTGTACTTAAGAGCCTAGTTTTGAAATGAAAGCTTGTTGACTTTTAAATTCAAAGAAAGTATGTTTAAATTCTTTTATTCTAATAACTGCACTTGGATTGTTAACACTGGAGAATAAAGTGGTACTAATTTTTTTTTAATTAAATAAATCCACTGATAGAGTAGAAGAACTGAGACAGTTTTGTGAAGTAAAACTATAAAGTAGATAGACTGTAAGTATTTCCAGCAGGGAAAGAATTCTTGGTGTCTTAAAGCTCCTCTTTATGTATGAATCTAAGAAATTTTGATTAACATATAATTTTTAAAAAAAGATTTTACATGGTAGTTTGGTAGAAATGGTAATTGTGGTCCTCAGAGGAAACTTCAGTAACAGAGGTGTTGATAGATTGTCAGAGGTGGTCATTCTACATACAAAGCTGCCTTTTTTCCAAGAAAGCTTCTTTTAGGTGAAGAACTCAGTATAGAGGGACCATAAGATGAGTATTCTGTCAGTACTGAGATAATCCCTTTTGTAGATTTTAGTTTTTATAATAATATACAGGAATGCTAGCAGGTGGTACTCTTCAAGTTACAACCCAAGGATAGCCCCCAACTTCAGCACACCTGGCCATCATTCCCAGATAGCCCTTGTTCCTTCTGTGCGGCCTGTCACTGTAGCCTGCATATGATCTTTCAGTTTTTCCACAGGAAGGAAAAGGAGGTGAAAAAACAAAAACAAGGATAAAATTAAAAGAAAACTTAAGAGTTTGACTGCTGTATTTTTCCGGCCTGAACTGTGTGACCATTTGCTTCCAATTGCCAGTATCTAAAACAGCCTACTCCCTGGCATCATTGCATATGTTGAACTTTTACCACCTTGTAAGAATTCTTCTTTTGAAATTCCTGTGAAATTAGTGTAAAGTTAAAGTAAGTCTTCAGGTTTCCTACAGGAAAAGCTTTTGGGTAACCCCCCCACTGGCATTCTCAAACAAGATTTTTAAAGGTGGTCTTCAGAAGTGTCTTTTTCTTTGTTCTGAAAGTGGTTGGATCTAACTCTTTAGGTACTTGCTAGTTATGTCTGTTAACTTGATAGAAAAGTCACTAGTTTGTTCATAGAGTAGTTTTTCCTTTTAGGTACAGGCTTTAATTAGGACTTCCCTAAATGATGCTTAGAATTGGAGCCTTAGCTTATAAACTATCAAAAAAGTTTTTAAAAACCAAAAAGCATCAGGAAATATACTTATACAAGGCTTGGATTTTCTTTGAGAACTAAGAAATGGTATATCTTAATGGTTTATTCTGAATCATCATAGTGGACCTACTAAATATAGGCTATGCTAAATATATATCTTTTAGGGGTTAGGGATGTAGCTCAGGGGTAGAGCAGGGTAGGCCCTGAGTTTGTTCCTAGTCACTGCAAACAATGTACCTTTTTAAATGATTTCACCACTCATCAGATTGTTAAAGATTTGTTGAAAAAACAAAAAAGGTTTATGCTTCTTCAAGGACTCTAAAGTATAAAAAAAGTCACACTTTCACCTGAAATTCATAAACTATGTGCATAAATTCTTGCAGCTTATCTACAGTTTTGTGAATTTATGCAGTATCATTAAACTATATATTTTTTTCTTGAACTTTAGCTATGACTTTTATGTATTTTATGTATATAGTTCAGTAGATTTCCTTGCAGTATCCATTTGGAAATTGACAGCAAATAAGTTGAATTTTCTTCAGAGTTATAAAAAATATTTTTATATTTAAATAGACAGCGAAGTACATTGTAATATGTTATATTTAATAAAATCATAATTTTTAGTTAAAATTGTAATGTAGTTTATACTAATAAGGTCCTTTTATGGAGTTTATTTTCTAGAGGTTAAAAAATAGTTTATTTTCCAATGTTTATCACAACATGAAACCAGAATGACACAGAGGTCTATTTAAAGAGAAGAAAAGGAAAAACACAGCTGCAGCAAGCACAGATATGAGGTAGTAGTTTGATTTCCATCTGTTCCTTGTAAGTCAGTCCCTTCCATGTTGGGTGTGTAATCTTCATGCAACAGCCGCCTGGCTGACTTCTGGGGTTAGTACAGGGTCCCCTTTACTTTTCATGTTGAGACAAGAGGCTCTTTTTTAAATTGGTATTAGCAGATGACATACTTATTGGCACTTTACTTGCCTGCTTTATATACTATTTGGAAGATATACAGAAATATGTATATACAGAGTGTGTGTGTGTGTGTGTGTGTGTGTGTGTGTGTGTGTGTGTGTGTGTGTGTGTGTGTGTGTGTGTGTGTGTGTGTGTGTGTGTGTGTGTGTGTGTGTGTGTGTGTGTGTAATAGATTCGGGAAAGGCAAGTAAAAGGAAGGTTTCAGTTCTTTATGTCAGTCAAAATTATTTTCTTTGCAGTAAAGCCAGAGTGTGAGTTTCTCTTCTTTTTTGTCCATTTTTCAGAAAGAAAAATGGTGATATTTCATGTCTTGAATTAGTTTAAAGATGTATGTATGTATATATGTATGCAGGCAGAAATTATCACTGTTGTATTTAAGGTAGTGAAGGTTTATATAAATAGTTTTAATCACTAGAATGTAGATTTGCAGGTTTTTACACAATGAATATAGATAGATTTTAAATCTAAGTTGGATAGCCAGTTTTGCCCTCCAAAATAAAGTTAATACTAATAATTAATTGTAATTTAGATACTTTTTTGAGAGGTAAATCTAAGACCTGAGAACTTGATTTACTTTTGGAATAGCACTTTGGATCTTATAGTAAGATGACAGCTATTGAGTTTCGGAGGAAATGTATGTTAAGGTTTCTTTATTTCTTTTACTTTATAATACATTGAGTTCACCTTTATTAAATGAGACAGTTAAAACATACAGTGCCAAAAGGACCTTTTCAAGTGAATTATCCTGGCAGCTGGATGCCTTGGTTTGGTATTTATCTCACAGAAGACATCTTGCAACTGGGATTGCATGTCTCCGGTCTCTTTCCTTCACAGAAAGAGAATTTTGACACTGAAATGTCAAGCAAATGTTAGTTCAGTTTGTACACGTTACTTGGTCATTTTAATATATTATTATAAATATTTTAATTACTTTGTCATTTTGTAATAATTCTTGGACATATTTAACTATAGTCTTAATTTTCTTTCTCATATAACTTATATGTAACTGCTAAAAAGTGAAATACCTTAACAAAAGCATGAATAATTTTGACTACTCACTCTCCTTACTTTGTGTGTGTGTACTATATATATGTAGTAAGTATATGTATATACATATATAAAGTAAATACATATATGTATATACACATATATACAGCATAAACTGTGTTGAAATACATATTACAAACTCCCTGGAACCTGCTAGGACAACCCAAGATGTCATGAGTTCACAGAGGTATGTCAGGTGTTGACTCCTTTGGTTTGATTTGGATTCAGTGATCCCCTTTAAATTGAATAAATTTCCTTAAATATCTAGAGGGAGTCAGAAGATCAAAAAGAGCATTTTTATCAGTTGACACAGGTATAATTAGTAACGAATTCGTAATTCCCCAGCTTTGGCATTGAAATTCTTCTGTGTAGTATGCTTGAAAGGACTCCCATCCTGTGGTGTTTGGTCAGCAAGCAACAGTGGGTGGTCAGGCTGCAGGACAGGACAAGAGCCCGCTGTGCACAGGAAAATGTGTTCAAAGGTGTTTAAGGGCAGTGAGGAAGTCATCTGCCCTTCTGAGAGTCCAGGATTGTTGATCAGTGTGGCCTGCTATTGTAGATTGTGAGAAAACTTGCTGTATGAGGCATGAAGGTTGAGAAAGTACAGTACATTTATTCACCTGGCCTTGCATCTGCACACTTGCAGGAGGAACTCTCCTTTGCCCTTATGTTGTGTGGAGCCAGTTAAACAAATACTGGCTATTATTTGCATTTAAAATAGGAAAAACCTTTGCACTGTAAGAGTTGAAAGGATTTTATTGATACATGGAAGGTTTCCTAAAAGTCATGGTATTCTAAGGTATAATAAGCACCTTAAAATAAAATCTCCTTAAGCTTTTTAAGTTTTTAAAAATTGATGGTTGTAGGATATAGTTTTAGTACAGATCATTAAGTCTGGAAGCTTTGTGGAGAGCTTTTGAGATCTATAGGCTAACCAAAAACTGAAACACTTACTTAGTAGACATTTCACAGTTGTTGGAAAAAATAGCAAATGTTTCAATTTGTTTCTACTAACTTATGAAGTATAAGATAGCTAGAATTATTTCACTAAGATTATTTCATTGGTATTCTGGAGAAAACAACTTCTTTAATTAAACAGTCTCCCTTTTCCCAACTATTTTTTCTCTAATTTGTTATTTTTTAAAAATTTTGAGTTCCTATAGCATTCCAAATTTCTTAGTGTTTCTTGGTAACGCATGTATCTGTGTAGTTACAATCAGAACAGCAATTCCCTTTGAGAGTGTTGCTAGTTATAGAAAGGTTATAGAAAGGTTCTTTGGAGATAATGGCTCTTGACTGTCAGTAATGAAGAAACATAGTTATGTGTGCATATGTTGAATATCAGTAAGTCTTTAACCTCCTAACCACCAGTAGATACAGCTTTTATTTTGATTAAATTATAACTCATACTAGATTGTAGAAACTAAAAGATACAATAGACCACAAGAAAATATACAAGAATTATACCATGTTTCCTATGAATACCAAATAGAATTTTAGAACCAGAAACACAACACACTGTTGTTGTTGTTTTTGTAGTTGTAAAGTTTTGTGCCTATGTCAGATTTTGTCTTCAGGTACTCATTACCCTGTAGTTATTATATGTCAGATATTGTTGATAGAATGTAGTGAAATCATTTTGATCTTACAAGTATTTATTTTCACTTGAGCATATTTATTGGTTACTATACTTAGTGTTTTCAAAATAGCCACACTGTGAAGTCCATAATAAATAATATTAAATCCCAATTAAGTTTTCATTGTTACCTGTTTGTTGTCTAATATTTTTGTGGTTAAGTTTCCTATAAGGCATACTTTTCATATTTGCTTTATATAGAAGTCAACTTTTTATACATGTAGACAGGATATGGTTAGTATTCTAAATTGTCACCTAATCAGCAGAATGTGCATGGTTTTTATCTTGTTAATGGTGTTCATTGAACACTTAATCTTCAGACATTCATTTAATCAGAATTCTATAGCTAATTTTTTAAAGTATCAATTAAAAAACAACTTGTTAGCATAAATTAGTTATATAGAAGGGTTTCCTTATAGTATTGATATACATGCATATTATGCACTTTGTTTAAACTTAGCCTGTTCCTGTTACTCTTTTTTGCCCCTTATACTTCTCATTGACAGAAGTGTGTGTGTGTGTGTGTGTGTGTGTGTGTGTGTGTGTGTGTGTGTGTGTGTGTGTGTGTGTGTGTGTGTGTGTGTGTGTGTGTGTGTGTGTGTGTGTGTGTGTGTGTGTGTGTGTGTGTGTGTGTGTGTGTTCTATAATGCTAGGGATATAGCCCAATGTTAGTGTGAGACCAGAATTTGATCTCCCAACACTCAGAACAAAACAAACATGGCTTTTTTCTACTGCCCTCTCCCCCAAAAGAAAGTCATAGAGAGATTTTATTTTTAGAGAAAACTTACTACTGAGAAAACAAATAACCTGTCAAATTTTGTATTAATGCAGTCAAAAAACAGTCAAACACAGCTTTATTCTCTGTTGCCTACTAATGTTCCTCGCAAGCTAACACACCACAGTTGTGTGGATATAGTTGACTGTTACCCTCAGTTTTCAGCAAAAATCCACCAAGACATCATTTCACTTGCAGATGATATATACATCATGAAAGCATTATATAAGTAACATTTCCTATTAGTTATATATAACCATTTATAACCAAATGCTTTATTGAGTATATATATATATTTCTCCTAAATATACTCTGAGTTAGAAAAATAGGCTGATTCTTATGAAATATTTTAAAGCTTTTTGCTGATATTGTAACTTACAAGTCATTTTTCTTCTTAATACTAATTGTTAAAATAGTTTCATATTTGTAATAGCTTAGTGGGATAATCAAATCATCCCTAGCTATTCAGTAGGTGAGATCTGCAGACTACAGGAAAGGCTCTAAGACTCTTATCTCTAATAAACTATTCCTTGCCCCCAAAATGCCTGAAATTATGTGGCTCAAGTGGTAAAGCACTAGCCTTGAGTGAAAAAAGTTCAAAGACATCACCTAGACCCTGAGTTCAAGCCCCAGAGTGGCACAAAAAAATCAAATCATGTAATTGAAGTTTGATTGTCAGAATCCTTGGACGATTTTGATTTTGTTTTTTATACTTGAATGTAAATGTTTTGTGACAACTGATATTTAAATGTTTGCATAGATTTTCTGTCCAAAGCATAACTCTCATTGCTTGTAAAATAGTATATTGTAAGACCTTTTTTGGATAGAAAAAGGAGCAAAATGTTGTTGAGAGAAGTGAATTTCTTTCTAGGTCAGTACTTACATCACTTGTTGGGTATTTATATGCAGTGTTGCAGTGCCACCTTCTGGCTATTAAGTTCAGAATGTGTTTCAGATGCCCATTGACTCGCTGCTCGTGCCATTCTAGCTTCCTTCTGTCTGTTGTTTGCCACTGCTGCTGATAGACTTGCAGTTAAGGAATGATTTCCTGTTTAGCTTTTCTTTTCCTGATTTCACAAGGGACTGAGATGTGGTTTCTAATGAACAAAAGCATATTTCTCATATAGCTTTTATTAGTAAAAGAGTTTAGCTTAAAGTACATAAAGACTTGCTTAAAATACATAAATGATTAATTTAAATATTAAACCACTTAAAGTTGTCAAATAGTAGTTATGGAGAGACATAATTTTCTGAGGATATGCTTAAGCAATAGTAATTGTATTATTTAGAAGAATGGAATGTAGTAAGTACTTTCTTCTTTATCAGACTTTTAGTCCTGAAACCTGCAGAAGCAACTTGTAATACCTTTCTTTCCAGTTTTAGCCACACTTTTTATTAGGCCATTTTGACATCATGTATGTATACAGTGTATCTTCAATAAATTCACCCCCTCTGTCACTCTCATTTCACCCCTCCCTTCACAAACTAGTCTTAACAAGCTTCATGTTCCATTTTCACATATATATGAAGTATTTTGACCATATTCACCTTCTTTCACCCGTCCATTTGTCCTCCCCCTCCAGTCAGTACCTTCTCTTCTGACAGGAACTGTTTTAACATGTTAACATTCTTTTCTTACAGTTTTCACCCATCCATTTGTCCTCCCCCTCCAGTTAATATCTTCTCTTCTGACAGGAATTGTTTTAACATGTTAACATTCTTTTCTTACATTTGTTATACATGTTTGTATAAATTATGAATTCTTTTATATATTTTTAAAATGTGATTTTAAGTGTAAGCCCCTTTGTGTTTCTCTTACATCACAAAATTTATTTTTAATATTAGCTTCCTGCCTGAATTAATATTGAAATGGCATAAACATCAAAGAAAAATATTATCCGTCATTAAATTTTCCACATACGAACTCTGTAGTTAATATAGAATTAGATATAAATATATTGTTTTCTCATTGCCTGTATTGTTTACCCTGCAATACATGTGACTTAATTTTTGTTTTAGCATTTTATATTATATAAATCTTATCATCTCAGATATGCACATACAGCATTTAGCACTCTGTTAGAACATAGTCTTCAAAACAGTTAAAAAATATTTCCAAATGACCGAATTTCTATTTCTATAAAGCATAGTGGGTAGAATTGTGCTAATACTGTACCATGTGAGGTGGCCCATGATAGCAGGGTCCTACGAAACCAAGCCTTCCTGACTACCTAGTTACTCAATTCCATCATATCCACTCCCCAGGTTCTCTGCATAATATGTTGTACTTTGTCTTTATTGTTTTTGTATTCATTTATTTTCTACCTCTGCCATGAGAATGTAACGTCCTTGAGAATAAGGGCCTCCTCAGTTATTCATTACTTTATCTATAGGTTCTACGTATTCTGGCACATGTAACATGCTCAGTTATTGTTATTGAGTAGTTATTATTATAATAAACAAAATCATATTATTCTCTTACTAAAACAAAGGGATAGCTTGATTAAAATATTAAATTATTCACTTATAAATGTATTTTACTTTAGCACGTGAAAATAAACCTATGAGCTTAAAAATTCTGTTAAAATGTAAAATTGGAGGGAATATAGTTATTCCTCATTTTAAGAAATCTGGGGATTGTCCAGTGATGGTGGGGAACACAGTGATAATAACATTTAGTTCTCATCCCCAAGAGGACAGTGATGTGTTTTGGGGATAAGCAGTAAGTGATTTGTCAATGAAGTTGAAGCTGGCTCTGACCACTGTCAAAGCAGAGGAGATAGGTAGCACTGAACAGTAAGAGATGTCTATAAAGAAAGAATAATTCAAGTTCAGTCTTTAAGCAAAAATGTTAAAGTTGATGAACAATGAGTCTTGCATGTGGAGAAAATAGCAAATAAGACAAGAAAATATTATTACAGTAAATACAAATTTTTTTCCTCAGTTCTAGGACTTGGTCCCAGAACCTTAAGCATACTTGTTTTTGTTTGAAATGTGTCTGTTACCCAGTCTAGCTTCATATTCCTCAGTGCAAATTATCCTCCTTCCTTGCAGCCGCTTAAGTAGCTGGGCAGCAGATATACAACACTATACCTGTCTTTATGTTACATTTTTTTGTAGTATAGTCCATTGTTTGTTAGTTGATTGGCTTTGTTTTTGTAGGGGGAATTTTGTGTGTCTTTTCATCTTCTTTTTTTTTAAGTACGTTTTTTATTGTAAAAATACTGTACAGAGGGGTTAGTTACGTGAGCAAGGTAATGAGTACATTTCCTATCAAGCATTGTTACCTCCTCCTTCGTTTTTCCCCTACCTTCCCTTCCTTCCCACCTCCACAACTACACTCCCCCCCCTCCCTGCCTAAATTGTAAAGTTCATTTTTCAACATAGTGTCTTGTATATCTCATTGTTATAATGGGTCAACCTGTATCCCTATTTAAGCATTTTGTTTTTTCATAGTAAAATTCTGCAAATGTTTGTTGAATTCAATTTGTTTTGAAGATCTTCAAATGCTCAACTAAAGGTTAGCATGGATTTTGCAGGCTCCTGTGTAGATGAACAAAGCAAAATCTTTCTACTTAAAGCCAATGTTCTTATAAACCCCATTGGTGCATAGTATTTTCATTCCTCATAGTTCTTGAAGCCCATTTTAGAAAAATGATTTTTAGATTCTCAGGATAATTTGATTGGAAAACACTGGTATATACTGTATCTTGAGAGTTTTTCTGGAGGACTTCTGAGAAGAGAGGCAAAAAGGCAATATTTCATTGGTTTCATAAATTTATCTGTGTATGTACTTATTTATGAATTTATTTGAGGCAGAATCTTGCTATATAATTCACGATGTCTTTGAATTCACAGTCCTCTTGAGTGCTGGGATTACAGGGATGCATCACCACACCTAGCTAGAAAGCAGTATTTTAATGTGTGATTAACACAGGATCCCAAAGAGAATATTTTGACACTGGTAGCATGTTGGAATAGTAACATTGTAAGGTGAAAAGTGTCTAGGTGGCTGGCTTCAGGAATAGAAATATAGAATCAAATTCCACATCCCAAAGAAGGAAACAGTAGTATTTAAATGTAAGTTGTAGCATTAAGGAAGGAATTAGAAGATTTATGCTATAAAAATTGATATGTCTACTACATTAAATGAAACAGAAAAGTGAAACTGTGGAATTCTTTTCAAGTGACAAGTTGTATTTTAAATGATTTTACCTCCTATTTTAACTCTAAAATGATGCATCAGTTCTATGTGGAATTTATGGATTGAGTCCTTCAAGTTTGTTATGGGAAATAACTTAGAAGTTATTTAGGATTGTCCATGTTAGAACTCCAGCCTAGCACCATGCAAAAATAAAGTAAAATGGAATATAAGATTGTAGAGGAAAAGTTTTAGATTTTACTTAATGATTACTTTGTTTAAAAGCGTAGAAGAATTGAGCAAGAAAAAGCCTCAGAGAATTAGTGCATTAAATCAGCAAAATAAGAGTATATTATAAAATATGTGGGAATATCACTTCTTTTCCAGGAAACCCAAGCCTGCATAGTCCCATGTTGGATCTTGATAATGAGGTACGTCCCTCCATGTTGGGCCATCTCAGTCAGACGGCATCACTAAAGAGGGGCAGCAGCTTTCAGTCTAGTCGAGATGACAGTGAGTATCACACCACCCCTAGCTACTCCTTCTCCTTGTTTTGTTTTTTGATTTGTAAGCTTGTGATTTAAAAAATCTTCCCTCTTGCAAAATTCTATGACTAGGGATGTTACTGGTGCCAAAAATTAGCAGCCATTATCATTTTTTCATAATCGGAAACTATCCAACAGTGCAGCTCTTGCACATGTCTTTCCCACCTCAAGGATCTCAGGCCCATGTTGCCTGCTGGCTGGGTGTGAAAACAGTTTTGTAGTCATTGATGGCTAGATTGAGGTCCAGTTCACGTTAATTCAGTGTGTGGCTAGAACTGCAACTCAGATGAATCAAATTTAATTTCTCCAAAGTTATTTGAAATAGAAACATACATCTTTATTATTATAACAAAATCCATAAACTTTGTAATTTCTGTTACACAAAATAGACATTCCTGCCATACCCCCTTTACTCCTCTTTCCATTTTTAGGAAATTACTCTTGAGATTTTGTCAGCACTAACAATATGTTAGATTTTCTAAGAAAAGAAAATCCAAATCCATTTGTCAACTTTCATATCAGAATTTGGATTTGTTTAGCAAAGATGAACTAAAAAGGACTCTATTACATTCATACTTGCTACGAAGAAGAATTTTCAGATAATAAAAATATCTAATAGAACACAATCCTAAAAGTTATGTCACTGATCAGGAGGCTGTAGGAGCCCAGCTATTTTCCAGCAAACTTATCTAATGAATGGACACATATTAATTATTTACAGAAATTCCAGCATAAGAGGATTATCTGATAACACTCTATAACAGCTATATTAATATCCCTTACTGGGGTGAACTCAGACAATACTTTTACTGGTTAATCTACCAAAGCAAGCAATCTTTTGGAATTAATTTGCTATATTTTTATGTACAGTTATTTAAATACTCATCCTTATATAATCACTTCAATCTGAAGTTAACTTTCTATTTGTTTATTTTCTGTTTTTAAAGAAGTAGTTCTTTGTGTGTGTGTGCTAGTACTAAGCCTTGAACTCAGAACTTCACATTCTGAATTGCTTTTTCTCTGAAGGCTAACACTCCACCACTTGAGTTACACCTTCACATCTGGCTTTTTGCTGATTAATTCGAGATAAAAGTCTCATGGACTTTTCTGCCAGGCTGGCTTTAAAGTGTGCTCTTCAGATCTCAGCCTCCTGAATTGCTAGGATTACAATTGTGATCCACTAGTGCCCAGCTGAGGAACTTTTCTTAAATCAACGATGTCAGAATTCTGTTTATCTTTTATGCTAGAGATTAATCTTCACATTAGACTACTCAGAGACTTATTTGTAGAGTGTGTGTGTGTGAGTGTGTGTGTGTGTGTGTGTGTGTGTGTGTGTGTGTGTATAGAATAGAGATATGTACAGATACAGCTACCTACATAGGTACCTATATGTAGAAGATATATGTGCCTATATAGGCATCTGTATGTAGAAGATACATGACTAGATTGCTTTTACTTTAACTTCCTAGTAAATAAGTCTAGACCTTGCCAGCCGTGATACTAATAGAATCACTTCTTTATAAGAGGGAAAAATGCTGAGGGTCCTCTGGGTTCTATTGTGCTCAGGATGCTAAGTGAGAAATATAGTACTGCTGCATCTCCCCAGTCAGAGTGGCCATTGTGTGTGCCGGCCAGATATCAAGGCTACATCTGAATATTTTGGTTTGGGGCCAGGGTTATAGGGGTAATATGTACAAATAGATCTATATTCTTGATTCAGAGTGTATTCTCAGGTATTTTGTTCTTCTCTTCCTTAGCATGGAGATACAAAACTCCCCACAGAGTGGCATTTGTTGAAAAATTAACCAAGCTTGTTTTAAGTCAGTTGCCTAACTTTTGGAAACTCTGGATCTCATATGTTAATGGAAGCCTTTTCAGTGAGGTATGTGTACAGTTTCTACTATAGATGGAGCTAAGTCACCGTGAATTTCTAGTCTTGACATTTTTAGTTTTTGAACCAATTTCTTTTTTCAAATTTGAGGTCCAATATACATAGCATGTTCATATGTCTTAAGATCAGTTAAAAGCATTACAAAGTCCTAATACTTTATATCTGTGACCATGAGCAAATTGCTTGTTGTTTGGGGGGGGGGGGTCTCATCAGTAATAACATAAGGTTATCTCAACAGGTAGTTGCATGGTGACATGAAATGGGCAAGTAAAAAGAAAGGGAAACTGATGTGTTTCTAGGGACTCAGAGTTGAACGTCATGCCATTAGTACAAGCTGTGGATGATGTTATTATGTGGTAGACTATGAGCAAATGATAAAACAGGCACAAAAATTTTGTAGTTTGTGAGCAAATAATAAAACAGGCACAAAAATTTTGTAGTTTGTGCATGGGTCTGAAGTGATCTAGATGAATGAGACCTCTTGGTGGGAAAGAATTTAAAGATCAGGTAATCTAATCTTCTATTTCAATATGCAGCAGTTTTGTTGAGTACCTTGGTAATAATTTAGAGATGTCCCCAATTTACTGACAGTTTAACTTCATAATGGTGGAAAATGATCTACATTCTGTAAAAATGTACTTTAAATCTTGATCATTTCTCAGGTTAGCCATATATAATACCATCATCTCTTGAGATGCTGGGTATCAGCCCTCAGATGACAATAGCTAAAATGAACACAACTTCCAGATCTCAAGGGACAACAATGAATACTGCAATGAGCTATGTTGCAAAGTTACACATAAGTTGGGTTTTAAGTGCTTTTTTTGGTCAGTTGTGGGCTTGAACTCTGGACTTGAGTGCTATCCCTGAGCTTTATGCTCAAGGCTAGTGCTGTACCACTGAGCCACAGCCCCACTTGCAGTTTTCTGGTGATTAATTGGAGACAAGTGTCTCACAGACTTTCCTTGCTGGGCTGGCTTAGAACCACAATCCTCAGATTTCAGCTTCCTGAGTAGTTAGGATTACAGGTGTGAACCACAGGCACCTGGCTTTAAATGCATAGGATATTTCTGATTTATGATACCTTTTTTAGGATATAGAGAAATATCTAACTGGTAGAGTAAAATATGCACATAAAGTAATGAGTAAGCCTATGTTGCATGTGGAATCAGACTCATCACATTCATACTCATGCCAAATGCTCCATGAAAGTTTGGAGTGTAGCCTTCAACCTCTTTCCCCTAGCCACTCCCTGGGCCTACCTATACAATAAGGTAGCTCTGTTTCTTGTTTTTAGGTAAAGCTCTGAAAAATGTGGTGGTATTTTGAATATGAGGACAATTGGACTTGGCAGCACACAAAGTGTGTACAAGGCTAAAAACTTTTGCCTTTTGGTACAAACACAGTCTTGGTGTAGTGTAAGACCCTTCCTCTCAGTGAAAAGTTGGGATTTTGATACTCTGGGATCTGTCCATCTCTTTTGGCCATGAACATAAATTCACACTGATATTAAAGAAAAACAACTGTGCTCTGGAAATTTTTTCCTCTCTTTGTGTAATTAATTTCTCTCTGCCTTTTAGCTCTTTTAAACTCACTAGATACCTAGGTCACTGTTTCTATTGGCTGGTTATCCTGACTCATGGAATTTAATGAGAAATAGGAAAATAGTACTGCATGATAAACAACTGCTTAGTGTAGGAAAGCCAGTCTTGACTATGACTTGTCAATGTATTTTTTTTAGGTATTATATTACTTATATATAATCAAGTTTTCAAATAATGTAGCAATAAGTACATTTTTCTTCCTTTCTTTATATCACTTGGTTATGTATAAGTTATTGAAGAATTAACTCTGCAGAGGAAGTTTTTCTTCTTATGTGAAATTAGGATATGACTGTACTTCATAAATGCACTTAGGGAGAGAATGCTGTAACTTCAGCTTTGCAGACGTCCATAGAAAATTTTTCCACTGCGCTGCTTTTGTGTGTCGTGCTTATATCTTGTGAATGTTAGGAGGCTAAGCATTGTATGACTCACTGTGCTGGAACAAGTGAAAATCTCTTTCACTCTGCTCAGTGGAGGACAGTGCTATAATCTGCTCTATCTCCAGACCTGCTCACTCTATTCTGATGCAGTGGAAAGTTAGGTACTTCTATACTATGTACACACAAATAGTGCATATGCATTTTCTAATTATAAAACTAGTATTATATAAGAAACATCTAATGAATGTTTCTGTATTTACTTCCAGAGGCCGTGTGAGAATGCAGAATTAACCTAAGTGAAGTATTCAATATGTAAGAATTTGGAATGAAGTGTATTCCACATCTGGGGATGTAGCTTAGTAGTAGACAGCTTGTCTAACATGTAGTATACCCTGCGTTTAGTACCCAGCACTGAAAAAAACAAAACAAGACAAATAGTATCTGAAATGCAGTTGACCTGGTACATAATAAGTATTCAATGAAGAAAATTTGGTAGCATTAAAAAAAATGAACTATTTGAGTAGAATTGAATGATGTCAAGGTAAATTAGTACTGTAGGAAATGGATTTCATACTATATATCCAGCCAAGTTCTATTTTCCACACTTGGATAATTTCTTGTAGGCTCCCCCACCCCAAAATGGACAGAAGTTGCTTTGAGTCTTCATAGAATCAGGCATTCTAAGGGTTTTGATCTGGGACAGTTAGGTGAAAAGGGAGCATTTTCCTTCCTTATAGATTTTGTTACCTACTTATGGCAAAAATACAAAGGAAATGCTTGGTTGTAGATGAAAAATTATAATCTTCAGAATTCATAGACATTATTGTTGAAATGCAAGACAATTAAATCTACTGAGTTGCATATGCTTATGAAATTTCTATTTATATTGGTAAACTTTACTTCAAAGCTTTATAGGAATAATATTAAGTATAATTACTCTACAGATTTAAGCATGTTTATAACTTACTTGTCCTCTGTGGAAAGGCATCAAAGGCACCTAGAAAAAAGCAGGAAGGGATTGGGTAGCAAGAATTGGAAAGTGTGCCCAACCCATCAGTCTGTGAGGGACACCAGAAACTTTATGACATTAAAGTGCTGGGAAGAGTTCTGGGCTTTGGAGAGCTTATTCTTAATCTCATTTAACACAGCTTTACAATACTCAAACATTGTCCACTTAAAAATTTCTTTTTGTTTTTCTTGTTTTATAATCAATCTTGTTTGATTTAAGAGTTCATCCGTTAAAAAGTTAGATGAAGTTTCCAACAGTTTAAAAAATAGTCAGTTCTTTAAACCAGTGAAGCCCATCTGAAGTAATGTGAATCAAAACAGTGAAATCTAGCCGTTGATCTCACCACAAAGTAGTTTTGGTCTGTGTGTGCAGGAAAGAGTTAAAGGGTTTTGTTAACGAAATAGTTAATAATAGATTAAGATCTCACCTTCCAATAGGTTTTTAAATGTAGTGTATTTTTGAAGGAAAATCTTTAATGCAACCAAATAATTGTTAAATATTACTGATGAACATCTTAAAAGTGAAATAACTCATGGAAATTAAAATGTTGGTTCCAAAATTAGATTTTCTTTTAAGGGAAAACTATGAAATTTCTTGTGTTAAAAACTTAGGTTAAAAACTAGTTAGTATTCTTTACCCGATTTCCCCCTTTATTTTGCATGTGTTTAAGGGACAAATCCCTGAAATTAAATTATTGTTCATAGATATCAAAATGTCATCCTACATTATGTTTGTGGACACCATTGTTAGGTAAAAACAAAAACAAAAAAACTCAAAAAACTAGCCATTATATAATCTTTTTTTGTGTGTGTGGTGGTTTTGCTGGGAATGAAACCTGGGTTCATGTATATGAGACAAGTGCTTTGCTATAGAGCTATACCCCAGTCCTTGCTATATACTTTTAAACTACAGATTTTACTTTCTTTGATATAAAAATACTTAACAGAACACACAACTTCAGAATAATCTTCCCATTGCAGTGGAGAATATCCTCTGAGACATCTGAACACATAGAGGTTTGTGCTGGCATACCATTCTTCACAACATAGCATACCAGGTCTGCATGAGTAAGTTTCTCCAGAGAAGTAAGATCTCAGACATGTATTTATAAACACAAATGAGGACATTTACTATAAGCAATTGGCTCATGTGATCATGGAATAAACAAGTGTCAGCATCTGCAGGATGATCAGCAAGCTGCGGGGGGGCTGGGTCTAGGAGACCCAAAAGTAGGAGTTCTAGTCTTGATTCAAGAAAAGAAAATGTTTCCTGCCTTCACACCACGTAGGTGTGAAGGCAGGAAAACAACCGAAGATCTCTGAATGTCCTAGTTTTGGGTGTTCTAGAAGGGAAGGAAGAGAATAAGGAGAATAAGGAACGATTAAGGAGAATTAACCATTTTATTCTCTTCAGGTCTTTCCCTGATTAGACGAGGCCCACATGCCTTTGGGAGGGCCATCTGCTTTTTTGACTCTACAGATCTAATGTTAAACTCACAGAGAAACACCCTCATAGACACACCTAGAATAATGTTTGGTAGGTGTCATTGGTCTGACTGGTGAATTGGGAGAGTGACATCAAGGCAAATGTTCAGACATAGCTCTGAAATAGGTTCCCAAAAGAGCAAAGGGATATTTACACTGTCAGACTTGAGGAAGCATATGTTGGAAGGAAATATATAAAGTTTTTGTTTTTAATGTGTTGTGCTTGAGAATCCTGAAAATTGTTCAAGAAGAGATAAACAAGTAGGCATTTGAAATCTAAATCTGTGGGTCTCAGAGGAAGTATTGGGCTGGGAATACACATTTTGGGGGCTGAGCATACAAATGGTATTTGAAACTATGATAACCAATTAGTGGGAGAAAAGGAAAAAAAAGTCCAAGACTAACCTGAAAAATGTGAATATTCTGAAAAGGGTTTGTTGTTTAGCTTGAATAAATAGTGGCATCCATTTGCTTTTCTGGACCAAGGCCCTGGAGTGCAAGCAATGTGGTTTTGGTTTTAAATACTATCCTGGACAAAGCCAGAAAGCACACCAGCAGATACTTAGCCATTTGAGCTTGGCTGAGTGTGCACAACTCAGTCATTTTTGGCACATGGCCTTCTTTACTATCATGCTTAGAGAGATCAGTACCCCCTCTGGTGTTCTGATTCCACTGTTTATATTACCTGCCCATTCACCTGAAGCTTCCCAGATGCTCTACTGCTCACCTGAACTGCTGCATGACTACTGGTTCTGCTGGCTGGCCCTCTGCCCTCTTCCTCATTAAGGACAAATCATGACTCTCATGCTTAAAACACTTTCTCATTCATTTAACAATAAAAGAGGAAAAACTTTACCCTTTTAAAAGAATTTAGAGTCACTGGCTAGTAAACTTGGGAGTTAGCTTTCCCATAGTGAATTTTAAGTTTAATTTTTTATACATACTTTTAATAGTTTCAAAGCAAAAGTGCATTTATACAGAGAAACAAGTAATATAGTTTAATATCATTAAACTGTACAACAGTTTAATGTTATTAAAACATGATTAAGTATAGAGTTTAAGGATAGGAATATATACACTGATGTTTTTCAGAGATGTTTGATATTTTTGTTGATAACACCTAACAATAGAATTATTCTTTTACTCATTTTCATCCATAATAATCAGTATATAAACCAACACTCCACCTGATTTTTTTACATTATTTTTAATATATATGCATATGTAAATATTTTAACTTAAAATCAATATCATAATCATTTACAATGTGACTCCTTTTAACTTGAAAAGAGTCTTGAAATGTTTTAGCCTAATCAGTAGCCAATGAAGGTTTTAAGTTTAAGAGAAAAATTCTGCTTTAGGTCAGACTTTCTGTTACATAATTTCGTTGATTTTGAAAGATTTTAAGATTGTGCTTCTAGGATATTTTACATGAAAATAATTGGTTACTAGACCATTCCTGAATTAGAAGCTAAATGAAGTCCACTTAAACAGATCTCTACTTTAATCTATATAAGAAAAGGATAGCACTTTTCATATTGGTAAATAGGAAAAAATAAAAATAAAAAAGAACCCTAAACAAAACAACCCTAATCTACAATAGCAGAAAATATCCTGTCCTAAATTGTACTATAAAATCCATGAAAGAAGAATCAAAAAAAGAATGATTTATACTTTCTAAAAAAATAAAACAACAGCATATTTGATGCCTATATTGTGTTTACCAAGGAAATGGATTGGCTACTCTTAAGATTGCTTCACATTACTTCCAAGTTACTGCTGTTGTTGGTGTTTTGACTAGCTAATAAGAAATGCCACCATATGTATGCTATATTATGGTTTAACCGTATGGAATTGATTAAAATGGTATATGAAATTCACCTTCAAAATTGGTAGCTTTATTTTTTTATTGTGAAAATACTGTACAGAGGGGTTACATGGGCAAGATAATGAGTACATTTCTTATCAAGCATTGTAGCCTCCTCCTTTGTTTCCCCTTTCCATCCCTTCCCATCCTCCCTCCCGCCCCCCCCCACCCCCACCCAATTCTTAAGTTTATTTATGGGAATATACCTAAAGGTTTTAGACTTTGGCTCCTGGCTCCCCACACCTGCCTAGTGGTAGGAATTGAAGTGAGAGTCTCTAGCTTGCCGAAGAGGTGCTTATACTTGAGCCACCTCTCCCACTTCTTTTTTTTGTTTTTTTAATTTTTTTTGGGGGGGGGGATGGGCCTGGGCACTGTCCCTCAGCTCTTTACCTCAAGGCTAGTGCTCTACCACTTGAGCCACAGCACCACTTCTGGCTTTTTTTTCTGCATATGTGGTGCTGAGGAATCGAACCCAGGGCCTCATGCATGCAAGGCAAGCGCTCTACGACTGAGCCACCTTCCCAGCCCTCTCCCAGTTCTTTTTATGTAAAGGTTTTAGAAAGATGAATTCTTGTTGAAATAAGAAAGGTTTTCTAAGAACGGCAAAAATCAAGAACTCTAACAACAACAGATGCTGGAGAGGATGTGGACAGAAAGGAACCTTACTTCATTGTTGGTGGGAATGTAAACTTGTTCAACCACTTTGGAAAGCAGTATGGAGGTTCCTCAAAAGACTTCACATAGAACTCCCCTATGACCCAGCAATCCCACTTTTGGGCATTTACCCAAATGTTTACAAACAAGACCACACTAAAGCTACCAGCACAACAATGTTTATTGCAGCATTATTTACCATAGCTAAGATATGGAACCAACCCAGATGCCCCTCAGTAGATGAATGGATCAATAAAATGTGGTATATATACACAATGGAATTCTATGCCTCCATCAGAAAGAATGACATTGCCCCATTTGTTAGGAAATGGAAAGGTTTGGAAAAAATTATATTAAGTGAAGTAAGCCAGGCCCAAAGAAGCATAGGTCCCATGGTTTCCCTTATTTGCAATATCTAGTATATGCATGAGTCAAGCGGAAAAGGTCAGATAATGTGATGTCAGGAAAATGAACCCTTAGATACGTATTTTAATGTTTTTTTTCTTTCATGCATGTGTTTCTAACGCATTTATAAGATTATCTCTTTGTTGCTTTGTATGTCCCTCCCCCACAGTATAACCCCTGCTTTCACTATATTTGATGTCAGTATAACTTGAGGAGGAGATGGGGAAAAACCAGTTGTTTAAGGATACAGGTGGACCTGTTGCAACAATGAGAAGTACAAGTTGTCATGTCCAAAACGAGCTTTACAACGTCGGTGCGGGGGGGGGGGGAATGGGGGGGAAGGAGAAGGATTGGGATTGGGGGGGAGGGGGGAGGCTGGGAAGGGACGTGAAGGGTAAACAAAAGGAGGAGGCTGCAATGCTTGGTAAGAAATGTACGCATTATCCTGCCCATGTAATTGTAACCCCTCAGTACAGTATGTTCACAAATAAAATAAAATTAAAAAAAAGAAAGGTTTTCTAAATATAACCATGAATGTAATTTAAACATTTCATTTAATCAAGTTATATTCAATGTTTTTACATAGAAGTGCTAAACCATTTCTTAGTTTTCGAAATTATTTCTAAAAGACAGCTAATATGTTTTATTTTGTTTTTCAACCTTTAAGACTGCTGAGAAGTCAGGCCAGATCGAAAGATCAAAGAATGTAAGGCAAAGACAAAATGATTTCAAGGTAAGTTAGTTATGTGTGTCTACTTTCTCACAGGATAGGGATTTTGAATGACAACATATATCTTTTGTTTAATTTAACCAGACTGATGACATTTTAATGTAATTTTGCTTCTCTACTTCCTAGAAAATGATACAGGAAGTAATGCATTCTCTTGTGAAACTGATCCGTGGAGCTCTGCTGCCCCTCAGCATCCGAGAGGGAGAGGGGAGGCAGTATGGAGGCTGGGAGGTGAAATCAGAGCTCTCAGGGCAGTGGCTTGCACATGTCATCCAGACCTTAAGGTAAATGTGGACACAACAAAAAGGATAAATTTTTTCATTGTTGTTTTTAACCCCTTCAGTGTGTGGTATATAATAAAGATGAAAGTTCACCTAACCCTCCTCTCTGTCCTGTTGCCTTCTCTACCTCTACTTCTTACTTGTCTTTTAACAATGAAACTCCTAAGCTTTACTGGTGTTTTCAGCATCTAATATGTACATTATTTCTATTGCTTAGCTCAGTATTATGGTACATTATAGTCCTAATTATGATCTTATTCTGTCTGTTTTTAACTTAATGTTATAGCTTCTGTGCTGCTTAAGGCATAGGTTCAGCATGGGGAAATGATGATGGGAGCTGTTTTGAGATCACACCTGCTCACTTTTGTTTCATTGTGTTTGCTCCATAGGCTTACTTATGAGTCATTGACTGCCCTTGAAATTCCTAATGACATGCTGCAGATTATTCAGGACCTTATTTTGGATCTCCGTGTACGTTGTATCATGGTCACATTGCAACACACAGCAGAAGGTCTGTTAAAGAAAATTGATAATAATATGTGCTGGAGAGTAGTTGTCTGAATATATCACCTCTTTCCAGGTTCCAGATCCTTGAAACAAATTTTGCAAAATGATGCAGAAATTAAGATGAGTGTATTTGAAAATATTTAAGACTATAAGGCAGTTTATAAGTAGAAAAGGTAGGATATAAAATTCACATAAAGTATGAAACTTATTTTTGGAAAAAAAATATATTTTTTTGCCAGTGCTGGGCTCGAATTCAGGGCCCTGGGCACTGTCCCTGGCTTCTTTTGCTCAAGGCTAGCACTCTACCACTTGAGCCAGAGTGCCATTTTGGCTTTTTCTGTTTATGTGGTACTGAAGTCTTGAACCCAGGGCTTCATGCATGCCAGGCAAGCATTCTAACACTAAGCCACATTCCCATCTCCTTAAATTTTTTAATATAGAAAAATTCAATGTAAAATTGGAAGAAAGACCATTAGCAGTGGTTTAATAGTTACAAGAAATTATAGATATTTCTTATTTTGACACTTTTTTGCTCTCTCCCAAGCCCCTCAGAAATCTAAGCCAGTTTGCCACATTTTATGGGCAGGTGCTAATTCTTTAGCTAAGTGAGAATTGTGCTGAGGGGATTTGAAGAGAATCTAAATTGTTCCTTAAAATTTTCAAGGAAGATGGGCTGGGAAGGTGGCTCAGTGGTAGAGCGCTTGCCTTGCATGCCTGAGGCCCTGGGTTCCATTCCTCAGCACCACATAAGCAAAAAGAAAAAAAATTTCAAAGAAGAAATATTAGCCCTTATGTGCATGTCTTCCTGATAATATGAAGAAGACATTATTTTATGTTAAGTTTAGCTTAGAATTGGGCTGTCCAGTAAAAGCTTTTGTTCAGTTTTACTAGAAGAATACAGTGAAGAGTACACTTTTATTTGTTTATTTATTTTTATTGTGAAAATACTGTACAGAGGGGTTACAATTACACGGGCAAGATAATGAGTACATTTCTTATCAAGCATTGTAGCCTCCTCCTTTGTTTCCCCTTCCCATCCCATCCTTCCCCTTACCACCCCCCACCCAGCCCTCTTCCTGCCCCCCACCAAAGTTGTAAAGTTCGTTTTCGACATAACGACTTGTATGTCTCATTGTTGCAATGGGTTCACCTGCAGAAAAATACAGTGAAGAGTACACTTTTAAAGCCTCAAGTGTACTAAAATTGTGCTCTATCCTTATACCAATTTTTTTTACAAACTTTCATAAATAATTAAAAAACATGACCTTTATATAATTTTATCTCTGTAAACTACGGTGCAATGATTATAATAAAATACTTGTTTACTTGTTTTCCTGTAGAAATAAAGAGATTAGCTGAAAAGGAGGACTGGATTGTTGATAATGAAGGATTGACTTCCCTAGTAAGTTTAAATTATTTTCCATTATTAAATGTATACTAACACAGAATGGTTTCTGCTGTGCAATTCTGAATTGTTTCTGGAATAGAAAATAAGCTTCTTACAGATTTTCTCAAAATCTTTTTTTTTTTTGTTTTGGCGGTTGTGGGGCCTAAACTCTGGGCCTGGGTGCTGTCCCTCAGCCCCTCAGCTCAAGGCTAGTGCCATACCACTTGAGCCACTTCTGGCTTTTTCTGCTTATGTGGTGCTTAGAAATTGAACCCAGGGACTCATGCATGCAAGGCAAGCACTCTACCACTGAGCTACCTTCCCAGCCCTCTCAAAATCGTTTTTATGTAATGCTAATAAGGTATTTAAAAAATAGTGAAAATAGTGGTTTTTATTTAGAGTAATTATCATCATCCTATGTCACTGCTCTTGCTTGTGTTGTTTTTTCAACAACACTGTGCTTAATTGAATATTTTATATATCTATATATATAGATATATATATAGATATATAAAATTGAGACAAAAGAACTGATATTGTGGTCTCTGAGTTTAAATAAGAACAAAACAAGTGCAATCTACAGATAATTTCATAGGTAGGGCAGCACCTAGCATTGTGATGATTCATTCCCCAATCCTCATCTTTTCAGATGAATTTTAGGATTTCCAGATACCTTTGAAAGTAGTTTTCATATTTTCTTACCTGGCTTACAAGTTTGCCCAACAATCCTGTAGGTGGGTGAGTCACCTGTTACCTTACATGAAGCAGAGATTCACTTTTTCTTATCTCTCACACTGGCATAACAGCTCAGTCATGCAGCCTGTGCCCAGGACTCCCCATTCTTCTCTGTCTTTTCACCCTTTTGCCACTGGCTTCTACCTGGGTCACCCTGCCCATGAACCACAGCTCATTTTTCTCAGGTATAGTTGTACAGACTGTATTCACATGTCTACAGCCTTAGCAGCAGAGGCTGGGAAATGGAGGTTTTTCAGCAGAACAAGTGTCTGTTTCCAGTTTCTGTCTTTCCTTAGCAAGAACTTCTGAATTTTGCCTAATATAAGAAAAGAAAACTAGAATAACCACTACTGCCCAGGAAGTTCAGTATTTTTAATAAATGTGTTATAATTCTATTTAAAGGGTATTTAAATTGACTGTCACAATTTTTTGTATTTAAGTAAAAACTGTTTTGTAGTTAATTCACTCACTAATTCCTTAGAGATAATTATGCAATACCTTACAGCAGTATAAAAAAATTAAATGTAAAATACCTCAACTTCTTAATATTAATTTCAAGTTGATTACATATTTGGTATGTTGCATTAAATGAATTGTGTTAAAATTTCTTTCTTTAGTTTTCTAAAATAGTTACTAGAAAATCTAGAACTAAATCTGTGGCCCACGTTACCTAGTGTTAGACAGAGCAAGATGAGTGTGTTAGAGTTAAGTACCAGAGCCTATCCCATAGAAGCCCTGCAGTCTTGACACAGGTTTTCTTGAAAAAAAGCACAACATGGCTTCACAGTGTTTTACCTCAGCATTAAATGTGGTGCTATGCACTAAAGTGCTGTATAAGCTACAAAACTTTGTGTAACATAAACAATTTTCTTAGTTAAATTAATACTTGTAATAACTTGGCTATCATGATTATTCCTTAATTTTGCGTTATTGCTGAGAGCCTTTCTTGATTACCATTAGCAAGCTTGAAGGACAGAACAAAAACATGTCTTTGGGCCATTATCCATTTAATAATGTGCCCCAAGTGTGGGCAGGTGTGGGAAATGAGACATTAGGTGACTTTAATGCCCAGTGAATGAAGCTTTCCTCAAATTAGTTTTGTGCAAAAATGTTATTAAGTCTGAGTTGCCATGGTTCTATTTCATTAATTGTATAAATAGAGATATATGGCTTTATATATATATATATATATATATATATATATATACATATAGAAATGTCTGACATATATTCAGTCATCACTACAAAGCAGACATTGACTTTAAGTCCTTGGGTCAGTGCCTCAGTGTGCGTGCCATTCCAGCTTGAGCGATCTTGAGAGCTTCATTACCCAGGACTACTGATTTGCCTGTTATCAAAGGTCAGCCTCTGTGAAAATGACTGGAATAGTTACTAAAGAAACTTGTTTGTTTGACCATCTTAATGCAGTTGTAACCACAAAATAATTTCATGTTTGTATACATACACATGTCACATTAAGTATGTGCAGGAAAGAAAGGGGGAAGAAATAACTCACAAGAAGTAGTTCATCTGGAGTTAGCAGAGACATTTTCTAGTCAGCCTGTGAAGAAAGAAGCCAACATTGGGCTTGATACTCCGTTACTAAGTGTTTTAGCCCATGGAAGGTACTCAACATAGAACACAAGTCTACAGTTCAGCTCTGTGTAGTTTAACCTGATCAACATTTAAAATTCTTAAGATTTGGAACAATGACTTCTTAATCTAAGCTGATCCAGTCTGTGTGGGATGAGGTTAAGACCATTAATCCCTTCCCTGTGACTGGGAGAGGGAAGCACTCCTACACATGAGGGAGGTGGGTCTCCAGCTTTGTCACCATGACTGTCCTTTCTGCTGAAGTGTTATCTTTATGATTAGACCTTCACCATGGTGCTTCTCACTGGAAAGCATCTCATGTTGAGATTGTTTTTTGGATAATTCTTAGAATTTTCTTCTTTCAGAAGAACTGGGATGATTTTGATAAGTTATTGTAGTCAGCTAAATTGGATGATTCACCGATAACACACAGAGATAGTTGTTTCTATTGAGAAGAAAAGGCAGTTACTTAGATTTTTTCATTCACTCCCTACTTAGCTGAAACTGCTTAGTGAATGAGCTTTCCAGTATTCCTTGTCTTATCACTCTGTTGATGTGGTATAAAAATTTTAAAGACTAGTTTAATCTTAGTACAGGAAATCCAATGGACATAAATAAACATTAATATCCACAGTTGAAATCTGGATTTAGTCTTGATATTATAGTTTTTGTTGTGTTCTAATATCTTACATTTTTGTCCTTAGTAAGAAAGACAGGTCATATGAATAATGTCATCTTGTATACTTTTTTGTCTTTATGGTAGTGTTATGGATAAAGCAATACACATACTGGGCACTGATGAGTAGTAATGACTCTAAAGTATTTTATCTTATACACTATCTCCTCTTATAAATATTCTCTTATAAATATTCTATATAGGACTTCTGGTGACTTCAAAATGCAGTAGTAAGATGACATTGAAGTCCAGGCACTATTTTACCTAAATTCAAGACTTATTGGGCAGAAAATAGATTTGACTTTTTAAATACAGAGACAGATGTCATTGCCTTTATTTTTCCCCCCAACCTTACAGGAAAAACGGATATGTATGTTGAGGAGAAGTTCTCACTCTAGATGTTTGGCATATAGCTGGTTGGTTAAACACTGATCTTCCCCTTCTCTAGTGTCCCTTGAACAAATTTCAGGTTCCTAACCCCATCTCTGGCATCCATGCTCATTTCCTGAAGTTTTGGCTAACTTCCCTTTGTGGCCCCTCCATCCTTGTGGTTTCTTACTTCCTTCACTCCCTATTAGCTTCAACTTCCATGTTCTTGTGACCTATATAGAATAGATCCCTCTTCAGTACCTTTTTTTCCCCTAGTTTCACTTTTTTTCTTCATGATGCATATTGCATTTTGCTAGTGCAGTTTATTTTTCATACTAATTTTGATTGTGATTTCCCTATTTGTCTTCACCACCTAGAATAAGCTCTTAATGGAATCTTTACCTGTCTCACTCACTCTCATGTTATACTACATAGAGCTAAGAAATTTCAACATAGGAAGTTTAACCTTCTGATCATATTAGGATACAGTTAAGCTTATCTTGAGGTATCATTGGTTGGACTTATTTTCAAGTTTCCTTTTCTGACTTATTACATATAGTAAATAACTACAGTGACATATTTGACTTAAAGATCTTGCACATCCTTCAGTTCATAATTATCAACAATAATTAAGTGTAAATCCTGTGCACATCCCCAAATCACTGATTTCAGGATACTTGTCAGGTTATTTGTATCACTGTTACTTCTCACAAATCTGGAAAATTTAGAATGTTTGGCCATACTAACTTCAATGGCTATATCTTAATAGCCATTGTATAGTTTTGAATTAAAGAGCAATATTTTTATTTTTTGATGGGCATTCACTGCCTGCTTAGCTGAAACTAAGTTTTAGTTTATTTTAATTTTTGTTTGTCATTGTTTTTCCCTCAGCCATGTCAGTTTGAGCATTGTATCCTGCATTCCCTGCAGTCACTGAAAGATGTTCTGGAGTGCAAGCCTGGAGAAGCCAGTGTAAGTTTCCATTCATTTCCACCTACCTGAGAGTCCTGAGAAGCACTTCCTTGGGAATCCTAGTTGTGAAATTCTGAGTCATTGTGTATAATATATATATATATATATATATATATATATATATATATATATATATATATATATATATATGTGTGTGTGTGTGTGTGTGTGTGTGTGTGTGTGTGTATGTATATATATTTATATATTATATACACACGTTTTCTATCGTAAAAAATGCTGTACAGAGGGGTTACAGTTACATGAGCAAGGTAATGAGTACATTTCCTATTGAGCATTGTTGCCTCCTCCTTTCTTTTCCCCCTACCATCCTTTCCCTCTCACCTCCACAACTATCCCCCCAACACCATCTCCCCACTCCCCCCCACTGAAGTTGTAGAGTTTATTTTCAACATAGTGTTTTGAACATCTCATTGTTACAATGGGTCAACCTGTGTCCTTATTTAGGCATTTTGTTTTTTCCCTTCACCTCCCCGAATTAGAGAAGTGTATATATAAGATGCAGGGCACCAACATTAAATACAATGAAAACAGGGGTTATACTGTGGGGGAGGAACATACAAAGCAACAAAAAAATCATATGGTACATTATAAATACGTTAGAAACAATAGCAAGAAAGAAAAAAGATATTTGTGTCCCTATCTTGGGGTTCATTTTGCTTAACATTATCTTAGATGGTCATATGTACATAGCTTTTGGCCTTTTCTGCCTGTCCTACACATGTACTAGTTATTGCAAATAAGGGAAACCATGGGACCTATGTTTCCTTGGGCCTGGCTTACTTCACTTACTATAATTATATAAGTAAGTCTGAGTCATTGTTGAACAAAGTTTTGTTCTGTTTTATTTTCGTTTTTTGGTCTCTCATTGCATATCCATTTCACAAACATTGTAATTCCAAGGTAGACTGAGGCAAGGTGACAGGTGTGTCCAGGAGTTGTGGACAGAGCACTAATGCAGGGACTTTGTGTTTATAGTGGTGATTGCCCTAGTGTTGTCAGTCACCACAAGTGCCCCTGTGGGTTTACTCTTTATAATAATGGGTCCATTTAAAGCAGTTAGTGCCTTATATCTAAGTTCAAAAGCAAAAGTTTTGTTTCCTTACCAAAGCTGAAAATTTTTAATGAAATTTTTCTTCATAGGTCTTTCAGCATCCCAAAACACAGGAGGAGGTTTGCCAACTGAGCATCAATATCATGCAGGTATTGTTTGGAAGCAGTGGTGCTCAGAGTTTGACGTCTTAGTCTGCCAACCAGTCCTGTTGGTAATATATATGTAATATATATGTAGCACATATCAAGTGTGGATTTAAAATCACAGTATATATGTTTCTGCTTGCTTTAGCAAAGTATGAATGTTCATTTATATTGTACTTCCATTTTTTATTCTCCTAACACTTAGTACATATTCCCCTTAGTTTTCAGCATGGGTAAAATGATAATTAATTGTTGATATTTAATCTAGAGCATAACGGTTCTTCATTGATAGCAGTGCTTTTTATGCACAGAAACCAAATCTAGCATGTTATTGAGTGAATAAAAGAAAAAAGGTTTTCTCCTAAAGTATATTCAGGAACTCAATAATTGATCAAACTATAACTGCTTTTAGTTTTTTTGTCAGGACTGTAGTATATGTTGATGGGATATATATACATATATATATATATATGGAATATACATATACATACACTTACTAGATACACACCCTTCTTGCTACTTAAAGGGTATTTTGTTACCCTTTTAATGTATATAAAATAATTTTTAATGTCCAAATAGATTAATATCTGAAACTTTATAATTCTGAGACTTACCATTTCTGACTTAGGTTTTTATATACTGTCTGGAACAATTGAGCACCAAGCCTGATGCAGACATAGATACTACACAGTAAGTAAAAATGAAATCTATGGCTGGAAGTGTAGCTCCACAGTAGAGTACTTGCCCAGTATGTCCAAGGCCCTAGGTTTGATACCCAGCCCCACCAATAAACAACCCCCAAATCTTGCCTATGCGGTGGCACAGGCCTATAGTGTCAGTACTCAGGGTGTGACTCAGGGTGCAAGGAAGTAGAAGGTGGGTTGGGGTGTTGCTGTGGGAGTTGGAGGCAGGAGAATTGTCCATTCCAGCCCAGCCCAGGTATACCCTGTCTCAGAGACAGAGAGAGATCACTGACCTTTAATGAATTTCCCTTAGCCTTACTAGAGCCATATTGGACACTGAACAAATAAATAGTTTACTAAGTATCCAAAAGAATAAGACTTCTCAATAATAAAGTAGAAGATTTAATATACAGTTCCACTGAAAAAGAAATTTGCTCATTACCTGACTTATGAAACAGTAACACCTCATTACATCACCTTTAAATAACAATAAAAATATAAAATAATAACTATACAGCTCCTAGTTGAGGCTTTTCTACTTGTGGCACTAGGGAATTGTACCAGTGCTCAAATATAAGCTAAGTGTTATGGTACATTCCTGTATTCTCAGTTACTTGAGAGGTATAGATATGAGAGGATCAAAGTGCCAGACCAGCCCTGGCAACAGCAAGACTATATTAAAAAGAAACTAAAGCAAAAATGAGTAAGAAGAATGGCTTAAGTGTTAGACCACTTACCCTACTACCATCCCCAGAATGAAATGAGTTAAAACTTCTGATAGATTTTTTAAAAAATTTAATTATTTGAAGCATTTTAAGTAATTCAGTATTTTTTTTTTTTTACATTTTCCTCTTTGCTGATTTTTGTTGTTGTTATTGTTGTTGGGGTTTTTTTGGTCGTGGGGCTGGAACTCTGGGCCTGGGCACTGTCCCTAAGCTCTTCAGCTCAAGGCGAGTGCTCTACCACTTGAGCCACAGTACCACTTCCGGTTTTCTAGTGGTTTATTGGAGATAAGAGTCTCACAGACTTTCCTGCCCCGACTGGCTTTGAACTGTGATCCTCAGATCTGAGCTTCCTGAGTAGCTAGGATTACAGGCGTGAGCCACTGGCGCCTGGCATCCTCATTTTTTTTTTTTTAAGTTTAATGAAGATCCAAAAGAAAATTTTATATGGTCCAGGTTGAAAGGTACTACACAGTAGCTTCTTTGAGCTATTAATTGCTATATATAAGAAAACATATAGAAGGCTATGTAATATTTTTTTTAAAAAAGTGTGTGTGTGTGTGTGTGCGCGCGCGCACGCACGTTTGTGTGTTTGTGTTGGTACAGTGATTTGAACGCAAAGCCTGTGCTCTCACTAGGCTTGCTTGCTCATGGCTGATGTTCTACTACCTGAGTTATGCTTCCAGTATGACATTATGGCATTTTGCTATCAAATTGGGGATGTAAGGTATTGAGGACTTTTCTGTCAAGGATAGTTTCAAACCTTGATCCTACAATCTTAGTTTCCTTAATAGCTAGGATTATAGGCATGAGTCACCAACACCTGGTTAAAATATTTTAACTTCAAATATATAGATATATGTGTGTGTGTATATATATATAATTTATTCATTTTAAGTTGTAGTTTTAATTGTAAATATTCTTTGTTTTTATATTCAGTCTTTCTATGGATGTTTCTTCTCCTGATTTGTTTGGAAGTATCCATGAAGACTTCAGCTTGAATTCTGTAAGTAAGAAGTTAGAAAGTAAAATCTTTCATTTTGAAATTAATAGCTACTTTATAAATCAGCCTAAATCACTTTTAATACATTCTGAGCATCTTATCATAACTGTACTCTGAAATTCTGCTGTATAGCTTGAAGCTCTGCTAGGGCATGTGAAAATTTTAGTAAAGCAAAATTTAGGTGAATGCCTCACCTGAGATTCTTCAGCTGGAGTTTTATTTTAAGTGGACCCATGCATTCACCACTTCTGTGCAGAATCTTGAGTAAAAGATGGCCCTTGTGTTACCAGGAACTGGAAGTTGCCTTGATGAATGAGGGAGAAGGCAGGAACAAGGGTATTTTCTGAGTCTTTGTCTCTTTAGCCAGAGATCTGCTTTTCCTTTTTTAAGCAATATTGGGGATTGAACTCTGGGCCTTGCACTCATTAAGTAGGTCTTCTGTCATTTGGGCCATCCTCCAGCCTATCTTTATGATGGTGTGTGTGTGTGTGTGTGTGTGTGTGTGTGTGTGTGTGTGTGTGTGTGTGTGTGTGTGTGTGTGTGTGTGTGTGTGTGTGTGTGTGTGTGTGTGTGTGTGTGTGTGTGTGTGTGTGTGTGTGTGTGTGTGTGTGTGTCCAGCCTATCTTTATGATGGGTGTGTGTGTGTGTGTGTGTGTGTGTGTGTGTGTGTGTGTCCAGCCTATCTTTATGATGGGTGTGTGTGTGTGTGTGTGTGTGTGTGTGTGTGTGTGTGTACATGCACATGTGCACGCTAGGACTGAGAACTGTCCCTTAGTTTTTTTGTGAAAGGCTGGTACCCTACCACTTCAGTCATGGCTCCACCAATGCCTTTTTGGTGGTTAATTTGAGATTAAATAGTCTCATGGAATTTCCTACTTGGACTTGCTCTGAACTGTGATTCTCAGATCTCAGCCTCCTACATAGCTAAGAATTACAAGCATGAACCACTGGTACCCAGCTGCAATGGTGATTTTTGAGATAGGGTGTCACACATGCCCAAGCCAGCCTGTGCTGTGATCCTCCTACTGCGCTTTCCCTGTGTTGCTGAGGATGACAGGTATATATCACTTTGATCAACCATTGTGCTTCCCTTGAAGCTGGGATAACAGACGTGCATTCCCTTGCTCAGCCATTGGTTGAGGTGGAGTCTCATAAACTCTTATACATGTGCTGGCCTGGAGCTGCAGCAGTATTTCTTGTCTGTGGACAGTGGACAGGGAGAAGAAATGTTCAACAGAAAAGGGATCTGTTCTTCAGTCAAATGTGGTTTGGGTTAAGGGAATGGGAAGGAGCTGGTTCCCACATGCTAAGCAGCACAGTGGGTGTCACATGCTTTCTAGCCTCCTCCTTGACCTGGGATCTCAAACTCTAGCTTGGGCACTCTGCTGTCAGTGAAAACAGTCAACCATGAGACTTCAGGGTCTGCCCTAGAAGATAGAAAGAATAGCTAAAATCAATATTGGAGGTAACAGTAGTTAAGAATAGAGGTAGAGTAGTTAATAGTTTACAAGTAGAAAACCTTGGTTTTTCTGCAAAGGAATAATCGTAAAAATAAGGAATTCGGATGGACTGGCATTCCTAGGTTAGGGTTAAGGAGTATGAAGTAAAATATGCTGGCAGGTCAAAGGCCCAGAAGGGTCAGTGGCCATGAAAAACCATGAAAGTGTAATGGGCCTGGACGTAAGTGTATTTCTATGGCCAGCTTCTCCTATAGAAGCAGGAGCTAAGGAGCTTGGTGCTGAGCTTAAGCCAACCCTTCTCTAAGCCTAGGACAAAGAAAGCTAAAGCAATTGAGTTGAAGGCCAGAGACTTGGAGCCATCTACTAGCTAGAGATAAGGAAAGTGATAATGGGCTCCCGTTTGTATAGCCTGTCCCTCAGTAAGCAAGCGTAAACAAACTGACCACAGTTCAGGTCATAGCTCTCTACTGTTCCACAATAAGCATCCTTTCAGCAGCCACCCAGAATTTGCCATGTACTGCCTGACTGTCTGATTTCTCCCCATCACAAAATGCCTTAGTAGATCTTGGGATATTCAAATCTCCCCAGGGTCTCTGGTATCCAGATATGATGAGGGTGAGGAGATTTAGTTAGTCAGGCCTGCGTGGCATGGGAAGAAAAAGAACCTCACTGTCCTCTTATATTCAGGAAGAGTAACACCAGACCTGCTTTTCTTCTGAAGTGCTACAGGATGTTGGCCTATATCCTTACTGTCAAATAAACTCTATTCAAGTGCGACAGGACCTCTGATTAACAACTCCAGTTTAAAGAATGAATTGTGCTGCTTATTTGTTCTTTCCATGTTTATTTCAGCTGAATGGTTAGATTTGAGGCAAAGAAATAACCTTCTAAGAGTAAGATCATTCAGTAGTGATCTGTTTTGGGAGAAGAACAACACATATTACTTTGGGAAAATTAAGAGAACTTACAGGACATAGCAGACATCACAGGCTCACTGGGCTATATAAGGAGGTTTGACCTTTTTATTTATTTATTGCTATAAAGGTGTTGTACATCACCTTTATATAAATAGGGTTACAGTTACATAAGTCAAGTAGTGAGTACATAGTTTTTTGGACAATGTCACCCCTCCCCTTGCTCTCTTTATTGTTACTAAGGTGATCTTCAGAAGGGTTTCTGTTACATAAATCAGATAAGTCAGATGGAGTACATATCCTTTTGGACAGTGTCACCTTCTCTCACTCTCAGTTTTTCCCTCTTGTCCCCACCTGCAAATTCAAAATAGTATCTAGTGAGTATCACTGTTGAATTTGCTCACCAGGATTAAAAAGTAATAAAGGATTAATTTGAAACTAATCAACAGTTTTGAGGAGTGTAGCATTGTAGGGTGGTTGATGAATTGTCCCGCTTACTGGAAATACCAGACCTGGGAACAAAAAGGTAAATACTGCTTCATCATGCCTTCTTTTCATTGTTTTTCCTACTGTTCATTCCCTAAATTAGGAAATGGGATATTTTGCACCTATCACTCCATCAGCTTGTTTCCTAGCCATAGATTAATTCAGGGCCAATAACAACCTTTCATTTACTTGAACATACAAATTTTTCTTTGTGGCAGTACTAGAGTTTGAACTCAGGGCCTTATGCTTGCTAGGCAGACTTTCTACCATGTGAACCTTGCCTCCAATCCTGGTTTTGTTGCTTATTTTCAGCATATTTTATCAGGAACTTTTTTGCCTGGGCTGGCCTCAAACTGATCATTCCACTCAACCTCTCAAGTAGCAGGAGTCACTAAGTCCTGGCTTGTTTAAGCTTTCTTTTCTTTCCTTCCCTCCTTCCCTCTTTTTCTCTTTTCCTCCTTCCTTTCTTTCCTTCTTTCCTTCCTTCCCTCCCTCTCTCCCTCTCTCCCCCTCTCTCCCCAACCCTTTCTTTCTTTCTTTCTTTCTTTCTTTCTTTCTTTCTTTCTTTCTTTCTTTCTTTCTTTCTTTCTTTCTTTCTTTCTTTCTTTCTTTCTCTCTCTCTCTCTCTCTCTCTCTCTCTCTCTCTCTCTCTCTCTCTCTCTCTCTCTCTCTCTTCCCTCTCATTCTCTCTTTCTTTCTTTCTGATAATATTGTGCTTTTGTTCAGACTATCTTATAACCTTGTTCCTCCTTTCTCTCCCTCTTGAATAGCTGGGAATGAAGGTTGTGGGACACAATGTGCAGCAAGTGTAATTCTTGACCTTTTACTCCTATTTGTTGATTGCCAAAAAGTGCACAACTAGTTTCCACCCTACTAGAAATAAAAATACTAACATTTTGAACAAAGATATAAAGATAGACAATAAAGTTAAAAAGTCTTTGGAAATTTTGCTGAACTAAGTAATTATTGGGAGATAGAAGATTTGCTTGATAATTGACTTAATATACTTTCATTTATATTTAGTCCACTTATCTCAATGGATAGGTACCTGTTTATTTCTACATTTTCTATCTAGGAGTACTCTATTATAAGTTATTTTGATTCTCTACAGCAAGAATGAGCCAAGGATGGGTGAGACCTTTTCCTGGAAAGAGGTTTTATCTTAGCTGTAGTCAGGGATCTTGACTGAAAGCCCTGGATAAATCAGCTGTTCCAGAGAACACCCTCAACTGTTTGAGGACAGACCGGAGCTTCTGTGGGTCTTTCATGGAATCTTACTCACAGAAATATTTCTTACAAAAATAAAGGAATTTTGTTTTTACCAATATAAGGTCTTATAAAATTTTTATAAGATGTTATTTTAGGTGGCTTGGACCATGGAGGATGAAGGAGCAAGAAGAGATTGACACTTCATGTGGAAGAGTCCTTAGACCTCAGTGACTAATCATTGGAGAAGGCTGTTACTGAGTACAAAATAAATTATTACAGGCCTAAAGCTTCTAAAGGAACCCATCAAACAGATAATTTGTCAATATAATTCTTTGAAGTTTTGAAAAATTTATAACCTATGTTCTAACTTGTTCTATATATAATTAGTTTTATAAAATGTCCACATGTATACATAAATTATTAAAGGTAACATTTTACTTTTTTTTTTTTTTTTGAGATAGTGCTGGGGATTGACCCTATGGCCTGTTTCATGCTAGGCAAGTGCTTAGCACTGGGCTAACTACCAGCTGCTGATTGACTCTTCAGTGTATTATGTAATAATGAACAGTTAGTGGAATAATAGAATTGTATCATTTCTGCCTATGTTGAAGAAGCAGCCAATAATGGTAGAGCTTTCTTCCCCTACAGTATAACCCCTGTTTTTACTGTATTTGATTCCGGTGTCCTGCAGCTTGTATATACATTTTTATAATTTGGGGAGGGGAAGGGATATAACAAAATGCTTAAATAAGGATACAGGTTGACCCATTGTAACAATGAGAAGTACAAGACACTATGTTAAAAACAAACTTTTCAATTTTGGGGTTTTGGCGGAGGGAGGACTTGGGGAGGTAGAAAGGAAAGGGATGGTAGGGGAAAAACAAAGGAGGAGGCAACAGTGCTCGGTAGTAAATGTACTCATTACCCTACTCATGTAACTGTAAACCCTCTGTATAGTATTTTTATAATATATATGAGAAAGAGAATGGCAGAGCCTTGAATATTGATTTCAAAGGGCAAGAGCGTATAATTAAACCTAATATATTATCAGGTTTATCTGTTGTACTTACCATGTGTTACTATAAATACAGTTTCCTGAAGCTTTGTTTTGTTTCTAGGAACAGCGACTTTTGATAGTTCTGAGTAATTGCTGTTATCTAGAACGCCGCACCTTTTTAAATATAGTGGAACATTTTGAAAAGCACAACTTCCAGGGAATAGAAAAAATTACACAGGTAAGTATTAGATGGACAAAGTGGTTGTTTTACTAATATAGTTTTCTAGCTGTTTTCTCAACATTCATTTTTTTTGCCTTCTTGTGCTTGCTTTACTCATGCCCATTTCCTTTCCTCCTGACCTATCCTGTATTAGATTGCTTTCTCTGTTCTTACCTTGAATTTTTAATTGAATACTCTGCTTTGCTCTGAAAAAAAGCTTTCTCAAGATGGAACTGGTTATTCCCTAGCTAAGCTATTTAAAAGTGAGGGAAGAAAAAACATCAAGCTTAAATATTGCTTTAACTCTGGGCCTGGGCACTGTCCTTGAGCTCTTTAGCTCAAGGCAAGCACTCTACCACTTGAGTCACAGTGCTACTTCCAGTTTTCTGGTGGTTAATTGGAGATAAGAGTCCCACAGACTTTTCCTGCCCAGGCTAGCTTTGAACCATGATCCTCAGATCTCAGCCTCCTGAGTAGCTAGTATTACAGATGTGAGCCACTGGCTTAAATGTTTAAGAATCATTTATCCCTGAGTTGACTCATTACAGATTCTTTTAAATGCAAACAGAATCAAACGTTCTGAGCCAGCAGACAGACCTCTTTCTGCTGTTCCACACCTTATCTCTCCTACTTCTCTTCCTCTCCATGTTGACAACAGGAATGATTTTATTATACTTTTTAGGTACATGAGCATGTGCACTTATGTACTTCTCCAGCATTTCACCCCACCCTCCACACTCAGTATGCCCAGCTCACAGCAGCTACAGGATGGTTAGCATCTGACAGGACATATATCTTCCCCACTCTCTTTGAGGCAAATTGAGTCCTTGTAGCATTAATGGAGTGGTTTATAATAATGTTTTCTCATTTATATATTTTGTCAAGTAAACAGAAAAGGAAAAAATGAAGTTATTAAAGGTTAGTTGGGCCCTGGCAAAAGTTTATCAGATTTCTGAGTAAAACTATGCTCTAAGTACTTTTTAATGTCAGTACACTTTTCTCAGTCCAGAGAATCATATTAATCTTGTTAGTCATAAAGTTTACTCTGGTAGATTACATAGGTTTATAAATGATGATTCCAGTTCACAAACTAGAGTAGGATTTCTTGTTTCAAAGAATGAAAATGTCAGAGTGGGTGGCTTGGTCTTGTTTTCCTGCCTTTTTGTAAAGATTAATCATCCTGATGAGAAATGTTGTGACTTAAAATGTTAGGGCCAATGTCTAGTTTATTTTCAGAAAATTTGGTTGTTGAGAACTGTAGGATGTTGTCCAAGTTACTGTTTGTAAAAGTGGACACTTTGTTTTTATACAATGACAGTAGTGATATGAATATATTCATTGAAGAAATTATGTCACTTAAAAAGTATAAGATGATTAAAGATTGTATATAATAAAGTTTTATTTTCTCTAGGTTTTATGAAATAATAAATAGAAATTATCAGTTTATATCATTAAGAAAGAAAATTAAATTGACATTAAACAAGTTTTTTTGGTATCCTTTCCAGTCCTTTTCCAAATCATTTTTGAGAAACAAAAATAATTTGAAGGATATGGAGGTATGACTTAGAATAAATAGTGGACTTCTTTTACCCATTGAGGAGCTGGATTTCTTGAAATTGACCATTGTCAGTATTTTGTTATTAGCCAGTTGTAGTTTAAATGAATAATCAGTAAATGACATTTAGATTTGTGCTGATCCTATTATGTGTCAATTTTATTCTCTTCATGGTGTCAAGTAAATAAAATAGTTCTTGCATTAAAGGAAAAATATTTCAACTGCAGTTACATTTCATAATTCCATTTCCCAATGACAAATAGTTGTATAGGCATCTAAAAAAGAATCACAGCACACAGAGAGTCAGTATGCATACTTGCTCTAGCACACTGTCTCAGAAAGGTAGGATCCTGACATACTGGTGTCTTTTCACTGTCAGAATTTATTGACTAACAAAAAATTAGTAAGCTGCATCAATTTCCTTGGCATTAATATGAGAAATACTACTGAGATCATTTAATAACTTAAGCCATTGGCAATACAGATTCTTTTATTACAATCTTAATTCTTATATTAACTCAGAATATACAATATAGTTCATAATAATACACACACACATACACACACACATATTCATACACACACATACACACACACACACACACACACACACACACACACACACACACACACACACACACACACACACACACACACACACACACACACACACACACACACACACACACACACACACACACACACACACACACACACACACACACACACACACACATAGCGCAAGAGTTAAAGCAGACTCAGGATTCAAAGGGGCCTAGCCTAAGAGTAGAGAGCTATATAGATGCAAAGAGACTGTTCTGGTTGTCCTTGGAGATATGTAAACATCCCTGTTCAGAGCTGTCTTTGAACCATTGAAGCCCAGTGGTATCAAGATGTAGTTTAAATGCAGAGCTGATTTCAGGAAGAGTTAAGTTGAGGTGTAGAGCTCTGTTGCTTACTAGATCAGAGATAAATGGCAATATGAGAGAATCCTGTCAAATGGGATTGAGCTAAATGGATGTCCCAGACAGAGTCAGTTCAGTGCTATTTTAAGTCTTACTCATAAATGGGATAGACTGATGATGTGTCAGTGTTTGCCGCCATGTCCCTGTGCTAGATGCCCCTCCTTTTGGATATTTCAGGTGATGGAGCTGACTAAATGACTATATCAGATGTGTCTGATAGGTCTGATAAATCTGACTTTCTGATATGCTTTGATATATATAATTGATTATTGGGACAAATGAATAATTAGTTTGTGTCCCTTGGTATGCTAATAGATGGTAGTTGTATATTTGCATAACCAGGATATTAATGTCATTCTGTTTTGGTCCTTATGCTCAAGGTTAGGTTAAAACTTATTACTTTACAAAATGGAGTAGATCAAAGCTAGGCACAGCCTGAAAGGTGCTGTTCTCCCTATCCTAGACTTGTGACCCAGAGCAAGCCTAACATATCCTCCTAAGATATTTTTTCTTCATTTTGCTCCTCCTTTTTTTTTTAGATCCCCCTCCTGTTGGGATCTGGTGATTGACTTTCCTTCTTCCCTTCCTCTCGTTGTTTCTCCTTCCTTCCTCCTTAGCCTCTATTTTCTTTTGGATTAAACCCAGGGCCTGTTTAGTAAGCTGAACCTCTACCACTGAACCATACCATCAGCCTCCCTCATTTTGTCATATTGGTACTTCTGCCAGTAGAGATCTGAAAACACTTAGTTTTAAATTTTTCTTATATTCAAAATTAGAGTTGTATTAATCTTAGTATAGGAATTGTACCAAATCATGCTTTTTAGAAGATTATTGACATTTAATGATTATTAAATCATCATTAATGTTTAATTATTTGGTATATATATGTCATTTGATAGAATATCCTGAAAAGAAAATGAAGATGATATTTTTAGCTCCATATTCTTCACAGGAAAGTTTGTTCAGAGTTTAAGCAATTGACCTGCAAGCAGAGCAGATCTTGACAGTCCTTAAATTTTAAGTTATTCTCATTTTAACTCTAGTCCAGCACAATAAAGAATAAGGATATACCATAAAATAAGAGTAGAGCTTGAAACTAGGGAATTACTATACACTGTTGGGCCTTTTGCTTAACATTGAATGGCTACTGGCATTCATGAGGCCATCCTGCCCTGCCCCATGCCTGCAATGCCTCCAGGACCTTCCCTTTCCTGCTCTTCTATTGGGATCCTATATAGCACAAGCCCAGAACTTAGAGATATGTTTTCCACTTGTGCATTTATTTTCCTACTGATTAAAAAAAAATCCAATTATTAGCTAGCACCAGTGGCTCATGACTGTAATCCCAGGTACTCAGGAGGCTGATATCTGAGGATCACGGTTCAAAGCTAGCCTGAGCAGGAAAGTCTGTAAGATTCTTATCTCCAGTTAACCACCCAAAAGCTAGAAATCGCACTGTAGCTCAAAGTAGTAGAGCACTAGCCTTGAGCACAAAAGCTCAGGGATAGAACTGGCACATATGTATGCACATGCGCATGTGTGCGCATGCACACATATACATATGAATTCACTTATTATTTTTAAAAAGGAAAATACTGAGAAATCCAAAAATAAAAATCAAGTATAAGGCACCAAAGATAACCACTATTTCAGTAATAATCAATATTTTACATAGCCTATATATCCATATATTACAAAACTTCAAAATATTTTTCTGAATTACACTGAATGTATTTTTCTGTTGAATTCTGTTGTGAATACTTTTCCAGTTTTATTAAATATTTTGAGAATAACAGTTTTATAAAATATGGATTTGTAACATTGGTTAGTGTGGAAATGCTATACTTTTTAACTTATCCTTTACTAGGAAACTTAAGGCCAGTTTCATTTTGTACTGTCCTTTTGTTGGTAAGAACCTAGATGATCTTTGATCTCAGGTCTAATTATTGCCTTGTGATAGTCATCTAGAAGTGGATTTGTAGCTCCAGAGACCCTTGACAAATGTTGGCACATTGCTTTTGGGTAGACAATCTCACCACATTTTGCCATTTCCTATTAGAATTTTAATTTTGATAGGTAAAAGTACTTATTAATGTATTGTAATTTGCATGCTTTGCCCTTTTTAGATTATTAGCATTTTTCCTCTGTTTATTCACTTCTTATATTCTAGAAGAGCTAGTTTTGAATGTACTTAGTAAAAGAAATACAGAGTTTAAATTCTGAAATAGGCATACAAATTACAGTAGATATATAGAGATTGATATCTATTCTACATATAAATACATATGGGCTGTTATTTTATATTTGTATGGGCTATTATTTCAACATGTCTTCCCATTCGTAAAAAAAAAACTGTCTAATGTGGCTTTGATATTGAAGATTTTCTTCTGATTTAGGCAAATAGATATTAAATAAGTCTGCCATTTTACTTAAGTCTCCATAAGTCTCTTTCAAATACAAGACATGGGGAATATAGAGAAGGCACCTTGTATTTATCATATGTTCAGCAATCAATTTTAAATGTGTCTTTTTGTATGAACCATGTATACCGGATTTTATGTAATTGGTTATTTTTGGCTTAATTGAATAGATTTAAATTTCAAGTTTAAAGTCATTTGAATTAATAGATAAGAAATAGATCAGCTTTGTTTCCTTATGGCTCTGTTTTCTATATTTATATGTGTTTCATCCTCCATACAAATTAGCTGCATTTTGTTTAGAAGCTATTTTTACACAACAGTTAATATAGACCAATTCATCCAGTTTGGAATTTAAAATCTTAGTCAGAAATTATCAGGAATTTGTCTGAGTTCGGTAATGTATCCATGCAATGTTAGTTGGGATGCAGCGATCCAAAAGATCTTGGTAAAAAGTTAGTGGGACCTTATTTTATTCAAAAAGCTAGGCGTAGTTGACTGTCTTCTGGATCTCCTTCCATTTCTCTTGATTTGCTTTTTCTGTCTGAGTTCATGCTTTTTTTCATCATAAGACCATTGTAATGCTGTAGAAACCTACCATGCAAGTTGTTTTAGCTCTAAATATTTTGGCTTTCCAACTAATCCTACACAAAGTGTTCAGGAAACTGTCAGAAATAGATCTGATTGTGTAGAAGACTGAAACTTAAGCTCTCTAGGCTGGTGTTTGTATGGGGCTTTCATCTTAACCTCATGTCTTTAGCTTCTTGCATTCCAGAATGCCTCATTCAGTCCACTCATCTTTCCTTCTCATTTACTCATTCAGCAAGTATTCAGTTAGTACCAGCTAGCTATGCTGTTATATTGTGGCTAGTAAGGTTCTGCCTGGACTCCTTACTTTATAAAGTCTTGATCACCTTCTAAAGCCATTCAAGATGCAGATACCCATGCATACTAAAGCCTTCCATGGCCTTTCTTATTTGTCCTCCCACTTAAACATGGATCCTGTCTTCTTTTCTTCCTACCATGTTTTATTCCTGTCACTAGGTAGCACTTACTACTCTGCATTATGATGCATTTTGTCTCTTTTGTCTGTGTCTCCTTATTTCCCCCCATTTTCCTTATCTTTATCATTATTGTGTTTGTTTTTATCTCTAGATGCTTATTGTGGATTTGCTGGCATGTGGGGGAAAATGAGTAACTTAGCAAGATATGATGTAATTTCAAACATAAGTGGAAGAGTTTTTTGACAACGAAGGTCTTCCCAGCACCCCTGAGATTGTCCTATGGGAGCTGAGTCTTACGCAGTCTATACCAAATATGTTAATTATCCTATTAGGAGACTACCTCCAACAAGTGTAGCCTAATCAGTGTGGATGTACTTAACTGTAAAATGTTCACAGAAAATGAAATAATTCAAATTTGGAGTATAATAAGCTTAATAAGTTACCAAGTGAAACCCAAAGCAGGAGTTGGATAAGTCTGAAAAATGTTATCTGATGCTTTACAATTTTCTTCTGTTAAAAGTTCCACTTCTTACTTTCAAGAGTTTATTGTTAGTAATTAATTAAGGAAGATTTAGGGGTAAGGAAACAAGGATATGAAAGAATATGAGAATTGCATTTATAGATATATCTGTATCTATCTATCTTATCTTTCTATCTATCTATCTATCTATCTATCTATCTATCTATCTATCTATCTATCTATCTACATTTGGGGGTATATAAGAAGGAAATGAAACTATGATTCAAAAGAAAATGATAAAGACAGGTAATAGGTTTCAGATATGATGGGAATGGATAAAAGGAAAGGAAGAAACAAAACAAATGGAAAAATGTTAAAATTTAAAAGATAAATTGCCTTTTTCTGATTTACAGAAGAGAAAACCATATAATAAGTATACTCAAGTACAATATTCAAAACACTTAACAAATACCTGAACATATATACCATCAACGATGTTCTTTTAAGTGGGGATTTAGTGAGTAAGTCTATTTCTGAGTCCAAAGAATTGCATTATTACTTTTATTAAAGAAGATGCTTGAGTTGTAATAAGGTAATATACCTGTTTCACCAGGACCTCTGCCCTTGATTCCTCTTTGTGTAATCTCTCTCAGCACCATCAGTGTGTTCTCTCTCTCTCTCTCTCTCTCTCTCTCTCTCTCTCTCTCTCTCTCTCTCTCTCTCTCTCTCTCTCTCTCTCTCTCTCTCTCTCTGTTTCTCTCACCCCCTCTCCCTCTTCTCCCTCTCCCCTTTCCCTCCCTTTTCATACCCTTTATACCCCTTATATCCCTTTAGAAGTATTTTTCTTCTTCCCTGACTGGACTGTTGATTTTCTTGGTCAGATGTAATTTTCATTCCCAGAATGGCTATAATGATATATTTAGGTTTATGGTTTAGAGATTAGAGAGAGAGAAAGAAGGATGAGAGGGAATTTACATTTGTCTGTCACTGTTTTCCTTAATTGTTTCTCACTCTGACTTCTTTAACATTAGATTAGAACCTTTTCCAAGTACACTGAATGTTTGCATGCCCCAAATGATTTTGTTAAGGGAATGACATCTTGGATAACTACAGATTTCTTGGGGTTTTCCCCTTACTCCTGTAGATTCTGTCTGGTGTTCTCAGGTTCCAGGGTTGCATGTGAGAAATTTTATGTCATATCCTTTCTCTCACATAAATATTCTTTAGATTTGAAAGCTTGAAAAACTTTCTTTTCCCCCCCTTTTTTTATTACTAGAATCTTTGGCAGCTAATATACTTTACTTGTGATTTTAGGTTAGCATGGCCTCCCTGAAAGAACTGGACCAAAGACTTTTTGAAAATTACATTGAACTAAAAGCAGATCCCATTGTTGGTTCCTTGGAACCTGGAATTTATGCAGGCTATTTTGACTGGAAAGACTGCCTGCCTCCAACAGGTAAGGATTTGAAGGCACTCTGTATGTGATCTTGTACATCTACTAGGGTGGAGAACCTTTGTTTTGCCAAGCACCATTTGAATATTTATAATACCATACAAAGTTATCAATACAGGCATACAGGCAGATGATCATAGACAGCCAACAAAATGTATATAAGAAGCCTATGTATTTGTCCATCATGTACCAAATGATTTCACAGGTCTCATGACCCATGTTCTAGACATGGGTCTGGACATCTAGACACCCCTGAGAGTTAGACATGTAGACAGGCTTTATTAACTAATATATGCTCAAAAGGCTATTCTTTATTTTTACATTTTTCTCATTCTTAAAATCTTTGTAGCTTAAGCATTTTTTCATATTTAAAAGTTTTATATATAATGAACATGAATGTAAATTATTGTTAGATACATAATAGTAGTAATAACAATAGTCATCACTATTTAAGTTTCTCACATGTCCAGAAACAGTAGCTTAAGCATATTTTTGATAGGTTGTAATTTAATATGTTTTTTTATTATTAATACTCAGTGGTTTAGTTACTGTTTTGGTTTTTGTACTTGCTAGACAGATACTTTGCTACTTCAGCCACATATCCACTCTATCTTGTTATTTTTGAGTCTTGCATTTTACTCAGGTTAGTCCATGATCATCTTATTTGTACTTCCTGCCTTAGCTGGGATGACAGATGTTAACTACCACACATAGCTTTTTTTTGTTGTTGTTATGTATTGTGTATATATAACACATTTTCTTAATTCATTTGTCCACTGATGGGTGCCTGGCTTGATGACATAGCTTGGCTGTGGTAAACAGTACTGCAATGGAAAATGGTTGTGCTGGTACCTATAGTATGGCCTTGTTTGTGGTCTATTGGATAAATTCCCTGGTGTAGAATTGCTTCGTCTTTGGGAAGCTCTATGTTTATTCTTTTGAGGAAACTCCATACTGCTTTCCAGAGTGATCGAACAAGTTTACATTCTCATCAACAGTGTAATAAAGTTCCTTTTGTGTTGCATCTCCACCATCATCTGTTGTTGTTTGTTTTCTTGATAATACTATTCTAACTGGCGAGAGGTGAAATCTCAATCCCAGTTTTATTTGCATTTCTTTTATAGCCAGAGATGTTGAACATGTTTTCATGTATTTATTGGCCATTCTTCTTATTCCGAGAAGTCTCTCTTTAAGTCATTAGCCCATTTATTAATTGGGCTGTTGTTATTTTGGGGTGGGTTAAATTTTTGGGCTCTACGTATATTTTAGATATGAAACCCTTGTCTGACACACAGCTGGTAAAAAAACAAATCTTTTGCCTTCCTGTGGGCTTTCTATAAGCTATTTCCTGTGCCGTGCAGAAACTCTTCAATTTCATGCAATACTATTTGTCCAATCTTTCTTTGATTTGTTGTGAGTCTGGATCTTTATGTAGCAAGTTCTGACCAATGCCTAGGACCCCTAGTGTTGCTTCTATCCCTTCTTGTAATATTTTCATCGCATCTGGCCTTAGATTGAGGTCTTTGATCCATTCATAATTGATTCTGGTACAGGGTGATATATAAGGGTCTAGCTTCAGTTTTCTGCATGTGTATAGCCAATTTTGCCAGCAACATTTGTTGAAGAAGCTGTCTTTCTTCAACTGTGTTTTTGACTCCCTTATTAAAAAGATAGCTATAAGTGTGGGTTCATTTCTGGATCTTCTGTCTTGTTCTATTAGTCCTCAGGCCTGTTCCTGTGCCAGTACCAAGCTATTTTTATTACTGTGTCTTTGTAATAGAATTTGAAGTTTGGTATTGATATTTTTCCAACAGTGTTCTTCCTGCTAAGGATTGCTTTTGCTGTTCAGGATATTTTATTCCATAAGAATTTATTGATTATTTTCTCTGTTTCATTGAAGAATGTTGTTGGAATTTTGATGAGGATTGCATTCAGTTTGTAAATTGCTATAGGCATTTTTACATTTTCATGATGCTAATTCTTCTAACCCAGGATCATAAAACATTTTCCCATTTCCTTAAATCTGCATTAATTTTTTTCAGATTTTTAAACTTTTCATCACATATTTGATTTGTGGCATAAGATATGATCTATTTTGAAGACTGTTCCATGGCCTGCTGAGTATGTATATTCTGATGCTGTTGAGTAAAATATCCTGTAGATGTCTAGTTAATCTAGTTGATCAATGCAGTTATTTAGGTCTGAGGGTTCTTTGCTCAGTTTTTGCCTGGATGGTATATCCAAAGGAGACAGTGATGTCTTGATTTAGACAACAATCAATGAGTTTATTTCTATGTGTGTTTTTAGGTCAAGTAGTATTTGCTTGACGAAGTTGGGTGCTCTAGCATTGGTGCATAGATATTTAGACTTGTTATATCCTCCTATAGGAGAATTACCTTATTAGTATGGAATGTCCTTTTTTTCCTCTTAATAATTTTAATTTTTTATCTGTTTTTAATATGTTTTATCTGATATTAGTGTTGCTACTCCAGCCTGTTTATGGGAGCCATTTCCTTGAAAGATATTATTCCACCTTTTCACTTTAATAATGTGTTTGATATTATCAGAAAGATGTGTCTTTTGTAGACAACAGATGGATGGGGCTTGCTTTTTGATCCAACTAGTCATTCTGTATCTTTTATTTGGAGAGTTAAAGCTATTTATATTGAGAGTTAGGACTGAGAAGTGTCTGGTAACTCCTTCCATATTACTCACCTTCCTAAGGGCTGTGCCTCATTTATTCTCACTATATATTTATCTGGTTCTCTGGTAAGGAGCATTTTCTCAGCCAGTATGGTTTTCTTGTTGACTTTCTGCATGTAGAATGTCTTTATGTATCTTCTGTAGTGCTGGTTTGGTACAGATAAATTGTTTGAATTTTTCTTTATTATGGAATGTTTTTATTTATCTTCAGTTATGAAGGAGAGTTTTGTTGGGTATAGTATTCTCTTGTAGTAGTTGTTTGCTTTTAGTATTTGGAATACAACATGCCATAGTGTATTGCTTTCATGGTCTCAGCTGAGAAATCTGTAGTTAATCTGACTGGTTGTCCTTTGTCCTTTTCAATCTGGCAGCTTTAAGGATCCTTTCCTGGGTCTCTATGCTGTGCAAGTTACAGTGTGGCAGTAGGATGTTCTGTTCTGATCTGTTCAATGTTCCAAATGTTTCTTGTATCTGAATGGGTCTATCTTTTTGATGTTTGAGAAGTCTTCTACTAGAATTCTGTGGAATGTTTTCTATCCCCTTAGTTGCCTGTTGCTTTTCATTTCGGGATACCTATCAGCCACAGATTTGATTTTTGAATTAAGTTCTGAAGGAATTTTTTTTGATGTTTTCTTTTTCTTAAATTTTTTTTTTGGGGTCCGGTCATGGAGCCTGAACTCTGGACCTGGGCGCTGTCCCTCAGCTCTTCAGCTCAAGGCTAGCGCTCTACCACTTGAGCCACAGTGCCACTTCTGGCTTTTTTCTTTTTGCTTATGTGGTGCTGAGGAATCGAACCCAGGGCCTCAGGCATGCAAGGCAAGCGCTCTACTACTGAGCCACCTTCCCAGCCCCCTTTTTCTTAAATTTTATTTTATTGTAAAGACGCTGTACAGAGGGGTTACAGTTATATGAGTAAGGGAATGAGTACATTTCTTGTCGAGCATTGTTCCCCCCCTCCTTTGTTGTTCTCCCACTATCCCTTCCTTCCCCCACCTCTCTCCCTCCCACAAAGTTATAAAGTTCATTTTCTATATAGTGTCTTGTGGGTGTCATGTTTCTTGACATTGTTCTTGTTTTTTTGGATTTGTTCTGTATAGTTATTTCCTCTCCCTCTGTTACATCTGCTCTATCTTCTAGTCCTGAATCTGTCTTTTACATTGTCTATTTTGCCACACAGACTCTCTACTTTATTTTTTATTTCTGTTGATATTATCATATCTAACAGCTTCTACCTCTTTATTAAAGTCTTTTGTTAGCGTTTCTAAGGACTTCTTTACATCACTGATTTGTTTCTTTGTGTTTTCCTTAATCTTCTTTAACTAGATGGCTGTTTTTTCATTGAACTCATTTGCCCTCTCTTCATTTAGCTTCTTGTTTGTGTTCTTCATGAAATCTTCTATTATTTTTTGGTTAACCTTGTCATGCTCAGGAATTGTTTTGTATACATTGTCAAACTTTTCATTAATTTATCAGCAATGTTTTAAATGCATGTTGTGAGTGTCTTGTAAGTCCCTGTTTTTCTGCTCTGTTGTATGGTTGTTTTCTGTGATGGATTTGCAAATTCCTGATATTTCAGTAATATGTTCTACCCATTTGAAGACCTTTTTTAGTTTTATCTTTTGGAAACCTGTGATCTTTGTAACATGGTTCCCTGTGTTTTTAGTTGACTAGGTAGCTAGTGTTCTGATCCTTCATTAAGAGTTACTTATCTGGGTTCAGGACTTGTAGGAACTGTTGAGTGATGTAGAATTCCATTGTGGTTTGGAGCAGTACTTTTAAAATTTGTCTATCAGCTGAACGTATTGAGGTTGTAAGATAAGGTTAGTATGGAGACAGGTAGTTTTCTAGAGATACATATGAATGAGAGGGGCATAAGTTTAAAGGGGCATTTGTAGAGAAAAGAAGGGAGAGAGGACAGGGGAATGAGTGCAATGGAAGAGACAAATGAGGTAGAAAAACCTGTAGTCTACACTGAAGATGGAAATAGAGTGGAGAGAAATTGCATCAAATACCCTGAGCCCTAATGTGTCTACTCTAAAAAGCTGAAGGTAATTGCTGACATTCTCCTACTTAATTACAACTCTACTTTTGAACAGAAAAAAGCAATATAGAGAATAGGATATTGTATGTGTATGTAAAACAAGCAACACAACTACGTATCTCAAACCCACAGATCAGTAAACACAGAACATTAAAATGGGAGATTCATGTTCTCTAAAAAAATGAAGAAAAGAAGAAAGAAAAAAAAAGAGCTCTCTGCTTAGTAGATCAGAGATGTGATGCAGTTTCTATAGGATTGCTGTCTTTTTGTTCCCCTCAGTGAGCTGCAACCCTCCTGTAAGCCACAGTTGGGCATCCAGAGGAAGTTTCTTAGTTATGGTTGGGAATTGACTAACTGCTACTGCAGCTATTCAGACTTTTGCCACCAGCATAGGCAGGTTTCAGGGATTTAACCATTTTTAGCAGTCTTTCCATTATGGGAGTGGTGTTGCTTTTCTAGGTACCTCCCTGGCTATGTGCAGCTCTAAAGGTCACTGCTGTCTACTTGCTGGAGCTTTTAGGCCTACTAGGTATTGTAGATCCCTGGCACGGGGGTTGGGCTGTGTCCCAGTGCTCTTTCCTGGGTAGCCCTAGAAGGTGTAGGAAAGAGCTTGCTTCCTTGCCCTCTTCAAATATGCCCCCTTCTTGGGTGGGAGATCTGGTCTAGATACTCTGGGTCACCTTAAGAGCTTCTCCCCAGGGGAGGGTTCCCCAGTGGTATACTTAAGGTTCCCAGAGTTGGTGTTGAGCTGGACATCAGCATTCTTGTGAGACAACTCTGTATCTAGATGTGGTGGTCTCTTTTTTGCCCGTTGTGGATCTTCAGGTGTATCCCTATCCATGCTGGATGGGAAGCAGCACAGCTGTGCAGCAGGGGGCACCTTGCTGCATCACCTCTTTGTAGATTTTTGTCATTGTGTGCCTGTAGTATAAATTCTTCTTGGCTAGAGTGTGTCTCCATCTGTTTATAGTTTTATTGGTGTGACTCTTTTGAAGTGAAATGTGTCCTGGGACCCTCAAACTCTTTTTGGTCAGAGACAACAAGGATGTTTCCCTGTTGCTGCTCCTCTGTCATCCCTTAATTTCTATTAGCTTTAAAAAAAAAACTGATATGCAGTCTCATTAACTTTTTTCCCTAAGTTGGCCAAGAGCCATAAGCCCAATCTGCATATCTAGGATGACAGATATGGACTACTGTACCATCTATTGGTCTTTCAAACTTTTCTATCTGTGCTGTCCTGAAACTGTGATTCTCCTGATTTCTGCCTCCTCAGTAGCTCGGAATACAAACATTATCCACCCAGCACCTAGATGCTTAGCAAATTCTCTTTAATTGTAGGTAATCTTTAATTATAGGTTACAATCCTTGATCATTTTATAATGCATACTTTTTATGATTTTCCTTTTTTGCATAGGTACAGTGGAATGATTTTGTGAAAATTCAGTGACATCAAAAAATTTATGCAAGGAATTTATCTGATTTTGTGTAAGATCTAACTTTTTTTTGATGCTAGTCCTGGGCCTTGACTCAAGGGCACTGTCCTTGAGGTGTATTGCCCAAGGCTATCACTCTGCTATTTGAACCACAAGCTCTACCTCTTACTTTTTGGGATAACCTGGAGATGATAGTGTCATAGGCTTTCCTTTCTGGGCTGGCTTTGAACCACAATCCTTATATCTCAGCTTCCTGGCACCCAATAGGTCCTAATTATTGATGCTTTGAAAATGGAGAGAAGGCTAATGAGTGGGAGTAAGATAATTATGGTAATTTAGCAAAGAAACTAGACCACAATAGGATGATCAGTATAGTTCCAGTATTATCTTTGTGATACCAGTTCAGAATTGTTTAACTTAACTTACAGATACATTTTAAAGCTATTGCCATTTGAATAATGTAAACTTAATAGATCTAATAGTTGTTACTTTTTCCAAAATAATGTGGAAATGAAAGTACCTGTTAGCCTTTTTTAAAATTTATTTTTAAATTTTTATTTTATTGTTAAGATGTTGTAGGGGGGGTTACAGTTACATGAGTATGGCAGTGAGTACATTACTTGTCGATCATTGTTACCCCTTCCCTTCCTTGTTGTTGTCACACTGTCCCTTCCCTCCCCAGCTCCCAATACTCCTATCTCCCCTCCCCCTCTCACAGCCTGAAGTTGTAAAGTTCACTTTCCTTATACTGTCCAGTAGGTATCTTCGTTGCAATGGGTCATCCTGTGTCATTTTTTTCAGCGTTCTGTTATTCCCCTTCTTCTCCCCAGATTAGACATATGTAAATAGAAGATGCAGGGTATCAAAATCAAGTACAGTGACAACAGGGGATATGCCGTAGGGGAAAGAAACAACAAAGGAATACAAAGGAAACAACAACAAAAAATAATAAATTTGCATGGTACATTTAAAACAGTAATAATAAAGGCAGACCTCTTGTGTCCATATTGTAGGGTTCATTTAACTTAGCATCAACTTATATGGTCATTTGTACATGGTTTTTGAGCTTTTCAGCTGATCTGGTGAGATTATCCTATATGGATACTAATTATTGCAAATAAGGCAAACCATGGGACCTAAATTTCTTTGGGACTAGGCAACTTCACTTAATATGATTTTTTTTTCCAAGTCTTTCCATTTTCTAACAAATTGGACAGTGTTGTTCTTTCTGACGGAAGCATAGAATTCCATTGTATATATGTACCACATTTTCTTGATCAGTTCATCTACTGAGGTTCATCTGAGTTGGTTCCATATCTTAGCTATGGTGAATAATGCTGTGAAACATAGTTGTGCTGGTAACTTTAGTATGGTCTAGTTTTTGATTGTTTGGGTTAAAGGCCCAAAAGTGGGATTGCTGGGTCATAGGGGATCCCTATGTGGAGTCTTTCGAGGAACCTCCATACTGCTTTCCAAAGTGGCTGATCACGTTTACATTCCCACCAACAATGCAGTAGAGTTCCCTTTTATTCACATCCCCTCCAGCATCTGTTGTTATTTGAGTTCTTTATTATAGCCATTCTAACTGGGGTGAGGTGGAATGTCATTGTTTTTCTGATTTGCATTTCTTTTATGGCCAGAGAAGTTGAACATTTCTTCCTGTGTCTACTGGCTATTCTTATGTCCTCTTCAGAAAAGTCTCTGTTTAAATACTTAGCCCACTTACTAATGGGGCAGTTGGTTCTTTGAGGAATTGTTGTTGGGTGACTTAATTTTTTGAGTTCTAAGTATATTTTAGATATGAGGCCCTTGTCTATTATATAGCTCATGAAGACCTTCTCCCATCTGTGGGCGGCCTATTGATCTTATCCTTTGCCATACAGAAGTTCTGGAGTTTCATACAATCCCATTTGTCCAATCTTTCTTTGATTTGTTGAGTTTCTGGGTCTTTATTAAGAAAATTTTGTCCTGTGCCAAGGAGCCCTAGAGTTTCTCCTATTCCTTCCTGTAATATTTTCAGGATGTCTGCTTTGATTTCTAGGTTCTTGATTCATTTGGAGTTGATTCTGGTGCAGGATGAAATATAAGGATCTAATTTTAGTTTTCTACAGGTTTTTAACCACTTTTTCCAGCACTATTTACTGAAGAGACTATCTTTCTTCCATTCTATTTTTTTGGCCCCCTTATCGAAGATTAGGTGGCTATAGGTCTGTGGATTCATTTCTGGGTCTTCTATTCCTTTGGTTTTCAGGTCTATTTTTGTGCCAGTACCAAGCTGTTTTGATTACTCTGGCTTTGTACTAGTGTTTGAAGTCTGGTATTGTTATTCCTCCAGCCCTGTTCTTTCTGCTAAGGATTGTTTTTGCTATTCGGGGTCTTTTATTGTTCCATATGAATTTTTGAATTGCTTTTTCTATTTCATTGAAGAATAAGGTTGGGATGTTGATGTGTATTTCATTGAATTCATAGATAACCTTTGGCAGAATTGCAGTTTTCACCATGTTAATCCTCCCAATTCAGAAGCATGGGAGGTTTTTCCACTTCCTTAGATCTGCTTTAATTTCCTTTTTCAGATTTTTAAAGTTTTCTTCATAGAAGTCCTTCACTTCTTTAGTTAAGTTTATTCCTAGGTATTTTATTTTTTGTGGGGCTATTACAAAAGGAGTTGCTTTCTTGATTTCAGCCACATTCTTGTTATTGTCATACAGGAAAACCGTTGACTTTTTTAGGATTAATTTTATACCCTGCTACTTTGCCAAACTTTCAAATCAGCTTGAGTAGCTTGGGAGTGGATTCCATGGGGTTCTTTAAATTCAAGATCATGTCATCTGCAAAGATAGAGTTTTACTTCAATTTTTCCCTTTTTAGGTCCCCTTTATGTTTGTATCTTGTCTAATTGCTCTAGCTAGGCATTCTTATACTAAGTTGAAGAGGAGTGGAGAGAGTAGACATCTTTGTCTTGTTCCTGAGTTTAGAGGAAATGACTTCAGCTTTTCACCATTAAGTATAATGGGGGCAGTAGGTCTGTCATACACAATCTTTATTGTATTGAGAAATGTCCCCTAGATTCCTAGCTTCTACAAAGTTTTCATCATGAAGGGGTATTCAAAAGCTTTTCCTGCATCTATTGAGATAAGCATGTGGTTCTTATACCTACCTGCTCTTGTTGATGAGATGAATTATATTAATTGATTGGTGTATATTGAACCAGCTTTGCATCCCTGGAATGAATCCTGTTTGATCACGTGTATGGTTTTGATGACTTATTGAAGTCAGTTGGCCAACATTTTGTTGAGAAGTTTTGCATCAATGTTCATCAAAGAGATGGGTCTATACTTCTCTTTCTTTGATGAGTCCCTGTCTGGTTTTGGGATGAGGGTTATAACAGCTTCATAGAAGGAGTTTGGTAGTGAACTTTCACTTTCAATTTCATTGAAGAGTTGAAGGAGTATTGGTGTGAGTTCTGCTTTGAAAGCCTTGTAGAATTCAGCAGTGAACCCTTTTGTTTCTGGGCTTTTCTTAGATGGAACTTTTCTTATTGCTGTTTCTATTTCGATGCTTGATATGGGTCCATTAAGTTGGTTTGATTCAACTTGATTTAGTTTGGGCATGTCAATATTTGCTATAAATTCTTCCATTTCATCCAGATTCTCAAACCTATTAGCAGAAAGTTTTGAGAAATATTCCCTTATCATGTTCTGTATCTTGGTTGTTTCTGTGGTGATGTTTCCATTCTCATCTCTGAGTTTATGTTAGTGTGTTCTCTTCTTTTTCTGGTAACATTTGGTAAGAGTGTCAATTTTACTAATTTTCTTGAAGAACCAACTCGGTTTTATTGATTCTATCTATGGATTTTTTTTTTTTTTGGATTCTAGTTCAATTAATTGTGATTTAACTTTAATTATTTCTGTCTACTGGATTGGGATTTGGCTTGTTGCTCTTTTTCAAGGAACTTCAGGTGCATCATTAAATTGTTAGTTTGAGAACTCTCCAATCAATGTAAGAACTCAGAGCTATGATTTTTCATCTGAGTACTGACTTTGCTGTGTCCCAGAGGAGCTGGTAATTCGTATGTTCATTTTTGTTATATATCATGAACATTTGAATTTCCTTTCTAATGTCTTCTGTGACCCATTGGTGGTTCAATCTCCATGGGTTACAGGGTTTTTTTTGATGGCTTTTGGTGTTGAATTTTAATTTTGAGAGAATGTAGGGCATGATTTTAGTGTTTCTGAATTTGGACAGATTTGCTTTGTGACCTTTTGTGGTCTGTTTTGGAGAATGGTTCTTGTGCTGCTGAGAAGAATCAGTTGTTGATGGGTTAAATATTCTGTAGTGGTCTGTTAAGTCTAGTTGGTCTATGCAGTTACTTAGATCTGCTGTTTTTCTGTTGAGTTTTTGCCGAGTTGATCTATCCAGCAGGGAAAGTGGTGTGTTAAAGTCCCCAATAGTGCCTTTGGATCTATGTGTGATTTTAGGGAAAGTAGAGTTTCTTAGATAAATTTGGGTGCTCCAGTATTTGATGAATAGATATTTAGAATTGTTATATCCTCCTGTAGGAGAGATCCTTTTATTAGAATGTAGTGTCTGTCTTTATCTCTTTGCACTAATTTTAATTTGAAGTCTATTTTATCTGAAATTAGAGTTGCTACTCCAGCCTATTTATGGGGGCTGTTTGCTTGGTTGATTTTATTCCATCCTTTCACTTTCAGAATATGTTTGTTTTTGTGGGGAAGATGTGTCTCTTGCAGACAGCAGATAGATGGATCCTGTTTTTTGATCCATCTATGTTTGATTGGGGAGTTAAGACCATTGATATTGAGAGTTAAGATAGAGAGGTGTTTTGAAGTTCCTGTCATGTTATCTAACTTCTTAGGGGCTCTGTCATCTAGGTTCTGCCTATGTTTATCCGATTGTTTGTTTGCCTTCATCATGTTCTAGTTGGTTCTCTATGTGTAGGACATCTTTAAGTATCTTTAGTAGTGCTGGTTTGGTGGAGACATTGTTTCAGTTTTTCTTTGCTGTGGAAGGTTTTTTTCCCCCCTCAGTTATAAAGGAGAGTTTAGCTGGGTACACTATTCTAGGTTGATACTTGTTTGTCTTTAGGGCATGGCATACTTCATTCCAAGCTCTTCTTGCTTTCCTGGTCTCTACTGAGAAATCTGTAGTTATCCCGATTGGTTTTCCTTTATAGGTGATTGATCTTTTCTCCTTGACAGATTTAGAATCCTTTTTTTTTTGTTTCTATTGATCCTTTGCTGATTTCAATGTGGCGGTGGGATGTCTTGTTCTGGTCTGGTCAATTTGGGGTTCTAAAGGCTTCTTGTTTCTGAATGGGCCTATTTTTTTGGATGTTTCGGAAATTCTCTGCTAGGATTCTGTTATATAAGCTTCCTAGACTCTTGGCTTCTGTTTCTAGGCCCTGTTCTACACTCATTATCCTTAAATTGGGCTTTCTGATGGTGTCTTCTATATGTTGAATAGATCTATCATATTTTTTGGATTTGTTTTGAGTACTTGTTTGTTCTTTCTCTATAATGTCTAGGCTGTCTTCTATCCCAGAGATACAGTTTTCTGCATGATCTAGCCAATTGTCCAGACTTCTTGGGTGATACTAAGGCCATCCTGGACTTATCTGTACTTCTTTCCCTCTCTTCTTCCTCCATATATCTCAAACCTGTTCCAGCCAGTTCTTCACTTCCTTGTTTAATCATCTGATGAGTCCAAGTCAGAAAAAGACATGATCCCTAACTACTAGGCTTTAGGACAGGTAAACAACCTCATTCATTGTGTTTGGCAAGAAAACATTCAAGAAAGATAGAAACATAGGTAAAAATGCTTGAAAGGTTTTTTCAAAAGAGAAATAAGACACATAAAGAGAGCACATGGAATAGATATGCTATGGCAGACATGGCAGCTTAGCCTTTGCTATCTTGGCCATTTTCTTCACAGAGTTTGGCCTTTGGTTAAATAGTGATAATTGGATGACATTCTGATTGTAGAGTTGTGTTTGCTGTTAGGTTGTAACATCAAAGATTTACTGTCTGGTCCTTTCTCATTCTTTTGTTCTTCTTATTTCCTCATTTTTGGTAGCCCCCAGCCCCCATTTTGTTGTCATAATTTATCAACTTTTCCTGCCATCTGCTAGCTATATATGCCACAGTTCCTATTGGCTGTTTTCCTACTAGCTTACATTACTAGTCCCTGTGTGCATGGGAAGCTTTCCTCATCTACCTCCTTCTGCCTTCCAAGTAGGTTGGCCACTCCTGGAGAGCTACTGGTTCATAGTACTACAGGTAGGGTGACTGTCCTTGTCTTTTTCCTAGTTGGACAGCTTTATTACAGGGACAGCCCTTCTTACCTAAGCTCCTAGAAGGTGTATGCATTTGTGTCAAATTGATAAAGCATAGTAGTTCACTAATACATAGTCTTTTTATATGGGCAGATTCCTTCTCAGTTTATCTCCCAAGTGTTTGCTAGGTGGTTTTACAGTACTTTTTCTCAAAATTTTCTTCAGCAGAAAAGTTTGTTTCCACTATTATCATAAATTTTTTAATAGTATACAATGGATATTCATACTTACTGAATAGAAATGAGCATTTTGGCACTAATTCTTTTCTCTTCTGTGAATTCTTACAGCTGTATGCATTTGCTAAATTCTGAACAATCATATTTCTTGTTTTTACATATTTATTGTAAAGGTGATGTACAGAGGGATTACAGTTGCATAAGTCAGGTAATGAATATATTTCCTTTTGAACCATGTCACCCATACCCTTGTTCTCTCCCAATTTTTCCACTCCCATCTCTCCTCCTCCTCAAGTTATATATTTTATTTCTGACATAGTTTCTAGTGAATATCACCTCTGAATTGGTTCACCCTTTGTCCCACTGTTTCTGTGCTTCCCCTTCCCTTCCCCAAATCAGACTCATATACAAGACAAAGGGCACAGAAATGAAATACACTGACAAAAGGGAATAAACCAAAGAACAAAGAAGGAGAAAAAAGAGCCACAAACAGTACAATGAAAATCCTCTTGTTTCCATTTCTTGGATGAACAATTACATTTCAAATGAAAATGCAGCCATCAGATATATATCAGAAGTGCTTTGTGACATCACCATGCCAAAGTAATATATTGTTCAGTCATGGCTTAAATGAATTTTGCTAAAATTTACATTTTCTTTAACAACCTGTATTAGTCATTAACTGTTAGCAGTGAAATGATCTTTACATTATTTGATATATTTTCAAGTTCATCAAAATACTTGTAATATTTCTATGAGAGACACAAACCCAGGAATTTCACAGGTTAGGCCACTGGTGCCTGTATGCCAAATAAAGATGTGGTTAAGGGAGAAAAAGAAAGCTTATTAGGTGACAACCAGAAGATACCAGGGATATAGATGTTGATCTAAGGTTAAATAGGGAAAAATGGAGGCTGAATAAGAATGTACGAATCCTTAAAAGTCTCAAGTCACCAGCAAGTTCAGAGGTGTTTTCAGATAGACTGAACGTCTGTTGTCTTAGGACTTATCTGATGAAGTCCGTTTTATAGTTCATTTACCACTTGTACTCCAAGATGGCTGCAATGTGACTACAGGAGAAAATGGCTCAAGACAAATGACACCAGTACAAAATGGAAAAGTGTAGGATGCCTAGCTTTTATTGTCCTCTTAGATAACATGATGACCCATCAGGTGTCATATCAGCAAAAAACAAACAAAGCTACTTCTTTCCTTTCTGGATGCTGATCCTGTGGATTCAGGGCCTGGGCACTTTCCCTGAGCTCTTGTGCTCAAGGCTAGCACTCTACTCCACAGCTCCACTTCTGACTTTTCTTCTTCTTCTTTTTTTTTTTTTTTTTAAAGTGGTTAATTGGAGAGATGAATCTCATGGACTTTAATGCCCGGCTGCCTCAAACCAAGATCCACAGATCTCAGCCTCCCGAGTAGCTAGGATTACAGTCATGAGACACTGGCACCCAACCAGAAACACTTTATAAACCACTTACAGGAACACTCATTGCAAACCAATTTAATAATTATCGTAACAACTGAGAATTGGAATTGAGTTTGAGTGTTCATAAACAGTGATTCATATATGTCTCCATACAATTCGTTTCTTGTTCCTGAGAAGCTGAGTCAGAGGAGGACTTCCTTTTTGCTAGCCTTTTCTCAAACTTGCTTCTTCTCTTAGCAAAGAGTAGGACTTGCATGGTGCTCATTGGAAGTCAACAGCAGCAGTGAGGAGTTCCAGTTGAGTAGAACCAGGTCTTCTTTCCACAGCTTCACCTCTGCAAGAGGTTTGTTTGGACCAGCAACATCCCTGAACCCCTAAAGGGTGCTGTGAGGTCAAACCATTTCAGACTCAGTGGTTCCTTGTAGATCCTAGGATAACATTTCAGTGCAAATTAACAAGAGTGAAAGGTTGTGTGAATGGTAGTCCAGGGTAATAGGAACTTTAGACTTTCATTCCTTCCAACTAGATAGCAAGATTTACTTTTCATTGTCCTTCATTGTGATGTATTTATTTCAGGTATTTAAAGTCTTTTATTGATGGAGCTAGGAAGGTGGCTCAGTGGTAGAGCACTTGCCTTGCATGCTTGAGGCCCTGGGTTCGATACCTCAGCACCACATAAGCAAAAAGAAAAAAGCCACAAGTGGCACTGTGGCTCAAGTGGTAGAGTGCTAGCCTTGAGGTGAAGAGCTGAGGGACAGTGCCCAGGCCCCGAGTTCAGGCCCCACAACTGGACCCCCCAAAAAATAAAATAAAATAAATAAGGTCTTTTATTGATATTGAGTAGGCCAGGCCATTGTTAAGAATTGGGGTTGGAGTCTAAAAATATTTGATTACAGGATTTATCTTAATAACAGCTCAGATAATTTTTTTATGCCAAAAGAATTCTGTTGGGCTATGTGACATCACATGGCCAGTTTTTAGCATAGATGTGTTTTCCTTTTCTTTTTGATATAGAATTTTCAAAAGCAAATGACACATAACATTTCAGCAATTTGCTGTTTCTTAGATTGCAAAAACCACAAAAATTCACTTGAATTACTTATAAATACTTGTTCTTTGTCTACATATGTTTGTGATTGTAACTAAATTTTGTATGTGTAGGTGAAGATAGTCTATTTAGTTCTGAGTCTTCAGATTTTAACTATTCAGGATTATTAAGATCTTTGAATATTTGCATTTTATAAATTTTAACTCAATTGATACTAATGTTGGTCTTTTGTTTTCATGTACACATGGAGCTTTACATAAAGCATATTATTAAAAAGTCCTTAAATTGTCTCATACATTGTTTTTTAACTATTTTTTCCATTCCAGAATGTATAAGATAGTTAATAAGTGAATTTAAACAACAGTTTTTAATGTAAGTAAAATGCCTTTTTTGTGTGTAAAGGTAAGTTCTGGTACCAGAGTTTGAAATCTAGGCCTCATGCTTGCTTGACTTACTTTCTGGGTTGACAACACTTGGGCCACACATGCATCCATACTTTTTTTTTGCAGGTTAATGTGGAGAGTAGCAAACTTTGCAAATTACAATCCTCCCAATATCAGTCTCCTTAGTAGCTAAGATTATAGACATGAGCCATCAGCACCTGACTCCTAATTGATATTTTAATTTTTTTAAATTTAATAATTAAGCTGAGTGGTGGTAGCTCTCATCTGTAATCCTAGCTAATCAAGAGGCTGAGATCTGAGGATCACTGTCTGAAGCCAGCCTGGGCAGGAAATCTATTGTCAGTCAGACAGACAGACAGACACACACACACATACTCACATAAAACTAACAAAAACAAACAATAGAAGCTGAAAGTGGAGTCACAACTGCACTCCACAAGTGATAGAGTGTTAACCTTGAACAGAAAGCTTAAGGATAACCCCCAGGACTGGGGTGGGGGGAGAGGAAAATGAGGTTTATAAGTTATGATATAGCACAAAGTGAAATGTTTCACTATGACATTTTTATATATACACTTAATGTACTTTGATTATATTTACTCCCTCAATTACTCTCCTTTATTTTCCTTGTGCAAACCATTTTCCCTTTTTTTTAGCTTTCTTATAATTTTTTTTTTCCTTTGGGTCCAGTTGTGGGGCCTGAACTCTGGGGCTGGGCGCTGTCCCTCAGCTCTTCAGCTCAAGGCTAGCGCTCTACCACTTGAGCCACAGCACCACTTCCAGCTTTTTTTTTTTGCTTATGTGGTACTGAGAAATCAAACCCAGGGCCTCATGCATGCAAGGCAAGTGCTCTACCACTGAGCCACCTTCCCAGCCCCTCTTCTTTTTTTTTTTTTTTTTTTTTTTGGTCGGTCGTGGGGCTTGAACTCTGGGCCTGGGCGCTGTCCCTCAGCTCTTCAGCTCAAGGCAAGCGCTCTGCCACTTGAGCTACAGCGCCACTTCCGGTTTTCTGGTGGTTTATTGGAGATAGGAGTCTCACGGTCTCTCCTGCCCGGGCTGGCTTTGAACCGTGATCCTCAGATCTCAGCCTCCTGACCCAGCCCCTCTTAAATGAGTTTCATTATGTTCATTTCATACATGCATACAATGTATGTTGATCCTATTCTCCCACATATACCCTCATTCTCTTCCACATCTCACTGGTTCCCTTTTCTAATAGTTCCCCTTTTATGTTCATGTTTTTTACTATTATTATTTTTACTATTTTAAATCCAGATTCTGTACTTGAGAGAAAACAGTGTTTGTCTTTTTGAACCTGACTTAATTTGCTTAATGTGATGATCTCTAATTGCATCCATTTCCTACAAATGACATAATTTAATCCTTCCTTATTTTATTTTATTTTATTTTATGTCGGTCATGGGGCTTGAACTCTGGGCCTGAGCACTGTCCCTCAGCTCTTCAGCTCAAGGCAAGTGCTCTACCACTTGAACCACAGTGCCACTTCCTCATCCTTCCTTCTAGTTGAATAATACTCTGTAGTGTATGTATACCACATTTTCTTTATCCTTTCCTGTTGATGGACAGGTAGGCTGATTTCATAACTTGGTTTTTGTGAATGGTACTGCTATACGCATGGCCATCAAGTATCTCTGTTATAAGCAGACTTACAGTCTTTAGGGTATATTCACAGAAGTTCCAAAAGATGCAGGATCAGATGATTGTTCTGTTTTTAGTTTTTTATAGAATCTTCACATTGATGTTTATAGTAGCTGCACTAATTTATATTCCTACCAAGAATATATAATGATTCCTTCACCTCCCCATTCTCCTAGCATTTGTCTTTGTTTGTTTTCTTGATTGTTGACATTTTGACTGGAGTGAGATGAAATTGCATTGATTTGGGGAGGGGGCAGTTGTGGGGCTTGCACTCTTCAGCTCAAGGTGAGCACTCTATCCCTTGAGCCACAGCACTACTTCCGGTTATCTAGTGGTTTATTGGAGATAAGAGTTTCACTGACTTTCCTGCCCGGGCTGGCTTTGAACCACGATCCTCAGATCTCAGTCTCCTGAATAGCTAGAATAACAGGTGTGAGCCACTGGTGCCCGGCTGCATTGATATTTTTATTTGTATTCTTACAGCTAAAGATGTTGAACACTTCTTGATGTATATTTTAGGCATTTATTTGTACATCTGAAAATTGTCTATTCAATTTGTTTGCCCATTTTTTAAGTATATTATTTGTTCTCTCAGTTTACTGTTTTGAGTTCTTCATATATTCTATATGTTAATTCTTATCAGATGAACAGTGAGCAAAGATGTTCTTCCAGTCTATGAATTGTCTTTTCATTCTCATAATTTTGTTTCCTGTAATGTGCAGAAGTTTGTTAATCTGATACAATCCCATTTGTTAATTCTTGTTTCCTGAGCTATTGGAGTCCTATTTAGAAAGTCATTCATTGCTTATGCTTTTATCTTCATGGGATTTCCCTATATGTACTTGTCATGGTTTCAGAGTTTTAGCTTTTACATTAAGGTCTTTTATCCATGTTGAATTCATTTTTGTACAGAATTAGAGATGAGGATCTAGTTTCAGTGTCCTACACATAGATGTCTAATTTTCCTAGCACCCTTTGTTGAAGAGGTTGTATTTTCTTCGGTACATTCTTTTGTCACCTTTATTGAGTCAGATAGCTATAGTTTATTTCTAGAATCTCTAATCTAGTCCATTGGTTAAATGCCTGTTTTGATAAAGTTTAAAAAACCAGTATAAATAGTCAAGTTAGACCTATTTGTTGATGATATAATTGTAGACTTAAAAGACTGAAAAGATTCCACTCTAGGTCTAGAGGTGGGTAATAAGCACTAGTCTCCAATTTAAAACCCCAATAACACAATCACTATGTCTCTGTTGTATAATTTTTATGTCAAGTATTGCAGGACCAGTCTGGCTCTTTTTACTCAGGATTGCTTTGGATACTTGGAGTCTTGTGTGTTTCTATATTAATTTTAGAACTTTTTTTTCTATTTATGTGAAGATTGGCATTGGAAGTTTGATAGAGATTGCATTTGCTTCTATAGATTGCTTTTAACAAATAACTTTTCACAAAATTAATTCTATTAACCTATGAACATGAAGTCTTTTCATGATTCTGACTTTAGTGTTTTATCATTTTGCTTTGTATATAAATGTATATGTATATATACAAAAATGCAAGTAGAGATAATTTAGTTTTGTCCTTTCCTCTTTGTATTCCTTTTATTTCCTTCTCTTGACTTACTGCTCTAGCATTATATTGAATTAAGAGTAGAAAGAGTAGATAGCCTTGTCTCCTTCTGATTTTAAAGGAATTGTTTTTATTTTTCCTCATTTAATAAAATGTTGGCTATAGGTCAGGTGTATATCCCCTTTATTGTTTTAAGGTATGTTCCTTTTGTTTCTGTTTTCCTCAGGAAGGAATGTTGAATTTTGTCAGAAGTCTTTTCTGTATTTATTAAGATAATGTGACTTTGATTAAAAACCCTGATTCTATTTATATGCTGTATAACACTTATTGATGTACATACGTTAAACTTTATTTTCATCCTTGGAGGGATGCCAGCTTGGTCACAGTGTATGATCTTTTTAATGTACTATGGAATTCACTTTTCAAAATTGTTTCTGACAATTTTTGTGTCTGTGTTCATCAAGGAATTGTTGTCATTTGGTATTGGTGTCTGGGTTAATACTGGCTTCAAAGAATGAGTTTGAAAGTAGTACTTCTTTTTCTATTTGAGGAGCATTGCTGTTAGAATTCTGTTAGAATTCAGCAGTGAAATCTGGCCAGTTGTTGAGGGACTATTACTGTTTTAATTTCATTGTTTGTTAGATATCTATGTATGTGTTTTATATCCTCTTGATATAACTTTGATAGACCATGTATGACTAGAATTTATTATCAGTTAGAATCATTCTAAAAATAGTATCATAGTGTACCTCTCTATATAATGTACGTATTCTGCAGCAGAATAGTTTCCCATATATCAATAGTAGCTAAGATCATAAGCCCTGTGATGCTTTTATTAGTGAACAGAGTTATTAGATGTCTGTTCAAAGCAGTTTGCTAGGCAGCATATTTAAACAAGTCAAAGAGAAAATAGTATAAATCTAATGATGAGCAAAAACACAAATAGAGAGGTCTTCTTATATCTATTTTGCCCAAAAGTATTTGATTGTATTTTAAGGTATTTTTCTTTCCCAGTCTACTTTACAGATATTTTCATTAGCTCTGTTGAGATGTAGCATACTTACAACTTGCATCTGTAGCTAAATCATTCAAAGTCCGGCCATGTTTAGGATTTCTAGAGAATAAGAAGAATACTAGAAAAATGGAGATAAATAAAAATAGGTTTTAAATTTGATTTTCAAAAAAACAGAAAACTATAGACTTCAAAGGTTGATATTCTGGATAAAATGGATGATTAAATGCTTATGGTGCATATGGATTATATCTGTTATATGTATGAATTAGAAATATATGTATGTAATTATCCCTCATTATTTGCAGATTCTGCATCTAGATTTAGCTATCACAGATTAAAAATATTTTTAAAAAATAATCATACCTGTACTGAAAATGTTCAGGTACTTTTTCTTTCCATTATTCTCTAAACAATATAGTCTAACAATTACTTATATAGCTTTTATATTATAGTAGATAATGTAAGTCCTCTAGAGAGGCTTTAAAATATAGGAGAACGTAGGCTTGAGTTCTGTGCAAAGATCACTCCATTTTAAATGAGACACTTAGCATCCATGAATTTGGTATGAAATCTCCTTAGGTTCTATACTTTCTTACAGATTTGAAGGTATGATTCTGCTCTGTGTTTCTACACACAGACACATAGACACACACACACACACACACACACACACACACACACACACAAGTTGTCTGTGTATTTAGAATATGTTGGTCAAGGAAAAAATGCATTCATTATTCACATACTTTTTACTGAAATACATATGCACAGTTTGTCAAATACAAATTTATCTTGATAAGAGTGAGAAGTTGTGTCAGAAAATTTAATTTTCTACTTTAGGTTTTGATATACATACTATACATTTTCATTTTAAAAATTCTATACTATGGGCATAGCATAGTCATAAGGAAAATTCACATCTAACACTTTCTTTTCATGGACACTTACTTTGGTTTGATAGAAACATGATATACATTGTTATGTTTCAGGCAGTCTTTTTATTCTTTTGGAATTATTAGACAATTCAGAAGGAAGCTTGCAGTCATTATATGAGCATTTTCTTAAGCAGTGTTAATTTTTTTTTGGGGGGGGGCGGGGGTCCAGTCGTGGGCCTGAACTCTGGGCCTGGCTGGGTGCTGAACCTCAGCTCTTCATCTCAAGGCTAGTAGTGCTCTACCACTTGAGCCACAGCGCCACTTCTGGCTTTTTTCTTATGTGGTGCTGAGGAATCGAACCCAGGGCCTAATGCATGCAAGGCAAGCGCTCTACCACTGAACAACCTTCCCAGCCCCAAAATATTTTATTAGACATTTAAAAATGATAGAAACTACTTTAGCTAAATTTATAAAGAAAAACCTAGTGAAGTTAGCTTTATAGCAGTACGTTACAATTCCATGATACAAAGTTTCTACAATATTTTTATGTATGCATATCTTAAAATTAGTCAAAATTTATGAAGTTTTATTCCTCGTACTATCACATAATTAAAATTCAAGCTTCAGAGGAATACTTATTCCTGTAATAGCGGAAAACATTAGACTGTTCCATCCACATTTCAGTTTCAGTCTCTGCATAGATTGTAGAAACCCAAGCTAAGCACTGGAGAACCACCAGAACTGTGCATACAATGGAGAAGACTTCAGTGAGCTTATAGCGGTCCAAGTGTTTGCTCCTTAGGCTGCAGCCTGAGGCCAGCACTTGAACAAAAAACCATAGCCCTGTGGGACAAGAAATACAGCCCAAAGAAAAGTAACACTGGATAGCATCATGAATCTAAAAAAAGGAATACAAAGCACCAGAAATAATGGCTATGTAAGTAAATATAAAATGTAAACTTTGGAGCTTTTTTTGGTTCTTACTTTTTAAGAATAATTAATTTTTTTAATTTTATTTTATTTTATTTGTGAACATACTGTACAGAGGGGTTACAATTGCATGGGCAGGATAATGCGTACATTTCTTACCAAGCACTGCAGCCTCCTCCTTTGTTTACCCTTCACATCACTTCCCAGCCTCCCCCCTCCCCCCCCAATCCCCATCCTTCTCCTTCCCTCCCCCCCCGCCCCCCGCACCGACATTGTAAAGCTCATTTTGGACATGACAACTTGTACTTCTCATTGTTGCAACAGGTCCACCTGTATCCTTAAACAACTGGTTTTTCCCCATCTCCTCCACAAGTTATACTGACATCAAATATAGTGAAAGCAGGGGTTATACTGTGGGGGAGGGACATACAAAGCAACAAAGAGATAATCTCTTTTTTTTTAATTTAATTTTATTTTATTTGAGAACATACTGTACAGAGGGGCTACAATTACATGGGGAGGATAATGCATACATTTCTTACCAAGCATTACAGCCTCCTCCTTTGTTTACCCTTCACCTCCCTTCCCAGCCTCCCCCCTCCCCCCACCCAATTATACCCCCCTCCCCCCCGACACCGACATTACAAAGAGATAATCTTATAGATGCATTAGAAACACATGCATGAAAGAAAAAACATTAAAATACATATCTAAGGGTTCATTTTCCTGACATCACATTATCTGACCTTTTCTGCTTGACTCATACATATACTAGATATTGCAAATAAGGGAAACCATGGGACCTATGTTTTTTGGCCTGGCTTACTTCACTTAATATAATTTTTTCCAAGTTTTTCCATTTCCTAACAAATGGGGCAATGTCATTCTTTCTGATAGAGGCATAGAATTCCATTGTGTATATATACCACATTTTCTTGATCCATTCATCTACTGAGGGGCATTTGGGTTGGTTCCATATCTTAGCTATGGTAAATAATGCTGCAATAAACATAGTTGTGCTGGTAGCTTTAGTGTGGTCTTGTTTGTAAACATTTGGGTAAATGCCCAAAAGTGGGATTGCTGGGTCATAGGGGAGTTCTATATGAAGTCTTTTGAGGAACCTCCATACTGCTTTCCAAAGTGGTTGAACAAGTTTATATTCCCACCAACAATGAAGTAAGGTTCCTTTCTGTCCACATCCCCTCCAGCATCTGTTGTTGTTAGAGTTCTTGATTTTTGCCGTTCTAACTGGAGTGAGGTGATATCTCAATGTTGTTTTGATTTGCATTTCTTTTTATGGCTAGGGATGTTGAACATTTCTTCATGTGTCTATTGGCCATCCTTCTTTCTTCTTCAGAGAAGTTTCTCTTTAAGGCTTTCGCCCACTTATTTATTGGGCAGTTGTTTCTTTGCGGATTTGTTGTTGGGGGGTTTAATTTTTTGAGTTCCAAGTATATTTTAGATATGAGACCCTTGTCCGTTGTATGGCTAGTAAAGATCTTCTCCCAATCGGTGGGCTTTCTATTGATCTTGCTAGCTATGTCATTTGCCCTGCAGAAGCTCTGCAACTTTATGCAATCCCATTTGTCCAACCTTTCTTTGATTTGTTGTGTTTCCGGGTCTCTATTCAGAAAATTTCAGCCTGAGCCAAGGAGACCTAGGGTTTCTCCTATTCCATCCTGTAATGTTTTCAGAGTGTCTGCTTTGAGTTCAAGGTCTTTGATCCATTTGGAGTTGATTCTAGTGCAGGGTGATATATAAGGATCTAGCTTTAGTTTTCTACATGTAGTTAACCAATTTTGCCAGCACCATTTACTGAAGAGGCTGTCTTTCTTCCATTCTATTGTTTTAGCTTCCTTATCGAAGATTAGATGGCTATAGGTCTGTAGGTTCATTTCTGGGTTTTCAATTCTATTCCATTGGTCCTGAGGTCTGTTCTTATGCCAATACCAAGCTGTTTTGATTACTATGGCTTTATAGTAGAGTTTGAAATTTGGTATTGATATTCCTCCAGCAGTGTTCTTTCCATTGAGGCGCGTTTTTGCTATTCCGGGTCTTTTATTGTTTCATATGAATTTTTGTATTGCCTCTTCTATTTCCTTGAAGAATGAGGGTGGAATTTTGATAGGTATTGCATTGAATTTGTAGATAGCCTTGGGAAGTATTGCCATTTTCACGATGTTAATCTTGCCAATCCAGGAGCATGGGAGGTTTTGCCATTTTTTAAGTTCTGTGTTGATTTCCTTTTTCAAGATTTTAAAGTTTTCATCATAGAGGTCCTTCACTTCTTTGGTTAAGTTAATTCCTAGGTATTTTATTTTTTGTGGGGCTATTACAAATGGAGTTGCTTTTCTAATTTCAGCCACACTTTTCTCATTGCTGGCATACAGAAAAGCCATTGATTTTGGGGGGTTAATTTTATAACCTGCTACTTTACCAAAGTTTTGAATCAGCTTGAGTAATTTGGGAGTGGAGTCTATGGGATTCTTTAAATACAAGATCATGTCATCTGCATAGAGGGAGAGTTTTATTTCTTCTTTCCCTATTTGGATCCCCTTTATTTCTGCATCTTGTCTTATTGCTGTAGCTAGGCATTCTAATACTAGATTGAAGAGAAGTGTAGAGAGTGGGCATCCTTGTCTTGTTCCTGAGTTAAGAGGAAATGGCTTTAGTTTTTCACCATTGAGTATAATGCTGGCTGTAGGTTTGTCATATACAACTTTTATTGTATTGAGGAATGTTCCATGGATTCCTAATTTTTCCAAAACCTTCATCATGAAGGTTTGTTGGATCTTGTCGAATGCTTTTTCTGCATCTATTGAGATAACCATGTGGTTCTTATTCTTGCTCCTGTTGATGTGATGAATAATATTAATTGATTTGCCTATATTGAACCAGCTTTGCATCCCTGAAATGAATCCTGTTTGATCGTGGTGTATGATTTTTTGGATGAATTGTTGAAGTCGATTGGCCAAAATTTTGTTGAGAAGTTTTGCATCAATATTCATCAAAGAAATGGGTCTATAGTTTTCTTTCTTTGATGAGTCCCTGCCTGGTTTTGGGATGAGGGTTATGATGGCTTCATAGAATGTGTTGGGTAGTGAGCTTTCTCTTTCAATTTCATTGAAGAGTTGGAGGAGTATTGGTGTGAGCTCTGCTTTGAAGGCCTTGTAAAATTCCGCTGTAAAGCCATCTGGTCCTGGACTTTTCTTAGCTGGGAGGTCTCTTATTGCTGTTTCTATTTCAGTGCTTGATATGGGCCTGTTAAGATAGTTTAACTCATCATGGTTTAGTTTTGGCATGTCAATATTTGCTAGGAAAAGGTCCATTTCTGTCAAGTCCTCAAACTTATTAGCATAAAGTTTTGAGAAGTATTCCCTTATAATGTTCTGAATCTTGGTTGTTTCCGTGGTGATGTTTCCATTCTCATCTCTGAGTTTATTAATTTGGGTGTGTTCTCTTCTTTTTCTGATAAGATTTGCTAAGGGTCAGAAAAGTTCACAAGACTCCATTTCTACTTAACCAGCCAGCTGCCAGACTGAAAGCATGTCTCAGCTAGTACAGTGTCAGCCGTGATGTAGTAAGTCAAGCCAAGAATATGAGCTCCTACATTCAAGTCCCTGAACCAACATGCATACAAATATATATGTGCTTACACAGAATCAATGCAGAAGCATATTCTAATGACAGCATTGAGATTTTTACTTAGGAAACATAATGTTTGTATTGTCCATGAAAACTAGGGCAGGATCTCAAGGGTGTGTTACTTAATGTTTTCCACAGTATGTAATATCCTTGAAATAAGCATAGCTAGAGAAAAGTCTTTTAAACTTGTTTTTGAGTTTTATTAGTATCTTTACCTTTGGTGGGTGCTTCTTCCTTTATTGGCTTGTCTATGTATTGAGATGGTTTACTTGTTACTGAATTAGGCATTGGTAGTGTTGGTTGTGTGTGTGTGTATGTGTGTAGGCTTTGGTGAAAACTATTATTTTCATTAAATGACAAAAAATAGTAAATACCAAAATAGATCAGCTACTTGCTTAGGGTTTTATATCCATTTGATTTTTAAAATCATATCTTCCTGGACCACTTGAGTAATTTTCTAATTTAAATTTTAAAGTTCAGTATGTTTGTGGGGTGTGGTGAGAGGAGAATAATGGAAGAACTTCTTTCTATATTTACTGGTTTTGTGTGGAAGAAGATTGTTACTGTTTACTTTTATTATCATTTCTTCGCACTTGTTTAAAGAAAATTTATTTCTATTTTTGTGAAGAATACATTGGTTGGCTAATTTGTATGATTTTTTTCTAGCACTTTTCTCATAATACTGATTTTTATTTTAAGTAGATCATTGAATTCCAGTGATCTAATTACATTTAATTCTACATGTAGAAGAGTGAGATAATGACTAGACTTATGTCTCTAAATTATTGTCTCATTTGAACATTAATCTCTTTGCTGAAGACTGATTTTCTAGAATTTACTAAAATATATTTTAAGCAGTGGGGTTGGGATAGGTTGGGGGAAGGTAGAACACGATTCATTGTATTTATAAACAATATTCATTGTATTTATAAATTGACGTGATGAATTAAAATCCCTTTATACAAATAGTTAAGGATAATAACAAGTAAATTCAAAAATTGAATGCAGAGCCGGGCACTGGTGGCTCATGCCTGTAATACTAGCTACTCAGGAGGCTAAGATCTGAGGATCACAGTGCAAAGCCAGCCCATGCAGGAAAATCCATGAGACTCTTATCTTGAATAAACCACAGAAAACCGGAAGTGGTGGTGTGGCTTAAGTGGTAGAGTGCAAACCTTGAACTGAAGAGCTCAGGGACAGCACCCCAGCCCAGAGTTCAAGCCCTACAACCAAGGCGGGGAATATATATATATATATATATATATATATATATATATATATATATATATATATATATATAGAGAGAGAGAGAGAGAGAGAGAGAGAGAGAGAGAGAGAGAGAGAGAATGCATTTTAAGAACTGAAACACGAGGACTACACCAGGTTGTTGGAATATTGCTTTCTGGCTTATCTTTCATCTTAGTTCTTTATACTGCTATAAGAAAATACCAGACTGAGTACTTTGGGAATAGTAAAGAATGATTTCTCTCCGTTTTGGAGGTTGAAAAGTTCCAGACCAGGATACTTGATGAAGATTCTCCCCTGCTTCCACGATGGTGCCTTGTTACTGCTGTCCTCGAGGGAGGAATTAGAAGGAGCAGCTTTCCCCTTCAAGCCCTTTCCTAAATCATTCATTATTTCCCTTTCTAAATGTTCATATGAGTTGATATTGTTTTAGTTAATGATGTCATGTATTATTGCAAGTAATAACATAATGAGTGATATATATTTTTTCAGCAAAATATATATATGTATACATATATTGTGTATACAATAATCTATATAGACATAAACAGGGCTGGGAAGGTGGCTCAGTGGTAGAGCGCTTGCCTTGCATGCATGAGGCCCTGGGTTCGATTCCTCAGCACCACATAAGCAGAAAAAAAAAAGCCGGAAGTGGCACTGTGGCTCAAGTGGTAGAGCGCTAGCCTCAAGGTGAAGAGCTGAGGGACAGCGCCCAGGCCCAGAGTTCAGGCCCCATGACTGTACTCCTCCCCCCAAAAAAAGATATAAACATAATATAAAAACACATGCTATGTATATGTTACATATATACAATATATAATATATATTGTATATAATTATCTTATATACATATTATATATTGATTATATATTACATAATATATAGCTCATGTACCATATATGATGTTATGATGATGATATGATGATATGATATATATCTTATATATGATGTAATTGAATATATAATATCAATATTTAATCATACATAATTTATAACCATGTTATATGGTTATATACAATATATAGTCATATATATCATATATTCTATATATAATCATACATATCAGGTATGTGGTATGCATATTATATATGTGTATGTGTATATATAAATATGATTTATGTATCATAGGCATCACATATATACTATCAAAAGATATGAGCTAATCAGCAAATAAAAAACTGCAATGCTCTATTAACAAAGGAAGCAGAATAATTTCACAATAAATTATCTCAGTATTAATACTATTACAAATAAAATATTTTGACTTACAGTTCGAGGGTCAATATAAAGACAGTTTATAAAACTATAAGTTAACTGTAAAGTGCTCTACTGCCTGTAACCAACTGCTGCTTTTCTGGACCATAGAACCCAGCCATCTTCACAGCCCATCCTTCCAGCTCCTTTTACTTTCCCTATAAGTGCCTGTCCTGATATGACACTAGAAAAAATGCTGCTCCAAGTGCAAACTAATTGCATCTACTTCCAGGCACATCCAACACTGCCTCAAAGGCTCATTTCTCACCTCTTTTTTCTCACGATATTGACATCTTCTTTCTCTGCTTACTAACATTGGAGGTTACTCAAAGCTATGCATACAGATTGCTCTTCTTTCTTGCAGTTAAGTCCCTCCTTCCCACTCATTGAAACCCTCCTTTCTTCAGCCTGACCACGTTCTTGACTGTTGGCTTGCTACTTGTTGCCTGGACACTTCCATTAGCCCCCAGCACCCTACCTTCTCCCTCAGTTGTTGGTGTACCCTGTATCTACCCTAAGATCAACAAGTTTCAGGCACCTGAATTCTGCTGCCTTGTGCACACAGATATTGCACATTTACTGTACCTGCAGTTCTCATGGCAAAAGCATTCATCTCCTTTTTCCCCTAGTGCTCTTCCTGTGCTCTTTCTCTGCATAAAGGCACTGCTGCCTGTGTTTCACTTGTTCCTCCCTTTCCTACCTTACCAGCAGAGGCTGTAAATAATCACTTCCTGCATAGCTCCCATTCATTGTATCTAAGGAAAGTTTTTCTTCCTCTTGAGTCTCATTTCCCTCATATCCTCCTGGCCTGTCCCTGAACTTCATTTTTGTTCATAGTCATGCAGTGTATTCTCTCATGTACTCTCTCATTTTGCAGGGGCATAAACAGTTTTGTACTATCACGGGCTGTTTCCTTCTGCAGCTTCATCCATTGATATTAGCTGTCCATGGCATCAATACTTAGCATACTCTGTGGTATCACAATCTTTCTACGTGGCATTTCCTTTTATACCCTGTGCTTCTCCACTTGACTTGCCCCACCAAGATTCAAGGCCTATCTGAGGCCTCCACACACATAGCCACTCTTGCAGCCCACGTAGGCTCAGCCCCAGCTTCCCTTTGAGCCCAACAACTCTTCCTCATGTTGTGCTGGTTACCAGATATACACAGTGCTCTCACTTGCACTGTGTACTAGGTGGAACTAACTCATAATTTCCAGAGATATCCTCAAAAATTAGTTGATTACTTCATGATAAACACCAACAAAGGTTCCTGTAGCCAGAGAGTATAAGGGGGGAAAAACAGCAATTTAAAATACCAATTTATACTTTTGTTTTTGATAGTAGATATTTGCAAACGAATGATAAATTGAGTTAAATATTTTTTATTCAATAAATGTCAAAGAATGGAATTGTGATCAATTAAATAGGATGTCATGGAAAAATAATATAGACATCCAATTTTGTAAAATGCCTGTAATGTCAATGATCTCCTAAATGTACCTCCCTTTTCCATAATTCTTCTTATCATTATTTGAGCCTTACAAAATTTTTAGGATCCTATCACATTCCCAATCTTATATATTAGGACACTTTCGAAAATCTTTCTCGTCTCTGTATGTGGAGTCTGTTAGGACTTGGTAAAATGATGGTCTCTATTGTTACCTACACACCATTCCCAGGTTCCTGTGGTCTGGTAGGTGTAGTTGGGTTCTCTATGAGTTCTGGTTTTGATCATTAACGTATGCCAATTGAGTGGACCTCAAATCTGAAGAAATGTCCAAGTCACTAATCTTTCCCTTTACTAAAACCTGAAGGAAAAGCCTTTTGTCACTTATGAGACTGTAGTTTTATTTAAAAGAACTGTGATGTTAATTTTAATGTTTTTGTATTTAATCTGTTTATAAAAGCAAAAATACATTTTTTACTATTTCTAAAGAAGGATAATACTGGCTGGTCGTTTTATTTTAAATCTTAGTTTCCTTTTATAAGTTCTTTTTTTTTTTTTTTTTCAGACAGTCTCGTTTTCACAATCAGCTTATCAGGTTAGAGCCAATGATGCTTTGGACATTTGGTTATAGTTTGTCTGCCAAGCATTTTTCAGTAGAGCTGAATTTTGGCTTTACTGCTTACATATGAAATTTATTAACCTTGAGATGGCCTTTGGCCTACATACTTTCTTTGTTACATGTCTCATCTGCCAAAGTATTTGTTTTATCATGTGTAAAATTGATAGCCATAAACTACGCTGTTTGGCACCAGGATAGACTAATATACTATTGTGAAAACTAATTGTCTAAATCATTTTTAAAGTTTTTATTATGGAAATTTTCAGAGACATATCACAATTAAACACAATGATAAATTCTGACTGACTGACCTGTTGGTCAGCTTCAATATTCACTACTAGCCCTGGCCAATCTTGTTTTATCTGTACCCCTATAGTCCCTTCTAGCTCTGGAATCTGTTATTTTCAAGTGAATTCTAGATATTAAATTATGTTATCCATACACAAACCAGATAAAGACTTTTTTTTTGTCAGTCGTGGGGCCTGAATTCTGGGCCTGGGTGCTGTCCCTCAGCTCTTACTCAAGGCTAACACTCTGCCATTTGAGCCAAGCACCACTTATGACTTTTTCTGCTTATGTGGTGCTGAGGAATCGAACCCAGTGCCTCATGCATGTAAGGCAAGCCCTCTACCATTGAGCCATCTTCCCAGTCCAAATACTTCTTTCTAAAAAGAAAGTGTAACCATTAATATCAATGTATTTGGAAAAATAATTTCTTAATTTTACGAAGTACCTAGTCATTGTTCAGATTCTCAAGATATATATTGCTTAAGACATTTAATGAATGTCTTAAGTTAGTGGGCTGCTAGTTTAACTTTCTAGATTCCCTTCTCAATTAATTTGTTGAATAAATTAGATTCTTGTATGTAGATATTCTCACATCCTAGTTTTTTTTGTATTGTTTCTTCATGGTTTCAAATAACATGCTCCTCTGTTCTTTGTGCTTCTTAAAATCTGTGGCTAATAGCCGGGCGCTGGTGGCTCACGCCTGTAATCCTAGCTACTCAGGAGGCTGAGATCTGAGGATCGCGGTTCAAAGCCAGCCCGGGCAGGAGAGACCGTGAGACTCCTATCTCCAATAAACCACCAGAAAACCGGGAGTGGCGCTGTAGCTCAAGTGGTAGAGCGCTCGCCTTGAGCTGAAGAGCTGAGGGACAGCGCCCAGGCCCAGAGTTCAAGCCCCACGACCGACAAAAAAAAAAAAAAAAAAAAAAAAAAAAAAAAAAAATCTGTGGCTAATGAAATTTTTGTAGTTTTTTTATAGTTAAATGTATTTTAATAACATATAGGAGCAGTGAAAACATTACTTGCATATTGGACAATTCAGAAAAAGTATAGTGAATGGGTAGAATCCATTGTATGCTAATAAAGAAGTTTTATCAGAGCTGGGTTTGATTTTTTTATTGTGAAAATACTGTACAGAGGAGTTACAATTACATGGGCAAGATAATGAGTACACTTCTTTTTTTAATTTTCATTTATTTTTTATTGTGAAAATACTGTACAGAGGAGTTACAATTACATGGGCAAGATAATGAGTACATTTCTTATCAAGCATTGTAGCCTCCTCCTTTGTTTCCCTTTCCCATCCCTTCCCATCCTATAAGTACATTTCTTATCAAGCATTGTAGCCTCCTCTTTTGTTTCCCCTTCAGTCCCTTCTGGGTTTGATTTTTTTAAATTTTCAGTAATACCTAGTGATACATAGTATCTAATTGTCTCTGGTTTTAACTTCAAAGATTAAAACTTAATTTCAAATGTTACCAGTTTGGTGCATGTTTTGGTGTTTCCTATAAGCTTTTCACTTAACAGTTGCAGCACCATTGATGATGTTTACCATGATCTTTCTTATTGGAGATTGCAAATTAACAATTGTTAACTGGAACGTGAATTTTTTTCATAAACTCTTTGATTAGTCTGAAGCACAGTTTACCTAGGAAAGATAGAGAAACATTTCACACTTTGGTTAGCAGTTTCCAGAATAAGTTATTTTCCTAGCATTTTCTTAAGGTTGTCAGCAAGATACCACTTGCTTTAAAAATTACCTTTATGATCTCATAATATGAACATATCTAATGAATTTTAATTCATTATGGTAGTTATTATTATTACTTTTAATGAACTTCAAGATATGGAAACAAGAGCTATCTTTTCTTTTGTCAATTTTATTTATTGATGATACTGTCTTCTTTTTATAAATGGTATATTTCTGTGTATATATTTGGCAGGGTAGAAGGGAGGGTACAGAACTCAAGGTCAAAGGGGTGACAAAGTGTAGCAGTGGAATTCACTGGAGACTGGTGAAAGTGAAATACAGCTCGTGAATGGAGATGGAAAGAAGGGACTAGAAGAGAGTGAAGGAGGGAAGACACCGTATGAAAGGAAATGTACTCATTACATGACTCATGTAATTGTAATCCCACTGTACATCATCTTTATAATAACAATAAAATTTAAAAAAATTAAAAGATAGCCAGAGGAACATTTGGATAGAGAATATTAAGGCAAAGATTCAGTTGTTTGTGGCAGAAGAAATGTGTTCTATTCAAGAATATCTCCTTGGATCAATGAGTCTAATATCTTAGGTGAGATTTCAGTTCAGCAAGAGGTGCAAGAGGAGAGAAAGCTAAGATTAGGTATATTTTTGATCAAGCTATACTTGGGCTTTATCCTGTTTGAAAATATCATTAGTGGAATGAAGAGCACAGGATAACTAACCACTAACAGCAGTAACGCAGCAAAAAAAAAAAAAAAAAAAAAAGTCATAAAGCCCATAGTTACTTTTATGAAAATGAAAATAGATTTATTTTGGGTGTTTCTGTCAAGGGAATTGTCCTTAAACAGAAATAGAAGGCAGAAAAAAATCAAAATGAAGGGAAGGAGGAAGAGATATTAGTTCTGACATAATAAGTTGTATGGATAAAGACTCATAGTGAAAAAATATGTCAGAAGAACAAAGGTGCCATCCAAAAAGACTATCGGATAAAGATATTGCCAGTGGGAAGGAAAAATTTAACGGATAACATAAATTGTCAAATAGCAGAACAGTCAGCAGTTGGTAATTCAATAAGCATGTGCATGAGTGGGTGGGAAATTGGAATGATAAAAAAAAAATAGCAATTAAGTTGTGACTTCTTTAGCTGAAGGAGCCCCTTAGAGTAGGTTTCAGTCCTCAAGGTCAGTGTAGCTGTGTCCTTGTGTTCTGGTGTAGTGTTTTATTTTACATTTGCTATAGGTCCTTGTTTCTGTGGACTCATACATGAAAGGTAGAAGGAAATATGCAGTGTGGAAATCTTCCTCTCATTTCTCTCATACTCTTCCCACACCGTATTATCCTCTTCTTCCCCTGTCTTTGTATGGTCTCCCTCACTCTCAGGTTGTCTTGTCCAGAAATTCTGTTTTGAAGTTGTCAGCCCCTGTCACATTACCTTTCTGCTTCCTATTTTCTAAGGATGCCATTGCTTCTGTTCCAAAATCAACATAGCTGACCGGTTCTGAACCTCACTGTTCCTATCAAACAGTGATAGAGGCTAGATTCCTACTCTCTTCAGTGGATTCTTCAAAAATGCATTGGTAGAAATGTACATGAATGCTCTGTATTTATTTTATATCTTCATTGTGAATCTGCAACTTGTGTCCCTTAGGTATTATGGAAAGTATTAGGGATCCTCTTCACTTTACCTGGTTTTCTTCTCTAGCTATAAATATAATGGGTTCTTTCAAAAACTCATTTTTTCATACTTTATGTCTTTATACACACCAAGGTAGAAACATAACAGATACTTGTAAATATTCCATGCTTTGACCATTTTTTCCCTATACCTCAGGTGTTTTAGTTCTTTTTGGCTCTAATTACACTTAGAGTTAATTTTAATTGTAAATTTAATAAATGAACAGTTCTACCTGAAAACTTTAATATTTTTTAGCAGTACTGGAGTTTAAATCCATAGTCTCACACTTATTAGACAAGCCTTCTATTCCTTCAGCCTTGCTCCAACACTCCTCCTCCTTTAAAGTTAATCTTGAGATAGGCTCACATTTTTTGCTCAGGATTGGTCTCAGAATTTGAGCACCCTACCTATTCCTTCCACACAGCTGGGATTATAGTATGAACCATGATAAGTGGATTATTTGTTAAGATGGAGAATTATTAACTTTTGTCTAGGCTACCTTTTCACAATCCTCCTAATCTCTCCTCCTGAGTAACTGGGATTACAGGTATAAGCAATGTCTCTGAAAACTTTTGAAGATCTTTGGAGACCATACTATTATTTGGTCTCTGACTCACAGCCTGCAGTGAAGAGCCTGAGGATTTCCTGTGTGCCCCACACCTAGTGGACTAATGTCATTTCTCAGGCAGTCATTCCATATGACTCTTTCTGTATGGAAGGCTCTACAGGGAAAGGGCTCTACAATAACAAACTCATGTTTGAGAACATAGTAAGTCTACAACAGATGTTGCAATTTGGATCATATCATGTAAGTGTAGCCTAGGATTTTCCTTACTGCCACTGTGATATTTATTTAAAATAAATCTTGGTTCAGATTTAGATAGCTTTCTTCTAGAGTTCATGAGAAGATGGACTGCTATGTAACAGAAGTATTGGGATAAGTTTAACTTCTTCACTGTCAGTAAAGGTGAGATCAAGGAAACAGGTCATGGTTGAGATAGTGAGCTCTGACTGAAAGTGATGGTAGCAATTCTACATTGTCACTTGAATTAGAAAGCTGCCAGTGCAGTGCTTTCCCAGAGATCCAAGCATGCCTGCAGCAAAAGGCTGATCTTCACATGATTTCCAAATGATGTATTTGGGCTTTCTCACAGATTTTTGAGATAGCATCAAAAATACCAGCTTAGTCTGTACTTTACAGAATCTAAGGGATTAATGTAACACCATAGATTCAGGACTGATAGCTTTGCAAAGAAAAACGTGGAGACCACTTTAGTGTCCAGTTTGGATATTTAATTATGCACACAAACTCCATTTTTTAAAATATCAAATTGCAGTTATTCTTACCAGCTGTGGCCTTTCAGGACTATGATGCCCATACCACTCAGCACACCTAAGAGTAACTGGCTAGACTGCAGCTCTGTCACTGTTGTTGGCTCTTTGACAGGTTGGGGCAGCTTGCTGGAGAGCAAGAGATGACAGGAATGAGTAGGAGGATAGGAGATTATGGAAAGGATAGGAAGATGTCATGACATGATTTCTTATCATATTATTAATTCCCAATTCCCATATTACCTGGCCTGTGTCTTTCTGATTTGGGTTGTTTTGAAGTTTCCTTGCTTCTCTTTGTGGTTTGGGGTGAGGTAGAAGAAAATGAGCTGAGCTGAAAGAAATGGATATTTCAAGTATCTTCTTCTTTATACCTTAAAAAAGTTATCAATTTGTTTCTCACACGGTATTTTTTTTTTTTCGAAACAGTCCATGTATAACTTCATCAAAAGCTACATTTGTAAGCTTGGGAGGGGGGATGGGCAGTCCTAGGGTTTGAACTTAAAGCCTGGGCACTGTCCTTTAGCTTTTGTGCTCAAGGCTAGCACTCTACCACTTGAGCCACAGCTCCACTTCTAGCATTTTTAGGTGGCTAATTGAAATAAGAGTCTTCCTGGGCTGACTTTGTAGTTTGATTCCCAGATCTCACACTCATGACTACCTAGGATTACAGGAGTAAGTCACTGAAACCCAGCATATGCTTTTTTTTTTTTTAATTTGTGAATAGAATTGGAGGAGAACCATTTTAAGAACTATTAGTGTCAAGCGCCAGTGACTCATACCTGTAATCCTCGCTACTCAGGAGGCTGAGATCTGAGGGTCGAAGTTCAAAGCCAGCCCAGGCAAGAAAGCCTGTGAGACTCTATCTCCAGTTAACCACCAGAAAACTGGAAATGGTGCTGTGGCTTAAGTGGTAGAGCACTTGCCTTGAGCTAAAGAGCTTAGGGACAGCGCCCAGGCCCAGAGTTCAAGCCCCATAATCAACAAAACAAAAAACAAACAAACAAAAAGAACTGTTAGTTTGGAGTAGATTGTTTATTATTCTGGGTTTATTTATGTAAGATCTGGCATCAGGTCCTGTCACCTCTCCTTTAAAACATCTTTCAGCACTCTTTTTAGCCTCACTTCATTGCTGCATCTCTCTCCACCCTTTCTCTACAGCTCTCTTTAGGAGACAGTCTTTTCTGTCCCTACAGCCTTTGTCTGTAGTGGTCAGAGCTTCCCTAGAGCCTTTGAGAAGTCTTCCTCCCCATGCCACCCACATCTCCTAGTGAAGCATCAGGTGCATATCAGAAGCCCAGCCCTGTGCTCAAGGAATTGGGAAAGCACAAAGACATGCTCATTTTAGTAGAAATTGAACAGATTACAGAATTTATGAAGAATACTAAACTACAGAGCAGTTCTTTGTGTGTTTCATCTTCTCTATTTAGAGATCAGAAATGCCATTACCATCTAGAACACCAGAAAATTAAAGGGGTTTTCTGGGTATTATTAGATTAATCATGTCCAACTTTCTTAACCACCTTCTCTGAATAAATAACAAAATCTAATCCCTAAATGATGGCTTAGTAGTTAGCCATCTTGATTACTCTTTATTCTGAAGATGAAAGTAGGTAATGTGTATATGTCTTGAACATTTCCTAAGAATCCACAATAAAAGGGAAGCTGATAGTTGAAGAAATTGGAGGACTAATACTCTTCCTCTCTTGGTTACCAAACTGAGCTTCAGATGAAACATGATCCCCTTGGCCTCAGTGTGGAGCCTTTAGTTAACAAACCGAGAATTTCTCTCCCTCTGCTTTCTAATCACTTTCCAAAAATATATCATTTTCAACAAGCTAATTAGTGCTAAAACAGTCAAATATATTCCAATTGAATTTAAAAACTCAAGTTTGGGGAGTAGGTTTTAAGTGCTTGAAGTAAAAGAATGAAGCAGTTTATGTCTATAGAACAAATTAAAGACAATAGTAATAGAATCCTGTTATACAGCATATTTATGTAGGATGTGGATTCTTTTGGATCAATTTGCTTCAATTTTTTGATAATATCTCATACTAATAATCAAAATGTTTGAGTGACAGTCAAAGTAAATTCATATATATGATATGCTGAAGACCCATTTTTCCTTTTTGAAATTGCTGTCATTTCTAGTTATAAATGGTGACAGCCTGTGATTACAGTAACAAGAATCACATGTAGAGTTGCTTTTACCTAGTTTGTGTATTGAAGGACTTTTGGAATTCCATAAAATCTATTATTAATGTCCTTCACACAATCTTTAAATACGATGGATGTGAAAAAATATTACTCTTTTATTCTACAGTTTGATTGTATTAATGAAAAGAAAATTGGCGTATATTCATGGACTTTTGTCTTTTTCTTCTTTTTTGGTGTATGCTTTGCCTTATTTTTTTTTTACTCTGCTAGGGAAAATGGGGATGGCAAATACTGTTTCTTTTTGTTTTAACTAGAGCTAGTGCTACTTGTAGACATAGAGGCCCAAATGGTGTAGCACTGAATGTAAACTCCTACTGACTAGGGGAACTTCTGATGATTCTATCTTCCTCCTGCCCTTCTCTCCACTAGAAAATTAGCTGCATACAGGTTTACAATGGCCCTTTTACATTCAAATAGATTCATTAAGAGAAAAGATTGCTTAGGCCCACCAAGACATCAACAACTGTATTCATAGTAGCTGCATTTGGAATTGCTAACACTCAGAAACAAGAATGGACAGATCAATCCTGGTGTGTTCATACAGTACAATTCTAAATAGCAATGAGATACCAAACTCCTCTATGTATATTCTTACTGAAATAATTATGAGATTTCATTGTTTATTTGTGTGATAGTGAGAACAACTGAGCTTGAGACACAGAAGTCAAAATAGTGGTTCCTTGTGTTTAGGGAATGGGTACAGTGAATCTGCTAGAAATAGATTCTCTCCTGGATTGCGCTGGTGTGTGTAAAATGTAAACACACACACACACACACATACACATCAAGTTATAAGATTTATGTGTAAGTTATGGTTAATTTTTAAGAGAGGGAGAATATACTAAAAACTTAAAGACTCTGATAACAGTTACCACACACACTTGGTTCATGCCTGTAAACATAGTTATTCAGGAAGCTGAAATGTGGAAGACTCAAGTCCAAAAGCAGCCAAGGCAGAAAGTCAGAGAGACTCCATCTTCAACCAGCAAAAAGCCATCCTGGAGACATGGCTCGAGAGGTAGTACACCAGCCAAGAGCAAGCAAGTGTAAGACCTTGAGTTCAAACCTGAGTACTGACCCCTCCCCCCAAAAAAACTTACAACAAAGTGATCATGATTTAGTAAGATGTGCATATCTCCTCCAAATACATCTTTGTCTTTGTTTCATTTTTTTTGGGGGGGGAGGGTCAGGTCGTGGGGCCATATCTCTGGGCCTGGGCACTGTCCCTCAGCTCTTCAGCTCAAGGCTAGCACTCTACCATTTGAGCCACAGCGCCACTTCCGGCTTTTTTTTTCTGCTTATGTGGTGCTGAGGAATCGAACCCAGGGCCTCAAGCATGCAAGGCAAGCGTTTTACCACTGAGCCACCTTCCCAGCCCCCATCTGTGTTTCTTTTTGTAACTGTTTTCAGCTATGAAATCCATTAATTCTGAGTAGCAAATTAAAATGAACTTAGAATTCCATCTTCAAATTGTTTACATTTTAATTCTTTTTTTTTTAAATTTAATTTAATTTTATTTGTGAACATACTGTACAGAGGAGTTACAATTACATGGGCAGGATAATGCGTACATTTCTTACCAAGCATTGCAGCCTCCTCCTTTGTTTATCCTTCACATCCCTTCCCAGCCTTCTCCCTCCCCCCCAATCCCAATCCTTCTCCTTCCCCCCTTCCACCCCCCCCCCCCCACCGACGTTGTAAAGCTCGTTTTGGACCTGACAACTTGTATTTCTCATTGTTGCAACAGGTCCAAAACACCTTTTATACTACTAAAGGCAGGGAAAAATAAATGTAGATTGTTTTACTACTAGCAGAATCCCCTTTTCTTCTTAGTAGAGGATTCTGCTTGCTTTATTGAAGGCAGAGCACTGAACGACCTCCAGTCAGAGACTTTGTAGCTGCCTAGCCCATGCTTCCATTCATTCACTCTCTATTGCTATGACCATGAAAGCATATATTATAGTAGAGCCTCAGTAAACCTAGACCTCAAAGTTATGCTGATCAGACCTCATGACCCAAGCCAGACTATGACCAAGAGGTGTATTTTCTTGGTTTTAAGCTGCTAACATTTTGAGGTTCTTTACTAACTTTGGCCTAGCATATTTTACCCAGGCTAATAAAATATTTTCTTTATCTTTTTGTTTTTATTTACAGTATATAGAATACAAAATGTACATGCATGTTACTTTGTATATATTCTACAGTATGCAGAATATATTAAGGTGATAGATATTTTTACATAGTAAAAGTTATACATTTATATTATATATAATCCTATGTATTTATATGTACATATAAATATGTTGACAGTTCAAAATATGTCAAAACTTGATTTGCTTAATCAAATAAATATAGACATTTCTCCTAGACTGTACCTCTTGAAGGCAAGCATTGTACCTTAACCACTTCCAGGAAGTCTCTATTATGAATAGAAATAAAGATATCAAGAAGAGTAAAGGGTTAGTTACATCTATTTTGGTATAAGGAATTTGTATAGAAAAGTGTACCAGGGTACTAAGCAACACATTTGCAGAAGAGTCAAAAAGCAAACATTCATATAGAAGTTGGAATAGTAGCTGAATAATTGTTAATAAAAATACCCAAGATAAACAATAATCCATTGAGATTCAGGACCTTGAGTAAAGATGTGATTTTAAAGAAAGAAGCAATTCTGTACTTCTGCCCTTCTTCCTCTATCTTTTTTTTTTAGTTGCCATCAATAAGAAATTTACTTATTTTTTTAAAATCCAAATGCTGGCATTGTCCAGAAAAATTTAACAGGTTTATTTATAATTTTTATAAAGTTGAACTGCTGCAACTTACTCACTGAAACATTTTGACTTACATTAATGCTTTATATCCCCACAGTTACATTAAAAATTCACACACAAATGAAAATGGAAAAACTGCCAATACCTGATTTCTGTCCCCTATTTTTCCACTGGCAATCATATACTTTGGGACCTTTTGACACCATGGGGAAAAAAAATCAAAACATTCAGAACTACTGATAACAAGAAAAAGAGGTAGTGGTGGGGACTTTGAGAATGAAATGCCTCCCATTTTAGTGGATTATTAAGCATGTTCTCCATGTATGTAGCGTGCTAGCTGGCTATCTTTTGGCATAATTGTTACACGTTTGGCATGGATAGCACACAGATTGGTATCTTCAAAAAGGCCAACCAGATAGGCCTCACTTGCCTCCTGCAAAGCACCAATAGTTGCACTCTGGAAGTGCAGATCTGTTTTGAAGTCCTGAGCAATTTCTCACACCAGACGCTGGGAAAGGGAGCTTGCGAATCAGAAGTTCTGTGGACTTCTGGTAGTGTCTCATTTCATGGAGCCCACAGTACCAGGCCTGTAGCGGTGCGGCTTCTTCACCCCTCCGGTGGAGGGCATGCTCTTGTGCGCAGCTTTGGTCCACAGCTGCTTTCTGGGTGCCTTGCCCCCAGTGGACTTGGTGTGAGCCATGGTGGAGAGGCCTCAATACCCCCCTTCTCCTTCGGCTGGAGCTTGGCAAAGGAGAGGTGGCGCTGGCGTCAGAGAGCGGCGCTGGCCCGGTGGCTGCAAACACAGTTCTCATCCTGTATCTTAAAAAATCTCTGGTGCCCTTGAGCTGTGTGCCTTGTGGTTGGCATTCCTCAGAACTACTCTTAAGAAATAGCACGGCAGCTATGAATCCATGCAGAGGACTTGCTGAGCTGGGGATTCCAGCCCAAATGTCATCCACCCTTTCTGCTTGGTTTCTTCTGTCAAAGTCATCCATTTCAACAGGGTACAGCACAAGCCCATTGTGGTTTTAATAGTCTAAACAGATATATTGCATGAAAAATGAAGCCACTAACAGATGGGCATTTCTACCTGGATTTCTTCATAAATAAGAACCGAAATTCCCTTTTACCTATTGGCTTTTCATATTTTTCTCTGCCTTCAGTTTTATTGGCTCGAACTTTTTAATTCACAATCTTACCTTTTATTTAATGGCTAAAACTTACAATGATTAGATTTACTCAGAGGTTGGATAGGGAGCCATATGTTGAGCATAAAGGACTATGCCTTATTTCTCTCTCCTGTGCTTCTCAGTGGTAATTCCAGCCATTGTTTTATATTAGTGTAATTTATGGTTCTTTTACACAGCTGACTTCAGCTTTTGAAATGGGTGAGGGGATTGTGTTTCTCTTGCTTATATTTAAATATTGAGAGCTGTTTATGAATGTTAAACTCTTATGATGACTATCTCTTTTATAGATAGAAAAATCAAGCCTTGAAATCATTTCACTGCAGTGTGAAATCATTTTATTGTATTGTCACTGCTAGTGTTCAGAATGATTATATTTGATTAGCCTAGAAAATAGGCTGAGATTTTTTATATACTATATTGTGAAGGATATCTTGCCCTAAAATTTGCATTTAAAAATATATGACAAAATTATTTATCACTTTGAGAATGAGTATATTAAAACATGAAGACCTGGGGCTTCCAAAAGTTTCCTAGGAAACTTTTCTTTTTTCTAACAAAAGCTTAATTTTGTTATATAATTATAGGACTTTCTAATTATCATGCCAATATTAGTACAAATCTTTGTTGCCTTTTTTTTTCAATTGGTAGGGAACGTGATGTTTCTTCACATTATTCAATAGATAATTTGCTTGGAAAAAAAAAAAAAAACCTCCCAAATTCTTTCATAGTATTGTTTCAGTTTGACAATAAAAAAGTACATTGTGGGATATTTATAGTATTTTTCAATCTATTTTTATCAGTAGACTAGGAGTGATAACTGATTTAGGGCACAAGGGTTAAAAACAGGAAATGTGGTTTTTTAAGTAGGCAGGATCTCCAGAGTTTCCAGAGTTTGATTTCTTGTAGTATTGTCTGAGTGTCAAGTTTCAAAACAACATTAGGCAGCTTACTTTGAATTCAGTCTTCATTTAAAAGAGTCTGTCCAATTGTCACAGGAAGTGCTTCATGGAAAAATTTGCATTTTTGGTATAGATTCACATGGCTTAGCACTGTTTTCTGTAATTACAATGTTCTTCCTCTTTAACTTTTTGTACTGTCAGATTAAGTGTAAGTCCTGTGTTTTCTTTGACTATTTGACAATGTTTTCAATAGACTATCATAGTTGAGGCATAGCATATTAATAACAATCAAAATTGAAGTTAAAACAAAAAGGCATGAAGAAGTCAGAGTATAATTTTCTGTGGCCTTTTGAATGACAGTTTGGCATAATAGATCAAAACTAAAAACCTTTCTCCTTCCAGAAAGATATCTTACATAAATTATTCTACTAAAGGGCTGGGATGTTGGCTCAGTGGTAGAGCGCTTGCCTTGCATGCCTGAGGCCCTGAGTTCGATTCCTCAGCACCACATAAGCAAAAAGAAAAAAGCCAGAAGTGGTGCTGTGGCTCAAGTGGTAGAGCACTAACCTTGAACTGAAGAGCTGAGGGACAGCGCCCAGGCCCAGAGTTCAGACCCCACGACCGGACCCCCCCCCCAAAAAAAATTATTCTACTAAAATACATGAGCATGGGGGTGGTGGAGCACACCTGTAATCCCAGTGCTCTGAAGGCAGAGAAAGGACAACTGTGCTATAAAGTGAGACTCTATTTCAAAAGTCAAAGAGCTGGAATAGGGCACCAGTGCAATGACTAGACCTGTAATCCTAGAAAATTGGAGGCTGAGAACTGGCAGAAAAGTTCTAGAGAACCTAGTTTAACCTATAGCTGGGTACAATGGCATGTACCTCTCCTCTTAAGTTCAATAGAAGCTAAGATTGGAGGATTGTGGTGCCAGGCCATCCCAGGCAGAAATGTCTGTGAGACTTCATTCACATGGATAAAAACTGGTCATGGTGGGGGATGCCTGTGCCCATTGATGATGCAAAGCCTAAAAGTAGGCAGATTTAGGCTCTAGCACATGCTAGCTGGGAAAAAAGACTCTACCCTAAATACAACCAGTGAAAAACAGAGCTAGAGATGCAGTTTAGTGTTATCATTGTCAGCCCACCAACCAGTGAGAGGCCATGAGTTCAGACCCCAGTACTGTCACACATATGTGTGCACACATACACAGACACACTAAAAAGCTGGGAAAATAGCTGTACTTAGCTGTTATTTGTTCTGTATGAATAAGGCCTTGGATTTGAACCAGTGCTGGGGAAAAATACAAAACAAAACAGATTGTTTATCAAGAAAACAAATAATAACAAATGATAGCGTGGATGTGGCCAAAAGGGAATACTACTACACTGTTGGTGGGAATGTAAATTTGTTCAATAGCTCTGGAAAGCAGTATGGAGGTTCCTCAAAAGCATAAACATAGAGCTCCCTATAACCCAGCAATCCCACTCCTGGGCATTTACTCAAATGACCACAGACAAGGCCACACAAAAGCTACCAGCACAATTATGTTCATTGCAGCATTATTTATCATAGCTAAGATACTGAACCAACCCATATGCCCCTCAGTACTTGAATGGATCAAGAAAATGTGGTATATATACCCAATGGAATGCTATGCTTCCAACAGAAAGAATGGCATAGCCCCATTGATAAGGAAATTAAAAGACCTGGAAAAAAACTCATATTAAATGAAGTAAGCCAGACTGAAAGAAACATAGGCTTCATGGTTTCCCTCATTTGTAATAATTAGTATATATCTAGGATAGTCCTAGCAGAGGATCACAGTAGCTCAATAGCTATATACATATGACCATATAAAATGATGTTAATTGAAATGAACTCCAAGATAAGGAAACAAGAGGGTTTTTTGTTTTTGTTTTGTTTTGTTTTTTTTAATGTACTGTATGAAGTTATTTCTTTTTTTCTTTCTTTTTTTCCCCCTTTGGTTTATCCCCTATTGTCACCATTTTTGATTTTGGTACCCTGTGTCTTGTATATACATTTATCTGTTTGTTTTTAATTTTATTGTAAAAGTGATGTACAGAGGGGTTATAGTTACATACATAAGGTAGTGAGTACATTTCTTGTCAAACATTGTTACCCCTCCATATATCTGATTTGGGGAAGGGAAGAGGAGTAACAAAATGGTGCGACAAAGGACAAAGGGTGAACCAATGCAGCAGCACAAGACACTATGTTGGAAATGAACTTTACAACTTGGGTGGAGGAAAGGTGGGAAATCAGGGGAGGGAAGGTAAGAGGAAAATGAGAGGGATAACAATATTTGACACGAAATGTACTCATTACCTTACTTATGTAATTGTAACCCTTCTATATCACCTTTACAAAATTAAATTTTTAAAAAAGAGAAGATTATATATACTGTAGTATTGTTTTATAACACTAAATACTGAAAAGCAGCATAAGAGAATAGTTAAATACATCATGGTATATACATACTGTAAAGTAATATACTACCACTGAAATTTATAAAGTAGATGTATGCTTTTAAGAAGAAAATAATTAAAAAATGAGCTAAGGACTTTAGAAGAAAGTAAGTGGCAAGGAAGCATATGAAAAGATGACTCAACACTATAGTCATTAGGGAAGTGCAAATTCAAACAGCAGTGATTAGCCACTACATACCTGTTAGAATGACCAAGTCTAAAATTCTGACAACACCCAAATGCTGGGAAGAGGAACAGGAACTCTTCTTTGCCAGTGGAATACTAAATGTTTCATCCAGTTCAGAACATACTCGGCAGTTGCTTAACAAAATTAAACATATTTTTATTGTAAGATCTAGCAGTAACATTATTTTGTATTTACCCAAAGAATCTAAAAATTTAGATCCAGACAAAAACCTGCAACTTCATTCATAATTGCCAGAACTTGAAAGCACTTAAATCCTTCAGTAGGCAAATGAACAGATAAGCTAATTATATCTAGATTTATACAAAAGTAAAGATGAGCTGGCAAGTCATGAAAAGACATGGAGGGATCTTCAATTCATGTTGCAATGTAAGAGGCCAATCCAGAAGACTTCATTTATAGTGTATGATTTTAACTGTATGATTCTTTCTTTCTAGAAAAGGCAAAATTATGAGGACAGTGAAAGGATCAGTGATTTCAAGGGATTAGTGAAAGAGGATGAATAAGCACAGCATGTAACATTTTTAGGGCAGTGAAAACACTGTGTGACACTATAATGGTGGGTATATGCTGCTACACATCTGTCAAAACCTATAGAATGGCCAGTTACAAGAGTGACTGATCTTTGGTGTGTGTATGAAGTGTCACTGAAGGTAATGGTTAGGAGACTGTTGCGTAGTAGCAGAGTTAATGGTATATCTTTATCTTTTGCTGAACTTTACTGAGAAAGTAACAACTGCTCTAAAATATAGACTGTCTTTTACTAAAATAATGGTTGTATTATGGAATAGTTAAGTTTCAAGAAGAGATTGTATAGTGTAACTTTATTTCTTAGAAAAATATTTTATTTATAGTATAAGATCTAATATAAGAAGATATACTATAAGAATATACAGTAGGCTGTCTATAATTACTTCTAGTGGAAGGAATAAAAAGAGTTGATTGAACTTTTATTATTGTGTAAATTGTTCTTGTCTTTTGTCATTTCTTTTCTGAGACTTTTTAAAATTTCAAAATAAAGAATTAAGAACAAAGCCTTGATCAATCAAAAATGTTTAACATTCTGTTAATTAATTTGGACACTTTACCATAGCCGTCTGCTTAGTAGTTTCTCCAAATTATTAAGAAGAATCAAATTTGTCTGTACACTTTGCAAGTCATTTTCCATATATTAAAGAAAACCTGAAGCTCAAGTTAATTGATTTTCCAAATTATGATTTAAACCCAGAACATCATTCCAGTAAACAGCTGTGTACTTTTTATGTACTATGCAAAAGTTATTACTAAAAATTATTCCCATGAGATAGACACATGCAGAACACTGATATCCTTTTAACAAGTACTGGCACCATTTTTTCAAAAGTGGTGCTCAATTTTGTCATTAAGTAGAAACCCTGTCTTTGTTCACCTGAACAATTTTATATTATGCAATCACTTTTTTATACTGTTTAGGGGCAACTCATAGTTCTTCTCTCCCATGTGCAAGATGGACCTTGATGGTATTAAGCCTGGTATCTTCTCACACAAATGTAAGCCCTGTGAAGAAAGGATCTGAAGATGTGTCCCTGTAGCTACTACCATATCCTCAGCACCTGGAACAATGTCCACCATATATGATAGTGAATAGTAAATATTTTTAGTGACGTGCCTTTCCAAATTCATGTGACTTCCCTACTTGATTAACAGAAAAAAAACTGAGCAAGGAAGCTGCTCTTCTGTTTTGATTATTGAAAGCTGGTTCTTCTGTTGAAAATGTTAAGTTGTACTGCTGATTTACAGGAAGCTCAATGTGCACATAGCAGCCAACATGTCCTTACTCAAAGTAGAGATGAGCTTTGTTGTCTCCATGGGGAATTTCCACACAAGGCTACTAGATTAATTGCTAAGTGATAGTCTGGGTTGATATTGTGTGGGTGGGGGCACTTTTTTGGTCAAATATCATGACACATTCTAATTTCATATTCAGACAATAGAGAAGTTACATATATTATAAATGCTTAGACACTGTTTCCCATTCCCTCACTTCAATAACATGGAAAGTTTGTGGGGGTTTAATCTGTGGGTAACCTTTCTAAAAGCCATACTTATTACTATAGCATAATAATGTGGCACATTTTTACACTTCCAAGAAACAAGTTAGTTTGCCTTTTTTTTTTTTTCTGTGCATGCCATCACATTGACAGTTGCTTCCCTAGTGATGTCTACTCCATGTATTTGGCATTTTATACTCTACTACGCTTTAAGTGCAAGCTAGAACCTAGTTTTTCTAACACATGTCCACTATGTTATATATCTTCATCTTTCTAAATATCTAGCATGTAGCATTCAACAAACACTTTACTAGTTTACTGTTTGCAATTAGCTGTTAGTTTAGAAACAGCTAGAAAAATAAAGTTAATTTGGAAAACTGATTTAACCTTAGCAACATTCTACTCTGCTTATACTTACTTTATTCAGATTGTACTTTTCAAATGGCTCTTTACACATACTCTCAGAGGAACTTCTGCTTTCCTACAGTTGGTGAGAAGTAACAGATGCTTGTTCAGAAAACATTTTCTTTTCACATTAATAGAGGCACTTAATGTTTAGCTCTAAGAACTTAGTGGTATGCAAGACAGACATATTTACCTTCTTTTACTTTTTCATTCATTACTATAGCCATTGTCATAGGTTCTGGGTTTAAAAATATAAGGAAGATGATGCTTGGATCCCTATGCTTATACTTTGCAGCCCAGTAGAAGTGGGGGTTTACTCAGGTAATTAATTACACAGACAAATGTGCAGCTATTACAGTGGGAGAGAGGACCCAGCACTCCAAGAGGAGGTGAGCCACATACAGTATGAGGGATACAGGGAGAGAACTGGTGTCCAAAGCCAGTCATTGCATCTCCTCCATTCCCCAAATCGAAAAATACCATTTTGGCCTGGCAGCTGTGGCTCACACTTGTAATCCTAGCAACTCAGGAGGCTGAAATATGAGGATCATGGTTCAAAGCCAGTCCAGGCAGGAAAGTCCATGAGACTTTTATCTCCAATTAACCACCAGAAAACCAGAAGTGGCACTGTGGCTCAAAGTGGTAGAGCACTATCCTTGAGCAAAAGAGCTCAGGGACAACACCCAGGCCCTGAGTTCAAGCCCCATGACCCACAAAAAAATATTCCTCTGGCAGCTATCTAATGGTGTCTAGAATGTAGTGGGATCTAGTAAATTTACATTAACTGACTGAAGGAGAACTGTTAGTCACTCCCTTAGAAGGAAAGTAACATAACTTGAATAGTCAGTTTTATAAAAATGCTTTGTTTAGCACAATAAATACCTTCTGGAAAGGAACAAGTGATTGATTTTTACATTTTACCTTTTTTTTATTCTTTGAGAGAATGTCTTGCCATACTGGTCATGTTAACCTGGAACTTGAGCTCCTCCTACCTCAGCCTCTTAAGTGGTGGAGTTACACAGGTGTGTCCCACCTAGTTATTTAATTATAACTAGGACTCATATTGCTTTGGGAGGTTAAAACAGCTTTACTAAGCTCTACCTCAAGCCCAGGGACCTTTTTTCAAAGATCAGTGTCACAAAGCCTTTGTGATATTCATTGCCTGACATAGTAGGATTGCTATGTCTGTCTGTCCTGGGGACCAAATGCTTTCCCCTTCCTTTTTTTCTGGTATTATTACTTGTTTTGTGGGGAGAAATTCTGAAAATCAATTCTTTCCTTTCATTTTTTCCTCATAGAGGTGAAATCTCGAAGAAATAAAATTTGTACATGTCTCCTTGCTTCTTATTATTACCCATGTGAAACCTGTGGTGGTAAGCCCAAAATAGGAAGCTATTTTTGTCAGAAATTTCTATCTTCAGAGGAAAAACTTCCTTCCATTCTATTTTGTTGGTACCTTTCAAATACTACTGAATTATCAGGAAGGAGCAGAACACATATGTCAGGGACTATAGTTTGTAGACAGGGATATAAATACTTGGCTAGAAGGCATGTTATTTTCTCTGTCTTAAACTCATGCTGTCAACATTTGCCTGCTGCAACCTGTAAGACTGTTGCTCATGTTAAAGTGAGGTTCTTTTGAGTAGAAACTGCTTAATACTGAACAAGCACATAAGCTATACAATGGTAGCAAATAGCCCAAATGCAGTATCCAATATAACAATATAATTGTGGTGAACTATCATGAACTATCTGTCACAACTCTGTGCAGTTTCACACAAAGTACTCTGGAAGGTGAAATTTTAGTATAATTTGTTTGTTATAATTTGCCTCAAATGCATATGCTACTTACTAACCCAGTCAGTTTGGGAAGAGTTTCTAAGCTGCCCTAATTTGTAGCTTTTTCCTTGATACAACACGAATACATTTATAAACAAAATGTTTTTTTTTAAATATGGTTCTTCTGGTCAAAAGTATTCTTGCTGTTATTTTTTGCTGTTACTATGTTGGCTAATTTAAATGAATCTCTTTTAATGTGTGTTTATTAGTAATAATTAGTCTAATGGCTCTTACAGGAAATGATTTTTTTTATATCAGAGTCAGAAAGGAGTTAAGTTCATAGCAGTCTGCCACTGAGCATGACATTTTCTTGCTTAATTCTTTTTTTTTTTTGTCAAGGTGATGTACAGAGGGGTTACAGTTACCTTACATTAGTAAGGTAATAAGTATATTTCTTGTCAAACTTATTACCCTTTCCCTTATTTTTCTCCTTTCCCTCCCCCTACTCCCCACTCTACCCTCTTGCTTAGTTCTAAGTCTCATTTTTAGCTTTTTAGTCAGCACTCTGGCCCCATTCTTTATTTATATAGAACAGTTTTAAAAATTAAAAACCACCCTTAAATTTTTGTTCACCATTGCTAGAACATTGTGAGATCCAAACTCTCCTGACTTTTGTACTTTAAAAAAAATTTTTTTTTATTGTGAAAATACCGTACAGAGGGGTTACAATTACAGGGACAAGGTAATGAGTACATTTCTTATCAAGCATTGTTGCTTCCTCCTTTGTTTCCCTTTCCCATCCCTTCCCATCCTGTCCCATCAACCCCTCTCCCCCCCCCCAGCCCAGCCAAAGTTGTAAAGTTTGTTTTTTCAACATAAGGACTTGTACATCTCATTGTTGCCATGGGTCCACCTGTATCCCTATTTAAATGGTTTGTTTTTTCCCTTCCCCTCCACAAATTATACCAACATCAAATACAAGAGGGGAAGGGTAAAAACAAACCATTTAAATAGGGATACAGGTGGACCCTGATTTTTGTTCTTATAGTAGCAATTGATGGGATCCTAATTTCCTTAGGACAGAGGCTATTGCATTTTTTTTTTTTTTTTGGGCCAGACCTGGGGTTTGAACTCAGGAGGACACTGTCCCTGAGCTTCTTTTGCTCAAGGCTAACACTCTAACACTTGAGCCACAGCACCACTTCTGCCTTTTTTTTCTATTCATGTGGTACTGAGGAATCAAACCCAAGGCTTCATGCATGCTAGGCAAGCACTCTACCACTAAGCCACATTCTGAGCCCTGCATTTTCTTCTTTTAGTTTCTTACACTCATCATGGGCTTAATATTATGCCTATGTTTTAGAGAATGTAGATGAATGTAAATGAACAGACCTTCCATAGAATTGCAGTTAAAAGACCCTAGATCTGAGACAGTGATCAGACTCAGGCCAGAGGGTACATCTATGAGGCTGTACAACAGCAGGAAGCCAGTCAGTGTTACTCTCCTCTAACTAGAAGAAAGCTGCTCCAGTCTCTAAATTAGTTTTACTTTCATTTATCAGCATATTATATAGGCTCTGATGTTCTTCTGTCCTCCCATATAATACTTAACTCTGTTGCAATTTCCCTTTTCTCAGAAAGGAGCAGTTCATATCTGTATTATATTTATAATTCTTCACTCAGAAAGTATCCCATCAACATTGTTATTCATGTCTAAAAGCGTACATATATACATAATTAGCCCCTCAGACAAAACAGTATACTTTCTTATATATTATCATATGTGACAGAATCCAAAGCCAGTTGTATATTTAGAATCTGAAGGTGCCCATCCAAAATCGTGATTATATTTTATGGTCTTTCTCAACTTTGCTAATTAAGCAAAAGGAGGGGCAATGTTATAAGTCTATGCTTAATAATGTATTTATGCAAGTATGTGTGGTTTTGCAAAAATAGCATTTTCTTATTTTATATGCAAGATATTGGTGATGAAACTCTAATGGAACATTCAGAGGTCAGAGAAGACAAGCATTGCTCCTTTCATCCTCTGCAGTGTAACGATTTTTATAACCATTTGACTGAGGAGTAGACCAAGACTCAGGCCTTCTCCCCAAAATCCACAGCTAGTTGGTGTTGAAACTGAGGTTTGCTTGTAAAGTGTGGCCTTAACCTCAGCACTCATACATCTTCTGGGTGCTATTGAGTGAAGGCATGCTCATTGTTTCTGGAGCTATAATCGAAAATCATTTATACAGTGTTTAACTTGCTTTACAGAATCAGATCAGTGTTTGTTTCTGAGAGGTTTTTCCTCAAAGTGATACCTTCAGTTCAGAATTGTCGTTCTTTTACCTTTGGAAGTAATAGGCTATGATACCTAATGTACATTTTACGAAGTTTTGTTAAAAATCATCCTTCTGTTCATTGAGTTTGTCTGCTGTTGATATATATTCATGAAGAAATAGAAAGGCATTTTTGAATTTTATTTTTGAAGTAAGTTGACTAATAGCTTATAATCAGCATTTAAGGAAATTCTCAATTTAACCTTTGTTTTATCTGTATGAAAACAGTCCTGTCAACCATTTGATTCTCAGAAGGAAATGGATAGTGGTGGTAGTACTGCTGCTGCTTTCTGTTTCTCCCTACTCAGGATCTCGAGGCACAGCACAGCCTATGCTGATGCTAGCAGGAAAGAGGCTGGCTCTGCTCTCACTAAATACCTGTTTCTTCCTCATCTCCATTTCAGGTGTCAGAAATTACTTAAAAGAAGCATTAGTGAATATAATTGCTGTGCATGCAGAGGTAAGCTGTTATTAACTGTTCCTAAGCAAGGAGGATAACTAAAAAGGAAAACGCGAGGAAAAAAAGGCAAACTCAATTACTATCCGCTGCTTCAGAATTGTACAGGTTTTTTTCTTTTTTTTCTCCTTGTATTTTAATTATTATATTATAAAGGTGATCAATCAGATGAGTTTCAGTTACATAGTCAGATAAGGGATGAACTGACATGTCACTCCTTTCCTCTCCCAGCTTTTCCCTCCTATCCACACCCACTGTTGTATAGTTCATTTTCTTTTTTGTCTTGTTTGTTCATTTATCTGTCTCTGGGAAGGTGACTGAGGGTATGAACACAGAAATGGTGGGACAAAGCATGAACAAATGCAGAAGTGGTACTCACTAGACACTATGTACAAGTTTTTTTTCATGATAATTCAGTAATATTTGAAAGGTACCAAAAAATAGAATGGAAGGAGGTTTTACCTCTAAAGATGGAAATTTTCATTATCCTCTTTTAGCCAGACTACAAATAAGCTTTGGTGTGTCTTTCCTGTTGCATATATTGTGGGGATTCCAGAAAAGTTAGAAACTTGCTGGAAAGACAGGCTTTCAGGGCAACTGAAGTCAAAAAGAAGTAGATGTGTAATTTCTTATCAATAGTGTTGGCTTAGGAACTTATTGTTTTGTGCATAAACATGTTCTCCCTGAAGCATTATCACCTGAAGTTTCATGCTAACATCTTTTCTAAACATCCTGGGAAGATGACCCTTTTTGGGAACATTAAGCTGCCACAAAGGGTACCACAGCTACCAACCACTCTCACCACAACGATGACCCATTTTCACCCAGTGATTTCTTAGTCCATTACTCATTGCTTTGCCAACATTTAACCCACAGATTGATGGGAAACCAGATAAAATAGGGCAGAGTGAAGCTGTTACCATTAAGTGATTACTACTTTTGCCTAAGTACCTCTCAGCTTATGTTCCAGATAGGTTCCTCTAGGCTTATCCTGCTTCTCCATCCATGGACACTGAGGCTATTGTGGTGAAGTTGAAAAGCTAAAGAACAGTAAAGATAATAAAGAAATTGCCACCTATTTCCTAAGTTTGAAGTAATTTGAGCACACTTTATTTAGTATGCTATACTTTTCATTTCTTAGTAAAAAAGGAAACAAATTTCTCTATAAAAATGGTTTTTATGACATTTAACTCCTACAGACCTCTTTATAATTAGGAATAGTATTTAATTGTGGCTTTTATCAGGAATATAAAAATGGTAGTATTGTTAAAATCTGAGTATACTTGACATAATCAGTGCTGGAACATTCCAATTGTATATGATCAGTGACCTTGTTGATTTGTGTTAAGGCAGATTAGCTGATGGCCATTGTCAGTAACCTGAGATTATAAATAGCTGGTTTTCAAGTCCTCTTTCAGTTTAGATCAATGACTAAAAGTATCATTGTACTCCTAATGTTTGTCACATGTTCTTAAATTGTCAGAATTTTTTTTGAACAATTCAGTTATGTTTGGGTTGGTGATGATTTAATTAATACTAGTGACTCAATCAAAAGAAAAAAAGCAAAAGCTAGAAATAAAACATCATTTACTTTAGGTTATAAATCAGGCGAGTAAAATGTTTTGGTAAGCCCAAGTATAGTATCTCTCAGTTTAAAAGTGTTGAATGTTAAAGTTTGAAAATAATGTTCTATGTTGAACAAGCAAAAGAAAACAATGTATTTAGTATAGCATAAAACTAGAGACCTTTTCCAGTACAGAGTTGCAACTCAGTGTGAAGGGCTTTGCCATATTCTAAGGACAGTCTGACTCAAGTTTTTTTGTTTTGTTTTTAAGAGACAAAGTCTCACTTTGTTGGTCAGCCTGGCCTCCAGCTCTTGGGCTCAGCTAATCCCCTGATTTCATCTTCTTAAGTAGCTGGGATGACCAGTATATACCACCTCAGCCTCAGCAGCTTGTTATTTTTCTTAATTGTGGCAAAATAACTATCTGTAGTATATTTTTCTAATCTCTTCTTTAGAAACTATATTTATTTCCTTTGAGAGGCCAATAAAAGGAAATCTTCAAAACAATTTTCAGTTGGTCAGCATCAACAATACCTTTCAAATTTTTATTTTTAATAATGTATTTTTTTAAAAAAAACTTGTCACTAATCGTCTAAAAAGGGATACAGGTGGACCCATTGCAACAATGAGATGTACAAGTTGTTATGTCGAAAACAAACTTTACAACTTTGGTGTGGGGGGGGGGGTTGGGGGGAAGGAGGGGTGCGGGGAGGATTGGGGGGGAGGATGGGAAGGGGAAACAAAGGAGGAGGCTACAATGCTTGATAAGAAATGTACTCATTATCTTGCCCATGTAATTGTAACCCCTCTGTAGTGTATTTTTTAAATTTTTTTTATTGTAAAGATACTATACAGAGGGTTACAGTTAGATGAGTGAGGTAATGAGTACATTTCCTCTTGAACATTGTTACCCCCTCCATTGTTTTCCCCCTCTCTGTAGAGTATTTTCACAATAAAAAAAAAGTAAAAAAAGAACTTCACTGATCAGTTAATATAATTGAAATTTATGTCTATTTTTCATTCATAACTTTGGCCTTTAAAAAATATGACTTAGAAAATCTACATATAAGTTTTATATGCTACTTCTTTTTAATAAATTTAAGAAATTTATTAAATTTAAGTATGATAAAAATCCCCATAATGCAGTGTTTCTTTTTACTTTAAACCTTATATCAGGTATTCACTATTTCCAAAGAATTGGTGCCACGAGTCCTGTCTAAGGTGGTAGAAGCAGTTTCTGAAGAGCTGAGTAGACTGATGCAGTGTGTCTCATCCTTCAGCAAAAATGGAGCATTACAGGTAGCAAAATTATTCAAATCTGTGTTAAATTTTTATTTTTATTTAAAATATACATTTATCATTTTACAATGTACAAACTGGTTTTTGATTTTAGGGCAGACATGTATCATCTTTCTTGCATGAACCATAACCACAGTGTTCTAAAGTTTCTATTCCAGACTTAGAAGTAGAGTAAAACCATGGTCTTATAAACGTTATCTAAATGCAGGTTCTTTCAATAACATTGTGATTTTTTAAAAACATGTTGTACTTTATTATATTCAATTTCACATAAAATTTCCCAGTTCCCCCCACACATAGGAAATTTGTAATGACTTTAGTAAGTCTCACCAAAGCATTGAATATAATGTATATTTAAACTACCAGTAGCTGTCTCATTGTACTCATGTTCCATTAGCCTATATCCTAGTTATTTAAATTTTATAATAAAACTTTTTTAGACTAGTTGATTCTTAGTACACATGTAAAGTAAACTGGTAAGAATCTAGGTGTGCAGGAAAATAAAAGAGTGATTTCCTGCCTGTGAGCTATTTGTATACAAAGAACATTGGGGTTGTGTTTTTAAAATAATGGGGTTAGAGCTTTACCACAATGGTAGACAGAAATGCCTGGGACTCTGGCTACCTACCTTCCACAGATAACACCTGCAGCCTTGAATAACATTTTTATTAAAATTCAAAACAAAACAAAAACACTATCTGGAGACCCAGAGAGTGAGTCAGTGAGTGAAAAAGTTCTAGAGGAAATAGCACCTATACCAGAATACAGAGCTTGCTATCTTTCTGGTTTAAACCATAGGCTCCAGGGCAGTTCAACTACAGAAAAGTAAAAGAAATATCCAGAGAGTAGAAAGTAGGCACCATAAGATCTCATACATACTCACTAACTCAGCAATTTGGCTGGCTCATAAGACATGTCTCTAGACTGGCTAAGGCTATAGGAACAGAAGTAAGCATGGCACTGCTATCTTAGAGCCAGAACTATTGTTCAGTATGGATCCAAATAATGTAATTACATAACAAGCAAAGCAAAAGGTCAGCATTCTATAGGAGTATATAACAGTCTAGAATCTCCAAACATATTCACAGAGTCCAGGATATAAATTTAAAAGTAACTGAAATTTTATGAAAATAGACAAATAAAACAGGAAAACAGTGCCCATATAATAAAGATAGTCAACTGAGCCCAACCTCAAGGTGACCCAGTGTTTGGATATAGCAGACCTGGAGTTATGACCAGTGATGGAAAGGAGATATACTTATAATGAATCAAAAATTAAATTCTCAGCCATGAAATAGAAATCATTTGAAAAACAACCTGAGTGGAAAATACAATATATAACTTTTTTAATCTAGTAGATGAGTACAGCAGTATATAAAGGATACAGGAAAAAGTCACTTAGCTTGTAAACCAATAGAGATTATCCAATAGAATAGAGAAAATAGTAATTGGGAAAAATAAACAACTCCAGGAATTTCTCAATGTCAGCACATCTAGCATGCATGTAAGTAGGTTTTGAAAGCAATGAAGTTGGCTAATCAGCACAGGAAAAGAAGGTCAGGAAAATGAAAATTAACATGGAAATAAGATGTCATTTGGACATCAAGATAAAGAAATTTAAAGATTGACAATACCAAATTGTCAAGAACATAGAAGAAATGGAACTCACATGCAATTGGGGAAGTAAAATAGTTCAATTTGGTGGAAATGCTTTTGTTTCTTTTAGAACTAAACATACTCTGTGACCCAGCTATTTGAATCTTCATGATGGCTAGAACTGAAAATGTACCCTCAAAGGAAGGAACGAAGGGAAGGGAGGGAGAATGGAAGGAGTGAGGGAAAAGGAGGGAGGTGGGTAGGAGGAGAGAGAGAAGGAAGGAAAACTACTTACAAGAATATAGGGCATGCCCATGTAATTGTAACTCCTCTATAGGGTATTTTCACAATTAAAAAAAAAAAAGAATACAGGGTAATCTTATTCATAATAATCCAACGTGAAAACCCTCCAATTGTCCATAAATAAAATAAGCTGCCATATAATCACCTAAGCAAATGTTTTTCGCTATTAATAAAAGGACAAACTACTGAAAATGTAGATGCATCTTGGGAAGTTTATACATTAAAAGCTTTTCACAAAATATATGTGTGCTGTGTAGATTCATACATGCAAGTTCTAGTATAAACAACTACTCTGGTAGAAAACACATAATAGTGGTTTCTTTTGGGTGCCTAGTTTTAATTTGAAAGTATGTGAAGGAGGTTGTATACCTTGATATGGCTTTCCACCACATAGGTATGTACACTGGCTAAAGAACTCCTAGCAGACCTTGAGATTATGGCAGTTGTGTGAAATGTAAACTCTAAATAAAAAGAAATAACTAATGCCAACCACAGTGGCACTCACCTGTAATCCTAGCTGCTTGGGAGACAAAGATAAGAGGTTTGTGATTTGAGGTTAGACCAGGGACAAGCAAGACCTTTTTCAAAAGCAAGGCAAACCTCCTAGCTACATAAGAGATAAAGGTAAAAGAATCATGGTTAGAGGCTATTCTAGGCAAACAAAGTGAGATACCCATAGGAAAACAAACAAAAGCAAAAGTGCTGGGGCCATGGCTCAAGTAATAAGAACCCTTGCCTAGCAAGGGTGAAGTCACTACTGCCAAAAGAAAAGCACAACTGGCATGGATAGTCTAATCTAATTAGTAATATTTATGCAGAAATTTTGTAATATCAAAACTGTGTGTGACAGAATGGTGATAGTTACGTGACACATTCAAGTAAATATTAATGACAGAGCCAGTTACTGTAAAATTTTTCAAAGTCAATATATTGGAAATTTTTCATAGTAAAATATTGGAGGAGAAAAGGAATGGGGAACACTTGTTATTTAGTTAGAGAAATCTATTACAAAAATTTATGCTGCATTTCCATTTGCCACCAATTTTTTTAACTATTATCAACACTTTGATTTATATATTAAGTTGAAAGGTTGATTATTATAATGGTCTCATCACTGAAGATCAATAGTATACATAGTGTAATAATGAAGCTAAGTGAAAAAAAAAGATTGCTCTATCAACCTTGGTGGTTCACACTCTTCATACATTACCTCTGTAACTCATTTACCTGTAGGCTAAACCCCTCAGATCTAGCAGGCAGACATAGGGAAGAGATACAGACTAAAGTGGAGTTTACTTGATGTACACTATCAAGACTGCTTGTTAAGACTAACTGCCAAAACTGAAGTCTGCAATATTTCGATCCCGCTTAGGGACTGTTTTGAAAATGTTTGTTTGAGCTGAACTCCTACTTTTACGTGTTCCTGTTGAGAATGACTATTAGAACCTTCTCTGACACAGGTATCTGAGAGTGTCAGCAGGTTCATATCTGTCACTTTGCAAAGTGCCAGTCTGTGGAACCTTCTGAGAGCACATTGAATGAGGAAGGCCAGTACATTTAGCAATCTTTTAGTTTGGCATTTTCTGACTTACAGTTTATAAGTAAACTAAAGTTTTTATAATTGGCAAAATTCATAGTTTACTTGAAATACCTTAACACTGATTGAATAAAATCAATTCATCTGAAGATTAATTTTGTAGCTATTTAATCTGCCTTCTAAAATATTCAACTAAAACTTCCACCTTATTTTTCTCTTTGGTATTCTCCTATTATGTCTGTTTTTACATTTACAAGAACATAAAGCAATAGAAACTGAAATTGTCATACATTAAACTTTCTAATTACAAATAATTTTACATTTCTAAAGTGCACTGAAAATGAAGCCAAACAACTGCTTTCCAAACTGAAAGTCACTGAATAAACTGATACAAATCAACTTTATCTAGGTAGCTTACAGAATTTCTAATTAACTGACATGTAAAGAACTAGTTGTGCCTTTTGGTCAGTGTTTTATGTTAATATGCTCCTAAGAATAGGGCAGTTTATATAAGTATTCTATAGTCCATTACTCTCACCATGGGTACTTGTGTCAGAGAATACAGTAAATGGATGCAGATCTTAGCCATCTGTGGTTCTTCTGGTTATCAGGTTACATTTTTTAAAAATTTGTTCATTTATTTGTTTGGTGCCATCACTAGGGCTTAAACTCAAGGCCTGGGCACTCTCCCTTAGCTTTTTCATTCAAGGCTGGTGCTGTCATTTGAGCCATGCCTTCACTTCCAGCTTTGTGGTGGTTAATTAGAGATAAGAATTTCATGGATTTTCCTACCTGGGCTGGCTTCAAACCATGATCCTCAGATGTCAGCTTCATGAGTAGCTGAGATTACAGGCATGAACCACCAGTGCCTAGCTAGGTCATATATCTTCAATTCACATAGAAATGAAGGCTTTGGATTAGCTTTTTATTTTTTTGAGCAGATATATGACATATACTTTACACTTTTTACTGCAATATACAAAGTACAAAATTCAAGGATGTTTAGTATATCCACAAAGATGCTCAGTCATTATCATAATCAGTCTTTAGAAACAACACTTCATCGACCTAAAGAACTCCAACCCCAATAGCATTCACACCAGTCATCTTCTTTCAACACACTTCCCCACTATGACAACCACCAGCTGGCGGCTACCTATTCTGTTATCTATTCTGAAATTTTAATACAAATGGAACCGTGCCAATATGGTCTTTTCTGACTGGCTTCTTTTTCTTGTTATGGTGCTTCCATATTCCACTATGTTATGCCATGTACTAGTACCACAAGCATGTCTTAGTCACAAATTTATTACATGTGGTTTCAACCAAGCATGGTCAGAAAGAAGCATTTTTAAAAATCCAAAGAAATTTCAAAACCAAACAATTTTAATTCCTGTGCGTCCCTTGCATTACTCAGTTGAAGTAGAGAAGATCTCAATCAATCCCCTGTTATCTTTTTTTAATGTTTTTTATTGTGAAAATACTGTACAGAGGGGTTACACTTACATGAGCAAGGTAATGAGAGTATATTTCTTATCAATCATTGTTGCCTTCTCCTCTGTTTTTCCCCTACCATCCCTTCCCTCCCACTTCCACAACTACAAACCCCACCCCCCACCCCTGCCCCAAACTGTAAAGTTTGTTTTTCAACATAGGATCTTGTACATCTCATTGTTACAATGGGTCAACCTGTATCCCTACTTAAACATTTGGTTTTTTTCCCCTCCACTCCCCAAATTATACCGACATCAAATACAGTGAAAACAGGGGTTATACCGTGGGGGAGGAACATACAAAGCAACAAAAAAAATCACATGGTACCTTATAAATAGGTTAGAAACAATAGCCAGAAAGAAAAAACCACTTGTGTCCCTTTCTTGGGGTTCATCTCACTTAATTTCATCTTATCTGGTCATATTTTGTACTTAAATTGTTGTCTGATATTCTAAATGTTACAAATCCTGAGTTTTGAGAAAATCTGCCTCCTGAAAAGTAAATTGTACTCCAAAAGCAATATAAAGGTTGTTTAGCCTAAATGATAAAATTTTAAGATTTGTTGAAAGAAATTGTTTTTAGTAGAAGTTCGGTGACATTATTGGGAAAAGCATAAAACATTCATTCAGTACTGAATTCTGAGCATCCTTAACATTTGCCGTTTTTCTACAGTGTTGGTTTCCTTGCAGCCATATACCCATGGATACCAAGGGTCTATTGTACTGTATTTTTATATAAATAATATTCTTTTACATAAATATATGCATATATATGTATATGTGTATGTATGTATATTATATATAATATAAATAATATATATAATATATAATATATAAATAATATATAATATAAATAATATACACCATCTGTATAACAGATAATGGGCATTTGAATTTTTTCCACTTTTATGGCTGATATAAAAAATGCCTTTCTGGCCGGGCGCTGGTGTCTCACGCCTGTAATCCTAGCTACTCAGGAGGCTGAGATCTGAGGATCGCGGTTCAAAGCCAGCCCGGGCAGGAGAGACCGTGAGACTCCTATCTCCAATAAACCACCAGAAAACCGGAAGTGGCGCTGTAGCTCAAGTGGTAGAGCGCTGGCCTTGAGCTGAAGAGCTAAGGGACAGCGCCCAGGCCCAGAGTTCAAGCCCCACGACCGACCAAAAAAAAAATGCCTTTCTGAGCATTCCTATACAAATTTTTATATGGACATGTTTTTTTTATTGTGAAAATACTGTACAGAGGGTTTACAATTACATGGGCAAGATAATGAGTACATTTCTTATCAAGCATTGTAGCCTCCTCCTTTGTTTCCCCTTCCCATCCCTTCCCATCCTCCTCCTGCCCCCTTACTCAATCCTCCTCCCGCCCCCACCAAAGTTGTAAAGTTCATTTTTCCACATAATGCCTTGTACATCTTATTATTGCAATGGATCCACCTGTATCCCTATTTAAACAATTTGTTTTTTCCCTTCTCCTCCACAAATTATACCGACATCAAATACAGTGAAAGCAGGGGTTATACTGTGGGGGAGGGACATACAAAGCAACAAAAAAATAATCTTATAAATGTGTTAGAAACAATCACCTGAAAGAAAAAAAAACATTTGAATACATATCTTAGGGTTCATTTCCCTAACATCAACTTATCTGACCTTTTCTGCTTGACTCAGACATACACTAGTTATTGCAAATAAGGGAAACCATGGGACCTATGTTTCTTGGGGCCTGGCTTATTTCATTTAATATAATTTTTTCCAAGTCTTTCCATTTCCTAACAAATGGGGCAATGTCATTCTTTCTGATGGAGGCATAGAATTCCATTGTGTATATATACCACATTTTCTTGATCCATTCCATCTACCGAGGGGCATCTGGGTTGGTTCCATATCTTAGCTATGGTAAATAATGCTGCAATAAACATAGTTGTGCTGGTAGCTTTAGTGTGGCCTTGTTTGTGAGCATTTGGGTAAATGCCCAAAAGTGGGATTGCTGGGTCATAGGGGAGCTCTTTGTGGAGTCTTTTGAGGAACCTCCATACTGCTTTCCAAAGTGGTTGAACAAGTTTACACTCCCACCAACAATGCAGTAGGGTTCCCTTCTGGCCACATCCCCTCCAGCATCTGTTGTTATTAGAGTTCTTGATTTTTGCCATTCTAACTGGGGTGAGGTGTTACCTCAATGTTGTTTTGATTTGCATTTCTTTTATGGCTAGAGAGGTTGAGCATTTCTTCATGTGTCTATTGGCCATCCTTCTTTCCTCTTCAAAGAAGTTTCTCTTTAAGTCTTTAGCCCACTTATTTATTGAGCAGTTGTTTCTTTGAAGATTTGTTGTTGGGGGATTTAATTTTTTGCGTTCCAGGTATATTTTAGATATGAGACCCTTGTCTGTTGTAAGGCTAGTGAAGATCGTCTCCCAATCCGTGGGCTTTCTATTAATCTTGCTAGCTATGTCCTTTGTCATGCAGAAGCTCTGCAATTTCATGCAATCCCATTTGATGGACATGTTTTTATTACTCTTAGTGTATACCCCAATGAGGAATGGCTAGTGCATATGGTTATTACTGTATTTAATCTGAGCAACTGCTAGACTGTCTTTCAAAGTGGCTATACTGTTTTATAAGGTTTCAGTTTCTTATTGATTGTAACCATCATAGTGATTGTGAAATAATATCTTAATTCTGTGAGTTGTCTTTTTGCTTTTTTAATTGTATCTATTTTATCCCAGTAGTTTTTAGTTTTGATGAAGTCCAGTTTATTTTTATTTTCCATGTTTGTATGTTTGGCATTAAATCTTTGAAGGCTTGTCAAGGTCATGGACATTTACTAAAGAAAAGGGTTCCATGTTCATTCTTTTCTGTGTGGAATATCCATTAGTTCTAGTATCATTTGTTGACAAGATTCTTCTTTCCACATTGCATATTCCTGACACTCTTGTTGAAAATTAATTGATCATAACTGTAAGAGCTGGACTCTGAGTTCTATACCTTTGGTCTATATATTTGTCCATCTGCTAGTGTTGCACTAACATGACCATTGTAGCTTGGTAATTAACATTTAACCCAGAAAGTGGCTCTTCTGTGTTTCTTAATTTCCATATGAATTTTATGATCTTAATAGGGCTTTACATTGAATCTGTAGAGCTCAGTGTAAACTTGAAAGGGCACAGCTGTGAGAACACACCTCCTCCACTGTAGGACAGAGACCTCTCAGGGCCAGTGCTTCAGAGTTTCCTTCCGCTAAGAGCCAGATTAAAAGGCAAATTACTAGTTAGATAGATTGTTGGGAAAGCATTATAACATTTGTACTTCTCATAGTAATATTTGTAGCTTTCTGCTGTATATAGTCTTACTTGACTACAAGTTAATTTTAAATAAATGAAGATTTTTTTCATAGCTGATATCATCGGTCTCTTTTTTGAAAGTCTGTTCCAACCAAGATGGTATATGTCTACCCTGACCTACAGTTATAGGCTAGAGACTGTTCTACTCAGTCCTTGTGTATATTTGATAATTGACATATTTTCCTTTTGTTACTCTTTTTTCATCTTTAGGCGAGACTTGAAATCTGTGCTCTGAGGGACACTGTAGCCATTTACCTGACAACTGAAAGCAAGTAAGTACCATATACTCTTGGTCTAAGTATTCTATAAAGATAAAGATGCTTTTTTAGTGCATTATAAAGGTAAGTAATCAGAGCAAATGCTCATAAATTTGTGTGTGGTAAAGTTGATAGTCTGGGCAGTTTTTAGCTAAAGGGCACAAGCTTACAATAAGCCAAGGACTCTAAAAGTCAGTTTTTTGTAGCACAACATAAAGAAATGAGGTTTAATATACATTGTTTTTATTTACTATTAATCTAGTCTCCTAAGTAATATGGCAGCATTACATATTTCCTTTAAAAAAAAGAGAAAAAGAATTGAGTGATAGTTTGTTCATAGCAGACTAGAAGGACTGCAATTGTTGTAAATATCAGCATGAAAGGAAACCTTGTGGTTTCTCTGTAGAATTTAGTAGTGGAAATTTGCTGATAATTTTTAACTGTTTTGAATGAAAGTCAGGATTTCCTATCATAGGTAAAGTGAAACTTTAGAATTACTATTTGCCTATACAAAATTGTTTACCACATTCACAATATCTCCAAGAAAATACTGGGTTATAATGTTAATGTGCATGAGAAGTAAGTAGTATACAAACAAGACATCCTGCAGTACACATCTTCATTTCTAGCATTTGATAACATAGTTTATGTCATTGTTCTTATTATCATTACAAAAAAAAGACCTTGTAAAATATTTTTTCCTAATAAATGAACTGTGCTTCTCATTTCTATTTCTCATGGTTACATTTCCATATGGCTTCCACGTTTCTCATTTAGTCACACCTTTTCAAGCTATCATTTTCCTGCACAAAGTACATGCAGGAGACAGGAAGCACCCAGTTCACAGCTGCTTGGTATACATACCTGTTTCCTTCATTAGCTCAATCTTTTGGCCTGAGTCCCTCAGCTATAAAACGAAGGTAATACAGGCTGTATCCTTTATCTGGAATGCTCAGGACCAAAAGTCTGTTGGATTTCAGTGTTTTTTTTTAAATTTTGGAATATTTGTAATACATATGATATGTTTTGGAGATGGAGCCAAGTCTGTATATACAATTCATTCATGTTTCAGTCCATACCGTAATTTTGTTTGGTGTGGAACTTTCCACTTGTGACATCATATTATGCTCAAAAAGTTTCAGATTTTGAAGCATTTAAAATTTCAGACTTTCACATTAGAGGTGGACTAACTGCAGTACTTTCCAGGCAGTTTTAAGGAGATTAAATAACAAAACATGTTGTCACCCTCTAAAACCTTAAGTTTAGAATCTTGGTCTTCATCTTCATTGCCATTTTTGTTATAATGAACATAAAGGACAGTGTAGGATCATATTTCTTCTGATTCATTAAGGAAAGCTTTATAAGAAACAAGGTAGTGCTAGAGTTATTGGCAATATTCTCCTACTTTAAAACTTAGGAGAGCTAATGTTATACTGAAGGCAACCAAGTGTTCCAACATGCCCTGGTCCCCATCTACTCTATGCCTGCCTCTCTCTGAGATAAGCAAAGTATATCTGTGCCCATTTTCATAACTATTGGCACTTTACATTCTCTTTACATGATACTGTGACATCGACCCCTAGATAGAAAAATGTTGCTCAAAATTTCATTTCCTAGTAGATTGATAAAAGTGTTTTAAGTATAGATATCTTTGTTGTCACACTTGTACTAGCTACCAGGAGGCTGAGATACGAGGATCCCAGCCAGCCTTGGCAGGAAAATCCATGAGACTCATCTCCAATTAACCACCAGAAAACTAGAAAGTAATACTGTGGCTCAAAGTGGTTGAGTACTAATCTTTAGCAAAAGAGCTCAGAGGCAGTCGCTAGGCATTGAGTTCAAGGCCTAAGAGAACAACAACAACAAAAAAAATAATTCAGACTTCTGTTTAGTGAGCAGGATGAGTTATTATCAAATAACCTTCCCTAATGTGCTTTTCATTTGGTACCATAACTTTTTCTGATCTATACTACTTACTAAGGCGAATCACATTAAAAAGTGGTCTTTTCTTTTTTTTGGTTGGTTGTGGGGTTTGAACTCAGCCTGCACACTGTCCTTAGCCTCTTTGTACTCAAGGGCTAGCACTGTACCACTTGAGCCACACTAACTCTTGGTCTTTGAGTTCATTCCTTTTGCCTCTTTTATATAGAGAAATGATACTGCATATCCTACAGATTTTAAATATAATAGTTAAATCCCGAAAGGACCATATTCAATTATTACAAAAATCTTTCTGTAAATGAGACCCTATCTATGTCAACATTAAACATCCTAATGTGTAAGAATATATCATATAACATGAGATTATTATACTATAATTACTGTTTTATAATATAATATTATATACAGTAAGCTATATACATTCCTATGTGTAGTACATATCCATTCCTATTTAGTTTCCTTCCTCTCCTGCTAGTTGTTTTATCTATAAATTTGTTTTGAAAAGAAAAAAATGAATTAAACACATCTACACAAACTCATCTCTTTTTCCAGTAACATCCTTTCAGTCAGATCACATTTCACTTCCTGTCTGAATCTTTCTGGTCCTAACTTTCAAAGGTTGTCTGCCTTACCATAGCCTTACTTTTACTTTTACTTTTTTTGTTTTTCACTTTTACTTTTTCTCAGATTACTATTTGCTATACTGGCTTATATTGTTTCTTTCTATTTAAAATACATTTTAGAATTGTTTTAGTGATCCTCATTACCTATAATAAGCTGGGAACAGTAGACCTGAATGTCACTATGTTTTGTATTCTAGATCTAGTTTTAAACAGGCCTTGGAAGCCCTGCCTCAGCTAGCAAGTGGAGCAGATAAAAAGTAAGTTCTAAGTGCTATCCTCAGGAGCCAAATAGATGTGTTGAATAAGGTTTTGTTTTATTTTTTATTTTTTACTTAAAAGACTTTTTAAAGTAACAATGAGTCTGGCTTCTCTTAATAATTTTTTTCCAAGTTTGGGTTTCCCTCATTTATAGTAATTAGAAGGTACCTATAAATCCACAAAACACAATGCATAGTAAAAAACAAAAAGATTACACCTAGACATGATAAGCAGGACTCTAAACATTCCACAGTGAGATTAAAGGAAGATATTCTTAGGAGAGGATGACAAAGGCATATAAAATGGTATTTATCAAAATGAACTCCAAGAAATGGAAGCAAGATATTTTTTTTGTTATTTTACTTTTTGTTTTGGTTGTGTTTTTTTTTTCCCTCTCTTTTATTATGTTTTGTCTTATATGCAAGTTAATCTGTTTGGGGGAAGATAAGAGGGAGCACAGAAAAGGTGGGACAAAGGGTGAGCAAAGTAGCAGTGATATTCACTAGACACTGTTGAAAATTAACTATGCAACCGGTGAGGGCTGATGGTTGGGAAGAGAAAAAACAAGGAGGAAAGGAAGGAAGAGGTGACACTGTTCAAAATGAAATGTACTCATTACCTGACTAACTGTAAGCCCTCTGTACATCACTTCTACAATAAAAATTTAAAAATGAGCCGGGCGCTGGTGGTTCACGCCTGTAATCCTAGCTACTCAGGAGGCCGAGATCTGAGGATCGCGGTTCGAAGCCAGCCCGGGCAGGAGAGACCGTGAGACTCCTATCTCCAATAAACCACCAGAAAACCAGAAGTGGCGCTGTAGCTCAAGTGGTAGAATGCTCGCCTTGAGCTGAAGAGCTGAGGGACAGCGCCCAGGCCCAGAGTTCAAGCCCCACGACCGACCAACAAAAAAAAAAAAAAATTAAAAATGAAATAAAAGTAACAATGACTTCTATTTATGGAGAAATGACACTTTTTAAAAAAAACTTTGGCTTCTATATTTAAGCAGAAAGCATAAAAAGAGAACAGGTCTCAGTGATTTTGGTGTTGTGGGGCTTGAACTCTGGGCTTGGGCATTGACCCTGTGCTCTTCAGCTCAAGGCGAGTGCTCTACCACTTGAGTCACAGTGCCACTTCCAGTTTTCTAGTGGTTTTATTGAGGATAAGAATTTCATGGACTTTCCTGCCCAGGCTGGCTTTGAACCATGATCCTCAAATCTCAGCCTCCTGTGTAGCTAGGATTACAGGCATGAGCTACCGGTGCCCAGCTTCAGTGATTGTTTTGACTAGCTCTGTGATGTACATTTTTCCTCTGCAAAATATAAAGTATTAAAAGAATCAGTCTGCACACATAAACCTATATATACTTCATTACTGCCATATTAATTAACTCAACCTGCATTTTAAATTTGATCTCAATCTGCATTTAATTTTTTTAGGGACGGGGTGGTCATGGGACTTGAACTCTGAGCCTGAATGCTGTCCCGCAGCTCTTCAGCTCAAGGCTAGTACTCTGCCACTTGAGCTACAGCACCACTTTCTGTTTCCTGGTGGTTTATTGGAAATAAGAGTCTCATGGACTTTCCTGCCCGGGCTGGCTTTGAACCATGATCCTCAGATCTCAGCCTTCTGAATAGCTAGGATTACAGGCATGAGCCACTGGTGCCTGGCCTGCATTTAAATTTTACTGTTCATATAACAGGAAATTTTGACCTGAGAGAAAATTGAGGCCAGGCAAATGCTCATAATTGCCCAGTCTGGCCTCAGCTGTGGTAGTGGAAACTCTGCTTCTTCACCAGGTATAACTGAAGTTTGTCCACATTTGCATGTGATTGATCCATCCACATACAAGTGATTAGGGGACTGTGGGAAACCCAGGGTGCTCAGCTCCCTGACCTAGAAGAGGTAAATGTTGTGGGAACCCACAGCACAAAGAGGTCCTGAGAATGACTCATGAGATGAAATAACCAATAGCACTGAGAGTTAACTGGGATTGGGAGAAGGAGGAGCAGACCACATTTCAGGTGGTGGACTATCTTGTCTTCTGGTATGGAGCTGTTTTACTGTATGTGTCAGCATTCGCAGAACTGACCAAAAGAGTGAGTTTTAAGCTGAGTGCCTGTGGCTTATACCAGTAATCCTAGCTATTCAAGAGTCTAAGATCTGAGGATTGAGATTCAAAGACATCCCAGGTAGAAAGGTATATGAGACCCCTATCTCCAATTAGCCAATAAAAATCCAGGCTGAGGCCGGGCGCTGGTGGCTCACGCCTGTAATCTTAGCTACTCAGGAGGCAGAGAGCTAATGATCGAGGATCAAAGCCAGCCCGGGCAGGAGAGACCATGAGACGCCTATCTCCAATAAACCACCAGAAAACTGGAAGTGACGCTGTAGCTCAAGTGGTAGAGCGCTCGCCTTGAGATGAAGAGCTGAGGGACAGCGCCCAGGCCCAGAGTTCAAGCCCCACAACCGACCAAAAAAAAATCCAGGCTGAAAGTGTGGCTCAAGTGGTAGAACATCAGCTGAGAAAAAGCTGAACAAGAGCTCAAGCCCCAGTATGACTCATGTGCACATATACAGGCACACACAGACATGTACACACATAGACATGCAACACATAATGAATTTTAATATTCATTAGTTTTTCAGAATAAAGTTTTTAAAGCCAAAGTATTAATCCTGTTTTTGGAAGGTCTCAATCTAAAGGAAGAAGACAAAAAGGGAATTTTAAGGTATAGGAATAGCTGGGCACCAGTGGCTCATGCCTATAATCCTAGCTACTCAGGAGGCAGAGACCTGAGGATCATGGTTCAGAGCCAGCCCAGGCAGGAAAGTCCATGAGACTTTTATTTCCAATTAACCACCAGAAAACCGAAAGTGGCACTGTGGCTCAAGTGGTAGAGCGCTCACCTTGAGCTGAAGAGCTGAGGGACATCGCCCAGGCCCAGAGTTCAAGTCCTACAACTGACCAAAAATAAAATAAAATAAAATAATAAAATATTGGAATAGATTTGCATATTAAGAAATCCCCCCCTTTTTTGGCCAATCCTGGGGCTTGAACGCTGGGCCTGGGCACTGTCCCTGAACTCCATTCACTAAGGGATAGCTCTTTACCACTTGAGCCATAGTGCCACTTTCGGCTTTTTTAAATTAGAGATAAGTCTCATGGACTTTTCTGCCCAGCCTGGCTTCAAACCGTGATCCTTAGATCTCAGCCTCCCTGAGTAGCTAGGATTACAGACATAAGCCACCAGAGCCCAGCAGAAATTCCTTTTTACTAGCATCTTTGATGTCTGTCTATGTTTTATTGAGCTAAAAACCCTTAGATAATGACATTTTCAGCTTCATTCTAAAACAGCAAACAGAAGGCAATGCTGAGCAGCCAACTCCTGCTCTGTTAGTTGCAAGGGCACTCCCCCTGTCAGGCTGTAAAACAATGTCTCCTCCCTGCAGGCTGCTGGAAGAATTGCTGAACAAGTTTAAGAGCAGCATGCACTTGCAACTCACCTGCTTCCAAGCTGCTTCTTCCACCATGATGAAAACATAAATGCCTGCAAAAGAAGAACAGTTCAGAAAGATAACAAGCATTAAGACAATTCACTTTTCTTTTCTTTCTTTTTTTTTTTGGCCAGTTCTGGAGCTTGAACTCAGAGCCTGGACATTGTCCCTGAGCTTTTTGCTCAAAGCTAGCGCTCTATGATTGAGCCACAGCGCCACTTCTGGCTTTTTCTATTTATGTGGTACTGAGGAATCAAACTTATGGCTTCATGCGTGCTAGGTGAACACTACCACTAGGCCACCTTCCCAGCCCTATTCACTTTTCTTAAATGCCCTAAAGGTATTTGGTATATAAAGCACTCTGTTTCTAATCCCTTCACCACCCAAAGGAAACAATGCTGGTATATGTTTAATTTGAACCAAAATGATCATATTTGAATTACCCAAGCTTTTCATTGTTATTTTTGGCCATTTTTGGTTGGATTCAACCCAGTAGGATTTTTCTCTTATCTGAATGCTGCATGGGGAGAGCTGCAGGAAGGACTTCTTGAAGGAGTATATTATGGATTGAAAGTGTTTCTCAAGCATCTCATTTATTAGGATGGAATCTCATCAGTATCCGATATAGGAAAGGATTTTGAAAGTTTCATTTAGGTATGTTTTAAGACACCTAATGCTCTGGATTTTACTGTCATTTTTCCTAGTGCAATTGTAGCTTTTTGTTCTCACACTTGATGTGTGTCATTTGTTGTCTATACTGCAGCTCCCCAAGGAGGACCTGTGTGTTACGTGTAATACAGTGTGGATGCCAGAGGCTTCACACTCCCAAGCACTGCTAAAGTAGCACAGTCTTCAGTGTGGCCTAAAACAATAAGCTAGGCTCATGGGGCAGCTAGCACTGCTGTCTACTGCTAGTTGCTCCTTCCCCTCTGGCAGCTTACTTTCTCTCCACTTCTTACACTTTGAAGTGTCTTGCTGCACAGCTGGAAGAATGTTGCTCTGGCACCACCAGTTCATATCTTTTACAAATATATTTGAAGAAGCCATTAAGCAGTATGCATAATATTGTCTCCCCCGTGTGTGTTAACCATTTTACCTAGCTCAGTGGCATTACATTACAAAACTGCAATCTTGAATGTTTGTGTTGCTTTAATCTGATGCATCATGTTCAGCCAATAAAATATTTGTCTTCCCCATAACTTAGTTAACATTTCTCCATGAATATCTTTATTTTAACATTTTCATTATCTGTATAACTATATGTCTAATTTTAACACTCAAAATAAATACTTCAGTTCTGGCTTACCCTATATTTTGTTGTGTCATTGTTAGGCAATATTTATTAAGTATCCTGCTGATTCTGTTTGTTGGGGCCTCACCATTTGTACTACCTTACCTCATTTGAGCCTCACAACAACATAGGACAACCTCAAAGGCTAGGCCTACTCCTGTCTTCATTTAGCAGATGAACTGTGATCGTGGAGAGATGGTGACTTCTGAGGCCGTAGGACCTCTGTTTGAACTCACAGCTTCTGGCTCTCCTGACTTCTTACCTCATCACCTCCCACTTCTTCTTCCCAGATGAACATACTTTCTGCCATCCTTCCACTGGGGACACAGCTCCAGGAAAGCACCTCTAGCAACATAGGAACATGCAGGTTCCTTTAATGGCTTTTATGGCTAAGAGAATGGTGGGTAGTGGTATAAAAACCCCACATGCAAATGAGGGAGTTCAAGGACTACTCTTCCAACAAGTCATGGGGACTTCTTGGAAGAAGGGGATTTCAAGAGCCACTTGAGTTCCAGAAGATGAATTTACGGGGAAAAGGAGATGGAGAAACATGGCATAAGTTAGAAGAACATTGAAAGGACAGCTAGGCTTTGGAGTATTATTCACAAAAGTAGCTGAGAAGAAGGAAGAGGACTGAGGTACTTCAAGGTACTCTCATCTGCAAGTAGCATCTGGCTTTTAGTACATCCAAGTTGTGGGGGTCAGCATGACTTTGTATAAGTTTGCTACTTTGGCTCGCTTTGAATGCTAAAGAACTACTAGAAATAATGTGGTTTTACTAAGACTTTCTGTATCAGTATACCTTGAAAGTGGCATGTTCTAGAAATGATGTGGGCATTGCAAAGCAAGCATCATTGTTATAGGCACTGCTTACTGACTCATTTCCCTTGTGACTTAGTTTTGCATGGAGTTCTTAGAGAATGAGTTTTAACTCAAATTTTGTACAAAGTACCACATTTTTCTGCATTGAACAAGTGATATGGTATTTGCTAATTGAACTAGAATGTTGTAAAGTCTTTTTTGAAAAGTTAGAAAATTATTTTTATAATTTTATTAGCATAGATTAATTGTACAAAGGGTTTCATTGTGATGTTTATAACATTCATATGATGTATGTTGATCAAATTCACCCCAACTATATTTCTTTTCTTAATCCTCTTGTCTTCTCCTAGCAAAAATCATAAATTCCAACTCACTTTTATAATCAAGATTAGAGTCCTAAAGCAATTAGCATAATTGAAATAAATTTATATGTTTGAAAAACAAATCATTTAAGTAGGGATACAGGTGGACCCATTGCAACAATGAGATGTACAAGTTGTTATGTTGAAAAACGAACTTTACAACTTTGGCCAGGGCTGAGGGGGTGGGTATTGGTGGGGGGGGGGGGGATGGGAAGGGATAAGAAGGGGAAACAAAGGAGGAGGCAACAATGCTTGATAAGAAATGTACTCATTACCTTGCCCATGTAATTGTAACCCCTCTGTACAGTATTTTCACAATTAAAAAAAAAGAATGACCCATTTCTATTCCAGATTTTCTTGAATGTTATCAGATATGTCTTTGGGAAACATTTTTGTATCTGGAAAGGTAGTAAATACATAACAATAAATAATGTTTAAAGAGGACATTTTGATTACCTCTTCTCAGTTTGGCCAGTAAAACCAATAAAGGCAGCTAGTAAAGCTGCCATCCTCCTGCTTATAAACCTTAGTCAAGATAAGTACTTGAACCAGTCTTGTGTCATCCTCAGTCTTTTAACCATGGCTGGCACTCCACTGGCTTTGGATCATTGTTGATATTTAAAATAATATTCTTGTTCCACCTGCCTAAAAACTCTGTCACAAGGTACAAATCTCTGAAAACCATGACCACTATGTGAATCAAAAATGCTGAAGAAGTCCCCAGAGGTTTATCTCTTTGTGGAAGTAGAAAGAAAAGCAGGAAAGAAGTAGGATTGTGGGATCACAAGGGAAGGGTAAGGTTTACAGTAAGAAAAGGTGATCAGCAAAGCCAAAGGCTGAGTACTGAGAGATAGTGTCTGTGCATTAGAAATTTTTAAATGCCTACATTGAATAATGAAGAAGTAACCAGAGAAACATGCTATTATACACTCATTCTCTTGACTCACTGTAGGAATTCTTAGGAGAGTTACTTTTCCTCAAGTGTTAGAATTCTCTACAACGAAAGTCTGAAGATCAAACTGGGTACCAATGGCTCAGGCCTGTAATCCTACAAATTTGGGAGGCAGAGATCACAATTCAAAGTCAGGAAAGTTTGTGAGACTATTTCCAATAAACTACCCCCCCCCCAAAAAAAAACCCCAAGAGTGGAGTTGTGGCTTAAGTGGTACAGCACTAGCCTTCAGCAAAAACACTCAGGGTCAGTGCTCTGTTCCTGAGTTCAAGCCCTAGGACCAGCACTAAAAAGAAGAGTCCATGGGTGCCCACATTCTGTGTTCTTTTCTACTGGAAGGTTATATGTGCTCAGTTCTTCACTAAGTCCCAACATAGATATCAGTGTCTCCTGGAAATAATTCTCACCTTCTAGATATGGATGTCCAGTAGCATTGGAGTAGTTTTCTGTGACTTCATGGACTGTGTAAAAGGGTCACTGGGCCATCTTGGGAACCCAAGTTCTAGCCCAGTAGCTGGTACTGAATACCAGTATATTCGGGAAATAGTTACTGAACATTACTGACAAAATTGTGTCAGCAGATTTACTTGCCATATAATCACATGTGCGTGCACACATGCATATGTGTGTGCATGCATGTTTGTGTATGTGTGTGTGTGTGTCAGAGAGAGAGAGAGAGAAAGAGAGGGAGAGGGAGAGGGGAAGAGAGAGAAATAGTATTGGGAATTGAATTCAAAGCCTTTCACTCTCCCTTGGCTTTTTCCTCTGGCATTCTACCACTGGAGCCACACCTCCACTTCCTCCACTTTGCTGATTAGGTTGTAGGTAAGAAGCTCATGGACATTTTTCCCAAGGCTGGCTTCAAACTTCAATCCTCAGATCTCAGTCTGCTGAGTAGTTAGGATTACAGGCATGAGCCATCATAGCCTAGCCATATAATCTATCTTTTTATAGTTTTAATTACTTTTGTAAAGTTCAATGATTTCACAAAATCTCCCTCCTCCTTGGCTTGATCATAAAACAATCTACTTTTAGTTCTTTAAGTTGATTGAGTCCTTTGGTATTCATCTTCATCTCACTCTTTTAATATCTCACTTCTTCTCACTCTTCTTCATTCTTGGTTTGGAGCCCTATGGTTTTCCTACCAGAACATAAGAATTTTGCTCTTTTCTCTGCACTTCTAACAACCTCTAACCTCTAACCCCTGCTTCCATTTGCCTTCTTTCCGCTGTGTTTGTTTGGGATAGATCCACATTCATTGTCCAAATTATGAGACCTGTGTAATGTGTTGCTAAGACATTAACAGAGCATGATGCTTCTCCCACTGTGCTTTTTTTCTCTGTTGTTTTTACTCATCCCTAATCTTCCCTGATCCTTGTAATGTACTGACAATGTAATCACACAGACATTTTATCAAATGTGTCTTCTGAACACCTTCACCTGCTGTTTTTCAGCCTATTGGTCTACCCCGAGTGCTCACTAGATCATCCTCATGCTTGGGACCTCCTGTCATAATCCTCAACCTGGCATTCCCCTTCTGTGTTAGATTAGTCACTTCTATATCTCCAGTCTTCTTTCTTGATTTGTTCCATCCCTTGGTGGAATCTAGTCCTTAGTGACTTCCTATAGAAGGAGTACAGGGAAAGTAGATTAGGTTGGAGGCCTTGAATATCTGTAGAAAATGGTTATTGATAGGTTGGCTGAATATAGAATATCTATTGGAAATAATTTTCTCTGGTATTTGGAATTCATTCCAACTATATCTGCCTGTCTTTCTCCAGAGAATCTTCTCCTTTGCCTCACTTCTGAAAGTTTGTAATGTGTTTATGGATATGATGCCCATTTATTTATTCTTAGTGGTTAAAAGAATGACTATATTCTAGGAAATTCTTTTGAATTGTTTCTTTGACTCCTCAGTGACACTTCTCATTCTCTTTATCCTTAGTATTTGGACCTCCTGACTTGGTCCTTTAATTAAAAAGAAAAAGAAATCTTTACTTTTTTTGTTTTCTGTTTCTGTATTCCGCTTTCTGAGAAATTTTCTCACTGGTACCATTTAATGTTTCAATTGTGTTTTATGCTTACTAATTTTTTTTTAACTTAAAAAGGGTTAATCCTCTAAATGCGCCTTTTTATAGACTCATTTATTTCTTATTTATTTGGGAATGATAATTTTTGTTGAAGGATTGGGTTTTTATTCTGCATAGCCTCCAGTTACTTTATTATGTCTTTGGATTGGAATACATTATATGCTTTTCTCTGATTTCCCATGACTTTTGGAAGTATACTCATACTCAATAGTAGAGCACTGAAAAGTCCATCATGATTATGAGCTACTTCAGTAGGTAGGGCTCATCAACTACATGCTTCAATTATGGTGGGCAGGGCCTTTTCCAGAGAGAATATGCAGTTTATCTTTAGGCTATTTTATGAGGCAGGTCAGATTCTTTGGTAAGGTTCTTTCTGTCTCTTGCTGAGTAGATATAACCGCCACTCAGGCAGACAAATGAGAAAGAACTCTTGGAGGTCAGTTTTGGCAGAGTGTACCCCAGCTTTCAGCAGGATCTGGTATTCCTTGGCCTTCTACATTAGCCTTCTTCCAGGATGAAGTTATAGCTTCTAGGGTCTAGTTGGCTTGTAGGGATTGTGTGTGGGGAAGAGGAAGAACCCTAGGATACCTGGTTGTTTCTTGAACATCCTCAAACTTGTTATTAACTTTTAACACTAACTACATACTGTCACCTTTAGAGGCTTCCATATCCAAATTCTTGAGCCTTTTAGGAACTTCAAAGTGAGAATTTGAATTTTGTATCTTTTAGTATTAATACTGCTGGTTAAGATCTCACTTATCTAGATCTGTTGGATCCATTTCCATTTACCCATTTACTAGCTGTTATTTCCTCTTCTATTCTTTGTGGAATTAAACCTTTTACATATGTTCATTGGTATTAACTCAGTATGTATAATTGCAGTATTTGTGCTGTGTGAATGAACATGTATTCGGTATATATACTTTGCATACACATACTGTACGATTTTATTTTTTGCCTGTCCTGGGGCTTGAACTCAGAGCCTGGTACTGTCCCTGAGCTTCTTTTGTTCGAGAATAGCACTCTACCACTGGAGCTATAGCTCCACTTCTAGCACTTTTCATAGTTCATTGGAGATAAGAGTCTCACATACTTTCTTGCTCGGGCTGGCTTTGAACTGTGATCCTCAGATCTTAACCTCCTGATTAACTGGTATTACAGGACTGAGCCACCAGAACTCAGATGTACTGTCATGTTTATAGAACTTTAATAGAAATAAGGCTAATGTCTAGTATTATTCTGCTATCCATACTGAAAGTTCAGAATAAATTTTGTTTTACTCATTCATTCATAATATCAAGATATTTATGTATACATGGTCTTCAGCTTTGTTCTAAGACATGACAATTTATTTTGTCATTTAAAAATTAGAAGGAAGATGGGCTGGGCAGGTGACTCAGTGGTAGAGTGCTTGCCTTGCATGCATGAGGCCCTGGGTTCGATTCCTCAGCACCCCATAAGCAAAAAAGAAAAAAGCCAGAAGTGGTGCTGCGGCTCAAGTGGTAGAATGCTAGCCTTGAGCTGAAGAGCTGAGAGACAGCGTCCAGGCCCAGAGTTCAGGCCCCACGACTGGACCAAAAAAAAAAAAAAAAAAATTAGAAGGAAGAGTAGTAGAGAGTAGCACCAGGTCATCTATTCTTATAAGCTCACTTTATCAAGTCACAAGTAAGGAAATAATTTTTATACTATAATTAGGAACCAGGCTTAGAATGCACCAGTGAAGCCTTCTTTCCAGAAGTAAACCTCAATGTTTGAATAGAAATAATTTGTAGAGAAAGAAAACATACTGGTAGGCACTCAGCAAAAAATCAGTATTTCAGGAAACTGAAGCAGACAACACATTTCTCCAAGAAAGACATTGCAGGGAAAATTGAGAAGAGAATGAAAGAGTAAAAGGCTAGAAAAGATTATGTATGTCTGAGACAAGCAGAAAAGGTCAGATAAAATGATGTTAGGTGAAATGAACCCCAAGATACAAGTGGGTTTTTTTCTTGCTGTTGTTTCTAATGTATTTATAAGTTGATTTTTGTATTGCTTTGTATGTCCCCCACCGTATAACCCCTGTTTTCACTGTATTTGATGTTGGTATAATTTGGGGAGGGGAAGGGAAGTAAACAAATTGTTTAAGTAGGGATACAGGTGGACCTATTGTAAGAATAAGATGTACAAGATGCTATGTAGAAAAATGAACTTTACAACTTTGGGGGGGAGAAGGAGGAGTGTAGTTGTGGAGATGGGAGAGCAGGGATGATAGGGAAAAAACAAAGGAGGAGGCTTGATAAGAAATGTACTTATTACCTTGCTCATGTAATTGTAACCTCTCTGTATGGTATTTTCACAATAAAAAAAACTTACTTTAAAAAAATGTTCTTCAGAGATTATCGTCTAGTGGCACTGTGTAGATGTTGTTTGAGTCCTGAACCGAACCAAACCCAAAAAAATCTTTCTTAATAAAAAACAGGCAGCACTATTTAAGCAATATTTATGGCAGTAAAGAATTATTGTTAAATATATTGGGTGCTGTAATAGTATATGATTATGATTTTTAAATGGTTATCTTTTTTTTTAGTGTTTATCATACAAAAAGTTTTCGTCGTGGTATTTCACAAGTACATATATTGTTCTTTGATCAGATTAAACTTCTCTATTGTTCTCTTTCCCCATCTCTACAACCTCTCCTTTTCAATAGCTTTCAGTGAGTTTCCTTTCACTGGATTTTCTTGTGCCATCTTTATTTATAAATACAACATATGTTGGTATTGTTCACTCCCTGCCCACCATTCTCTCTCCCTCTACCCCTTACCCTCCGCCCTCAAAACTGTGCCACAGTTACAATCATTCTATTTGTGTGTATGTGTGTGTATGTGTAAATATCACATTATGTGAGAAAACCTTACTTTGCCTAACATAATGATCTCTGGTTCCATGAATTTCCTACAATATAATTTCATTCTTCTTTATGTCTGAATAAGACATATATGCTACTTTTTCTTTATCCATTCATCTGTTGATGGGTTTTACACTAAGTATAACTATTGTGAGTAGTGCTGCAATAAACATGGGTAAGCAGGTATCTGTCTTTTATTCTGACTTAAATGCCTTTGGATATATAATCACTAGTGGAATGGCAAGCTTGTATGGTAGTACTATTTGTTTATTCTGTAGTACTGGGATTTTTTTTTTAATATCAAGATGATGGCAAAGGGGTTGCAGTTATATAGGTAAGGTAGTAAGTACATGTCTTGATAAATTTGTTACCCCTTTCCTCATTTTTCTCCTACTTTCCCTCCCCCCAGCCACCCCCCAAGTTGTACAGATCATTTCCAACATATTTCTTGTGAATAGCATTATTGCATTGGTTCTCCCCTTGTCCTTTGTTTCACCATTCTGTTGTTCCCCTTCCTTTCCCTAATTCATATAAATGTATATACAGTACCAGGGTACCAAAATCAAATACAGTGACAACAGGGGATATGCCATTGGAGGAAGAACATACAATAGAAACAAGAAATCACATAGTACATTAAAAACAACAACAGAAAAACCTCTTGTGCCCATGTATTAGAGTTCATTTCACTTAGCATTATCTTATATGATCCTATGTAGTACTGAGAATTGAACTCAGGGTTTTGCACTGTACTGCTTGATCCATGGCCGCAGCCCCTTTTGCTCATTAATTTTGAGATCGAATCTTGCTTTTTCCCAAGCCAACCTGGACCACAATTCTATTTATACATCCCATTATATCTGAGATGTCAGGTATGCGCATGCCTTTTTTTGTTGAGATGAGCATCTCACAAATTTAGTAGCCTGGGCTAGCCTGGGCTGTCCTGGAGGCACAGCCTCTCTAATCTCCACTTCGGAAGTAGCTAGGATTACAGATGTGAGCCACTTGCACCTGACTCTATTGTTTGTTTTTCTAGAAACTTCCATACTGCTTTTCATCGTGGCTGCATTAATTTACATTCCCACAAACAGTGTATGAGTGTTGGTTTTACCTCACATCCTTGTGAGCATTTATTGTTCATCTTCATTTTTATATATACAAAAGAAATGATAGTTTAAGTTCTGAATTGTTGTATTACAACAATAAACCTACTACTAACATTTTAAGTACTTAATGTTATAGCAAATGTTTACATACTAAACAAATTCTAAAAGTTTATGCTGTTTTATTATATATGAATATTGAAACTAAAGTGAAAACATGGCCTCATCTGGAACTAGAATCAGATTAGAATAAGAAAAGGCAAGAGCTTTTAAAGTAAATGGCCATTCTCAGTGCTCTTTTGATTTGCATTTCCCTTATAGCCAATGATGTTGAACCTTTCTTCATATACTTATTGGCCATTTATACTTATGCCATTTATACTTCTTTTGAGAATTGTCTCTTCAAATCATTGTTCCATTTACTAATTGGAGTTTTTTTCTTTTGTTGTTCTTTGGAGTTCAAAATTTTTGTTTTTTGGTCCGTTGTGGTGCTTGAACTCAGGGCCTGGGTGCCATCCCTAAGCTCTTTTTCTCAAAGATAGCACTCTACCCCTTTGATCCAGGGTTCCACTTCTAGTTTTTGAGTAATTAATTGGAGATAAGAGTCTCCGGGGGACTTTATGCCCAGGCTGGCTTCAAACTGCAATCTTCAGAACTCAGCCTCCTGAGTAGCTAAGATTACAGGCAATGTATTATTTTACTGGATGGACAAGTAGTACGGTGATAAAACTAAAGAAGGAGTAAGTGAACTTGGAGACAGATGAGTACATATTTGAAGAAAAAATTGTTTTTGGGAAAATGAACATATGCTTATGTTGGGAATTGTTGGATGTAATCCAATGACTTAATGTGTAGAGTATGACTGAAGGAAGAGCAAATAGAATCAAGCAGACAAAATACTTTAAAGGCATAATGGCTAATGTTTCCCCAAATTTAATTAAGAAGCACAAATTTATTGACTCAATGCTCCATGCACAGCATAAATAAACACCGTAAGGCAACTGGTTGGAAATAGCCATGTATGTATGTAGTAAAACAACATATGCAACATTAAAATGAACTTCTGACTTTGTCAGAACAAGTGAAATAGTCATCTTTAATGTGGAGCCAGGTTCCAGGCCCTCATGGTTGCAACCCTTACTATAGAGGAGGCTATGATCTGAGGATAGCAGTTTAAAGTCAGCCCAGGCAGGAAAGTTTGTGAGAATCTCCAATTAACCACCAAAAAATTAGGAAGCACCAGTCTTGAATGAAAAAGCTAAGGGAGAATGCCAAGACCCTGAGTTCAATCCCCAGTACCAGTGGGGGAGTCAGGGGAGGAGGAGAGGAAGGGGAAGAAATCCATCGATCTAGAATTCTATATCAAATGAAAATATTCTTCCAGCAAAATTACATTTTCAGGTAATAGAAAGCTATGGGAATTTGTTGCTACCAGACAACAAATATTAAAGGAAGTTCTTCAAACTGGAATGAAATAATACTGATAGAAATTCAGATCTTCAGGCAAATTAGAACTGTCTCCAGTCCACCTTATTCTCTTCCAGATATCATTCTTGATGAATCCTGTCCTAGCTCAAAAGCAATTTAATTCTCTATACAGACTGCAAACAATTATCCTGACTGCAGGATAATCACCAGGCTCAAGAGAAGCCCCTTGATAGTTGCTTGGGATAGTAAAATGTGAACACTTACTTTGATACTGTATCTGACACCTCATAGTGATTTATTTATTCTTAGTATTTTTATGATGTGCTTCCTCATGGATATTAAAAACGACTGTAAAGTGTCATTTTAGGAATCCAAATAATTTTTTTGTGTGTGGGACAATCCTGCAGTGCTGTCCCTAAGCTTTTTCTGCTCAAGGCTAGTGTTCTATCACCTGAACTACAGCTCCACATCCAGCTTTTCAGTAGTTAATTGGAGATAAGAGTCTCCTGGACTTTCCTGTCCAAGCTAGCTTTAGACTTTGATCCTTATGTCTCAGCCTCCTGAGTAACTAGGATTACAGGAATGAGCCACCACTGCCCAGCTAAGAATATATATATATATATATATATATATATATAATATATATATATGTATATACATATATATATATATATTACAATTTAACAAGAGCTAAGAGTAAAATCAAGGAAGCTCCTTGCTAAAATTGATTTTATGACAGAAATTGGCTTTTGTTGAGTGTCTGGTTGAGTCTTAAAAATGATGCAAAAAAACTCATATAGGGAAATTCACTCACAGAATGAAGATAATGGTTTTTCAAGGATCTCAGTGGCAAGTCTGCACATGTTCACCTTTGCCTGATATGCCTATGGTATATAATCCTTAAGTATTAAAACAGTGTAAACTAATCAGGATAGTAGACTGTAAAACAATACTTGCATAGTCTTTCCATTTCCTAACAAATAGAGTAATGTCATTCATTCTGAAGGAGGCATAGAATTCCATTATATATACCACATTTTCTTGATCCATTCATCTACTGAGAGGCATCTGGGTTGGTTCCATTTCTTAGCTATGGTAAATAATGCTGCGATAAACAGTTGTGCTGGTAGCCTTTATGGCCTTGTTTGTGATCATTTGGGTAAATGCCCAAAAGTACGATTGCTAGGTCATAGGAGAGCTCTATGTGGAGTACTTTGAGGAACCTCCATACTGTTTTCCAAAGTGGTTGAACAAGTAACTAGTACATGTGTAAGACAACCAGAAAAGGCCAAAAGCTATATACATATGACCATATAAGATGATGTTAAACGAAATGAACCCCAAGATAGGGACACAAATGCCTTTTTTCTTTCTTGCTATTGTTTCTAACATATTTATAATGTACCATGTGATTTTTTTTGTTTCTTTGTATGTTCCTCCCCCAAGGTAAAACCCCTGTTTTCACTGTATTTGATGTCAGTGCCCTGCATCTTGTATATACACTTACCTAATTTGGGGAGGGGAAGGGAAAAAACAAAATGCTTAAATAAAGGTACAGGTTGACCCATTGTAACAATGGGATGTACAAAACACTATATTGAAGATGAACTTTACAACTTTGGTGGGGAGGGGAGGGTTGGTTGTGGAAGTGAGAGGGAAGGGATGGTAGGAGGGACACAAAGGAGGGCAACAATGCTCAATAGGATATGTACTAATTACCTTGCTTATGTAACTCTAACCCCTCTGTACAGCATTTTTACAATAAAAAACATACAATAATACTTGCATAAATGATTGTCTTCTCTGAGTCTTCATTTGTTCAGCATATTTATGAATTGCAAGTACAAACTAATTTTTAAGATTATATTTCTTCTGCTTCCACAAGCATCAATTTGAGTATTCTGTGTTGCCTGGGTGAGCTGCCTCATCTTGAGAGGAGTACTAGCTGCAACAAGAGGCCTCGGAATTTGCCAGAGTGGTCAGAGAGCCAATGAGAGAGACCAACTCAGTGCCTTTGGATTTCATTTTCACTATTAATGATATATATTCTATTTTATTGATTTCTGTCTTTATGTTTATTTCTCTCACTCTGCTTAGTCAGGGCTTGGTTTTAATTTTCTCTGCTGATTTTTTATGATAGAATCTTAGACAATTTATTATGAATCTTTTCTAATACATAATAAATTTCTCTTAACATCTGTTACCTGCATCTCTCCAATTTTTATATGCTTTACTTTTCATTCAGTTTCAATATTTTTAAAATTTTTTCTTATTTGATTTGTATATTTTTGGTGAAAGGGGGGAGGCTACTGGCAAGGAATGAACCTAGAGCCTCATATAAGTTTGGTAAGTACCCTATCACTGAACTAAACCCTCATTCCTCATAGGTACTTATTCATAGGTGTGTTCTTTAACTTCTAAATATTTTAAGGCTTTTTGAGATATTGTCCCCATTTCTAGCTTTTCTATCGGTAGCCTGAGAACAGACTCTGTCTGATTCCAGTTTTCTTTTGAGATTCCTTTTTACCAGGTCTGGACTCTTAACTGCATTTTGTAATTTAAAATATATGAATTTCTCAGCTGTGGAGTATAGTATTGCGATATACATATCATTTAAGTTTATCTGTCAGTCGATGACAGACTCCTGAGCCTAGTAATTATCCTGCTTAGGACTACCTCTTGCTGTCTGTGTGGTGAATTGTAGTGAATTAAATCAGGTTTGGGATAGAACAGGATTCATCAAGAATGATATCTGAAAGAGAAGTGAGGTGGACTGGTAACAGTTCTAATTGCCTGTTTGTAGAATAGACAGCTTGAATATAACTCATAACTTGAATTTCATCACAACATTAAGCACATTTGAGAGATATTCTAAAAATATGAAGCTAATACTCTTCAGAACTATCAAAGGTACAAAAAAACAAAAAGACTTGGAGACTGGATTAGGGTTGATGACAGTTAAATGTCCTGTCTGGCCCTGAGTTGGATCTCAAATTAGAAGAAAGACATCAGTGAATTAACTGTTGTAATTTGAATAAAACCTATATATTATATAATTATATTGGGTTGTTAATTTTCTGGTTTTGGTAATTTTCCTGTGATTATTTGAGATATTAATATTTGGAGTTAATGGGAAATATTACTATTTTTAATATTTAATATTTTTATTGTAAAGATATTGTACAGAGGGGTTATAGTTACATGAGTAAGGTAATAAGTACATTTCCTATGGAGCATTGTAACCCTCTCCTTTGTTTTTCCCCTACTGTCCCTTCCCTCCCCACACCCCAACACCTCCCTCCCCTCCCCAGAAGTTGTAAAGTTCATTTTCAACATAGTGTCATGTATGTCTCATTGTTACAGTGGGTCAACTTGTATCCTTGTTTCAGCATTTTGTCACTTCCCTTCCCCTCCCCAAATTAGAAAAATGTATATACAAGATGCAGGGCACTGGAATCAAATACAGTGACAACAGGGGTTTTATGTCAAGACTTACTTTAAAATAAGTTATGTTTTAATTTTTTAAGCATTACGGCATAGTAAACTTTCAATTCATATGCTTGAGAATTAAAAGAAAAACTAAATCAGTAACTAAACAAGTTACTAATATGTGTTGCTAATGACATGCAAATTTAAAATGGAGAATAAGGAGATATGTGAATTGAAACAGCAAATATTTTTAAATATTTTAAATAAATTGGTAAAATAATGTCAACTTATGTTTCCAGATCAAATAGATCCTCAGGCTAGATAGACACACCGGGGAAAAAATGTCCATCTATATGGTATTTATAAATATTTTACTTCTAGGTCCTCACATACATGGGCTCATAAAGATTAAAAGCAAAAGAATGTCAACCCCCAAAAGAATCAATATGCCTAGGTAGGCATGAAGTTAACAATAAAGTTGCTGAGTTGATAGAACACAAAAGATACTTGAAGGAAAATGTATTAACCAGGCACTGGTATCTCTTGCCTATAATCCTCGCTACTTAGGAGGCTGAGATCTGAGGATCAGAGTTTAAAGCCAGCCTGGGAAGGAAAGTCTGTGAGATTGTTATCTCCGATAAATCACCAGAAAACCAGAGGTGGTGCTATGGTTCAAGTAGTAGAGCACTATCCTTGAAGAGCTGAGGGACAGCACCCTGGCCCAGAGTTCAAGCCCCATAACAACCCCCCCCCAAAAAATTATTTATTATAAAGGCTACTATACCAGGATAAAAGCAGATTTTTATCTGCCAGGCAGATAAAATTTTTATTCTGAACTAAGGTAAAATTACTAATATAACCTCAAGATATGTAATTTCTTTAATTACAGAGCTGACCACATACTAGCACAAAGCAATTCTCAAGAAATCTGATCACAATGAAATTATACTAGAAATCAGCAACATACTTTTCTTCTTTTTCCCTTTTTCTTTCTTTAATGTATTTTTATTGTAAAAATACTGTACAGAAGGGTTACAGTTACATGAGAAAGGTAATGAGTACATTTCCTATTGAACATTGTTACCTCCTCCTTTGTTTTTCCCCTACCATCCTTCCCTCACCACCTACCTAAACACTGCATATGTGTGAAAATTTTCAAACAGACTCTGCATAACACATCAGTCAAATTAGAATTTTGAAATCAAAAATTAGAAAAACTTGAAAAAATTTCCACATTGTAAGGTAGAATGCAGTGCAGCAGCCTTGTTGCATTTGTGATTTGTCCAGAGGCAGAAGCAGTGATAAGCAGAGCTAAACATCAAACTCAAAAGTTTAAAATTGAAAACAGAATGGGCACAAAGAAAATAGAGGGAAAGAAACAAAAACTAAAAAGCAGTAAGGGTGTTCAAATCAGGCTACTGAAAAAAATGTAAAGAAGAATGGGACAAAAACTAGCAAGATGGGTCAAAAGGAAAATAAACAGGATTGTATCAGGAATGGACAGAGAAACATTAACATACATTGCTTTAAAAAAAAAAAGGAAGAAGAAAAGCTGTTTCTATGTCAGGACAGTTGGTGGTAACAGCAAGCTATGATCAGGTATCCCCCAAATGCCCCTCCCCTTATCCCTGGAAGACCTCTTGCTGACCTAACAAAACAGAAAACAGAAAATTAGCTATTCCACCACCAAGTCTCACTCTGCCCCAATTCAGTCCTGCTGTTCACTAACCAGAGCAGAACACACAGCCTCATCAGAAAAGGGGTTCTTAGGAGACTGAGACAACACATAGAATTTTTTTAAGATTTATTGTCCTATGTTTGACAGAACCAAGTCACAACATGAAATCCTATTACATGTGAGCTAATGGATGAGATATTATCACAATGACATTTGAATGGCAAGTGGGTTTTGAAAAATGAATGTTCCTAATAAAAACCTTTGAAAAATGGTACCTTGTATAAGAACAGAACTACTTGCCTCCTATCATTCCTGACATGCAGATGATGGTGTTCCGTTAGGCATATCACATTGACTCCCTTCAAGCCCTCCTATAGAAGAGTTCCTGCACAAACTGATGCCAATTAAAAGGATTCCAGAAAAGAAAGGCCAAGGCTTTGTTTTGCTTTTCAAGGAAAGCAATACATTTGGTCTCAGGAAATGGTTCTCAGCTGCTACAATACACTGCAAACACCTACTGAGCCTCCATGCCCTAGTTACTGGGGAAGGCCTAGGCTTTGGTGTTCTTCCCTGACTCTAGGCAGTTCTGAGATATGCTACAGCTGAGGGCTTTCCAGCTCCTGTGGGACACCATCTAGCGTTTCCCTCTTAAGGTCTATCATGTTAGTATATATCCTCACAAGCATGTTTTCAGGCCCTTTTAAACACACAGAAGTTGGATAATGCCCTAGGGCACATGACTTAGAAACAGGTTTAGGATTTGAGGAGTCTTACTCCAGTATCTGTTCATGTGCCTGCCATTTACATTACCTTGGAGTGACACACATGTGACAGCAAAGCTTTGCTGAATGAAGGACTCCTTCAAAGTAGCAAAGATCTAGCATAGACGTAACAGCTCAGTCTGATGGCCTTCAGTCAGAAGGTTCAGACCCAGCTCCCAAGATCCAAAGATAAATTGTGTTTGCCCTGCTCTACTCTAAGGAATTGTCCAAGCACCAGGGAAAGAAAAGGTCTGCTTTTGAATTTCTGGTTACTTGGCTTTGGCAAATCCAAAAGGAAGGAAACAATGTAACCAAGAAAGCTAGGCTGCAGGAGTTTGGAGATTACCTTTCCCCAACTCCTAGAACTATCTGTCTGAGTTTAAAGAAATTATATGTGCCACTCAAAGACTCCCATTGCTGCATAGCAAGAGCACCCTGTCCTGTGGTAGATATTAGGGGAAAACATGGAGATGGCAGAAGAGATCATTGTATAGAAGCTTCTAGGCCTACATAAGAACAGAACTAGAGGCTTGAGACATTGCATCACTTCACTACTGGGAATGTTTTCGAACTTAACTATAGTAAAAATCAGTGTCCTAGATTTTTAGGGGAAAATCCTACAAGTCAACTTTCCCACCAATGCCAGTTTATTTTGAACTAATATATGACCTGGTATTAATGGGAGAGAGACAGTCACATTTAATTATTCACCTGTTCAAGTCAAAATACAGATACCATTTCATACTAGCATCTTCTAAGAGCAACTCCCAGCCTACATGTCTACACAGGTGTATCTATATTTACTCTCCCTTCTAACCATGTCATCATCTTGCCTAAACATGTAAATGTCTGTATTTTATCATGGAAAAGACTGAGTGAGGGAAGGAGAAGCTTAGTTTCTTACATGTGATCTCAGTAGCCAGTAGCTTGTGAAAGTGGTGGGAGAGAAGCCACTGAGGCTTAGTGCAAACCTCTTCCTAATAGAACCTTTCTGTAGTGAGATGAGATGTGAACTCAAGAAAGGAGCAAGGGCTTCTTCTGTAGGGCAGGACCTTAGCAGCAGCATCTTTAGAGTAGTAAGTAAGGTCCTCAGCCTGTGACTAGGAAGCTGGAAGCTTGTCCTAAACAGAGGAATGATATTTTAAAGGACAGTTTAAAATCACAGCAGAACTTACATCCCAATGCATTCTGCCCTCTGTAATAGCAAACCAATTTTACAATGACATGAAGCACAGAAGGGACAATTGTCCCTCCTCCTCAACTCACTTCTAGGATGCATTTTGTTTATTTGTTCTTTTAGTTTACATACATTACTTATAAGGGGATTTCATTGTTACATTTCCACACATGTTTACAATGTATTCCTATAAACCACACCCCCTTTTTCAGTCTCCTTTCCCCCTATCTCCTTCCCCAAACAATTTCAAGAGGTTTCTCATATTCCTGTCATTTATATTTTTAGATCTAGAAACTGCATATCAGAGAACATGGCTTATTTCCTTTAACATGATGATCGCCGGCTCCATTTTCCTGCAAATGACAGAACTTCCAGGGTGTTTTGGTTTGGTTTTGTTTTTTTGTTTTTGTCAGTTGTGGGGCTTGAACTCTAGGCCTGGGCGCTGACCCTCAGCTCTCAGAGAGCACTCTACCACTTGAGCCACGGAGCCACTTCCAGTTTTCTGGTGGTTAAATGGAGATAAGAGTCTGACAGACTTTCCTTCCCTGGCTGGCTTTGAACCACAATCCTCAAATCTCAGCCTCCTGAGTAGCTAGGATTACAGGAGTGAGTCAACTGTGTCCAGCTTCCAGGGTGTTTATAAAAGGGCACTAAGAAGATTGCTAATGTTGGATACTCATTTTCCTTCTTTCACTTCTATATATGTGTTTTTTTTATCTTTAATTGTATAAAGGAGTTTTAGTTCAGTAAGTCAGTTTTTGAGTATGATGCATTTTGATCAGTGTCATCCCTTTCATAATTCTTCCCCATCTCTCCTAACACCACCCATCTCCTCAATTGTTCTATTCCATTTTCACATATATACATTGAATATTATGACTACCTTTATCCACCCTTTCATTCTCTGTCTACCATTCTCCCCTTGACCCCACCCCTTGCCTGCACCATATATTCCAGCTTCCTGGTATATATTTTGTTTATAGTTGTTCAAAGCAGTTACACCTTGCCTATGCTATACTTTAGCTAATATGTTTGTGTACATCACCCTGTGTACCTTTACATATTTAGATCTAACTGTCATATATGAGAGAAAACATGCATCCTTTGTCTCTCTGAACCTGAATTACTTCACTTAATATGAGCTTTTCCAGGTCCATCCATTTCCCTGAAAATCACCTAATATCATTCTTCTTTCTTTCACTCTTTAAGAAAATATTATATGCTAAGGTTATTTTTATTCTGATATTCATTCTTCATTCCTCCTGGCTTTTGTGTTATTTATTTATATTCATGTATATTAATTCTACAAAGTATATTCCATTATTCCATTTTCACATATGCATATAATTTACTTTGATCACATTAAGCCTGTTTTGTTCCTTCTAATCCCATACACCCTCCTTTTTTATTAAAAATTTTAACAGGTTGCATTGTTCTGTTTACTTCATTCTAGAGTATACTTTGATCATATTTAACCCTAATTCCTCTCTCCTTTTACCATCCCCTGTCCCACTACTTCTCCTTTTACATTCATGTAATTTTTTTAGGTCTAAATTCCACATGTGAAAGAAAACATGGTTTGTCTGTCTTGGTCTGGTTTATTTTGCTTAACACAATGATTTCCAGTTTCATCCATTTTTTTTTCTGCAAATGACATGACTTTGTTCTTCTTATGATTGAATAATACACGTTTTTTGTTTTTTTGTTTTTTTTGTCGGTCATGGGCTTGAACTCTGGGCCTGGGCGCTGTCCCTCAGCTCTTCAGCTCAAGGCGAGTGCTTACCACTTGGGCTACAGCGCCACTTCCGGTTTTCTGGTTGTTTATTGGAGATAGGAGTCTCACGGTCTCTCCTGCCCGGGCTGGCTTTGAACCGCGATCCTCAGATCTCAGCCTCCTGAGTAGCTAGGATTACAGGCTTGAGCCACCAGCACCACGTTTGTATCATATCACATTTTTTTTATCCATTCATTAACTAATGGGCCTTTAGGCTGATTTCATATTTTGGCTATTATGAATACTGCTATAATAAACAAGGGTGTACAAATGTATCTTACATGTTGACTTACATTGCTTTGAATGTATGGCCAGGAGTAGCATTCCTTTATAAAAATACTCAAAGTAAGCCAGCCAACTGTGGTTGCTCACACCTGTAATCTGAGAATCATGGTTCAAAGCCAGTCTGGGCAGGAAAGTCCATGAGACTCTTATCTCCAATAAAAACCACAGAAAACCGGAAGTGGCACTGTGGCTCAAATGGTAGAGCACTAGCCTTGAGCTGAAGAGCTGAGGGACAGCGCCCAAGCCCAGAGTTCAAGCCCCACAACTGACCAAAAAAAAAAAAGACTAACCTAGGTATAATGTGAGATCCCTATCTCAACCAATATTTTTTTAAGCTGGGTGTATCATCTCAAGTTCATGGAAACCATTAATAGTGGGATTATGGTATAGGCTGATTCCAGGCATAAATACCAAAGTCTTTGAAAAAAGCAAAAAAACAGTGGCAGCATGGTTCAAATGCTAGAACACCTGCTTAGCGAGTGCAAGGCCTTGAGCACAAACCCGTTCCAAAACAAACAAAATAAGTCATCTCATTGACAAAATGTGATGAACCCATCCTGCGAGCCTGGAGACCAACCTGGATACTCACCACTTGTGGAAGGAAGGGTGGATATGGGAAGCCAGGGTCTGTTTTTAAAAATTACAGTTCCGTAAAACCTGCCTCTCTTGTCTTTGTAATATTTTATCCTGTTAAATCCTTTGGAGTGAAAGGCTGCCCCTGGCTATCTAGCAGCCATTGAGGCTTATTGAAATGCAGACAGGCCTGATAGGCCTGATTTCCACTTCTCTCTAAGGCTCAAGCATCATCTTTCTAGTCTCCAAAGAGGGCAGTGAGGATCAGGTTGAGACATTTGGCACCCAAAGGAATGGATGTAACACTAGTCTTTTAGGTTCTGGATTTCTCCCCATATGTCTGCCAGTCTTGTGAGAGCAGTAGAGACACCGTTGCCCATTTCATCAAGGCCCCACCACTTCATTTTGGGAAAGTTCAGTGTTGTTTCATTTATGACACAATCCTATAAATACTTTCATTTAGAAAAACAATGTTGTTTTTTAAATAAAAATTGACATCATTGCTAACACCCCTCATAAATGAAACTCAAGTAATTCTGAATATTTTAAAAACATGAAAAGCCAGGCTCTGGTACCAAATACCTATAATTCTAGCTTTTTAGGATGCTACTCAGATCTGTGGATTGTGGTTGGAAGCCAGCCCAGACAGGAAAGCCCATGATACTCTTATCTCCAATAAACTACCATAAAAGCTGGAAATAGGGCTGTGGCTCAAGTGGTACAGCACTATCCTTGAGGAAAAAAGCTCAGAGACAGCACCTAGAGCGTGAGTTCAAACCCTGGGACTAGCACAAAACAAAGCAAAAAAAAATACCAAAAAACCATGAAGATAATCAATTAAAGATGACATACAAAAAACAAGGAGCTTTTAGAAGTTATTAGGCACTCAGACTTTGTAAGCAAGACCAAGAGTTGCAATTCGTAAAACTCACCATCAGCATCTCTGAGCATGTGGCCTTAGGAAAAGAAAAGTTAAAATGCCACATTTCCGAGGCTGAAATATTAGAATATTAGAAATATTAGAAATAAGATGCAAACATAAAGGGGACCCAAATAGGGAATAATGAAGTAAATCTCTCCTCTTTGCAGATGACATGATCTTGTATTTAAAGGACCCTATGGACTCCACTTCCAAGTTACTTGAGCTGGTCCCAAACTTTGGCAAAGGAGCAGGGTATAAAATTAACCCTCAAATATCAATGAGAAGAGCACAGCTGAAATCAGGAAAGTGACCCCTTTTGTAATAGCCTCCCAAAATAAAATACCTAGGTTTTAACTAAAGAAACAAAGGAACTCAATGATAAAAATTTTAAGAGTCTGAAAAAGGAAATTAAAGCAGAACTAAGGAAGTGGAAAAACCTCCCATGCTCCTGGATTGGGAGGATTAACAATATGAAAATGGCAATACTGCCAAATGCTATCTACAGATTCACTATCCCAACTTCATTCTTCAACGAAATAGAACAAGTAATCCAAAAATTCATATGGAACAATAAAAGACCCCCGAATAGCAAAAGCCATCCTTAGCAGAAAGAACAGTGCTGGAGGAATATCAATACCAAACTTCAAACTCTACTACAAAGCCATAGTAATCAGAACAGCTTAGTACTGGCACAAGAACAGACCTGAGGACCAATGGAATAGAACTAAAGATCCAGAAATGAACCCACAGGCCTATAGCCACCTAATCTTCGACAAGGAAGCCAAAAAATAGAATGGAAGAAAGCCTCTTCCGTAAATGATGCTGGGAAAATTGGTTAAACACCTGTAGAAAACTAAAGTTAGATCCTTATATATCACCCTGCACCAGACTCAATTCCAAATGGATCAAAGACTTTGAAATAAAAGCAGATGACACACTGAAAACATTACAGGAAGGAATAGGAATAACTCTAGAACTCCTGGCACAGCCCAAAATTTTCTTAATAATGACCAAGAAACACAACAAATCTAAGAAAGATTGGATAAATGGGATTGCATGAAACTGCAGAGCTTCTGTATGGCAAAGTACATAGCTAGCAAGATCAATAGGAAGCCCACTGATTGGGAGAAGATCTTCACTAGCCATACAACAGACAAGGGCCTCATACCTAACCCTTACTTGGCTTACAACAAAATTTCTGCTCCTCCTTCATCTTCTGTGCTTCCAGTGGCCTACATATGAAATCTCTGGTTCTCTTCTGCATCAGCCTAATACTTTTAATCAGAAAGACAAACAGGGTGGTCATCTGATTTCTGCTTTACAATGTAGTATAGGTGCTCTGGAGAATGTGAGTTAAAATGTTGAGGGTGGCAGACATACCTTAGAAGTCAGAACTAGGCTCTCCTCACCTAGAAGATGTGGCTCACAGTGTCCGTTGGCCTAGGATCTGTCTCTGAGGGTGAAGTTGGTCTAGGTCATTACCAAAGCTCCTTGCAGGTTTTGGAATAACATGAGGTAAGTCAAGCTCAAATTCTCTGTAGTGATTTTGTGAAAAATTTTGTAAAATGTAGTGTCCCTCAACAACTATCTCTCCCTCCCCCTGCCTCTCTGTTTTTCTGTCTCTCTGTCTCTGTCTCTCTCCGCATATATATGAGGTAGCTGATCTCTGCCTATAATTACCCACTACAGAACCGGTCTGGTGCCTCTTCACTCTCAGCTGGCAGTAAGTAAAGGACAGAGCAGATAGGATGGTGGGCTCTTTCCAGCTGCTTCTGCAAAATTGATACCCTAAGTTTTCTTCTCCATTCTACACAGCTACACCTGGAACTTCAAGAGGTGACAACTGCATTGGCACTATGGAACAATGGTGTCAGATGAACTCCTGTGAGGCCTCCCATGGCACTGAGCTTCCTGTACGTGGCTCAATAATTGTTTTCATTAAATTGTCATCCAGATTTGAATAAAGGTTGTTCCTATTAGCAGTATTAGTGTCAGCTTGCATAATTGTACCATGTTTATACAAAATGTTAACATTTGGGAAAACCAGGTGCAACAAGGTATAAGGTCACATTGTAGGATGTTCTCTAAATCTAAAGTTACTTCAAAATAATTTGATAGAAGTTCGAGTAATGCCCTGCCAGCTCTTTCCCTAAAGAATCTTGAAGTCAGGAGCAAGCAAGAGAAGGAGTTTACAAAGATGGTCAGAACTGAACATTGTTCACAGTGTTTCTAGTTAGCCCGGAGACTTCAGGGAAAGGGAGATGTCCCTCCTCATCTCATCACTGTCTATGCTCACCTTTGTCAAAGTTTTGTTGATCTCCAGAATGGGAGTAGGATCCAGACAGATCCCCGGGCTCTCTGGCAGGAAACAACTCTACCTAAGTCTGAATTTCCCCAGAGGGAATGGAATGCCTCTAGACCTTTTGAGCAAAGGGATCATTTCTATTTTTTTCTTCATTCATTTTTCAACAACTACTTTTCAGTGTCATGCTAATCAAAAGTAGAGAGCTCAGCCAGAGCCTGGCAAGATGGCCTCCCATTTATGATAGCTTTCCAACTGCTAGGTCAAGTTTGAGTGCTCGTTCTGATTCCTTCCCACCATTCCCTGATCATAGGCACTTCCCTGTGACTCAGAGGACAATTTATCCTCCAGTGAGCCTTTTCAAGAGGCAGAAAACAAATTTGAGATCAAATTAACCTCTTCCATTCTTGTCCATAGTGCTTGTGTCCTCTACGGACTAGAATATAACATTTTTGAATATCAAAGCCAAGCTCTTCAAACCCAGGTTCATTTCTTTCCTCATCACTTCATTTTCCTTCTTCCCTCAAGACTTTGAAAGATTCCTTGCTCTTACCTTGAGTGGTCTGAAATATTTTTCTCTGCCTCCTCTAGCCACTGACTACCCAGCCATCTCTTCAACACAGGGTTTCTTGGATTCTTCCCCCTCATCACTGATTTGTTAGCCTGTCCCATGATAGTTTAACTACTCTATTGACATGAAACTTCTAGAACTTTGATGTAATCAAAACTTATTTCATTGGAAGGGAAGGGGAAAAACAAATCTTTTAAATAGGGATACAGGTGAACCCATTGCAACAATGAGATGTACAAGTCGTTATGTCCAAAAATGAACTTTACAACTTTGGTGCAGGGGTGGGGGAGGTGGGGGAGTAGGGGGGAGGATTGGGGGGGCGGGGGGAGGATGGGAAGGGATGGGGAAGGGAAACAAAGGAGGAGGCTACAATGCTTGATAAGAAATGTACTCATCTTGCCCATGTAATTGTAACCCCTCTGTACAGTATTTTCACAATAAAAAAAATAAAAATAAAAAAACAAAAAAAAACATTTCATTGTCAGTTGATAGTCCAATGTGATGCTCCTGGCCAGATGGCTGTCTGGAAGCTCTCCTCAAGGACTAACTTTATTGCCAGATAGTAGAGTTTTTGAGAAGTGGGACCTACTAAGAGGTCTTTGAGAGCATGACCCTGAAGGAGACTGGGGCTACAGCTGTCTCTCTAATCTCTCTCCAACTTTGAACTGAGTAGTTTCCTTTACCATGTGCTTTTTCCATAACCTGACCAAAGGCCAAAAACAATGGAACCAACTGATCATAGGATAAAACTTCCCAACACTGTGAGCCAAAATAAACCTCTCCTTTTTTATAAGGCTATTTTCTTAAGTGTTTTCTATAGTGTTGAAAATGAACAGAACTCCTTCAGAATATAGGAAAGAACATTTTCTAATTTATTGTCTAATTCCTGCATTCTCCTAATATCAAAACCCAAAAACCTTATGAGAAAAGAAAATGACTGACCCAGACCAACACAAACCTAAATGATAAAATCTTCAATGCAATATTGACAAACTGTACCTAGGAATATATAAAAAGGATAAAACATAACCAAGTAATATTCACCCAGGAAGCAAAATGTTGTTTCAACATTTGAAGATTAATTAATTCATTTCCCCTTCTAACGACGCTAAAGAGATGAGTTTAAAAACACAGTAAAGTCTTCTCCTTAATAGTTACAACATCCATTGGCTTTGGAGTCTAAACTCAGCTCAGGATTTCTGCTGCTTCCCAATATGTGGTCATGACCAAATGTCCAGACTACTCTGTTACACACTGAAGGAATGAGGAAGGGTCAGTGATGAAACAAGACTATGACCTTGAGAGCTTGAGAAGTGCCCACCTCACCACTTCCCTCAGATCTTAAGAAGCACAAGGTGAGTTTGCCAGAAACAAGCCAGGGCCATGGCTCACAGTATATGTGTGCAAAGGACAGCCACTCTGTTTGATCCATGCCACAGGCAGGTGGTTGTGTCAACAGTTTGAAAATCCTATGGGATTGCACTTAAGGTGATGGAACATGGGGAGCCTTGGGAAATTTCTGCAAAGAACCCTGATGACCACAGGAGTGTTGGATGTTAATACTGACATCTGAATCATATGTATATCTCATAACTGATGAAGTCCTGGCAGGGCAGGGTTGGAGTATGAGATGTTGAGCTCTGGTGCAAATTGTACATGGCCTTCATTAGGCTGCTCTGTTTCCTTCCACAGGCTTCTTTGTTTAGAAAAGGGATCCCTCAGACCCAGGCTGGAGACAGAAGCTCTAGGTTCTGCTCTGGCAGTCATAATGGATATTATTATATCCCACAAAGCAGACTTACCTTCCAGGCCTATTGAGAACTTGGCTGCTCTTCCCCAAAGACTTTACCTAATGGCCCTTCTGTCTTTTGAGTCCTTATCCTAGCCCTTTCTCTTTGAAGGCAAAGTATGAGGGGAGAAGGCTGAAGTTGCCCACCAGCTTTTACACAGGATCTGGAGTAATAATCTGGGACATTAGTTGGAGCATTTGTTGCTACTGAGCGAGGTGACCCTGACTTTTTCTGGAGAGTCATGAGTAGTCTGGGAAACTGGCACATAAACAGAGACTCAAAGTTGATTGCAGGTCCTGAAAAATCAAGACCAAGTTGAATTAAAGTGGTTGCATATATCATGTTGTGTACTGCTGGTACACAATAGGTGTTCACTACATGTGAGCCATTTTATCTATATTTTTATAGGAATAATAAAAGTGTCCACAGGCTAATTACCACAACTAAAACATTATTTACTATAGGCTAATTTACACATGAAGGTTCATTTACACCTCATGGGAACTGTATGAGGCAAGGGACTATAATCTTTTTTTCTTTTCTTTCTTTCTTTTCTTTTTCTTTTTTTTTTTTTTTTGAAGATGAGGCTTTGCTATGTTGCCTGGGCTAGTCTCAAGTTTCTGACCTCATGCAATCCTCCTGCCTCAGCCTCCCGAAGTAGCTGGGGCTATAATTACAGAACTGAGGCATGGAAATTTTCAGAAACTGGCCCAGGAACCTATGGGTTTCCATAGCTTGGTCTCATCTCATTGACACTTTCTGGAGGTTGATTACCCCAACAACCACATAACAGACTAGTGGGCTTTTCTAGGCTGTTGATTTCTCGGCTGCTGCTTTTCTAGGAAATTTCTATGCTTGTTTGTCAAAAGCAGATTCCCAAATCCAGTAGTTGACATTTCAGTAAGATCACAGTCTCAGTAACAAGACTAGAGTTTAGTTACCAGTGGGGTATTACCATGCTCTGCTTCTGAGAATTTTCTTTTAAAATTGTCCCCTAATGTCCAAGACAGGCCAGCATTAGTAGCTCACACCTCTAATCCTAACTACCCAAGAGGCTGAGTTCTAAGGATCTTGGTTCAAAGCCAGCCTGGGCAGAAAATTATGTGAAACTCATCATCTCCAATAAACTACTCAGAAAAAGCTGGAAGTGGCTCTGTGACTCAAGTGGTAAAGCACTATCTTTGCAAAGAAACTCAAGGATAGTGCCCAGGCCCTGAGTTCAAACCCCAGAACAGAACTAGCATGTACATACACACACACACGCACACACACACACACACACACACACACACACACACACACACACACACACACACACTCCCAACAATTGCTTTAAGGGGAGGGGACCTCAGGACCAGAAGGGTACATTCCTGCCATCTCCATCATAGGACTGCAGAGGCCCCTCTGTGAACTGACTGTGCCTGGTGTCACAGTCTTCCTGTCATGGTCCCTAAGATCACCATGATAGGTTCAGGCCACACTACCTCACTCATTTCCTGGGGCTCCCCCGAGTGTTGTGGCTTCTGGGAGGAGGTGAACAGAATACAGGTCCTGTGATCAATGAACAACGGGGTGGGGGGGGAGTAGTCTAAGGCAACATTTGAATCCTTATCTTGGGGTTCATTTCACCTAACATCAACTTATCTGACTGTTTCTGCTTGTCTCAGACATATACTAGTAATTGCAAATAAGGGAAACCATGGGACCTATGTTTCCTTGGGCCTGGCTTACTTCACTTAATATAATTTTTTCCAAGTCTTTCCATTCTTGAAAGCACCCTATCTCCTGTGGGCCTGTGGCCCTGCTCTGTCTTACACTGTTATAAACAGTGGTCCTTCTCACTGCCTCATTCCCATTCGCAGGTAGACAGGCTTCTTCTCTACTTCTCATCTTAGTCAATTCTTCCCTCTCCTGGGTCCTTGCATCACGACTACATTTCTTCACTCAACTCCTTAGCCATAGTCCTAGAATTGTCCAAACACCATCCTGGCTACTCTTTGTTTTGTTTAACTGACATTTGTCCCTCCATCACCCTAAAGAAGCTCTGGCCAACATCACCCAAGCCAAAGGCATGATTAATACTTAGTTCCTGTATCACTCAGGATCCTGGCAACATGCTATGAAATGTATTTCTCATTGGCTTCCTGCCTACCTGCCTCTCTGAGACTCTGTGCTGGTGTCTTTTCTTCCTGATCCTATTTCTTCAGTCTCTACATCTCAGTTCTGACTTATACAAGTTGATTCTCTGGAAGCCTCTGTCCTCCCTTCCCTGATTCAGTACCTTTGGGTTTTCCCAGCACCTCCGGACACCTCAGCCCCATGCCTTCGTTCCACCAGGGGCTTCTTAGTTTCTTGTAAAAGATAAGATTAGAGTAACCCCACAATTTATTCCTACCTTAATTTCATAAACACAACAGGGAAATGCCAATGACACACAAGCTGTTCCTCATACCACCTTGTTTTCAAGCTCAGTGATGGAAACACACCACTTCCTTTCATTGAGTCAGGTCAGCCGAGTCTCCCTCTCGTGGAATCTACCAGTAGCTGTGTGATGCCAGCTACACAGGAGCACCTGTCAATGTTTCCACTAAATCGACTCTCCCGGTGGAACTCAGTTGTTGAAAGGCTGTGGCTTGGTTTCGGTTATTGTTTTCTCTTTTTTCTAAATTGCATAAGTCATTAAGTGTAAAAGAACAAGGAGGCAAATTTTCTTTAAAGAGATGACTTTTGAGCTACTGTCTTTGGGCCAACAGGGACTTTGGGGCTCCCTCAGCAAGTCTAGTCAGAGGCCAGGGGCCAAGACAGAGGGCTGCCATTCTCTCTGCCCTCACCCTGCCTGTTGCCACTCCTGTCATCCCTCCAGCTTGCTAATTATCTCTGACTTGGCACAGTGTCAGTCCTTATGCTGGGCCTCGTAAAAGCCCATGGTGACCTCAGAATTTCCATGAGACCACTTCTTTGTGAAGTGTGGACACACTGATGACCATTTCCAGCTTTTGTCTGAATCCTAGAAACTGCCTGTGTCTCTAGGCTTCCCTCAGGGTTTCAGTTCCAGTGTCTGAACTGAAGACCATGACAATAGCCACTCACCTCAGGCAGATTTGGGCTCTAAGTCATATTTCCCTGTATACCTGCCCTGGATCACCACCTGGCCCTGCTATTCTCCTCTCAGAGTCCCCACTGACAGGCTGTGTTTCATCAAGCATAACTGTGGTTTTTTCAGGATCCTGTGGGTGCTTCATTTTCCTTTTTCTTTTTTGTCAGTTGTGGGACTTGAACTCTGGGCACTGTTCCTCAGCTCTTCAGCTCAAGGTAAGTGCCCTACCACTTGAGCCACAGCACCACTTCCAGTTTTCTGAGTGGTTTATTGGAGATAAGAGTCTCATGGACTTTCCTGCCCGGGCTGGCTTTGAACTGAAATCCTCAGATCTCAGCCTCCTGAGTAGCTATTACAGGCGTGAGCCACCAGCACCCAGCCCTCATTTTCCTTTAACAGTTTCTAGGACAGTGCCTGGAGGTGTTTCTAGAAAGACCCATACCAGGGTCTCATCAATCCGTTAATTTGCTTTTGTTTCAGAGACTCCATTTCATTCCACTAAAACTTAAAAACCATAGAAATCAGTTTATCATCCAGCAGGTCATGGAAACACATTCTACTTTGTTTACTTACAGTGATTCTGTTAAATCCCCAACTTACTGCTTCAAATTCTGAAAAACCAGAGGAAGAACCTGCACACACGCGCACGTGCATACACAGACACACAGACACACAGACACAGACACACAGACACACACAGACACACACAGACACACACACACACACACACACACACACACACACACACACATACACACACACACCATCATCATCACCCAAAAAGAAAAATCAAGACACGTGCTTTCTCATAGTCTCGGGTTCTGCACCCCATCAGGGAGCTGCCTTTTCAATGTCTACCACGCCTTAACCTGCACCCTCTCTACAGCCATTTCTCATTTCCTCTTGGGTATTGTGGTTTGGTCTTTGATTTCAAACACATTCAATATCCATTCAGCAAAAAAAATTTAATCACCAAATAAATTGATTTACCAAATATTTCCTAGCAGTCTTCCTTGCTCTGCTTTTACTTGGTCTCCCAGAAGCCCTACCATGGCTGGTGCCCCCCTTGCAGACTACCACCTGCCTTCTTCCCAAGGCTGGGCTTCTCAAGGACAGGAGCTGCATGTTAGGCTCTGGAGAAGCCTTTGTTCAATGGGTCAAAGGGTGAAAGGTCCAAGATAGAGCTGTTGCCCAGTGCTCACCTTTAGCAAGCATTTGTTACATAATAGTTACTGCATAGTCCCCTATATTGATTCTTAGCAAAACTGTGGGCCACCACCATGCCCACATAACAGATAATAAGAAGGACTCCCAAGGTCTAGTCAGTGGCAACACCTGGACTAGACAGTAGGACTTCATCACAACATTAAGTAGACTAGGGCACACATAGCAAAAGTTGAATCTAAGCCATAGGGTTCAAGCACCAAAAGTGGTATTTGGTTTTTGGTTCCTGCAAAGTGCCATGTAATATCAGGGAGCATTTAGGAATTGACTCAAGTTTCCAGGTCTCCTGAGCTAAAAGGGTAGAAAAAAGGAATATTTCAGTTCAAGAAGAGGAGCTTCTGTTTGATACAGTTGTCCTGTGGAAGGATGGACTCATGTGATGTAGGTGGTACTCTCTTCCTGGGGAGACTGGGTTAAAGGTGGAGATCCAGAGCAGGTGGAGATGCCCAGAGTGGCTGCTCTGCCTCTGTACACAAGGTTACCTAGTTATGTCAGTGGTCTGTTTTTTTGTCTTCCAGGCCTAGCTTTGTCTCATTTCCAGGAAGACCCTTTGTCCCCTCTATGGGCATGAATGGGAGGGGCCTAGGCATGACTAGGACTCTGGAGGCCTTTGCCTCCCTTCCTTCCTTCCTCTTTCCCTCCCTCCCTCTCTCTCTACTTTTCACCATTCCTTTCTCTTTCCTTCCTTCCTTCTTATTTTTTCTCTCAGACAGGGGCTTACTATGTTGCTCAGTCCTCCTGCCTCAGTCTTCCAAGTAGCTGTAACATTATATATGTGCCATCACATGCAATAACTACCTCCTTTTTCATAGTCTACTTGCTTCTGTCTTCTGCTCTGACTTTACCTTTAATTTTTATTTGGTTTTTATTGTTTTTAATTGCATTTCCTTCTCCACTTGGACATTGGAAAACAAAGTACAACTAATTTCCCTCCTTCCAGGTCTCCTGCCTGATGTTCCATTCCCTCTTGTTGCCAACGCCTAATCTTGCTTCCATTTCTCATGTTCATATTTCACTTCAGCCTATCCATTTCCAAAGAAACCTTTCTGGCTTTCCCTAAGCAAAGCTCCCCTCCTCTTCCCCCCTCCTGTTGTCTCCACCCATCTATAAGCCCTTCCCTACCACAAAGGGTCCTAGCTGCACCCCTGGACACCCCCACTGCAAAGATGAACTGGAGAAGCCCAGTGCAGGTTTGGTCTCACTCTTAGCCACAGGTCTTACAAAAGAGACACCAGAACAACATTCTGTGTTATCTAACTCTTTTCATCATAGTATGTTTCTTTCCTTTTCACCAATTCAAGTTCATCCAAACTCTTTCATTTTAAACACATAGTAAAATAGCTAGAAATAGTACAATGTATAACTGTCCAATGCTGCCATTCCAGATTCATCCTTACTCTGTTTTATGAAATAAAATGAAATAAGGAGCTGTAAACTAATTCACTACCATTTGCGAATAGATTTGTATTTTCTTTATCTCAACAGAATTTTGTACACTTGAAAAGCAGTGGAAATATATGTGCATGGAATACTGTTGATCCAACTACTATGTGCTTATGAAAATTTTATATACCTCCTGAAGTAGTTTATGTGGCCAGGAGGCCAATTCATTATACTGTTCTATTTTTGCAGTGCTAGAGGTCAAACCCACAGCCATGAGCATGCCAGGCACACACTCTATTAGAGTAATTTGTTATTTTGACTCAGAGTACCCATACATAGCTCAGGCTGATGCCAAACTTCTGTATAGCCTAAGCTAGCCTCAAACTGTTTATGTTGCCAAGTGCTATTATGTTGGTGGCTCACGCCTGTAATCCTTGCTACTCAGGAGTCTGAGATCTGAAAGGATCATGGTTCAAAGCCAGCCCGGGCAGGAAAGTTTGTGGGACTCTAATCTCTTATCTTGCCTTGAGCTAAATAGCTCAGGGACAATGCCCAGGCCCAGAGTTCAAGGCCCATCACTGACAAAAGACAAAAACAAACAAAAAACTGCTTATGTAGCCCAGACTTGCTTTGAACTCCCGATCCTTAACCTCATGCATGCTGGAATTAAAAGAAAGTATTAGAATGTCTGGCTGTTATTATTTTCTAATATTTAATTTTGAAGTAACTTAGATTTACAAAACAGTTTATAAACATATGCAAAAATTTTTCTCCATCCATGTTTTCCAGATGATTTAGCTTCCCCATGATTTAGCATTCTTCACATGATTTAGCATTCTTCACATCTATATGTTTCTCTGAATCATCAGAGAGCATGTTGTAAAGATTTGTAATCACTATATTATGCATTGTATTTCCTAAAATCAAATACAGAGACATTTTGCCACATAGTATAATTATCCACATTAAGAATAGACTTTGATTTGATCCTAAAAATAATCTAATCCCCATGCAATACTCCCAAGTCACTAACATACCCTCTAATGCATCTTACAGAAAGGAAGAAAATGTTTCCCAGGTCTTGGGCAGTATTCACTTGTGTCTCTCAGTCTCCTTTATCTAGGACATCTCTGCCCATCACCTGCCTAATAGCCTTGACTCCCCTATAATCATGGTTATTATTACTGTTAGCTAGAAATCCAAGAAACACTTTTTTCATTAGCAAGTGCTTTTCTGAGATAGACACCTTTTCCCAACACCCACAGCACCACAGAAAGACTGTCTTCCTGAGTCTGTGTGGTTTTCTGGCCAGAGATGAGGTATCTGAGACATACTAAGGTTTGGCTCATGATGGGTTGGAGGTGAATGTAGAGTAAGCCCAGGCCTGCCTGAAGCATTGCACATGTCTCCTCCTAGAAAGTTACCAGGCATCTCTAATGACCCTTGGGAAGATGAAACAGAAACCAGCATTTGGAAGATCTTTTCTTTATCTATTTTCCACACCTTTTCTGAGGTAGAAACTTGGAGGAAAACAGAAAGTTGTATAAGACAGGAAATATCAAGCCAACACCTGCAGGGAAAGGGGGGGGCAGGGAGCACAGGGATGTAAACTTTTGGTGTCCCAGCTGCACAAACCACAAAGCACAAAAGATTCAATTATGGTCTCTACACTGAGAGCACTGGTGTCTAACACAGTTTGATCACAAGTCATAAACATGTTGGGACTTCTCTCCCTGCAAATAACCCTACTGTTGACAGAAGGGCAAGAGGACCTGGGGAAGAGAAGAGAAGATGCCACCAGGAAAAGAGAAAAGGGACAGCCAGCAAGAGTGCTGGAAATAGCAGTGTAACAAGAAGAGAAGGGGAGGAAGAACAGCAGGTTCTCACTGCAGAAGTCAGTAGTCTATATTTGAAATTCACAACCCAGGGAGCAGTGGCCACATGAGGGAAGCCATGTCCTGGCTTTAAGGGGATTGTCCCTCTCCATTGTAAGCCTTAACAGTTTACAACAGTGTCCCTTAGCTTTTCCACTCAAGGCTGATACCATCTGAACGATACCTCTGCTTTCAGGATTTTGTTTGATTATAGTCATGAACCACTGACTTCTGATGATAATTTCTTTTCAAAAACAATAATCTGAGAGTCAAAGGAATGGATTCTTGTGTTGGTTTCTTGACCTTGGTGTTTATTCTTGAAACTTCTGTCTCCTGGTGAGGCACAGGAGATATTTAGGTATTTGATAATTTGTGTTGCAAATAGTAGTCATAATGGTGGTGGTGTCACATTGTTATTATTCTTAGAAAAGGGAGAGCATATCTGACCATCTGAAAATAAAAATGACTGGAGATACATTGGAGCCTTTGAAATGGGTAAAGAATCAAGAAAGCCAACACAGGCTGGGCATACATTGTGAGGGTCCTTGTTGCAGCAGTGAGTATAGAAAACCTATAGTAGTTACACAAAATTATTCAGGATCACATTTGTGACCTACCCACATTCTCTACTTGTGAAAATGAATCTCTGGAAATAATTGCCGATGCTCTTGTACTATGCTTTAGGTGTAGTCTGAATGCCCTCAGGGTCCTTTTTATTAAAGATCTGGCACTCAAGGTTAGGAGGTGTAGAATCTTTGGAGGAGGAAGTCTCATAAGAGGTCATTGAGGCAATGACCACTGAAGGAAATGTGTATCTCCTGTATCTCCCTGATGTTTCTGTCCAATAATGGAAGCTTTTATCCCTCCACAATTGGCTCAAGTGCCTCTGCTGTCATGTACTTTTAGTAGGAGAATCATTGACAGAATTGAGCCAAATCCTAGCATGAGAGCTAGGAGGATCATGGTTCAAAACCAGCATGTACAGAAACATTTCCAAGATTCCATCACTAACAAAAGCAAGCCTGGAATCATGGTTAAAGTGGTAGAGCACCAGCATTAAGCTATCTGAGTTCAAGGCCCTGAGTTCAAGTAGAACCAGAAAAAAAAATTGATCCAATGCAGGCACCATGCCCTCTGATTTTAAAACTGAGCTAAATAAACTTTTCTTTATAAATTTAAATGATTCAGGAATCTCAATTGTACAAATGCAAAACTGACTAATATGAGTAGATAATAAAATCCCACCTATGCTATGATTGCCATCCTGTAAAAAGACATGATATGGACAAGCAGTGGAAAGGAGTAAAGACAATACACTGATTAAATCTGTATTGTGTTAGGAAGTGTCTGTAAAGCATACAGTGGGAGATGTTTACCAACTCTCCACTCATTCCTCATTCCATCCTTCAGCCAACTTCTTGTGTCTTGTGTTGTCTCAGGTACTGTGGGAGCCCAAGAGAAGCAGTCTGGTCCTCTTGGAACTGCAGGTTTAGCACACAGTAATTTTGTAGCTGTGACTGTGTTATAAGACACAGGCTCATAGCGAGGCCCCAATGTTTTCTTCACAATCACTCCTCTAATGAGGAAACTTGAAGCCTGAGATGTGTCTCTTCTTGGAAGCTTTAGCGATGGTGTTCAGATACAGGCTGGGAGCAGCAAAGTTAGGAAGGCCTGTTCCCTAAAACAGGCAGTCATTTGGGATACTGGTGGCTCACACCTGTAATCCTAACTACTCAGGAGGATGAGATTGAGGACTGTGAGTCAAAGTTTGGGTGGGAAAGTCCAAGAGATTCTTATCTCCAATTAACCACCAAGAAGCCGAAATTGGAGCTGTGGCTCAAGTGGTGGCGTGCTAGCCTTGAATGAAAAAAAAACTAAGGGACAGCACTCAGGGCCTGAGTGTAAGCCCAATATTAGCGTGTGTGCATGTGTGTGCGCGCGCGCACACACACACACACACACACACACACACACAATCCAGAAAGTGATTTGTGAGCTTTATTTCCAGCAGCTCTTAGTTCTAAAGACTAATTGTGTAAATGTGGTCCAAAACGATGTGTTCATTAACCAGTACTGAATTCATCTGTGATGATTGATCTGTATGGAAGACATCTGTTCCTACTGTGTGTCTGCATGAAATAATGGAAGTGAGCAGGGCCTCTGTGCTGCTGGAAGCTAAAGGAGCTCTGCCCCACGCACAGGAGTTGGCCCCTGTAAGTGCACAGGAAGGACTTTCCAAACAGTAAGGACAGTGTCTCAGTGATGTAGATAACAGGGTATCTATGTCCCAGTAGCTACCTAGCTTCCTCTGGCAGGCATGAAATGGGAGGGGAAAGAAGAGAAGGGGAAAAAGAAAGGGAAGGGAAAGGAAGGGAGAGAAAAAGAAGAGAAGGGAAAAGAAAGATAAGGGAAGTGGAGGGAATGGAAGGGAAGGGGTAGAGAAAGGGAAGGGAAGAAAGGCTTTGTTTACATCTGCATTGTGTGAGTCTGCATCAAGTCCTTGTTCGACTGTCTTTTCAACACATTATGTTCTTTCAGAATAGTGATACACACTCACTTCTTCAGTTTTCCCAGCTCCTCCTGGCAGGGAATGATTTTGTTACACCCCTATCTGCAGATCAATAGACCTCTCTTGGGAAATTAAAATTTCTTATGTTTTCTAATATTGCGTGATACTCTTTTGGGCCGTATTTTTTTGAGATGATGAATATGCACAAAAAAATCTGATCCTCAGTGCAACTATATTCGTAAAATGTGTTTGGTGTATTTATATCAGGAAATATCGAGGGGTTTTAGTGATAAATTCAGATGACCCAAACAATGCAAAGTAAGAGGTATTTCACATAATCCTTAATTAGTTTTCATGATATATTAAAGTTTTTGAAAATACATATGTGATTTTAAGACAATTTCTTTCTTGGCACAATGTGTAGGGTTTACTTCCAAATAATCATAAAGGAGGGTCAGCAGGCAGATCACAGATGCAAACACTCTGGCTGTGAGTCTAGAATTATTGGATCATTGGATCATTGTACTGAAACATGATCAATAGTTGAAAAGTTACGGCAAATGCTTGAGCAAAAACGTGCAAAGCCAGTGAGATAGATAGAATCTGAACAATTCTGCCACTGTTCGCAGACAAGTACACAGTGAGGTCAGAATCACTTGTATAGTTTTTGAAAAATAATTGAATCTGGCAGGCTGGATTTGACCCAAATCTGCTCTGTGTGTGTGCCCCTGATATGTTGTCAGATGGTGATAAACAAAAGGTATGTGTCAACCTTACCTGCTACTCAGGTGCATGGATCATGGAAACTTTAGTGTCTTTTTTCTTTTTGTATGCCGGTCTTGAGGCTTGAACTTAGGGCCAGGGTGCTATCCCTGAGCTTTTTATCTTAAGGTTAGCATTCTACCACTTGAGCCACAACTCCACATCTGGGTTTTGTGGGGGTAGATGGAGATAAGAGTCTCAAGCACTTTTCTGCCTGGGTTCAAACCATGATCCTCAGATCTTAGCCTCTTGAATAACTAGCATGAAAATCATACCACCAGTGCCTGGCTAAACTTGAGTATCTCTAAGAAGACTTTTATTGTGTCCCTGAGGACTCCTTTAGTTTTACATCATATGCATAGGGTTGTGTTTTCCTTATTATCTGTATTCCCAATTATGCTGCATGCACCCTGAAGATCAAGCACTGCTTATTCGACATTCTTCCTTCTTCAGAATGGGTAAAAAAAAAAAAGAGTCCAGACTACTGGAAGCCAGGCTTATTTGATCTCTCTGTACCATATCTATAAAATTGGATGATTGTATAGTCCTCTCTCATAGAAGTCTTAACGAAAATTAATACCAGTAACTGTTGCTACTGCCCTAGATTCACAACAGTGAATTCCTTTGCCTCAGGATGACACATCTCAGTGTCTCTTTACCTGATTTTTACCAAATCTGTCCTTGTCAATACAAAACAAGACAAAACAAACCAGTGGGATCTGCCCTAAAAGGTCACTGAGTCTTCCAGCTCTTAGCAGGCTTGCACTGCCACAGCTTTTACAACATGTTGTTTTCTTGGCTATTGCCATCCAGGATATAGAGATCTTGGATGGCATTAGTTTTGGGGTATGAATACAGGGCCCCTTATCAAGCATAGCCCTGTGAGCTATGGAAAAGTGTGTCATCTCACCACTGTATCATGCCAAACCCCCTCCTACAATTTTGGGCTGAAAAGGCACCCTTTAGAGACTGTCTTGAAAATGCACAAAAGCTAGTTTCCCTGTCTTGGCTTCTGAGGCCAAATCTACTTCTGTTTGACAAAGATCTGTTTGCTTAAAATCATATTCTGTACCTTTCTCACTGTTTGAAGCAGCAAACAGACACCAAATTCTGTGGTGGAAATTTAAAATGGGACAGATACTGTGGAAAATAGTAAATGATCCTCTCCCACTCTTTGGGTATAGCCAACAAGCTGAAATCAAGACTTGAGACATTCGGCCACCCACAATCATGGTGGCACTATTCACAAGAATCCATCCATGTTAAAACAATATGAAATCTATCCATACAGTGCAAAACTATTCATCTATGAAAAGAAAGAAATGTTACCATGTGGTACAGCACAGATGAACTTTGAAGACTTTGTTGGCTAAATAGAACAGGGCAGTAGCAAAAAAAAAAGACAAATACTGTGTGATACCACTTAAACCTAGAGAAGTCAAATTCATGGAAACAAAAAATAGAATAGGGGCTTCCAGGCACTAGGGTAGGGACACAAAGAGTTAATAGGTACAGAGTCTCAGACTACGGAGATGATAGTCTTCTGGAAATGGTGGAGGTGATGGTTCATAGCCATGTACCCTTTGAACTGTTTACTTACAAATGATCAAGACAATCAGTTTTGTTTTATGTGTAATAAAGAAATTAGAACCTGTGTTTCCTTCTTCTACTCCATGAACCCAGCTCAGAAACCAGCATTCATGGAAGGGCACTTTCCAGAGCACATGCAATACATTTCTGTGAATATTTATTGCACTTGCCAGTGAAACCAGCTAAACATCACTCAGGGATGAGTCAACAATTGGCAATTGGTTCCCAGGGGCCTGTTTGTCTAAGAAATCTAGAAATAGAGACCTGCCCGTGGACCATCTCAAATACCTGCAGCCAGTTGTGTCTTGCCTGAATCAGGCTCTGGAACTCTCCCTATAAGCCTATCTCTCTTGGTGACTGCCCTAAAGAGTGACATTAATGAGGACCCAAAGCTCTGTTTCCACAGAGGTCACAGAGCTTGAATCACTGTTGATACACTGCTCTGACCATGGCCTGTCTAAGCCCTTGTGACTAGAAACCTATCTCCTGTGCTGGGAGCCATTAATACAGTGATCTGATGGAGACTGTCTTTCCCTTTCTAAATCATCTTAATCAAAAACAAATGAGACCAGTTCATGGGCAAATTGCCTCTTGTGTTTCAGTTCATGCCAATGGCTGAGGCCAAGGACTGAAGAAAACCACACAGCGATTCTAATAACTGAAGAACTGAGTTTGACCTGGGCGTTGCCCACTTAAAAGCTGACATTTGATCAAGAATAAAAAGTGAGCATTAGTGGAGATATGAGTCACAGCTCTGCCTATCTTCCCAGTCTCTCTGCTTCTGTCTTATCCTGGAATCGTGGCTTCTTCACATGTCTCTCTCATCACCCAGAACAACTATGAAGGCATCACAGGCTGTGGCAACATGTCGTTGCCTTACTCTTGGACAAAGAAGATACCAAAATGCCCTTGAGCAGTCTTGATAGGCTGAAATAAACTGAATTTACTTCTTTTAAAAATCACTCTGGCAGTCCTATCAATTAAGGCAATTCTTGCTGTGTCTAGTGCTTATTCAGAGTATGGCATCTGGATGCTATGCAAATAATTCATCCAAGTCTCCCCCATTTTTGTGTCTCTAAAGTTCCTTCCCTTTTACTTTGAGAAATGTGACTGGGGACAATGTAAGACTAACTATTCTTAATTATTATTTCTTTTCTTGGGTCTGGTCGTGGGGCCTGAACTCTGGGCCTGGGCGCTGTCCCTCAGCTCTTCAGCTCAAGGCTAACACTCTACCACTTGAGCCACAGTGCCACTTCCGGCTTTTTTTCTACGTATGTGGTGCTGAGGAATCGAACCCAGGGCCTCATGCATGCAAGGCAAGCACTCTACCACTGAGCCACCTTCCCAGCCCTATTCTTAATTATTTTAAGCATATCTTTATGAATCATCAATGGTATCTACCCTGAGTAAGACACAGCCCTTGCTTCTGGCAGTTGTTAGTTCTGTAATGAAGGAAGATACCTAATGCTCTTAGGCTCCAGTGATCCTCATACCTGGGCTTTTAGGCATGCAGACCCTCATGACAGTGTACATGGGATCAGGAAAGATCAGGCAAAGGTGTGACTGGGGTGCTTTCCCTGGCCTGTGCTGAGGGTACCTGGCTGGAGCTGTTGAAGACCTTTTGGGTCTTGATATTTGAAAACTTGTTCAGCAAGAGAGAACAGCCAGAGACAGGAGAATGTGGTGAGTAGGGCAGAGAAAACTTGAACAGGAAGAGTGTTTATCTCCTATCCTACGGAAGCCTGCTCCTACACTTCCTGCTCCTTCCCAGGGCCACTCACCTAGACCAACCTACCACCTGGTTGGGTGTCATCATCTTGGAATCCTTGTTCTAGCATAGTAGGAATTCTCAATCCACAGATAAAGGAATATATGGGAGCTTAAGGAAAATAAATATGTTGACCAACCCAGAAAGGAAGGTTAGGTGGCTGAGATGCCATATGGACAAGCATCTATCTATCTTACCCTGGACAGGGTCATGGCCCTACTCAACAGAGCTTATGTTCAGGTCAGGATTGCCCATAAACTGTGATTTTTAGCATTTGATTTGGGAGGTGATTTCTATTGAGATTTTTCTGTTCAGCATGTGTGCCTTACCTGCCTGATGCAAGCTTACTCTGTTCTTACTTCTCTTGGCCTTGAAATGTTCAGACTCTGACAGTCACTATCTTTCTTTCTTTTGTTTTTTTCTTGTATTTAAGTTTTGCTCCTGTAGAAACATTATAAGAAAAATAAAAAGCTGGGGTATAATTTGTGGAGGGGAAGGGAAAAAAAACAAATCATTTAAATAGGGATACAGGTGGACCCATTACAACAATGAGATGTACAAGTCATTATGTAGAAAAACAAACTCTACAACTTTGGCCAGGGGGTGGGGGGGGGGTGGGGAAGTGGGAGATGAGAAGGGGAAACAAAGGAGGAGGCAACAATGCTTGATAAGAAACGTAGTCATTATCTTGCCCATGTAATTGTAACCCCTCTATACGGTATTTTCACAATAGAAAAAAAGAAAAAGCTATATTATTCTTCAGGAAGATTAAAAAAACTTGTTCTTAGGTCTGAAGACATTAGAAAATTTTATTTTGGTGGAGATTTTTAAAATATATAGGAAAGAAGATTTACTCCTTCTGGTGTACATATTTTTTGACAATTTGGGGAATAGGAGTGGGAAGCACCATCACTCTAGTGCTTGGCTCCCTTTCCTCAATTTGCTCCAAAGGTTAATTTAGACAAACCCCTCCCCTTCCAGCGCTAGCCTCCCCTGATCTTTTCTTCACTCTTACTGCTTTTGTCATATCAATGGACTCATGTAATAGAAAGCTTTTTGGATTTTTTCACTTAAAATACAGCTGAGGTTAATATTTTTAGTGAAGACTTTACTTTTCTGGTTAGTGGTAAGATATTTTAATTAGGTAGTAAGTGTATGACTAACTTTAAGAAACTGCAAAATGCTTTCCCAAGCAGTTTTTTTTCTCTCAGTTGCTTTTGATAGTCTGAGTTGTTCCTTATTCTTGTTAACACTTGATATTGTTAATTTTTTCTTTCATTATTTAATCATTCTAATAGAAGTAGAGAACTCATTGTAATTTGGATTTCTCTAATGAATAATATAGTTTCCCATGTGCCAATTAGTCATCCATATATCTTCTTTGGTGGGGATTTAGTTATTAATGAAATATTTCAAAATACAATGGGTGCTCATCTATTCACTCAAAAGTAATATCTGAAGAAAATATTTAGCCACTCTCTGAGAGCAATATATACAGTTCTGTGGATGCTTTATCCATTTACTGTTGTCCACAAATGCTGGAGCTGGAAAACAAAGATGGAAATAGAATGCTTAGGGGAAATATAAAATGGCAGTAGGGATGGCCACTCACTGGTTCTGCAGACTCACATATAAGAGTGTCTATGAAGTTGGCAAAGCTGCACCTGCACTGTTATGTGAAGGCATAACCATTTTCCTGTACTCTTTCAGTTTGCAGAGTTGGCTAGGCTGAAAGTGCAACCTTTGATGAATGTCGTCAGACACTCTCTTGGTTTGTTGCAAACCCAGAGCTGTTTCTTTGAGGGTGGGATTTAAGGCAGCAATAAGACTGACTCCACAAAGCTAAAGTCTACTACTTCTCTGGAACTCCTCTTTCTCCCACTATGCTGCCCTGCAGTCAGGACATGAGTGTAGTTTCTTTTGCTAGAGTCACATTGGTCACAAGTTCTTATAACTCAGTAGGAATGGTCACATGGAGGTGGCCTGAGCTTTGGTCAGCCCACTTGAGCTTTGGTCAGCCCACTTGAGCAGGACTAAAAAGGCCAGTGCCATGACTGAATCTGCGGGCACCAATTAGGATGCAGCCATCTTTAAAATATGTATCCATGGACATTGGAGCAAAAAGTCATATGCACAGGAACCCATCCTAGTCATTCTGAGCTTCTGGTCAATGTCACTATGTCCACATATGAGCCACATGTGTTTCAAAGCTGTTGACAATGGTGACACCACTAGAGAAGAAGAAGAGGCTCATCTCCTGGCCTAAGTTTCTCTTCAGGAGAGTAAAAAGGCTCAATTGGTCTCTTAACAAGACCCTACAGCTTCTATGGCATCCCCAATATTCAGTGACAGGCAAAACCCTCACATTTCAATAGCAGAATATACAGGAGCCATGGTAGCAGGACAGGCAAATCTAGTGAAAGACATATAGGACTATACATCACTCCATTCACCTAGAGCCTCACTTCTTTTTCTACCTATTCCATGTATTTGTCTTCTCAAGCTCATTTCCTTCCTTATCCTTTGCCTTTTCATGTTTTTCTTTGTTATTTATTTTCTCTGCCTTGGACTTGTTTTAGTCTGCTTCCTCCAGTGGACTAATGACAACTCAGGGCCACTGTGCACTGCTCTGCACTGTACAACTCTACAGTCACTGTTTACATTGTAGTCACTTTAAGTATGTTTATGAATGTAATATACATGTATAACTGCATATTTACCCTAATTGTAAGCAATAAAAGAGGTGTCTGTACTTAATTTGTATGAAAGTCTTCATTATAATTAACTGAAAGAAAGACCATGAATTTAAGTCAATGAATATACTTTATATCTTAGAGAAATTTTATAAAAAATGATGTAGAAATTACAGAGTTCTAATATTCACTCTTATAACCATGCATTCAGGACCCTTGTCTGTTTGAACTTGAGATGCAATAACCAACCCAGTGTCTACAGTATAAGAGGGCTTGAGAAACTAAAGCCATTTCTGCTAAACTCAGAAATAAGACAAGGATGTCTAGTCTCTCCATTTCTCTTCAATTTAGTATTAGAATGCCTAGCTACAGCAATAAGACAAGATGCAAACATAAAAGGGATCCAAATAGGGAAAGATGAAGTAAAACTCTCCCTCTTTGTAGATGACATGATCTTGTATTTAAAGAATCCCACAGACTCCACTCCCAAATTACTCAAGATAATTCGAAACTTTGGCAAAGTAACAGGGTATAAAATTAACCCTCAAAAATCAATGGCTTTTCTGTATGCCAACAATGAGAAGAGCGTGGCTGAAATCAGGAAAGCAACTTTATTCATAATAGCCCCACAAACAATATAATACCTAGGAATTAACCAAAGAAGTGAAGGACCTCTATGATGAAAACTTTAAAAACCTGAAAAAGGAAATTAAAGCACAACTTAGGAAGTGGAAAAACCTCCCATGCTCCTGGACTGGAAGGATCAACATCGTGAAAATGGCAATACTTCCCAAGGCTATCTGCAAATTCAATGCGATACCTATCAATATTCCAACCTCATTCTTCAAGGAAATAGCAGAGGCAATCCAAAAATTCATATGGAACAATAAAAGACCCCGCATAGCAAAAACAATCCTTAACAGAAAGAACAGTGCTGCAGGAATATCAATACCAAATTTCAAACTCTACTACAAAGCCATAGTAATCAAAACAGCTTGGTACTGGCACAAGAACAGACCCCTGGACCAATGGAATAGAATTGAAAACCCAGAAATGAACACACAGACCTATGGCAACCTAATCTTCAATAAAGGAGCTAAAAAAATTAGAATGGAAGAAAGACAGCCTCTTCAGTAAATGGTGCTGGCAAAACTTGTTAATCACTTGTAGAAAACTAAAGCTAGATCCTTATATATCACCCTGCACCAGAATCAACTCCAAATGGATCAAAGACCTCGGAGTCAAAGCAGACACCCTGAAAACATTACAGGATGGAATAGGAGAAACCCTAGGTCTCCTTGGCACAGGCTGAAATTTTCTTAATAGAGACCCAGAAACACACAAATCAAAAAAAGGTTGGACAAATGGGACTGCATGAAATTGCAGAGCTTCTGCATGACAAATAACATAGCTAGCAAGATCAATAGAAAGCCCACAGATTGGGAGAAGATCTTCACTGGCCATACAACAGACAAGGGTCTCATATCTAAAATATACCTGGAACTCAAAAAATTAAATCCCCACACAACAAATCCTCAAAGAAACAACTGCCCAATAAATAAGTGGGCTAAAGACTTAAAGAGAAACTTCTCTGAAGAGGAAAGAAGAATGGCCAATAGACACATGAAGAAATGCTCAACCTCTCTAGTCATAAAAGAAATGCAAATCAAAACAACATTAAGATACCACCTCACCCCAGTTAGAATGACTATAGTTAACTCTAATAACAACAGATGCTGGAGGGGATGTGGCCAGAAGGGAACCTTACTGCATTGTTGGTAGGAGTGTAAACTTGTTCAACCACCTTGAAAAGTAGTATGGAGGTTCCTCAAAAGACTCCACATAGAGCTCCCCTAATGACCCAGCAATCCCACTTTTGGGCATTTGCCCGAATGATCACAAACAAGACCATACTAAAGCTACCAGCACAACTATGTTTATTGCAGCCTTCTTTACCATAGCTAAGATATGGTACCAACCCAGATGCCCCTCAGTAGTTGAATGGATCAAGAAAATGTGGTATATATAAACAATGGAATTCTATGCCTCCATCAGAAAGAATGACATTGCCCCATTAGTTAGGAAATGGAAAGACTTGAAGAAAAATCATATTAAGTGAAGTAAGCCAGGCCCAAAGAAACATAGGTCCCATGGTTTCCTTTACTTGCAATAACTAGTATATGTCTGAGACAAGCAGAAAAGGTCAGATAAGATGATGCTAAGCGAAATGAACCCCAAGATAAGGACACAAATGGTTTTTTTCTTTCTTGCTATTGGTTCTAACGTATTTATATGGAACCACGTGATTTTTTTTGTTGCTTTGTATGTCCCTCCCCCATGGTATAACCTCTGTTTTTGCTGTATTTGATGTTGGTATAATTTGGGGAGCAGAAGGGAAAAAACAATTGTGTAAATAGGGATACACGTTAACCCATTGCAACAATGAGATGTACAAAACGCTATGTCAAAAAATGAACTTTACAATTTAGGCGGAGGTGGGGGTGGGGCTGGGGGGGATGTAGTTGTAGAGATGGGAAGGAAGGGATGGTAGGGAGAAAACAAAGGAGGAGGCAACAATGCTTGATAAGAAATGTAGTCATTACCTTGCTCGTGATTGTAACCCCTTTGTACAGTATTTTCACAATAAAAAAACTTATTGAAAAAAGAGGGTTTTCTTAACAGAATGAAGGTATTTATCATTAGAAATCTCTACTACCATGTGGCCCTGAAATGCCATTCAGGGTAAACTATAAAGTTGTAGCTGTGTTCCTCTGGGTCCTGAAGACCTTAGTGAATGCAGCAAGGTACTGGGACTGCTGCCACAGGCCCCATACATAGCCAGATGCTTCCTGAACTTCCTGGACTTTGCAAGATTTGCAATTCTCACACTCATAGAAACACCTGTGCATCTCCTCATTTTAAACCTAAAAAACACCTGTGCTCAAAGGTAAGAAATTGTCTCAGGTCTCATGAGTAAGAAACAAAACTCAGAGTTTCATATCCAGAACAATAGCTCCTGGCCAGGTGTGACAACTGAACATGTAAACTGTGGTCTGTCTTCATAAAGATTATTGTATACATTTTAATTGTTATTATAAAAATGATGTGCAGTGGGCCTATCACTTCATAATTTGGGTAATGGGTACATTTCTTTTGGGGCAATGTACTTCTTCCTTCACTCTTTCCAAGTTTTTCCCTCCCATTCACTGCCCATAAGTTGTATAATTCATTTTCAACATAGTGCCTACTGCGTACCACCTTTTGTCCCTCCATTCCTGTGCCTTACACTCCCAAAGACAGATAAACTAGTATATAAGAAAATAAGCCAAAGAAACAAACAAAACCACTAAAAAGCAAAAACAAAAACTACCAAAGAAATCTTTGCCAACAACATTTAATGGAGATTTTTTCAGTAAGTGTAAAATGCATAGTCTAATCAGGAGAAGAAAAATGGAACCTATCATGTTAAGAATTATTTCATAATTGGATACATGTTGAGCGATAATTTTGGATGATAGACAATGTATTATTAAAGTTAATTCCAGCCATGCATTTCTGCTATCTTTAAATGTGGCTATTTGGGAGTTTAGTTCACAGAGGTGGCTAATATTTGTAAGCAACATTGTATTTGTCTGGGACACATTAAGTGCTGGCAGAAGCTCAGAGAGAATTCCATATTATACAGGAAGAACAGGGCTGCAATCAACTTGGGCATTCTCAGGTTGGTCATACACATGATCCCATTAGGCCATCTTTCCATCCTGTGCCTCAGTTTTCTTTGCTGGAAATATGAAAGGATAGCCTGGGTGAGTTTCAGGAAGTCCCTTCCTGTTTGTATGAGGCAGTTTGGGCAAGTCAGAGGAACTTCATATCCAGCTGTCCTTTCTAAAATACCTTTTTCCTGGTGGTTTGTGGTGAGAAGATAATTGTTTTCTCTGGATGCAAATGGAATTGTTTGATACTATTACTCTACCTTTAACCCAAAAGGGCACTAAGGCCACTAGGCTCATTCACTTGGAGAGTGCTTGGGGACCAAAGATCCGTCAACACCAAAGTCAACTGGTCTTGGTTCTTTGTGGCATATAAGATGTTATATCCTCTTACGCCTCATTTCTTTGTTGTGGTTTATTTCATCAACAGTAGACCTTGATGTAACCATTTCTCCGTAAGTTACTGATAGCATCTCTTTCACTAAATATAGAAAATTATCTCTATCAATGCATTTTACAGGCAAGCCCTGTCTTGCATGGAAATTAAACAAGATATTGGAATTACTAATAATGACATAACTGTTGAATTTAGAATGTGTAAAAGAATAACATCATTGAAATAAAAATGTAGAGCAACAAATTTCTATCCATTAAAAAATTTTCCATTCTTCTATAGTCATAAACTTTCCAAAACAGGTATTCTTTGTTGACATAGTCCTTTGTACATTATTTTATGTACCTTAGTAGGTAGTACTAGAAAAAGCATGGCAATAGGTCCCCTGTCAACACCGGGAAATAACATTGATATGGATGGTTTCTGAATAGGATTTAGAGTGAAGCTTGTTTCCTTTCTGCAGTCAACATGCCTCCCTTAATGGGGGCTGCTGAAATCTTGGGATAAAGGATAAAGTTTGAAGCCACTGTTACCCCTACAAGTCTGTGTCATTCGGTTGCTGTTTTATTTCATTCCTGTCAAGTCTATGTGGCCTATATGAGAAAGAGCATGAAGATATGAATGATCAAGGAGGGAAGGATAGGGGAGGCAGCTGCATTAATAAAGCCCTGGAGTGATGGCAGCACAAGGTGAGTATAGCATACTACCCAGATGACCTTTTGGGTAGATTTTTTTCATTTATTCTTTCTGCCCCACCACTTATGAACCTCTGTAATCTTAGGCTGGAAAAGAAAAGATTCAGCTGAAACGGAAAAGCAGGGGTGAGTAGCTGAAGGCCTGCTGTGAGGAGAGAAATGTGATGACTCTGTTGGGTTGGACCATTCCCTTCTGGCAGTGGAGTTTCTTATGTAGGTGAAGCCGTGTCTGGGCAAGTAGAGTGCTTACCAGGTGGAGCATGTGTGGATTTCCAAAAAGAGCTGGTGAAGAAGGATGGAGAAATGGCTGGTGAAATACAAGCAGGTAGAGGGAACTCTGTTTTATAAAAGGTGGAACAATCGGTCATGGGATTTGATTGATGAAACCCAGGCCTTATGGGGCAAGAGCTTCCAGAACTCTCCTCCCATCTCCACAACCAAGATCCTGACTTTCTTCCCTTCACTTGGAATATTTAGGAGCCAACATTTGGGCACCATTATATAGCGTTCAATAAGGAAAGGCCACTCTATGCTGTACTGGAGAATGAGAGTCCTCAGTCTTCTCCCACCACTCCTCTTACTCTGGCATTCCAAATGCAGTAAAACTAGAAGGAAAAATGGGAGGAAAATGGCTAACTAAGTGCCATTTGATGGTGTGATGACAAATGGCAGGAGGAGGACAAGGGGAAGCCTAATTTGTGGTTTCTACTAATTCCTGTGTTGTAAATACTTCCACCCCAGTCAACCTCAAGCAGCCAACATAATGCCACTGAAAATAGGGCTGGAAAAACACACAGATGTGATGTATACAAACAGCCTGAAAAATGGGATCAGATTCTGGCACAAAACATGCATCAAACTAGAGGTCATTATGTAAAGTGAACTAAGCTAGGCACAGCAAAACAAGTGTCACATGATTTCATGCATCGATGGGATTTTTAAAAAGCTGATCTTACAGAAGTTGAGAGGGTGGTGGTGAAGGCTGGGAGAGTAGAAAAGGGGAGGAAAAGAGGAAGGTCAGAGAGTACTAAGTTACAGTCAGAGAGGAGAAATAACTTTCTTAGTTTCCTATTGTTATGTGGATAATGACTATATTTCAAAAACAGTAGAAATAAAGATTTGGAACATTTTTTTTACAATGAAGAAATGATAGTCAGGTGTTGGTGGTTAATACCTATAATCTTACCTAATCAGGAGGCTGAGATCTGAGGCTCAAGTTCCAAAACTAAGGTGGTCAGGAAAGTCTGTGGACTCTTTTAGCCAGCAAAAGCTGCAAGTGAGGTTGTAGCTTGAGTAGAAGGGTGCCAGCCTTAGCACAATAGCTAATGGACAGTTTTCAAGACTTGAGTTCCAGTACTAGGCATGAAAAGAAAAGAAAAGAACTAACAAAAAAGAGAAAAAGATGAATGTTAGAGGAGACAAATGTGCTACCTTTGTTTAGATATTATATTACACATGTGCTGAGCCATCATGTAGAACCTCATAAACATGTACAAATTGTATTGCCATTTAAACATTAAAATAAAAAGCAGAAATAATAGCAGGCAACAACACAGCAAGTAATGTTTATTTTGAATGCTTTTTACTTTGTTTCTGACACAATTTAAGTTTATATATTCAATTTACAATGGTTATGTTGAGTAGCAACTGAAAAGCAGCCACTACCACCAGGGTTGCAACCAACCATCAGCAGGAAGCAGAATGATCCCAACATGGGAGCATTGTAGTAGCAGAAGGCAAGGCTTGTGGCAGGTTCTACCCAGAGCCCTCTCAGCCACACATAGCTCATAGCACAGGTGGAGTGGTAGGGGGCTCCATAGTTTCCTCCTGAGGCCAGCAGTTCTCAGGCACATTGGGAGCCCTGTGTAGAAGAGGCAGAAGAAGCCCTGTCCTGAAGAGGCAGATCCGTCAGTTTAGTTTTTTGCTCTCTACTCACAAAGACCTTCTACATCTTGGCTTCTAGGTTTCCTTCCTTCCTTGGATGCTCGCAGGCATCTCTGTCCAGGACTCCTGCTCTGCACTCTTAGCACTAACCCCCAGTCCACTCAGCATGTCAGCATGCAATTGCTCCTAGGAACTAACACTGCCTTCTCCATGGGCCTTTTTCCCCCTTCACACCTGCAACCCAGCAGGCTGGGCTGGAAACCCTTCGTCCAAAGCCCCCAGGTACAAGGGGGCTGCCAGCCTTTCATGTGCAAGCATTTCCTGACATGGCTCACAGGGAGCCATTCCAAAGTCCACTCTGCTGGAGAGACTTGCAGTTTCCTCAAATACCCTTTCCACACAGACAGAGAAGACACAGCAAGTTAGGGAACCCAGAGCTCTATCCAGTAGAATTCAGCCCAGGCAGGGTAAGACTGGCTCCATCGCAGGGTTAGCCAGCATCTTGCAGCAGTGGCCAACAGACACAAAGCCTGGCTGGTGTAGACACTGCCATAGTGAAGAGTCCCATAACTTCAGTCTTCAGATAAATAGAGCATCATTTTTCCTGACTATCTGCTGGTGTTGGGTTCAGTTTACAAAGCTGTTTTTCATTTCTCTGGCCTGGTAGGGACTTTTTCTGGGATTACTAGGAACAAGGTGGCTGTTTCTCCTATACTAGACCAGGCCTGCTGCAAGGCAGAACCCTAGAAACCTTCCTGTCCAGTGTTCAGGATAAGTAAGCAAAACTATACATCATTCTCTGCCTGCAGTGCTATGCACTTATGGAAATATGGACACTCCTGTAGACAACTCAGAGGTGCTGGCAGATGATAGGGAAGAGACAGATATGGCATGGAGCCTGTTTAGGTCTTAACAACAGACACAGCTCCAAGTATCTCTAACTCTGAGCCAATTGCAAATGTGAAACTTTAGAATGTAAACTTAGAATGTAAAATTAGGAGGTCAGAGCCACTAGCTCACATTGTATACTGTTCTAGGACCCTTCATCCCACACCAAACCCAGACATTAAGAGGTATTCTTCATACCATCACTACTGTCTGCAATGTGCATGCCTCCCTCCCTGGTTCAATTTAAATTCTCTAGTAATTTTCATTCTGTTCCATACTCCATTTTGTAGCTGAGTTTTCGTTAAGCACCTCCAAGGGACTTTCTGAGGGTTCTCTGGCTTCATCCTGAAAGGAAGCTACAACTTGAAACATGTGTCAATTTTAGGGTTGCAAAAAGTCTGGAATCAGGAGTGGAGTACATGAAGGGCTCCCAGCTCTGCATCCAGAGCATGGCCAAGTCTGTCTGAACACACATTTACTCTAAATTTTACTGGGAAATACATATGTTGTAAGCACATCAAACTATGGCTTTTACAGGTTTTATTTTTATTACTTAAAATTTTTCTAAAATAGATATTTAAATTTAAACATCAAGCCAACTTAAACATTTCAAAGAAAAATTCATTTTACAGTATTTGAAGTAGTATCTTAAATAGATAATACTTAATAATCAGTATATTTAAACTTTTGAACAAATATTTTATAATATATTTTAATTGCATGCTATTTAAACAAGCATAAACAAAAATTTTAAAGCAGGGTATATATGACTAAAATTCAGAAAACTCTGAGATAATACATCATACTTACTTTCAGAGTTATATCTAACAAATTTCATGTTGAAAATAATAATAGCCAGTATCAGTAGCACTTAACTATATCTTCATGTTTCTCTACTCACTTCCCCCACTAATCCTGAAAAATATATGAATGGTTTCTCATATACAATAATTCTCCATTGTATATGGGAAGCAGTGTACATCAGGAAGATGGAACACCATGGCAGAGCCAGCTGAGTTCACATGTCTTTCCTGACACTCATTTTGAAGATCCTTATAAAGTACTGACTTTTCTACCCAAAGTTCCCTCATTTATAAGATGGAAAAAGAAACACTGTCTCCAGGGTTGCTACAAGGAGTACATAAAGAACATTTGTTTATTTATTACCAGTCCTAGGGCTTGAACTCAGGACTCAGGTCCCACTGTCCCTGAGCTAGTATTCTACCACTTGAGCCAAAACACCACTTCTATCTCTTTCTGAGTAGTTTATTGGAGATAAAAGTCTCATTTAAACTGTGATCCTCAGATCTCAGACTCCTGAGTAGCTAGGTTTACAGGGGTGAGTCACTGGTGCCGGCAGAACAATGATTTTTTTTAATGTATTTATTCAATAAACATCTACGGAAGATTCTCCACATTCCTGACACTCTTCTGGTCAAGAGACTTGTCATATATCAAAGCATTTGGCACCTACTAAATATTTATCGGAAGTGAATCTCACTGAGAATTAACCAGGCATTCAGGTCTTTGAAAAATCATTGCAACATTTCCTCTCTCTGTTTTTTGTTGTTATTGTTGTTGTTATTTGTTTGGGTTTTTTTTTTTTTTTTGGTCATGGGGCTTGAACTCAGGGCCTGAGCTTTTTTTGATCGAGGCTAGAGCTCTACCATTTTGAGTCATAGCTCTACTTCTAGTTCTCGGGGTTAATTGGTGGTAAGAGTCTACAACATAGTGTCTAGTGGGTTTCACTGCTGTATTGATTCACCCTTTGTCCCACCATTTTTGTGCTTCTCTTTCCCTTCCCCAAATCAGATAAACTTACATACAAGACAAAGGGTACAGAAATCAAAAACAGTGAGTGTTCGAATGGAATACAGTAAACCAAAGAAAAAAGGAAAGAAAAAAATAAGAACCACAAACAGAACAAATGAGTTATACAACTTGAAGGGACATCAGGAAGGGAAAAACTGGGAGAGAATGAGGGAGTAGGTAACACTGTTCCCAAGGATGTGTACTCATTACCTGGCATATGTAACTGTAACCCCTCTGTACAATAAAATTTCAAAAATTTTAAAAATAAAATAAAAAATAAACAACAGCAACAAAGTAAATGCAAGGGATGAGTGATGAAAAGGGAAACATTGATCAAGACGCATTGTAACTGACATGTTGAATTGAAACCCCTTTGTACGACTACTTTAGAAGATAATAAAAAGTAATTCAAAATTTAAAATTTAAAATAAAATACAAGTATAACAACACTTAACCATAATTTCCTTAACCAATTCTACTAAGAGAATGTATTTATTATTAATTTTTAATTATAAAGAACATACTTAAATCAAGAAAAAAAAGACTCATGGGGCCTTTTCTGCCCAGGCTGACTTTGAACTGTGATCTTTAGGTCTCAGCCTCCTGAGTAGTTAGGATCACAGGCATGAGGTACTGCCACCCAGCTCTCTCTCTGTTTTAACTGCTTCTAGTCTCTTCCTCCATCTATCTCCTGTTTGTACACATCTTCGGTTTACCTCTTTTCAAAGAGGCCAGGCATCTTAGAAAGTCCTTAAAGGCTGCTTACCATCCATGTGGATTTGGACAGACTATCCCCTCTCTGAGACTCAGTTGCTCAGTGACAAAGGAAGACATATTGCCTCAGAATAAATAGTTCAAGCTTTGAAACCAGAAAGACCTAGATTTGAATCTTGTTCAACATTAGACTGGCATTTTATGTTTCTGAGCCTTGGTTTCTTCACTTGAAAAAAATGGAGAAGTAAAATATTTTTAATATTTTATAATGATTTCAGAGGGAGTGCTTAAGGGGATTTTTGGAAAAAGCTGAAGGGCTCAGAATTATACCAAGTGAGTAAGCCATACTTAGAAAGACTGGAGTTGATTTATCTGCATTGTAATAGCTCAGAGGACATAATCCATCCTAGAGAAAGAAAAGCTAGAGGAAATGAGTATTCATGGGGAGATGGCATTAAAAAAGTGAACGTGGAAGACAAAGCAGAGGAAGTCAGAGAGTTGTCAGAGGCCCCTTGTTGTTTGAAGAAGAACCCACAAAGCAACTTGAGAAATTGGAGCAGCAAAGAAATGAAAATAAAGATGCCATTTCAGAAAGATTACAATTGCGCTTTCCCCCTTTGCTAAGTAACCAATCTGTAATCACTAGAGAAAAATTTTAAACTGTAGGAAAAGCACACAGGAAGGTTAAAAATATCCCTCTATAGTATCATCTCTCAGGAATGTTATTTATTAGGTTGACTCTCCTTTATTTAAAAAATTTAGGCACAGCTGTATGCCGGTGGCTCGAGCCTTTAATACTAGCTGCTCAGGAGGTTGAGATCTAAGGATTGAGGTTCAAAGTCACTTAGGGCAGGAAAGTCCATGAGACTCTTATCTCCAATTAATCACCAAAAAGCTTGGAATAGAGATGTGGCTCAAGTGGTATAGTGCTAGCAATAAAAGCTCAAGGATAGCACCCAGACCCTAAGTTCAAGCCCTAGGAGACACATACACACACACACACACACACACACACACACACACACACACACACACACACACACACACACACACACACACACACACACACACACACACCACCCCACAGAGAAATTCTATAAATATTTTAAAACACATGATTATGTTGAATTTTTTCTTTTCACAAAGTAATAATCATTTCCTTATGTCATGAAATACTTTCTACAAGTTTTAATTGGTTACACATTTCATTCCATAGATAGACCATCATTTTTGTGTGTGTGTGTGTCCTTATCTTGGGGTTCATTTCGTTTAACATCATCTTTTTTTAAATACTTTTTTATTGTGAAAATACTGTACAGAGGGGTACAATTACATGAGCAAGGTAATGAGTACATTTCTTATTTATTTATTTATTTATTTTTAATTTTATTTTATTTGTGAACATACTGTACAGAGGAGTTACAATTACATGGGCAGGATAATGCGTACATTTCTTACCAAGCATTACAGCCTCCTCCTTTGTTTACCCTTCACATCCCTTCCTAGCCTCCCCCCTCCCCCCCAATCCCAATCCTTCTCCTTCCCCCCCCTCTTCCCCCCCCCCCCGACGTTGTAAAGCTCGTTTTGGACATGACAACTTGTACTTCTCATTGTTGCAACAGGTCCACCTGTATCCTTAAACAACTGGTTTTTCCCATCTCCTCCACAAGTTATACTGACATCAAATATAGTGAAAGCAGGGGTTTACTGTGGGGGAGGGACATACAAAGCAACAAAGAGATAATCTTATAAATGTGTTAGAAACACATGCATGAAAGAAAAAAAACATTAAAATACACATCTAAGGGTTCATTTTCCTGACATCACATTATCTGACCTTTTCCGCTTGATGAGTACATTTCTTATCAAGCATTGTTGCCTCCTCCTTTGTTTTTCCCCTCCCATCCCTGCCCTCCCATCTACACTCCCCCTTCCCCCGCCTAAATTGTAAAGTTTGTTTTTCGACATAGACCATCATTTGAACCAGTACTTTATTTATTGGAAACTGCTACATATAAGGTCCCTGTAAAGCCATCAATTCCATCATTTCCCATTTATTCCTTGGTGCCTGCTAGTCAGGCACTGCTGCAGGTATTGAGTAGATAAGGACAAACACATTTCCTGTCTTCAAGGATTTGTTAACAGGGAAGATGGGAAGACAAATCAATGAACTGGCAAGTACCATAAAGAATAGATGTTGTTATGCTAAGTCCATAATTTCTGTAAGTGGGTAAATATCCTCCAAAGGCCCATATATTGAGAGCTTTGTTCCCAACCTGTGGCTGAGGTAGTAGATCCTTTAGAAAGTGGAGCCTAATGGAAGGAAGTTAGGTATTGAGCCATGGTCTGCAAGGGACATTGGACCTCAGCCCCTCCTCCATCCCCACTCCTCCCTCCCTCTCCCTCTCCCTCCCTCTTTGTCTCTTTCTCTCTCTCTCCCTCTCTCTCTGCTTCCTACTATAAGATGAATAGCTCTTCCACCATTTGCTCCTCCATAATGTACTATCTCACCACAGTCACAAATGTCTTATTTATAGAATAAGTCATGAGCCTAAGAAAGTCTTTCCTACTTATAAGTTGAATCTTTCAGAAAATTCTCAAAGAAAAAACATGACAGCTCAAATTTTCAAAAAGTAGAATTGGTATTTTCTATTTAACAATATATGTGGTTTTTTTTACTTTAAGCTTTTATTCTACTAGGAAAATAGAAACTTGCATTCATTACACTTTGAATCCCTCTACTTTTGAGTTGAATTGGGACTAAATTAGGTACAGCTACTATAATGTTAGTATATGTGTACATGCATAGATATGAGTGAACTTGAGAGGTTTGGCTATCAATTCTGAGCTGTTCAAACCCACTTTGGAATGTCAATCACTCTAATAGGCATCGGCCCACATCAGCAATTATGAAGTCTCCTCCTGCCCCTGGTCCTATATACTTGGTCTCTTCTGACACGTGGATCTCACCAGCGCTTCCATTCACTGAGATTCTAGCAGATCTCAGATTCAGGGTCCCCTCAAGACTCTTCCAGAAGACAGAAGCAAATTTTCCATTCAAGGGAACTGCTAGTGTATTCGCACATATTTCTTCTCATGCTTCCTACTATTCCCAGCTCCAAACATTTTTCTCTGGTCAGGTAGAATATCAGTTAGGTGGAGGTTATCATTGTTAAAGTCTTAGCCTGTTTGATTCCTGGAACACCTCAAAGTATGAGGAAGAAGCAAAAGAATGACAGAGGGAAGAAATTGTCATCCTTCACAGAACCCAAAGATAAACATGAGGAACTGAAAGATGCTTTCAAGAAGAGAGGATAACCAGGCCCAGATCTCCTGGAGAAGAGGGCTTGCCAGGCAAGAAGATGTCGGCAGATTGTCTCCAGGGGAGACATTTTGATACTATCATTTTCTCATGTATAGCCTGCTGGAACAAGGCTGCTGAAACATACCTTGTAATTCATACCTGTGCATTGATTTGAAATTATTAATTTAGGCATAGCCTGTCCTAGAAAAAAATGAGCTAGATGCTGGAGTTCTTTATATGTTTTTCTGGACTAGATGAACATTACCCTTGTATTGGCCACAAAAGTGTTTAATGATGATAACTGCTTTAACTAAAGCAACAGCCAAACTCATTCTGTTATATATATATATATATATATATATATATATATATATATATATATATTCTGTTAGATATAAAAATATATATGGAGAGAGATAGATAGATAATATATAATATATAGATATATAAATATATATCTAACAGAATGAGTATATGTATCTATATATCTATATATATACTCATTCTATATATATATATATCTATATAGATAGATAGATAGATAGATAGATATATGAAGTTTAACTCCCTAGTCACAGAGGTGCAAATTACCTAAGATCAAGGGCACAAACTCCTTTTTAGATACACTTTTTAAAATACTATCAATTGACATTATTTGAAAAGAAAATTTTGCCTAAGTATATTGACTTGAGTGAACCCACTACTATTGGTGGAGCAAATAAAATCTCCAAAACAGTATAAATTTTTTGTTTTCATTATGTCTGTGTAGTTACCATTTAGCAAATTCGAACTTATCTTAATATCCTGGGGAATCCTAGATCCAATCTGCAAACTTTTCTCACAGACTCATGTAATCTTCAATGTTTAACACAGTAGGATGGAGCCCTGTGCCCTGACAGACTTCCTGTTAGACTGGAACAAAGTGAGTACCTGTGAGGCTGAGCCACCTAATGAATAGAAATAATGAAGCTAAGAATGAAAACTGCCTTCTCAGGAGGCTCTGAGAGAGGAAAAACTGGGAGCTGAAGTCAACAGTAGACATAAGGACTCTGCACTCAGTGCCCTTTCCCCACAGTTTTATATTAGAATGATGGTTGGTGACACCTCATTCTCAACAACAAAATCAGAGGAGCTTTACATATAGAAGGAAATATTAGAAACTTTCTCAAGTCTTCTAACTCTTTCAAGACACAGGTACCAAGGTGTGTGTGTGTGAAGATTAAATATTATCTAATGATATCCCTTAACCACATCTGATCAGAGTAATACCCAGTGTTGGGACATTTAAAGTTTTCTTTCTTTCTCTTCTTTTTCTTGAACAAGCTGAGCACTTTAAGATTTGAGTTCAGGGACACATACACAACAAGGAAGGAAGTAGCCTCACTAGAACCCAACAGAAGGAGGAAGTAACTAAAGTGATGCGAAGACGAGACCTTAATAACACACATGCTTCATGACATATTTTCTTTTCACTTTATTAACAAACACATAATAACACACAGGGGTTTCATTAGGAGAATTCCACAGGTGTGTGCAGTATACTTTTTAAACACTTTCACTCCCTCTATTGTGTTCTCTTAACCCTCTCTCTCCTCCCCCCTTTTCAAGGAGTATTTGATGGGTTTTATTATACTATCTTCATGTACAAGTATGTAACTTACTTCAGTCTTCTTCATCCTCCTAGTACCTTCTCATTTCCCTCCCACAATGTTCTCAAAACATCTGTACTTATCAATTACCTAAAACATTATTATACATATCAGTCTGCTACAAAGGCAAATTTACATAAAAATTTGTAACATATACTAACTATTCACAGGATATTCTGCCTGTTTCTGGAGATTTTCTTGCCTGTTAGACTTAAAACACAGCAGAACCAGCAGTAATAGGTTAAAGCCAGGGATCTCCTGGTCTTATCTACCAGCATAAGATAGAGAAAAGAGGGGAAAGGTGACCTCATTACTTATAAGGTCTCTTCTACCTCAGAATCTAGATCATATAGGAACATTTAGTAGGGTTGGCCCATTGGTCTTTTTCTTTTTTCTCCTCCACTTCAGCCTCATTTCATGTTCCTCAAAGCAGTGAAAACAAATCCCAGTAAAATGAACCTTCACCACATTCATGTGACACTAACAAAGGATAAATAAGGTCTGTATTCATCCACACTGCTCAGTCTCACAGATGAGGTATGTAAAATGATGAAGGTGGTAAGGTAGCCATTATGGTACCTGTACATGGATGTAGACAGTTACAAACGATTTAGAAGATAGGTAATAAAAATAGAGACCTTAAGCTTTGCGAGAAACATTCACTAATGGAGAAAAACGGCTGTTATTAGAGAGGACTAAAAGGGATTTGGCTTGTGTGTATATTTTCACTTTAAAAGTCATCAGTAGGGAAAAGATAAAATAATAATAAGCCTTCCTGGTGCAACAGATCAGCCAACATAGGGTGCATGAGTGCTTACAACTTCCTATGTCTTCCAGAGAAGAAGGCAATAGTAAAACAGGGCCAGGAAGTCTCCCAGATGTCCAAGCAGGCTTCAGATGCCAAGTGATTCTTTCCAATCAGGCTATAGGCTTCCTTGCTGGGTCTTAGCCATACCATCAGTGCCACTCAGTCCTCAGCAGGTTGAGGCAGTCTCAAAATGAAGCAGTGTCTTTCTAGTTCAAATCATTGTTCAAGATATCCTGTTTTACTCATCTCCCAAGGTGTGTGTATACATATGTATGTTGGGGTAGGGGTGGGGAGTATCTAAGTTTCAGTGTGGAATTGATCATCTGGTTTTCTGCAGTGTTCCAGACATTAATTGCTACCCAGTCTTGCTAAACATGAAATCTCAAAAGAAATAAGCCAAAAACTATATGAGATGGCTCCATTTTCTCTGTGATCCAAGGCTCTTTAGCATGAGTACCTAAACTCTTTCAACATCATCTTCTAGTGGGGACAAATTAAATTTGACTGTATGCATCTCAATATATCACAAGGAATGAGAGAGCCATTCCTTTCCAGAGGCCTGAGACAGCTGTCAGGTTCCTCACCTGACCATATCATAGATCACTCCCCATAGATCCCTCAAGATTGAAAGTTAGTATACATAGCTATAGAGAGAAGAGAGGAGGCACGGCTCAAGCTAACAGATATTTTCCTGAAAATACAGCTCCATTGTTAAAGCAGCACAATATTAAAGAAAACTAAAAAATACATGTACAACAAACAGCTGCTTCAAGAACGAGGATCTGTGGGTTCTGCGGAAATCCTGAAGAGAACTTAGGTGAACTGCTAGAGTGGAATGAAAGATTCTCCAGTGAGTTTGGAACCATGTTGGAGGCCCCAGAAAGTAACGAGCTCTAGTTTTATCTTCATCTTGTTTTAGGATAGGGATAATATACCCCCAAATACCTTACATCTATAAGATGTATAAATTACTGCAGCTCATGAGACACAATCTGTTGACAAACATTTCCATGCAGAGTGTTAAGTTAACGAGAAACCTTAAACCCTACTGGGCACATTGCAGCAGAATTCAATGCCTCTACAAGAAGGAGGTAAGTATTTACTGTTAGGTACACAGAACATGGCATAAAAATGTATGAACTCCTTCCCCCATGGTATAACCCCTGTTTTCACTATATTTAATGTCAATGCCCTGTATCTCGTATATACATTTTTGTAATTTGGGGAGGGGAAGGTAAATAACAAAATGCTGAAATAAGGATACAGGTTGACCCATTGTAACATTGAGATGTACAAGACACTGTTGAAAACAAACTTTACAACTTGGTGGGGAGAAGGGAGAAGTTGGGGAGGGAAGGGATGGTAGGCGAAAAACAAAGGAGGAGGTAACAATGCTTGATAGGAAATGTACTTATTACCTTACTCATGTAACTGTAACCCCTCTGTACAGTATTTTTACAATAAAATGGATGAACTCAAAGTTTTTTAGAGTTTATATGTATTTATAGAAAACAAATGTGTTGAAGGAATAAGCTGAGTTATTCTTGTAGAGACTTTTAGGGAAGAAGATTTAAGATAGGAAAAATAGAAGAGATACTTTTCATTTATTTTTCCTCTTCTAGATTCCTCACATTTTTCTGAAATGTGTTATTTTAGTCTTAAGAAAAAAAAAAACCTTTCTTAAGAGTAAAAAAACACAACAACATTTGAATGCTTCATACTTAAGGAACTTGATAAATGTTTTGCCCTATATAATACAAGGGATATAGCAGGCATTCAGTATGTGCTTGTGGGATGAATTAAAGAATGAAGATAGAACAAGAGTGGCATGTATTTGAGAACTATTGCCTCTTGCTGTGACTGGAAGTAATAGTGATTGTTTTGTAGTTGGAGAAAAGTACTTGAACTTAGAGCCAACAATCTAAACAAAACAGATAAGAAAACAAGAGGTCAAGTTTACAGAAACAATTGGCTATCTTTGGGATGCTATAAGAGAATGTATTTGGAAAAAGCACAGTAATTTTAAGGCCTGATCAAACTATTATTGGCATGAGGAAGCATCTAATATACAAAATAAGCAGAAATCTCCCTCTGAGTGGCAGCTGCATAGTCAGCTGAGGCCTGCCAGGGTGTCCTAACAAAGCTCATCAACCTGAGTTGCTGACTCCTCCCCTTTAGTGTTGCCATGGTACTACCAATAGCCCAACAAAACAAACAAAAAGAGGGGAAATGTCACAGATCTTTAAAAATATATCCATTAGTAGTTAGGTTGTTGTTCTTTAAGAAAAAGTCTTACCAATAATTCAAAAGAATGTGACAGAGACAAAAAAAAACCCCACAAAGTAACAGAAGAAATCCTCTTAACTAGTTATTATTAGATTGTATGACAGATAAAATAGGCCATGCAAGAGTAGCCCTAATAATTTTTGGCTCAAGAAAATAGTAACACTCCATCTACAGTCTTCCAGAAAAACCCACGGAGGAAGCAGTGGTATTAGGGGCAGAGACTACCCTGAAAATACCCAGGCTCACTCCTGGGCACTATAGTCCAGCCTCAGGCTAAGGACCTCAGTCTGAGGTCCTTTCATTCAATGAACTTTCTGACAAAAACTATGGCCCTTATATCTATGAGTATATTTGGGGGGCAGGGAACAGAGTAGTCTCCTATTCAGACCTTACTTCCCTGAGAAATGGAACATTTAACTGTTCTCATGATCAGATTCAAAGATCAATACTGAAAAGCAAGGTTTCTCTGTTTTAAGAAAGAACTAATCTTCACAAGATTGAAAAAAGCACTTAAGTCAATGTAAACACATTAGTAGGTCAATTTTCACAGTTATTTGTGATGGCACTCACTAAGACATTGGAATAATCTACTTGTCATGCTGGGAAACTATCATTTATTCTGGAAGAAGCTTGATTTTCAGCCAGATGTAGATGCTGCTGCACATCTTCTTGCTGCATTTTCCTCCACTGTGGAAGTGAGACCCCTCTGCTTCTGAATTCCTCAGAAGAAACTGAGAACTGTCAGCAGAGCCAAATATTTACAGTGAAACAAATTATTTGACAATGTTCATTCCTGAATGGAGGAATGGCGGATTGATCTGTGGTAGTCCTCAGGACTGCTAATGTGCTCAGGTAAATCATAGCCTCTCAGGAAATGTCCACTGTTTTGTTGAGCAAAATAATATAGTTGTCTGGCTAGCAGAGGTTCCACCTTTAATAAGACATTTAAGAAAGATGTTACTGAGATATTCTTTTAACATCCTGAAGTTGGCTCATTATGAAATAACCCTCAAATTCTAAAGGTTAAAGTTTAAGTGAAGTATAAAGTTGCATGCTGTAACACATTAAAACATTTCATATTTGGAACCATTGGAAAAGCCAGTTTTGGTTAGCCCTTATACAAAACAACCTATTTAGTTCTGAGTTCCAATTGAGACTACAATTAAAGATGATACGCTTAACCAACTCTATCTTTCATTTTACTTTTAATTAAGATTGAACATTATCAGATGAATGGGCAAATTAAAGACCAAGTAAATTCTTATGATCATAGGAAAGGTTCATAATTTTAAATCAAAGGTAAAATAAAAAGCAACAAAATTCAATATAGACACAAGTTGTTAGTTATGAGTGTGGGTCACATTCATCAAAACAAAACTCAACATTTGGTTTTTAAGACTGTTATTTAAGACTGTTCTTATGATAAATGAATGTTAAAAGCTATTTATATGAGCTTTTTCTTATGGCATCAGAGACAAGCTGAATATTCTTTTTTTTTTTTTTTGGTCCGGTCATGGGGCTTGAACTCTGGGCCTGGGCGCTGTCCCTCAGCTCTTCAGCTCAAGGCTAGTGCTCTACCACTTGAGCCACAGCGCCACTTCCGGATTTTTTTCTTTTGCTTACGTGGTGCTGAGGAAGCGAACCCAGGGCCTCGAGCATGCAAGGCAAGCGCTCTACCACTGAGCCACCTTCCCAGCCCAAGCTGAATATTCTTGATAAGGCTATCATGCTATTAAACTGAGTCTTTTTGTTTTTGGTACATGATGACCAGCATAAATCCTTTGTTAGTTCCTGGAATTAATTAAACCCATTTTAAAATTAAATTTTTAATTAATTGCTTTTTATTATGCCAGTCCTGGAGCTTGAACTCAGGCCTCATGCTCTTGCATGGGTTTTTTACTAAAAGATGGTGCTCAACTACTTTAGCCATACCTCTATTTCCTGCATTTTGCAAGTTAGAGATAAGAGTCTCACGGAATTTTCTGCCTTGGCTGGCTTCAACCTGTGACCCTCTGATCTTATTCTCTGGAGTACTCAGATTATAGGTTTGAACCACTAGTACTTTTACAAAGCCGTTTAAAAAAATTCAACTCGTGTAGAATATGTTTAATTTCTTTTTGAGGGGTACCTTATTTGGCTACCCTTAAGGAAAGCTATTGCATCCCTGTAAAATCACAACAAGGTTTCACTTTATCATCTACTTCTTAAGTGTTATTTATTAATTCAAGTTTTTAAAACAATCTTTGTTGCCAATAGTTATATGAATTATTATATCAATCACTGGATATAATTCATGAGAAAAGGCTAAATTCCGGGATTATGTTTCTGTTGGTTTGGTTTTTGTTTTTGTTTTTGTTTTTATAATCAAGAAGTGGGGTTGTATGGTCAAGATCAGGTTTAAGAGTGTTTGGTTTCTAATAATGGGGATGGGATGAGAGCCTGTTTTCCTTTTTATAAAAATGTTATTTACTCATCATAGCTGCAGCATCTTAAACAGTGTTAGAGGAAGGACTAATCATTTGGATTTCTTGAAAGATTCAGCTTCCTCAATCAACATGTCCAAGAACTAAATAATACCTAAAAATTTGGGGCAGAAACACATGCATAAACAGGCAGCTTCCCAGTTAGAAAAATACTTGCTTTTTAAAGGAAAACAATGTTCACAAGACAGCATTCGTTCTCAGTGGTACTGAGGTTTGAAGTGACCTTCCACTTGGTAAGCAAGTACTCTATGCTTGAGCCATATCCCCACATCTTTGTTTTTCTTAAGTTATTTTTCAGATAGGGTTTTCTGATTTTGCCTAGGGGTCAGCTTCAAAAGGCAATCCACACTTAAAATTTGGGGACAAGCATATATCACCACACTAAACTTAGGGAAGTAGACTCTGGCTAATTTCTTTTATCTGGGCTGACCATGAATCATAATCTTTCCAATCTCTATCTCTCCTTTAGGAGAGGGTGTAGTACTAAAGTTTGAGCTCAGGGCCTTGTGCTTATCCATGTCCCACAAACAGCTAGACACAAGAGAATGTTAAAGAACAACTTCTAGTATTCATCCTTTTAATCCCTGTAGTACCAAAATGTAACAATTTGAAAAATAAAGAAAGGTGGGATGAAAGCCCTAGTATTGTGATGACCGGGTCTTAGGTGAATAGCATGTGGAACCTGTGTTGTGCTGATCACTGGACCTCACTTCCTCCTGTTCTATTTTGAGGTTAGATTTATTTTCCCAGGTCACTTGACATTTGCTTTTCACTTGAGACTTCTCTAAATTGGACTTTATTCTTGGTAAAGAATAGGAAAACTCACTGGTATGTAATTCAATGAAAATGTAATGCAATACTCACGTGGGCTGTGATGAGCTTCCTCTGCCTCTGGGGGTCTGGAAACTCCTCCCCAAAGCACAGAGTCACCTGGAATCTTGGCAGGGGCCGGCCATGGTGAGCAAATGGCTGCAGCTCTGTGAACCCACAAGAAAAAAAAAACCCTACTTAGAAACCCAGTAAAGTAGCTAAACAGGAAGCAAGAGCTGCCTGTGATTCTTCACTGTGAGAAGCATTGGGTGGTACTGTTCCTCTAAATAGGTCCCTGAAGGAAAGAGCAGACCCCAAGTACAAAAATCACATGTATATGTATGCATTTCCTGATAAGGAAACATATAATGATAGTTCTATCAGAGAATTATGGCCTGACATTATGAACACTGCTCTGCAGCATTGGACCCACAAGGAAGCAAAAGGTTGCCAAAAGGCGTGAAGGAGGCAGGAAAGAAAAAAAAAGTCAGGAAAAAGAGGGAATACACTTTTGTTTTGTAAAATTGAGAGTTTTTTTTACATCCCAGAGTTATTTAAAAACACCGTTGCATAACTGCGGAGGCCACACTATCCAGTAACTGCTCCCAGAGCATCTAGATCTCACGCACCAGCTAGCAACTGCAGCATCTCAGTACTAACATCTAGACCCCAAACTATAGAACTGAGTAGACAGGAACAGAAAAACAATCAGAAGAGGTAATGATAAAGCCTCACTGGCCCTTGTTCTGGTGGATATGGATATGCTGAAGCCACTGTTCTTATCTAAATATACAAAACAACAGGGACATTGTTAGAAAAAAATATACCCAAGGCCTAGGGGTATACGTAGCGCAGTGGTAAAGCACTGGCTTCACATCCTCAGTGCCTTGGGTTCCCTACTTAGCATGCCAATGAAAGAGGAGGAGAAGAAGAAATACATGTGCTAAACACTGATGATTCATGCTTCTAATCTTAACTAATCAGGAGCCTGAGATCTGAGGATCTCAGTAACAATCCAGCTGATTACAGACAAATCCTGAGACTCTTATCTCCAATTAAATGGCAAAAACTAGAAATAGATAAATAGATCTGAGTTCAAGCTGCAGCCTTGCAAAATAATAACAACAATAATAATAGTAATAGTAATAATATAAAAGAAAGGAAAAGAAAAAATGCAGGTGTCCAACTTCTGGTGTTCAGCCCTGTTAACAGATTCAAGAGAGTTCTTAGGCCTGGATCTAGATGCTATGGTTTTATGTGCAAAAGAATAGAATTTATACGGTTGATACTTATACAGAGTAGCAGTGCAACTGTGGTTGGTCGTCATCAGATGTGCACCCTCAGCTATGCTTTTGGGGACTGTCCCTGGCAGGATGCAAGTCCTGAATTGGTAGATATCAAAGATTCCACTGCTCTCTGCAGCTGAAGTATTTCTAGCTAACTTACAACACCATTTGACTTCCTGCTTTCTCTTTTCCTTCTTCTTCCAGAATTCAAATTAAACACAACAGACTTAGAATATGTAAAACACATTAACACTGTTGTGGCCTGAAAGCATATCTATAGAAGCTAATAAGAGTGGTGAGTTGGTCCAATTCTCTAAAAAGCCCTGCTTCAAATGCTTGCTAACACAAAAATGCTCGATGGGAACTTTTAACTATGTGGAGGCTGGCCTGCCCACCTGTTGTGTCTCAATGTCCTCCTTGAACATAATAAACCTCAGAGATTCTAGGCAAAAAAAAAAAACCCAAACAAAAAAACATAGGTCCTGGTTACATAGGAAGAAAAAGAAAAGAGGAACAACTCTTTCTTGTAGATAACTATTAAACGCTACACAAATCAATCTGCAGCCTGAGGATGATGTCCTTCTGTCACACCTGCTTCTCTCCTGCACCCATGTTACTTGTGAATCTGTGACTCAAAGCGTACCTTACAGATCAATCACAATGTAGGATTCTACTTCCTTTAAACATGCTTGGTAAGAGAAACTCAGAAACAGTGATATATTCCTTGGATTCCTTAATCTTAAAGCCCTCTCCCCACCCATGGTGTGTGTTTGAATCCTCTGAGGAAACTCAAACTGGAGAAGAGTTATAATCATTTCAGATGTTCCTTGGCATAAACACTTGTCCTGACACCAATACATAAAATGCAGTATGACCAAGACTTGGAGGTGATCTGTTGCTTAAGAGTAAGACCTTGGCCTAAAGTACCTTAACCATGCAGCTGCCTTGGGGGAGTCAGAGCTAATTCACCTTCTACCTTCTAGTGTCCCACCTCTGTGTCAAGAGCTTTTATCTAGAGACACATTTATTTGGGGGCACTAAAAGAATTTAAATAAACAAGGAAATTTGGGTCAGACACTGGCACTGAGCTAATAGGTGCTTCATATTTTTATTGAGAATGAATAGAATATAGAAGCACCTTCAAGAACTAGCTTCTTAATCCTGGGTTTATATCCAAAGGATGGAGATAAAGTGAGTATGTTAAAGGGCTATCTGCACATACTGAAGCACTGTTCATAATAACCCCATTCAAAGAAGCCAAGATAAGGAATGTACCCAAGGGCCTAGAAAGAGATAAATGGATACAGAGAATGTGATGTGGTATGTGTGTATCACTAAGACGTGTGTATATCTGTAAAGAGAAGGTAACCCTGTAATTTGTAACAGCGTAGCTAAATATGAAGGGAATTATGCTAAATGAATTAGGCTTGCATAGAAAGACAACTAGGGCTAGATTTCACCTGTCAAATCTAAAATAGTTGAACTCATGAAAGCAGGGTGGAATGGTGGTTATCAGAGGTGGGGGAGGGAGATGAGAGTGGCTATAGATCAAATAATTTCAGTTATACAGGAGAATAAGTTCAAGAGATCTATATACATCCTTGAGACATTAACAATGCATTATATATTTGAAAATTGCTGAGCAGACTTCAAACCTCAACTAGTGTTTTTATTACCTCCCTTATAAAAGATATATATGTGTGTGTTTATATATATATATATATATATATGTATGTATATATATATGAGGTAATGTGTTTGTTAACTAGCTTAGCCCAATTTGGCCATTCTGTGCTATGTACATATTTCAGAACAATATGCTGTATA